>NC_066584.1:396261318-397636318 GCF_024323335.1 Lathyrus oleraceus | reverse complement strand
GTTGCAACATGTGCTTATTTGAGGTGGAATTGAATAAAAGAATATGATAAATTGGATTAGTTGGTCCAAGATTTGTATGACAAAGGAGGATGGAAGGCTTGGAGTCAATTGTGAAAGAATTAATTTAGTTAATGGAGAATTTTGAATGAGCATAATACAATTTGGTCTAGTTTACTTTCTTGCAGGTATGGAGATCCTAAAGTCAAAATGTCAGATACATGCAAGAATGGACTCCATGTGGTTGAAGGATATTAGCTAAGTGGGTCTACCCTTAGTAGAGGATCAAAATTACTTGTTTTCTAATTCAATTACCTACAAGATAGAGAATGGCACAAGTATAGATTTTTGAAGGCATAACTGGATAAGCTCTACACCTCTAAGATATCAGTTTCCCAGTATGGTCGTGTGTTCACCTCTTCACGACTCCAATGTGAAAGACGTGAGTGTTTGGATTGAATACATTTGAGTATGGGATTTAGGATTGGATCGAATTGAATGCTCTTTCAAATGATGAAGATAATCAGTTGAATATGTTGATGAAGATTCTATAGTTAGTGCAGCCTAAGGCAGACTTGGAGGATGGTTTTGTTTGGTGGCAAAGCAGAAGTGGGCTCTCAGTCAAGTCAATCTATTTAAGGTTGAGCGAAACTTGTAATGCATGGAAGAATGTGGAAGAAGGATTGATGTGTGTGTTGGATAAACTTTGGAAAACTAAGGTTCCAAGCAAAGTGTTACTATTCGGTTGGAGGTTGTTGCTAAACAAGTTACCGACTAGGATAGATTTGGGAAGGAGAGGGACATTGTTGGGAGTCACAACTTGGTATGTCGCATGTGTTTCAATACAGAAGGAGATTTGGAACACTTGTTTCTTTCTTGCTCGTAAGTCTTCAAGGGTGGAAAGAGGTTTGTTGTTGGCTTCGTCTATATGTGGTTGGACAACCATGTTTGAAGCTTCTAATGAGATTTAAAATGGATTTAAATTGGGTTTTTTATTAGTAGTGTGTTGAGTCATTTGGTTATGTAGGAATAGTACCTTTTTCAAAATGGTGGGGGACAGGGGTTGGGAAAAGTATATATGATTGGGTTGACCAAACTAGTGTCTTGTTAGTGGTTAATTTGTTTCCACTAACTAAGATTTAAGGCTAATGCTTAGTCAGAGTGATGCGCTAATCATGGGTGGTGTTTTGTCCAATTTGGCTTATGTGTTGCATTTTTTGGTGCGGTTGTGATTGTAACCTCGGGTTTAGTATCCCTTGTACTCTATTATAGTTCAATATTCTTCTTTGCTTATAAAAAAATCATATATTTGAAAATAAATCAATATTCTAGTCAGGTCTCTGTTGGGTGGTATTTTGCTGTGCGGACTCTCTTTGGAGTTTATAGTGCTTCTTAGGTTCTTCTTATTTTGTGTTCAGGCTTTTCTTTTCAATGTTTGTGGTGGTTTGAAGTTTGTATTTGTGTTTTTTTCATTGGAACTCATTGTGCTATTTAATTTTGTTATTGTTATTGTTATTGATTTTAGGTTTTTTTTTCCTATGTTCTCCCTTTTAATTATATTATATATTATATATAATATATATATATATATATTATATAATATATATATTATATATATATAATTTTGTCATTAAAAAATAATAATAATGAGTCATTCATATTTGGTGTGTGAGACGTGGTGTATGGACACTCGAATAATGTTATAATCTCTAAATGTTGAACAAAAGTTATGGTTCACACAGTGAAAAAAAAAAACATAAAAATTGACAAATTAGTAAGTGCGTAAGTTAAAGGTTAACCATACAAATAGAATGTAACATAAATAATCGATTCAAAAAAATTTAAAACTTAAAGGGAAAAAATGTTATATTTAAACGATAACATGCATGATTTTTCCTCATAAAATGAAAAACATGTGTAAATTTTATGCCCTTGTTTAATACTACATGTGCATATATAATGTATTAAAATAATAATAATCATGGATATTATTTATAAAAAATATAGACAACATCCACAGTGGACTTAGATAAACTATCTAAGAGACAATTGGATGATTGAAGATAATAATTGCTCTATAAAAGGGATGTCATACTTGCAACACATAGCGATCAAGTTAGTCTAACATTCAATAGTACGGATTTTATGGATATTAGAATGCGATGGAAATTCCTATTTGAATAATTGCATCTACGACGCACCTTAAATCACTACATTCATCGTAAATCAAACAGTCATTTCAATTTTGTCAAAAATTAGTACGGAGATGTATCTTTGTAATTTTATGGGGTGAATTCGGAGATGCATCTGTGAAAATACCCATGAACCCATTTTCTACAATTTTTTTCATTGAGTTGGTTTAATTAACCATTCGATGACATTTTCGGAGATGCATCTACGAAAATGTCATACGGGAAATTAAATATATCACGACCTTGCATGATCATCTCTCCCACACTCCATACCACCTTTATAACCCAAAATCCTTAAAAAAATCATTCTCAATCAACATTTCGACTCCAAATCATCATTCTTGTTTTTTATCACATCAAATGGAGAAAAAGAAGCTGCAATTTAAGGTAAAGTTCACTCATTTCATCCCTCGTTTCTTGCATTAACCTTGTTTTTGAGCTGAAAAATATACGTTACGTACGGATGTGCATCTCCAAATTTACCTTTTCATGTTTCGGATGTGCATCTCTGGATTTTACTATGAGTCTTTTAAACTGTTTTTCTGTTTTAGTTCATATTAGATATGGTGCACTCGAATATGTTTCCCAAAGTTGTTGTATGTAATGATGTAAAATCAGATGAAGTGAAGGATGGTGTTAAACCGTGGGAGGTGAATCATGATGTTAAACCGGGTGCTAGACCGGTTGTTGTTGGGATAGATGTTGGTTAGTAATTTAGAAATGAACAATTAATTACTACTCGTGAACACATGCTTCAATGGGTGTGCGTGGAGGCCAAGAAATTGGAGTTTGGCATTGTAATCGGAAGGTCTGACAAAGGTTCTAATAGAAGGCAAGCATTTGCAACCATAAGATGTGAGAAAAGTGGCACGTACGTTCCACCGATTTAGAAATTGAAACGTGGTGACACTGGATCGAGAAATGTGAGTGTTCTTTTAAATTTTGAAAATACTATAAGGTGAATGATACATGGAAATTTAAAATGGTTTATGGTATGCATAATCATGCTGTACATACCGAGCTAACCGGTCATCCCATCATATGTCGCCTTAAACCGGAGGAGTAGGAAATTGAACCGGACATGTATTTAATAGGGATGACGCTGAAAAACATATTTGCATATTTGAAACGAAAATGACCTTAAAGTGTTTCAAATATCAAACATGTATACAATGCGCGTTATCGAAACAACATGGAGATAAGAGGTCCAAGATCCGAAATACAACAACTTTTGAAGCTTTTGGATGATAACCACTATGTTTCTAGGTACATAGTTTGTGAGGAAAAAAGTCATTGTTCATGACATATTTTGGACTCAGCCCGAAAGTATTAAGTTGTTTAACACATTTCCCATTGTCAACTATTTCTGCTTACAAATTTTATGGTTTACATCTTTTGTTTATGTTTACATAGTTTCTGTCTTGTTTCTATTCAAAGGCGGTTTCGGATATGCCTATCCAGATACACCTCATACTAAATTAAAAAAACATAACAGAGCATTTTATGAATGTGCATATCTATAAACACCATTTTTCGTAAAAAAAAATAGGGTGTGTTCGGACATGCATCTCCGAAAAATGCGTTGATGACGAGATAAGGTTTCTAAGGTCCAAAGTGATCCAAAATTATATAAATAGAGTGTATCTCATCCCATATTTTCTACAAAACACACCATAATAAGAGACTAAATGCATATCCCCACCTTGTATTTGTGTATTTCAATGGCGTGAAGCCGCCACTTCAATTTAGGGTCACTGAGGACACACCTCTCGTTGATCTGATATCCAAACTAAATACTCTCATGTGATATCCATAAAATCAAAGAGTTGTCAAGCTCGAAAATCATTCACCCTCGTTTGACAATGAATAGAAGATGCAGTTCACCAATTTTGAACTGAAGACAAATGAAGATTTAAAAGTTATGTGGAGTACTTTTCACCGTTATGCATCAAAGGGTCTGATTGAAATGGATGTGAAGATTTTGACAACGAATAGAAGACGCGGTTCACCAATTTTGAACTGAAAACAAATGAAGATTTAAAAGTTATGTGGAGTACTTTTCACCGTTACGCATCAAAGGGTCTGATTAAAATGGATGCAAAGATTACAAGATTCGTCGAATATATTAAAAGTTATGTGGAGTACTTTTCACCGTTATGCATCAAAGGGTCTGATTGAAATGGATGCGAAGAGTTTGACAACGAATAGAAGATGCAGTTCACCAATTTTGAACTGAAGACAAATGAAGATTTAAAAGTTATGTGAAGTACTTTTCACCGTTATGCATCAAAGGGTCTGATTGAAATGGATGCGAAGATTACAAGATTCGCCAATTTTGAACTGAAGACAAATGAAGATTTAAAAGTTATGTGGAGTAATTTTCACTGTGATGCATCAAAGGGTCTGATTGAAATGGATGCGAAGATTACAAGATTCGTCAATTTTGAACTGAAGGCAAATGAAGATTTAAAAGTTATGTGGAGTACTTTTCACCGTTATGCATCAAAGGGTCTGATTGAAATGAATGCGAAGATTACAAGATTCGTCGAAGATATTATCAATATATTGCAACATCCTCAACTACCCGTTTAAAACAATATGTAATGTTAAAATAATGTTAACGACTATCTATGTAATGTTAAGTGTTTTAATTTAATGTCAAATTGTTGTAGTTTCTAGATCTTGCTTATACTGTCTATGTTTGTAGTTTCTATACCAAATACACGTTTGGAGATGCATTTTCGAACTAAAATTAAGTATAATAGGGATGACTCACTCGTTTGTGTTAAATTTTGTGGAAAATAGGTACGTCCGGAGATATATCTTCGAACTCTAGGGACATTTTTCTATTTTTACCAAGGGTTTGTGATAAGGTATATATTATAGGTGAGAAAAAAATTCCCTAATTGTATTAGGTGATAACTAAGTACAAAGCTTTGATGTTATCTTCATCATATAACACGATCACAACAAATCTTGTACTATTTAACCCAATAATTTTATTATTTTCACTATCCTAAAAAAATTAAAAAATGTTCATTTTTAAAAGTAATATTTGAAGGAGTCTTAAAGAAAGAAGAGGAAAAAAAACATAATTAAGAATAACAAAACCACCAAACAAATCACAAAATCTAATTAATTTGACTATTTAAAATAAGATTATTTTTTCTTCATAAATATTGTAAAATGTTTTTATACATGCATCTACTCAAATCATATTATAGGGATGATTTATAAAATAAGAACTACGGAATAACACAATACAAAACAATACAAGATAATTCTTTTTATTGTACTCTGTTTGATTATCAATAGACTGGACAACTGTTTTCACTATTTTATTTGGTATTTCTTTGCACTCAACAAAATAATATAAATTGTACTATAATATTCTTTATTGATAAATGAAATATCAACATATATGAATCAAAATATCAAATAATGAGAAAGGAGGAAAAAAATTAAAGACATAAATATTTTTCCTCAACTTTGTTTAATATGTTTATGCACCAGACAAAATAATATAACTTTTAGTGTAATATTTTCTATTGACATATAAAAATTGACATTTATGAAACAAAATATTAAATAATCAGATGGAGAAAAAAGAAGAAAATAAAGATTTTTTCTGCTGCTTTGTTTGATATGTCGATACATCGAAAAAAATAATATAACCTTGATTATAATATTCTTTATATATATATATATATATATATATATATATATATATATATATATATATATATATATATATATATATATATATATATATATATATAGATATATATATATATAGAGATAGAGAGAGAGAGAGAGAGAGAGAGAGAGAGAGAGAGACGAGAGAGAGAGAGAGAGAGAGAGAGAGAGAGAGAGAGAGAGAGAGAGAGAGAGAGAGAGAGAGAGAGAGAGAGAGAGAGAGAGAGAGAGAGAGAGAGAGAGAGAGAGAGAGAGAGAGAGAGAGAGAGAGAGAGAGAGAGAGAGAGAGAGATATTTTGATTTTTTTAATCTATTTTGATATTTTTTGATATTTGTGCTTGAGACAATAAGTTATCCTATGGTGTAGCGAGGAACAAAAATTAATGTTTTGTCCAATCCCTCATTTTTTAGCAAATCAAACACACTCATAATATCATTTTATAGACTAATTCATAAAAGTCCACTGAAAATATTTACATGACATAATTTAAATATTTACGGGACATAGTTTGATTGGAAGCATATAAAAAAAGTTTAACATGGACATATGTTAAGAAATCTAAAAATAAAAAATTTATATTAAAAAAACAATAAAAAAATTAATTATCAACTTTTAATTAAAATAATACACAATTTTTAAGAAATTGTTTTATATATAACTCTTAACTTGTGCCCTTAAGGCACATGTTAACATTACCCTTACTATATACAAATAAACTCAATTTAATATTATTGTTATTTTCAAAATATTTTTTAATAAAACTCTCATATAAACTAAATGAAAAAAGATGATATTATACAAAAATTCCTATAGTAAAAAATCAAATTACTAATTTGTATCATGTTTTTGTCATAAAAATTAAAATTTTAAACTTTTACTGATGAAGTGTACGTGAAATATCTCAAAGGATTAAGTCAATGTAGAGATGATAATGGGGTCCGCTACTCACCCCGTTAGATAAATATGTTATCCTTACCCGTTTCATACCCGTGCGAGTATCCCTATATGATTATTCGTAGATTTTAAGATATTCGTGGGTATTTACGGATATCTATAAATACTATTATTAAATAATAAAAAATTAAAAAATATACTATAATTTACTAAAATTTATTTATCCTTTTTTAAAAAATAAAAAATAATTACAAACTTAGCACAAAATAATAAAAGTAACAAAATAAAACACATTATATTCATTCTTTTACCACATGATTATACTAGATTTTATAAAATAGTTATAATAATAATAGTTTCATATTAAAAAAAATAATATTAATAATAAATATTCTCATATTTAACAAAATAATAATAACAATTTTAAATTCAACAAATTAATATTTAAATAATATTGAGAATTATTAACGTATATGGATATCTACGAACACGACTATCATCAAATCCGTATATGTATCTATGAATTAACGAGTAATAGAATATATGTTAATTTTATTTATGAATATCTAATAAACTATCAAACATGTGTTGGGTTATCATGAGTAGCATCCACATTGGGTCAAGAGCAACACACAAGTGAGAGAAACAATAAATATTTATCCAAAACCTTAAGGTGATAGGTGTATGAGTCATCTCACTTATAAAGTGCTTAACCTCAATTTTTCTAAGCAATGTAGGACTTCCAACTCACACTTGTACACAACTGAGTACATCTACTATGCTCCTCCTCAAGCAGAAGCTCTTTCATCCACATACACTTATACCGCTGTTGCAGGCATTATAATGGAACACGCCGCCTAACCATCATATTGTCATGAAGACTTTCGATACAAAGAGTTGGTCCCTTAATTGAATCATCAACTTACATTGTTGGATCATTATGAGGAGCATCTACATTGGGTTAAGAGAAACACACAAGTGAGAGAGACACCACATATCCATTCAAAACCTTAAGATGATAGGTGTGTGAATCATTTCACTTATAAAGTGCTTAACCTTCACTTTTCTAAACAATGAAAAACTTCTAACAAATCATTTCACTTATAAAGTGTTTAACCTTCACTTTTCTAAACAATGAAAAACTTCTAACTCACACTTGTATACAACATCATATACGTTTTTTTTAATAATCAAAAGGTTGTACTCGTGACAAGCTTTATCCGCTACTACAAATTTTATTGTCATCCCTAAGTTTAAAAATTGTTGCATTCAAATTCAAAAACCCTGTCAAAATTGTGAGATAAGAGTTTTTGGATATATTTTTGTAGTAATTCTAGTATGTAGAAATCGTCTTATAATATGTCTAATAAATTAGTTTGAGGAAGATCTATTCTTTTAAATAATATTTTATCTTGATCTATTATTCTTTAAATATATTTTTAAACATTTTGTAGATAATAAGATAATTAATAAATTTTGTTACTTTAACATAATTATTTCTCATTGTCTTATGTTACCTTTTTTTGAATTGACTGCTAAATGTAATATATATTGAAAAATAGCATTAGAGAGACTAGATATTCTCCAAAGAGTTTAAAGAATTATTTGTGATAATGTTATGTTTTGTAGATCTATCAACCTAATTTTTTAAGAATATTGATTTTATCAATTAAAAAAATATTAATGAAGTAGTTTGTTGTTATTTGTTTTAATAATTAATTATTTCATTTTATTTATTTTATTTTATAATAAATTATTTATTATAAAAATAATTAACTATTTTATTTAATTTATTTATTTTTATAATAAATTATTTAAAATATTTAGAAAAATCTTTAAATAATGATATTATTAAAATTTAAAAATAATAAATAAATAAAAATTTAAAATTAGTATAAATGTGATAATTAATAAGCAACGAAAGAGTTGTATATATATCAAACATATTATCTATGATAAAACAAAATACTATTAGAGAGAAAAAAAAATGCAAGCAAATAATTTATGTTTTTTTAAGGCTGAGAAAATTTGTGCTCTTCTTTTCAAATAGCTGGCCCGCTGGCCACGTGAAGAAGGTACGGAAAATGCTTTTAAAATTAAACGTTAACCAACCGAAAACAAAAGCAACCAACCACTCAAATGTTCACAAATTAAAATAGAAAGTACCCATGTGTTAGATATTTTCTCAACTAAAATAAAACTATATTCAATTCTTTAAATTATCAGAATACATCAAATAATAATATAACTTTAACATCGCTAAAAATAAAAAGTTTGAATATGTAATAAAATTATATTATTTAAATTAATAACATAAAATAATTGTTTTAATATGATAAAATATAGGTGACGAGAATACATTATATATATATATATTATATATATATATATATATATATTATATATATATATATATTATATATATATATTCTATATATATATATATATATATATATAATATATAATATATATATTATATATATATATATATTATATATTATATATATATATATATATATTATATATATATATATATATATTATATATATATATATATATATATATATAAGGACATATATTATAAAAATGGTATTTTTATTCAGATTAATTCTCTTTTTTTCCTATAAAATTATCTTATTATCATATATATATCATATATATATATATATATATATATATATATATATATATATATTATATATATATATATATATATATATATATATTATATATATATATATATATATATCTATATATATATGATAATTTAAAAAATATGAGAATTAATCTGAATTATTAGATTTAAAATAAATGGATGAGAGTATAGATAATTTTGATAATCAAAAATATAATATTTTAATTTAAATCATTTATTTTAATAATAGAGTAGAGATAAAACTGATTGAGAATAAAAATCACATATAATCTCACCAATTTATTTTAAATCTAATAGTTCAGATTCATTTTTATTTCTTAGATAAAATTACCATTTTTATAATATATGTCCTTATATATATATATATATATATATATATATATATATATATATATATATATATATATATATATATATGTGTGTGTGTGCGCGCGCGTCTCCGTGTTTGAGGATCAACTTACTCAAAGAGTAAGTTTTTTTATCTTACTCCAAATCATAGTTTTTGAATTAAATCTAATTTAATGATTAATTAAGAAAAAAAGTTAATTTAACAATTAGATTATATTCAATTCAAAAGTTATGATTTCGAGTAACTTAAAAAAAATTATTGTAGAAGTAAGTTGATCCCCAATATATAGGGTCAGGATCAAATGACATAAATGTGTCAAACTTAGTATCATGATATCTTCGATAACTCTTTATCGCATATTCGTTGGATTGCAAACTATTAGCATATAGATCGTGTTTATAAAATTTAATATCAATCGGAAATCATTTGACATGTCAACGAGATACATAAAAATTAACGTCTTACAAAACTTCATGAAAACCTTTAACTTTTATCATTCTCTTTAACATATCAAATGATTTTTGATTGATGTGAATTTGTATAGCTTGATCTATATGATAATAGCTTTCAATCCAACTGTGAAAAACTTGCATTTGCTTGCTCTAAAAACTTCAAATTATTTCAAATGGATGTGAAAAGTATTTTTCTTAATGGCTACATAAATAAGGAAGTGTTTGTTTCCCAACCTCCCGGATTTGAAATCCATGAGTATACCAATCATGTTTATAAACTAAAGAGAGCTTTATATGGTATCAAACAAGCCCCTAGGGCTTGGTATGAGCGACTTAGAAATTTTTTACTTGATCAAGGACACTCTAGAGGGAAGGTAGATACTACACTTTTCTTTAAGCATCAAGGAAAACATCTCCTTCTAGTTCAAATTTATGTTGATGATATAACATTTGGTTCCACTAACATGCAACTACTCAAAGAGTTTTCTAAGCTTGTGCAGAGAGAGTTTGAGATGTGTCTAATGGGGGAGTTAAATTACTTTCTCAGACTTCAAATCAGGCAAATCAATTAAGGGACATTTGTGTATCAAGCCAAATATTGTCATGAGTTGCTTAAACGCTTTAGAATGGCAGATTCGAAATCTATTGACACTCGGATGCCCAAAAATGGAAACTTGGATAGAGAGAACATGGCAAGGATGTTGACGTTAAAATGTATAAAGGTATGATCGGATCTCTTATATACCTCAATACATCAAGGCCTGATATAATGTTTAGTCTGTGCACCGCTCCCAAGGAATCACGTCTAAAAGTTATAAAGCGTATACATAGATACCTTCACGGTACATATAAGTATAAACTTTGGCTTTTCAAAGGGAGTGATTGTAATTTGGTTTGTTACTCCAATTCTGATTTTATGATTGTAATTTGGTTTGTTACTCCAATTCTGATTTTATTGGTTGCAAATCGGATAGGAAAAGTACTAGTGGAACATGCCACTTATTTTCAAACTCCTTAGTTAGTTGGCATAGCAAGAAGCAAGTCTTTGCTGCTTTGTCAACATCCGAGGCAAAATAAGTCACGGCCGATAGTTGTCGTGCTCAAATTCTTTGGTTCAAACTATAACTACTTGACTTCGATGTCAATTTTGAACGTATTCTTATCATGTGTGACAACACTAGTGCGATCAACCTAATCAAAAATCTGGTGTTACATTCTCGTACTAAACATATTGAGATACTCCACCATTTTCTACGAGACCATGTTGAAAAATGTGATGTCATTTTTGAGCATGTTGATAGCAAGAATCAACTTGCAGATATTTTTACAAAATCACTTGCGAGTGAGCCATTTTTCAATATTCATCAAAATTTTGGCATTCTCGATATCTCAAAGCTTGCCTAGCGTATGTTGATTGCATGCACTTTCTATATTTTATTTAACTTTTGTTCAAAAGTTTATTTTCTTGTAAAGTGCATTCTCTGTCTCATCCTATGACGTAATATCGTTCTCTATTTATCTATTTGCCCTTAAAACTTCTAAGAAATATGTTGCTTAACTATGACTAAATTGATTGCATGTTTATGATCCATGATTATGTGATATAAATGATGAGTCATAAAATTAATATGTGCTCACTTCCAAAAATTTCAATTAATTACACATGAGTTTTCAATTTATATGCTTTAGTGGAAAATTTTACCTCATACCCCTACATTTATCCCTATACCCTTACATTTTATAAAAAATGCCAATTTTTTCCTCATATAATTTTAACAAATTTATTATTTTATTTATTAAATATTTTTTAAATTTTATTTTGCGTACCGGAAGACTCTGCAAAAGAGTTTTGGTAGTCATTTTTCAAGTATTTTTTAACTTTTTTTGTGTGTACCAGAAGACTTTGTAAAAGAGTTCCGGTAGTTAAATTTTTGTGTACCGGAGGACTTTGCAAAAGAGTTTCGGTACTTACTTTTCAAGCATTTTTTTAAACTTTTTTTGTGTGTACCGGAAGACTTTGCAAAAGAGTTCCGGTAGTCATTTTTCAAGCATCTTTTTTTTAAAAAAATTGTGCGTACCGGAATACTTTACAAAAGAGTTCTGGTAGTCAATTTTTGTGTACCGAAAGACTTTTCAAAAGAGTTCCGGTAGTCATTTTTCAAGGATTTTTTTTAATATTTTTGTGTATCGGAAGACTTTGTAAAAGAGTTTTGGTAGTCAATTTTTGTGTACCGGAAGACTTTGCAAAAGAGTTCCGATACTCATTTTTTCAAGCGTTTTTTAAACTTTTTTTGGTGTACCGGAAGACTTTGTAAAAGAGTTCTGGTAGTCAACTTTTGTGTACAGGAAGACTTTGCAAAAGAGTTCCCTTGTATGAAAAATGCATCTATGCTTTCATGTCCTTTTTCTTTATTGTATTCTTATGTTGCAAAATTTTATGACATCCATGATTTGGATATTATGTTGCTATAATTTATTGTGTATTTATGAGTTAGTTTCGTTTTCAACGCCTCTGAGTGCGTTTAATTCTATATGTTGTTGTGTAATGTTCATGATGCTTCTCACGTTTTCTGTCTGTGCCTCTTTTTGATGTTGTCAAAAGGGGAGACGCGCAAGGTTTATGATGCACATATTCAGGGGGAGCTTAGCCAAAGAAATAAAAAATGCCTAGTAAGTTTTACCATCATAAAAAAAGGGGAGTATGTGAGTGCAATATTCTCTTAGGATGGTTTTATATGATGTCAAAACTAGGTAGCTTAGATCTTTGTGTATTTGGACCTTACAATCTTTGTCTAAATATGTATCATCATCATAGAACATGTATGACTAGATCACATAAGCCATCACATGCCCAAATTATGAATTTTTCACAAAAAGTCATGCATGAGTCGATACACCCTTGGTATGGGTCGATACATACTGAGTGGAATTTCAAAGAATTTGGATCTGCCTCAAATGGGTCAATACAAAGGAAAAAATAGGTTGATACATCCTGCGAATGAGTCGACTCATTCTCGTTGGGTCGACTCAATCTGAAAGGTGTTTTCAAGGATTTGCCACTGCCCTGAATGTATTGATACATTAGAGTAATAGGTCGATACAATGAGCGACTAGGTCGAATCTCCTGTGTTTGGAGTCAACTTATCCTGAAACATTTTTCTCTAAAATTGGTTACTACCTGTAATGTATCAACTCTATTTGGCTTCGTATCGTCTCATTCAGTTGATGTATTGACTCATTCCACTTAGAGTCTATACATTCTATACCAAATTTTAAAATTGCATTTTGGCTAAACTTTTGTTTTACTCATATCTTTTCTGCACTCACATATACATATAAATACTCATTCATGCATCTTTTCTCAGCATTGAAATCTGAAAGATACAAAGAATTCTCATCACCTTTAACCTCTCTTGACGCACTCATCAACTACACATAATCATTTTTGATTGTTTGTTGACAAGAAAAGATTGATAAGGTCTAATTTAGGTTTGTGTAATCAAATTGGGTTGAGGTTTTCTTTTGGGGATTCAAGGATAAAACCTTTAGGGTTTTCACTCCAAGATCAAGGGTTAACTTTAGAAACTACAACTTTATTTGCTAAGCTTGAAGAACATGATCAAGAGCTCATTTTCTTAGAGAAGCATGGGGAGAATGTTAAGAAAGAAAAGAACAAGAAAAAGAGGTAGAAAAGAAGTTCTTGCTCTTATGGCTTCTAGTTACAAGTCCTCAACAAAAGAGTATGATGAAAGTGGAGTTAGTGATAATGAGAAGTTGAATGATGAGAAAATGGGGTTGTTTATTAAACAATATCAAAACTACATTAAGAGAAACAACGTAAATCACTTTGATAACATCTTATCAACTTTAGAAGACAAGTTGACTCCTCGAAACATTATGAGAATAAGAAAGGAAACTCAAACAGTTCATATTTTAATTGTGGTAAACCCAGATACTACAGGTCGGACTATCCGTAAATTAAGAATGATAAAGATAAGGGTAAGTACAAGAAGTCTAAAAATACTAGAAGAGCATACATAGTTTGGGATAGTCATAGTGAATGCTCAAGTAAAGGTAGCTCAAGTGAAAGTGACGAAAAAGCAAATCTTTGTCTCATGGCCCATCATCATAAGAAGAAAAAGGTAAATCATTCTAAATATGAACCTATTGATGAAACGTCTCATTATGAATTACAAATTGTTTTTGAAAATCTATATGGTGAAGCCGTATACACTTTTAAAAGGTTGGCTTCAAATAAGAGAATATTTTCATACTATGAAGCTAAAATTTTAGAAACGGAAAAACAAATGGAAGCTCTTAAGAAAACCATGTTAGATGCTCAAAAGGATAAGATTGAGGATGAGAAACCTTCTTGGTTTGGTTGTGAAACTTGTCACATTTTGCAAAAAGAGGTTAATACTTTAAAGGCCAAATTGAGCAAGGCTTTAGAACAAAAAGTCACTTTCGCTGTTAATCCAACAAAATTCAAAAGACCTTTATATGAATTATACATAAAGTATAATTTTGTTATAAAAGAATCTAATGGTGAAAGTCATTCTCATCGTCACTTGACTTGTCATTATTTTTGTAAGAAATGTCATACTATTGCCAAATGCAAATTTAGGAGATTTTTGGTTCCTAAAGGTATGTTTCAGTGGTTGCCCAAATACAACAATATTTTCAATCACCCTCAAGGACCCAATGAAAATTGGGTACATATCACTCTTCTTTGATTATTGTAGGTTAAATGTCTTAGCTCCATGGAAAGAATGTGGTTTCTTGATAATGGTTGATCAAGGCATATGAAGGGTGAGATTTCTCTATTCAATAACTTCAAGCCAGAGATGAAAGGATTTATGACATACGGAGATAACAACAAGGGTGCAATACTTGGTAAAGGTAGTGTAGGTAATCCCTCTTCTACTACTATCTCTGACGAAATACTTGTTGAATGTCTTAAGCATAATTTGCTTAACATTAGTCAACTATGCGACAAAGACTATAAAATTACTTTTACAAATAGTTGTTGCATAATTGAAAACAATGATAAGATATATTCTTCGTTAAAGGGCTTGAGGGTTAACAACATCTATATACTTGACTTGAACGATGTATCATTAATAAGCACTAAGTGTTTAGTAACCATGAGTGAAGACTCTTGGTTATGGCATAGACGCTTAGTTCATGTTAATTTCAATCTACTCAATAAAGTGATCTCAAAAGATTTACTCATCGGTATACCGAAAATCAAAATTTCAAAAGATCACATATGCGATGCATGCCAAATGGGAAAGTAAATAAGGGTCTCCTTTAAATCCAAAAATATTGTTTCACTTCTAGACCCCTTGAGCTTCTCCATATGGATCTTTTTTTCCTTCTAGGACAAAAATCCTACGTGGAAATTATTATGGTTTTGTTATAGTAAACGATTACTCTAGATATTGTCGGACTATCTTTTTGCGTAGTAAAGATGAGACATTTTCGGATTTTACTTATTTTGCAAAGTTATCCCAAAACAAATTAAGCTCAAACATAGTTGATATTCGAAGTGATCATGGAGGTGAATTTTAAAACCACCTCTTTGAAGATTATTGTGATAAACATGACATTGAACATAATTTTTCCGCTCCTAGAACTCCACAACAAAATGGTGTTGTGGAACGCAAAAACATAATTTTAGAGGAGTTGGTAAGAACTATGATAAATGAGAATAGTCTGCCAAAATATTTTTAGACCGATGCTATTAGCATTGCGTGCTATGTTTTAAATAGCATACTTATATGTCCTACTTTGAACAAAACACCTTATGAACTTTTAAAAGGTAGAAATCCCAATTTATCATATTTTCATGTCTTCGAATGAAAATGTTTTGTCTTAAATAATGGTAAGGATAATCTTGGAAAGTTTGATGCAAAAGCTGATAAAGGTATCATCCTTGGATACTCTAAATCAAGTAACGCTTATAGAGTATACAACAAGAGATTACTTATTGTTGAATAGTCGATTCATGTCACATTTGATGAATCTTGTCCAAGAAATGTCGGAAAAGGTATCTCTTTTTGTGATACAGGTGTATCTTCAGAAGATATACTCAATGACACCAAAAAGGGAATTGATCAACTTGAAATGGTGAAACTTGAGGAGGAGGAAGATGACAATCTTGAAAAGGAGAAGGATGAGAGTTCAACTAAAGTAAATGATATTACTTTGGCTTGGAGGTCTTCCAAGGACCATTTAATGGACAACATTCTTGGGAACATCACCAAAGGTGTGACCCTACGCTATAAGCTAAGTAATTTTTGTTATCACTTTGCATTTGTTTCACAAGTTTAACCTAAAAACACAAAATATGCATTAACTGATGAGCATTGGTTAATGGCCATGCAAGATGAGTTAAATCAGTTTAAAAGAAATGGTGTGTGGGGCCTTGTCTCACCTCTGTGAGAACATAAAATCATTGGCACTAGGTAGATGTTTAGAAATAAACTGGATGAAAATAGAGTAATAACTAGGAACAAAGCCCGACTAGTGGCTCAAGGATATAACCAAGAGGAGTGCATAGATTATGAGGAAATGTATGCTCCAAGTGCCTGTCTCAAGGCTATACACCTTTTACTTGCCTTTTCTTACTCCAAAAACTTCAAATTATTTCAAGTGGATGTGAAAAGTGCTTTCCTTAATGGCTACATAAATGAGGAAGTGTATGTTTCCCAACCTCCCGAATTTGAAAACCATGAGTATACCAATTATGTTTATAAATTAAAGAGAGCTTTATATGGTCTCAAACAAGCCCCTATGGCTTGGTATGAGTGACTTAGCAAATTTTTGTTTGACCAAGGATACTCTAAAGGGAAGGTAGATAGTACCTTATTCATGAAGCATCAAGGAAAACATCTTCTTCTAGTTCAAATTTATGTTGATGATATAATATTTGATTCCACTAACATGCAATTAGTCAAAGAGTTTTTCTAAGCCTATGTAGGGAGAGTTTGAGATGAGTCTAATGGGGGAGTTAAATTACTTTATTAAACTTCAAATTAAGCAACTTAAGGAAGGGACATTTGTATGTCAAGCCAAATGTTTTTACGAGTTGCTTAAACCCTTTGGAATGGTAGATTTGAAGTCTATTGACACTCTAATGCCCATAAATAAAAACTTGGATAGAGACGAACATCGTAAGGATGTTTGCATTAAAATGTATAGATGTATGATCAAATCTCTTTTATACCTCACTACATCAAGGCCATATATAATGATTAGTGTATACATGTGTGCTCGATATTAATCCTCTCCCAAGGAATCACATTTAAAAGTTGTAAAATGCATTATTAGATTACTTCATGGTACATATAAGTATGGACTTTGGTTTTCCAAAGGGAGTGATTGTAGTTTGGTTGGTTACTCCGATTCCGATTTGTCAGTTGCAAATAAGGTAAGAAAAGTACTAGTGGAATATGCCACTTATTTTCAAACTCCTTAGTTAGTTAGCATAGCAAGAAGCAAGTCTCAGTTTCTTAGTCAACTACCGAGGCAGAATACGTCGCAATCGATAGTTGTTGTGCTCAAGTTCTTTAGCTCAAATAACAAATACTTGACTTCGATATTAAACTTGAATGTATTCCAATCATGTGTAACGACAGTAGTGCAATCAACCTAACTAAAGATCTGGTGTTACATTTTCGTACTAAACATATTGAGATACGCCACCATTTTCTATGAACCATGTTGAAAAAGGTGATGTCGTTTTTTAGCTTGTTGATAGCAAAAATCAACTTGCGAATATTTTTACAAAACCACTTGTGACTGAGCCATTTTTCAATTTTCGTTAGGAATTTGGCCTTCTCGATATCTCAAATCTTGCCTAACATATGTTGATTGCATGCACTTTCTATATTTTGTTTACCTTTTGTTCGAAAGTTCATTTTCGTGTGAAGTGAATTCTCCATCTCATCCTATGAGGTAATATCATTCTTTATTTATCTTTTTTCCCTAAAAGATTATATGAAATATGTTGCTTAACTATGACTAAATTGATTGCGTGTTTATGATCTATGATGATGTGATATAAATGATGATTCATAAAGTTAATATGTTTTCACTTCCAAAAATTTCAATTGATTACACATGAGATTTCAATTTATATGCTTATAAGGACATCTTATTTGATCTCTTCATCATATGTACCTCGTATCATTAGCGTAAAATATTTGAAGTAGTTATAATGATATATGTGGGTTAGCATGTTATTTATCATTCCCTAGCATGAAAAGTGCATTTATGCTTTCATGTCCTTTTTGTTTATTGTATTCTTATGTTGAAACCTTTTATGACAACCGTAATTTGGATATTATGTTGCTATACTTGGTTGTGTATTTATTATTTAGTTATTTTTAATTAAGACACAATTCTATGTGAGTACGTGTTTTAATTAATTTGTTTAGTCTTTGCAAGGCCTATGAGTGCATTTAATTCTATATGTTGTTGTGTAATGTTCATGATGCTTCTCACGTTTTCTGTTTGTGCCTCTTTTTGATGTTGTCAAAAGGGGAGACGCGCAAGGTTTATGATGCACATATTCAGGGGGAGCTTAGCCAAAGATATCAAAAATGCTTAGTAAGTTTTGCCATCATAAAAAAGGGGGAGTATGTGAGTGCAATATTCTCTTAGGATGGTTTTATATGATGTCAAAACTAGGTAGCTTAGATCTTTGTGTTTTTGGACCTTACAATCTTTGTCTAAATATGCATCATCATCATAGAACATGTATGACTAGATTACATAAGCCATCTGTAGCGAGGTATTCGTTACCATTAGAGATATTGACTAAATCCAAGGTAAACCATACAAGTCGAGTCGCCACCGCACTTCTATTTATCCAAAGGAATGATTAGAAAGCGAACAAAACCTAAAAGTTTTATCGAATCAAAAACTAGTAAAAATGTCAGAGATCTGGATAAGGGGGTTGGTTATGCAATGGGAAGGTTTTAAGCACCCAAAACATCCTAGGTACTCCTAGGGAGCCCTTTTCATAAGTGTTGTTCTAGTCTAAATGGTGTAGGTATTTCTAAAGTACTATTTACTAAAAGGAAGGTTAAAAGAAAATGACTCGCAAGGATGTCGCATCCACTGCCTACGTATCTCATCTGAGTATGAGAATCAGAGTCTTCGTAGCTCGGCTACCTATGGGTTAAAGAGAAGTGTGATCGGTAAGACGTCGCGTCTTATGCCTACGTATCTCATCTAGAATGAGAATCAGAGCAAAACGTAGTTCGGCTAACTAGGGGTTAAGGATTGCCATCTGAACATGGACTTACAAAAGAGGACACCAGCTATGTCAAAAGAGGGTGGGCAGTGTGTTCAACGTCCTAGCAGTAGGTGTCGCAGCTCGATGAATCGAGTCTTAGGCGGTTACCTCTTTACAATAGAACGGACTGACATGCCACAAGATCGGAGACGCACGAAAGGTCTAAAAGTGGGGAAGCTCTGCTCTAGAGTTGTCATGCAATATGAACCTATGTGTTAGGATTTACAAAGGGGAATTCTACCTATGTTATCATACAAAGGGTTCTACCTAATGGGTGCTACCTAAACGGAACAAGAGTCGCCGGATGGAGCGCGGAGAGGAGTTAAGGATAAGGGTAGATGGCGATGCCGGAGGCAATCGACTTACAGGTAGATGGCGATGCCTGAGGCAATCGACTTACAAGAGGATGGATGAATGCGTGCTGGTTCTGTTAAGTTTTGAAAATGATTACTCGACGTTGGATCGAGCTTTTGATCTTATTTTGAAATGGTTATCGGATGTTCGTTTTAATTCTTGTATTAACAGGTGACTAAGGAAATAAATAAATAAATATTATACACTTTATGGGAGAGGGGTACATTTGTTATGAATGGGGATTGTTCATGGTAAACAAACAATAAGAATATATGCCTCATACATCATACAAGTAGGCAACAGTTATCAATCAGATCAGATAAATAAACAATATATAGTCAAACCAAAGAATCAAATAATGGAGCATTTAAACAATGCATGGGAGTATGAACATGTTAAATAATCAAGCAATAGAAAGCATGAATGAGAGAAACAAGTATAAAAGATAACAAATGAATCAAACAGATGAAAATATGCACACGAAGGGTCCACTGAATAATTTAATCAGGAAATGAGGTAAGGACCAAATAAAATCAAGGTAAAAGGCCTCTAATACATGGCATATGAGATGAACAAGGGAGGATCAAAAGATCTCTTCAATTGCCATAAGCAATCCCTAAGTCAAACATCGATCATAAAGAAGTCAACTGAAAATTCAAGTCAACTTAAAAAATAACAAATAAATAGCAAATTAATCAAGAAAATTATGAAAAATTAAACTAAATAAGGTGGGGTCAGGAAATCATCATCTCCAAAAAAGATTTTAAAAATAACAAAAATTGTTACATAAATTAATTAAAATAAAACAGAGGTCAAATCAAAAGTCAACTAATGAGACTAGGTTAGAAATAAATTAAGAATAAATAGTAAATTAATCAAGAAAATTATGAAAAATTAAACTAAATAAAATGGGGTCAGGAAATAATCATCCCCCAAAAAGATTTTAAAAATAACGAAAATTGGTACATAAATTAATTAAAATAAAACAGAGGTCAAACCAAAAGTCAATTAATGAGACTAGGTTAGAAATAAATCAAGAATAAATAGTAAATTAATCAAGAAAATTATGAAAAATTAAACTAAATAAGGTGGGATCAGGACATCATCATACCCCAAAAATATTTTAATAATAACGAAAATTGGTATATTAATTAATTAAAATAAAACAGAGGTCAAATTAAAAGTCCACCAACCAAACTAGGTCAAAAATAAATCCAAAATAAATTGAAAATGTGAAATAAAATTCCAAGAAAAGGTCAGGTTGACTATGAGACAGGGTCAACCTTCATCCCAAAAATAAAATGCTAACAATAATTTTAAGTCATAAAAATAAAATCAATAAAAAAAAGTGTGTTAAAATGGACCAGTTAGAATAAATAATTAAAATAAAATATTAATATTAAAAAATATGAAAATAAAAATTATATAAAATTAAATAAAACGTTAAGAAAAGTGAAAAATACTTTTGGGTAATTTTATGGACGAAGAAAATATTTTAAATAAAAAAAAGAAATATGAAAATGGAAGGATTAATGGTGACCAACATGGTAAGCAAGCGTAGATATATCAAAACATGGCCATGGAAGAGATGCTTACCTAATGGAAAATAGAAGTGGAATAGAATCTGATATGTGATGACGCTTTGCCTCCTTGCCACGAAATTCCAATGCTCCTTTAGGGTTAGGGTTTCAGCTTCTTAAATAGGGTGGATTAGCTGTTCTCATGGGCTTTTTAATAAGTGATTTATCCATAAGAATAAAAGTGTGAAGTGAGGTATAAAATGTTGTTATTTTGGGCCAAACTTAAGTGAATGGATGTCCAATGCATGGCCAAAAGAGGTAAAAAATGTGACTGGTTTGTGCAGCATGCTTAGAAAATCTGATTGGGCCAGCCAGACCCAAAATCTGCCTAGAAAATCAAGTCATGGTGCCCACTTTAAATGAATGTATCTCTCAAACCATGGATCCAAATGAGATGATTCTAAAAGGATGTGAAATAGGACATGGCAAGGTACAACTGTTGTGAAGAAAGTATTTTCAAATAATGCCTTGAAGTGCAAGAAAACTGGCCAAGAAGTCTTGACAAATTTTGAAGATTTTGGACTTAGAAATTTTTCTAAGTGTCCTAAAAAAATGTCTCACTTTAACTAAGCATAACTTTCTCAATTCTAATCCAAATGGAGAAAACTTTATATCTCTAGAAAGCTTGTAACAAGAGGAACAACTTTCATGTTGGAGAAATTTCCAAATGGAGCTTTTATCTTGATGCAAAATGGGCTTAAAGTGAGTGCAGTGATCATGAAAACTTGCCCTAAATGGAAAGTCAACCATTTCCAAATTAAGTAACTTTTCCAATTCCTGATTAAATGATGAATCCATGATCCAACCTTGATCAAATTTCACATGTAGGATCCCCTAGGCATGGATTTTGAGATTCCATTCTCAAAATGTCAGGAGTTGACTTTTCTGGCCCCACAGTTGACTTTTCCCAAACTGTCTGATTCCCGATTCCATTGATCAATTGAAGCACTTCTAGCTCAAATAAAGAGATGATTTTTTATATGTAGACCCTTGTGGACATATGGAGGGCCATGGAAAAGAGTTTCACCCAAAGAATCAGAAATAAACTGATTTTATACCAAACCCTAGTTTTAGGGCAAAATGATCAGGAACTGATTGCACTGATTGCCAATGGATCTTTCTGAGATAATTGTGAATCTTCCTAGGCCAAGATGCCTCTCTAATCATGACATTGATGAGCTCCTCTACTTCCAACCAAACATTTCCTGTTGCAGGTAGCCATGAAACCCTAATTTCTAATTAAATCCAGATGAACACTCTGATAGCTTTGAATCCTTCACTGATGAACTGAGGACCATAATAAGATACTTGGACCCCCCCTGAGACCCTTGAGACTTGTATACTTAGAAAATGAAGTCCAATTCTCAATCTTGCTTTGTGTGGGCTCCTTCTGTTAAGGAGTGATCGATCAAAACCTGATCTCCATGTCACTAATGCAGTATGCGATGAGTATGACCTAATATGATGCTAATGAAGTGTAAAACATAATCCCATGCTTCCAGGAAAAATGAAGGGTAAATTTTGGGGTATTACACCATCACATGCCAAAATTATGAATTTTTCACAAAAAGTCATGCATGGGTCGATACATACTTAGTGGAATTTCAAAGAATTTGGATCTGCCTCAAATGGGTCAATTTAAAGGGAAAAATGGGTCGATACATCTTATGAATGGGTCGGCTCATTCTTGGTTGGGTTGACTCAATCTGAAAGGTGTTTTCAAGGATTTGCCACTGCCTTGAATGTATCGATACATTGAAGTAATGGGCCAATACATTGAGGGAATGGGTCGACGCTCCCATGTTTGGATTTGACTTATCCTGAAATATATTCTCTCAAATTGGGTACTGTCGGCAATGTATCGACATTGTTTGGCTTCGTATTGACTCATTTAGCTGATGTATTAACTCATTCCACTTTAGAGTCAATACATTCTGTACCAAATTTTAAAATTGCATTTTGGCTAAAAATATGTTTTACTCATTTCTTTTCTACACTGACACATACATATAAATACTCATTCATGCATCTTTTCTAAGCATTGAAACCTTAATGATACAAAGAATCCTCATCATCTTCAACCTCTCTTGATGCATTCATCAACTACACATGATCATTTTTTTATTGTTTTTTGGTAAGAAAAGATTGATAAAGTCCAATTTAGGCTTGTGTAATCAAATTGAGTTGAGGTTTTCTTTGGGGGATTCAAGGATAAAACCTTTAGGGTTTTTACTACAAGATCAAGGATAGATTTAGAGTTTTTGCATAAGTCTTGTCAAGTTGGATCCAGCCGAGCGAAGGCTTTTAAGAACAGGGGTTCTTGCAAAGGAGTAGCGGTAACCGGAAGATCAATTTAAAGGCTTGGGGAAAGATTTCTCAATTTGGATTCAGCCAAGTGAATACTTTGAAGAACGAAAGGTTCGATCAAAGGAGTAGCGGTAACTAGAGGATCATATTGGATATCTTGGATGACTTGTCTTGCTAAGATCAAGGGTAGAGAATAAGCTATGATCAACATCAAACATAGGGTTTGAGGTTTTCATTTCTACTACTTCTCTTGTAAATTGATATTGCAAATGTTAATTATAATATCTCGATTCGATTTCGAATTAAGGGCATACATGCCCATAGTGAGGACAACTGGGGAATTGCCTAAAAAATCTTGGTGATCTCTCTCTCTCTCTCTCTTTCTCTCTCAATTTCTCCAATTAGGGGAGAATGGTTTATTATAATTAAATTAATTTGGAATGGGGTTCTCATATATTTTACAAACATATACTCATTGTGTATCTTTCGGAATAAGAGACAACTTTGGAGGGAGCTTTAAAATCTAAAATCATTATTACCTCAAGGTGAATGGTGTTTCGAAGGAGACTTTAACGCAATCAAGAAGGAAAACGAAAGAAGAGGAAAAGAACGGAAATTAACATTTATGAAATGATTGTTTTTGCATAATTTATTAAGGATATGAGACTTTTGGATCTTGCAACTGTGGGAAGTAAGTTCTCATAGTTCAATTTGGCGAGCGGATCCATGAGCAGGTAGGATAGATTCTTGAGTTTTGAAGGCCTTATAGATTTGTGGGGTTTGTGAGGTCAAATTATAGGTGAAAGAAGCTTTTCTGATCATTGTCCTTTTTCTGGAAGCACAAACTATGGTGTGGGAAAATTTGCATGTGCATGAAAGTATGATTAGACAAAAGTCGAGATTTATAAGGTTGAAAGAAGGCGACCAGAAATATAATATCTTCCATTCTTATATGAAAGTTAGATTCAGAAAGAATAACATTGTGGACTTAATGTCAAGAGAGGTGTTGGTAGAAGATGTTGAGTGTATTAAGGAGTTAACGCTTAAGAATTTTCACGATAAGTTCTAGGAACCTTCTCTTATAAGGCCACTTCTTGATGGAGTTCCCTTTAATTCACTATTTGTTGCAGATAGTAATCTTCTCGAGGCGCCTTTCACTTTGCAAGATATAAAAAACGTAGTTTGGAATTCGGCAAGGGCAAGAGCCTTAGGCCTGACGGCTTCTTGATGGATTTCTCCAAGTCCTCGTGGGATATTATTTATCAGGATTTATTCAATTATATTTCCTAGTTTTCTGTGCAGGGAGATTTACCAAAGGAAAACTCGCTTTATTCATTGCTCTTATTCCCAAGACTCAAAATCCTCAAGGATTGAATGAATATCACCCAATTAATCTGATTAGAAGTATCTACATCTTTATCTCAAAGCTTTTGTCAGAGAGATTGAAGGGAGTCATTGGAAAGCTTGTCTTGGGGTCTTAATCAAATTTCTTGCCTACAAGGGGATTGTTAGATGATGTTCTAGTTCTAAATGAATTGGTTGATTTTGCACAAAGGAAAAAGAAAAGTTTGTTGCTTTTGAAAATGGATTTTGAAAAGGCTTTCGACTCAATCTCATGAGACTATCTATTTTATGTTCTAAAGAGAATGAATTTTGGTGATAAACAGATTTGTTGGATTAAGGTATGCATTTTCTCTAGTTCTCTTTTTGTGTTGGTTAATGAAAGCCCTACAAATCCTCACAGGAGATCTATGTGGATTCCAGTTATCTTGAAGATGAGGCGTAAACTAGTTTCTTGGAAAGGGAAATCAGTTTCATTAGGTGGTCGTGCGACCCTCATTAATTTTATGCTTAATTCCAAACCCCATTGTCTTTTCTCAATTTACAAAGCACTAAATAATTTTATCCTTGAAATCATCAAGGTCCAGCGTACGTTTTTAATCCTAAAAGGTTATATGAGAATTAACTAGGTGGTGTGGTCAACAACCTGTAATCATAAAAGTGAAGGTGGGCTTGGGATCAAACATTGTGAATCCTTTATTCGGGCTCTTTTGAGTAAATAGGGATGGAATGTCTTGTCTGAGGGTGATGCTTTATGGAGTAATGTTCTTTCCTTTAAATATTGATATGTCAAGGCTGCAATTTTGGATCCTTCTCTTCCTTCTTCCAATTCTATTTTGTCTTTGTGGTGGAGAGATCTTATGTTATTGTTGGGTTCGAAAGCTAATTGGTTTGCAAAAGGTATCTTGTGCAAGGTTGGGAAGGGGACCAAGATTGACTTTTGGAGAGCAAGTTGGTTGGGATCAGATTCTCTGAGAAATCAGTTTCCTTCTTTGCTTTAATTTTCCTAGGATCCTAGGTGTTCTATTTTAGAAATTGGTTCGTAGAATGAGGGTCCATGGAGATATAACATGGGTCTCTTTCCATCTCAAGTACCACTGCATATCCGAGTTGAATTGGTTAATCTTCTAGAAATTCTCAGGTTTTTTTCTCCTTAGTCAATATTGTCTGATGCGTTCGTATGGTGGTATAGTGCGTTTGGGTTCTCTATTAAATATGCTTATTGCATGTTGTTTTCTCTAGTAATTTTTAAGACTTTAATTTAGGATCAGATTTGAAGTTAGCTTTGAAATTCTTTTGGAAATCAAATGTTCCAAGTAATATTCAGATTTTTTACTAGAGGCTTTTTTTGGCTAGGCTATAAATTAGGGATAAGTTAGCAAAGCAAGGAGTCAATTCGCGTGTCTATAGTTTGGTGCGCCCCCTCTGTTTCGGGCCAGAAGAATCTCACAATCATCTTTTCTTCTCCTGCAAGGTTGTTGTTAATGTTTGGACTTGGGTTTTAGACTAGTTGGGAATATGCAGGTGTTTACCGTGAAAATTGATAAACAATCTCTGGTCTCCAAAAATGATTTACTTTACAGGATCAACCAGTGAATCCTAGAACACGTGCTCTTGTTAAATTATATTTGAACGTCTATGACACTTCGACAATGCCCATGATTTGAGAATGATGTTTAAAGTTTAAAAGTAAATGCAGAATTTGTGAAGGAGTTGCAATAAAGAACTTCAAAGTAAATTGCAATAAGAAAAAATAATTGATAAACTGCAAATAACTTCAATTGAAATGAAAATATGGTGATTCATACATACATTCTCAACGAACTCGTTTCTCAAACACACTTAGATACTTAGAGTAATTTGTGAGTATTTGTACAATGATTGAACACACGGAAATCCTATACACTAAGACCCATATTTATACTAAGTCGAAAATAACTGCTATCAACAGTCTTTTCTCCAGAAAATGACATGTTTCACTTGCATACATTCACTTCGCCATAGCCTTACACGCGTCATTTTAGATAAATGGATAAGGACAAAAGACAAATATCATGCTTATTCAAAATTTATAACCTTTCGTCAAACGCAGTCTAAACTCAGAAATATTTCTAAGTTCTAAAATCAGCATTTCCCTCTTATACAAAGGATCTCTTCGACTAAGATCTCCCAAAATATTTCTTGTCGAAGTTAAAACATTTTAAAAATATTTCTTTTGTCCATCATACTTAGTAGGTCTTCCATTTTTTATTCTTCCATAGATCACTTGTTATCCTTTGAGGTGGTTGTGCGTGGCAAGGTTTAAAAAAGTTACTTGATTCTCTCTTGGTTGGCAGTGGTGACGGGAATTTGGTTGATTAAGAATGATACTTTATTCAATAATGGGATGAAAGGTGTCTCTAAAATTGTGAGTACCAAAACATTTAGCTTAGATTGGTTTGATGCTAGATTCAAATGTAAGCTTGTTTGCTCTAAATCAGATTGGTTGTTTGAGCCACTTACCTTTATGTATTAAGGGCTATTGGTTTTGTTCTTTGTTGTTTGATCGCCTTTTTCCTTCCTTGCTCCATTCATTTTGATTTAAATGATTGTATAGGGTTGAGTGTCATATGTGCTCGCGTTAATATAAATAAAAGTAATTTAAAACAGTGAAGTTAAAAGTTAAAAAATCTTAGAGGTTTCAAGATAAAGTGTCAATATTCTAACAATTAACCATTAATAATTTATTATTAAAAAAATATTAATTATTATTTTTAATAATTACTCTTGTTATTTCGTTTTTTCTCTTTAAAATTTTTCTTTTCTAGTGCTACAATTTTTCCTTTTTATTATATTTATATTTGTCTTTTAAAATATGAGTCTGATTATTTTGATGTTTCTAAAACTAAATATAATATATTAAAAAAAAAGAAATTCTTTGCTATTTAAATTTGTTCACCATTAAGAGCATTTGGATTGAATGCTAAAAAGTCTCTTCCAACTTAATAAAAAATTATTGATTTTTAAAATTTTATTTTGTGATGCTTTGTAGTTCTATCCAATTTGAACTATTAATCTTTACAATATAGAGGATATTCGATCTCTATAAAATAATATTCACGGCCTTTAATAATTAAAAAAAATCACTTAATGTAATAGAAAGAAAAATACTATCTGACATATAAATATATAATAAATAACACAAACAACGTAGGCGAACTCTTACTTTAAGTAAACATGGGACCATTTATTAAAATAATATATTAAATTAAAGGAGGAAGAAAATGATTGCTCATGCCTCAAGAAAATGACCAATCTTTGTGCATTAAACACGGAACCAACCGATAGTCTCTAACCTTGTTTGTTGCAATTGAATCGTGTTCTCAGCAATTAATACTCCCTCCATTTTTTTATTATAAATCATTTTTGACTTTTCATTAATGGTATTGGAAATATAAGTTAACATAATTGAAATTGGAGAATCATAAATGATTAAGGGTATAATAGAAAAAATAACATTACTGATTTATTTGTATTATAAAACGACTTATATTATGGTACAAAATATTTTTCTAAATCGACTTATAATTAAAAGGGAGATAGTACTATTTTTTAAAGAGGGTTATTCTTTCCATCATTATACCTGATCCTTTACTACCATAAAAACTCACAAATATCTTTAATGTTCGGAGATACATCTTCAGACACATTTATTTTAAATTATTTTTAGATTAAATTGATAGGATCTCTCAATTATGTCAAAATTTAATTTGGAGATGCATCTCCGTATGCACAAAAAGTACGTTCGAATATGCATCTCTGTAGATACCATCTATTCAAAAGTTAGTGGATAGTCCGAAGATGCATCTTCAAACGCTTTTGTTTCATATACTCGCGTCAGACCTTCCTTTTTCTCCCTTCTTCATTTTCTAAACACTTCTCAAACAAAATATTTGAGCTATCACGCATCCAAGCATCTCATTCACTCATTCAAGTGTCTACTGTTTGAGCTTTTTCTCCTCCCTTTTAGCATCTCATACATCCAAGCTTCTCATTATCATCAGTCTGAAATTGGTAGCCTACAATAATATGCATTGACAGAGTTTTGGAGAGTTAAGGCAGCAATGATGTTTCTGCCATGACTGAAAACCGTAGGCTTTTCTGGAGATGCATCACCCAATTTTATAACTACTATTTTTGGAGTTGCATCTCGGGATTTGACTATGGCTAAAATTTGGCTGATTTTGTGGATTTGTATTGACATGCTCTTTATCTTCGTGTTGGTTTGTAACACAGGTGCAATGGATGATAACAACACTGAAAACAACCTTGACAGAGTTAAACTGAGACGTGTGTCCAAAATCGTGTTGGTACAATATGAGAGGGCCGTAGCTAGGACCACAAGATCACAAGTTAATGATAACTCGTTTGATGGTTTGCAACCATTAAGTTCGTAACACCTAGGTTCTGCTTCTCGTAGTCGCCTTTCTCATACATCCGCTTCACGGAGCGACGAGTCCCTAGATAATGCAGCAAACCCTGAAGTCCATGAAGTCCTTGAAGCCCTTGAAGGCCAGGAAGAAACCGCTGGCCCATTAGAGAGTTATCCAAGAGGCCTATTTGACATCTCCTTACTTCATCTTTATGCATATCATGTTGCTAGACATATTTGGGAAGGAAAGGTATTTTTTTTTGAATATATATGTTTTCAACTAATTAAATCGATACTGATGGTGATATTTTCTTTTACCAGGAGCGCACATGTTTGGAATCGATAAATCATGGGAAAAAATATTGGAGTTGGGGCACCCCTCTACTAATTGGTTTCAGGATGTTCTCTGTTATTCCAGTCTTGTCGGTTTATGTTTTGTTGTGTACATGACCATATCCCACGACATGTAAGCGGACTTTGTAGAGAGGTTGCATTTAGAGGCTTATGCATACAGCTACATGACATGGTTTTATAGGGTGTCACACCCTATCATGACACCAGACGCTCATGGAGGACCAGTTAGACAAGCTAACCAAGAGGTACTTAAGGCTCAAGATGACCACATAGAGGATGTGACAGTGGTATGTCGTCGTGTTTGAGATATGGATAAAGCATTCATAGAAGCAGAACTCTTTGAGGATGACAATCACCAGTTGACCCTTGTGGCGAACATGGTTGTCGAGGTATGAAATGTCGTAGTACAAGTTGAGGAGGAAAAGGCAGGGGGGTCCGACAAATCCAATAGTTTATGCTTGAATGTATTTTGTTTTTTGCATTTTCAGACAAATATTATATATGGCGTTGACTTTTTGAATTAATGTACGACTTTTTACTTTCATTTAACTTTAGTGAAACTTGATTTTAGTTTGATTTTACTTTAATATAACTTCGCCTCAAAACATTACAATATTGGGACAATGATGCTCCTGTGAAATGATTCAGGAGGGTTTCTAGATATGCATCTTCGAAAATCATCCTCATTACGTTTAACACGCATCCAATACCTTTTAAAGGACTTCAATGGATATTTCAGAGACGCATATTCAGATACATTCAAATAATATACGGAGATGCATCTCCGAACCATATTTTCTTTAATATGGGATGAATCTCAGAAAATAAAGTCTGATGTGATTTTAAATGCGCTCGAAGATTGAATTTTGAATATTTTAAAAATATTTTTTAGATTTTCAAAGATGTGGACTGCACATGTAAAAGTGTAATGAAATTTCCCTAATATTTTCCCCTTAATGCCTATTAAACAAAAAGTAATGTGATTCGTTTTCAATGAAGGACTTAGATTGTGTTATTATCTCGTTTTCCTTAACAAGGAGGGCTGATGTAATAAAAAAAGTGAAAAGATTTAGAATTATGTATTGAATCTTATTCGAACTCTATAACTCAACAGGTAAGATGAGAGTTGATCAAAATTTTATAAACACTATCAAAGATATACTTATAAACATATTTTTAATTAATATGAGACTAAATTCACTCTTTAAATCCAACCGATTAAAAGTGTGGATGATTATAATAGTCAAACCAAATAGTACAATTAGGCGAGTAAGGGCTAACCTCAAAATTTCCAACAAAAAGTATTGTATCGATATAGGTTTAGGAATGTTATGTGGTTCAATAATAACTTAGTTCAAAGTAAAAGTTGTGAGGGTAATTCATAAAGTTTCAAGTAATAGTAAATGATTGTAAAATTAATGCGAATTATAAGTGAGACTAAAATGTAAGGATTAGATTTAATCAATTACAGTGTCTTTAGAATTCTATTGATTGCATATGTATATATTCTTTCTTAGATGTTTATAACATTATCATCACTACTTAAACATCATTATTTCTTTAATGTGATTACAATGAAACCATATTTCTTAAATATCAATTTGATGACAGTTCATTATCATTGAATTTTATCAGTATTTTTAGTGTTTTTTAATAGTAATTGATGGAAAATAACATAGTTTAAAAATGAATTTGGGCAATATTGGAGACAAAGAAAAAAATTATAAAAAAAGAAAGAAAGAAGAATGTCGTAAGCATAAGAGAAAACCTCAACCCAATTTATTTATTCTATCAAATAATTATTGTAGAAATATTGAATTATTCTTTTATGATATAGGAATTAACGGGTAATAAAATCTTTTTTATTAAAAACTCGCCTAAGACATTAGGGAATTGTAATTAAAATAGAGGGCTTTTAAATAATAAAAAAATAGGTTTAACTAACTTGTTAGTTGATCTTGATATTAGGGAAATAATTTTAGGGAATAGACACAATTACCAAATAGTGAGACATAAAGGATTCGAAAAGGGTCGATCATTTTAATCTCTGATAAATTTAATCTATTTTATTTTCTTATTTGTAACCAAACTCTTATGAAAATTGCCAAATTAACATCTTTAGTACGATAACATTGTTAAGTTTAAATCGAGCAATCTATGTTAATACGAGCTTTTAATTTATTATTTGGACACGATTTAGTACACTTTCTAAATTAGTCATCAAATTTTTGGCGTCGTTGTCAAGGATTGTTGATTAATTTCAACAAGGAAATTAAATTGTGGTTGGAGTTATTTTTATTTTTATTTATTTTATGTTATTTTAATTTTATTATTATAGCTTATTAGTTATTTATGCATTGTGCAATGCTATTAAAGTATGTTTATTTGTGGTTTTGTATGTGAGGTGACATCTACATTGGATTTTTGTTTGATTCGGAGATTGATACAACACCAAAAGAAAATTGGAAAGCAGATCAATTAGCATGGTTAGCAGAAGAGACACAAAAAGAAGAGTTAACAATACCTTCAGACAATTGGCCTAATAAAGATTCCACCTAGGAGAACTATGGGAGACTATTATCTAAGGTTCGATGCTGAGTACATTTTTCTTGGATTCCTACCAACAAATCATGTGGTCTTTGATATCAAGAATACAATTTTAGTAAGTTTGAGAGACACCCAGTTTGGTGGTAACACGGTTAGAGACCCATGAGAACATCTTTCCTATTTCTATGAGACTTGTTCTATGTGCAATGTTTACGTTAGACTGTTTGGTTTCACGTAATCGAAAGAGATAAAGATTGGTGGTAGTGTTTACCCAACGGGACCAACCAGACTTTAAAATAATTAAAAGACAAGTTCTTGGTGAAATTTTACACAAATTCCCTGTTCATGGAAAAAAGAGCAGAAATATCAAGTTTTGAGCAAGATGAATCAAATTTTCTTTATCATTCTTGGGAGAGGTTTAAATTATTGCTAGAAAGTATCCTAAACATTATATTGACAACGTGAAACGAATAAAACATTTTAAATGGGGTTTGAGAGTGTAAATTCAAATGCTTCTTGATACCTTAGTCAGAGGTAGGATGAGAAACAAAAATGAAGATGAAGTGAAAGATCTAATTGAGCATATGTGTTAAAATGAATATTATAGACAAAGTGATAGAGCTCCAATGAAGAAGGGTATGCTAGAGCTTGATACTAAATTTACTCTATTATAACAACTTGGATCTTTAACAAAGAAATTAGTTGTAACTAAGTTACACCAAGAAAATGCTAGTCATATCAAGGTATTACGATGAGACTTATGTGGTCAAGGTTATGCAAATGGGAATTGTATTCCAGAAGGACGCGCTTAAGTGGATAGTTATGATGGAAATTTTCAAAAGCCAAATCCTTACTATAATACTTAATTTGAGGTGGAACGATCATACCAATTTCAAATGGAAAAACAATCAAGGTCAAAATTTCAATCAATGAACTCTTAAGAATCCACCACCAAGGAAGTCATATCCTTTAGAAGAATATGTGAACTAATTCATGAAAATGACTCAAAGAAAACTTGAAGTAATAAACGTAAATCAAGAAACATCTAGCAAGAACTATGAAGCTTCCATAAAGAATCTTGAAACTTAAGCTGACCAGTTATATAAACAATTGGTAGCTCAATCAATTGGATTTTTTGGTGGAAATATGTTGGATAACCCTGTGAATGAAAGTTGTAAAGCTATTGGGTTTAGGAACAGAGTAGTACCCATAGTAGAAAGTCTTAGGAATGATGAAAATAAAGTGATTGAAGATGTCGATAAAAATTAATATGAAGATTAATGGAAGAAGTACATGATGGAGAAGTTGAAAAAAGAAAAAATGTCAAAACTAAGACAAAAATAGAGGGAGAATAAAGTGAGAAAAAACATTGAGGGAGGAAAAAGTGAGAAGTTGATTGATAAGAGGAGAACGAAGAAGAAAATGTTTGTGGATAGTAACAAGAAGCAAGAGATTTCATATTATGTGAAGCTACCTTATCCATAAGTTAAGAAGAAGAAAGAGAAAGAATAGTGGTAGTTCAAGAAGTTTATGGATATGTTTACCAATCATCAATGATCTTGTGAAATTCTGTCAGCTACTCCATAATAGGTTTACTGTCCACCATACGATAAAAATAAAGTTGTTGTTTAAGACATAATCTATAAGCCAATGACTTGGTTATGTATAATGATTCAAGTTTTATCAACATATAAGTTACGTTCTTCTCCCTCACAATTCCCCTTAATAACTTATCTTTGAGGTACAAGATAATGGAATTCATGGTCTTATCCACCATCTCAGTCTTCTCAACTTGTTTTAGCCATGCGGGCATCAATGTATCTCCCTTTAATGCTTGTAAACACATTTTTTGAGTTAGTATTGATTGTACCCCCACCTTTCACAATCCAAAGTTACTATCTCCAGAAAACTTCTAGACGTCCCATTTGGAATATATGGTGCTCACTGTTAAACTTAACCTCTTTACCCCACGACGAGCGCAACTTGTTGTGAAAATAAGTACAAATGATTTTTAATGTGCCAAACATTTTATGTGTGGGATAAAGAACAATGACACAATGAAATAACTTTAAGAAACAAAGATGCAATAGGCAAGAACACAAGGATATTTTTTACCCAGTTCAATCTAATTGATTTACACAATGGGGAGAGAGAAACTCTTTGATTAACTATAATTCAAAAGTTGTTACAAGATATTATAAAATGAGTTATACGAAAATATCCTTTGATGTTCTCAAACTAAAACCTATTTTCTACCAAAGTGTTTCTCAATCTCTCGAACTATCAATATAAGAATCACACAAACCCATGATAATTAAAGTGTTTCCTGAATCCATTTAATAATCCCAAAAGGTTCTCATACCCCAATAATATTATCCTAAGAATTATATCCTTTGCTTATCATTAGAATTTCTACCTTATGCATCTTCTACAACTTTTCTAAACAACAAATGAGAGAGAACCGTATTTATAACTGCTAAAACCTTAACATCGCCTAGATAAGACCCATTAATGAACGAATCCGCGAGCAAGTCTAAAAAATTGAAAATATCAAAAAGTTTTTTTTTCTCACTTGAAATTTAAGCCATATTCAAATAAATAAAAGATAATTGTACAATTGATTGCAAGGCTGCATCTCCTTGATCCAAGTATTAGAAAAACTAGTTTTTTGAAGCAATAATTCAAAATGTTTTCAACTAACATTTTCATATACCTTTTTCAATACCCACCTTCAATAATAAGAGTAAATATTGTTAGACTATGGCACGGATCTAGAAGGGGGAGTTGAATAGATCCCAATTAAAAACTTGAGTCGGCGCTATCAATTTAAAAGAAAATTGGTTTTAAAAATTGTTTTAAGTGCGGAAGCAGCCGAGGAAAATTTTAGTCTAAAACGAACCGTTATTGGAAAACCGGATATGCGTTAAGCTAATGGAGTAGAGATAAAATGAAATACTAATTACTACACTATTTGCACACTCAATTGATATATTTCACTAACTAGCAAGCCTAGTTCCAATGATACAAAATACCAAATTAAACTGAATGTAAACTTAAGACAACTTTGGCTTATGCAAATTCACAAACACTTGGTGTGCATACACTCCAAGAGATATTTGAGTTGAGTAAGTAGTTCAATTTTATCTAGTACAATAAACTATTGTACTTTGTATTCAAACATCAGTTTTAGTTTCTTACTCAACTTATATCAAAGTTTGGGAAAATTGCTTAAACTAAAATCACTTAATTTTTAAGCTGAAAAACAGATTATGCAAAAAATTAAAGAAGACAGAGATTTGATGAGGCAGTTCCCCCGCCGTCCTCGCTTCGGGGTACGTCTGCCCTCAATTCTAAAAATAGAATTGAGATGATTAATTAGATATCACCTGTGAAATTTAATCGTTTATACAAGGATTGCAAAGCATGTAAACAACAGAACTTCCAATGTGTTGAATGATGCTTCCTATCCTTGCTCCTTGATTCAAGATGAATCAAGACCTTCGATCATTGATGCTAGACCTCCGATTCCAGCCCCTTTGTTGAAGAATCTTCCGTTCTTCAAACCCTCGGCCCGGCTGATCTCAAACACAACGAGTCGAACCCGAATCCTTCACTTCAATGCCACCGAATCCGCTACTAGACTGATGAAGACTTTCCTCTTCTCAATCACCTTCGCTCGGCTGAATATTGAAGAACGATTCGTCCAAAAACCCCCAAACTCAAACCCGTATTGGAGGACAAAACCCTAACGGTTTTATTCAAGAAAGAACCTGCCACAAGCTTCAACCCGAACTGGATTCTTCGATCACAGCTTCGAACCTTATCACCTTTGCTCGATCACGAACCACATCAAAAGTAATTGTTTGCTGATGATGAGTTGTGAAATGTTGAAGATGAAGATGATGAGTCTTGGACACCTTTTTCACTCTTTCTTGTTTCCTTGAACACTTGAACTCAATTAGCAAATGTTGGTTAATGACAGTGTTTTAACTTCTATATATAGTAACAGACAAAACCAATTAAAAATAACAGAATTTCAAATATTGGAAATAACTCAGAAAACTGAGTTTACGCACGAGCGGTCGACCATAGGTCGGCGTGCGCTGAGCCGTGAGTGATGCGCCGACCCCTATGGTCGACCCATGGTTCTATGCGCTGACCCAGGATTACTTCATTTAGCCATGCGCTGACTTCTGGTCGACGCAAGGAGTTTTTGCGCTAACCCGTGAGTTATGCGCCGACCCTTATGGTCGACGCAAGGGAGCATGCGCTGACCAATCTCAGTTCTGCTGAGCTTTGCGCTGACCCGTGAGCTTTGAGCTGACCCCTATGGTCGACTCAAGGCCTTCAAATCTGCATAAAACTGTGTTTTGTGATTTTCATGCATTTCGTCATGATTACACTTTGTCCACATATGTTTTTGATCATTATAATAGGTTTAGACAAACATAGAAAGGATATGGTGGATAATGTGTTTCATTTGTTTGTAGACGTGCATGATGGTCGTTTGTCATCATCGAAACTTGCGATCGTATGTTGTCTGACTCTTTGTCTTTACATACTCCCCCTTTTTGATGATGACAACCTGTATAATTCAGCATGCGATATTGACACATTTTCCACACTCCCCCTTTCTTTTGTAATCTAAGGCTATCTGCACAAAGCTACTGTTAGTTGTGGGCATTTTTGTCTGCCTGCTTTGTGCACCTTTCTCCCCCTTTGACAACATCAAAAAGAGAGACAGAGTGATTTTTCAAGATATCAAGGAAATTTCACAGGAAATAACATAAATAGATAATAGTAACACACCAATGTCATTTCTGAGCAATAGTCATTTATAAAGGAAAACAAGTAAAACATAGAAATACATTCAAAATAACAGTCAAACTACATAATGCATGTGAATGTCTATGTCCTAGTGGTGGTGTCCTGGATGATAACAAATTCCCGGGTTTTTGTAAGGGTCAGCCAGAGATGATAGGTATTCGGTGACACCGTTCAGATGCTTGAGACTCTCGTCGATTAACTTTTCTTGAAGTTCAAATGAAGCCGAAAAGGTTGCAAACCGGTCATTCATGCTTGTAGAGAAGGAGTCGAGACGCGCATTTTGGGCTTGAATTTGCTCGTTGATATGAGCATAGCGCTCATCTTGAGCTTGCATGAAGGACTGTTGAGCTATCTGCATATTATGCATCATATCCAACAGTTCTGAAGAATCAGCTTGTTGTGGAGGGGACGGAGGAGATTCTTCCTCATCTTGGTAATATGGCTGGTAAAATTGACGCTGAGTTGACCAGCCCTTGTGTTGCCATTCACCCCAGCCACCCCAGCGTGGAGCATCTTCTTCATTTGAATGCGACTGCTGAGCCCAAGCGGAGTCCGAGTAGTCTTGAGTGTCAACGGGTGGAGGATCATCATCTCCACCATTGTCATCCACATCGTGCCTGACTTCTTCTTCTTCATTTTCTTCTTCATCTTCTTGGTCTTCGCTTTCATCACTATCATCATCTGCAGGAATATTTGCTCTCCGAATAAACTTATACATCCTCCGCTCATTGCACCAAAGATATCCCATCATAGACATGGTTTTTGTACTGAACTCTTTGTCAGATGAGATGGAAGTGTACTTGAAAGACGGATGATGAACGTTAGCTGCAGTCAGGACCTCTTGAATGAAGGATCCGTAGGCAAGCGCCGTTCCTCGTCCGGAGTCACGTAGCCCAAACATTCTACTGGCAATGTAGTACGGCCAGTTGATTTTTATCTTATTTTTCAGAATGTAAATCAGATGAACCTCGGCCGGTTCGACTCTGGAGAGGCCTCCCTTCTTTGGGCGCAGGATTCGTGAGACGACCCACTGAAGGATCCTTTCTCCGGCTTTCAGCTTGCCGGCAGTGACAGTTCGTGGGAACGCGTCACTGTTCACAAACTGATCAGTATAGGGTCGTCTCAGCATGTCATTCAATGCATTTTTAAACTCATAGCCAGCTACGTGGTGAGAGTCAGTGACCTCAGGTAGAGGGTTTCCATCATCATCAACAGACATATCAAAATATTGGTTCCAGATATTTGATTTAAGCGGTACCTTTGTCGGACCAATTCTAGAATGGAACTTGTGCCCGCGAAAGTTGTCATGAAGGCCTGCATAGAACACGCGAACAAGGTCTTCACTGTATTTGGTATTACATTCCAAGAAGTTGATAAAGCTCTGATGCTGCAGCAGAGCCAGGACTTCAGGAAGGTGCATGCGTTCAGCGGTAAGTTTGTAGAACGCATGTTGTTGCACAACGCCTCTTTTGCTGATGTCTCTGTTGAAGACTTCGACACGAGCGGGTGGAACGAGTGATACAGCAGATATGGGTAGAGATGCGGCGGATGATTCTCGGGATCTTTTCCCGGAGGGTCTGCGTGATGTGGTAGCCATTTGAGCAAGTTTGAAGCGGAGTGTTTGGGTATAGAGAGAAGGTTTAAGAAGGGTTTTGAGAGTGATTCTGCTAGGTAGAGGTTTCTCCCAATTTATAGTGGAAAGGTTAGGGTTTTGGGAAGATGGAAGATCAAAGAACAATAGCCACTAGGTAGATGCAAGTTACAAAGTAGTGGGTAGTTTGAAAGGTGATGGAATGTAAATGCACAATTAATGATGATTTTTGGATGGGAATGCATGAAAAACGATTTAATTTTTTCTGCAGAAAAACGAAATTTTCGAGCGATGCGTCGACCATAGCCCTGTATGCGTCGACGCATACTGTTTGGTTTTTGAGAAAATGCAAAAATTAATTTGCTTGCGTCGACCATAGCCCTGCTGCGGTCGACTCATACAGTCCAAATTCCAATTTTTCACTATTTTCCACATGCGATGACAGGTTTGATGCATAATTAACACACCATACAGCAATAAACATCCAAAGAGAGAGATTATATATATATATATATATATATATATATATATATATATATATATATATATATATATATATATATATATATATAAACAACATCATTATGAGATATAACTATTGTAGTCATGAGATTTTGCAGAGAGAGAAGGAGAGGAACAGTATCACCTCAATGTCGGAGTGACTTAGTGAACGGTAGACTTGTGCTTACAACAACATAGATTGGTTAGAGGTACAAGATTAAAGTCTTAAATGGAATAAGGTAAAACAGCAGATTATAGTCCCCGTTCCGAAATATCGAGAATGCCAAGTTCTCGGCGGATATGAAAGAAAGGTTCAGTGGCTAGCGGCTTTGGGAAAATGTCCGCTAGTTGATTTTCAGTATTGACATGTTCAAACACAATGTCACCTTTCTCTACATGATCCCGAAGAAAGTGGTGTCGTATTTCGATATGTTTGGTGCGAGAATGTAGCACAGGATTCTTGGTTAGGTTAATGGCACTTGTATTGTCACAAAAAATGGGAATACGTTCAAGTTTGAGGTTAAAATCCAATAGTTGTTGCTTAATCCATAGGATTTGGGCACAACAACCACCGGCGGCAACGTATTCCGCTTCGGCGGTTGACAAAGCAACAGAAACCTGTTTCTTGCTATGCCAACTGACCAAAGAGTTTGAAAATAAGTGACAAGTGCCACTGGTGCTCTTCCTATCCGATTTGCAACCGGCAAAGTCGGAATCGGAAAAACCTACCAATGAACAATCATTACCTTTGGAATACCATAGTCCATACTTCGGAGTACCGGATAGGTATCGAAGTATTCGTTTGACGGCTTTTAAATGGGATTCCTTGGGACATGATTGATATCTTGCGCACATGCATACGCTAAACATAATATCGGGACGAGAAGCAGTAAGATAAAGGAGTGAACCAATCATACCTCTATACCGTTTTACATCTACTTCCTTACCGTCTTCATCTTTGTTCAAGTTTGTACACGTAGGCATGGGGGTGTCTATGGCCTTTGCTTTTGCCATGTCAAATCTCTTGATAAGGTCCAAACAGTACTTTGTCTGGCTCACGAAAGTTCCTTCTTTGAGCTGTTTGATTTGCAGACCGAGAAAGTATGTGAGCTCCCCCATCATACTCATCTCGAATTCGCCCTGCATAAGGTCAGAAAACTCTCTCACAAGATTCATGTTAGTAGATCCAAATATGATATCATCTACATAAATTTGCACTAATATCAAGTGCTTTCCTTGACGTTTAATGAAGAGGGTTGTGTCAACCTTTCCTCTTGAGTATTTTTGATCGAGTAAGAATTTGCTTAGTCTCTCATACCAAGCTCTAGGAGCTTGTTTGAGGCCATACAAAGCTCTTTTTAGTTTATAGACATGATCAGGATACTCATGGGATTCGAAACCCAGAGGTTGTGTGACATAAACCTCTTCATTTATGTGACCGTTAAGGAATGCACTCTTGACATCCATTTGGAATAGCTTAAAGTCTTTCGCACATGCGAAAGCAAGGAGAAGGCGTATAGCCTCGAGTCGGGCAACCGGCGCATAAGTTTCCTCATAGTCGATGCCTTCCTCTTGGTTATACCCTTGTGCGACTAAACGCGCCTTATTACGGGTTATTACCCCGTTTTCGTCCAGCTTGTTCCTAAACACCCATCGGGTGCCGATTACTCGATGATCTCGCGGAGGAGGGACGAGGTCCCAAACCTCATTTCTGGTGAACTGATTAAGTTCCTCCTGCATTGATAAAAACCAGTGTTCATCGAGTAGGGCTTCTTTAGGGTTTTTAGGTTCCATCTGCGAAACGAAAGCGAAGTGATAACAGAAGTTACTTAGCTTAGATCGAGTTGTTACACCCTTTGATATGTCCCCTAGAATGTTGTCTATTGGATGGTCTTTGGAAGACTTCCAAGCTTGAGGAAGATCATCGTTTGAAGGCGGATGAACTACCTCGGTTTCCTCATGGTGTACATCTTTGTCCTCCTCAATTTTGACTATGTCGGGTTGATCAATCCCCGGCTCGCCACCTTTGAGTATGTCTTCAGTAGATGTACCTGCACCATGTAAAACACTACCCTTTCCGACATTTCTCGGATTGGATTCATCAAAAGTGACATGTACAGACTCTTCTACAGTAAGTAATCGCTTGTTGTATATTCTATATGCTTTGCTAGATTGAGAGTATCCGAGGAAGATACCTTCGTCGGCCTTGGAATCGAATTTCCCTAAGTTTTCCTTTCCATTGTTCAATACAAAACATTTGCAACCAGAGACATGTAAGTGAGAAACATTTGGCTTTCGCCCTTTTAAAAGTTCATACGGTGTTTTGTTTAGAATGGGGCGAATGAGCACCCTATTCAAAACGTAACAAGCCGTACTAATGGCGTCAGCCCAAAAATATTTTGGTAAGCCACTTTCATTGATCATTGTTCTTCCCAATTCTTCCAAAATTCGATTTTTACGCTCCACAACCCCATTTTGTTGAGGAGTACGTGGAGCGGAGAAGTTATGATCAATACCATGGTTACCGCAATATTCTTCAAATAAGTGATTTTCAAATTCACCTCCATGATCGCTTCTAATTGCAACAATGTTTGTATTTAGTTTATTTTGGGAAAGCTTAGCAAATCGTTCAAAGGCGGCGAATGTGTCACTCTTACTTACTAGGAAAATAGTCCAACAAAATCGAGAAAAGTCGTCCACTATTACGAAACCGTAATAGTTTCCTCCTAGACTTTTAATCCTAGATGGCCCAAATAAATCCATATGGAGAAGCTCGAGAGGTCTCGTTGTTGAAACGATATTTTTGGATTTAAATGAGATCCTCGTTTGCTTCCCCTTTTGACAAGCATCACAAAGGTGATCCTTGGTGAACTTAATTTTGGGGAGACCTAGGACTAGATCTTTTGAGACTACTTTGTTGAGTAAGTCAAAGTTAACATGTGCTAAACGCCTATGCCATAACCATGAATCTTCACTCATTGTTACGAGGCATTTGTCACTTGTTAACGATACTTCATTTAAGTCAAGCATATAGACATTGTTCACACGAAGACCATTAAACATACTCTTCTTATCATCATTATGTACAATTTTGCAACAATCTTTTGAAAATGATACATTGTATCCTTTGTCACATAATTGACTGATGCTAAGTAGATTGTGTTTAAGACCTTCGACAAGCAACACATCAGAAATAGTAGTAGAGAAGGGATTACCTACACTACCTTTACCAAGTATTTCTCCACGGTTGTTATCACCATAAGTTACATATCCCTTCTTCTTAGCCACAAAGTCAGTGAAGAGAGATATGTCACCTGACATGTGCCTTGAGCATCCACTGTCGAGAAACCATCTTCTCTCGGTAGTCTCGAGGCATTGTACCTGTGACAAGATAATTAACAAGAGAAGGTACCCAATTGCTTATTGGGTCCTGAGTGGTGAGGAACGAAATGGTTGCATTTGGGCATCCATTGATAAATGCCTTTAGGAACTAAAAACCTCCTAAATCTACATTTAGCAATGGAATGGCCTTTCTTGCAACAATAGAGACAAGAGAAAGTTACATTTGGATTGCTTTTGCTATCTTCATCTTTTATAACATATTTATATTTTTGATATGGATTAACCATACTTTTTCGAAAATTAGATTTGTTGATAGCAAAAGTAATCTTGGGCTCAAGAGCCTTGTCAAGTTTGGCTTTTAGGTTTCTTACTTCACCTTGCCAAATGTAACAAGTATCACACCCAAAGTTCATCATTCTACTTTTAAGGTCCTCATAACTTGTTTTTGTGCTTTCCACTATAGAAGCTTTAAGAGCCTCAAGTTTCCGTTCGGATTCTTGAATTTTATGTTCCAAATGAGAAATTTTTTTCTTATTTGAGGCAAGCCTTTTAAAGGCTTCTTTTGCTTCATAGTGTAAAGTATCAAAAGCAGTTTGCAATTCATTATGAGACATACTAGAGGATTTTTCATATTTAGCATGTCGTACTTGTTTCTTTTTGTTCTTTTGATGAGCAGAAAGACATAGATTTGCATTTTCATCTTCATCACTAGAGCTTTCATCATCAGAGGAGTCGCTATCGCTTTCCCAAGCGATGTATGCTCTCCTTGGCTTTGATGGTTTCTTGTGTGATTTGTATGAGTCTTTTTCTTTTGTCTTTTTGTTCATCGGACAGTCCGATTTGTAGTGACCCGACTTTCCACACTTATAGCACGACCCTCTAGTTGTTTTTCCTTTTGAGTCATCATTTTTGGAGAACCTAGATTGCTTCCGGAAGTTTACTAAGTTCTTCTCGGAATGTTGGATGCCGTTCTTTCTCACGTAACGGTTGTAGCGTTTGACGAACAGCCCCATATCTTCACTCTTGTCCTCTTCTTCTTCGTCACTTGATGAAAAATCACTTTGCTCTTTTGCTTGAGACTTTGAGGAGGAAGTCTTTAGAGCTATTGATTTCTTTTCACTCACCTTTGCTTTGTCTTTCTTGTCTTTCTTTTCGTGTTGTTCCAGGCTTAAGAGAACTTGTTCGTGCTCTTGTAGTTTACCGAACAATGTTGTCAAGTCCAATGTGGTAAGATCATTTGCCTCTTTTATGGCGGTCACTTTCGGCTGCCATTCCCTGTTAAGACATCTTAAGATCTTATTAGTAGCAATATCATTGAAAACAGGCCTACCAAGTGAATGTAATCGATTGATGAGATGAGTGAATCTCTTTTGCATGTCGGCAATGGTTTCCCCTTGCTCCATGAAAAAGAGATCAAACTCTTGTGTTAGTGTATTGATTCTAGCCAATTTAACATCATTTGTCCCCTCATGGGCAATTTGTAGTGAATCCCACATAGCCTTAGCAGTAGGACAATGGGATACACGATAGTATTCATCTACGCCTAATGAGGAGATTAGGATATTTTTGGCTTTCCAATCATAATTGTATTTCTTTTCATCATCATCGGTCCATTGTGCTTCGGGCTTAGGCACAACTTCGTTGTTCTCATTGGTCATGGTTATTTGAATTGGACCATTGAGAATAACATTCCATATTTTTCTATCTATGGAATTTATGTGCACTCGCATACAGTCTTTCCAATAACTATAATTTTCACCATTGAAAACGGGAGCTCTATTGTAAGCCCCTTTAGGTTCGTTAGCCATTTTCTATCAACGTTGTATTTTGAAGCACGGAGTGAACCAGGCTCTGATACCACTTGTTAGACTATGGCACGGATCTAGAAGGGGGGGTTGAATAGATCCCAATTAAAAACTTGAGTCGGCGCTATCAATTTAAAAGAAAATTGGTTTTAAAAATTGTTTTAAGTGCGGAAGCAGCCGAGGAAAATTTTAGTCTAAAACGAACCGTTATTGGAAAACCGGATATGCGTTAAGCTAATGGAGTAGAGATAAAATGAAATACTAATTACTACACTATTTGCACACTCAATTGATATATTTCACTAACTAGCAAGCCTAGTTCCAATGATACAAAATACCAAATTAAACTGAATGTAAACTTAAGACACCTTTGGCTTATGCAAATTCACAAACACTTGGTGTGCATACACTCCAAGAGATATTTGAGTTGAGTAAGTAGTTCAATTTTATCTAGTACAATAAACTATTGTACTTTGTATTCAAACAGCAGTTTTAGTTTCTTACTCAACTTATATCAAAGTTTGGGAAAATTGCTTAAACTAAAATCACTTAATTTTTAAGCTGAAAAACAGATTATGCAAAAAATTAAAGAAGACAGAGATTTGATGAGGCAGTTCCCCCGCCGTCCTCGCTTCGGGGTACGTCTGCCCTCAATTCTAAAAATAGAATTGAGATGATTAATTAGATATCACCTGTGAAATTTAATCGTTTATACAAGGATTGCAAAGCATGTAAACAACAGAACTTCCAATGTGTTGAATGATGCTTCCTATCCTTGCTCCTTGATTCAAGATGAATCAAGACCTTCGATCGTTGATGCTAGACCTCCGATTCCAGCCCCTTTGTTGAAGAATCTTCCGTTCTTCAAACCCTCGGCCCGACTGATCTCAAACACAACGAGTCGAACCCGAATCCTTCACTTCAATGCCACCGAATCCGCTACTAGACTGATGAAGACTTTCCTCTTCTCAATCACCTTCGCTCGGCTGAATATTGAAGAACGATTCGTCCAAAAACCCCCAAACTCAAACCCGTATTGGAGGACAAAACCCTAACGGTTTTATTCAAGAAAGAACCTGCCACAAGCTTCAACCCGAACTGGATTCTTCGATCACAGCTTCGAACCTTATCACCTTTGCTCGATCACGAACCACATCAAAAGTAATTGTTTGCTGATGATGAGTTGTGAAATGTTGAAGATGAAGATGATGAGTCTTGGACACCTTTTTCACTCTTTCTTGTTTCCTTGAACACTTGAACTCAATTAGCAAATGTTGGTTAATGACAGTGTTTTAACTTCTATATATAGTAACAGACAAAACCAATTAAAAATAACAGAATTTCAAATATTGGAAATAACTCAGAAAACTGAGTTTACGCACGAGCGGTCGACCATAGGTCGGCGTGCGCTGAGCCGTGAGTGATGCGCCGACCCCTATGGTCGACCCATGGTTCTATGCGCTGACCCAGGATTACTTCATTTAGCCATGCGCTGACTTCTGGTCGACGCAAGGAGTTTTTGCGCTAACCCGTGAGTTATGCGCCGACCCTTATGGTCGACGCAAGGGAGCATGCGCTGACCAATCTCAGTTCTGCTGAGCTTTGCGCTGACCCGTGAGCTTTGAGCTGACCCCTATGGTCGACTCAAGGCCTTCAAATCTGCATAAAACTGTGTTTTGTGATTTTCATGCATTTCGTCATGATTACACTTTGTCCACATATGTTTTTGATCATTATAATAGGTTTAGACAAACATAGAAAGGATATGGTGGATAATGTGTTTCATTTGTTTGTAGACGTGCATGATGGTCGTTTGTCATCATCGAAACTTGCGATCGTATGTTGTCTGACTCTTTGTCTTTACAAATATTTCCTTGCGAAGTTTATGACTTCATTGACAACCATCACTTCATCGACTAATTCGCTACAAATAAAAAAATTGTATGGTTATTTGAGATTACTGTCCCTAACACCTCTTTCAGTTTGTTTATAAAATTTTGCCGATACTTTATACATACATATTTCCAAGAAAGAAGTTCTTAACCCTAAGAGGCTTTGTGGATGATCGTTATACTTAGTGCTAGAAAAGAGACTATCACAACCTGTGGAAGAGATTTTGTCCTTCCACCTCCAAAAATGTACTTGGAAAGCCCCTTAATTTTCGTATTGACCAAAATTCCTTTTTCGTTATTTATCCATCCAAAAATTACATTCGGTCAAAATAATTCACTCAGATTAAAGCACCAATTTTTGAAATATCCAGTAGTAGTAATAAAAAAATTTGATATCAATTTTATCGAAATTGGTTAAAACTTTACATTTTACCGTATTTTTAAAAATATGGTATGCATTTTTATTGTATTTTAAAAAATTTTGGTGCATTTATATCGTATTTGTTTAAAAATACGCTACTCTTTTACTAGATTTTTTGAAAAATTTGGTAAGCAGCAAAACTATCGGATATCCTAAAAGTAGTAGGAAGTTTTCAAATATTTTGGAAAATTCTGGTATAACAGATATTTAGCATAGTGTGAAAAATATGGTAGTTCAATTAAACATGTTTTCTTTGTGTGCTCCAGAGGTGGATGGTTCGTCTACAAATTTTACCAAATTCTTCATCAATAACACTATATGTTTTACTTGGATGTTTTGTTTTTATCTTCTATAAAATTTAATAGACTTTGGATATCTCTGACATAAATATTTCATTTGTTATATATTGTAAATGATAGATATTTCCCTCCCAGGTTGACGTGTTAGCATTGACACAATCCATTGGGAAACAACATGTTATTATTGTTGTTACTATTCATTCTGATACCACAAATGGTATCAGAGGGAGGAAAGATAAATTGATTATGGATTGTGAAAAAAGATAAAACTACAAGAATAAGAATTCTTCTCAAGGGACTTTTCATATGAAAGTTAAATGTTTATTTATGTTGAGATCTGTGTCATCTATGACCTACTTTGTCTACCAACCCGGCCACACATAAAATCACACGCATATTCAAATGTCTTTTTATCATGTCATGTAAAGCCCAAAATTTTCAAATGCAATGATTACCAAAAATTTGGACATTTTTACAGACAAAGGAAAAATAAAGAATAAGCTTTTTAATGAAAAGAAACTTTTATTGATTGAGAATTTTCATGGAAATAGGCATTTACATCAGGAGGCAATTCCTAGAAAGAGACAATTACAAAGGCAAAAATAAAAGATTATTACAAGAATGGAAATGTGAAAACGGATTTCCATCAGGTTCCAATTTGGCTATAACTCCTTATGACCTTAACGCTTTCATCCCTTTTATTTCTGAAGAAGATTATTGAACTAATTCTTACCCTTCGGGGTTTCCAATTGTAGTAGTAAAATGAAATCACAGATCCAACGCAAGACGTAGTCGTTCGCTTTAAATCCCTAACTTTTTCCTGGATCGCCCCTTCGAGTTTTCAACTTAGCGGGTGTACTTATTTTTTTATTTTTTATCCCTAATTTTTTCCCGAACCTTTTATTCATTTTTTATGGTTCGCCGGAATGCCCAATTTTTCCTAAGTCGTCGACTTAGCCGATCTTTTTCATGCGAAGTATTTTTTCGTACTATGCCTGCATTCACAGGGAGTGGGAAGTCTTCAACATCCATAGTTGTATAATCATGGCTCTGCCAGAGAATACTTTCCTTACAATGTATGACCCTTCATAACTCAGAGTCCACTTTCCCCTGGGATCAGATTAAGGAAGAATAATCCTTTTCAAGACAAGGTCACCAGCTTTGTAACCTTGAGGACGAACTTTCTGATTGAATGCCTTCTTTATACACTTTTGATATAATTTCCCGTGACAAATAGAAACCATTCTTTTCTCCTCGATGAGGTTCAACTGATCAAATCTATTCTTCACTCACTCGGCCTCGTCGAGTTTCACATCTGTCATCAAACTTAAAGAAGGCAATTCAACCTCAATAGGCAAAACTGCCTCCATGCCACACACCAATGAAAATGGATTTTCCCTAGTCGTGGTACGTACCAAAGTACGGTAACCATGTAAAGCAAACGGTAGCATCTCGTGCCAGTCCTTGTAGGTTACAACCATATTTTGTACTATCTTCTTAATGTTCTTATTGGCTGCCTCAACTGCCCCATTCATCTTAGGGCGACAAGGAGAGGAATTATGATGTTGAATCTTGAAACTCTTGCACAACTCCGTCATCATCTTGTTGTTGAGATTGGACCCATTGCCTGTTAAGATATTCTCAGGGATTCCATAACAACAAATGATGTTCTGCTTGATAAAAAGAGTAACCACCTTCTTAGTCACGTTGGCGTAGGAAGCAACTTCCACCCACTTGGTGAAATAGTCAATAGCCACTAAGATGAAATTATGTTCGTTTGAAGTAGTGGCTTCAATGCGTCCGATCATATCAATACCCCACATTGTGAAGGGCCACAGAGAAGTCAAAACATTCAAAGGCATGGGAGGAACATGCACTTTATCAGCGTAAATCTGGCATGAATGTGGCAGTCGGTTTCCATGGTCATCCAATAGTAACCAGCTCTTATAATCTTTTTCGCCATGGAATGACCACTGGAGTATGTTCCAAATGAACCTTCAATAATCTCCTCAAAACTTATGCCTGCTTTGTGTCTATCCACGCATTTAAGCAAAACTGAATCATGATTCCTCTTATACAGTACATCACCATTCAAGAAAAATCTGGCAGACAACTTCCTTAGTGTTTTCTTGTCTGGAATAGATGCATCCTCCGGGTATTCCTATTTCTCAGGGTAGTTTTTGATATCATAAATCCAAGGCTTATCATCCCGCGCTTCATCATTAGTGTAGCAAAAAACTGGCTTATCCAACCTCATAATGCTGATGGAAGGGGCCTCATTTTCCCATTTAACTTTAAACATGGATGCCAGAGTAGCCAGTGCATCTGCTAAATGCTTTTCTTCTCTTGGAATATGATCAAATGTGCTATCCTCGGAGTATGGAATCAATTTAATCACATGCTCTCGGTATGGAATCAAATTCGGGTGATGAGTCTCCCAATCTCCATTGATTTGGCTAAAAACCAGAGCAAAATCCCCATATACCTCGAGAAACTTGATTCTCAAATCAACAACGGCTTCAATCTCGTAGATACAAGCTACATATTTGGCCATGTTATTTGTGCAGTCAAAACAGATTTTGGAGGTGAAAGGAATATGAAAACCCGTAGGAGAAGTAATGACAGCTCCCACACCGTTTCTCAAAGCATTTGAAGCACCGTCGAACACGAGTGTCCACCGCGATCCTGGTTATGGGCCTTGATCTGGGTCTGGCCTGTTGTAATATTCTTTGAGAAATAGTACATCTTCATCAGGAAGTTCAAACTTCATTGGCTGATAATCCTCTATAGGTTGATGAGCCAAGTAATCAGCGACTATACTACTCTTGATGGCCTTTTGAGTCGTATATTGAATATCATACTCTATTAGAATCATTTGCCAACGGGAAACCCTTGCCGTGAGAGCATAATTCTCAAAAATATACTTGATTGGTTCCATCTTTGAGATCAACGATGTAATGTGAGTCAACATATACCGTCTCAGCCGACGAGCAGCCCATGCTAGAGCGCAACAAGTTTTCTCAAGCAACGAATATTTGATTTCACAGTTGGTAAACGTTTTGCTCAGGTAGTATATTGCATGGTCTTTTCCTCCAAACTCATCATGTTGGCCTAATACACACCCTATTAACTCATCGAGGACAGTGATATACACGATTAACAGTCTTCCCTCTACTGGAGGCATAAGAACCGAAGGTTCCTGCAAGTACTCTTTTATTCTCTCGAACGCTCTTTGACAATTGTCGTTCCATACCAAGACCTGATCGTTTCTCAATACTCAGTTTTTGATTTAGGCATCTCTTGAATTGATTTTATCTTTGCAGGGTCAACCTCAATTCCTCTTTCACTAACCAGAAAGCCAAGTAATTTACCGGACCTCACTCTGAAAGTGCATTTGTTGGGATTTAGTCTCAGTCTGAATTTCCTCAATCTCTCAAATAATTTCTGCAAGTTGACTAGATATTCCTCGTCTGTATGGGATTTTGCAATCCTATCATCCACATAGCACTCAATCTCCTTATGTATCATGTCATGGAATATGGTTACCATTACACGTTGGTAAGTTGCCCCTGTGTTCTTCAAACCAAAAGGAATGACCTTGTAACAGAAGGTTCCCGAAGGTGTGATAAACATGGTCTTCTCCATATCTTCTGGAGCCATTTTAATCTGATTATAACTGGAGAAACCATCCATGAAAGAAAATACCGAGAACTGAGCAGTGTTGTCGACCAATACATCAATGTGAGGGAGGGGGAAATCATCCTTGGGACTCGCTCTATTCAAATGCCGATAATCAACACACATTTGTACCTTGTCGTCCTTCTTAAGCACAAGAACGATATTAGCTACCCGCAGAGGATAAGAAGTAACCGCCAGAAAACTTGCATCAAACAGCTTTTGAACTTCATCTTTGATCTTCTTAGACATATCAGGTCGCATCCTTCGAAGCTTCTGCTTAACAAGGGACACTCCTCTTTCAAAGGTAGCCTATGCACCACAATATCCATGTCGTGCCCAAGCATGTCTTGATAAGACCAAGCAAATATGTCAACAAACTCTCGCAACATGTCAATCAACCTTGCCTTCACACTTTCCTCTAAAAAGCCCCCACTCTGACCTCTTTCACATTTCCCTCAGTTCCAAGATTCACAACCTCAATGTCTTCTTGATGCGGCTGGATGACCTTTTCTTCTTGCATCAATAACCTTGCTAACTCTTCAGGGAGTTCATAATCTTCATCACCTTCTTCTTCGGCTTGGTAGATCAGATCGCCAAAGTTATAATGAGCGATATAAGAATCGTTATCTATGGAATCCGAGGTGAACATTAATCTGCATTGATGATGTTTTTTATGCTTTTAGGAAGTGTGTGGTGAAAAGAAACCATTGTCATTTTAAATGAAATATAAAAAAGTAAAAATAGAAAGACAGAGATCAAAAGATTTGAATGCAAAACGTCCTTTATTTCATGATAAAAATTGAAAATGACACATGGTGGACCTACATGATTCACTACGCCTTGGGCAGAGCGCAAGAACTATTGTATGATAAAAGAAACAAAACTAAAAATTACTCCTGATTAAGCGTGACTTGGATGACATCCTCTGTAGTCCAGTTGCGGAGCAATTCACCTGGAACACTTGGTCGAATCCAGTTATCAATGTCGTAATCATCAACATCATCACCAACAACATTGGTCTGACCAATATTGATAAATCCAGCACTTGCAAACTCCACTGGAGTGAGAACACTTGGAACCTTGGGAGATTCAAGGGCTAAACCCTGCTTGGAATGACTGAAACTGAGACCCAGCTTATCAAACTTTGGAGGAAGATCTAGTACCCGACCCCAACCTTCGGGGTGACCATTCTCAACCACTACTCTAGCATCTTTCAAGAAGACATAGAAACTGCAGGCTTCTTATCCTAAGAATGAGGAGTCTTGATTATCTGAACAACTTCAAACGTCTGAAAAGGAGTTTCATGTACTTCCCCCTCAACCTCTTCATACCGGAAATATGTTAAATGACTCACCATGTATCCTTCCTTGCCGCAAATAGTAACAATCTTACTACCAGTTGTGAACTTCATTTTTTGATGCAAAGTGGATGTTACAACACCTGCCCCATTAATCCACGAGCGTCCTAGAAAACAACAATACATGGGTTGTATATCCATGACGAAGAATGTCGTACCAAAAACTTGTGGTACAATCTTAACAGGTAGATCCACTTCACCAAAGATAACTCTTCGAGATCCATCGAAAGCCCTGACTATCAAGTCACTTGGGCGCAATTCAACTCCTGCATAGTCAATCTTCATCAGAGAAAACTTGGGTAGCACATTAAAGGATGACTCGATGTCCATCAACACACGGGATAGTGTAGTTCCTTTGTATTCCGTAGAGATGTGCAGAGTTTTATTATGATTGTATCCCTCAGGAGGGAGATCAAAGTCTGTAAAACCCAAGCCATTGTCAGCTGATGTACTGGCCACAACCCCTTCTAACTAGTTGACAATGATGTTTTGTGGCACAAAAGCGGAACTTAACAATTTCGTCAGAGCATTCCTATGGGCTTCAGAACACAACAACACAGACAATATTGAAATCTTAGATGATGTCTGGCTCAGATGATCTATCACTTTATGGTCACTTTTCCTGATTAATCTCAATAACTCCTCAACTTCTTGAGACGAAGAAGTTCCAGGCACTGCATTTGGTTTAGGAGCATTAACTGGCATGAATTCTGAATTATCACCCACCACTTGTTTACCCTTAGCTTTTGCCAAGGAATCAACATTATCTTGAGCATTTTGTGGAGAATATATCCTACCACTTCTGGTGATTCTTCCCGTACCGACAATATTGTCAATATTCAAACTTCCATCTTCACTTGGCTTTTCCTCAGAAGGCTTCCCCTCTTGCTTCACTCCATGATAATAGACATCCGACCCATAATGCCATGGCATAACACTCTTGTTGGAGTAAGGAATAAGACCAGGCAATGTGATTGTCAAGGGAGTAGGCCTAGCAGGCGCTGGAATATTTGCAGGAGTATATGGAATAGAAATTACCGCCACATCTTTCTCTTCAACTTTCTCATCTTTAACAATTATATCACAATGTAGGAAACCTTCATCAATCAAACTTTGAATCCCAACCTTCAAAGGAGCATCTTGAATCATCTCTATGATTTCAAGAAAGGGGACTCAAAGGGATTTATCTCTTCTCTCATCTTTGTATGCTTTAGGACTAGCCCTTCTCTTCTTCTCCCCACTCTAACCCAAGACAAACTCATTTTGTGCAAACTTTGACTTTGTTTCAAACTAGAAACCTAGGCCTTATGCCTTTGATTTTTCAGACTCTTTTCATTAATACTCATTATGAATGAACCTTAAGTGAACTTTGACATCATTTTGTAAATACTTCTAACTTGTAAATATAACTCACTTCAAGTTGTTTTTGTGGTTCCAATGGCCACCTTTGTTAAAACCTTTTCATAAACATTAGTCATAGGTTTGAGTTATCATAGTGGTTGATGTAAACCTCACCTTATCCTTAGTGATTGGACTATAAGTCTTCCATACTTATTATAGGGTTAACCCCTCACTAGTATGTTGAAGCTCTCCTCACATGGTAGATTGTTGGTTTAGGTTGAGTTTTCTCCGTTTGATAATAAAAGACCTTACGGCTTTTGACCAAATCAATTCACCAATCTTTTGAGATTTCTACCCCGAACTACGAGGTTTTGATCCTACCTTTGTGATGGTACGTAGGAAATGGGTTCACCCATTCAAACAACAAATTGTAAATATAATGTATATTCTCTTCTCATCCCCCAATCTTTTTTGCACAAATATTTTCACAAATACCAACCTACAACACACATTTGCAAAAAGGGCTCCCTTATAGTATTAAGGATGTTTTGGGTGCTTAAAACCTTCCCATTTCATAACTAACTCCCTTACCTAGATCTCTGACATTTTTATTAGTTTTTGATTTGATAAAACTTCTTACTTGGTTTTTGTTCGCTTTTTAACCTTTCCTTTGGATAAATAAAAGTGCGGTGGAGACTCGAATTGTATGTTTACTTTTGATTTAGTCAATAAATCTAAAGGTAACGAATACACCGCTACAGAAAAATGGCGACTCTGCTGGGGAAATTACACTGGTTTCCTAGTGAGTTTAGCCTACTTTTTGCTTGTGTGTGTTGTGTATTTATCTTTATTTGTGACATATTTTTTGTGCAAATTTGGGATGACTGTATTGTTTACAATGTATGATTTGCTTGATATATTAATTGCTTGTATGCTTGGTGGTTTCTTGTGCGATGAGTTCTTTACCCGAACTCGAGTGCACTTATGATAGGAGAATGGCATAGTCTTGTTGACTTGTGTGGAGTTATTCCTTAGCAAGTTGACTTGCAAGCCCATTCACTTGGTGGAGATCTTGTTGGGATCAATAATGTCACACGAGTAGTCGTGGTTAGGCATTACTCTTTCCAATATAAACCTTAGAAGCCAAGGACCTTAGATTACCTAGCCCATCTTGGCCTATTTTAGGACTGTAAGACCCCAATTTTGACCCTAAGATCCCTCATGGCATCATAACATTGTATTTGCATTGCCTCAAGGATCTTTAGCATCTTGGTTCCCTTTGCCTTTGGGTGGGACTCCTTGTGATTGGTTTGAGATCACCAAACATGCTTGAATTATACATCATTGTTTCTCTTACTTTTGTTTACTAACCAAAAGCACAAAAATGTGTCACTAACATCTTTTGTTTGAAGCTTGAGTATCATCCAAGACACTTTATGGGTTCTATTTAGATGATCAGTCAACACAAGGGAATGGCTTGAGATACTTCCAACAGGTTCAAATGGGGTCTATTCGTCAGTCAAAACGTTAATCTTGAAGGAGCAAAAGTTTGTTCATGAGCTGTCATGCTCGCTAGGCGAGCAGAATGGGTCGCCTAGCGAGTCCCAAGAAAAGCCACCAGAATCACCTACGCTCAGAGGAATTTCTTGAACTGTCATGCTCGCTAGGCGAAGCCCACGTGTTAAAAAAAAATAAAAAAATAAAAAAATAAAAAAAATAAAAAATAAAAAAATAAAAAAAATATAACAGAAAATTTTGGACTTGGGCCTCTCTCATTTGAGCCCACAGGTCCACAAAAATCAGGTTATAAATTCAGAGTTTCAGTGAAACAAAAGAGAATTCTATTCCTATTACCCTGGCAGGGAAAAAGATAGTGAGAGAAGAGCTAACAGAGTTCAGAGCAACCTCCAGAGACTGAAGGGAACTCATCGGCAAAGAACCAATTCCCTCTCATATAAACCCTAAGAGTGCTTTGCAAACCCAACCGGGCAATTCAATTTCGTTCGACCTCTCCAGTCAGGTTTTCCTTATTCCCATTACTTTATGCTTTTAATTTGAATGCTCTGAATGTATGAGGTATTATGGGTGAATTTGATACCCTTTTGATGCATGTGTTTGACAAGAGGTTTATGCCTCCTACCCTTGGTTGCTTTTTGTGAATTTTAATGGAATGATTCATGTGGTTACATTTTGATTTGGGGGCAACTCTTGATTACCCTATCTTGTTTCTCTAACCTGTTTGTTGAGTTTTGTTTTGTGAGGGCTCATATGACTCTTGCAGAGATGGCTTGCCTGGTGTTCCACTTTATTTGTGAGATACCACCTGGAGGTTTGTTCCGATTACCTGTACTGACTCACTTTCTTTGATGGTGCTAGCTTGAGAGATCTCTGGGTTTCTTATCTCTTTAATTGCTGTTACTTCGGATCTTTATCCGTACGGTAGATCTCTCGATCCCTTTAGTTTTCCCGCATGTTACCGATTTCTTAGGTTTCGTATAGCCTATCGTGGCATGTCATTTAAGGTAGCGCGGTTCCTTCATCTAGGACTGCCTTTTTGCATGAGCATCCCTAAACACCCCAAACTCATTGATTTTTTATTCTCCTAAGAACACGTTATCTCCTTCTACTATAGGCGAGTAAGTCTCCAAAGGTCGAGCATCCGGTAGATTGCATAGTAACGTCGTTCAACCCTTACCCTGTAGGTAGCCGAGCTACGAAGACTCTGATTCTCAGATTCAGATGAGATACGTATGCAGTGGATGCGACATCCGTGCGAGTAATTTTCTTTTGACCCTTCTTTTAGTAAGTAGTACATTAGATAAACATACACGCTTTTCTCATCCCTTCAATCATGTTTGCACAAATAAATTTTAAAAAAAAAACAGCAACCTTTGTAACAAATGTGAAAAGGGCTCCCTAGGAGTACCTAGGATGCTTTGGGTGCCTAACACCTTCCCATTGCATAACCAACCCCCTTACCCAGATCTCTGACATTTTTACTAGTTTTTGATTCGATAAAACTTTTAGGTTTTTGTTCGCTTTCTAACCATTCCTTTGGATAAATAGAAGTGCGGTGGCGACTCGACTTGTATGATTTACCTTGGATTTAGTCAATATCTCTAATGGTAACGAATACCCCGCTACAGAAAAGTGGCGACTCTGCTGGGGAAAATACATTTGCCTAGTGGGTTTTGCCAACTTTTCATGCTTGTTGTATTGTATTTGTTTTGTGACATATTTTTGTGCAATTTGGGATTACTGTATTGTATGTAATGATTGATTTGCTTGATATCAATTCCTTGTATGCTTGGTGATCTTTGTGAGATGAGTTCTATACTCAGACTCGAGTGCACTTAGGATAGGAGAATGGCGTAGTCTTGTGGACTTGTGTGGAGTTATTCCTTAGCAAGTTAACTTGCAAGTCCATTCACTTGGTGGAGGTCATATTGGGATCAGTAATGTCACACAAGTAAGTTGTGGTTAGACATTACTCTTTCCAATATAGACTTTAGAAGCCAAGGACCTTAGTTTACCAAGCCCATCTTGGCCTATTTTTAGGATGTAGTGCGAAAGTCGTTCAAGTGTAATATTTGATACGATTGTTACGCGATACTACACTCATAAGAGTCTCTCTTGAGAATATTTTTGGAATACGAGTAGTCGTTTCTCCGATAATATCTGAAAGATGGGATGATGACTATGGGAACCTCTTGTAGAACATGTTTGGCAGGTTTAAAGCCTAATACACTCCTTTTGGGGTGGTTCTTAACCTAAACCCCATGCTCGTGACTTGCAACAAACCCTTGATTCATGGTTGATCCGTTCATATATCCTTAATATCAATGGAACTTGGGTGTAGATAAGGTGTAAACCATAATCCACCAAAATGGATGATTGATATTAAGGATAACATGATCCATCCCATGACCTTTGTTTGGTGTGCTTTGCTTGATCCTTGAGTGTGATTGTTGCATTCATGCATTCGTGCACCCATTTGCATTCATATCATCAAAATAATAAGAAAATTTTCAAGGAACTTAAGAGGTCTATTTTCCAAATTTGTAGACATGGAAAGACAAAGAAGGAATACAAAGAAGTACAGTTTCAGACAACCAGACTTGAAAGAGTTAAGGAATTTGACATCTTATGTATTAGATCCCTTGGGTTTCAAAGCTCGTTTTGGGAAGCTTCTTCCTCTTCTGACCACTCAGGTGGATGAAGGATTGATGAGTGTATTGGTGCAGTTTTACGATCCTTTGTACCGTTGCTTCACGTTTCCGGATTTTCAGCTTTTGCCTACACTTGAGGAGTATGCTTATCTTGTGGGTATACCTGTTCTGGATCAGTTGCCGTTCAGTGGCTTGGAAAGGGTTCCTACTTCTCAAGAGATAGCAGACATGTTACACATAGATGAATCTCTGGTTGATGCTCATATAACTACCAAAGGAGGAATTCAAGGTCTCCCTTCTGAGTTCCTCATTGCTCAAGCTACTATCTATGGGAAGGCTATGAGTGAGGATGCCTTTGAAGCCATATTTGTACTTCTCATCTATGGGCTAGTGTTATTCCCCAACATCGACAAGTTTGTGGATGTGAACGCTATTAGGATCTTCTCTACTCTTAATCCCGTTCTGACTCTGTTGGGAGATACCTACTTCTCTTTGCATATGAGGAATGCAAAGGGTGGTGGCGCCATTGTGTGTTGTTTGCCTCTGTTGTATAAGTGGTTTATTTCTCACTTACCTCAGACGGTCGCTTTCAAGGAGAACAAGGAATGTCTACGGTGGTCCACGAGACTTATGTCTCTCACTAATGATGATATCTCTTGGTATAACCGTGTGTATGATGGTGTGCAGATTATTGACTCTTGTGGCAAATTCTCCAATGTACCTCTTCTTGGTACATGTGGTGGGATTACCTACAATCCTGTTTTGGCACGTCGGCAGCTTGGGTTCCCCTTAAAGGATAAACCCAATAACATTCTGTTAGAGGGTGTATTCTTTCAGGATGGTAAAGATCCCCAAGGCTTGAAAGCTAGGATGGTCCGCGCTTGGTGCAAGAGTCATAGGAAAGGAAGGAAAGAGTTGGGTCCTAAGAATTGCATCGCTTTGGAGCCTTACACTGCTTGGGTAAGGAGGAGAGCTTCTGAGTATCTCATGCCTTACGAGTATCCGAGACTTACACCTATGATTGTGGCTGGGCCTTCAACCCTCCCTAATCAAGGAGTAGAGGAGTTGAGAGACGAAGACCGATCACATGCTTGGATCCGTGAAAGGGAAGAGTTGCTTCAGCAGATTAAGGAGAATGATGCTTTGATTGAGTTCCTTGAGCATCAAGTTATTTATGACCCTGATGATGTATGGACTTCTCTACTTCCTCAGTCTTCTAAGTTCTGGAAGAGGAGGTATGATCGACTCTCCAAAGAGAAGGCCGATATGTGTAGCACCTCAAATTTGCACCCCCCATTCATGCATTCATTTCATTTTTTAGGTCATTTATCATTCCATATTGCATTGCATCTTGGCAGTCAGCATTGGTATCAAGAGATTCATCAGTACAAAAGAGCAAGTCTTTCCTTGAGATGAAGGCCGCATGATCATTCTAAAGAGCTTATATGAGCCAAGGTTCATTTTGAAGCAACTTTACCAAGTGGTAGAGGCCTAAATTCATTAGTGCACTTCCAGGTCATCTGAGGCCCATACAAGTCAACTGTGCAGTCAACTGAGGGCTTTGAGATGAGAAAATGGTTTGAGACATTTCATTCATGTCCAAAAGAGGCTTATTCATCATGTCAAACACCTACCTTGAAGAATTTGAGGTCAGATCAAAAGTTTCCAAAAATGGAAAGTGACCTGTAATTTCAAGTTTCCAAAAATGGCAAGTTTTTAGACCACATTCAACTTGACTTTCCAACATCAAAGAAGCTTCAAATGAATTTTTTGTCAACATGAAAGTTGAAGATCTTTCTCTCGCATTTTCAAAAAGTCCAAGATCATGAGCATCTGATGAATGATTGAGGAGTTATGAACAAATGATTGCAAAGTATGCTTGGAAGTTCAAAGTGTCATAACTTGTGATCCAAAACTCCAAATTGAGTCCCTCTTTTTGCAACATGCTCCTTGTGACCAAGAGATTCCAAATCCATCATTGCATTGCATGAAAATAGCTAACATGATCATATGTTCATCCAAGTACATTTTGGAGGGAAAATGCATAATTCAAAATTGGTTGATCACATGTGCCTAATTCCAATTCCATGTTGTTCATTGGATGATTTTAAGTGATTATGAAGCTTGCATGGCACTGTTCACGTGCACATTGCTCATGCCACCTCACATTTGCATTTTTGGTCATACACCTCATTTCTCATTAAGTTTCCATTAGTCATTGCTTAATTACAAATCCAGCTTGAATAGTGAATCATATATAAGCTTAATTGTAACTGAATTGGAGAAGATAACATATTCTAGATCTCAAAATCTCATTTCCCTCCAAATTTTCTCTCAATTCAAACTTCAAAATTCTTCACATAACACATCAATTTTCTTGCATAATCGTGTTCATTGAGCATCATTGAGTACAAATCAAGCATTGGATTGAAGAATTTGGCCAAGAATCAAGTTACACAAGCGCATGAACATGAAGATGGAACTTGAAGTTTGAGCTGGATCTAAGAGGTTTCCACTACCAATTCGTACACAAAGCTTCAAGTCATCAACACAGGAGTGGATCTTGATCGTTTGGAAGCTGGAAACCACTGTTTCATCACACTGCACTCCAAGAAGGTTGGAATTCGATGCTCTCTTTTCTCCATTTTCTGTACATAATTAGATAGATCTTTCATTGCTGGTGATGCTGATGGTTTTAGAATAAAAAATGGATAAGTATTGAGTGAGTTATGATGAGTTGAAGTTTTGGTTGCAAATATGTTTCTGTTCGATCCGCTCGATTCGTTAGGTTTTAGGCTTAATGGATAGGAGATTCGTGTTCCTTGTAGCAAGACGGTTCCAATGATGTATATTTTGCTAGTTTTTGGAAAAAATGTTCATGATTCGCCACCTGATCCGCCGGAGAAGACAGTGGAAACCGCCTTGCTCCGCCGCCTGCAAATCCCCTAGGGTTTCGTCCACGTGTGCATACACGTGAGCGCTGGCTTGGCGCTTTCGTTGGCTCACGCTCGTTTGACCATTCCACGCACGCATTGACCGCTGATGCAGCATGCCACATCATTTAGTGGAGCGCTGCGTTTTGATGCCAACACTTTTTGAACCTTCCTTGCCTCGGTTCGATTCCTACGTATAGCATTTGTTTTATTTGTTTTCCTTAAGCGCTTGCAACCTTACGTTCCTCTGTTCGATTCCCACGCTTGGCATGTTTTGTTTAAATTCATTTTTTGAGCGCTTCATGTACCTTGCTGTCCTTGGTTCGATTCTCAGTGTTTTCACTTTGGAAATTCCATTTGGTTTTCATTTCCCAGCGCCTTTTTGACTCACATGTCCTGTGTTCAACTCCTGGTTTTTGCATATTTCCAATTTTCACTTTCATTTCCATTTTCACATGATTTTCAATATTATTTCATTTTGTTCATTAATTTCTAAAAATCATAAAAAATAGCATATGCATCCAATTTAATTCAAACTTTTTTCTACATGTTTGTTTGAATGTCTATTATTTTGTGATGTTAATTTCTTGATTTTTACACTTCTGGATTTTTAAATGTGCTTGGTTGCTTGAACATGATACCAAAATGACATGTTCTGCTAATTGATTTGTAAAATGCTCATAGTTTATCCAATTGCCTTGAAATTTGACATGCTCATTCATAACGTGTGACATGATCTTTTGGATTTTGTTTGGCATTTTTACCATTTAATCTCACTGTTTTAGACACATGAGCATATGTTGTAACATTTGGTGTCACATTCTTGACCTTGTACTTGTGCATTTCCCTTCAAATGCCATTTGTTGTCTTCTGGACTTAATTTTTGGTATGATGCTTGTTCGTAACATGTTAAGTGCACATAAAAAGTTTCATGATCATTGGATACATTTCTGTTTTAATGTGGATTTTCTTTCTTTGATGTCCAATTGTGATCACTTTGTGTGCCTTTGCCTTATCTTGATCATTTGATGGCCTTGCCTTATGATTTAGTCTTGGTCCTTTTTAGGACATGTTCTTGTTTGATTGATTGTGCTTCATGTGAAATATTGACTTCTGTTTCGGTCATTTGACTTGCCTTTGACCCTAGTCTTTGTACTAGTGGTTTGTGCTCACCAATTATGTTTGTGTTTCAGGTATTTAGCACTAATGATTGGTGTGGCCTCATCATTTGAGATGCCATTTGCTTTGCTTACTAACTCTTGTTGTGTTGTAGGCCCATTGATGTGATGAACTCACTTGAGTGCTTGCACTTAGGACTTGCGTTGTGTACATATTGGAAATGTCCCACTGTTGTTGACTGTTTGATTGTCTGAATACAATATTAACTGTTTGGCTTTTGTACAGGTACATTAGTCGCTTTTAGCTCTTGCTTGAGCTTTGCTTTGGTTTGTGGTTGATATACCACCTAGGTAACCACCCTCTCACTCCATGTAGTCTGGAAGTCCTGTCGCCTTTTTGGCAGGCGTTTGGCTGAAGTCCTCCTTAAGAGGCAATGCTTGTGATTGTTTACTTTAGTGCTAAAGACCTCCAAGCGAGGCATGTTACTTGTTAAGTCCTCCTAAGTGAAGAGGCAATTGACAGATAGAAGGGATTTGCAATCAATCCTCTGTTAATCGTTGAGTCGTTCATTATGCTCGCACTACGTGCTGATGCTCTTGAACCTAACCCAAGATCTTTGTATATAGAGTCAGTCATGTGGAATAGGGTCCCTCATTCTGGATCCCCACACCTTCTTTGATTCGAGCTCACCCAGGCCAGGGTTAAGAGCATGAGGTCTAATCCTCATTACCTTTCATCAGCTTCACCCTAGCTCTCAATGTTAGTGGTTAAGAGCTTTAGCACACCCCTACAATTTTGGCTTGTTTGTTGAGGTTGATATGACCCCTCTTGACTAAAGCCTTACCCCATATGTTTGAGCCCCCTTGTTGGTGTGTTTACTTCATGTCATATGTTTTGTGTGGTGTGATTGCATCCCCATAGGATTGCTAGACTTCGTATAGTCTCTCGTTTGCATGTCAATTAAGGTAGCACGGTTCCTTCGTCTAGGACTTCCTTTGCGTGAGCATTCCTAAAACACAAACAAACTTTATCTTCTCTTAAAGAAACATTGACTCCTTCTACTACAGGTGAGTAAGTCTCCAAAGGTCGAGCATCCGGTAGATTGCGTAGTAACGTTGTTCATCTAAAAAACACAAAACAAACAGAAATAGTTTAGCCGAACTACGGCAACTCTGATTCTCATGTTCAGATGATATACGTAGGCACGAGATGCGATGTCTTGTCGAGTTTGACTGACAACTAACATTTAATCCTTGCTGGTTTTCTCCCTCGTTGCGATTCTTTTCTCTCGCCCTCGTTGCGATCGAGACCTTCCTTTTCTCTTGCCCTAGTTGCAATCGAGACCCTTCTTCTTTTCGTGTGTGTTTGTTAGAAGTCGGATGTAAGTCCATTTATTGGCATTCTGTTTCCTGTTTGCCTTTCTTTGTTTGGAGTCGGATGTAAGTCCATTTATTGGCATTCTGTTTCCTTGTTTGTGTGTTTGGAGTCGGACATAAGTCCATTTATTGGCAGTCTGTTTCCTGTTTGTATTTGTTGTTCGGAGTCGGATGTAAGTCCATTCGTTGGCATTCTGTTTCCTGTTGTGTGTTTCTTTTGACGTCTCAGCGTCTCTTTTCAGTATTTTGTTTCGGCGTGCGTTAGCCGAGCTACGAGTGCTCTGATTCTTACTCTGGTTAGAGAAGATACGTATGCATAGGATGCGATGTCCTAGCGAGCACGTTCCCCATTTCCCCGAACTACGTTGACTCTGATGTTTGTTTATGACAAACTACGTAGGCCCAGGATGCGACATCCTGTCGAGTCCGCTTTCTCCGTTTTCCTTCTCCTGTGTTTTACCCCGGTGTGTGCAGTTTTTGAGCAGTTTGTTAGCAACCTTATTCTATTCTTTTTGAGCGTGGATCCCGTCGAGTACGATGGACGTGAGGGGTGCTAATACCTTCCCCTTGCGTAACCGACTCCCGTACCTTGCAATCTCTGGTCGTGAGACCATTCCTTTCCCTTTTTCAGGTTTACTTCGAGCGTTTCCTTTCCCTCCTTTGGGATAAATAACGCACGGTGGCGGCTCTGTGTCTTTTCCCGCCGGTTGTTTTTCGCAATACGACAATATGGAGGCAGCCTACGAGAGGGAGGTGAAGAGGCTTCACGCATCTTATCTTTCTGTGTCCCGAGCTTTAGATGATTGTTTCTAGGGATCCATAGGATGATTATTTTCCTTTTCTCTTGTACATGATTGACGATGCTGCATTTCTTTTTCCTGATATTATTTGATGAGATATATCCATATGTGATAAAATGCTTAATATTTCCAGAATTTGCAAATAAAACTCTAAAGTTCCTTTGAAATAAAAAACAAATCATATGCACAAACATTGCATGCATCATATGCATAAGCAAGTTTTATTTCCGGTCCCTTGCCCTGTGGTCTAACTCTGTGTCCTTCATTTATTTTGAAGACACGCTGACTCACCGGTACTACACTAGAGCCAACGTTTCAAGACTGATGGATCACCTAGAGCAAGAGAACCGTGAACTCAAAGAGGAAGTGGCCAGATTGACTGCCCTAATGGAGTCAATCATGGATGCCCAGAGCCGGTCTTCTCTGACACCTTCAACTCCTCCCCAGAGGACAGTTACCTCCGAGATTGTCTCCTCTACTGTGCCCGCTGCCAGTGCACACTTTGTTCCAACAACCACGCCAACCGGGTTCCCGTGGGGGAGGCCTCCAATTTCATGCCTGAGGGTCCTGTTCCTACCTTTGCTTCTCTGCTGGCATCTAGCCCGGTCCTTGTCGTTCCTCCTCCTGTCGTGCATACTTTGCCCAGGATAGACGACATCATCTATCATTCTGAGCCGTCTGAGGGTCCAGATGTTTATAATAAGATGGATGCTATGAACGATCAATTTCTTGAGCTTCGCAAGGAATTGAAAACTCTCAGAGGGAAGGATCTTTTTGGCAAGTCTGCTGCCGAACTCTGCTTGGTTCCAAATGTGAAGATCCCTGTGAAATTCAAGGTCCCTGATTTTGAAAAGTACGAAGGAAATGCTTGTCCTCTCAGCCACCTGGTCATGCCAGGAAGATGTCGACTCAAACCGATAATGACCAACTACTCATCCACTACTTTCAGGACAGTCTGTCCGGTGCCGCTTTGCGTTGGTACATGGGTTTAGACAGTGCGAACATCCGATCCTTCAATGATCTCGGCGAAACCTTCGTCAAGCAGTACAAGTACAACGTGGATATGGCTCCCGATAGAGATCAATTGAGAGCCATGTCCCAGAAGGATAAAGAAACATTTAAGGAGTACGCAGAGAGGTGGTGAGAGGTGGCAACACAGACCGTGCCTCCGCTAGAAGAGAAAGAGATGACTAAGATCTTTTTGAAGACTTTAAGTTCTTTTTATTATGAGCGGATGATTGCCAGCGCTCCTTCTGACTTCACCGAGATGGTGAATATGGGGATGCGTCTAGAAGAAGGGGTCCGTGAAGGACGGTTAACTAGAGAAGAAGGCTCTTCTGCCAAACGTTATGGGGCGTTTGCAAAGAAGAAAGATGGAGAGGCACATGCTGTGATCTCCCATGAGAAACCAAGAAGACCCTCTATGAGGAGGAAGACTGTGCATCCCGCCAGTAATCAGCACCAGGTGGCTCATATAGCACCTGTCTTTAGAGATAATCAACAATACCAGCATCACGACAATAATCAGCAACCACCTCAGCAATATCAGCCACAACAGCTCCGTCCATAACAGCAGGCCTACCAGCCTCGAAACAGTAATCAAACCAGCATAAGTTACGAGAGGAAAAGGGTCACCTTTGATCCTATTCCTATGACGTACGCAGAGTTATATCCCTCTTTGATAGAAAGGAAGTTGATTACTCTGAGAGACCCACCGGCTATACCTGCTAACCCCCAGTGGTTGTATAAGCCCGAGTTACATTGTGTTTACCATTCTGGTGTTCCCGGCCACGACGTGGAGAATTGTTACCCTTTGAAGACCAAGGTTCAAGACCTTGTGAGGTGTGGCATTCTATGTTTTGAGGACGTAGGCCCTAATGTGAAGAAGAACCCATTGCCCGAACATGGGAAATCTGTCAACATGGTCCAGGGTTGCCCTGGCAAATACAAAGTCAAATATGTCAGTCATATTCAACAATCGTTGGTCGAGACGCACCGTTTGTTATGTAACTACAGTCATTATGAGCATGACCATGATAGATGTCGAGTCTGCTCTGTTAACCGATTGGGTTGTTGCCAGGTGCGCAAGGATGTTCAGGAAATGCTGGACGAAGGAGTCATTGAGATCCTTCAAAACAGGAATGTTGATGAAAATGAGCCTGAGGTCAATGTGATCTCCCCAGTGTTCCGGATACCCGAGCCTGTTATCATCAAGTACAATGGTAGCAAGCAGAAGGCTTCTCCCGCTCTGATCATTAAGCCTGCTGGTCCTGTGCCTTACTCCTCTGAAAAGGCAGTTCCCTATCGTTACAACGCCGTAGCAGTAGAGAATGGGAAAGAGGTGTCCTTGCCCTCTTCTTCTGTTGTGAATATTGCCGATGTTAGCGGTTTGACCCGTAGTGGCCGTGTATTTTCAGCACCGCCGAAGCCTCAAATTAATGCTGATTTTGTTGAACGCCCGATCGGGAACGCTATGAATTCTCCGAATCAGGCACTTGCTATTAAGCCCTCCTCCATACTGAAAACTCCTACTTCTGTTGGCCCGATTGGCAATGTGAAAGAAGATTGTGATGAGATGCTGAAGCTCAAAAAAAGGAGCGAGTACAATGTTATAGACCAACTTCTACAAACGCCATCCAAAATATTTGTGTTATCCTTACTCTTAAATTCAGAACCACACCGAGAGGCTCTGCAGAAGGTGTTGGATGTGGCATATGTGGATCACGATGTTACTTTGGAGCAATTCGATAGCATTGTTGCAAACATCACTGCTTGTAACAACCTGAGCTTTTGTGACTCTGATCTCCCTGAGGAGGGAAAAGACCACAACTTGGCATTACATATATCTATGGGTTGTAGAGACGACGCCATGTCCAATGTACTGGTGGACACCGGGTCATCATTGAACGTATTGCCAAAGTCCACTCTCTCAAAGCTATCATATCAAGGGCCTCCCATGAGGCAGAGTGGAGTAGTTGTGAAGGCTTTCGATGGGTCTCGCAAAACTGTGATTGGGGAAGTTGATCTCCCAATCAAGATCGGACCAAGTGACTTTCAGATTACCTTCCAGGTTATGGACATTCACCCATCGTATAGTTGTCTCTTAGGCAGACCATGGATTCACGAGGCAGGCGCCGTGACGTCCACCCTACACCAGAAATTGAAATTCGTGAAAACAAGAAGCTGGTGGTGGTAGGGGGAGAAAGGGCTCTCCTGGCTAGCCATTTGTCTTCCTTCACTTATATAGATGCTGAGGTTGAAATTGGAACTCCTTTCCAAGCTTTATCTATAGCTGAGCCTATTGAGAAGAGAACTCCTTCATTTTCTTCCTACAAAGATGCAAAGTTGGCCATTGAGCATGGTGCAACCACTAGTTTAGGAAAAATGATTGAGTTAGAAGACAACGAGTCCCGGGCTGGCATAGGTTTTTCTTATGGTACTTTCAACAAGCAAGGGTTATTCAAGAGTGGAGGTTTCATCCACGCCGGTCAAGATGAGGAGGCTGCTGCCGTTTTAGAAGAAGATACAGAGGATTCTGGCAATTTCATCATCCCTGGAGGGGTCTGCAACAATTGGGTCGCTGTGGATATCCCAACAGTTGTCCATAAGTCAACGTAATGATCACTTTGTTTAAAAACCCTTCTCCCATGCCAAAAGGAGGAGTGATGACATTGATGGCGCATAAATACAATGATATTTTCATTCAATAAATTCATGTTAAATGTTTGTTTTTCCATTTATTTTCCCTTTTCGCTTTTGCATGAAATTGGTGATCACATAAAACCCTAAAAAATAGAATAAAATCGATCTTTTTCATATGCATAATGATTTGCCTTGTTTGAATTCTAAAGCTTTTCATATCCAAAATCATTATGCAGGTTAATTTCTAAACCCATTGAACATAATGACCCAACACCATCTCCCAATTTTGAATTCCCTGTATTTGAGGCAGAGGGAGATGATGTGGAAGAGATTCCTGATGAGATCACCCGGCTACTTGAGCATGAAGAGAAGATCATTCAGCCGCATCTTGAGAATCTAGAAACAGTCAACTTGGGGTCTGAAGATTGTGTGCGAGAGGCAAAGATTGGGGCACTTCTGGAAGAATCTGTTAAGAAGGGGTTGATTGAATTGCTACGAGAATACGTTGATATCTTCGCCTGGTCATATGAAGACATGCCTGGTCTAGATACTGATATTGTGCAACATTTCCTACCTTTAAAGCCTGAGTGCGTGCCTGTAAAGCAGAAGCTCAGAAGAACTCATCCTGATTTGGCAGTGAAGATCAAAGAGGAAGTTTAGAAGCAAATTGATGCGGGGTTCCTGGTGACTTCTATATATCCTCAATGGGTGGCCAATATTGTGCCCGTGCCTAAGAAAGATGGAAAAGTCCGGATGTGTGTGGACTATAGAGATTTGAATAAAGCTAGTCCGAAAGATGATTTTCCTCTACCACACATTGATATGTTGGTAGACAATACAACTAAATTCAATGTATTCTCGTTTATGGATGGATTTTCCGGATATAATCAGATTAAAATGGCACCCGAGGATATGGAGAAGACAACATTCATCACACCTTGGGGAACATTCTGTTATCGAGTGATGCCCTTCGGTTTGAAGAACGCCGGAGCCACGTATCAACGAGCTATGACCACCTTGTTTCATGATATGATGCATAAGGAGATCGAGGTGTACGTTGACGATATGATCGCTAAGTCAAGATCGGAGGCTGTACTCCCTGTAGAGGTGGAGATCCCATCAATGAGAGTCTTGATGGAAGCCAAGTTGACTGATGCTAAATGGGTTCAGAGTCGTTATGACCAACTGAATTTGATTGAAGAGAAGAGATTGACTGCCATGTGCCACGGTCAGTTATATCAGCAAAGGATGAAGAAAGCTTTTGATAAGAAGGTCAAGCCTCGTGTGTTCCGAGAAGGTGACCTTGTGCTCAAGAAAGTCTTGTCTTTCGCGCCCGATTCCAGGGGCAAGTGGACTCCAAACTATGAGGGTCCGTATGTTGTTAAGAGAGCCTTTTCAGGCGGTGCTTTGATACTTACAACTATGGATGGGGAGGATTTCACTCGTCCTATGAATTCAGATGCAGTCAAGAAATACTTCGCCTAAAAATAAAAACTGAATAGCTCGCTAAGTTGAAAACTCGAAAGGGCGGCTAAGGCAAAAATGAGCGTCTCGGTGGATTGAAAACTCGAAAGGGCGATCCAGGCAAAAGTTAGAGACACAGAAAATATATAATAATGATATATGTATCCCGCTAGATTGAGTACCTCATCCTGGGGCAATCTAGGCAAAAATTAGGGATTTGGCAAGTAACTGCATCCTGACAAGACCTTATTCTACAACTGTCGTCCGTCAGAGATCCTTGCTCATTATCAGCCAAAGCTTCAAATACATCGGATTCAGAATTGGTGGAGAAATGGTCATTATGTTCAATGTAACCCTTTTCCAATATATATCACCAATTTCAAATTTGTAAAGATCTATGGAGTCTTGCCATTCGCAGACTACCATTCTATCAAATAAATTTGAGCCTTTTATCCAATTATTGGCACTCTTATCTGTTTCTATTCAACAAATGTTTTGCATGTTTTGATTAAGAAAATATCATTGTTTTAAACGATCAAATTTTTTATTATTTGTTTTTAAACAAAGTGAACATTCACAATGACGAAAGGATACTTAGGAGATCCTCAGTGCTCTCCCAAGGGTGGTACGACCCCCAACAGGGTAAGATTTTTGTCCATATTCCTGACATGACTGTATCTCCTCCCTCCGGAACCCCTTGTGGTTTATCCTACCAAGTGGATTGCTTGTTGAGAGTCACCTCTCTTCCCTTCAGCAGAGTAGTAATCTTTCTTCCTCAGCAGCTTGGATCTCTTTGGGCAAGAGCGGTATTTGGTGGTTGATCCCGATAAATCCTTTATCTCCTCGGATAAATTCCCCAGTAGAGTTGTTGGTGTGGTGGACCTTATCTGTGATAACTCTCGTCCCCAGCTGGAAGGATTGATGATTCATCCCTTGCAGAGTTCTTTGCTTCCTGGTATCTCTGATCCCCAGCAGATTGGATACTCCCAGGTGAACTTGGCTTTCTCTCTTGAGATGTAGTACCGGGTGGTTGATTCCTGGACCTGGTTGTGTTAGATATGTCTGTCTGTCAGCATACATCATACATAAACCACGCATATTCATGCATAATTATAACATTCAGATATGCATGTTGCGTTCTTTGCCATATATCGTTGTTTGCTGTCTCCTGCTATTTGGTGATATACTTCCCCGAGCAGATGTGTGTGTCTGATCTCTCCATATAGAGTCAGCTCCATAAGCAGAAAGCGTCTATCCTTTCTTCCATATTCCCCACCGGGTTATATCCTCGTGGATGTTGATTGTTTTTGTTCCTTCTTAACACATATACTGGGATGGTTTTCCCCATTGAGTTATATCCTCACCGGGACAAGTCTTGATTTGGTGTGCCTATCTAGTTTGATCCTAGATCGGTCTCTTGAGACTCTTTTCCTGTTTCCCCGTGGTAAATGAATAATTGCTCAATAATTAGTAATTATTATCCCCGGCGGAGTCTGTGTTTCTCTGCCCTCATACCGGTAGTTGTAAACCCTATTTCTTCCTTTTTTGCAGAGTAACCATTTTTGCTCATCTTTAATTGGTGACAGTTATCTTCATCCAATATTCGGTGATGATATCCCCTCATCTGCTTGGATAATTGCCCTGATTACGCAATTTATCCCCAGCGGGTCATCTCTCGTCTACCTTGTTGTTATTGGTAACGATTGTTTCTCCCCTGAATTGGTCATCATTATATACCTAGTTTCGGTATCCCGATGCCTTTTCTTTTCGGTCGATTTATCCTTTATTAACCCAGTAACCGGTTGTGGATAATCGTCCCTGCGAGTATATTATCTACGTTCTGACGGTAATAGATAGTATATCTCATGCACTCTCGGGTCTGAAGCCTTTTGTTCTTCCCCAGTTGAGTAAGATTCGTATCCCTTTTGTGGAGTCGAGTATCCATCCTGTAATCGAGATTGCTTTTAGCCCTCTTTTGGATGATGAGTGTTTTGGGAATATTCCCCAATTCACGCCTTGGTTGGTCACCTATTATATGCCCAGTAACCGGTATCCCTGGTGTTCCTTTCCCTCTGCTCCCTATTATGACTTTTTGTCCCCTGTGGAGTCAGAATCCCTGAGTTGAAGTATACCTTTTAGGTTTTACTCAGACGTTTTGAAGTTTTGATATCTCTCACCCTTATACCGATCTTGGATATTCATCTCTTCCTGAGCATGTTGTATCTCTCACCCTCATACCTGGCGTTCAGATCACATGTCTCTTTGAGCTTATTACCCAGTAACCGGTAATACCTCATCTCGCTGCTTCCCCAGGAGAGTCTTTTTAGACATCCCCAGCGAAGTCCCTTAGTGGGTTGTTTTAATCCGGATTTTATCCGAAGTATCCGTTGTGGATAGTTTTTTGCTGTATTGGCATATTCCCCAATACATGCATCTTCGAGTCAGCTCGAGTCTTTCCATTGGATCTTTTCCCTTTGGAATTCTGTTCCCCACGCTTTGAGTCGTGACCTACTCGCGCATTTTTATCCCTTTTCTATCCCCAGGGTCTTGGTCCCATGGAGTGAATTGCTCATATGGATTATCAGTGGCTTCTGATTTCTTTGCTTTTGTGGACACATATCTCCACAGAGTGCTACCATTTTTCATACCTACATTTGCATCATGAGGTCTCTTAGGGACCAAAATTCGTCTCTTTGTTATTATTTAAGCCCATTCTACCCCGTCGAGACGAAAATTTTAACCTTCACTTCTCCGGCTAGAATGACCTTAAATAGGGGCATCTGTAAGACCCCAATTTTGACCCTAAGATCCCTCATGGCATCATAACATTGCATTTGCATTGCCTCAAGGATCTTTAGCATCTTGGTTCCCTTTGCCTTTGGGTGGGACTCCTTGTGATTGGTTTGAGATCACCAAGCATGCTTGAATTATACATCATTGTTTCTCTTACTTTTGTTTACTAACCAAAAGCACAAAAATGTGTCACTAACATCTTTTGTTTGAACCTTGAGTATCATCCAAGACACTTTGTGGGTTCTATTTAGATGATCAGTCAACACAAGGGAATGGCTTGAGATACTTCCAACATGTTGAAATGGGGTCTATTCGTCAGTCAAAACGTTAATCTTGAAGGAGAAAAAGTTTGTTCATGAGCTGTCATGCTCGCTAGGCGAGCAGAATGGGTCGCCTAGCGAGTCCCAAGAAAAGCCACCAGAATCACCTACGCTCAGAGGAATTTCTTGAACTGTCATGCTCGCTAGGCGAAGCCCACGTGTTAAAAAAAAATAAAAAATAAAAAAAATTAAAAAATAAAAATTAAAAAAAATATAACAGAAAATTTTGGACTTGGGCCTCTCTCATTTGAGCCCACAGGTCCACAAAAATCAGGTTATAAATTCAGAGTTTCAATGAAACAAAAGAGAATTCTATTCCTATTACCCTGGCAGGGAAAAAGATAGTGAGAGAAGAGCTAACAGAGTTCAGAGCAACCTCCAGAGACTGAAGGGAACTCATCGGCAAAGAACCAATTCCCTCTCATATAAACCCTAAGAGTGCTTTGCAAACCCAACCGGGCAATTCAATTTCATTCGATCTCTCCAGTCAGGTTTGCCTTATTCCCATTACTTTATGCTTTTAATTTGAATGCTCTGAATGTATGAGGTATTATGGGTGAATTTGATACCCTTTTGATGCATGTGTTTGACAAGAGGTTTAGGCCTCCTACCCTTGGTTGCTTTTTGTGAGCTTTTTGTGAATTTTAATGGAATGATTCATGTGGTTACATTTTGATTTGGGGGCAACTCTTGATTACCCTATCTTGTTTCTCTAACCTGTTTGTTGAGTTTTGTTTTGTGAGGGCTCATATGACTCTTGCAGAGATGGCTTGCCTGGTGTTCCACTTTATTTGTGGGATACCACCTGGAGGTTTATTCCGATTACCTATACTGACTCACTTTCTTTGATGGTGTTAGCTTGAGAGATCTCTGGGTTTCTTATCTCTTTAATTGCTGTTACTTCGGATCTTTATCCGTACGATAGATCTCTCGATCCCTTTACTTTTCCCGCATGTTACCGATTTCTTAGGTTTCGTATAGCCTATCGTGGCATGTCATTTAAGGTAGCGCGGTTCCTTCATCTAGGACTGCCTTTTTGCATGAGCATCCCTAAACACCCCAAACTCATTGATTTTTCTTCTCCTAAGAACACGTTATCTCCTTCTACTACAGGCGAGTAAGTCTCCAAAGGTCGAGCATCCGGTAGATTGCGTAGTAACATCGTTCAACCCTTACCCCGTAGGTAGCCGAGCTACGAAGACTCTAATTCTCAGATTCAGATGAGATACGTATGCAGTGGATGCGACATCCGTGCGAGTCATTTTCTTTTGACCCTTCTTTTAGTAAGTAGTACATTAGATAAACATACACGCTTTTCTCATCCCTTCAATCATGTTTGCACAAATAAATTTTCAAAAAAAAACAACAACTTTTGCAACAAATGTGAAAAGGGCTCCCTAGGCGTATCTAGGATGCTTTGGGTGCCTAACACCTTCCCATTGCATAACAAACCCCCTTACCCAGATCTCTGACATTTTTACTAGTTTTTGATTCGATAAAACTTTTAGGTTTTTGTTCACTTTCTAACCATTCCTTTGGATAAATAGAAGTGCGGTGGCGACTCGACTTGTATGATTTACCTTGGATTTAGTCAATATCTCTAATGGTAACGAATACCCCGCTACAGGGACGTAGTGCGAAGGTCGTTCAAGTGTAAGATTTGATACGATTGTTACGCGATACTATACTCATAAGAGTCTCTCTTGAGAATATTTTTGGAATACGAGTAGTCATTTTATCCGATAATATCCGAAAGATGAGATGATGACTATGGGGATCTTTTTAGAACATGATCGTTAGGTTTAACCATAGTACACTCTCATTGGGTGGTTCTTAACCGAGACTCCATGCTCGTGACTTACAACAAACCCTTGATTCGCGGTTGATCCGTTCTCGTATATCCTCAATATCAATGGAACTTGGGTGTTGATAAGGTGTAAACCATAATCCACCAAAATGGATGATTGATATTGAGGATGACTTGAACCATCCCGTGACCTTTGTGTGGTGTGACTTGCTTGATCCTTAAGTGTGATTGTTGCATCCATGCATTCATGCATTCATTTGCATCCATATCATCAACAATGAAAATTTTCAAGGAACTTAAGAGGTCTATTTGCAAATTTTCAGACATGGATAAGCAAAGAAGGAATACGAAGAAGTACAGTTTCAGACAACCCGACTTGAAAGAGTTAAGGAGTTTGACATCTTATGTATTAGATCCCTTGGAGTTCAAAGCTCGTCATAGGAAGCTCTTGTCTATTCTTTCTACTCAGGTGGATGAAGGTCTGATGAGCGTGTTGGTGCAGTTCTATGATCCTCTGTATCGTTGCTTCACTTTTCCCGATTTCCAGCTCTTGCCTACACTTGAGGAGTATGCATATCTTATGGGTATACCTATTCTAGATCAGTTGTCGTTCAGTGGCTTGGAGAGGGTTCCTTCTTCCCAAGAGATTGCTGACTTGCTTCATATAGATGTATCTGAGATTGTTGCTCATATGACTACCAAAGATGGAATTCAAGGTCTCCCATATGATTTTCTCATTGCCCAAGCTACCTTGTTTGGGAAGGCCATGAGTGAGGACGCCTTTGAAGCCATATTTGTACTTCTCATCTATGGGCTAGTGTTATTCCCCAACATCGACAATTTTGTGGATGTGAACGCCATTAGGATCTTCTCTTCTCTTAATCCCGTTCCGACTCTGTTGTGTGACACTTATTTCTCTTTTCATATGAGGAATGCAAAGGGTGGTGGATCCATTGTATGTTGTTTGCCTCTATTGTACAAGTGGTTTATTTTGCACTTGCCTCAGATGCTCGGATTCAAGGAGAACAAGGGATGTCTACGGTGGTCTACGAGACTTATGTCTCTCACTAATGATGATATCTTTTGGTATAATCGTGTGTATGATGGTGTCCAGATTATTGACTCTTGTGGTGAATTCTCCAATGTGCCTCTTCTTGGTACATGTGGTGGAATTAACTACAACCCTATTTTGGCTCGCCGTTAGCTTGGGTTCCCCTTAAAGGATAAACCTAACAACATTCTATTGGAAGGTGTGTTATTTCAAGAGGGTAAAGATCCCCAAAACTTGAAGGGCAGGATGGTCCGCGCCTGGCGCAAGGTTCATAGGAAGGGAAGGAAGGAGCTTGGTTCGAAGAATTGTATTTCTTTGGAACCCTATACCGCTTGGGTGAGGAAGAGAGCTCTCGAGTACCGCATGCCATATGATTATCCATGACCTACCCCTATGGTTATGGTTGGGCCTTCAACCCTCCATAACCAAGGAGCAGAGGAGTAGAGAGATGAAGACCGTTCGCGTGCTTGGGTTTAAGAGCGAGAGGAACTACTTCAGCAACTCAGAGATAAGGATGCAGTGATAGAATTTCTAGAGCATCAGGTTATTGATGAGCCTGATGATGTGCTTACTTCTCTTCTTCCTCAGTCCTCCAGGTTTTGGAAGAGGAAGTATGATCGACTCGCCAAGGAGAAGGCCGATATGGAAGCAGCTTATGAGAGAGAGGTGAAGAGGCTTCGTGCAGCTTATCTTCCGATCTCAAGAGCTTTGGACGATTATTTCTAGGGCTCCATAGGGTGTTTATTCTCCTTTCCTCTTGTATTGTATTTGGTTGCCAAAACTGTACTACTTCTTTGGTGTAAAAAATTTTCCAAATATTATTGCTACGAGTATTCTATATATGTCTTAAAAGATTAATATTTTAAAATATTTTCAAATAGATCTCTATAAAGTTCCTCAAATAAAAACAAATCATATGCATAAATATTGCATGCATCATATGCATAAGCAGGTTTTGTTCAGCTCAGTGGTCTAACTCTTTGCTCTTCATTTATTTTGAAGACAAGATGATGCATCGGTATAACACAAGAGCCAATCTTCCAAGGAGCATGGAGCATCTGGAACAAGAGAACCAGGAACTGAAAGACGATATTGCTAGGCTGACTGCCATGATGGAGTCAGTGCTGGCTGCTCAGAGCCAATCGTCGCCAACTCCTGCAACTCCTCCCGCGAGGACTGTTATATCCGAGGCTGCTTCTTCAACTTTGCCTGCTGCAACAGCCCATTTTGCGCCTACTATGCCAGCCAGGTTCCCCTGTGGAATGCATGCCAATTTTTTGCCCGAGGGTTTTGCTCCAACTCTTGCTTCTCTACCGGCATCTAGCCCGGTTCTTTCTGTGCCACCTCCCGTTGTGCACACCTTGCCAAGAGTTGAAGACACCATCTATCATTATGAGCCATCTAAGGGCCCAAATGTTTATGAAAAGATGGCTGAAATGAAAGACCAATTCCTTGAGCTGCGCAAGGAACTGGAGACTTTGAGGGGTAAGGACCTCTTTGGTAAGAGTGCTGCTGAGTTGTGCCTTGTGCCCAACGTGAAGATCCCTGTAATGTTCAAAGTACCTAACTTTGAGAAATACAAGGGAAATACATGCCCTCTCAGCCATCTTGTGATGTATGCTCGCAAGATGTCAACACAAACTGATAACGATCAACTACTTATCCACTACTTTCAGGACAACCTGTCTGGTGTTGCTCTCCGGTGGTACATGGGTTTAGAGAGTTCGAACATCCGCTCCTTCAACGATCTTGGCGAAACTTTCGTCAAGAAATATAAATACAATGTGGATATGGCTCCTGATAGGGACCAGTTGAGGGCGATGTCCCAGAAAGAGAAAGAGACTTTCAAAGAGTACGCCCAAAGATGGTGCGAGTTGGGAGCTCAGATAGTGCCACCCCTAGAGGAGAAAGAGATGACAAAGATATTTTTGAAGACTTTGAGCTCTTTCTACTATAAGAGGATGATAACCAGTGCTCCCTCAGACTTCACCGAGATGGTGAATATGGGAATGAGACTGGAAGAAGGGGTCCACGAAGGACGTTTGTCCAGAGAAGACATCTCATCAGCAAAGAGATATGGGAGCTTTGCTAAGAAGAAAGAGGGAGAGGCACATGATGTGTCCTCCCATATCAAAAGAAGGCCCTCTGTGGGGAGGAAGAACGTGCATTCTGCCGTTAACCAACACCAGGTGGCTCATATAGCACCTGCCTTTAGAGAAGTTCATCATCATCAACAACAACAACATCAACAATATCAACAACAACATCGTCAGCAACAGCAGGCCTACCAGCCTCGAAACAACAATAACACAAACACCAGTAACTACGAGAGGAAGAGGGTCACTTTTGATCCAATTCCAATGATTTATGCTAAGCTCTATCCATCTATGATTGATAGAAAGTTAATCACTCCACGAGACCCACCTGCTGTACCAACCAACCCTTAGTGGTGGTATAAGCCTGAATTACACTGTGCATATCATTCCGGTGCTCCCGAACATGATGTGGAGAATTGCTATCCCTTGAAGACCAAGGTGCAAGACCTTGTGAGAAGTGGGATTTTGTTTTTCGAGGACGTAGGTCCTAATGTGAAGAAGAACCCATTGCCCGAGCATGGGAAAGCTGCTGTGAATATGGTCCAGGGATGCCCTGGAAAATATAAAGTCCTGTATGTCAATGATATCATGCAATCTTTGGTCGAGATGCATAAAATGTTGTGTGGATACAGTCACTATGAGCATGACCATGATAGGTGCCAGGTGTGCACTATCAACGAAAGAGGATGCCAACAAGTAAGAAAGGACATCCAAGAGATGCTGGATCAAGGAATGATCGAAATACTTTAGAATTGTAATGAGGACGAAGTTGATGTTATAACCCCTGTGTTTAATATTCCAGAGCCTGTTGTCGTCAAATATGATGGCAGCAAGAAGAAAGTGTCACCAGCTCTTGTGATAAAGCCAGCGGGTCCTGTCCCGTACTCATCTGACAAAGCTGCTCCTTACAGATACAATGTTGTGATGCTAGAAGATGGGAAGGAGGTTCCGTTACCCTCAACCTCTGTTGTGAGCATCTCAGACATCGGTGGTGTGACCCGTAGTGGTCATGTTTTCTCGGCTCCGCCGAAACCCCATGAAGACGTTGTGGGGAAAGCTGTGGTTAATCCTGCCGGTCCCGTGGGGACTTCTTCTTCTAATCCTGTTGTGAAGGGTGTTGACGCTACTATTGTTAAAAACACTCCTATTCTGGTTGGCCAGCATGGAATTTTGAAAGAGGGTGGTGATGAGATGCTGAGGCTCATCAAGAGGAGTGAATATAACATTGTTGATCAGCTGCTACAAACTCCATCAAATATATCTGCCCTATCTTTGTTGATGAATTTTGAGCCACACCGCGAAGCTTTGCAGAGGGTGTTGGATGTGGCATACATGGATCACGATGTCACTATTGAGCAGTTTGATAACATTGTTGCAAACATAACCGCTTGCAACAATTTGAGCTTCTGTGATGCTGATCTTCCCGGGGAGGGAAAAGACCATAATTTGGCTTTACTTATCTCCATGAATTGTAAAGACGATGCCCTATCCAATGTATTGGTGGACACAGGGTCATCACTCAATGTATTGCCAAAATCCACTCTTGCCAAACTTTTGTATCAAGGGCCTCCCATGAGGCAGAGTGGGGTGGTAGTCAAAGCTTTTGATGGATCAAGGAAAACTGTGATCGGCGAAGTAGAACTCCCAATCAAGATTGGACCTAGTGATTTCCAGATCACTTTCCAGGTCATGGATATCCATACATCATACATCTGTTTGCTTGGCAGACCATGGATTCACGAGGCAGGCGCCGTGACATCCACCTTACACTAGAAATTGAAGTTTGTCAAAAACAAGAAGTTGGTGGTGATAGGGGGAGAGAAGGCTCTCTTGGTTAGCCATTTATCTTCCTTTTCCTATATTGACACTGAGGATGAGGTTGGGACTCCGTTCCAAGCCTTATCTATTGATGAGCCTTCAAGGAAGGGACTTCCTTCATTTTCTTCCTACAACGATGCTAAGTTTGCCATTGAGCATGGTGCAACTACGGGTTTGGGGAAAATGATCGAGATGGAAGATAATAAATCCCGGGCTGGCATAGGATATTCTTCAGGTATTTCCAACAAGCATGGGCTGTTCCAGAGTGGTGGTTTTATCCACACCATTGAAGATCAGGAAGTTGCTGCCATTGTTGAAGATGATGAAGAGGAAGATCTGGGCAACTTCGTCATACCTGGTGGAATCTGCAATAATTGGGTCGCTGTTGATGTTCCAACAATTATCCACAAGTCCACGTAATGTGTTCATTTTGTTTGAAAACCCTTCTCCCATACCAAAAGGAGGAGTGATGACATTGTTGGCATATTTGATTAATACAATGATATTCATTCAATAATCACATGTTAAATGTTTGTTTTTCCAAATTATTTTCCCTTTTTGCTTTTTGCATGAAATTGGTGATCACCATAAAACCCTAAAAAAGAGAATAAAATCAATCTTTTCATATGCATAATGATTTGCCTTGTTTGAATTCTGAAATCTCTTTTGTACTCAAAATCATTATGCAAGTTGATCAAACCCATTGAACATAATGATCCAATGCCATCTCCCAACATTGAGTTCCCTGTATTTGAGGCAGAAGAAGATGATGTTGAAGAGATTCCTAATGAGATTACCCGTCTGCTTGAACACGAGGAGAAGATCATTCAGCCACATCTTGAGAATCTGGAAACAGTCAACTTGGGGTCTGAAGACTGCATTCGTGAAGTGAAGATTGGGGCACTCCTTGAAGAGTCTGTGAAGAAGGGGTTGATTGAGTTGCTACGAGAATACGTCGACGTCTTTTCCTGGTCATATGAAGACATGCCTGGTCTAGATACTGATATCGTGCAACATTTCTTGCCATTGAAGCCTGAGTGTGTGCCTGTGAAGCAGAAGCTCAGAAGAACTCATCCTGATATGACAGTGGATATCAAAGAAGAAGTTCAAAAGCAAATTGATGCGGGGTTTCTGGTGACTTCTACATATCCTTAATGGATGGCCAATATTGTGCCCGTGCCTAAGAAAGATGGAAAAGTCCGAATGTGTGTGGACTATCGAGACTTGAATAAAGCTAGCCCGAAAGATGACTTTCCTCTACCACATATTGATATGTTGGTAGACAATATAGCTAAATTCAATGTCTTCTCATTTATGGATGGATTTTCCGGTTATAACCAGATTAAAATGGCACCCGAGGATATGGAGAAGACAACATTAATCACACCTTGGGGAACATTCTGTTATCGAGTGATGCCATTCGGTTTGAAGAACGCCGGAGCCACGTATCAACGAGCTATGACTACCTTGTTTCATGATATGATGCACAAGGAGATCGAGGTATATGTTGATGATATCATTGCAAAGTCGAAAATGGAAGTTGAACATGTAGAACACTTGTTGAAGCTTTTTCAGCGTTTGAGGAAGTACAAACTCCGCTTGAATCCGAACAAGTGTACATTTGGAGTCCGTTCCGGCAAGTTATTGGGCTTTATTGTCAGTGAAAGAGGTATTGAAGTTGATCCTACCAAGGTCAAAGCGATACAAAAGATGCCTGCACCCAAAACTGAGAAGCAAGTCTGAGGTTTTCTTGGCCGCTTGAATAACATTTCCAAATTTATATCCCACATGACTGCCACATGTGCGCCTATATCCAAGCTCCTCCGGAAAGATCAGCGTCATGATTGGACCGAAGATTTCCAGAAGGCCTTTGATAGTATCAAAGAGTATTTATCTGAGCCTCTGATTCTGTCCCCGCCTGTTGAAGGGAGACCTTTGATTATGTACTTGGCTGTGCTTGATGACTCTATGGGTTGTGTCCTTGGTCATCAAGATAAACCGGGGAAGAAAGAATATGCAATATACTACTTGAGTAAGAAGTTCACTGATTGTGAGTCTCGGTACTCAATGCTTGAGAAGACATGATGTGTTTTGGCTTGGGCCGCTAAGTGTTTACGCCAGTATATGTTAAATCATACAACTTGGTTGATATCCAAAATGGATCCAATCAAGTATATCTTTGAGAAGCCAACTTTAACTGGGAGGATTGTCCGTTGGCAGATGCTTTTGTCTGAGTATGATATTGAGTATCGAGCTCAAAATGCTATTAAAGGTAGTATCTTGGCTGACCACTTGACACATCAACCAATTGAGGATTATCAGTCTATTCAGTATGACTTCCCGGATGAGGAGATTTTGTATTTGAAGATGAAAGATTGCGATGAGCCTACGCTCGATGAAGGGCCAAAGCCTAGTTCCCGATGGGGTATGGTGTTCGATTATGCTGTTAATCAGTATGGAAATGGTTTTGGGGCAGTGATTATTACTCCTCAGGGCACACATTTTCCTTTTACAGCAAGGCTAACTTTCAAATGCCCGAATAATATGGCGGAGTATGAGGCCTGTATTATGGGTTTGGAGGAATGTATTGATCTTAGGATCAAACATCTTGATGTTTATGGTGATTCGGCCCTTGTTGTTAATCAGATTAAGGGTGAATGGGAGACGAATCAGCTTGGCCTCATCCCATACAGAGATTATGCGAGGAGGATTTCAACTTTCTTTACTAAGGTTGACTTCCATCATATTTCTCGAGATGAGAATCGGATGGCAAATGCTCTTGCTACGCTCGCTTCGATGATTGTGTTGAAATATTGGAATGAAGTCCCCAATATTACCGTGATGCGCTTGGATAGACCAGCTCATGTATTTGCAGTAGAAGAAGTGAAAGATGATAAGCCATGGTATTATGATATCAAATGTTTTCTTCAGAGTCAGATTTACCCGCCTGGGGCATCTGTTAAAGATAAGAAGACTTTGAGGAGATTATCTGGCAGTTTCTACCTCAATGGCGATGTGCTTTATAAGAGGAATTTTGACATGGTTTTGTTCAGATGCGTGGATAGACATGAAGCAGACCTGTTGATGACTGAAGTCCATGAGGGTTCATTTGGTACTCATTCCAATGGACATGCCATGGCAAAGAAGATGTTGAGAGCAGGCTACTATTGGCTGACAATGGAGTCTGACTGCTGCAAATATGTGAAGAAATGCCACAAGTGTCAGATTTATGCGTATAAGATTCATATTCCCCCGACACTTCTGAATTTTATTTCCTCACCATGGCCTTTCTCCATGTGGGGAATTGACATGATTGAGCCAAAGGCGTCGAACGGTCACCGTTTTATTCTCATAGCAATTGATTACTTCACCAAGTGGGTTGAAGCTGCATCATATGCAAATGTGACCAGGCAGGTGGTTGTGAAGTTTATCAAGAATCAACTCATATACCGTTATGGTGTGCCAGATAAGATCATTACTGATAATGGATCTAACTTGAACAATAAGATGATGAAAGAGCTGTGTAGCGAGTTCAAGATTTCGCATCATAATTCTTCTCCATATAGATCCAAGATGAATGGGGTTGTTGAAGCTACTAATAAGAACATCAAGAAAATTATCCAGAAGATGGTTGTTACGTACAAAAATTGGCACGAGATGTTGCCATTCGCTTTGCATGGTTATCGTACATTCGTCCGCACTTCAACAGGGGCAACCCCTTTCTCTCTTGTATATAGCATGGAGGTTGTACTCCCCGTGGAGGTTGAGATCCCATCAATGAGAGTATTGATGGAAGCCAAGTTGACTGAGGCTGAATGGGTTCAGAGTCGTTATGACCATTTGAATTTGATAGAAGAGAAGAGATTGTCTGCCATGTGCCATGTTCAGTTGTATTAGCAAAGGATGAAGAAAGCCTTTGATAAGAAGGTCAAGCCTCGTGTGTTCCGAGAAGGTGACCTCGTGCTCAAGAAAGTCTTGTCTTTCGCGCCCGATTCCAGTGGAAAGTGGACTCCAAACTATAAAGGTCCATATGTTGTTAAGAGAGCCTTTTCAGGCGGTGCTTTGATACTTACAACTATGGATGGGGAGGATTTCACTCGTCCTGTGAATTCAGATGCAGTCAAGAAATACTTCGCCTAAAATAAAAACAAAATAACTCGCTAAGTTGAAAACCCGAACGGGCGGCTTAGGCAAAAATGAGCGTCTCGGTGGATTGAAACTCCGAAAGAACGGTCCAGGCAAAAGTTAGAGACATGAAAAAATAAATATATATATATCCCGCTAGATTGAGTACCTCACCCTGGGGCAATCTAGGCAAAAATTAGGGATTTGGCAAGTAATTGCATCCTGACAAGACTTTAATCTACAAGCTGTCATCTGTCAAAGATTCTCGCTCAGTCATCGTCAACTGAAGCTTCAAATACATTGGATTCAGAGTTGGTGGAGAAATGGTCATTATGTTCAATGTAGCCCTTTTTTCCAATATATATCACCAATTTCAAATTTGTAAAGATCCATGGAGTCTCACCATTTGCGAACTACCATTCTATCAAATAAATTTGAGCCTTTATCCAATTCTTTGCACTCTTATTTATTTCTGTTTAACAAATGTTTGCATGTTTTAATTGATAAATATCATTGATTTAAACGAATAAAGTCTTATAAACTGTTTTTAAACAAAGTGAACATTCACAATGACTGAAAGGATAAATGGAATGTCTCTAGTGCTCTCCCAAGGATAGTATGATCTCCTAAAGGGTAAGACATTTGTTCATGTTCTAGCATGATTGTATCCTCTTCATCATCTTTCAGGTTGTCTCCCCAGCGAGCGCAGAAAGGACAAAACATTATCAGATCTCCAGAGAGTCTGGAGTTTTGGCCTCGATCTTTTAGAGATGTGTATACCTCTATATCAGGCACTAGCATTTATATTTTATCAATTATATGGTTGTAATCCCTTGTGTGGGCTGACCTAAAATCCCTTATAAATTGATAAAAGTTGATATGCTACCTCTTCACAAGGAAGTTTGTCTTTCCCCAGTGAGCAGAAATTCCCAGCAGGAGTAGAATTCCTCAGCGGAGTAGGTATGTGTTCCCTGCAAAGCTATTTTTCAGATATCTCCTCAGCAGTAGTTGCCTAGAACAGTTGGTGGAGGGTTTGTTCCCTTTTCATCCCCAACATGGCACGTGTTGATGAAGGATTCACTTCCGATTCCCTCAGCCAAGACAGTTTCTTCGGAGGTACTTGTAGTTTCTCCCCAGCAGGTTTGCCTACAACTCACCCCCAGTAGGGTTGCTTGCAGAAGATTATCCCCAGTATGGTCTCCTGTAGACCATCCCATGTAGGGTTGCCTGATCCTATCTTGACATTGGTATCCCCTCCGAGTGGAAGGCATTTTCCAATATTGAGGGATTTTGAGGAAGATGTGTTGTTTCCTGATAACACTAAAATTTACCGTATTTTCGACTCTGATTTCACATGCATTCTAGTTGTTTTATTGTTATTTTGTTGTGTTATTGCTATGTTTTCCTTTGTTTTCAGGTTTTTACTTTAATCGGAGCCCTGATCGAGAAAAGAAGTGAAAAAGAGTCAAAAACCCTAAAATTCAGCATTTTGTACTTGTGGCCTACCCCATGGCTGGCGCCATAGACCCTGCCATGACGTGTCCAAGCTCAACTTCCCTCAACTTCCACGTTCCCCACTACTTCCACTAAGGCGCCTCATTTTGTGCTTGTGGCGGGCGCCATGGCCTTGTGGCGGGCGCCACAAGAGGAAAGATTTTCCCTCCCATTTTCAAGTTGAAGGGCATCCTTGTCATTTCCATCTTTTTACTTGCTTATAAATAGAAACTTGAAATCACTTTTACAATCATCCAAACTTAGAGCAGAGGCAAACTCAGAGCAACTTTGTTTCACTTAGGCATATATTAAGTATTTTAAAGTGGTAATCGCTTCGCATTGGAGTGTTACCACAATTCTGTAATCAAGTTTGTGATAGAGTATGTAATCGAGTTTGGAGCACTTTGGAAGGAAGTTAATTCTGCCGCCATTTTCATTTCCGCTTTGCAATTTATTCAACCCTCCGATTGGAGCAGGTTTTTATTACTTGTCTTTATCTTATTTATTTTCCCGCACTCGCTTTACTTTATTTATTTCTCGCACTCGCTTTAAATTATTTATTTCCTCGCACTCGCTTTACTTTCATTTATTTCTCGCACTCGCTTTAAATTATTTATTTCCTCGCACTCGCTTTACTTTATTTATTTTCTGCACTCGCTTTAAATTATTTATTTCCTCGCACTCGCTTTAAATTATTTATTTCCTCGCACTCGCAAGACTTTTATTTACTTTCCGCACTCGTACTACTTTCATTTACTTTCCGCACTCGCACTACTTTTATTTAAATTAATGCACTTTTACTTTACCATGTCTAACTAAATTTATAAGGTTAGAATGTAAGGATCGTAATTGAACCGATAATCCGTACAATTATTCGTAGAAACACTTAAGGACTATTTTAACTTTCAACTTAAGTTTTCCCGCACTTCAATTCCGTTGGGTAAGATCGAAAGCCGTCCAACGTCTATCTAAACTTAATTGTTTTTAACTATTTCAAAAACAGCGAAAGCGCTTTGTTTAGTTCATTAGGACTTTTTAACTTAAGAAGAAAAGAGATTTTAAAACTATTTTCGGACGCATTTATAAGTTAAGAGTCTGGTTCGTGAGAACCTCTTTTGGTTAAGAAATCCAGGTTATAATACTTTTTAACTTAGTCAAGATACTATATTTCTTAAAAATAGGTTTACTACTCTAACGCAATGCGCGCCTTTTTATAAGTGACAATAAGATGGTTTGATTAGGGAGTACAACTCGGTTATGAATACGCGAAAGCGACAGTTCCTGTTAAATTAGTTCTTTTCAAAGTAGGAAACACTGCCCGTAAGTAGCTCTACTAGCAAGTACTTGGATTATTAATTGATTACGTGAATTACATTCGACCTTGTCTTTATTAATTAACTTTATTTCAACACTTTACTTTTCATTGCACACTCCAAAAAACACCTATTTTGATTGCCTTTGATAAACACCATAACAATAGATAACGATAGATTGACACTTGGTCTCTATGGATTCGACAATCTTTTATATTACTCTGGCGCGTTCGTATACTTGCGAAAAGCACGCATCAAGTTTTTGGCACCGTTGTCGGGGACCAATTTCGTCAAATTTCATTTTCCTGTTGTTATATCGTTTAGACTTAGGCTATTTCCCGCCGGTCAATGCGAAGAACTCGCAGCACCGGAAGTTTAAGCTTAGTATACCCTCTGGCGGAACCTGAACGTTACGCTCGCGCACGTTTGTTCTTTCATAGAATATAGAGAGCTATGGCCGAAGATCAAAACCAGAGACCTCTTAAAGATTTCGCTCAACCATCAAATGAAGAACCTAGTTCTAGTATAGTAAACCCAACCATCCCAGCTAATAATTTTGAACTTAAACCATCCCTGTTGCAACTAGTGCAACAGAGACAATTCGCGGGTCTCGCTACTGAGAACCCAAACCAACATTTAAAAATATTTCTTCAATTAGCAGACACATTTAAAACCAATGGAGCTTCTTCTGAGGCAATACGTTTAAGATTATTTCCTTTTTCCCTCAGAGATAAAGCCCTATCATGGTTAGATTCCCTTCCACCCAATTCCATTACGACTTGGGATAACCTTAGAAGAGTTTTTCTTGCTAGATATTTTCCCCCGAGTAAGACCGCCGTTCTTCGAAACCATATAACTAGATTTACCCAAAACCAAGGAGAATCGCTGTTCGAAGCTTGGGAGAGATATGAAGAGTTGTTACGAGCATGCCCATATCATAGTTTAGAAAATTGGTTAATCATTCAAACCTTCTATAATGGACTTCATTACAACACAAAGATGACCATCGACGCTGCCGCAGGCGGTGCTCTGATGAACAAACCTTATCCTGAAGCTAGTGCCCTCATCGAAGATATGGCTCAAAACCATCAATCATGGGGAGTCGAACGAGCGACAGTTGAGAAGAAGGAAGCCTAAGGAGGAGTGCATGAACTAAGCTCTATAGACATGATGAAAGCTAAAATGGATGCATTAGCCCTTAAAGTCGAGCATATGTGCATAAACCCGAATACTGTGACCGTAGTTTCGTCGGATTGTGAGATATGTGGAACCAAAGGACACCAATCCGCAGAATGCAGTCTATTAAACGAAACCCACTATGAGCAAGTGAAGTACACCCAATGGAACCCATACTCGAATACCTATAACCCTGGATGGAGGAATCACCCGAACTTCTCCTATAAAAATAATAACCCTATTCAAAATAATGCACCTCCGAGACCTAGTTATCAAGCCCCTAGATCAAATCAACCTATGCAACCTGTGCCACCAAAGCCGAGCCTTGAGAAAATTATGGAAAATTTTATCACCGCTCAAACCCAACAAAACAAGGAGTTCATGAACCAAAACATTCATGTTAACGAATTGATTACTCAGTTAGGAACCAAGGTTGACCAAATAGTTACTCATACCAAGATGCTTGAAATCCAGATCTCTCAGGTAGCTTTAAACCAAGCCCCTCAGACTACACCTGGAGGACCATTCCCTGGACAACCTCAACAAAATCCGAGAGGACAAGCCAATGCCATTACCCTACGAAGTGGGAACGCTTATGATGAGCCACCAAACCCTAGATTGAGTGAACCCGAAACTTCTAAGGAATGTACCAAACCCCCGGACAAAGTAAAGGAACCAGAGGAACCTGAAAACCAAGAAGGTCGAGAAAAAGGAGAAGAACCTAAAGATAAAACTTGCGTACCACCCCCGCCATATAAACCACCTATACCATATCCGCAAAGACTCAAACAAACCCAGATCAATAAACAGTATCAAAAATTTATTAAAGTTATAGAAAAACTTCATGTAGAAATCCCTTTCACAGAAGCCATCACCCAAATACCTTCTTATGCAAAGTTTCTCAAAGACATCCTTACCAACAAACGTATACTTGACGATCCGAAGCCTTTGGAATGTAATGCTATTTCCGAGGACAAATTAGCAAAGAAAGATAAAGATCCTGGAAAATTCTCCATTCCTTGCCTTTTGGGTAATCATGTCATCGAAAAAGCTTTTCTAGACTTAGGAGCTAGTGTGATCCTAATGCCTTTAGCAGTTTGTGAGAGGTTAAACTTAGGAGAATTACAGCCCACTAAGATGTCACTTCAGTTAGCCGATAGATCTGTTAAATATCCGATAGGCATTTTAGAAGATGTTCCTGTTAGGATAGGTCAGTTGTTTATCCCTACTGATTTTGTTGTCATGGACATCAAAGAGGACAGTGATATACCAATCCTTCTAGGTAGACCATTCTTATCGACTGCAGGAGCCATAATAGATATCAAGAAAGGAAAGTTGACATTTGAAGTAGGTTACGAGAAAATAGAATTTATACTTTCGAAATTTCTTATGGCACCTGTGATGGGAGACTCGTGTTATGCCTTAGATATCATTGATGAATGTGTTAGACAATTAGAACAAAAAGAAATTATAAAAACAATTAAGTTACCATCAACTCTCATAAGGGAAGATGATGACTTTAAGAAACCCTACATCGATGATAACCTTTACGAATGTTTATACCTTACCCCAGATCCTATGCCATGCCCTAAGAAACCAACCTTAGAACTTAAGGAACTGCCTAAGGACCTGAGATATGAGTTCCTCGATGAAAAGATGAACCGTCCAGTTATAGTTAGTGCTACCTTGAGCCAAGAGGAAACAAACCAACTTTTAGACGTTTTACGAAGATATCCCTCAGCCTTAGGATATAATATCTCTGACCTGAAAGGTATAAGTCCATCTGTATGCATGCATCGGATTTCGCTAGAAGAAGATTCAAAACCCTCTAGGGAACATCAGATAAGAATAAACCCTATAATGACTGATGTTGTTAAAAAGGAAGTTCTTAAGTTACTTGAGGCAGGTATAATCTATCAGATCTCAGATAGTAAGTGGGTGAGCCCTGTGCATGTAGTACCTAAAAAGGGAGGCATCACAGTCGTGCAAAACGATAAAGGTGAACATGTAGCAAAACGTTTAGAAGGAGGATGACGGATGTGTATAGATTATAGAAAATTAAATAAAGCAACTAAGAAGGACCATTTCCCTTTACCATTTATAGACCAGATGTTGGAGCGTCTAGCCAGACACTCTTACTTCTGCTATCTAGATGGATACTCTGGATTCTTCCAAATACCTATCCACCCCGAAGATCAAGAAAAAACTACCTTTACATGCCCTTATGGAACTTTTGCCTACAGACGAATGTCGTTCGGCCTCTGTAATGCCCCAGCTACTTTCCAACGCTGCATGATGTCAATCTTTGCAGATTACCTAGATGGTATCATGAAAGTGTTTATGGATGATTTCTCGGTTTGCGGATTCGATTTCCACAATTGTCTTGCTAACCTTGAGAAAATCCTGGAGAGATGCGTGGAGGTGAACCTCGTGCTAAACTGGGAAAAATGCCATTTCATGGTAACCGAAGGAATAGTTTTAGGACATATAATTTCCGAAAAAGGTATAGAGGTAGATAAAGCTAAAATAGAAGTTATAGAAAACCTAAAACCCCCAAAAACCATCAGAGAAGTCCGAAGCTTTCTTGGACACGCTGGATTCTACCGGCGTTTTATTAAGGACTTCTCCAAAATAACTAAACCTTTAACTGGACTTTTAATGAAAGATGCTGAATTCATTTTCGATGAAAAATGTAATGACGCATTTAATCTTTTAAAGCAAGCATTAGTATCTGCACCCATTATGAAACCGCCTGATTGGTCGGATAAGCCCTAGAGGCCAATACTTTTGGTACTTGTATCGAATAATAAAAGGATTTTTCTTTATTACGTTTGTTTAATAAAGTCCCTAGAATAGCTAGTCCGTGTAATGTATTAAGTGTGACTTAATCATGAGAACACATTAAACATAAGGACACTATTCTTAAAGTATCCGTAGTCGAGCTTTATTGTGAAGTGGGATAACATTAAAGCATTAAGACTATTATGTTTGTAGACTGATGATCACATCTCATGGATCATGGATAAAGAGTTATCAAGTGTTAAACATAGGTATGAATATTAAGAGTAATATTCATACTGGATTGACCTACTATGAGAATACTATATAGAATGTTAAGCAAAGTGTCATAAGTTATTCTCATGGTGATAATGGTGTATACCACTCTTCGACCTGAAACCACTATGGACCCTAAATGTGGAGCCGAGTGCTTTATTGCTGATCCAACGTTGTCCGTAACTGGATAACCATAAAGACAGTTGATGGGTACTCCACGAAGCATGCTAAGGGACATGAGTGACCTAGATGGAATTTGCCCATCCTGCATAACAGGATAAATGTCTATGGGCCCAATATTGAACTGGACAAGGATGACACGGTCTATGCCTTGTGTTCAATATATACATAAGGGCAAAAGGGTAATTATACACATAAGTATTATCACAGAAGGAATTGTCAGATCACATGACATTTTCGTGTCTTGGGTAGCAGTGATGTGTTGCTAGATACCGCTCACTGCTTATTATGTTAAATACATGATTTAATATAATTGCCAACGTCACGAAAACCTACAGGGTCACACACAAAGGACGGATTGATGAGAGATAGAGTAACTAAGGAATACCGTAAGGTACGGTGCCCTTAAGTGAATTATAGAACATCGTAAGGTACGGTGTACTTGAGTAGAATACGAAATATGGTAAGGTACCATGGGCTTAAGTGATTTTGGGCATATTATAAGATATGGGCCAAAATACACTTAAGTGGGCTTTTTAGCTTGAAGCCCACACAAGTGGTTCTATAAATAGAACCCTTGTGCAGAAGCATTTATTGCGGTTGCATTATTTTCGTTTTCTCTCTCTCTCTCTCTCTCTCTCTCTCTCTCTCTCTCTCTCTCTCTCAAAGCCTTCATTTGTACCAGCTAGCACTGAGATTGAAGGAATCCGTTCGTGTGGACTGAGTAGAGACGTTGTCATCGTTCAATGTTCGTGATCGCTCCGTGGATCTGCATCAAAGGTTTTGATCGTCACAAGAGATCTGCACCAAAGGTTTCAATCGTCACAAGAGGTAAATATTCTATCACTGATCATGACCATTCGTAAGGATTTCTAAAGGAGAAAATTTTTAATTTCCGCTGCATTTTGGATCGCTATTCTCCTTCAGTGGTATCAGAGCAACTTACGAAACCATGACTCGGATAGCTGTTTATTTTCTGTATTAATATGATTAAAAGACAGAATGAATCAATTAATTAAACGAGTAAATTAAATTTGGCATCATGAGTGTACGAGTTGGATGATTGATGTTGACTATGCTTCGGTACCGACATTAGTATGGTGAAGCAGCGATACATCGATCGTCCATAGGTTACGCAATTGAAACCGATCAACTTATATATGATATATGTAATCATAATGCAAAGCACGGTATATGTGATATACTGTTTCTGTTTCGTTCATTCAAACACTAAATGGTTGTTTTCCTTTGAGCGATCAATGGTCATTTGCTTCGGAATCCGACATTAGTATGGTGAAGCAATGACCTGTTGATCAATCATACTGAATCAACAATCGAGGTGTGTTTGACGGTCTGAAATTGGCGCATTAGGGTTAGTGACGGCGCAAGGGTTGTACCGTCAAAGAGTTGTGAATTTAGGGCTTTTGGAACACGTCTGTTGACTGTTTCAAAGTTTTGTTATTTTGGCCGCGTGACATTTGTCACGAGCTTGTGACGATCGTAACAAGCTGGACGTGACGGTCGTCACATGCCTTGTGACGGTCGTCACACTCACAGATCCAAAATTCTAGGCATTTCTGTTTCTGGCCGCGTGACGGTCGTAACATGCCTGTGACGGTCGTAACATGCCTGTGACAGTCGTAACATGCCTGTGACGGTCGTCACACTCACGGGGTCAGCGGAACCCCCAGCTAACTCTGCGTAGTGTGATCGGTCGCCGAAATTTAATTTGGTTTTAATTAATTAAAGGAATTAAAAATTAATAATAATAATAATAATGTGTTTGTTATTATTGCCTTGTGGTGATCAGTTATGGCCTTAGTTGTCCTTTATTTTGTTTTGGGTTTTTAAATATGACCTGCGTGTCGTGCCTCTCCTTTTAATATCTTAATGTAACTTCTTTTCTCATCCCAATCCCTCGTATGTAAAACGAGTTTCTTCTGTAATGTAATGAAGAAAGAAAAGAAGACAATGTTATGAAGAAAGAGAGGAATTCAATATCAAAGGAGGACAAACTTGAAGATCTTGCTTGGAGAAGCTTAGATCGTTATTAGGTTAACTTAGGTTCTCTCATTGGCTTGGGAGAACAATTGCGCTAGGGGCCATAACTGTTTCATTATGTATGTTGATGCATGTGTATGTATGTTGATGCATGTGAATATATGTTGATGCATGTGAGAGACGATTTATATGATAAATAAGCCGGTGAGATCATAACAATTACAATTCCCTCAAATTAAATATTAAGTTTATGCTTTCCAAGCTTTAGCACTCATCAAGACTAGTATCAGATAAGTAGGTTTCGCCTACGCGAGGTGCATGTTCTATATTAGTAAGGTGCGATGGGATAATTGTAATATCCAACTGTTAAAACAATGGGTCAAACTTAACTAAACAAATTATAATAAGATTATATATATGTTTAGAAGCAAGAGTTGGGAATGATCCATATGATGGATTGGAATAAGGAGTTATTCACCCAACTGAAATTTTCGAGAGTTGTATGAGATACAATTGGAAGGAGTTCCTACCTAAATAACCTAGTTTTGTGTAATCCGCCTACGCGGACTTAGAACGAAGTGAAATATGGATCTCGACCCACTAGAAAATCTTCCAACGGGATTTTCCGAATCAAATGATGAGGGTCATTTGTTTTGAGTAAAATAGTGGGAGCATATTTGATTAAAGGCCTAATTAAATATGTCAATGATACTTATATTTTCTTAATCCTTATGTAGATAACCATGACAGCAAACACCTCTAACAACATCTTGCGATCAATCCTTGATAAGGAAAAATTGTCTGGGACAAATTTTCTGGATTGGCACCGAAACCTGAGGATTGTCCTCAAACATGATAAAAAGCTATATGTTTTGGAGAAACCTGTTCCTGAAGAGGAACCTCCTAGTTCTGCACCTAAGGCAGAAAGAGATGCTTATAAGAAGCATGTCGATGATGCCAATGAAACTGCTTGTCTCATGCTAGCTACCATGAACTCAGAATTGCAAAAGCAACATGAGAACATGTCAGCGTTCGATATGATCGAACACCTGAAGCTGCTCTATCAAGAGCAAGCAAGGCATGAGAGGTTTGAAGTTTCAAAAGCCCTTTTCCAAAGCAAGTTAGCTGAGGGAGCCCCTGTAGGTCCCCATGTACTCAAGATGATTGGGTATGTGGAAAACCTTGAGAGATTGGGTTTTCCCCTCGAAAAGGAACTTGCGACTGATTTGATCTTGCAATCGTTGCCAGATAGTTTCAGTCAATTTGTCCTAAATTTCAATATGATTGATATGGACAAATCTCTTCCTGAACTGCTCGCCATGTTAAGAACTGCCGAGCAGAATCTGAAGTCAAAAGGGAACTCCATTATGATGATCGGAAATGGAAAGAGACAGAATAAAAGGCCCACTAAGCAGGGTGATAAAGGGAAGGGCAAGGAAGTTGCCAAACCCAAACCCATCGTTGCTGCTTTGAAGCCTAATGGAGGCATAGCAAAAGAAGGCACCTGCTTCCATTGCGGTAAGACCGGACACTGGAAGAGAAACTGCCCAAAGTACCTGGAAGATAAGAAGAATGGAGTAGAGACTTCAACTTTAGGTATTTTTGTTATTAATTCATCTACTTCTGCATCATGGGTATTAGATACTGGATGCGGTTCTCACATTTGTACAAATGTGCAGGGGCTGAAAAGGAGTAGAGATTTGGCAAAAGGTGAAGTTGACCTACGAGTTGGCAATGGAGCAAAGGTTGCTACTTTAGCCGTAGGATCTTATATATTGACTTTACCTAGTGGTTTTATAATTCAGTTAGAGAACTGTTATTATGTACCTGCAATTAGCAGGAATATTATTTCCATTTCTTGTTTGGACAAGTTTGGTTTTTCATTTATAATAAAGAACAATTGTTGCTCAATTTATTTGAATGATATATTCTATGCTGCTGCACAAATGAGCAATGGACTATATGTCCTTGATCTCGAAATGCTTATTAATAAAATTAATACTAAAAGGGTGAAACCTAACGAGTTAAAACCAATTAGGTAAGAATATTAAAACTCTTCGATCAGATCGAGGTGGTGAGTATTTAAGCCTAGAGTTTGATGACCATCTGAAAGAGTATGGGATCCTATCCCAACTTACTCCTCCTGGAACACCCCAATGGAATGGTGTATCTGAGAGAAGAAATCGAACCCTGTTAGACATGGTCCGATCCATGGTGAGTCACGCCGATCTTCCAAACTCCTTTTGGGGACATGCACTATTGACAGCAGCTTACACACTAAACCGTGTTCCATCCAAAAAGGTTGAGAAGACACCATATGAGATATGGAGTGGTAAGAAACCACATATGTCTTACATGAAGATTTGGGGTTGCGAGATTTATGTGAAACGACAAATTTCAACTAAGCTTGAGCCCAAATCTGACAAATGCTTATTTGTGGGGTATCCTAAAGAAACAAGAGGGTATTACTCCTACAATCCTTCTGAGGGAAAAGTGTTTGTCGCTCGAACTGGAGTTTTCCTAGAAAAGGATTTTTATTTCCAAAGGAACCAGTGGGAGGAAAGTAGAGCTTGGAGAAATTCAAGAATCACAAAGCATCGACACACCTATGGAGGAATTGGAGCAGGAAACACAAGTAGTTGTGTAAGAGCAACCTGCTCAAGTAGAACAAGACCAGCGTAGGTCAGGCAGGATACGTCACCTACCTGAGATATATGGATATCTGATCAAGGTGATGTATTACTCATGGAATCTTCGTTTTGATGAAACAGTAAAACAATATGGATTCATCAAGAACGAAGATGATCCTTGTGTCTACAAGAAGGTTAGTGGGAGCATGATCGTATTCCTGGTATTATATGTAGATGACATATTACTTATTGGAAACGATATCCCTACCCTGCAACAAGTAAAGTATTGGGTGGGGAAATGCTTGGCCTAACTCAAAGTACATAGACAAGGTGCTGAGATGCTTTAATATGAAATGATTCCAATGAATAACATTAAAGCATTAAGACTATTATGTTTGTAGACTGATGATCACATCTCATGGATCATGGATAAAGAGCTATCAAGTCTTAAACATAGGTATGAATATTAAGAGTAATATTCATACTGGATTGACCCGCTATGAGATAATGTGCGATGCTAGTGATTATGCAGTTGGAGCCGTTCTAGGACAAAGGAAAGATAAAAATTTACATGCCATTTATTATGCCAGTAGAACCCTAGATGCTGCCCAACTTAACTACGCAACAACTGAAAAAGAATTACTCGCTGTAGTTTTCGCTATAGACAAATTTAGATCTTATCTAGTAGGAGAAAAAATTATAGTTTACACCGATCATGCTGCCATTCGTTACCTATTAAGTAAAAAAGATGCCAAGCCCAGGTTACTCCGATGGATTCTATTACTACAAGAGTTTGATTTAGACATAAGAGATAAAAAAGGCACTAAAAATGTAGTAGCCGGTCACCTTTCTAGGTTAGAACATCTAAAACCAGAACTAGTACCCATAAATGATGATTTTGCCTATGATAGACTGACCGCTAGAGTAGAAACCATTGAAGATAATAACCTAGATCCTTATGAGCACTCCCAAAATTCCTTAGCAATAAGTAACGTACCCTGGTATGCAGACTTCGTTAATTACCTAACTGCTGATATAATACCCCCTGATCTTGACTACCACCGCAAGAAGAAATTCTTCCACGATGTGAGAAACTTCTATTGGGACGAACCGCTCCTTTTCAAAAGGGGTCAAGATGGCATTTTTCGCCGTTGCGTTCCAGAAGAAGAGGTAAATAGTATTATCGAGCATTGTCATTCTGCACCCTATGGTGGACATGCGAGCACCTCTAAGACATACGCCAAGATTCTTCAAGCTGGCCTATTCTGGCCTACCATGTGGCGCGATGTCTATGCTTGCATTGTCAAATGTGACAGATGCTAACGCACTGGAAACATTTCAAGGCGTGATGAAATGCCGCTAAGAAACATTCAGAAAGTAGAACTCTTTGACGTATGGGGTATAGATTTCATGGGACCTTTCCCACCATCCTTAGGAAACAGGTATATCTTAGTAGCTGTAGACTATGTGTCTAAGTGGATTGAAGTTATAGCTGCACCCACAAACGACACGTTTAGTCATAAGTGATGGAGGATCACACTTTATATCGAGAATATTTGACAAACTTTTAAGAAAATATGGAGTTAGGCATAGAGTAGCAACACCATACCATCCACAAACTAGTGGCCAAGTAGAAGTATCTAATAGGGAGATAAAACAAATCCTAGAGAAAACTGTTTCTATTTCTAGGAGAGACTGGTCTCAGAAGCTTCAAGAAGCATTATGGGCCTATAGAACCGCTTTCAAAACCCCTATAGGAACTATTCCTTACCAACTAGTTTATGGAAAATCCTGTCACTTACCATTCGGATTAGAGCATAAGCCCTATTGGGCCATTAAAACTTTGAATTTAGACTACCTAGCCGCTGGAGAAAAGCGTAACCTAGACATTCATAAACTAGAAGAACTTAGGCAATCTGCCTACGAGAATGCAAAAATATATAAAGAGAGGACAAAAGCCTATCACGACAAAAGAATAGTAAAGAAAAAATTCAATATAGGCGATCCTGTTCTCCTTTTTAACTCTAGGTTACGACTCTTCCCTGGAAAGCTACGTTCAAGATGGACCGGTCCTTTCGAAGTATCCAAGATTCTGAGATCCGGAGCCGTAGAAATCAAGAACGATACCTGTAGTCCATTCATTGTAAATGGACAAAGACTGAAGCTCTACGAAGGAGGAGACATTCCAGCGTACTACTCGAGCCACACCCTGATTGATCCACCAATCCCTACTACTACAGGTGTATAAATTCTAATCGTCAAGCTATTGACGTTAAACAAGCGCTGCGTGGGAGGCAACCCATGGTTTTTTTCATTTTACTTTTTCGCATTTATTTAATTTAATTTTTTATTTTATTTTATCATATTTTGCATTGAGACTAAGATTTGAATGGTTTGCATTTTCAGGATCACTTTCTTAACTTTTACAGGATGCAGGATTTTGATGACATACACGTGGCCTATAGAGATAATGCTCAGAGAGAGCGCTACATTGCTTTGTATCAGCGCCCTATGGCACCCACACATTATCCTGATCAGCACTGTATGGAGGCACTGGTTATCGAGCCGAGTATCCGATTCCTTAGCCACCAGCTTCACTGGGACGAGTTTGTTGATGACTTGAGTAACACCTACAGGAACCTGACTTTGGAGTTCCTGAGTTCATTCGACTATGACCCATATTCTGGACCAGATGGGTAAGCTGCTTTCAGGCTTTTCGGAGTTGATTACTCCTTCAGCCAGAAAGAGTTCGGTGACTTATTGGGTTTCCAGACCACTCCTGATGCTATCCTGAAGACACCTATGGGATATTTCCTGGGTAAGGAGGTTGAGAAGTTTTGGAGTGATATATCAGGTGGCGGAAGCCAGGATCCATCTATGCAGCTGTCTCATGTCATACATAACCCCACCTTCAGATACTTTCAGATGATATTAGCACATTCCTTCTTGGGAAGACCGGATGCAGAGACACTACTGAGTGAAGAGGAGATCTTCCTATTATTTTGTGCATCCTAGTCTCGCCCAATAGCATGTGGGAACTTTTTATTATACAGTCTCAGCGGTATCTCCAGATCTACCGAAGGAGTCATCCATGTGGGCGGAATCATCACGCAGATTGCTGTCGCTTTAGGTCTGTCTCGCAAGCTGTTACATCTTCGGACCTACTGTGGGTACACTACCATGGACATCGACTTCTGTTTGACCAGAGGATTGATGAGAGAGACTCTTTCCACCCATGTTAGTTCCGACTGCTAGTCGATAACGAGGCTATCCATTATTTCACATTGCCAGATCCTATGATGACCAGTGTGCATGATCCAGCGAATTGGAGTTATGCTCTGGAGGGCCAGGGAGAGACCGTTGAGGAGCCGAGATCATCACCCATTGCTGAATACACGCCTACACCACCATCTCCCAGAATCATTGTTTTCTCTAATAATCTTTCATTGCAGACACCCGACATCCGCACTAAGATTGTTGAGTGTCGTAGAAAGATCGCAACGCTTAGACAGGAGGTGGCTGACCTCACTTTACAGATGGGAGTGTATGATCTCACCCATGCTACTGAATCCGACTGTCTATATCAGGAGATCGCAGAGCTCAAGCAGGAGGCAGCCATGCTCCGTGGAGCCTCTCAGGAAGATGACATCCCCACTATATGATCTCACCATTTCATCTTATTTTATCTCTTTTTTTTATTTCTCGTATTTACGTAACTCATCTTATATTATCGCATTTGGAATATTATATAAACTACATCTATACATTAGTATTTCTATTTTTATCTATATATGTTTTATGTTTGTTTTATTTGCATTTTAATTTTTCAGTTATTTATTTATTTATATCTAATTTTTGTTTCAGTTTCATTTTTTATTTTTTGTTTTTACCTTTATAAAATTATGCAAGTCAAAGATAATAGGAAAATCACAAGACGAATGCTATTCAGACCCCTCAAAGCCAAAAGACAAGAGAAGCCCAAGCCAAAGGACCAAAATCCGGCCCAGCCAGATTTTGCCTTGTGGCGCCCGCCATAGACCCTATGGCGCCCGCCACAGCGTCTGTAAAAGGTCGGGGCAGAACCCCTTTCTTCACCATTTTTGCAACTTACAACCTTTCAAACCCATTTTTTTCACCTTGGAAAAACATCCTTGAACCCGCAAAAGGCTCATACTTTTCTAACCACCACACCGTACAAATCATCTTTCCGCATTCCATTTTCATTTTCATCCGTCGGATTTCGTAAAAATCCAACCTTTTCACAAACCACTTCATCTTCTTCATCACTCCTCAAGAGCTTTCAAATGGAGTTTAACTGATTCATTCTTCGAGGAGGGAAACCAGGGGATAGACAAAGAAAAATTATTGAACGGTTGCAAAATCGGGAAATCCTCCCGACAAGGTATGTTGACGAAAACTGTCTATACACTTTAGGTATCTATCATAACATATTTCATTTATTAGATAATTTAGGTTTGCATAATTTCTTTTCCAATAAATAACCTACCTATGAGCGGATGACAATTGAATTTTTGAGTTCCTTAATTTATATTGTCAACCCTAACACTGCTAGCACGGTTGGTACTGTCAAATTTAGAATGTTTGTTGTTGAATACCAATTCAGTACCGACGAACTAGCCAGCTTGTTAGGAATCACTCATGGGGACGGTGCTATTTGTGAGGCCCCTTTGGATTCCGAATGGTCTGTTGAGGTATTTTCCTGCTAGGAGCGTTTATCAAACACTTCCATAAACTCTTTTGAAGGAGTTCTTGCCTCAACTATCCATAACCCGACCATCAGAGTTTTTAGATATCTGTTGGCATGCACTATTTTTGGCCGGGAGAATCCAAGTAAGGTTAATGCTAGAGGGCTTCTATTTTTACAAGGAAGCCTCACAAATAGACGTATTAATTCGGTCCCGTTCATGCTTGCTCATATGACTTTAACTTTGAATAAAGCGGGACCGATTTCTTTTGGTGGATTGATTACATCTATTGCTCGGGCGCTTAACCTGAACGATGAGATGGCTACCCTAGACCCCTTACCTCCTCGCACAATTAACCTAAAATTTCTAAGAGACGTGAAATTGTGCCGCTCGAGGAGAGAAGGAGGCTATATGCTTATGATTCATGGTGTAGCCATCCCATCTGTTGTTTTACCGTGCACTAGACGTACAGATGTACAAGATGAAAGGAATTGGACCTATGCTTTAGATGCTCCACCTGTTTTAGGTCCTCTTCCTCCTAACATTCCTGATGAGGCGGGACATGACACTGATGATGAATATGATCAAAGAGAGAGATCTCCCGTATCCCATGTGTCCCCCCATCATCCTTCACCACCACAAACCGCACCATCTTCTTCTTCTGCAGGTACCACTCCTGGCTTCTATATTACAGAGGAGATGTGGCGTGACCACATGGCTAGAGAGCAAAGGCGTGACGACCTACTCTCTACCATCGAGCAATAAATGACAGATAACATGAGCTTCATGCAAGAGTCGCAGCGGAGGACAGACAGGTCCTACGACACTATTTTACAGTCCCTGCAAACGATCACAGATACACAAGCTCGTCAGCAACACTACCACCAGCAACACATTGCTCTCATAGAAAATACTCAGGGTACCATTTTAGGTCACCTTCGAGAAGTGAGGACCGCTCAGGATGCCCTGCAGGCAAGGATGGTTCAGAGAGATCGTTGTCGTACCCGATCCCGTCGTCCACCTCAGGATGGCGAGGGCACTAGTGGTCAGCAATAGGATGTCAGGTAACTCTTCCCTTATCTTATTTCGAAACATTGGGGACAATGTTCGATTTAAGTGTGGGAGGAGACTCTATCGTCTTTTCTTTATTGCTTTTCTCGTTTTTCCTTTATCATTTTTCTTTGCTGTTTTTAGATAGTTTATTTATTGTTATTTCCTTTTAGTTGTTTATTTTGCTTTTTAGTATAATGCATGAGTCTGACGAGTCACCAAATATAGTATATCTTTAGTACAATCCTACCTCCCCATACCTTTAGCCCCACCGAAATTTTTTTTTGCAAAAGAAAATAGTGTTATTTCGAAAGTTTTCAGGTTTTTAAAGACATGTTTTGAGTAAGGATGCGGTGACTTGGGAGAACTTTGCGAAACATCAGTATTATTTTAGCACCATAGACTTCATAAATATAGGAACCACTCCCGAAACCCCATATACCATGGCCTTAATCATCATTTCCGTATAAGTCCTCAGTAGTTTATCTCAGCAGTCAGCTCCGGCCTACGCATCCTCTACGTAGGGGACCGATGCAAATAAGTGAATGATCCAGAAAAACAAAAAAATAAAAGAAATCAAAAATGCAACTCCGGTATAGGTGACCCTCACAAAGTCATTTAAACCAAAGAATTGTAAAAAATTGCTACAAAAAGAAAAAGAAAAACTTACCCACTGTTAGTTGGTTCAGAGGTATCTGACACTGAACTCGGTAGGGCGGATTACGATCCGATCCCCCACAACTACAGTTGGGTCCAATAAAAGGGTTTACACATATTTATGTGCCAGAAACCCCATGCTCAGATCATAATCACTAACAGGCCACTCTACTATGAAGCATGTACGGATAACGGGCTTAATGTGATTGCGCCTGAATGAAAAGGTCACAAAAAGAGATGAAGAGGCAGGCCTAGGTATTGTGGGATAATATGGGTTGGTTAATATAGGAATGAAGTTTATGTCTGTATTTGCGGATTAGTGTCATCATGATACCCTTAGTTCACTCAGTTAGTACCTATCACTGCATCCCGACTTGAACTTAGAATTTTTACCTGAAACACTCGTTTACACGAATTTTCTTTTATGAGCTTTTTAATGTTTTGCTTGAGGACAAGCAAAGGTTTAAGTGTGGGAGAGTTTGATAACACTAAAATTTACCGTATTTTCGACTCTGATTTCACATGCATTCTAGTTGTTTTATTGTTATTTTATTGTGTTATTGCTATGTTTTCCTTTGTTTTCAGGTTTTTACTTTAATCGGAGCCCTGATTGAGAAAAGGAGTGAAAAGAGCCAAAAACCCTAAAATTCAACATTTTGTACTTGTGACCTACCCCATGGCTGGCGCCATAGACCCTGCCATGACGTGTCCAACCTCAACTTCCCTCAACTTCCACGTTCCCCATTACTTTCACTAAGGCGCCTCATTTTGTGCTTGTGGCGGGCGCCATGGCCTTGTGGCGAGCGCCACAAGAGGAAAGATTTTCCCTCCCATTTTCAAGTTTAAGGGCATCCTTGTCATTTCCATCTTTTTACTTGCTTATAAATAGAAACTCGAAATCACTTTTACAATCATCCAAACTTAGAGCAGAGGCAAACTCAGAGCAACTTTGTTTCACTTAGGCATATATTCAGTATTTTAAAGTGGTAATCGCTTCGCATTGGAGTGTTACCACAATTGTGTAATCAAGTCTGTGATAGAGTCTGTAATCGAGTTTGGAGAACTTTGGAAGGAAGTTAATCCTGCCGCTATTTTCATTTCCGCTTTGCAATTTATTCAACCCTCCGATTGGAGCAGGTTTTTATTACTTGTCTTTATCTTATTTATATTCCCGCACTCGCTTTACTTTATTTATTTCTCGCACTCGCTTTAAATTATTTATTTCCTCGCACTCGCTTTACTTTCATTTATTTCTCACACTAGCTTTAAATTATTTATTTCCTTGCACTCGCTTTACTTTATTTATTTTCCACACTCGCTTTAAATTATTTATTTCCTCGCACTCGCTTTAAATTATTTATTTCCTTGCACTCGCACTACTTTTATTTACTTTCCGCACTCGCACTACTTTCATTTACTTTCCGCACTCGCACTACTTTTATTTAAATTAATGCACTTTTACTTTACCATGTCTAACTAAATTTATAAGGTTAGAATGTAAGGATCGTAATTGAACCGATAATCCGTACAATTGTTCGTAGAAACACTTAAGGGCTATTTTAACTTTCAACTTAAGTTTTCCCGCACTTCAATTTCGTTGGGTAAGATCGAAAGACGTCCGACGTCTATCTAAACTTAATTGTTTTTAACTATTTCAAAAACAGCGAAAGCGCTTTGTTTAGTTCATTAGGAGTTTTTAACTTAAGAAGAAAAGAGATTTTAAAACTATTTTCGGACGCGTTTATAAGTTTAGAGTCTGGTTCATGAGAACCTCTTTTGGTTAAGAAATCCAGGTTATAATACTTTTCAACTTAGTCAAGATACTATATTTCTTAAAAATAGGTTTACTACTCTAACGCAATGCGCGCCTTTTTATAAGTGACAATAAGAGGGTTTGATTAGGGAGTACAACTCGGTTCTGAATACGCGAAAGCAACAGTTCCTGTTAAATTAGTTCTTTTAAAAGTAGGAAACACTGCCCGTAAGTAGCTCTACTAGCAAGTACTTGGATTATTAATTGATTACGTGAATTACATTCGAACCTATCTTTATTAATTAACTTTATTTCAACACTTTACTTTTCATTGCACACTCCAAAAAACACCTATTTTGATTGCCTTTGATAAACACCATAACAATAGATAACGATAGATTGACACTTGGTCTCTGTGGATTCGACAATCTTTTATATTACTCTGACGCGTTTGTATACTTGCGAAAAGCACGCATCATTTCCTTCCCCAGCGGAGCAGTTTGTTCCTCCTCCAATTAGCAGAGATGTCTCTTTAACAGTTAGAAGAGAATGTTTGATTGATGCGTATCTGTTTGGTGGTTGTTTCCCACTGAATTTCGTATCATTCCCTGATAAGATCCCTAGTAGAGTTCTTCTATGACAGATCTTATTGATATCTCTGCATGTTCCCCAGCTAAGACTTTTCCTATCCCCAGCGGTGGTCTGTGTCTCCTGGTATTTGATGCTTCCCACCAGATTTGATTTCTCATGTGGGCCCGGTCTTTCTCTTTTGAGATCTTATACCGGATGTCTGTCCATTGATTCTCGGACTTGTTTGTGTTAGATATGTCTGTCTGTCAGCATTAATCATACGTAAACCACGCATATACATGCATAATTATAGCATTCAGATATTCATGTTGCATTCTTTGCCATATATCTTTACTTGTTATTTTCTGCTGTTGGTGAAATATTCTTCCCCAAGCAGATGTTTGTGTCTGATCTCTCCATATAGATTCGGCCCTATAGGCAGAAGGTGTCTATCTTTCCTTCTACATTACCCACTGAGTTATGTCCTCGTGGATGATTTTTGTTTCAGTTTTCTCCCCAGTTGTGTATCTGGATGGAATTACTCCCCTGAGTTATATCCTCATCGGGTTGACTCTTGTTTGATTGTGTCTTTCTAATTTGATCCTAGACTGACTCCTTTCTTGTTTTTCCCCTGCAAGCTCCCTGTGGTTTAGTTGCTCAATTGCTCAGTAACCAGTAATTGTTCATCTTTTCCCCAGTGGATTTTTCTGTGGCCTTCTATCCAGTAACCGGTAGTTGTAAGTCCTATTTCTGTGGTTTTCTACCTAGTAATCGGTAGATGTAATCCCCTATTTGTTGGTTATCTTTATCCAATATTTGGTATTGATACTCCTTCTTTTTTAGTATACGACCTAGTAACCGATGATATAGCTCTCGGAGGATTGATTTTGTCAAGCAATTTATCTCCCCGCGAGTCATCTTTCATTTTGCCCTTGTTCGGTAATGATTGTTTCTCCTTTTTTGATTGGTCATCATTTTATACCCAGTAACCGGTTGTGGATAATCTTCCATGCGAGTATGTTATCTACGTTCTGACGGTAATAAATAATATATCTCATGCGCTCTTCAGTCGAAGCCTTTTTCTTTCCTAGTTGAGTAAGATTCGTATTTCTTTGCGGAATCCAATACCCATCCTGTAAATTGAGTTTTCTTTTTTCAGCCCTCCTTTTTGGATGATGAGTGTCTTGGATATGTTCCCAAGTCACGCCTGGTTGGTCACCTATTATATGCCCAGTAACCGGTATCCCTGGTGTTCCTTCCTTCTGCTCCCTATTATGACTTTTTGTCCCCTATGGAGTCAGATTTTCCTGAGTTGAGATATGCCTTTTAGGTCCTCCTCAGATGTTTCAGATGATTGATATCTCTCACCCTTATACCGGTCTTAGATATTCTTTCTCCTTGAGCATGTTGTTTCACCCAGTAACTGGTGTTTTGCTGACATGTCTCTTTTTGAGTTTATTACCCAGATGTTGGTAATATATCATTTTTCTTCCTCAGCTGAGTCCTTTGTGGACATCCCCGTCTGAGTCTGGATTTTTATCCGAAGTATCCTTTGTGGATAGTTTCGCTGTATTGGCATATTCTCCAATACATGCATCTTTGCGTCAGCTCGAGTCTTTCCATCGATCTATTTTCATGGAATCCCTTCGTGTCTCCCAGCAAGTTCTCAAGTCGTGACTTGCTCACGCATTTTACCCTTATTTCTCCCTAGAGTCTCTGTCTCCCTAGTGAGTGTATTACTCCTATGGATTTTTAGTTTCTCCTGATTTCTTTTCCTTTGTGGCCATATTTCCCCACAAAGTATTAACTTTTGCATGCATACATTTGCATCATGAGGTCTCTTAGGGACCAAAATTCGTCTCTTTGTTATTATTTAAGCCCATTCTACCTCGTCGAGACGAAGATTTTAACCTTCATATCTCCGGCTAGAATGACCTTAAATAGGGGCATCTGTAAGACCCTAATTTCGACCCTAAGATCCCTCATGGCATCATATCATTGCTCAATGCATTTGCCTCAAGGATCATAGCACGTGTGGCTCCTTAACCCTAGCTTTGGGACTTGTGTGAGTGGTTGAGACCACCAAGCATGCTTGTATTGTATATTATTGCTTTTATTATTTTGTTTTCTAACCAAAAGCACAAAAATATGTCACTAACCTCTTTTGTCTTGAAACTTAAGTGATCATGTGCTCATAATGCTCCTAAGAGGCTCCTAAGCTCAATGAAGTGGCTAGATGAAGATGAGAAAAAGCATGACAATGGTCCACAAGGTTCTTAATCATCATATATGTCTCCCAAGTATCATAATTTGCCAATTTGATCAAGATAACCCAAAGGGCTTGAGGATTGTTTCCCAAGGAAACCCTAATTCAACTGTGCATTGATTGTGCCTTGCTCATGAAGCAACCTCAACCTATGATCAAATTTAATCAAGGGAAGTTATTTCATTCATTATTTTATGCATATATGAGGATATGTGAGTATCCTCAATCATTCATTCATCAAGATTTGAAGTTTGGCCTTGAGAAGTTGTCCAGTCAAGTCATCTAACTAAACTGAGAATCACTGAGACACAACTTTTGATGTGTTTGTCAAATGAAGATGACCCCAAGATAAAAACTGTTCTTAAGAACCATATGAACAACTTTCATGTTCATCAAAAATCAATTTGAAACTTGGAAGGTCATCATTCATTTCAAAATAGTATAGGTTATTTTGACTGAAACCCTAATTTTGGGTCAACTTCCCAAAGACCTAACTTACTTATTTTTTTATGATTTTGAGGTTAGACCAATTGCATTGGAAATATTAATATGTCTACTTCAAATGTTATGTTGGACAAACTTTCATAACCCAAAAAGAAACACATGTGATAATACAAAACATTATAGGTCACTTTGGACCAAAACCATTGAATTTGAAAAATGTCCAACTTCAAGTGCCCATAACTTTCTCATTAAAACTCCAAATGATACAAACGTTAAGTCTAAATTGATCCTATTGAAAAGATCTACACTTTTTATGTGGGAGGTTTTTCCATTTTAGGCTTGTATCATTGAAACAGAAGGGCTTGAAGTTCATCACTTTTGGTAAAAAAATTCAAAGGAAACCTAGACATGTTTTGTACCTCAAACTTCAAAGCCAACTTTCATAAATTTCCAAACTCCAAATGAATTTTTTCCCAACATAGATTTTTTACCTTATGACAAGAGCTTTCCAACCATTACTCACATGACCATGTTTGGATTTTCCATGTGGGACTTTCGGAGAGATGAATGTTTATGATCAATTATGCAATTCACTTTGTAACTTCATGCACAAGCCAATGCAGCTCCAATTACACGTCCAATTCAACTCATTGTGATATCAACTTGCATTTCCATTCACTTTTGGGCCTCACATGCGCCTGTACAGGACCATGCATGGAGGATCCAAAACTCATGCACACGAGTATTGCATCACCTTGCCTTCAACTCAGCTATAAATAAAGGGCCTTGCTCATTCAAATTTGAACCTCAAGATGATCTGAAACCCTACTGAATTAGAAACCCAACCTCACTCAAAGGAATTCCAGTTTTTATTTCTCAATTTCAAGCTTGAATTTCAACATCATTAGTTGATCTTCAAGTCTTAATTCCTTAGTCTTGCATCCTCATTACATCTCTAGATCAAATTGGAATCAAAAGCTTGAAGAAATAATGTTGTTCAAAGCTGCACTTCAAAGGTATATCACTCAACTGTTTTGATCTGGATCTTGAAATACAATGTGAATTGCTTTGATTTGAACTGTTTTCTGAAGTCCTCGAGCAAGAGGCAGGCCAGTGGTGGTCTTGATTTCATGAATTGAGACATTTTAATTTGTGCACCTTGATTTTCAAGCTCTGATTTCTCATTAAATAGAAACATGGAGGAAGATCCAAGGTTACAGGGGTGATGTACATCACCCTAGCTTCATTTTGGTACATGGTTTATTTATTTTGGTTAAGGTTGAAAACCCTGCGCGTGGTGGTCGGAGTTTGTTCTCTGGTCGGAGGAGATGGTGATTTCCACCACCATCCCCACGTGGATGCATCTGAGCCTTTGGATCTCATTTAAATGTTCTAATCGTGTCCATTGCTTTGGCTGGCTTATTTTAAATACACGTGTGATGCGCTTGACTCTTGAACACCATGTGACTGCGCTTGACTATGGTAGTAATCAAATTATTTAAAAACTATATATTCCCTAGATTTGGAACACCACGTTTAGTCATAAGTGATGGAGGATCACACTTTATATCGAGAATATTTGACAAACTTTTAAGAAAATATGGAGTTAGGCATAGAGTAGCAACACCATACCATCCACAAACTAGTGGCCAAGTAGAAGTATCTAATAGGGAGATAAAACAAATCCTAGAGAAAACTGTTTCTATTTCTAGGAGAGACTGGTCTCAGAAGCTTCAAGAAGCATTATGGGCCTATAGAACCGCTTTCAAAACCCCTATAGGAACTACTCCTTATCAACTAGTTTATGGAAAATCCTGTCACTTACCATTCGGATTAGAGCATAAGCCCTATTGGGCCATTAAAACTTTGAATTTAGACTACCTAGCCGCTGGAGAAAAGCTTTGGATTTAAAACTTTGAATTTAAACTACTTTGAATTTAATAGTTTTTAATTCATTTTAAATACTTTTTGATATCTGAAAATTCCAAAAATATTTTCTTAACACATATGGATCATGATAAGTCTATGAAAAATAGTCTCATCAATTTCTTAATTGATTTGAGATTTATTTGAGATTTTAATTCATTTGTGTTATTTTTTATTGTTTTTAATTGTTTTAAAATAGTTTCTCTTTTCAAAAATTGTTGAGAAAATTTGTCAAACTTTGTTTGACCATGTTAGACCTATGAAAATTTAATTGGACTTGTTTAAGTTGATTTGAATGGAATTTGAGGTTTGACCATATTTTGTCCATTTTAATTTCGCATTTATTTTAATTCCAAAAATACCAAAAAAAATTGTTTGATTTGTTGACTTCTAATCTTCATTTCTCTTCTGTTTACCATTGGTTGATGATGATTTGATTCACATTTGATCATTATGTTTTGATATTTCATTTGAATTCTCCTTTTATTCATTTTATCTTCATCTCATTTCTTCTTTTTATTTTGGTCAATGAGTTAATGATTTGTGGTTGGTCTTGACATATGAGAGGTTTAAACTTCTTTGATCCAAATCAAACTCAACTTGATCCATGATCAAGTGAGTTGCTTTGTGTCCAAGATAGGTTGCTTCTTGGTCAAGCAAAAATCCTAAAGTCCATACAAGGCCTTCCTCTTTTCTTTTGGTATGGCAAGTTGTAGGAGCTTGGCTTACTAGTCATGATCTCTAACTTGTGTTTATTTGCCTATAGTTTTATTGTCCGGCCTCAGATAGGTGTGCCTACTACATTAGTCCACTTACGATTGCTTAACATAGCGCTAAATTGTCTTATGAAAAACTAACATAACCATTAACTACTAACTTTAATTTGAGCATTTAATTTCTCGCAATTTACTTTAATGCAATTTACTTTCTTGCTCATCTATTCATAATGCTTTTTACTTTGCTCACATGAGCACATATTTTATGTTTATGCCATTTTCCTTTTGCTCATTTGAGCTCATTATTGTATATAAATATATTGTTGCTTTGTGTTTGTTTTGTCTTTGTTTGTGTGAACCCAATGCAAAAAGGAGAAAGGACTTAGAATTAGGACCTTACCTATTCTTCAAGGAGTTCAAGAGAAACTAGGACTCATGCCTTTAGAATGCTAAACTTGTCGAAGAGCAACTAGGCCTCATGCCTTTAGAATGCTAAATCTTAAAGTTGACTTCAAAGGACTTTCTAATCTAAACTCATTCTTTGTCCATTCCTCTTATTGTATGGTGAACCTTTTGATGTTTGCTCTTGTATGATAGAGATTCCATCTTGAGATAGTAATAAGAACCATTATCATGAGTAGCCAAGTTATGAGATACAAGTCAAATGGAGATCCTAGGAGCTTGAATGTATATTTGTTTTGATTGCTTGTTGCTTGCTAAGTCCAAAGGAAAGGAGCATCTTGAATCATCTCTATGATTTAAAGAAAGGGGACTCCAAGGGTTTTATCTCTTCTCTCATATTTATATGCTTTAGGACTAAAACTTATCTTCTTCTCCCCACTCTAACCCAAGCCAAACTCATTTCGTGCAAACTTTGACTTTGTTTCAAACTAGAAACCTAGGCCTTATGCCTTTGATTTTTCAGACTCTTTTCATTAATACTCATTATGAATGAACCTTAAGTCAACTTTGACTTCATTTTGTAAATACTTCTAACTTGTAAATACAACTCACTTCAAGTTGTTTTTGTGGTTCCAATGGCCACCTTTGTTAAAACCTTTTCATAAACATTAGTCATAGGTTTGAGTTATCATAGTGGTTGATGTAAACCTCACCTTATCCTTAGTGATTGGACTATAAGTCTTCCATAATTATTATAGGGTTAACCCCTCATTAGTATGTTGAAGCTCTCCTCACATGGTGGATTGTTGGTTTAGGTTGAGTTTTCTCCCTTTGATAACAAAGACCTTAAGGCTTTTGACCAAATCAATTCACCAATCTTTTGAGAGTTCTACCCCGAACTACGAGGTTTTGATCCTACCTTTGTGATGGTACGTAGGCAATGGGTTCATCCATACAAACAACAAATTATAAATATAATGTATATTCTCTTCTCATCCCCCCAATCTTGTTTGCACAAATATTTTCACAAATACCAACCTACAACACACATTTGCAAAAAGGGCTCCCTTAGAGTACTAAGGATGTTTTGGGTGCTTAAAACCTTCCCATTTCATAACCAACCCCCTTACCTAGATCTCTGACATTTTTATTAGTTTTTGATTTGATAAAACTTATTACTTGGTTTTTGTTCGCTTTTTAACCTTTCCTTTGTATAAATAAAAGTGCGGTGGCGACTCAAATTGTATGTTTACTTTTGATTTAGTCAATAAATCTAAAGGTAACGAATACCCCGCTACATCATGTCCCTCTCATCTTTGGGTTTGCCTTGTAAAGGGATCATCAAGCACCTCTTTGTTAGTGTTTTACCCTTTGTTTTTATATGTTCATTGCTTATTGAACCATTAATCAAAATAGCAAAAACATGTCTTGTTCTTTAAGTTTATTATGCAAGGCAAGGTTTGTCATCAAGAGCATCAAGCATGGCTCCTTAGTTAGGGTTGTTGATCGCGACTTAGTAAGTCTATGTGAATCGTAACTGCAAGTGCATAGTCCTATCGCGTAGTTTTAAAGATTATCGAACCCACAAGGACTAATAATCGAACGTATTGTGGTCTAATGTTGCTATGTAAATCTAAGGCTGATGATTGTTCTATGATTGGAGGGATGAAGAGAAATAATTATAACGTAAATAGAAATAAGATATGGGATACAGGGGATATCGGTATTTTATACATCAAACTTCGGGTATCCGTTAGATAATTGGTGTAATCTTATTGGTTAAAATATTCTTCAGTAGAAATTATTTATAGAAAGGACTTAGTCTCACACTCTCGTTTTTATTGACTTTGACCATACTCCTAAACCAGAATGCTTGGCTCTCGAGGTCTCATTTTGAATTTAAAAGTAATTTTTTAATATAAATAAAGTCTAATTAATCCTAGAGCGCTCTTGCTGTGTTTAGGATTAATGCCTAGTTTCAGCTATCTAGTTAAAATCTCAAACTTTCGTTCTTGTTGACCGTAACCTTAGTTTGTTTTGTACTCTCGTACGAAAAACAGTTTGATTAAAATAAGAAACTAAAACGGGAAAAATAATTTTTTATAAAAACTAACACCAATTATTTATTGAATCCCGTCGTTTCGACAGTCTTTACATACCGATACCTAAGGGTTTAGCCGGACATGGATCCGGTAACAGACATGGTGATTGGGGAATAAAACATGCAATAAGGCATAAATAAACAAAATAGTAATCAAAATAAAACCTGGATTGCAATTTAAGAGTTGGAACGGAATCTTGAATCTTCGATTAAAATAGTTCCGACAAGCTTTGGCAATGAATAATCCTTACAATTGAATCCCAAATGCGTAAAAAATAATAAACCGAAATAGTCCCCGATATGGAGAAACTATCACTTTTACAGAGTAAAGCAACTGCCAAGAAAAGTAAAAGAAAAATAGTGCTGAATAAAATTAAGCGTAAACTGAAAACTGGAAGAAGCGAGAGCTCCTCGTGCGAGTCTGAATGGTCCTTTTTATATCCATTCCATATTCCTCATTTGTAACATAAGTTAGTGGAAATTGTGGCTAAAAGAGTGGAGGAAAAGTAGGAAGACTAGGTTGTGGCGGTTTCCACAACCCTAATTCCATGATGAGTGACGAGCGCCACTCTTGTAGTAACCGCCCACCACTTTTCAAGGGTTGGTGGCGGGCGCCACCTCCCTTTTGGCCCAATGTGGCAGGCGCCACATCCTTTGGGTAATGGGCGCCACAAGCCCATTTGCTTTGGTGGCCCATTATCCCATTGGAAACCTCATTTTCTTCTCTTTTCTTGCCTTTTTCTTTCCTTTTTGCTATTTTCCATTTTTCTTGCGGTAAACCTTTTAATCGATAAATACATGTAATTAAACATAAAATACTGTGTAATAAATAGTGTTAATCGAGTAAAAAGCAGCGCATATAGAGCCAAAATTATGATACGTTTTCGCGTTATCAAACTCCCCCATACTTAAACCTTTGCTTGTCCTCAAGTAAATGTCGCGTACATGAATAAAAAGTTTTGTAAAATATTTGTAGCATACATTATCAAGACTCATAGAAAGCACAGTTGCATTTGGATACTCATTCTAGTCTATAAACTTTACTTTGGTTCAAATTTGTATTAACAGGTACTCACTTCCACACTAAGGGTATCGTTAGAACACACACTCGCAATGTTGCAACCATGAGTCTCCCTCATATACAAACCAATCCAAATCATGTTGTCATGCCTAAGCCTACCTTACTAAATCTTCTTTTTATCCTTTTTTATTCTGGCGCAATCACATTAAGCCCGTTATCCTTTCACATTCATATCAAAATAATCTGTTAGCGACTATGATCTCATCATTATTTATATCTTTCTTTTTCGCACTTTGGCTCAAATAACAATTAAAGATGGTTATACTGTTGGGCTAAATGACCGGGTGAGGGTCACCTAACTTAGAAGGAACAACATTTTACATACATTTCGTAATCTTTTCTTCTTTCAAGCCTGAAATCATACACTTATTTGCATCGACTTCTTGCGTAGTGTGTGCTTAGGATGGTGCTGACTGCTAGATAAACTACTTAAGGAAATATTAAAGGATAGAATTTAAGGTTATGTCATGACAAGTACTCAAATCGATCTTATACTTAAGATATTTACGGTGTTAAAACGACACCGATATTGTAAAGTTTTTCCAAATCTCTACAATTCAACCTCAGTTTCATTTATAGTTTAGAATTTTCAAAAGATGCACTGTATCTCTAAGTCTAGATTTTTGCAAAAAATTTGTATGGCTAAAGTAAATAGGAGACTTAGTAAATAACGGAAACCACGCATAAAGACTCGACAACACATTGATATTTAACTCGATTGACACTTTACCAAAAATTAAAATAACCAAAGGAAATAAAATAACAAAAGGAAATAACAATAATTTCAATCTAACTAGAAAACGGTAAATAAAAAGCGGTAAAGCTTCCTCCCCAATCTTAAATCTTGCATTGTCCCCAATGCAACGACATAAGATAGGAAAGAAAGGTAGAACCTGGTTATTCTGCTACTGACGCCTTCTTCCACGTGTACGTGGACTTCCACCATTTCCTGGTTGGTGAGTTGGCGTATAGGTTTGGAGATCTTCCACACGTATTGTCAATGTTTCCATTTCATCGATCAAACCGGACATGTTCTGTTCGGTTCTGAAGTCGTGCTGATCATGCTGCATTTGGCGAAGGATTTGCATCATTTCAGTTTGTTGAGCTCCCATGGTTTGGATCTGTAGGTCTCGCTGAGCGTCTAATTCTCTATGTCGCAGCAGTTCAGCATAGATATCATCAAGAGTAGTTGGTGCCTTATTTCTTCTTGGTCTTTGACTGGAAGATGTACCTGCAACATTTTCAAATGAAGTGTGTGTGGCGTGTGGGTCAGTAGCGGGAGCAGTTTGCTCCGGAATGTGATCCTCATCGGTGTCCCCGCCAGCAGCTACATTCTCAGGAATGTGCGTGGGGACTTGGTTAGGCACCAGATCATTAGTATTACAATAATTATCCGGGTTGCACACATCTGTGCGATTTGGATTTGGGAGGATAAAATCTTGTAATACATTATTAATAATTATTAAATTAAATTTACCGTCACTCATTCATTTTACTAGTTTCATGCTCCTTGCCATGTCAATGTCAATGGCATGATGCGGGAGCGGGGTTAGCCTGGAGAATTTTTCTTTGAGTCCTAGGACTCTGGCTATGGAGGTTATTAAACCTCCAAAAATAATCGGGCCTCGCTTTGCATTGATAATGGCCTGCATGTGAGATATCATAAAAGGGACGATATTCAACTTTTGTGGCAAAAATGTGGCGAACAAATAAAAGAGTTCTTTTTTGTTCACCTTGTTAGAATTTGCTCGGCCAAAAATGGTGCACGCCAATATTTGGCGGAAATATCGAATAGTCGGGTTTTGAATTAAAATGGCTTTGTTTCCCTTAAAACTATGGGTGACTGTACCGGTTATTGCCTTCCAAAATGGTTGGAAGGCGCGTTGCCAACGCTCAGTATCTGGGACGTCACTTACTACGCCATCCCCATGGGGGAAATGTAGTAGGTCTGCTAGTTGGGAAAATGTAAGGGCACATTCGACGTTAAATAAACGAAACTGGACAGTCCCACTGGAGTAATTTGTGTTGGGTGTGGGATTAAAAATTAATGAGCTCAGGAATTCTAATGTTAGTTGAGCATCGACAGGGTCCTTGAGAGATAGAAAATAATTTAATTTTAAAATATCTAGCATATAGTTAACACTATCTTGAATTCCTAAGGCATATAAACAGTGTTCATCGGCATACCTTGTTGATTCGATCTTTCTGGCGCTTATAGACATGTACGTCTCCTCTTGTAATTCGCCCGACTCGCAGTTTCTGAACAATATTTCGTATTCCCTCATATGTACAATAATGGATTTCACACTCCTTATGTAATAGTGAGAATAAAGCAAAAGAGGAGAGAAATATGTAAATGAGAGATGTGGTTTGTTGAGGTAATGTTGGTGGTTTATATATAGGTGATGGTGGTTGGAAAATTAATTGGTAAATAAATTGCATTTACGGTTTTTAATGTCTTGGTTAAAGGGTTTTTGAAAGTGGCTGAATGACATTAAGACATTGTCTAGCATGCAAGGGACAACACCATAAAGTGATTTGAATGGACCAAAGTACACAGCCTGTGCGTGCAGGCTTGTGTAGTTGCCTGTGCCACTTTTGGTGTGTGTGGCGGGCGTTACTAGGGCCCTGTGGCGGGCGCCACAACCCTCACATGGGCGCCACAACTGTGTGTGGCAGGCGCCACATGCAGTGTGGTTTCCCATGCGTGTGCTTTTATTTTACTTTGACCATGCAATTTTTAATTTACCAATGATATAGTGTATGAGAATAGTAAACATGAAACATTAAAATGGAATTTAATCGCAATATTGATGAATAAAAGAATCAGGTAGACAGGAAAAGATGAAATAATCTGTCTACTGGAATAAAAGGTAATAAAGTAATTAAATAAATTCCAATGTGTAAAAGTAAATAACAATAAAATTCCAAACAAGAAAATAAAATAAAATAAACGTCAGTAAATCTGTAACACTATAATAAATTATCCATTACGGCGACTGCTGGTAGAAGGAGCAAACGAGTAGAAGTGCTGGTAAATGTGATCCAGGTTCTCTGTCACTACATCCATAAAGTTGTGGGATTCCATGCGGAGGGTGCTCAGCTCGCATCTCAGATTGGTGACATCTATCTGAACAACTTCGATGGCAGCAGCATGATCGGTGAGACGTGCAACAAGTATAACTGGGGCATGTGATTCAGCATCAGAGAGATAATTGTCATAGTGGTCGTAGATTTGGGGTGTCTCTGGAGGAGAGGGTGGTTCATCTGGTGGTCCATCCAAATCATAGAGCCAGTTGTTTCTATCAAGTACACTCGTCCTAGGGTCTAGCAGGGTAAACAGGTGTACTACTTCGTTGTTAATGAGGAGTTCAAACACATCTGGGCCTAGGTTCCTAATGATACCGGTGTTGACACAAAATCGGATGTTCATAGTTCACATGACCCTGACGAGTGGGTAATGCAGTCCCATTGCATGCGCTATCATGGTCACTAAGCCTCCCACTGAGATTGGTCCATAATATTCATGTGCTATACGGTACATATTAGCTATCATGAATGTAGTAGCGTTAACAGGTCGGGCCTGTGATGCACAGTACATTATAAATAATTCGTCTTTGGACACAAAGGTTCTATTCTTTTCCTTTCCAAACAGGGTGTGAGCTAGGATCTTATGAAAGTAACGAATGTCAGGGTTATGGATGTTCTCTGATTGCATAAGGTCTGGCTCAGGATGGTTGTTTCTGGCGATGCTACCCCAAAAGAGGTCTAATTGATGGTCCTCAAGTATGTCTTCCTGGGTAATGGTAAAGGTATCAGGGCCATTAGGACATCCTAGGAGTTCAGCCATTTCTCTATGGGTGTAGCAGTAGTCTTTATCAAACAACCTAAAGGTGATTAGGCCTTTGTTAAATCCCATACCATGGTTTGCCAGGTACACTAGGGAGCTTAAGAATTCTAAAGTCAACCTACTGATGGAACTAAATTTTCTTTTGATAGCAAAGGTATCCCATCATAGTTGGTTAATTAGGAACATAACACTGTCTCTTTTACCTAATTTGGTCATCGTGTGTTCATCTGGGTATAAGGTTAGTGTCATTTCTCTCTGAAATAGAGTCTCAAAACGTCTCCTTTGAGCTCTTCCTCTGAAGACTATATCCATGTAATCTGCTTGTTGCATTGTGATAGTCAATAGCTAGATAAAATCAAGTAGATAATAGCATTAAGTTAGTAATGGTCAATAATACAAAAATGTACCGATTAATTTTATGAAAAATAAATAAAGAAGAAAACAAAGAAATAAAGATCAAGCAATAGTAATAATTATAAATTTATGATGAAATTAAATACTTAAAGACAAAGTGTGGGTTGTCTCCCATCAAGCACTTTGTTTATTGTCGTAAGCTCGACAAAAATAGGATAGGTGTTATTCTTTCGAATGAGCCTGAGGCCCTGCAAGCTTAAGATTTGCAATGAAATCATTTTTATCACTGTTGTGGTAATGTTTCAAACGTTGGCCATTTACCATGAATGGTTCACTCGTTTTTCTTTTTATCTCTATTGCTCCATTCAGAAAGATATTGGTGATTTCAAAGGGACCGGACCACCTAGAACGAAGTTTTCCGGGAAAGAGTCTGAGGCGGGAGGTAAACAGGAGTACTTTGTCGCCTTGGTTAAACTCTTTCCTTAATATGCGATTTTCGTGCCAATTTTTTGTTCTTTCTTTATAGATTCAGGCATTCTCATACGCATCTAGCCTAAGTTCTCCTAGTTCGTGGATATCTAATATTCTTTCCTCTCCTGCAGAAGTATAATTAAGATTAAGGGTCTTAATGGTCCAATATGCTTTATGTTCTAATTCTCCCAACAGATGACATGATTTTCCATAGACTAGCTTAAAAGGCGTGGTTCCTATTGGGGTCTTATAAGCTGTCCTATATGCCCACAGGGCTTCTGGTAATTTTGAGGACCAATCTTTCCTAGAGGTGGCAACTGTCTTTTCTAAGATTTGTTTAATTTCTCGGTTTGAGAATTCTACTTGCCCACTCGTCTGTGGGTGATACGGTGTTGCTACGCGGTGTCGGACTCCATATTTCAGTAATAACTTTTCAAAAATCTTTGAAATAAAATGGGAGCCACCATCACTGATGACAAGTCTTGGCACTCCGAATCTAGGGAAGATTATTCGCTTAAAGAGTCTAATTACCACTCGTGTGTCGTTTGTTGGAGAGGCTATGGCCTCAATCCATTTCGATACGTAATCAACCACAACAAGGATATACTTGTTACCAAAAGAAGATGGGAAAGGTCCCATAAAATCGATTCCCCAAACATCAAAGATTTCTACTTCCAAAATGCCTTTAAGCGGCATCTCGTCGCGTCTAGATATGTTGCCAGTGCGTTGACACCGGTCGCAATTTGTGATCGCGATGTGGACATCTTTCCACAGAGTAGGCCAAAAGAGGCCGACTTGCAAGATCTTAGCGCAAGTCTTCGAGGTGCTTGCATGTCCTCCATAAGGAGCAGAATGATAGTGGGAAATTATGTTTTCTACCTCATCTTCTGGGACACATCGACGGAAAATGCCTTCGGCGCCTCTCTTGAAAAGTAGAGGCCCGTCCCAATAGTAATGTTTAAGATCGTGGAAGAATTGTTTCTTTTGTTGGTAGGTCAAGTCTGGCGGAAGCACCCTAGCTACTAAGTAGTTGACGAAGTCAGCGTACCATGGTAGTGTGGTTTAGGTGTTGATTGCTTCCACTACCTCGTTTGTTTTGGTATCCTTATGGGTTAACACATCTTTAGCTATATTGCTTTCCAGTTGGGCTATTAGTCTTTCGTACGGAAAATCATCGTTTATAGGCACTCGTTCAGGTTCAATAACTTCCATTCTTGACAAGTGATCGGCCACGACATTTTCCGCACCCCTTTTATCCTTAATTTCTAGGTCAAACTGTTGTAATAGTAAGATCCACCTTAGGAGTCTTGGTTTGGCTTTTTTTTTTGTTTAATAGGTACCTAATTGCGGCATGATCGGTATAGATGATTATCTTTTCTCCTACTAGGTAGGAACGGAATTTATCCCGAGCGAACACTACAGCTAGAAGTTCCTTTTCTGTGGTGGTATAGTTCATCTTTGCAGGGTCTAGGGTTCTACTTGCATAGTATATTGCATGAAGTTCCTTGTCCCTTCTTTGTCCTAAGACTGCGCCTACAACATAATCACTAGCATCACACATAATTTCAAAAGGTAATCTCCAATCGGGCGATTGCATGATAGGGGCGATAATAAGAGCTGTTTTCAGTTGTTCAAACGCCACTAGGCATTTGTCGTCAAAGATGAATTATGCGTCTTTCATCAATAAGCCAGTCAGTGGTTTGGTGATTTTTGAGAAATCTTTAATGAATCGCCGGTAGAAACCTGTGTGTCCTAAGAAACTTTGTGTTTCTCTTACGGTTTTCGAAGGCTGGAGGTTTTCTATAACTTCTATTTTGGCCTTGTCGACTTCAATCCCCTTGTTAGATACTATGTGTCCGAGCACGATTCCTTGTCGGACCATGAAATGGCATTTTTCCCAGTTTAGCACTAGGTTCACTTTTACGCATCTTTTTAGTACCATTTCAAGATTCGATAAGCAGCCTTCAAAGCTCTGTCCGCATACAAAGAAATCGTCCAGGAAGACTTCCATGATGTCATCTATGAGATCTGCGAAAATTGCCATCATGCATCTTTGGAATGTTGCGGGAGCGTTACACTGTCCGAATGGCATTCGTCGATAGGCGAATGTACCATAGGGGCATGTGAAGGTCATTTTCTCTTGGTCGTTGGGATGAATAGGAATATTGAAAAATCCCGAATAACCGTCTAGGTAGCAGAAGTGATAATGCTTAGCCAATCTTTCAAGCATTTGATCGATAAACGATAAAGGAAAATGATCCTTCCTAGTGGCTTTGTTTAATTTTCTATAATCAATACATATTCTACTTCCAGTAACCACTCTTTGTGCTATAGATTCTCCTTTTTCATTGTTAACAACTATGACGCCTCCCTTCATTGGTACGACATATACTGGGCTGACCCATTGACTATCGGATATCGGGTAGATAACACCTGCTTCTAACAACTTTTGCACTTCTTTCTTTACTACATCACTCAGAATTGGATTTATCCTTCTTTAATATTCTCTAGAGGTCTTACTGTCTTCCTATAGCATTATGCGATGCATGCATATGGAAGGGCTTATTCCTTTTAGATATGAGATATTGTAGCCTAAAGCAGTTGGGTATTTTCTCAAATTGTGTAGAAGCTTTTCGGTCTCTATCTGCCCTAAGTCTGCATTTACTATTACAGGTCACTCAAGTTCAGTGTCTAGGAATTTGTACCTTAGATTTTTGGGTAACGTCTTAAGTTCTAGGGTTGGTTTCTTTGGGCAAGGCATATGATCGGGCGTTAGTGCTAGGCATTCGCTTAGGCTGTCATCTCAGTATTCCTTGCTTAAATTTTCATCTTCAAAAGTAGGAGGCCTTGGAATTTTCAGTATTTCGGAGTATGATGTTTGTTCATTCTCTATTTCTCTTATGCATTCATCGATGACATCTAGTAGGAAACATGTGTCGTCTATAGCTGGTGCCTTTAGGAATTGCATCAAAATGAATTCGACCTTTTCCTCACCAACTTCGAAGGTTAGCTTGCCTCTTTTAACATCTATGATAGCTCCGGCTGTGGCTAGGAATGGTCTTCCTAATATGATAGGGATATAGAATTGTCCTATGCGCACCGGAATGATTTCTAGCATACCTACGAGAAATTTAACAGAACGATCTACAAGTAGTACAGACATCCTCGTAGGTCTTAGTTCTCCCATTTTTAGCCTTTCGGATATGGATAAGGGCATTAAACTAAAATTGGATCCTAAATCGCACAGTGCTTTGTCGATGACAAACTTTCCGATTACGTAGGGTATGGAGAAACTACCTGGGTCTTTCAGCTTATGAGGCATATTGTTTTGTATTATGGCGCTACACTCAGAAATAAGTGTAACGGTTTCGTTATCCTCTATCTTCTTCTTGTTAGATAAGATTTCTTTGAGAAACTTAGCATATGAGGGCATTTGAGTTATGGATTCTGTTAAGGGTATTATGATATTCAATTGTTTTAGAAGCTCTACGAATTTTTTAAATTGCCCTACACTTTTAGATTTAACAAGTCTTTAAGGATAAGGGATAGGGGGTTTATATAGTGGTGGAGGCACATAAGGTTCTTCTTTCTCTACGGCCTCTACGTTTTTATCTTCCTCTTGTTCGTCTTCCTTCTCAGTTACCTTACCTGGGTCTTGATGCATGGAGGTCAGTTCGTCCAGTTCTGTCCCACTTTGTAGTATAATAGCATTTGCATGACCTTTCGGGTTTGGTTGCGGCTGTCCAGGAAATGTGCCTGCAGGAGTAGGAATAGGTGATTGTTGTTGAGCTGCTTGTGAGATTTGTGTTTCCAACATTTTGTTGTGGGTGGCTAATGCGTCTACCTTGTTTGCTAACTGCTTGATTTGCTCACTAATGTGTATGTTTTTATTTAAGAAATCTTTATTTGTTTGGGCTTGGGTAGCTATAAAGTTTTCAATCATTATTTCTAAGTTTGATTTTGAAGGAGCATTTTGAGTGTTTGTGGCAGCTTTTTGATATCCTGGTGGTACAACAGGTGCTTGATTAGGTGCATACAATGCATTATTATTTTTGTATGAGAAGTTAGGATGGTTCTTCCAACCTGGGTTATAGGTATTTGAGTAGGAGTTTCCTTGAGCATAGTTCACCTGGTCTATGGAAGTTCCTGTCAAGAGTTTACATTCTGGGGCAGTATGCCCTTGAACTCCGCATATCTCGTAGTTTGGTGCTACGTCAGCCACGGTGGCTACTGCTGTTATGGTCAAGTTGTCTATCTTCGGAGTCAGGGCATCTACCTTGGTATTGACATGGTCAAGACTGCTCAATTCGTACATGCCTCCCTTCGGTTGAGGTTTTTCTACAGAGGTTCTTTCGCTTCCCCATTGGTAATGATTTTAGGCCATACTTTCAATGAGTTGATAAGCCTCATTGTATGGTTTATCCATCAATGCGCCACTTGTGGTGGCGTCTATTGTCAATCTTGAATTGTACAAGAGACTGTTATAAAAGGTGTGGATTATCAGCCGTTCTTCTAGACCGTGATGTGGGCATAGCCTCATCATGTCTTTGTTTCTCTCCCAAGCTTCAAAAAGTGATTCATTACCCTTTTGTTTAAACCCATTTATTTGGGCTCTTAGCATAACCGTATTGATAGGTGGGAAATATCGGGCTAAGAAGACTTTCTTCAACTCGTTCCACGTAGTGACATAGTTGGATGGTAGAGACTGGAGCCAAGCTCTAACTCTATCTCTTAATGAAAATGGGAAAAGACGGAGTCTTATAGCTTCTGAGCTGACACCATTCACTTTCACCGTGTCTGCGTATTGCAAAAATACTGACAAGTGTAGGTTCGGGTCCTCCGTGGGACTACCTGAAAACTGGTTTTAGTGTACGGCTGACAATAGTGAGGGTTTTAGTTCGAAATTGTTTGCTTCGATTGCAGGGGTAACGATGTTGTTATGAGGTTCATCCTCTGAAGGGATTACATCATACTTAAGAGGACGATTTTGCACTTGTTCGGCCATCTCTGGTTGAACAACTGATTTAGAAATAGGAATGTTAAGGTCGGGAAGATTTAGCTTGATACGATGTTCCCGTATCAAGTCTCGTATCCGACGTTCTAATCTAAGATAATGCTCGGGTTCGTGGAGTTGTAGCTTTAATTTCTCACCTTGAGAGCGAGTACTTGGCATACACTCGACAGATGTAGAAAGGGAAAAAGAATTGTTTGCCTTAGTCTATACTGGGTAACGCTAGAGTTACGATATCGACTAAATTAGTCCCCGGCAATGGCGCAAAAACTTGATCGCGACTTAGTAAGTCTATGTGAATCGTGACTGCAAGTGCACAATCCTATCGCGTAGTTTTAAAGATTATCGAACCCACAAGGACTAATAATCAAACGTATTATGGTCTAATGTTGCTATGTAAATACAAGGCTGATGATTGTTCTATGATTGGAGGGATGAATAGAAATAATTATAACGTAAATAGAAATAATATATGGGATACATGGGATATCGGTATGTAATACATCAAATTTCGGGTATTCGATAGATAATTGGTGTAATATTATTGGTTAAAATATTCTTTAGTAGAAATTATTTATAGAAAGGACTTAGTCTCACACTCTCGTTTTTATTGACTCTGACCATACTCCTAAACCATAATGCTTGGCTCTCGCGGTTGTTGCGGTTTATGGACATGGAGTAGGTGCAGTCATTGTCACTCCAGAAGGTTCTCATATTCCTTTCACGGCAAGAATTTGCTTTGAATGTACAAACAACATTGCTGAATATGAAGCCTGTATCATGGGTCTTGAAGAAGCCATTGACCTCCGCATCAAAAATCTTACTGTTTATGGTGACTCAGCGTTAGTTATCAATCAGATCAAAGGAGAATGGGAAACACGCCACCCTGGCTTGATCCCATACAAAGACTATGCAAGAAGATTGTTGACTTTCTTCACCAAGGTTGAATTGCATCACATTCCTTGGGATGAGAATCATATGGCGGATGCTCTAGCTACATTGTCTTCAATGTATCAAGTGGGTTTTCCAAACGAAGTACCCAGAATTGTGATCAAGCGACTTGGTAGACCAGCACGTGTGTTTACAGCTGAGGCCAGTTTTGATGATAAACCATGGTACCACGATATCAAGCATTTCCTTCAGACTCAGGGAGTATCCTCTTGGAGCAACAGAAAAAGATAAAAAGACTTTGAGAAGATTGTCAGGCAGTTTCTTCCTTAATCAGAATGTGCTCTATAAGAGGAATTATGACATGGTCTTACTCAGATGTGTTGACAAAAAGGAAGCAGAAATGTTGATGAAAGAAGTTCACGAAGGGTCCTTTGGTACTCATGCAAACGGCCACTCTATGTCAAGAAAGATGTTGAAAGCTGGTTACTACTGGTTGACCATGGAATCAGATTGCTGCAAATTTGTAAAGAAGTGTCACAAATGTCAGATCTACGCTGATAAGGTTCATGTACCACCAACCTTTTTGAATGTGATTTCTGCTCCCTGGCCATTCTCAATGTGGGGCATTGACATGATCGATATGATTGAACCCAAAGCTTCCAACGGACACCGTTTCATTCTCGTGGCAATTGATTACTTCACCAAATGGGTGGAAGCAGCTTCGTATGCAAAGGTGACAAAGCAAGTGGTGGTCAGATTCATCAAAAATAATCTCATTTGCCGATACGGCATTCCAAACAAGATCATCACTGACAATGGCTCCAATCTGAACAACAAGATGATGGATGAATTATGTGAAAGTTTCAGGATCGAGCATCACAACTCTTCTCCTTACCGTCCCAAGATGCATGGGGCAGTTGAAGCTGCAAATAAGAATATCAAGAAGATCATTCAAAAGACGGTTGTTACCTACAAAGATTGGCATGAAATGCTGCCTTTTGCACTACACGGATATAGAACATCAGTCCGTACTTCAACTGGGGCAACCCCATTTTCACTTGTATACGGTATGGAAGTTGTGTTACCGATAGAGGTTGAAATTCCATCAATGAGGATACTAATGGAAACTCAGTTGTCAGAGGCTGAATGGTGTCAAAGCAGATACGATCAGTTGAATTTGATTGAAGAAAAAAGAATGACTGCCTTGTGCCATGGACAGTTATATCAAAAGAGAATGAAGCAGGCATTTGATAGGAAGGTTAAGCCGAGAGAATTCAAAGAGGGTGACCTTGTGCTCAAGAAGATGATACTATTTCATAATGATTCTAGGGGCAAGTGGACTCCTAACTATGAAGGACCCTATGTTGTCAAGAAAGCCTTCTCAGGCGGTGCTTTAATTCTTACAAACATGGATGGTGAAGAGCTTCCACGTCCCGTGAATACAGATGCAGTCAAGAAATACTTCGCCTAAAAAATGAAAAGAACAGCTCGCTAAGTTGAAAACCCGAAAGGGCGGCTTAGGCAAAAATGAGCGTCTCGGTGGACTGAAAACCTGAAAGGGCGGTCCAAGTGTAACACCCCAATAAAAATAAGATAATTATTTGATTTAAATTAATATTATATTTATTCATTTAGTTAAATAATTGGAATTATTGGATTATTATTATTATTATTTTGGAATAATAATTATTGGAAAATATATAAGAGTGAAGTAAGGAAAAAGAATCCCATTTGGTAAAAAGAGTTTTACGTGAAACAGAGAAGCGGCTGAAAAGTGGAAAGTGGAGAAAGGGCAAAGAGGAAGAGCAAGGGCAAAGGTTGGAGAAGAGAAAAGCTTGGAGCATAGAGATTGCCGAATTAACTCAGGTAAGGGGGGGTTTATCGTCGTTTAATGGGTATTATGGGTTAGCATGTAATGGGTAGTGATAAGCCGTTGAATTGACCCTAATTGGGATCATGAATGCTGGAAAATTATGTTGGATAAACTGTGTGTAGGCTGTCATTGAATCTGTGTTTGGGTTAGTTGTGAATTTCCGAACGTATAGCTTTTTACGGAATTGGAATCGGAGGTCCGGAAGTCCTCCAACGGCGGAAAATGCGGAGAATTCTGCATTCTGCCTTGTGTTAGCGCAGGAACAGCTTCTGTCTTGCGTTAACCGGTTAACCCAGGGTGTTAACCGGTTAACACTGTTATATATTCTGAATAATTGCTGTTTTGTCTGCGTTAACCGGTTAACCCAGGGTGTTAACCGGTTAACACTGTTGTGATTGCTGAGATATTGCTGTTTGTGCTGCGTTAACCGGTTAACCCAGGGCGTTAACCGGTTAACACTGTTAAGTTTTGGGCAGGAAGCATGTTTGTGCTGCGTTAACCGGTTAACCCAGGGCGTTAACCGGTTAACACTGTTGCAGAGTGGAAAAATTATTAATTAAAATGTTGTGTGCCTAATTGATGGTTGCCTATATCGGTGTGTGATATAGTAGGGATTATTTCCCGCTGTTTTGAGCAGTATAGGTATTAGTAGAGTGTGCTAATACTGTGTTTAATTATTTGACATGATATGATGTGTTGATACATGTGTTGATAATGTATGATGGTATGCATAACGTTGTGAATGAGTATGTTATGCATGTGTTGTGAATGGACTGTTTTATGGCTTAGAGAGTGAGCATCGGTCCATTGTGGATTATTGTTGTGATGTTGCATTGCTAGGTGATTAGCGTGCATAATGTGGCTTTATGGTGGTAGCTAATTCCCATGGTGAGGAATTAGTGATGTTAGTCATTTGGACTGTTTTTGATGTTTGCATGCTAGGTGAATTAGCGTGCATAGCATGGCCCTTGGGGTGGTAGCTAATTCCCATGGTGAGGAATTAGTGATGTGAGTCACTAGGTCTCAAATGAGTGGGACTGGTGAGCTTGGTAGCCGTACCTGGATTTGGTCGGTGAAGTTGAACTATATGTTCACGAATAGTCGGTACCGCATGCATGGAGTCTCATTGCATAATATATGTGTAGTGTATAATAGGAATGGATGTATTCCAATGTTATACGTGTGTTGTGTTGGCATTGAGCATGAGTATGAATTGTGTTGATATTGAGTATGATATTTGAGTTGATGTGCCGTTACTGAATGTGTGATACGATTAGGGTGATTAATGTGTTAAATTACTTAACATGACATTATATTCTATAATGCTTATTATATCGATTGAGGAACTCACCCTTACAACTATGTTTCAGGTAACGAGCAGTGATTGAGTAGAAGCTAGTGATTGGAGTCTAGTGTAGTTCCTTAGTGAGTCATGCTCTGGTAGATGTAACATGGGACGGGATGTTTTACTTGTTTTCATTTGGTTGTTGAACAACTTTACATGTAATGTGTTACATGTTTTGCATGTTGTTAGATTTTTATTCCGCTGCGAATTGTGCAATGTTTTATTTTGATTAATAAATGAGCATGACGAACTGTTTTGATGAATGGTGTGAAATGTCAAGTGTGACACCCTTAAATTGCATATCTACTCTGATTTATGTTTGGTTGTTTTAATTAATTATTGGGATATTTTAGAAGGGTGTTACATTAGTGGTATCAGAGCATAGTCGGTCGAGTCGAGTTGTAATTATTCTGTTTCCCCTGTACGGGATAGGTGTTGTGTAACCCTATCAGTACTTATTGTTTTAGCTTGTTGGGTTTTCAGAATAGAGATGGCGGGAAGAGGTAGAGACGATGCTGCGATTGCTGAGGCTCTGGGTATGCTAGCTGGAGTACTTGGAGGGAACCCGAATGTTGTGGGAATGGGAGCTGCTCGTCAATTGAGTGATTTCCAGAAGAATAATCCTCCAATGTTCAAGGGAGCATACGATCCAGATGGCGCTCAGAAGTGGTTGAAGGAGATCGAGAGAATCTTCCGAGTGACTGAGTGTGCCGATAACCAGAAGGTCAGGTTCGGTACGCATATGCTGTCAGAAGAAGCAGATGATTGGTGGGTTGTTATCCGCACTGAGTTGGAAACTGCTGGGAATGCTGAGATCACTTGGGCTGTGTTCAGAGAGAGATTCCTGAGAAAGTACTTTCCAGAGGATGTCAGAGGAAAGAAAGAGATAGAGTTCTTGGAATTGAAACAGGGTAACAGGTCTGTTACTGAGTATGCTGCTAAGTTCACAGAGCTGTCAAAGTATTATACTCCCTATAATGAGGTTGCTGGAGAATTTTCGAAATGTGTGAAGTTTGAGAACGGGTTACGTCCCGAGATCAAGCAGGCTATTGGATACTAACGGATCAGAGTGTTTTCTGACTTGGTTGACTGTTGCAGGATTTTTGAACAGGATTCCAAAGCCAGAGCGGAGAGCTATCAGCAGAGGGTTGATAGGAGAGGCAAGAATCAAAATGATCATGGGAAACCGTATGCAGCTGGCAAAGGTTTCCAGAGACAGAGTGGGATGAAGAGGCCTAGTGGGGGAGACTCTAGTGCTCCTGCTAAGTGTTACAGATGTGGTCAGGCGGGACATCGTTTCCACGAGTGTACCAGTGCTGAGAAGAAGTGTTTCAAGTGTGGTAAAGGTGGTCATTTAGCTGCAGAGTGCCGGTTGAAGACTCTGACTTGCTTCAACTGTGGAGAGGTGGGTCATATCAGTCCACAGTGTCCTAATCCAAAGAAGGAGAACCAGTCGGGAGGCAAGGTCTTTGCTTTATCGGGTTCTGAGACTTTTGCAGACGACCGTTTGATCCGAGGTACGTGTTATATTAATGGCTTTCCTCTTGTAGCTATTATTGACACCGGTGCTACTCATTCCTTTATATCTTTGGACTGTGTTGTGAAACTTAAGTTAGAGATATCTGAGATGCATGGAAGTATGGTGATTGATACTCCTGCGAAGGGTTCAGTGACTACTACTTCAGTTTGTTTAAATTGTCCTTTGAGTATTTTTGGTAGAGACTTTGGGATGGACCTTGTGTGTCTTCCACTAGTGCAGATTGATGTTATCCTGGGTATGAACTGGTTGGTGTCTAACCGAGTTTATATCAATTGTTTTGATAAGACTGTGATCTTTCCTGAGATTGAGGAAGGGAAGAGTTTGTTTCTATCAGCAAGGCAGGTGAATGAGGAAGTAGCCAATGGGGCAGAGTTGTTTATGCTGTTAGCGACTTTGGAGGCTAAAGATAAACTGGTGATTTGCGGTCTAGCTGTGGTGTGTGATTTTCCTGATGTGTTTCCTGAAGAAGTGAATGAATTGCCGCCAGAGCGTGAAGTTGAGTTCTCGATTGATTTGGTACCGGGTACTAGGCCGATATCGATGGCTCCGTACCGTATGTCTGCTGTTGAGTTAACTGAATTGAAGAGTCAGCTGGAAGATCTGTTGGATAAGAAATTTATTCGTCCGAGTGTGTCACCGTGGGGTGCACCAGTGTTATTGGTTAAGAAGAAAGAAGGTACTATGAGGTTGTGTGTGGACTACAGGCAACTGAATAAAGTGACGATCAAGAATCGGTATCCTTTGCCGAGGATTGATGATTTGATGGATCAGTTGGTTGGTGCGAGTGTGTTCAGCAAAATAGATTTGAGATCGGGTTATCATCAGATACGTGTGAAAACTGAGGATATTCAGAAGACTGCTTTCAGAACAAGGTATGGACATTATGAGTATTCTGTAATGCCTTTTGGTGTGACTAATGCGCCTAGAGTATTTATGGAGTATATGAATAGGATTTTCCATTCTTACCTAGACAAGTTTGTTGTGGTGTTTATTGACGATATTTTGGTGTATTCGAAATCGGAAGAAGAGCATGCTGAGCATTTGAGAGTGGTTTTAGAAGTTCTGCGAGAAAAGAAGTTATTTGCTAAACTATCCAAGTGTGAATTTTGGTTAGAAGAGGTTAGTTTTCTTGGTCATGTGATTTCAAGAGGTGGTGTTGCTGTTGATCCTTCTAAGATAGAAGCGGTATCTAAGTGGGAAGCTCCGAAGTCAGTTTCTGAGATAAGGAGTTTTCTTGGACTTGCAGGTTATTATAGGAAATTCATTGAGGGATTTTCTAAGTTGGCGTTACCGTTGACGATGTTGACTAGAAAGGGGCAAGCGTTTGTTTGGGACTCAAAATGTGAAGAAGGTTTCCAAGAGTTAAAGAGAAGGTTAACTACTGCTCCTATTCTGATATTACCAAGTCCATTGGAACCATTTGAGGTTTACTGTGATGCTTCATTGTTGGGTTTGGGTGGTGTTTTGATGCAGAATAAGCAGGTTGTAGCTTATGCTTCGAGACAACTGAAGGTTCATGAGAGGAACTATCCGACACACGATTTAGAGTTGGCAGCTGTGGTATTTGTTCTGAAGTTATGGAGGCATTACTTGTATGGATCAAGATTTGAGGTTTTCAGTGACCATAAGAGTTTAAAGTATTTGTTTGATCAGAAAGAGCTGAATATGAGACAGAGGAGATGGTTAGAGTTTCTGAAGGATTATGACTTTGGTTTGAATTACCATCCGGGTAAAGCAAACGTAGTGGCTGATGCATTGAGTCGAAAATCATTGCATATGTCTATGTTAATGGTTAAAGAATTGGATTTAATTGAGCAGTTTAGAGACTTGAGTTTGGTGTGTGAGAGTACTCACAATAGTGTTAAATTGGGAATGTTGAAGTTAACGAGTGGTATTCTGGATGAGATTAGAGAGGGTCAGAAATCCGATGTGTTTTTGCTTGATAAGTTGACTCTAGTGAATCAAGGTCAAGGTGGTGAATTCAGAGTTGATGAGAATGGTGTTTTGAAATTTGGTAATCGGGTGTGTATTCCGGATGTTACCGAACTTAAGAAGAGTATTCTTGAGGAAGGACATCGTAGTGGCCTAAGTATTCATCCTGGGGCTACGAAGATGTATCATGATTTGAAACAGTTATTTTGGTGGCCGGGAATGAAAAGAGAAATTACGAGTTTTGGTTATTCTTGTTTAACTTGTCAGAAGTCAAAGATTGAGCATCAGAAGTCGTCTGGGCTAATGCAACCGTTGGCTATTCCAGAGTGGAAGTGGGATAGTATCAGTATGGATTTTGTTTCGGGTTTACCGAGGACAATTAAGAATTTTGAAGCTATTTGGGTGATTGTTGACAGATTGACAAAATCGGCTCATTTCATTCCGATCAGAATGGATTATCCGTTAGAGAGATTAGCTGAGTTGTATATTGAGAAAATTGTAAGTTTGCATGGTATTCCGTCGAGTATTGTTTCGGACAGAGATCCTAGATTTACATCGAAGTTTTGGGAAGGTTTGCAGAGGGCTTTGGGAACTAAGCTGAGATTGAGTTCTGCATATCATCCGCAGACTGATGGTCAGACTGAGAGGACGATTCAGTCACTAGAGGATCTTTTGAGGGCTTGTATTTTAGAAAAGGGAGGTGCTTGGGATTGTTATTTGCCTTTGATTGAGTTTACCTACAACAATAGTTTTCATTCGAGCATTGGTATGGCACCGTTTGAAGCTTTGTATGGTAGGAGATGTCGGACACCTTTATGTTGGTATGAGTCCGGTGAGAGTGTTGTGGTTGGACCGGAGATTGTTCAACAAACCACGGAAAAGATTAAGATGATTCAGGAGAAGATGAGAATTGCTCAGAGTCGTCAGAAGAGTTATCACGACAAGAGGAGGAAGTTACTTGAGTTTCAAGAGGGAGATCATGTGTTTCTTCGTGTCACTCCGATAACTGGTGTTGGTCGAGCTTTGAAGTCGAAGAAGTTGACACCTCGATTTATTGGTCCTTATCAGATTTTGGAGAGGATAGGGGAGGTAGCCTATCGTATCGCTTTACCGCCGTCGCTTGCGAATTTGCATGAGGTTTTTCATGTGTCTCAGTTGAGGAGGTACATTCATGATCCGTCGCATGTAGTCCAAATAGATGATGTACAGGTGAGAGATAACCTGACTGTTGAAACATCACCTATGAGGATTGAGGATCGAGAGTTGAAGCAGTTGCGAGGTAAAGAGATTGCCTTGGTGAAGGTAGCTTGGGGAGGACCAGCAGGTGGCAATGTGACTTGGGAACTGGAGAGTCAGATGAAGGAGTCTTATCCGGAGTTATTCGCTTGAGGTATGTTTTCGAGGACGAAAACTCTTTTAGTGGGGGAGAGTTGTAACACCCCAATAAAAATAAGATAATTATTTGATTTAAATTAATATTATATTTATTAATTTAATTAAATAATTGGAATTATTGGATTATTATTATTATTATTTTGGAATAATAATTATTGGAAAATATATAAGAGTGAAGTAAGGAAAAAGAATCCCATTTGGTAAAAAGAGTTTTACGTGAAACAGAGAAGCGGCTGAAAAGTGGAAAGTGGAGAAAGGGCAAAGAGGAAGAGCAAGGGCAAAGGTTGGAGAAGAGAAAAGCTGGAGCTTAGAGATTGCCGGATTAACTCAGGTAAGGGGGGGTTTATCGTCGTTTAATGGGTATTATGGGTTAGCATGTAATGGGTAGTGATAAGCCGTTGAATTGACCCTAATTGGGATCATGAATGCTGGAAAATTATGTTGGATAAACTGTGTGTAGGCTGTAATTGAATCTGTGTTTGGGTTAGTTGTGAATTTCCGAACGTATAGCTTTTTACGGAATTGGAATCGGAGGTCCGGAAGTCCTCCAACGGCGGAAAATGCGGAGAATTCTGCATTCTGCCTTGTGTTAGCGCAGGAACAGCTTCTGTCTTGCGTTAACCGGTTAACCCAGGGTGTTAACCGGTTAACACTGTTATATATTCTGAATAATTGTTGTTTTGTCTGCGTTAACCGGTTAACCCAGGGTGTTAACCGGTTAACACTGTTGTGATTGCTGAGATATTGCTGTTTGTGCTGCGTTAACCGGTTAACCCAGGGCGTTAACCGGTTAACACTGTTAAGTTTGGGCAGGAAGCGTGTTTGTGTGTTGCGTTAACCGGTTAACCCAGGGCGTTAACCGGTTACACTGTTGCAGAGTGGAAAAATTATTAATTAAAATGTTGTGTGCCTAATTGATGGTTGCCTATATCGGTGTGTGATATAGTAGGGATTATTTCCCGCTGTTTTGAGCAGTATAGGTATTAGTAGAGTGTGCTAATACTGTGTTTAATTATTTGACATGATATGATGTGTTGATACATGTGTTGATAATGTATGATGGTATGCATAACGTTGTGAATGAGTATGTTATGCATGTGTTGTGAATGGACTGTTTTATGGCTTAGAGAGTGAGCATCGGTCCATTGTGGATTATTGTTGTGATGTTGCATTGCTAGGTGATTAGCGTGCATAATGTGGCCTTTATGGTGGTAGCTAATTCCCATGGTGAGGAATTAGTGATGTTAGTCATTTGGACTGTTTTTGATGTTTGCATGCTAGGTGAATTAGCGTGCATAGCATGGCCCTTGGGGTGGTAGCTAATTCCCATGGTGAGGAATTAGTGATGTGAGTCACTAGGTCTCAAATGAGTGGGACTGGTGAGCTTGGTAGCCGTACCTGGATTTGGTCGGTGAAGTTGAACTATATGTTCACGAATAGTCGGTACCGCATGCATGGAGTCTCATTGCATAATATATGTGTAGTGTATAATAGGAATGGATGTATTCCAATGTTATACGTGTGTTGTGTTGGCATTGAGCATGAGTATGAATTGTGTTGATATTGAGTATGATATTTGAGTTGATGTGCCGTTACTGAATGTGTGATACGATTAGGGTGATTAATGTGTTACATTACTTAACATGACATTATATTCTATAATGCTTATTATATCGATTGAGGAACTCACCCTTACAACTATGTTTCAGGTAACGAGCAGTGATTGAGTAGAAGCTAGTGATTGGAGTCTAGTGTAGTTCCTTAGTGAGTCATGCTCTGGTAGATGTAACATCGGGACGGGATGTTTTACTTGTTTTCATTTGGTTGTTGAACAACTTTACATGTAATGTGTTACATGTTTTGCATGTTGTTAGATTTTTATTCCGCTGCGAATTGTGCAATGTTTTATTTTGATTAATAAATGAGCATGACGAACTGTTTTGATGAATGGTGTGAAGTGTCAAGTGTGACACCCTTAAATTGCATATCTACTCTGATTTATGTTTGGTTGTTTTAATTAATTATTGGGATATTTTAGAAGGGTGTTACACCAAGCAGAAATTAGAGACATAAAAAAACAAAGAGAATATTATCCCGGTAGATTGAAAACCCGAAAGGGCAATCTAGGCAAAAGTTAGGGATTTCAGGCAAGTAACTGCATAACAGAGATAAGATCATTGAAGTATCAGAATATTTTCAACAGTTCTCCAACTTTCTCAAGGCTGCAATACAGGTCAAAAGTGGAAGAGAGAATGATGTCATTGTAGTTCAACGTACCCTTTTTCCACGAAATTACCATTTTCCAATTTGTAAAGATCTATGGAATCACGCTGTTGGCTGATTACCATCCTATCAAATCAATTTGAGCCTTTCTATATTTCCTGGCACTCTTAATTTTCATTTCAATTTACGAAAGTTCTTTTACTTTGACAGATATGTTTTGAAACAAAAGTTTTGAATTAAAAACAGTTTTTGAAAAATATAAAGATTATTTATTTTGATTGTGGACATCAATAAAAGGATTGAGACATGTGGTCCCAGTAATTCTGAAATCATGTGATTCCAACTAGACGTGTTCATATTACTATCCTTATATGTATATGATGAAAAAATCTCCACAGGTGTCTTGGTAGTAATATTTCTCCAGCAGAGGTTGTGATTCTGGATATCCCCAGCTATGCTTCCTAGTTTTCCTCAAGAGATCATGCAAGAAATATTTCAAGAAGTTTATTCCCTTCACTTGGGGCATGAAGACTCCCCGGTTAATTGATCATGAAGACTTTGATCCAGGTTTTAAGTTACAGATGTGGCCTATGGGATTACTACAGGTATTTCCCCAGTAATTTATTAAGGCGGGATCAGCAATGTCCCCAGCAGAGGATGAGAAGGAAGATTTGATTTCCCTGAGCAGGAGTAATACAGAGGTCTCCATCCCTCAGCGAGTGAAGAAAGTTGATATTCAGAAACTACAGGGAATCTCCTGTTGTTCTCTGTCCATTCAATAGAAGGATATGTCTCCTCCTCAGTAATGTTTTGTAGTAAAGAAGAGTGTGTTGCATTTTAAGAAAATTCAAGAATTACAAGATTCCTCCTGAATTCTCATTTACATTCAAAGGTCAGACATCACTGTTCCCCGGCAGATTCTCCTAGAGGAAAGATCTCGTAACCAGATATCAGACACCATAATCCCCTGCAGAGTCTTCAGATACAGAAAGTCTCCATGATAATTAAAGCAAAAAAATCAAGGATGGATTTCCCCTATATTCTTATTCCCTGGAAAGATGCCACCTATCCCCAGCGAACTTTATCCCCAGCGGAGTCTTCCAGAAGAATAATCCCTTCTGCATTATCAGCAAATTCATGAATTGCAGGACTTCTCTTACAATATCATCTTATTTCCAGAGGATAACACCTTGTATCCCCAGCGGAGTCCTCAGAAAGGTCCAATCCTCATATACCTCACAAATTCAAGAACCACAGGGAATCTCCTGCATTTTTGAAGTAGAAGGCATCTCCATTCTTCTACGGAATCCTCAGCAGAGACAGACTTTTAAAGAAACCTGGATATGGTGCTCTTGTACCAATTCCCCAGCAAGTCTTTGTACTACTCCCCAGCGAATCTCAGTACAAATCTCCAACAAGTTCCTGTATAACTCCTCAACGAGTCCTTATGCAGCTGTTAACATTTTTAGTTTTGTCTGTCCATCATGCATTCATTACTAAATATTCATGCATATCTATGACATATCATGCTTGCATTCATATGCAGCTTGTTTCCTTGTTTATATTGGGGGTTGAGTCAATCTCTCCATATAGAGTATCCTCATAAGCAGCAAAATACCTTTTATTGGTCATGTTCCCCACAGAGATCTAGGCCTCGTGGAAGATGGTTGTTTCAGTTGTAAATCCTGATGAGTTCATTCCTCTTCAGTTGAAGTCTTGTTTGACCGTTTCATTCTAGTTCTATCCTAGTTTGAACCTCGTGTCTCCAGATAAAGCTCAGAAATTGCCAGTAAAAGAAGGCAACAATATAGTCTTTGTAACTCTCATTCAGTAAAACAGACATGACAGATATTGTGTCCAAGTCCTTTATACCTTCATCTTTGAGTTGGTACCCATTACAAACTTGAGTTACCTACATCCATGAGTGGTAACCTTTGTTATCCCTCGGATAAATTAATTACTATCTCCATCTATGAGTTGATAACATCCTCACAGAAAGTTCCATGGTTCTACCTGCAACTTTGAGCTGGTAGCGTGCTTTCGTCTTTGAGTTTAGCACAGATTCCTTTTGATTCCACCTTCGTCTTTGAGTTGGTGAAGTACCTGCAACTTTGAGCTGGTAATATGCATTCATCTTTGAGTTAGCAAGATTTCTTTTGATTCCACCTTCGTCTTTGAGTTGGTGAAGTACCGTCATCTATGAGCTGGTAGTGTGCATTCATCTTTAAGCTTGCACAGTTTTCTTTTGATTCCATCTTCGTCTTTGAGTTGATGGAATGCCTTCATCTATGAGTTAGGTACACTTTATCCTGTTACCTTCATCTTTGAGCTGGTAACGTGCTTTCGTCTTTGAGTCAGCACAACTTTCTTATGTTTCCATCTCCGTCTTTGAGTTGATGGAGTACCTTCATCTATGATTTAGGTACATAGTGAGCCCTCATCTTTGAGCTGGTAATATGCATTCATCTTTGAGTTCGCACATTTTCCTTTGATTCCATCTTCGTCTTTGAGTTGATGGAGTACCTTCATCTATGAGTAGGGTATGTTTGATCCTTGTTGAACTGATAGTGGACTTTCATCTTTGAGTCTGCACAGATAACTTTTGATTCCATCTTCGTCTTTGAGTTGATGGAGTACCTTCATCTATGAGTTAGGTACATTTTGTCCTTCCACCGTCATCTTTGAGTCGGTAATGATAAACATCTCCAGGAGAATATGTTCTAAATTCTTTTAAACACCTTTGTCAATGAATCGGTGGTTGCCTTCAACTTTGAGTCGGCATTTCTCTGTCTACCTCATCAATGAGTTGGTAGTGTGCATTCAACTGTAAGTCTGCACAATGATCCTTAGATCTGATTCTTCATCTACACCATCATCAATGAGTTGGAATTTGATTTCCCTAGCAGTGTTATTATCAATCTTTTGAAGCTTGCCTTCAACTTTGAGTTGGCATGTCCTGTTTACCTCATCAATGAGTGGGTAGTGAGCTGTCAACCATGAGTTAACGCAGTTCGATTCTTATTATGCCCTTGTTATACCTGCATCCTTGAGTTGGTATTCATCTTTTCTGTTACCTCCATCTTTGAGTTGGTAATGTACTGTCACATCAGTACTCTTGTTATATTGATCTTTTCCCACTTTCATCTATGAGATGGTGATGTATCGTCAACATTGAGTCGATATCTCTTTTCCTCCTATTTTCCATCTATGAATAGGTAGTGAATCTTCCCCAGCTGAGTGTTCTCAGTGTTTACCTTCATGCATTGAGTCGGTGTATGTCCTTCCCCAGTAGAGTTTGCACTCCTGTGTCTCTGTGTCTGTCTTTTTTTGCATCATGCATACATGCATTTGCGGTCAATTTTGTGGCGTTTGTCATATTTAATTACCTTACGCCATTCGATAGCCTCCGGCTATCTGGCCTAAGTTAATTAAATAGGGGCATCTGTCGCACCCCAAAATTTGACTTTGGCTTTGTTGACCACATCTTGATTAATCTCGTTGTCTCGTATTCATCTCAATTTCTTAAACTTCGCGGGACAACTGGTTTGATTAGGTTTTGTGTGTTTTCGTTGCTTACCGTGTTGTATTTCGTTGTTTTAGCAAAACCTGGCCGATATCGTTGCCTCGTATTTATCTCGCTTATCTCTTTTGTGCGTGGCATCGCTTCGATTAGGTTTTGTGCGTTTTTTTTAATTGTTTGTTTGTCGGTATTTTGACTGTATTTCGAATATATTAGAGTTTTCGTATTGTCCGATTATTTGTGATTGTGTTTGTCAGCGTTTTCGTGATGTCGTGTTGATTTTATTATTGCCTAGGGTTGTTTATTTAATTACGTGTTGTGTCGTGTGATTTAATCGAGTCTGTTTGAGTCGTGTTGTTGATTTTACTGGTTTACCGATTTACTGGTTTATTGGTTTTATCAATTTGTCTGTTTTGCTGTGCAAATTGTCATCGTTTTTATCGCGTTCGTGTCGCTCGATTTTATCGTATTTTAATCGTGTGCTGTTTTAATATTATTTTGCTTAATATTAATTGTGTTTAGTTGTTAATTAGTTTATTTAATTAGGATTAATATTATATAGTTTATTATTATTATTATTATATAATATATAAATATATATTATTAATTATGTTAGATGTTTTTTAGGTTTCTTATTGTTTAAGTAATCTAAATATATATTATTAATTTATGTTAGATATTTTTTGGGTTTCTTATTGTTTAAGTAATCTAAATATATATTATTAATTATGTTAGATATATTTAGGTTTCTTATTGTTTAAGTAATCTAAATATATATTATTAATTTATGTTAGATATATTTAGGTTTCTTATTGTTTAAGTAATCTAAATATATATTATAATTATGTTAGATATTTTTTAGGTTTCTTATTGTTTAAGTAATCTAAATATATATATTATATCTATATATATATATATTATATATATATATATATATATATATATATAGATCTGGTTAGTAAGAAAAGGGGAGAGAGGAAAAAGGTGGATCAGTAAGGAAAAAACGTGTGGTGAGAGAAACAGAGAATTGAAAAGAAATATTTTTCCAAAAGCATTACCGTATTTCACTTGTTCTTCATTTTCGGTAACCCAAAATCGTCCCGATTATTCACCGAAACACAAAACCGATTTCATATCTTTTAAGTTCGTTGAGTCCAGGTCACAAATATCCAAGGTTCATTTCATTCCGGCGTCGTTTCACCGATCAAAAGCGACGTTGAAGTCAGGTACTCACGAAGGCAGCCAGCACTGCGTCGGTGACGGTTTCCAGCTTTCGGTCGATCATTGGACGATCAGAAGTTCATCTTCTTCACACAAGGTAATATTCTTCACTTATCTCTGAAATCGGCAAAGTTCCGACTTGCCGACATGTGTTTTAATATATTATTATCTATATATATATTATATATATATATATATATATATATTTTTGTCTATTATATATCTAAATAAATATATATATATTATATATATATAATCTATATATATATATATATATATATATATATATTATATATAGATTATCTTTGTCTATTATATATTATTTGTCTATATATATATATATATATATATATATATAATATATATTATAATATATATATAATTATAATATATAATATCTATATATATTATTTTGTCTATTATATATTATTTGTCTAAATGTACATATATATTATTTTGTCTATTAATATATTTCTATATAATAATATATATATATCTATATATATATATATATATATATATATATATATATATATATTACTTTTGTTTACTAAATATTGTTTATCTTTTATTATTATTTTGCATATATGTTTTATTTAAATGTTAGTTAAATTAATATTTATTTAATATTTATTTTAATTAAATGTTTATTCTATCAAATGTTTATTTGTCTAAAGTAAATGTTTATATTGTTTTTTATATTTGTTTATGTTGTTACTACCCGTTTCGTTTCAGTTTCAGCTCGATTAGCTCCACTAACCATTCGTAATACTAACTATTCATAGCTAACTGTGTTGTAATAATTTACTTTCTCGCATTTTTTTATTTTCTGTATTGTGTTTTAATCGTATTGTTTACGTTTTATGTTAAAAAATCGAAAAATCCAAAAAAGAGAAACCCGATGCGATTCCAATGGTCGCCGTTTAAGAAACTTTTCACACACTCACAAGCTTACTCTTGGGCTTCCTTATAATGAGCCCATTTATTATTGTTTCAGGGTTTAGGCTCATTCAAAACTTTTGCCAGCTTTGGCTTTTCAGTTTAAAAACATTTTCAAAAGGACGTGTCAGTCTCGAAGCCTCCCGCCTAGGTCGAGCAAGAGATGGCAAGACACGCCAATCTAAAATCAACAAAACAGACTTTCCCCTTTCTTTTGGGAGAAATACGTGGATTCTGATTTCTCCATTGCGCCTTGGAGATACGTAGGCATGAAGTCTACGACTTTATCGAGTCCAAAAACAATAAATCAAGTTCTTTTCTCATCTCCCCAATCAAACGATCAAAGCGAAAAAAGCAAAGCATTCACATAAACATAAGCAAAAAGGTTCCTGTGGAGTACCACAGATGTAGAGGGTGCTAATACCTTCCCTTTGCATAACCAACCCCCGAACCCGTAACTCTAAAGGGATTTATCGTTATTTTTCCCTCCTCTTTTGGATAAAATAAAAGACGGTGGCGACTCTTGCATTTAAAATATTTTTCAAACGGGTTAAGTTCAATCAATACTTAATCTCGTGAAAAATCCCGCCGCGACAGAATGGCGACTCTGCTGGGGAATTATGATTAAACTTATTTGAGGGTTTAGCCTATCTTTGCTTGTTTATATGTTTGCTTTGTGAATATTTGCTAAATTGTATTGTTTGTAATGTTTGTTATTTTGGGTTTTGGGGGATACTTGTGATAAATCCTATACCCGGATTTGGGGCACATTTGAGATAGGATGGATGATAATTCAGGTTGACTTGATAGGAGACAATCCTTACCGAGTTGACTTGAGCCTTTGTCCGCTTGGTGGAGGCCTCTTTGAGGGTGATAGTGCTAAACAAGTCATTTGTAAGGCATTGTTGCTTTCGACGGGCCCGTGAAGCCAAGGACCTTAGTTTACCTTTACCCCATCTTGGCCTTACTTAGGATGTGATGCGGTGACCACTTCGGACCAAAGTCTGGTTTGGTTGATACGCGATATCACACTCAAGCGAGATTCTTTTGAGAATAATATTAAAACACATGTCGGCAAGCCGGAACTTTGCCGATTTCAGAGATAAGTGAAGAATATTACCTTGTGTGAAGAAGATGAACTTCTGATCGTCCAAATGATCGACCGAAAGCTGGAAACCGTCACCGACGCAGTGCTGGCTGCCTTCGTGAGTACCTGACTTCAACGTCACTTTTGATCGGTGAAACGACGCCGGAATGAAATGAACCTTGGATATTTGTGACCTGGACTCAACGAACTTAAAAGATATGAAATCGGTTTTGTGTTTCGGTGAATAATCGGGACGATTTTGGTTACCGAAAATGAAGAACAAGTGAAATACGGTAATGCTTTTGGAAAAATATTTCTTTTCAATTCTCTGTTTCTCTCACCAAACGTTTTTTCCTTACTGGTCCACCTTTTCCTCTCTCCCCTTTTCTTACTAACCACATCTATATATATATATATATATATATATATATATAATATAGATATATATATATATTATATATATATATATTATATATATATATATATATAATATATATATATATATATATAATTATATATATATATATAGATATATATATCTATATATATATATAATATATATATATAGATATATTATATATATATATATATATATATATATATATATATTTAGATTACTTAAAAATAAGAAACCTAAAAAATATCTAACATAAATTAATAATATATATTTAGATTACTTAAACAATAAGAAACCTAAAAAATTCTAACATAAATTAATAATATAATTTAGATTACTTAAACAATAAGAAACCTAAAAATATCTAACATAAATTAATAATATATATTTAGATTACTTAAACAATAAGAAACCAAAAAAATATCTAACATAAATAATAATATATATTTAGATTACTTAAACAATAAGAAACCTAAAAACATCTAACATAAATTAATAATATATATTATATATTAATAATAATAATAATAATAAACTAATATAATATTAATCCTAATTAAATAAACTAATTAACAACTAAACACAATTAATATTAAGCACAAATAATATTAAACGGCACACGATTAAAATACGATAAAATCGAGCGACACGAACGCGATAAAAACGATGACAATTTGCACAGCAAAACAGAAAAATTGATAAAACCAATAAACCAGTAAACCGGTAAACCAGTAAAATCAACAACACGACTCAAACAGACTCGATTAAATCACACGGCACAACCTGTAATTAAATAAACAACCCTAGGCAATAATAAAATCAACACGACATCACGAAAACGCTGACAAACACAATCACAAATAATCGGACAATACGAAAACTCTAATATATTCGAAATACAGTCAAAATACCGACAAACAAACAATTAAAAAAAAACGCACAAAACCTAATCGAAGCGATGCCACGCACAAAAGAGATAAGCGAGATAAATACGAGGCAACGATATCGGCCAGGTTTTGCTAAAACAACGAAATACAACACGGTAAGCAACGAAAACACACAAAACCTAATCAAACCAGTTGTCGCGCGAAGTTTAAGAAATTGAGATGAATACGAGACAACGAGATTAATCAAGATGTGGTCAACAAAGCCAAAGTCAAATTTTGGGGTGCGACAGATGCCCCTATTTAATTAACTTAGGCCAGATAGCCGGAGGCTATCGAATGGCGTAAGGTAATTAAATATGACAAACGCCACAAAATTTGACCGCAAATGCATGTATGCATGATGCAAAAGACAGACAGACACAGAGACACAAGAGTGCAAACTCTACTGAGGAAGGACATACACCGACTCAATGCATGAAGGTAAACACTGAGAACACTCAGCTGGGGAAGATTCACTACCTATTCATAGATGGAAAATAGGAGGAAAAGAGATATCGACTCAATGTTGACGATACATCACTATCTCATAGATGAAAGTGGGAAAAGATCAATATAACAAGAGTACTGATGTGACAGTACATTACCAACTCAAAGATGGAGGTAACAGAAAAGATGAATACCAACTCAAGGATGCAGGTATAACAAGGGCATAATAAGAATCAAACTGCGTTAACTCATGGTTGACAGCTCACTACCCACTCATTGATGAGGTAAACAGGACATGCCAACTCAAAGTTGAAGGCAAGCTTCAAAAGATTGATAATAACACTGCTAGGGAAATCAAATTCCAACTCATTGATGATGGTGTAGATGAAGAATCAGATCTAAGGATCATTGTGCAGACTTACAGTTGAATGCACACTACCAACTCATTGATGAGGTAGACAGAGAAATGCCGACTCAAAGTTGAAGGCAACCACCGATTCATTGACAAAGGTGTTTAAAAGAATTTAGAACATATTCTCCTGGAGATGTTTATCATTACCGACTCAAAGATGACGGTGGAAGGACAAAATGTACCTAACTCATAGATGAAGGTACTCCATCAACTCAAAGACGAAGATGGAATCAGAAGTTATCTGTGCAGACTCAAAGATGAAAGTCCACTATCAGTTCAACAAGGATCAAACATACCCTACTCATAGATGAAGGTACTCCATCAACTCAAAGACGAAGATGGAATCAAAGGAAAATGTGCGAACTCAAAGATGAATGCATATTACCAGCTCAAAGATGAGGGCTCACTATGTACCTAAATCATAGATGAAGGTACTCCATCAACTCAAAGACGGAGATGGAAACACAAGAAAGTTGTGCTGACTCAAAGACGAAAGCACGTTACCAGCTCAAAGATGAAGGTAACAGGATAAAGTGTACCTAACTCATAGATGAAGGCATTCCATCAACTCAAAGACGAAGATGGAATCAAAAGAAAACTATGCAAGCTTAAAGATGAATGCACACTACCAGCTCATAGATGACGGTACTTCACCAACTCAAAGACGAAGGTGGAATCAAAAGAAATCTTGCTAACTCAAAGATGAATGCATATTACCAGCTCAAAGTTGCAGGTACTTCACCAACTCAAAGACGAAGGTGGAATCAAAAGGAATCTGTGCTAAACTCAAAGACAAAAGCACGCTACCAGCTCAAAGTTGCAGGTAGAACCAAGGAACTTTCTGTGAGGATGTTATCAACTCATAGATGGAGATAGTAATTAATTTATCCGAGGGATAACAAAGGTTACCACTCATGGATGTAGGTAACTCAAGTTTGTAATGGGTACCTGTCGCAACCTGAAAAATACAGTGTGCGAAAAACAACCGGCGAAAGAAAATGACAGAAGAGTCGCCACCGTGCGTTATTCATCCCAAAGGAGGGAAAGGAAACGCTCGAAGTAAACCTGAAAAGAGGAAAGGAAAAGACAAGGTCTCGCAACCAAATCTTGGGTTCGGGAGTCGGTTATGCGAAGGGAAGGTATTAGCACCCCTACGCATCCATAGTACTCTACGGGATCCACTTTTGTAGTTTTTGTCTAAAGGGTGTGGGTTTACCTAACGTGTTTATTTACTAAAAAGGTTAAGAGAAATGACTCGCGCGGATGTCGCATCCACTGCATACGTATCTCATATGAATATGAGAATCAGAGTCTTCGTAGCTCGGCTGACCTATGGGTTGGGGGATGTGTGCTCGCTAAGACATCGCATCTTATGCCTACGTATCTCATCTGGAATGAGAATCAGAGCAAGCCGTAGTTCGGCTAACTACGGGGTTATGGATTGGGTTTTGGACGAACAACGTTACTACGCAATCTACCGGATGCTCGACCTTTGGAGACTTACTCGCCTGTAGTAGAAGGAGTAAACGTGTTGCTTTGGGTTTTAGGGTTTGGGATGCTCGAGGGCAAAAAGGCAGTCCTTGATGAAGGAACCGCGCTACCTGCAGGGATATGAATACAAAACACAAAACATGTATCTCAAAGTAAAATGCCACCAAGGGGCTCAAACATTGCCTCCTATCGAGGTCTTCCAGCTAAGAAAGCGATAAAGTATGAGAAAGGGAAAAAAATACCACACGGATAAAGATCCGAAGATATAGCCGTTAAAGGGGCAAGAAACCCTGAAATGTCTCCAGCTGGACCGTCAAAGGAAATCAGTCAACACGAATAATCAGAATAAAACTCCAGGGGGTATCCCACAAATAAAATGGGAAACCACGCGAGTGTCTCTGCGAAAGCCATGTGAGCCCTCACAAAACTCGACAAAGGGTTAGAGCAGCAGGATGAAATCAAGAGAAAACAATGCCATGGAAACACAAGACAGTTTAGAATAAACAAAATAGGGTAACCCAGAGTTGCCCCTAAATCAAAATGTAACCACATGAATAATTCCATCAAAATTCACAAAAGGCTCACAAAAAGGTATCAAATTCACCCATAATATCTCATACATTTAGAGCATTCAAATAAAAGGCATAAAGATGATGGATATAGGGCAAACCTGATTGGAGAGCTTGATTGAGTTGCGCCCGTGAGGTTTACAAGTTGAGTTCCTTTCAGGGTTTGGAGGTTGCTCTGAACTCTGTTGGCTTTTCTCTCACTATCTTTTTCCTCAGGGTTTTGCTTCTCTCCTTCTTTCTCGCAGTGAATCTCCCAGTGTAACTCCAAGTGTGTTTTCCTCTACTGAAACTTCAGTATTTATAGACTGATTTTCGTGGGTAATGGGCTCAAATGAGGGAGACCCAAGTCCAAAATAATTTGTTATATTTTATTTATTTATATTTATTTATTTAATTAATTAATAATTAAATTAATTTTTTTTTTCGTTTTTTTTTTTTTTGGTTTTTTTTTTTTTTTTTTTTTCAGAAAAAAGAAGGGTAAATTTTGGGGTATTACAGCTGCCACTATTCAATCAACTAGAGACCCGGAAGGAAGATGGCAGTTGCTTTCGTACTTTCGAGGTATCAAGGGATTGAATACAATAAAAGCCCAAAAATTTGCACTGAAGTGAAGTGAAGTAACAATGTCTGTCAGAATCAGCAAAGAGGTGGTCTTGAAAGAAGAATTCGTCTGGTACGGTGAGAGTCAGTTTGAATATCGAAAAAGAATGTTAAACTGGATACCAAAATAAATGGTAACACAGAAATAACCATGGCTTGAATGCCGCTCATCAGTCTGAATACTGGAAAGGATTTCGATCTGAAAATCGGAAATGGCCTGAATGCCACAAGTCGCATCGACCTGAACGTCGGAACCTTCTTCGATCTGAACATCGGAAAATTGGCCTGAATGCCACTTCGATCTGAATATCGGAAAATTGGCCTGAATGCCACTTCGATCTGAATACCGGAAAACTGGCCTGAATGCCACAAGTTGCATCGACCTGAACGTCAGAAACTTCTTCGATCTGAACATCGGAACACTGGCCTGAATGCCACTTCGGTCTGGATACCGGAAAACTGGCCTGAATGCCACTTCGGTCTGGATACCGGAAAACTTCATGCCTGTCAGTATTGGCAGAAATAGGGAATGATAATAGAGGCGGCGCATGGGCCAATGACACTTGCTGGGGATAACAAAGGTAAGTCATGAACAATCTTCAGTCTGAGTACTGGAAACAACTTCTAGCTTATCACTTGGGATACCGAGAATGTTTTATGCTTACATGCGTATGTTTGAATTTTTCAATGGCGTAATGCTCCATGAAAATGGAAATGCTACGCGATTTGGAAGGATGCAATGCAATATGATTCTACATGCAGGGATGCGAAATGCTGGGTAGAATGCCAAGCTGAGGCAAGGGATCTGCTGGAGAAATGATCACCATCTTCTGGACCCTGGCAAGGCTGTTGGAGATGCACAACGCAAAGAATTATGTGGGGAAATGACCCGCCACACGGTGTTCTGGCCATACCGAGACTCTGACTTGGGGAAAGAATGGCATTGGAAGCCTGCTGCCCGAGGAAAGCTACAATGATTCTGGCAACCACGATTTGCGAGAGATGACTCAGCAGGGGGAGCAAACACTGATACAGTACCGAGGTTCTGCTTCAAGGAAAGAAACCATGGATCTGGCATTGGGATTATCGATCTGGCATCGAACTCTAAGGAGCAGCCACTTCTGCTGGGAAGATACAGTCTGGCACTGTCAACTCCGCTGGGGATATATAGTCTGACACTGTCAACTCTACTGGGGAGTGTATGTCCTGAAACAGCCGCTTGGGGAAGTACAGTGGTGAGAAACTGCTGGGGATTGAAGAATCCAACGCTCTGATCAGCTCTGCAGGGATAAGACACCGAATTTGTTTGTTGGTGACTTCACTGAGGAAGATATTCACGATCATCTGCAGGGAATTTTAAGGAAATGCCCCGAGGGTATCTGTTCTGAATAGACGATCCAAAGCACTTAAAATTTACAGCAATTTTAAATGTTTATTAAGCATGTACCTGTAAAGCCCTTATGTGTCATGATGCAATGTTTATCAAAAATTCGGACGTCATTTTTGCAAACAAAACAGTAAAATGAAAATGAAAACAGAGATATACTGAATAACATGATTTTATTGATTGAATGGCCTCTGAATAGGCATTTACATTAAGAAGCAATCCCTGGAAAGAGGTAATCGCACAATAGATAAAAACAGAAATTAATCTAATGGCAATGTGAAATGGATTTCTATTGGGTTCCAATTCTGCTATGACTTGCCCGTCTTCAAGATCCTCCAGATAATCAGCCTTCTGAAAGAGTGATTGGACTGTTTCCTATCCTTCAAAAATTTCTAGTCATTGGCACGAGATGAGATTTAGAACTACTCAGAACGCAGTCATTCGCTTAATCCCTAACTTTTGCCTGGATCGCCCTTTTCGGGTTTTCAATCCATCGGGATACCCATTTTTGCCTAAGTTGCCTTTTCAGGTTTTCAACTTACCGGGTGTACAATCTTTTTTTATTTTTGTCCCTAATTTTTGCCCGAACCCTTTCATTTTCTTGGTTCGCCGGGACGCCCATTTTTTGCCTGGACTATTCTTTTTACTGTCCAGCGGGTCTATTTTATGCGAAGTATTTTTTAATTGCGTCTGAGTTCACAGGGGAAGTGAAGTTTTCACCATCCATAGTTGCAAGCATTAAAGCCCCACCATCAAAAACCTTGGTGATGATATACGGTCCATCATAGTTAGGAGTCCACTTGCCCCTGCGATCTGTCTGAGGAGGAAGGATCCTTTTCAAAACTAAATCTCCGACTTGGAAACAACGAGGACGCACTTTCTGATCAAAGGCTCTCTTCATCCGACTCTGATACAACTGCCCATGACAAATGGCTGCCATTCGCTTCTCTTCGATAAGACTCAACTCATTGAACCTTGTCTGAATCCATTCAGCTTCGTCTAGCTTGATATCCAACAAGACTCTTAGAGAAGGATCTCCACTTCAACAGGTAGGACTGCTTCCATACCATACACAAGGGAGTAGGGGGTTGCCCCGGTCGATGTACGTACTGAAGTACGGTACCCATGCAAGGCGAAAGGTAGCATCTCATGCCAATCTCTGTACGTGACGACCATCTTCTGCACAATCTTCTTTATGTTCTTATTTGCCGCCTCAACAGCGCCGTTCATCTTAGGGCGGTAAGGGGAAGAGTTGTGATGCTGAATGTTGAAGTTCTGACACAACTCCTTCATCATTTTGTTGTTGAGATTAGAACCATTATCAGTAATGATTCTTTCGGGAATCCCATAGCGACAAATGATTTCTTTCTTGATGAAACGGGCAACCACATGTCTGGTGACATTCGCGAACGACGCTGCCTCGACCCACTTGGTGAAATAGTCGATGGCAACAAGGATGAAGCGATGCCCATTGGAAGCAGTCGGCTCAATCTTTCCAATCATGTCAATGCCCCACATGGCAAACGGCCACGGCGAAGACATCACATTCAGAGGATTCGGCGGTACATGCACCTTATCAGCATAAATCTGGCATTTATGACACTTCCAAGCATACTTGAAACAATCTGATTCCATGGTCATCCAATAATAACCCGCTCTCAATAATTTCTTAGCCATTGCATGTCCGCCGGCATGAGTACCGAAGGAACCTTCATGAACTTCCTGCATTAACATGTCCGCCTCGTGTCTGTCCACGCATCTGAGCAAAACCATGTCGAAGTTCCTCTTATACAGCACATCGTCTTTGTTCAAGAAGAAACTGCCTGCCAATCTTCTCAAAGTCTTTCTGTCATTGTTGGATGCCCCTGCAGGGTACTCTTGATTCTTCAGAAAGCACTTGATATCGTGATACCAGGGCTTGTCATCGACTACCAGTTCAGCAACAAACACATACGCGGCCCTGTCAAGGCGCATCACATCGATCCTGGGAGCATGGTTCCAACGAATTACCTTGATCATGGAGGATAGAGTAGCAAGTGCGTCTGCCATCTGGTTCTCATCACGAGGTATATGATACAATTTTACTGTTGTGAAGAAAGTCAACAGTCTTCTCGTGTAGTCTCTGTAGGGGACCAGAGTGGGCTGGAGAGTATTCCAATCACCGTTCACTTGATTGATCACCAGAGCTGAATCTCCGAAGATGTCCAGAGTCTTGATTCTCAGATCAATGGCTTGCTCAATACCCAAGATACAGGCCTCGTACTCAGCTTCATTATTTGTGCACTCAAAAGTCAAACGAGCGGCGAAAGGCATGTGGGCACCTTTCGGAGTAGTAATAACAGCGCCAATTCCACTTCCTCTAACATTGACAGCCCCATCAAACAACAAAGTCCACTTTTCGTTTGGATCAGGTCCCTCCTCAACAACTGGCTCTTCACAGTCTTTCATCTTGAGGAACATGATGTCTTCATTAGGGAATTCAAACTTCATCGGTTCATAATCATCAATCGGTTGCTCGGCAAGGTAGTCTGACAGAATACTCCCTTTGATGGCCTTCTGTGACGTGTACTGAATATCATACTCTGTTAAAATCATTTACCAACGAGCGACCCTTCCGGTGAGAGCTGGCTTCTCGAATATGTATTTCACTGGATCCATCTTAGAAATCAACAAGGTAGTATGGTTCAACATATACTGTCTCAGTCGGCGAGCAGCCCAGGCCAAAGCACAGCAAGTTTTCTCAGGCTGCGAATATTTGATTTCACAGTCGGTAAACTTTTTGCTATGGTAGTATATGGCATGCTCTTTTCGACCAGACTCGTCATGCTGTCCCAATACACACCCCATCGAGTTCTCGGTCACTGATAGGTACATTATCAGAGGTCTCCCAGGAACTGGAGGTATAAGGATCGGAGGTTTCTGTAGATACTCTTTTATCTTCTGAAAGCCCTTTGACAATCTTCATTCCACCTGATAGCCTGATCTTTCCTCAGCAATTTGAAAATTGGCTCACACGTGGTTGTTAGGTGAGAGATGAACCTTGCAATGTAGTTCAACCTCCCTAAGAAACTACGGACTTGCTTCTCTGTTCTTGGCTCAGACATTTTCTGTATTGCTTTTACTTTGTCAGGATCCACCTCAATCCCTTTTCCGCTAACAATAAAACCCAGCAATTTTCCCGATCTCACCCCGAAAGTGCACTTGTTCGGGTTAAGTCTCAGTTTGAATTTCCTCAAACGCTCAAACAGTTTCTGCAAATTCAACAAATGTTCTTCTTCTGTCTGAGATTTGGCAATCATATCGTCCACATAAACCTCGATTTCATGATGAATCATATCATGGAACAGAGTCACCATTGCTCGCTGATATGTTGCTCCGGCATTTTTCAGACCAAACGGCATCACCTTGTAGCAGAAGGTGCCCCATGGGGTTATGAAAGTTGTCTTTTCCATGTCTTCTGGTGCCATCTTGATTTGGTTATAGCCAGAAAAGCCATCCATGAAGGAGAATACCGAGAACTGAGCTGTATTATCCACCAAAACGTCGATGTGAGGTAATGGGAAATCATCTTTAGGGCTAGCTCTGTTCAGATCCCGGTAGTCGACAACCATCCGTACCTTTCCGTCCTTCTTAGGTACTGGGACGATGTTTGCAACCCATGGCGGATAATTGGTGACTGCTAGAAACCCTGCATCCAACTGCTTTTGCACTTCTTCCTTTATCTTGACAGCCATCTCTGGTCTTGTTCTTCTGAGCTTCTGCTTGACCGGAGGACAACCTTCTTTGAGAGGCAAGCGGTGCACCACGATGTCTGTGTCCAGCCCAGGCATGTCCTGATAAGACCAGGCAAAGATGTCAACGTATTCTTGCAGCAATTCAATCAGCCCTTTCTTCACATTGTCTTCTAAAGCAGCCCCTATCTTGATTTCTCTCTTGGTGTCCTCGGTGCCGAGATTAATCACTTCAACAGACTCTTGATGCGGTTGAATAACCCTTTCCTCTTGTTTTAATAACCTGGTAAGCTCTTCAGGGAGTTCACAGTCTTCATCACCCTCTTCTTCAGCTTGAAAGATTGGATTTTCAAAGTCGAAGCGAGCCATAGCAGAACCGTTATCAATAGGATCCGGTGTTGTGCATCTGCATGAGTGATGGTATGTGCTTATGAGTGTGAACAAGAAGTGAAAACTAAACAAAACATTGCCATTTTTTTTATTTTGAAAAACTGCAAAAATAGAAAGACAGGGAACGAAATATTTGAATGCAAAAAGACGTCCTTTATTTATGATAAAAAATGCAAGTGTCACATAGGTGGGCCCTACAATGAGTCATTACGCCCTGGGCGGAACGTAAGACTTGGATATGCATGAATAAACAAAGAAAATTATTCTTCAAGAAGAGTGACTTGGATAATCTCTTCAGAAGACCAATTGTTGATGACTTCACCCGGGATCTTCGGACGCACCCAATTGTCAATGTCACAATCACTATCCCCATCTTCTTCGTCGACTGCAGAGACTTGACCATACTGAATGATGCCAGCACTGGAGAAAGTGATCGGCCCCTGATGAGTCTGAAGTGTTGAAGTTGTAGAAGTTAGAGCTGGCTGATACCCAATCCCGAACTTATCTTCTTTCACTGGTAATTCCAACAGACGCCCCCAACCGGGAGCAATACCTGAATCCACCACAGCTCGTGCCTGCTTAAAGGATGAGATAGAGGCACCCGTTTTAGCCTCTTTCACAGACTCTTGGACAGACAAATCTTCAACCTGGAGGATACCTTTGTCGAGCAAGGCCTGGATACCCTGCTGTAGCTTCAAACAACCTCCACTCTGAGTAGCACAATCCAAACAACCCTTCCCACAACCGGGGAAAGCATCGGCCTTCAGCAAGCATCCTTTGATATCCAACAATGGAGTCTTCAACTTCAACACATCCTTAACGGACTTGGCTTCTCCCTCTACCAAATTAACGTTCGCACCACCATGCTGGGGCATGGGATTGTTGACGACATTCGGAGTTGGTGCAAGGTCGATGGCCTTTGAATCTATGAGGTCCTGAACTACGTGCTTAAAAGCTTTGCAGTTCTCAATGTCATGGCCAGGTGCCCCAGAGTGGAAGCTACACCTAGCGTTGGCGTCGTAACCCACCGGAAGTCTACCAACAGGAGGAGCCAGAGTGCGCAGTTGCACAAGCTGTAGTTGTTGAAGACTAGAAAGCATCTGAGCGTACGACATTGGAAGGGTGTCGAAACGTCGGTCCATCATCCTTTGCCTCTGTTGATAAGCGGGTCTGTTACCTGGTTGTTGCTGTTGTTGATACTGAGCTGGTTGACGTTGTGATTGTTGTTGTTGTAGTGGTGCTGTAGCTGGAATGGTCACCCCTGCGGCAGTACCTGTTATGCAAGACATGCTAATGAATATGCAAATGCAATGACATGTTTATCAATTCCAAAGGTATTCTACCCCCTTGATTCCAGTCTCACATTTGATAAACAGTGTAAGAAAAGACTAAGCCGTTGATGAGAACCAAGAAAATTCCAACTAGAATCAAGTGGAAGATATAAACCCCACAGAAATGGATAAACATGTGTGAATGATTATGAATGCAAATGATGTGATGCAAAATGATGTGAATGCAGTGCAGTGGCATGTCAATCAGGATTGCTGTATCTGCTTGAACATCTGTCAGGTTGCACTTGTCTGGAGAGAAATTAAGAGTACACCAAACAAAGGTCATGGGATGGATCATGTTATCCTTAATATCAACCACCCATTTTGGCGGATTATGGTTTACACCTTATCAACACCCGAGTTTCATTGATATTAAGGATACCTGATCGGATCAACCATGAATCAAGGGTTTGTCGCAAGTCACGAGCATGGAGTTTAGGTTAAGAACCACCCAAAAGGAGTGTACTAAGGTTTAAACCTGCCAAACATGTTCTACAAAAAGGTTCCCATAGTCATAATCCCATCTTTCGGATATTATTAGAGGAACGACTACTCGTATTCCAACAATATTCTCAAGAGAGACTCTTATGAGTGTAGTATCGCGTAACAATCGTATCAAATCTTACATTTGAACGACTTTCGCACTACGTCCTACGAATAGGCCAAGATGGGTTAGGTAAACTAAGGTCCTTGGCTTCTTAGGTCTATATTGGAACAAGTAATGTCTAACCACAACTTACTTATGTGACATTATTGATCTCAACATGACCTCCACCAAGTGAATGGGCTTGCAAGTCAACTCGCTAAGGAATACTCCACACAAGTTGACAGGACTATGCCATTCTCCTATCTTAAGTGCACTCGAGTTCGGGTATAGAACTCATCTCACAAAGATCACCAAGCAGCCAGCCAACAGAAACAGCAATGATATGTACACAATGCAATAAGGTAAAGCAGGTAAATAAATAACTGTATAAAAGCATGAACACCCAATAAACAAACAAACTACAAAAGCTAGGAGGGACTCGCTTAGGGAAGATGGACCAGCAAGAGGTCAACTTCTATATTCGCCAGCAGAGTCGCCAGCTGTCGCAACCTGAAAAATATAGTGTGCGAAAAACAACCGGCGAAAGAAAATGACAGAAGAGTCGCCACCGTGCGTTATTCATCCCAAAGGAGGGAAAGGAAACGCTCGAAGTAAACCTGAAAAGAGGAAAGGAAAAGACAAGGTCTCGCAACCAAATCTTGGGTTCGGGAGTCGGTTATGCGAAGGGAAGGTATTAGCACCCCTACGCATCCATAGTACTCTACGGGATCCACTTTTGTAGTTTTTGTCTAAAGGGTGTGGGTTTACCTAACGTGTTTATTTACTAAAAAGGTTAAGAGAAATGACTCGCGCGGATGTCGCATCCACTGCATACGTATCTCATCTGAATATGAGAATCAAAGTCTTCGTAGCTCGGCTGACCTATGGGTTGGGGGATGTGTGCTCGCTAAGACATCGCGTCTTATGCCTACGTATCTCATCTGGAATGAGAATCAGAGCAAGCCGTAGTTCGGCTAACTACGGGGTTATGGATTGGGTTTTGGACGAACAACGTTACTACGCAATCTACCGGATGCTCGACCTTTGGAGACTTACTCGCCTGTAGTAGAAGCAGTAAACGTGTTGCTTTGGATTTTAGGGTTTGGGATGCTCGAGGGCAAAAAGGCAGTCCTTGACGAAGGAACCGCGCTACCTGCAGGGATATGAATACAAAACACAAAACATGTATCTCAAAGTAAAATGCCACCAAGGGGCTCAAACATTGCCTCCTATCGAGGTCTTCCAGCTAAGAAAGCGATAAAGTATGAGAAAGGGAAAAAAATACCACACGGATAAAGATCCGAAGCTATAGCCGTTAAAGGGGCAAGAAACCCTGAAATGTCTCCAGCTGGACCGTCAAAGGAAATCAGTCAACACGAATAATCAGAATAAAACTCCAGGGGGTATCCCACAAATAAAGTGGGAAACCACGCGAGTGTCTCTGCGAAAGCCATGTGAGCCCTCACAAAACTCGACAAAGGGTTAGAGCAGCAGGATGAAATCAAGAGAAAACAATGCCATGGAAACACAAGACAGGTTAGAATAAACAAAATAGGGTAACCCAGAGTTGCCCCTAAATCAAAATGTAACCACATGAATAATTCCATCAAAATTCACAAAAGGCTCACAAAAAGGTATCAAATTCACCCATAATACCTCATACATTTAGAGCATTCAAATAAAAGGCATAAAGATGATGGATATAGGGCAAACCTGATTGGAGAGCTTGATTGAGTTGCGCCCGTGAGGTTTACAAGTTGAGTTCCTTTCAGGGTTTGGAGGTTGCTCTGAACTCTGTTGGCTTTTCTCTCACTATCTTTTTCCTCAGGGTTTTGCTTCTCTTCCCTTCTTTCTCCAGTGAATCTCCCAGTGTAACTCCAAGTGTGTTTTCCTCTACTGAAACTTCAGTATTTATAGACTGATTTTCGTGGGTAATGGGCTCAAATGAGGGAGACCCAAGTCCAAAATAATTTGTTATATTTTATTTATTTATTTATTTTATTTATTTAATTAATTAATTAATTAAAAATTTTTTTTTTTTTCGTTTTTTTTCGTTTTTTTTTTTTTTTTTTTCCAGAAAAAATGAAGGGTAAATTTTGGGGTATTACAGTACCAACTCAAAGATGAAGGTATAAAGGACTTGGACACAATATCTGTCATGTCTATTTTACTGAATGAGAGTTACAAAGACTATATTGTTGCCTTCTTTTACTGGCAATTTCTGAGCTTTATCTGGAGACACGAGGTTCAAACTAGGATAGAACTAGAATGAAACGGTCAAACAAGATTTCAACTGAAGAGGAATGAACTCATCAGGATTTACAACTGAAACAACCATCTTCCACGAGGCCTAGATCTCTGTGGGGAACATGACCAATAAAAGGTATTTTGCTGCTTATGAGGATACTCTATATGGAGAGATTGACTCAACCCCCAATATAAACAAGGAAACAAGGTGCATATGAATGCAAGCATGATATGTCATAGATATGCATGAATATTTAGTAATGAATGCATGATGGACAGACAAAACTAAAAATGTTAACAGCTGCATAAGGACTCGTTGAGGAGTTATACAGGAACTTGTTGGAGATTTGTACTGAGATTCGCTGGGGAGTAGTACAAAGACTTGCTGGGGAATTGGTACAAGAGCACCATATCCAGGTTTCTTTAAAAGTCTGTCTCTGCTGAGGATTCCGTAGAAGAATGGAGATGCCTTCTACTTCAAAAATGCAGGAGATTCCCTGTGGTTCTTGAATTTGTGAGGTATATGAGGATTGGACCTTTCTGAGGACTCCGCTGGGGATACAAGGTGTTATCCTCTGGAAATAAGATGATATTGTAAGAGAACTCCTGCAATTCTTGAATTTGCTGATAATGCAGAAGGGATTATTCTTCTGGAAGACTCCGCTGGGGATAAAGTTCGCTGGGGATAGGTGGCATCTTTCCAGGGAATAAGAATATAGGGGAAATCCATCCTTGATTTTTTTGCTTTAATTATCATGGAGACTTTCTGTATCTGAAGACTCTGCAGGGGATTATGGTGTCTGATATCTGGTTACGAGATCTTTCCTCTAGGAGACTCTGCCGGGGAACAGTGATGTCTGACCTTTGAATGTAAATGAGAATTCAGGAGGAATCCTGTAATTCTTGAATTTGCTTAAAATGCAACACACTCTTCTTTACTACAAAACATTACTAAGGAGGAGACATATCCTTCTATTGAATGGACAGAGAACAACAGGAGATTCCCTGTAGTTTCTGAATATCAACTTTCTTCACTCGCTGAGGGATGGAGACCTCTGTATTACTCCTGCTCAGGGAAATCAAATCTTCCTTCTCATCCTCTGCTGGGGACATTGCTGATCCCGCCTTAATAAATTACTGGGGAAATACCTGTAGTAATCCCATAGGCCACATCTGTAACTTAAAACCTGGATCAAAGTCTTCATGATCAATTAATCGGGGAGTCTTCATGCCCCAAGTGAAGGGAATAAACTTCTTGAAATATTTCTTGCATGATCTCTTGAGGAAAACTAGGAAGCATAGCTGGGGATATCCAGAATCACAACCTCTGCTGGAGAAATATTACTGCCAAGACACCTGTGGAGATTTTTTCATCATATACATATAAGGATAGTAATATGAACACGTCTAGTTGGAATCACATGATTTCAGAATTACTGGGACCACATGTCTCAATCCTTTTATTGATGTCCACAAATCAAAATAAATAATCTTTATATTTTTCAAAAACTGTTTTTAATTCAAAACTTTTGTTTCAAAACATATCTGTCAAAGTAAAAGAACTTTCGTAAATTGAAATGAAAATTAAGAGTGCCAGGAAATATAGAAAGGCTCAAATTGATTTGATAGGATGGTAATCAGCCAACAGCGTGATTCCATAGATCTTTACAAATTGGAAAATGGTAATTTCGTGGAAAAAGGGTACGTTGAACTACAATGACATCATTCTCTCTTCCACTTTTGACCTGTATTGCAGCCTTGAGAAAGTTGGAGAACTGTTGAAAATATTCTGATACTTCAATGATCTTATCTCTGTTATGCAGTTACTTGCCTGAAATCCCTAACTTTTGCCTAGATTGCCCTTTCGGGTTTTCAATCTACCGGGATAATATTCTCTTTGTTTTTTTATGTCTCTAATTTCTGCTTGGACCGCCCTTTCAGGTTTTCAGTCCACCGAGACGCTCATTTTTGCCTAAGCCGCCCTTTCGGGTTTTCAACTTAGCGAGCTGTTCTTTTCATTTTTTAGGCGAAGTATTTCTTGACTGCATCTGTATTCACGGGACGTGGAAGCTCTTCACCATCCATGTTTGTAAGAATTAAAGCACCGCCTGAGAAGGCTTTCTTGACAACATAGGGTCCTTCATAGTTAGGAGTCCACTTGCCCCTAGAATCATTGTGAAATAGTATCATCTTCTTGAGCACAAGGTCACCCTCTTTGAATTCTCTCAGCTTAACCTTCCTATCAAATGCCTGCTTCATTCTCTTTTGATATAACTGTCCATGGCACAAGGCAGTCATTCTTTTTTCTTCAATCAAATTCAACTGATCGTATTTGCTTTGACACCATTCAGCCTCTGACAACTGAGTTTCCATTAGTATCCTCATTGATGGAATTTCAACCTCTATCGGTAACACAACTTCCATACCGTATACAAGTGAAAATGGGGTTGCCCCAGTTGAAGTACGGACTGATGTTCTATATCCGTGTAGTGCAAAAGGCAGCATTTCATGCCAATCTTTGTAGGTAACAACCGTCTTTTGAATGATCTTCTTGATATTCTTATTTGCAGCTTCAACTGCCCCATGCATCTTGGGACGGTAAGGAGAAGAGTTATGATGCTCGATCCTGAAACTTTCACATAATTCATCCATCATCTTGTTGTTCAGATTGGAGCCATTGTCAGTGATGATCTTGTTTGGAATGCCGTATCGGCAAATGAGATTATTTTTGATGAATCTGACCACCACTTGCTTTGTCACCTTTGCATACGAAGCTGCTTCCACCCATTTGGTGAAGTAATCAATTGCCACGAGAATGAAACGGTGTCCGTTGGAAGCTTTGGGTTCAATCATACCGATCATGTCAATGCCCCACATTGAGAATGGCCAGGGAGCAGAAATCACATTCAAAAAGGTTGGTGGTACATGAACCTTATCAGCGTAGATCTGACATTTGTGACACTTCTTTACAAATTTGCAGCAATCTGATTCCATGGTCAACCAGTAGTAACCAGCTCTCAACATCTTTCTTGACATAGAGTGGCCGTTTGCATGAGTACCAAAGGACCCTTCGTGAACTTCTTTCATCAACATTTCTGCTTCCTTTTTGTCAACACATCTGAGTAAGACCATGTCATAATTCCTCTTATAGAGCACATTCTGATTAAGGAAGAAACTGCCTGACAATCTTCTCAAAGTCTTTTTATCTTTTTCTGTTGCTCCAAGAGGATACTCCTGAGTCTGAAGGAAATGCTTGATATCGTGGTACCATGGTTTATCATCAAAACTGGCCTCAGCTGTAAACACACGTGCTGGTCTACCAAGTCGCTTGATCACAATTCTGGGTACTTCGTTTGGAAAACCCACTTGATACATTGAAGACAATGTAGCTAGAGCATCCGCCATATGATTCTCATCCCGAGGAATGTGATGCAATTCAACCTTGGTGAAGAAAGTCAACAATCTTCTTGCATAGTCTTTGTATAGGATCAAGCCAGGGTGGCGTGTTTCCCATTCTCCTTTGATCTGATTGATAACTAACGCTGAGTCACCATAAACAGTAAGATTTTTGATGCGGAGGTCAATGGCTTCTTCAAGACCCATGATACAGGCTTCATATTCAGCAATGTTGTTTGTACATTCAAAGCAAATTCTTGCCGTGAAAGGAATATGAGAACCTTCTGGAGTGATAATGACTGCATCTACTCCATGTCCATAAACGTTGGAAGCTCCATCAAATACTAAACCCCATTGAGAATCTGGTTCAGGTCCTTCTTCAGGAAGTGGCTCTTTACAATCTCTGGATTTTAGGAACATGACATCTTCATCAGGAAACTCATCCTCATTATCATCGTGATCTTCAACGGGTTGGTGAGCAAGGTAATCAGCCAACACACTGCTCTTGATAGCTTTCTGGGTATGATACTCAATGTCGTATTCTGATAACAGCATCTGCCATCTTGCAATCTTACCAGTGAGTGCAGGCTTCTCAAAAATGTACTTGATTGGATCCATTTTGGATATCAACCAAGTGGTGTGACTTAACATATACTGCATCAATCTCTTAGCAGCCCAAGCTAATGCATAACATGTCTTCTCGAGTAAGGAGTATCGTGATTCACAGTCAGTAAATTTCTTGCTTAAGTAGTAAATGGCATGCTCTTTCTTTCCAGTTTCGTCTTGTTGACCCAGAATACAGCCCATAGAATTCTCAAGCACTGTCAAATACATAACCAACGGTCTTCCAGCAACAGGTGGTAACAAGATAGGAGGCTCCATGAGGTACTCTTTGATACTGTCAAATGCTTTCTGACAATCCTCTGTCCAAACACAATTCTGACTCTTTCTCAGCAATTTGAAGATAAGTTCACAAGTGGCAGTCATGTGAGAAATAAACCGGGATATGTAATTCAATCGTCCTAGAAAACCTCTCACTTGCCTTTCTGTTTTTGGTGCGGGCATCTCTTGGATAGCTTTTACTTTATCTGGATCAACTTCAATGCCTTTTTGGCTGACAATGAAGCCCAAGAGTTTACCTGACCTGACGCCAAATGTGAATTTGTTCGAATTGAGGCGAAGACGGAACTTCCTCAATCGTTGAAACAGCTTCAATAGATCTACTAAGTGACCTTCTTCTGAACGAGACTTCGCGATCATGTCATCCACATAAACCTCAATCTCTTTGTGCATCATGTCGTGAAAGAGCGTTGTCATGGCTCGCTGGTAAGTAGCACCTGCGTTCTTCAACCCAAACGGCATTACTTGATAACAGAATGTTCCCCATGGTGTTATGAAGGTAGTTTTTTCCATGTCTTCGGGAGCCATTTTGATCTGGTTATACCCGGAGAATCCGTCCATGAAGGAGAATATGTCAAACTTTGTTGTATTGTCTACCAACATGTCAATGTGAGGCAGGGGGAAATCATCCTTTGGGCTTGCTCTATTTAAGTCACGATAGTCGACACACATTCTTACCTTCCCGTCCTTCTTAGGAACTGGCACAATATTTGCTATCCACTCTGGATACACTGAAGTGGCAAGAAAACCAGCATCTATTTGCTTCAGAACTTCTTCTTTAATTTTCACGGCCATATCTGGATGTGTTCTTCTTAATTTCTGTTTGACCGGTGGACATTCTGGCTTCAAAGGTAGCTTGTGCTCTACGATGTCAGTGTCGAGACCAGGCATATCTTGATAAGACCAAGCAAACACATCTACATACTCTTTCAACAGGCTGATCAATTGCTCCTTGACCTGTGGGGATAACAATGCTCCAATTTTGACTTCTTTCACATTTTCTTCCGAACCCAAGTTGACTGTTTCCAAAGGCTCCTTGTATGGCTGAATAGTGTCTTCTTCATTTTCAAACTGGCGGGCGACCTCTTCTGGAATCTCATCCCACTCTTCCTCTTCAGCTTCGAATACAGAATGTTCAAAGTTGGGAGAGGGCATGATGTCATTGTGTTCAACGGGTTTAAGTAACCTGTACAAACAATTGTTTTTAGAGGACTGACCATGACATGCAAAAATGTGTTCTTTTAAGGTTTTTTTTGTGTTACCATTTTCCGAAAAAGCTGAAAAGATAAAAGGACACAAGTGTATAGGAACACAAAAGATCTTTTTCATGGATAGTACGTTTTTGACAAAAGTGCCCATTTTACAAAATTAATGCTTCGCGCTTTGGGCTAAAGCGGAAGATTTTTGAAAACTGAAAAGCTTAATTACTTTGATATGTGGACACAATGTGGGATGTCAATTGCGGTCCAGTTCTTCATAACTACTCCTGGTGTCACAAATCTGGGGCCTTCTTTTGTAGTTGGCTCTTGTGTTGTAATTATGCGTCAGCTTGAAATGGATCTGCTGGCGGGAAGCAACTGTTAGAAGACTGGACCAAGACAGACAACCTGTATGCACGTGATGCATGGATATGCAAAATGAATGATTTTCCAAGGAACTCTAAGTGAAGGAAAAGATAGAATTGCAAACATTTTTTATAACAAAACAAAATTTTTCATTTTAAGCATTTTTATCAAAATATACAAAGTTATCAACCCAAAATACAACCAAGAAAACCATTTAAGGACATGTGTCATCAGGACGAGCATAAACAAGTAGGAGTTGTCCTTCAAGTCTCTCAATTCTTTCTTCATAGGCCTTCTGCATAAAAGCTTTCTCCTTCACCAAACTGTCTTCAAGACCTTTCCATGCACCTGAGGACTGTGGAATCTGGGAGTAATCTGTTGTGCCTGAGGAAAATAAATCCTCTTGCACCCTTGGACGTTTACCTGCACGATCTTCTCCACTCTGCTCCTTTAACTGTCTCTGAAGTTCTTCATTTTCCATTTCGAGCACCTGGGCCTTATCCTTCCAAGCGTCTCTCTCTTTCTCGACCCTCCCCAAGGTGGCTTGGAGTTCTTCTTTGTCATCTAGCGGAAGGTAGGGGGTTTTCAACGGAGCGGGTTTGATAGGATCATGATGTGGGTATGGCATTTTCAACTGTATAGCTCTGGCTCTGATCCACTGGAGGTACGGCTCATAGGGGGTACAATCTTTCTTACCCAATTCAAGTCTCCCTTTGCGACAAACACGATGCCAAGCTCTTACTACTCTCTCTTTCATGGTAGGGTCCTCCTCGTTATCCCTCAAGAGAATACCTTCTAAAAGAATGTTAGGAGGCTTGTCCTTCATAGGGTAACCGAGTTGTCTCCTAGCAAGTACTGGATTATAAGAAATGATTCCCTTTGTGCCCATGAGGGGCACATTGGGGAACTCCCCGCAACTATCAATGATCTTCACATCGTCTAAAACTCTATTATACCATGCAATATCTGACTGGGTAAGAGACATAATCCTCTGTGACCACTGAAGGCCTGACTTGCGATCCCAAAAAGTAGCTGACTTAGGAAGATGAGAGACAAACCATTTGTAGAGTAACGGTATACAGCAGACTATGGTTCCTCCTCCTTTCAAAGTACGGTAATGGATGGAATGATAGGTGTCTCCGAGCAAAGTTGGAACAGGATTACCACTTAGGAAGATGCGTATAGCATATGAATCCACAAAACCTTCAATATTAGGAAATAGTAACAAACCGTAGATCAACAAGGCGAACAGATGCTCCACAATAATATCACAACCTTGACTGGCAAAATAAGAAACCTTCCCCATTAAGAACTTGGCAGTGAAATCTGGAAGTCCTCCTTTGGTGGTGAAGTTATTCTTGAATTCTGACTTCTTCATGTACAACACTTTTGCAAGAGAACTGTGCTCGGGTAACTTTTCTGAACCAGAGAAAGGTACTGTATCAGCAACTGGGATGTGAAGCAACTGGGCATACTCTTCCAATGTAGGCATGAGTTGATAGTCTGGGAATGTGAAACAGTGATAGACTGGATCATAGAACTGTACTAATGTCTGCAATAACCCTTCTTCCATCCTAAGTGTCAATAAATATATAAGTGCCCCATATCTGTCTCTGAAACCAATAGGATCTGCGATCGAAGAAACCAGTTTCTTTAGTTCATCTATCTTTGGATTGATGAGATTGTACTTTTTCACACTTCTCCGTCCAAAATCCATGTTTCCTGCAATATTTGCAATCCTCACTTTAAGTTCCTTGGAAAAAGGTTGAAATGATGGGAATGAATGCATGTCATGCATGAATGCAACAAACACAAACATGGTCAAACAATACAAGGCTCAAAGTTCATCACCAGCATGGAGTTTAGGACAAAGCCCCAAGATAAGTTCTAAGGTTCACCTGCCAAACGGGTTCTAAAAGTTCCCAAGGTTATGGATCCTTCTTCGGATAATACCGGGTTAAGCAACTGCTCGCTTTCCAATATTATTCTCAAAAGAATCTCGCTTGAGTGTGATATCGCGTATCAACCAAACCAGACTTTGGTCCGAAGTGGTCACCGCATCACATCCTAAGTAAGGCCAAGATGGGGTAAAGGTAAACTAAGGTCCTTGGCTTCACGGGCCCGTCGAAAGCAACAATGCCTTACAAATGACTTGTTTAGCACTATCACCCTCAAAGAGGCCTCCACCAAGCGGACAAAGGCTCAAGTCAACTCGGTAAGGATTGTCTCCTATCAAGTCAACCTGAATTATCATCCATCCTATCTCAAATGTGCCCCAAATCCGGGTATAGGATTTATCACAAGTATCCCCAAAACCCAAAATAACAAACATTACAAACAATACAATTTAGCAAATATTCACAAAGCAAACATATAAACAAGCAAAGATAGGCTAAACCCTCAAATAAGTTTAATCATAATTCCCCAGCAGAGTCGCCATTCTGTCGCGGCGGGATTTTTCACGAGATTAAGTATTGATTGAACTTAACCCGTTTGAAAAATATTTTAAATGCAAGAGTCGCCACCGTCTTTTATTTTATCCAAAAAGAGGAAGGGAAAAATAACGATAAATCCCTTTAGAGTTACGGGTTCGGGGGTTGGTTATGCAAAGGGAAGGTATTAGCACCCTCTACATCTGTGGTACTCCACAGGAACCTTTTTGCTTATGTTTATGTGAATGCTTTGCTTTTTTCGCTTTGATCGTTTGATTGGGGAGATGAGAAAAGAACTTGATTTTATTGTTTTTGGACTCGATAAAGTCGTAGACTTCATGCCTACGTATCTCCAAGGCGCAATGGAGAAATCAGAATCCACGTAGTTCTCCCAAAAGAAAAGGGGAAAGTCTGTTTTGTTGATTTTAGATTGGCGTGTCTTGCCATCTCTTGCTCGACCTAGGCGGGAGGCTTCGAGACTGACACGTCCTTTTGAAAATGTTTTTAAACTGAAAAGCCAAAGCTGGCAAAAGTTTTGAATGAGCCTAAACCCTGAAACAATAAATAAATGGGCTCATTATAAGGAAGCCCAAGAGTAAGCTTGTGAGTGTGTGAAAAGGGTTTCTTAAACGGCGACCATTGGAATCGCATCGGGTTTCTCTTTTTTGGATTTTTCGATTTTTTAACATAAAACGTGAACAATACGATTAAACACACAATATAGAAAATAAAAAAATGCGAGAAAGTAAATTATTACAACACAGTTAGCTATGAATAGTTAGTATTACGAATGGTTAGTGGAGTTAATCGAGCTGAAACTGAAACGAAACGGTTAGTAACAACATAAACAAATATAAAAAAACAATATAAACATTTACTTTAGACAAAATAAACATTTGATATAAATAAACATTTAATTAAATAAACATTAAAATAATAATTAATTTAACTAACATTTAAATAAAACATATATGCAAAATAATAATAAAAGATAAACAATATTTAGTAAACAAAAGTAATATATATATATATATATATATATATATATATATATATATATATATATATATATATATATATATATATATATATATATTTATATTTTAGACAATAAATATATAATAGACAAAAATAATATATATGTACATTTAGACAAATAATATATAATAGACAAAAATAATATATATATATATATATATATATATATATATATATATATTTTATTTATTTATTTAGATATATAATAGACAAAATAATAATATATATATATATATATATATATATATATATATATATATTTATTTATTTAGATATATAATAGACAAAAATAATATATATATATATTATATATATATATATATATATATATATATATATATATATAGATAATAATATATTATAAACACATGTCGGCAAGCCGGAACTTTGCCGATTTCAGAGATAAGTGAAGAATATTACCTTGTGTGAAGAAGATGAACTTCTGATCGTCCAAATGATCGACCGAAAGCTGGAAACCGTCACCGACGCAGTGCTGGCTGCCTTCGTGAGTACCTGACTTCAACGTCGCTTTTGATCGGTGAAACGACGCCGGAATGAAATGAACCTTGGATATTTGTGACCTGGACTCAACGAACTTAAAAGATATGAAATCGGTTTTGTGTTTCGGTGAATAATCGGGACGATTTTGGGTTACCGAAAATGAAGAACAAGTGAAATACGGTAATGCTTTTGGAAAAATATTTCTTTTCAATTCTCTGTTTCTCTCACCACACGTTTTTTCCTTACTGGTCCACCTTTTTCCTCTCTCCCCTTTTCTTACTAACCACATCTATATATATATATATATATTTAGATTACTTAAACAATAAGAAACCTAAAAAATATCTAACATAAATTAATAATATATATTTAGATTACTTAAACAATAAGAAACCTAAAAAATATCTAACATAAATTAATAATATATATTTAAATTACTTAAACAATAAGAAACCTAAAAATTATCTAACATAAATTAATAATATATATTTAGATTACTTAAACAATAAGAAACCCAAAAAATATCTAACATAAATTAATAATATATATTTAGATTACTTAAACAATAAGAAACCTAAAAAACATCTAATATAAATTAATAATATATATTTATATATTATATAATAATAATAATAATAAACTAATATAATATTAATCCTAATTAAATAAACTAATTAACAACTAAACACAATTAATATTAAGCACAAATAATATTAAACGGCACATGATTAAAATACGATAAAATCGAGCGACACGAACGCGATAAAAACGATGACAATTTGCACAGCAAAACAGACAAATTGATAAAACCAATAAACCAGTAAACCGGTAAACCAGTAAAATCAACAACACAACTCAAACAGACTCGATTAAATCACACGGCACAACACGTAATTAAATAAACAACCTAGGCAATAATAAAATCAACACGACATCACGAAAACGCTGACAAACACAATCACAAATAATCGGACAATACGAAAACTCTAATATATTCGAAATACAGTCAAAATACCGACAAACAAACAATTAAAAAAAACGCACAAAACCTAATCGAAGCGATGCCACGCACAAAAGAGATAAGCGAGATAAATACGAGGCAACGATATCGGCCAGGTTTTGCTAAAACAACGAAATACAACACGGTAAGCAACGAAAACACACAAAACCTAATCAAACCAGTTGTCACGCGAAGTTTAAGAAATTGAGATGAATACGAGACAACGAGATTAATCAAGATGTGGTCAACAAAGCCAAAGTCAAATTTTGGGGTGCGACAGCGGTGTCACTTTGAGTTTAAAAGTAATTTTTTAATATAAATAAAGTCTAATTAATCCTAACGCGCTCTCGCTGAGTTTAGGATTAATGCCTAGTTTCAGCTATCTGGTTAAAATCTCAAACTCTCATTCTTGTTGACCGTAACCTTAGTTTGCTTTGTACTCTCGTACGAAAAATAGTTTGATTAAAATAAGAAACTAAAATTGGAAAAATAAGTTTTTAGAAAACCAACACCAATTTTTTATTGAATCCCGTCGTTTCGACGGTCTTTACATACCGATACCTAAGGGTTTAGCCGAACATGGATCCGGTAACAGACATGGTGATTGGGGAATTAAACATGCAATAAGGCATAAATAAACAAAACAGTAATCAAAATAAAACCTGGATTGCAATTTAAGAACTAGAACTGAATCTTGAATCTTCGATTAAAATAATTCCGGCAAGCTTTGGCAATGAATAATCCTTACAATTGAATCCCAAATGCGTAAAAAATAATAAATCGTAATAGTCCCTGATGTGGAGAAACTATCACTTTTACAGAGTAAAGCAACTGCTTAGAAAACTAAAAGAAAAATAGTGATGAATAAAATTAAGCCTAAACTGAAAACTAGAAGAAGCGAGAGCTCCACGTGCAAGTCTGAATGGTCCTTTTTATATCCATTCCATATTCCTCATTTGTAGAAGAAGTTAGTGGAAACAGTGGCTAAAAGAGTGGAGGAAAAGTAGGAAGACTAGGTTGTGGCGGTTGCCACAACCCTAATTCCATGATGAGTGGCAAGCACCACTCTTGTAGTAACTGCCCACCACTTTTCAAGGGTTGGTGGCGGGCGCCACCTCCCTTTTGGCCCAATGTGGTGGGCGCCACATCCTTTGGGTAATGGGCGCCACAAGCCCATTTGCTTTGGTGGCCCATTATCCCATTGGAAACCTCATTTTCTTCTCTTTTCTTGCCTTTTTCTTTTCCTTTTGCTATTTTCCATTTTCTTGCGGTAAACCTTTTAATCGATAAATACCTGCAAATAAACATAAAATATTGTGTAATAAATAGTGTTAATCGAGTAAAAAGCAGTGCATGTAGAGCCAAAATTACGATACATTTTCGCGTTATCAGTTGTGTGTTGATTCCTCAAGTCAAAGTATGGCCAACCATTGGTTCTCAAAGGGGATATCTCTCAATGCATGATCTCTAAGGTTCTAAATCACCTTTCAATCTCATTTTGATCAATAGTACACCAAAGTTTTGTTGCTTACTTTTCAAGGAAAGTCAAAGGTTCATGTGTTTATTTCCATGTCTTCTTCACCAAGATACCTCAATCTTTGAGCATTCTCATCAAGAGACAATTAAAGACACCTCGTTTTGAGCTCACATGATTATCCATGTGCTTTAGAATGCAAGGAAAGTCCAAGTACACAAAGTTTGTTCCAAGTGGTTTGACCAAAAAGTCAACATTTGAAGTCAAAGTTCCAAGGATCATAACTCCTTCAATTCTCAACATTCTTGGGTGCTTCTTTTTTCATATGACCCTTATTAACATACACTAAAACTTCTCTTTACATGACAAGAGCCAATTATTCTTGGAGAACCATCAAAAGTTTGGAGACATTATAGGTCATTTGTGGACTTAGTGAAATTTGACCTATTTTCAAGTGACTTTTTCTCAACTTTCAAGGATCACAACTTCTTCAATTCTCAACATTTGAGGATGATTATTTTTGCACAATATCATTAGTGATGCTCTCTACAAGTTTGCTTCAAAGATCAAAGTCTAATTATGCTTGGAAGACCATGGAATTTATTGAGACATTACATGTCATTTTAAGCCATTTGATACTTAGAATTTTCTAAGTTACATGACAAGTTTTTCATTTCAACTTCAGCATGACACAACTTTGTGCTCAAGCATTCAAATGCAACCTTTCTTTTCACATTTTAATCTTTGTTATGATGTCAACACATTGCAAAAAGAATGGGACAAAAAAGCCTCATGAGCAAAGTGCCCAATTGAGTTTGACATGGAGACTTGGAACTGAAGAAATCACCATGGCCCGAAATTTGAACTTCACTAATCTCAATTCCAAGATAAATTAGCATGTGTTTTGGACCTAAACATGTTTAAATAAGTCTCCATAAGTTAATTGACCCTTGAAACACATCATTTGGCTGAGTTTTGATGGATTGCAAGTCACAACTTTCTCACTTCATGATCAAATTCGTTTTGCATGAGTTAAGCTTGATTCCACACGTATTTGGATCCAAACACATTCCCTATAAATAGAGGAAGCTACTGCATTCATTTCCAGTCTTTTCAAAGCCAAGAAACCCTTGTTGCAACTTGAGATTTTCCAAAAAAAATCAACTATCGTGTTTTGAATTCCAACCTATTTCACCTTAGTTACTTGATTCCATTAGCATCTTCGGTATCCTCTGGAGCTTTTGCAACAATTCCCAAGCTCTGAGACCTTCTGAAGTTCTCTAACCAGACGAGCTTCATCAACCTCTGATCACCATCTTGACAAGGTAGTCCTGAGCACCATTTGAACTTAAACAAGTTACCACAATATAGTCTTTCACCCTCTGATACTTTCCCCTAACTTATCTAGTGTTAATTTATCATGTTCATCATCTAATTTTATTTTTCGTGGCTTGCTTGTTTCTTAAACTTCTATGATATTCCTCGTGCTCAGTTTAGATAAATAAATTTGGAGCATGAGGTTGAATTCAGGATGAGAAGGTGGTCACAATAGTGGTAGCCTCGTGTTCTGAATTTACCAAATGTTGTTTTAGGTCATCTGAGTTTGGTCATACACGCTGGACAAATCAAATAACCTGATTGGTTCAATTTAAATGCAATCATATGTTTCATTTCAACTAAATTCCATCGTGCGCCTTAAAATAAGGAGTGTTGGATCTGCCATGTCAATTAATGAGGCATGATCCAACGCTCCGTATTTTTTTTAATTTTAATTATTTTTCCCTTTTCATTTTTAATAGGGTTTTCTTTTAAAATTCATAGTAATTTCATTTTAAATCAAAAAAATCCCAAAATAATTTCTAAAATTTTCTTTTATTTTCTCAATCTCATTTTCATTTTTCAAATTTCATTTCACTAATTTTCTATTTTTCATGAATTTTCTCTTTTCTCATTTGTTTTAATTAGTTTAAAAATACTTTTCTGCATTTTAAAGAATTTTGTGGATTTTTCACTTTATTTCTATTTTAAAACTCATTTTAAAAATCTTTTTGATGCATTTTATTTTATCTCTATGCATTTTATATTTGTTTGACCACAGTGTACTTCTGTTGGCCTTGGATCATAGGTCTCATCAAACTCAATGGATCTTGGGTGTTGATGAGGGTGAAAACCCTAATCAACTAAAATGGATGATTGGTTTTGATGATGACATGATCAAATCTTTGATCCAATTTGGGTGTGATCTCTCTTGTCCCCTTCTTCTTCATCTCTTTATCTTGCTCATGATCAATTGGATGGCTTGTTTTCATCTTGTTCATGATGTATGTATTGGTATTTGATAAACTTTCATCATTTCAAAGCTACCTCTTAATTGACCATGGATCATTTAAGGTACTTTGGATTGATGTATAAGTTTGTCCTAAGTACTATGAAGTATGGATTAAAGTAATGGACCATCCTCCCAGCCTTTGTGCTTGATCATTTCTCTTTTTCTTTTTGTATGGCATATATTTAGGAGAATAATTTACATATTATTTCTCTATCATGTATTAATAAAAATATTATTATTGATCGGCCTCATATAGTTGTGACTTCTACATAACTCCAATTACGATTTCTTAACATAGCGCTAAATTTGTCCCGAAATTGAATCATTTTTGTAAGTGGGATTGGAAGTATCATACTCCTCATGGTATTGTGTGAAAATATTGGTTCCTTTTCACTTATGAGAGTTAGTGGCATACTTGTTAATTTTATCCAAGTTAGAGCCCTTCTCATATATGATATAAAGGCCCATGTTTTCATGCTTGTGAGTGAATAGTTGAGTGTTCTCCAAAAAATGAAAAAAAATGATTTTCCCTTTTGATTACTAACATTATCTACTAACATTTTATTGTACTAAATTAATTTTAATGTCATTTATCTTATGTTTTTTACTTATTTTGTCATTCACTTTATGCTTTTACTTTAGCATCCCATATCATATCGTTTATGTTTATGCTCTTTTACGCTTTCTCAATCTGGATTTCTTTTTCTCTTGAAGACATTAATAAAGTAATAAACCTAAAACTGGTTCTCTTGATCCATGGATTTGAAGTTATTATCCTTAACATTGTTGCAGAGTTATGGACTTAGAACTAGGACATTGACCCTTGCTTTTTAGGAGTTGATGATCTGAGACCTGGGATCCATCTGATACCTTTGACTTTGGACTTGTTTTGAAGACTTGGTTTGGTTATTTTGGTTTCATCTGATGTATGATATATATATTCTTTTCTCATTTTGGATTGCTTGACTTATGTCACAAAGCTTGCTATTTCTTGGTTAGATCTTTCCTCCTTAGCTTTTACCTTATGCTCTAAGATAGTCTCTTCTTCTTCTCCTCCCCTTCTTTAATTTTTAAAATCTTCTCCCTCTTTTCAAAAATCTTCTTGTTTTTTTAACTTGAATCACTTTCTTAATAAACCTTGACTTTTGTCAAGATATTTTTCAAAACCCTTTTCTTAATAAATGTTAATCCATCTTAAGCATATTAAGACCAACTTCAAAAGATTTAGAAAAGGCATAACTCATTCAAATCATCTTGTGCCCTTTATGCACTTTTACTGTTAAAACTTTTTTCTCAAAGTTTAGACATGATTAATTTCCATAGTTGAGATATAATTCCCCTATCCCCATAGAATTGATGATAATTATTTTCCTTCTGCGAGAGCTAGTGGCATACTTGTTGATCTTTATCCAAGTTGGAGCCCTTCTCATGATGATGCAAAGTTCTCATACTTGTGGATGACTAGTTGAGTATTCTCCTTAAAATGACAAAATGTATTTTCATAAAAAAATGAATCAAAACAAACATCTTTGTTATTTTTACCACGAACTACGAGGTTTTGATCCTCCATTGCACTTTGTGGGTACGTAGGCATGAGACTCTTAAAGTCCTGGAAAACATAAAAAAAAAAAACTTCTTTCCTAATCTCCTCAATCATTTGCAAACAACACCTTTTTAGACTAAAAAGTATACATGTTAAAGGAGGTTCCCATGGAGTACCATGGATGTTTAGGATGTTAATACCTTCCCTTTTCATAATCAACCCCCGGACCCTTATCTCTTTTTATTAGTTTTGTTTTAAAACTTCTTTGAGTTTTATTCGTACTTTTTCCATTTTCCTTTAAATTAATCAATATCTTAATATAAAAATTGTTATCACTACACCAAGCATGTAAGAGAGGAGAATAACACAAAAAGGTTCCTCCTTTCTTCTCATGACGCTCATGAAGAGAGTAGTAAACCTCATCTATGAGGAAAGGCACCGGGTTTCCAGAAAGAAAGATTTCTATACCTACTTGGTCCACGAAATTTTCAATACTAAAAAAAAGAACAATCCCATGAACCAAAAGATCCAGAACGGTGTTGAAGGCCTTCCAATTCTCTGCCTTCTCAAACTTCAAAGCTAAATCTTATAGGAATTTCTTGGCAAATCCTTTGAAGGTCCCATTTTTGTCCTAATTAAATAGCATATCTTGGACACCAAATCTCATAGCTAAGGCTATTCTCTTGGGAGTGATATCCTCTTCAAGCTCGGGGAAAAGATTTTGATTCTTCAGGTTTTAATCCAAGATCATTTCAAATTCTTCCAACGTGGGAGCCAGTTGGAAGTCAGAGAAAGTGAAATAACATAGAGGAGGATCGTAGAAACGGGCCAGAGTGATAATGGAAAATTGATCCACCTTTTCATTCACTAGGTTCAAGCTCTTCCCATGATCTTTCCTGAACTCATCACACTTTATGGGAGTCAACTTGGAGCTTAATTTCTTCAAATCATCAATCTCTGGTTTCTTGTATTTGAAAAAGTATGTGCTTCTCCTTTCAAGATTATTTTTTTTGCTTGCAGATATCTTAGGTTCCTGAAATAAATAGAAGACAACTAAGAGCTTTGTTTTTTTAATGCATATGAAATAAATGTGGATGAATTCTTTTTTTTTTGCGGAATATAGGTTCAAAGGTTCGAGGTATTGATGGATCTGATTGCTTGCATGAGAAGGGGTCTCACCGGGTTTGATCTAGGTTTGTGAAGGATTCCCAGAGCCATAGATCCACAAGAACGTTTGCCGCTTACAAAAAATACATATCGAGCATTAACTCCTTCAAGGGAATCTATCATGGGTGAGGTCCTCGTGTTGATCCTTACGTATTGGGGATCCACACTACACGACCACTGACTTCGGGGTTCTAGACATGGTTCCCAAAGTCATAGACCCACAAGAATACTTACCACTTACGACAACTACATGTCAAGCGTAAACTCTTCTGAGAGAATCTACTCTGAGTGAGGTCTTCATGCCAACCCTTACGAGAACTACATCTCGGGGAACCGCACTATGAAACCATCACTTCTAGTTGGACAAAGGGTTAAAGATTCTACAATGGTCCTTAGAGTCACGGATCCTCATGAAAACATCGGAGCTTACAACAATTACATGTCGGGTGATAACACTTTTAAAGGATCTACTCTAAGTGAGGTTCTCAAGCCGACCCTTACGAGAACTACATCTCGGGGACCCGCACTACTCAACCCCATCTTGTCTTATGTTTTCACTCTAGACTCGGGTAGAGAGTCTTTCCCACAAGGTTTGCAATCAGAGGATCAATCAATTACCGCAACATAATGAAACCATACAACAGATTATATAACAATATAACAATAGAGATAACAAAGCATAAGATAAAGAAAAGTCACACAAGTAAAGAAACAGAGGCACACAACACACCAAACTAGGGTTTACTCAGTTAAGAGAACCATGGTCCCCAACAAAGTCTCCAAGTGTTGTATCTCGGAAAAAGAATACGACTTCGCGAGGCGCGTCGCACGTTTGCGGGATGACTATAGAGTCCCCATCGAACTTTATTTATTTCCAAAAAGAGGGGAAAAGAAAATATCAATAAAACCCCTAAAAGAAAGACAATGATATGGTTGTCTCAACCAAATCGGGTTCGGGAGTCGATTATGCAATGGGAAGGTATTAATACCCCTCATATTCGTTGTACTCAACGAAAAACGTTTAGTTAGTTATGCGCATTTGTGTTAGCATTCAAATATTGGCTTTCTTGAGTTATTAAAAGAAAAAATGAAAAGGACTAAAAGCTTAATTTTTTATTAGGGTGTGTGACGAGACTTTGAATCTCGCTCCTATGTATCTCTGGGTGCGATGGAGAACTCAAGGCTATGTAGTTTTAGGTAAAAAAAAGTTTGTTTGTTGGTCGATTTTAGCGAAAACTATTTTCTCACAATCGATGGAAAAACATTACTTGCTACCCAAAATAGTGGAGAAGGGATTGTTTGCATCTGACCGGGTGGATAGATATATCAACATTCATGGGAAAACATCGCTAGCTTACTCACACGTATGAATGGACGAAGCGTTATCTTGCATCGCCTCGAGACGAAATACCTTTTGTTTGTGAAAAGGGTTTAAAGATCATCGCATGACGGCGATAAAAGAGTTTTATTGGTTTGATGTCTTTTTGGGTGATGAAGAGAGCTCAGATGGTCGAGAACTACATCTCATATCCCAACTCTCGGGAGCTCGTGGACAACACCATGTTCCTTTTTCATCTTATTTGCGAAAAGAGTCTAATTTATGTGTTTTTTGGTTTTATTTGAGAAAATGCACTCTATGTTATTCGAGGTTTATTTTGAATTGTGGAATTGATTAGAGGATGATGAGTATTTAGATAGATGAGAACGATATCTCAGATCCCAAATCTCAAGAGCTTGTGGGCTACACCTCGTTCCTTTTCATTCGATTTATTGAAAAGTGGTAAATAGTGATTAATTGTTTGGATTTTTCATTGGGAAAATGATTTGACGTTAGATCAAGCATTTGATTATCGTTTGGGAAAGTGAATTGACTAAGATTGTTTGAAATTTTTAAAATGATTTGAATGTGGAATGTTGAGAAGTTGAGATAATGAAAATGGTATGAAAAGAAAAGTTTGAAATGGCTTAGTTTTGAGATGATTTTTAAAATAGCTTGATGTTGGCTCAAGCATTTGACTTGTATTGCAAAATAATTTAGAAATGATTTTGGTAAATGGTTAGAAATGTATTGAAATTGATGGTTAAAGATGATGAATAAGAATAGTAACGCAAATGGTGCGAATCGGATCATAAAAGGGGTGTGAATTCAAATGTAGTGATGTGAACTCAAGCACATGGCGTAATCAAACGCCACAATCGAATCGAATATACATACAAACATTCAACATGATAATAAAAATACAATAGAATACACAATATCTACATCATACATCCACAACAAATGAATTGAAAAATAAGGCAAGAAACGAAAATGTGCACGTAATAAAATTATGATGCAAAGATATGAATCAAAGTCGCGTACGTGAAGATGTACAAAGCTACCGCAAGAAATTAATTTGAGTTACACATAATGACGTTGGATCATTATTATTAGCATAAATCGAAACATAAAAGTTGCTAACGCGTAAGCGATCATCGCAAATTGAATCCAGAAACAACGAGATAATAAAATCAATGAAAAGCATAAATTGCAAATTGAAACGCGAATTGGTGGGAGCACAAAAGGCGGAATTTCATTATGCTAAACCGTTGGACGCATGTAAAATTGAAACGCAACGAAAAATAATTAAAGTGTCGCATATAAACCGATAAAATCAACCATTAGTTTGCTACACCTAACGTGATCATTGCAAGATGGATCTAAATCGCACGACAACCAAATTCAATGAAATGAAGCGCAAGAATGCAATCATCGCAACCAGATTGAACTAACATAAATGTCACGCATCATGCACACATATATCCAAACAGTGTATCGACATGATTCGATCCGAACAACGTAATTAAAACATAAATAAAACAGCAGCAACCCATGCAGATTATATACCTTTTTCACTATTTTCAAAAGTATTATAATATATTTACAACTCAAATCCAATATATATATATATATATATATATAATATATATATATATATATATATATATATATATATATATATATATATTATATATATATATATATACTATGAGTTAAAAGCTAAAAGGAAAAAAGAATCTTACCGCAAAAAGGAACAGTTCTGATGGCTATGAGTTTGGTCGGTCTGCTATTAATAAGAGAGAAACGGATTTGCACTCTCTCCAATTTGTTATCCTAGTTTTGTTGAGAGTGAAGGTTTTCAAAAAAACATGCGCCACTACTTATGGTTTTTTCTCTCGCTTTTCTCCCTTTGCTCAACAACAGAATATATACATGTACTATTAGATATTTTCTATTTTTTGTAAAATACCACAAAAGCCCTTGTTTAGTGATTTAGTGTAAAAATGAAAGAAAACTAATTGAAACCAAAAAACAAAAAAAAACTTAAAATAATCCAAATAAAATTGAAACGAGACTACAACTAATCCAATTTAATTTTTATAAACATGTTGACACAAAAATAAAAACAATAGAGATTAAAATGAGTAAAAATTGAGCGCAATAAATGCTCGAAAAAATAAGATTAATGCACTAAAATGATTAGTGCAAAAAATTCTTTATTGAAAAGGCTTAAGTTGGTCAAAATGCAACCGAAAAAGGAGTCGGAAAAATAAAATGAGGATGTCAGGTTAAACTACACGAAGCGTAGATTAATAAAATTGACGTTCGTAAGCTCGATTTTTATTTTTTTCCGCCTGCTAATTTTACGTACATTTGAGAATTAGTTTAACCAATTTGTTTGTAGATTCTGGTTGACATTTTAAATATTATATGTGATGAAATACATGCTATGGAATGAAGGTGACACAAATGTTATGAAAATGTATTGATTTAAAGATTCATGGTCAAAATTAGGGTGTGATATTATGCAGATGTCATGAATGCATGATAGTTAGGATCTGAGATAACATGAGTCTCACAGAACATCCTACATAGGAGGTCTCCCTATAATGGGACAATTCTAAGCTTTCTACCAATTAACCACTCATGGTTGGCTTTAATGTGTTTGGATAGGTTTCTAGAGTCACATACCTTAATCAATTTGCGTCCTACAACGGGCGAGCCAGTTTAGGACGAGATTGATAAAAAAAAGTCTAATCTAGGTGGATCTTCGTGCTATCCATTCAAGGTGTGCACCCTAGAGTCATGGACCTTAGGTGAATCAACGTCATGCAATGGGCGAGCCATTTTACAACGAGATTCACATAAATGTCTACTCTATGAGGAGTCTTCAAGTTAGCCATTAAAGGTGAGTACCCTGAGGACTAACACTACACAACTTCCATTTTATCCTATGTTTTTTCTCATTTTCTCCAAAGCTCGGTAGTAGAGCTTTACTCAAAATTCCATCCCAAATACCACAGATAAACAAGATAATAAATAGGCAAAATAAAAATATAGAAGAAGAAAACAAAAGGAAACAAAGCCAATATTCATCGCAAATCTAATTAAGTTAGGCCTGACACTTTAGCTGAAGTGTAGTCCCCAACAGAGTCTCTAACTGTCATGGCGCAAAAAATACCTAGAGCATTCGTACGCTCGAGATGATAACAGAGTTGCCACCGAAATTTATTTATTCCAAAAGGAAAGGGAAAATATGGATAAAACCCTTAAAATAAAAAGAAAATGGTTGCTGCAACCAAATTCGAGTTATGCAAGGGGAAGGTATTAGTACCCATCACATTCATCGTACTCAATGGGAACCAATTAGTTAGATTTGGGAATAGAATTTCAACTTTTCTTATTTGTTTCCTTCTAGTTATTGAAGGTTGAAAAGCAAAATGTTGCAAAAAGGTCTTTATTAAGGTGCTTGACAAGGTTGTGAGGCTTGCTGCGATGAGGAATTAAAGGCGATGTAGTTCTGGGTAACAAATGAGTGTTGGTTGGTTGATTTTAGTGAACGGATATTTCGGTCGCATTCTAGTAGCTAAGAGTTGCTTTTATGCTCGCCATTGGAGGCTTAAGCATTTGCTTGTATTGAGGTAGAACGACCTAAACATTGTTCGTCTGTGAAAAGGGTTGATGTGTTGAATTGCTTTTAGGAGGATGACTAACACTCGGTAACACCAAGACGTGTGCCTCAGGGACGATTATTCGAGGTTTAAAGGAGTGTGTACCCAAACGTACGTTTTTCATCCTAAAGTGTTTATGAATTTTGTTTGTGGAAGATGAATGTTCGATAAGACCAAGATATGTGTCTGTGGGCCGATTATTCAGAGTTTCAAGGAGTGTAAACCCTTGTTTCCTTTTTCATCCAAGTTTGGTTGGGTTTTTATAATAAAAGAAGAATGCTCGGTAAGACCGAGGTGTGTGCCTCAAGGCCGATTATTCAAGGTTCATGGAGTGTATACTCCAATGTTCCTTTTTCTTTCGATTTTATTAAGGAAAATATTTTAGCAAAGCATTTAATTCAATAAGAAATTTGATAACGATTAAGCGTTTTCATATGAACTTTGGAATAAGTTTGAATTTGATTTTGAAAAAAAAAAATACTTGACGTTGGATCAAGATTTTTGTGCTATCTGGAAATAATGTTGATTTATTTTTTTAAATGATTTTTTATTAATAAAATAATTAAAAAAAAGAAAAGAAATAAATAAAATCAAATAGTTATGGGGTGCATGAGGTAGTAATGGAGAGATGGGAAAGCAAAAATAAATGATGTATGGGCCAAATCCCCAACATAAAGAAAAAATAAAATAAAATAATAAAATGTAGCAGTGAAAGAATTAGAGGGGCGTGGATAGTGAAATGATCCATCGTTGCCCAATTAAAAGGAAAAGGGCCCAGGTCAATAGGAAATGAGGAGTTAAAGGATAATTGAACCTCCAATCCTTTGATGCAATCAAAAGTTGATCTAATGGTTGAGATTAAGGATGCATGGAGATATGGTGGGGGGCTCCCTATAGAAGACCAAGTAAAGTTGACTGGTTAGTTAATCAGACGACTATGAGAGTGGCCACGTATTCCAGGGAGATGTGGAAGTGAGAGATAAAAATAAGAAAAACCTCACATGAGGCTCACTTATCCACTTCCTATCTCTCTCTACCTTCAGACAATCATTATATCCTCAACCACTCACCATAGGGTAAAACACTTTTTAACACTCTCTATCCTCTCAAATATAATTAAATACGATGGTTCCTCATGATCATGAATCCATATTTCGCAACCATACATTAAATCAAAAAATAATCCAACAAGCTAGGTTTGTTCCATCATCACCTTCCAATAATAATAGTTTGTGCCATCTAAAACAGATGGTTTGTTGACTGGATCTCCATCCTTCATTCTCTCCATTTTTGCAGAATATATCTTCCTTGGAGCTCACCCAACAAGCTAGGGTGCCTGCTCTGTTGCCAATTGAATTTTTGCTCCCTAGGGAACAAATGTCGAATATGATGCTCCAGCTACGGGCGCGACAAGTTACACCAGAAACAATAGGCTAACTAGTAATAAACGATGGAGCAGAAAAGCAATAAAGAACACAATCAATTTTTTTACCCAATTCAGTGAAACTACACCTTTGTCTAGGGGATTGAGTCCATAACCCAAGAAAGGAAATTCATTATTAGTAGATTAGTATAATTAGACTTACAATCAATAAATTTATATTTAGAGTATCCCCCTTAATATGAGAATCTACTCACTTTCTTCTTTGCCATAATCCCAGTGACAGGGGAAAACAACCACTAACCCTAGTGATCAACTTCAATCTTCACAAGATAAATAATGTTGAAAGTTATAACTCAACTAGACAAACATTATATGCCAAGTTACTGAAATATAGAGGTGTATATAAAAAAATGTTAATTAGAACTCAACTAGACAAACCTTATATGCCAAGTTACTGAAATATAGAGGTGTAATTAAAGATTCAACATTAATCCTCTAAGGGCATTAGCATGAATACACGATACAAAATCTATAAACTCCAAGATATTCAATGGGATTGTTTGTCTTCCAATGTAGGTTTTGATCTCCTTATATAGAAAATAAATCTAGGCTTTTTCCTTGTGGATCTTCAAATATTTTCGTCCATATATATATATATATATAATTATATATATAGATATATATATATATATATATATATATATATATATATATATATATATATATATATATATATATATATATATATATATTATATATATATATATAAACTACCATTAAAGCTTTAAAATCACATTTTAAGGGAGAATTCTGACCCTTCACCAAATATTTATTTGATTTAGGTGACTCTCATAGGCTCACATGTCCGTACACGTATCATCAAAATGGTACAGTCGAACGCAAACACATGCATATTGTGGAAACAAGCCTTACCTTGTTATCTCATGCTTATCTTCCACTAAACTTTTGGGAACATAGCTTTTCATTTGAAGTTCATGTGATTAATAGGTTGCCTACTGAAGGTCTAGCTCATTTTTAGTCTTCACTATTTGCCTTGTATCACAAGTATCCTTGCTATGACACACTCTGAGTCTTTGGTTGATTGTGTTTTCCTCTCATTCGTCCCTACAACAAACATAAGTTGTAATTTAGGAGTCAAGAGTATGTGTACTTAGGGATTTCATATCAACATAAAGGCTACAAGTGTTTGAGTAAGTCAGATGAATTCTATATTTCTAAGGATGTCATTTTCCATGAGCACCTATTTTATTATCCAACATTGTTTCCTTCTGATACGGATATCCCTGATGATCATTCATGTACCTCTGAGTCCATTCCATGTCCTTTAATTTTACATTCCAATGTTCCTTTGGTCCCAAGTCCAAATATGGTGGGTCATGGCTCTATCTCTGCCCCAAATAATGAGGCATTATCATAAATCTCTTTGAATATTGGTCCTACTAACTCACCCCATATACTTATACTTAGTCCCTTGTCCCCTTGAGTACATCAACTCTCAGTCCTCAAACACCTCCTACTTCTCCACATGGTTTTACCATGAGTCTCTCAACTGAGTTAGAGTCTTCTATTATACCCCATGTTGACTTGTGCCAAGATGGGTCACTCCAAGCCTAAGGTTATTATTTCACATGTTAAACCTACTTCATTCAATCAAGATCTCTCCAATGCACATTGGCTCCAAGCTATGAAGCTTGAGTACGAAGCTTTTCTAAGGAATTATACATGGACATTAACCATTCTTCCCTCACATAGAAAATATGTTGGATGCTAGTGGATTTTCAAGGTTAAAGAAAATCCTGATGGAATTGTGCACAAGTACAAAGCTTGACTAGTAACTAAAGGATTTCATCAATAATTTGGTTTTAAATTTAATGAGACATTTTCTTTGGTTGTCAAGCATGTGACCATTCGATTCATTCTCACTTTATCTCTTACTCACAAATGGGAGCTTCAACATATCGATATCAATAATTACTTTTTAAGTGGCTCCTTAAATGATGATATTTACATGACACAACCTCATGGTTTTGAGCAGAATGATCCTTCTATTGTATGCACGTTGCAGAAGGTGTTTTATGGGCTAAAATAATCATCTCGTGCATGATATGCAAAATTGACTCAATCTCTAGTTCACTTTGGTTTCTCCCATAGAAAGTGTGATCACTCTCTTTTCATATACTTTCATTAAGGTGTCACTCTCTCTGCCTTGGTCTATGTTGATGATATTCTGCTCACTGGCTCTTCCTCCTTTCTCATTCATAAGCTTATATATTTTTTGCATGCTAAGTTTGCACTCAAGAAGTTGGGGTCACCTAAGTATTTTATGGGAATTGAGATCAAGTGTTTAGCCTCTGAGAATCTTCTACTCACTCAGTCTAAATATGTTTCTGATCTCCTCACTAAATACAATATGAGCCATGCAAATTGTATCACTACTCCAATGCATAACACGTGCAAACTTAGCAAACATGGCTCATCACCTCTTATTTATTCCTTCATGTATCGCTCAATGGTTGGTGCACTTCAGTATGTCACTCTTACTCGCCCAGATATCGCTTTCAGTGTCAATAAAGCATATCACTATGTGGCCTCACCACTAGACTCTTATTCAGTAGCAGTTAAGTGTATCCTGTGTTATCTCAGTGGGACTCTTGATCATGAATTCCTCATTTGTCCTGCATCCTCTTCGTGCAAGCTCTCTCTTCATGTCTACAAAGATTTTAATTAGACAAGTGATCTCGATGATAGGTGATCCACCTTTGGATCTTGTATCTTCCTAGGCATGAAGCTTGTTTCACGGAGCTCGAAGAAGTAGAATTTAATGGGTATATCTAGCACGAAGGCCGAATATCGTGCCTTGGCACATACTATTTATGAGCTGGTTTGGCTTGAGTCCCTTCTGTGATAACTTCGTTTTCCATTTCAGACTCCTACATTGCTATGTGATAAACTTAGTGCAACTTTTCTTTCTCATAATCCAATGCTTTATGCTCGCACCAAACACATTGAATTGGACATTCACTTTGTGTGTAAACGTGTAATCTCCAAACTCTTGAAGATCCGAAATGTTCCATGCTCATTACAACTTGGGGATACTCTAACCAAGTCTTCACCTCTCCATGAGCTTGTAGGGGGTATTAGGAGGTTAGCTTAGGCTGCAAGTTACATAATACCCTTAGTATGTGCATTGATGTATGTCAATATAAGAGAATCACCATGCATGCAAGCGTGCATATCTATAACTAACTATCAACCACCATCCGTGTATATATATATATATATATATATATATATAATATATATATATATATATATAAATATATATATATATTATATATATATATATATATATATATATATATATATATAATATAATATATATATATATATATATATAATAGTTGTAGTTATTTGTAAAGGTGATAAAGATTGAATGTAAAATGTAATAAACACGTTCTATTACCTAATATAAAATTGCACCCTCATGTTGACCGATAAATTGATGATCATCATTTACTTTAGATGTAGGTCATCAATGTAGTTGATTTGAGTGATACTTCTTGTATATGTAGATCTAATCGCTTGAATTCATCATCCAATAGACGTAAATATATATGTAGATCTAATCGTTTGATTTCATCATCCAATAGACGTAATAGGTAGAACTTCAATTTCGTCACCCTATGTTTACTCGAAAATAGATCTTCTCCTGCTCCCTCTCTCATATTTTTCATACTGTTCCAATTTTAATCATTTATATATTAATTAATATTAATTATTTTTTACATTTGACCAAAATGAATGGTTGAGATGGAGCAGGACCGTTTAGCCACTGCAAATGATCCAAATAATATTTGCTCCGAATGAATAGACAATTCTTAACAATATCAATGTACTTCAAGTGATTCTTATCTCTTTTGCCAATATAAAGTTCAGCAATTATTTTAAGTGTGGAATTCCCAACACTACCCTTAGACTATCATTTTGATGAGAAGAATTTACTATATTGATGTTTTTGAAAGGATTAGCATATTCCTTATACTCGCCTTTTTAATAATATCTTAGCTTATAAAAAAAATTCTCTTCCTCGTGAACTAGAAAGGAAACTTGGGATTGTTTTTGTTTTGCATTATTGTCATCTGATGTATCATTCATTACTTTTTCTGGTGTAAGAACCACGCATAATTATTCTTTATCATCTTAAATTGTCCTTATATTCTTTACATCAGGTTGCATGATGACTTAAAATGTCGCAATTCATGATTCTTGTTTCTCTAAATTGACCAAGGCATAGTATTTTCCTTTGGCATATTCAACTCTCATGGAATGGTTGGCTTCTCATAATTTTATTGGTGTTTGAGTCACTTGCACTGAAAAATATAATGACCAATGAATTGATTTGAGACATGTTATCATACACTACCACGTATTCATATAGAAACCAAAACTTTATACTTTTACCATTATCTTCTTTAGACACGCCCTCTAAAATTTATATCCACTTATAAACTAGCATATTCTCCAAAAACTTTGTTCTTTATTGTTCATCTAAAGAGATGGCAGTATCCATGGCCTTTTGATATTTCAAATAGAGTTTCATTCTCCATGTCCACCATGTATCATAATTTTTTGTAGTGTTTTTAATTTTATTTTTAAACTCCCTTAGCTATATTAAATTTAAATATTCTTCTCTCCTTTTTTATCTCACTCAGCATGTATGCCATTATGTTTACATTAATGAGGAAGACCTTTTCTTTCAAAAGCTTAGGTGTTGACACGGAAAAAAAATTGTTGCAGCCAAACAAGTCAATTAAGAGTTGACAAAGCCAAGTTTTTATTAGAGAATCCAAGGAATTTTAGAGTAAAAACGAGTCCAATGATCTAGGACGAAAAAGAGTTTTAGAAATTTGTTGATTCTTTTGGAATTGGCTGCATTATGTAAAATAACATGGAATTTTTTCAAATTGGTTCTGGTGTAGAAGGGTCACATGTTGAACACGATGTTTCAATATGTGAGTTGCAGCATCTGGTCTCTGTCAACAGACATGTGATATTGCAGTTTTGTTTCAGTATTTCTCTATCTAAGATTCACTTTACAATAGAAGATCTACGAGTTATGGAGAGAAGCTAAGTTGGATGTACTGGTGCAATATGTGAAACACGATGTTCCAGCATGTGCAGTGCAACATCTGACTGTGTTCAGCATGCCTTGATGGATGTTGTTTTGTGCACGCTTTCTAATTGAGATTCAATCAGATTTGATGCGTTTATTTTAGCAATGTTTGATGATCTGTTTGACAGATGATGATGTTCAAATCAAATTTAAATGAGATTTAAATTTGAATTTGAAATATAACAAATCATATCTTTTAGAAAGATTTAAGGAGAAAATCATATTCAACTGATTCAGCTATTTTCTGGACGAATCAAATGCAGATGTCCATTGAAAAAATCCCAGAAGATATTGCTATATAAGAAGACTAAACTGTCATTGTTTGATAAGAGTTTTGGTGCGTAATAACTAGGTTCTTTGTGCTAGGGTCTGAGTCTTTGTTACTTGTATTCTACATTAATGTCATAATTGGATTAGTGTTGAATCTACTGTTGTACACCATTATGTCACACTAACTTGACATAGTTAGTTTGTCTTAATTGAGTTGTAATATTCAATATTGTTCATTGAGTTGTAATATTCAATCACGGGTTGTGTGATTGATAAGAAAGTGAGTAGCTTATCATAATTAAGGGGTGTCCTTAAATAGAAAGACACTAGGATTAGGAAGAAGCTATGAACAACATAGGGTCTGTTGGTTCTTGTAAGACTAATTGTACTAATTCAAAGTAGTGATTTTTTTTTCTTGGGTAGGGTGTCCCCCAGATGTACCGAACTCGTTTACCAATCTTTTGTGTTATTTTTCAACTTTTTGCATTGTTTATTATTGTTGTCAAACTACTTTTAAACTGGTTTTTAAATTTGGACAAGTTATCTTGACATATGATCCAACATTTGTCCCATAAGAAACACATTTTCAACATTACATCTCAAATTAAAGATGTGCGGGATCCAATCAAGGCTGAAGACTCATTCTAACCCAAATGTTTCGAGTTGGTTTCACTCATGTCTCACACAAAATAGACAACAAATAGGGTCAAATATGGACCTAGTATTGGATCAGGAGGGGTTCGGGTTGATTCTTGAATTACCTAACTCGTTATACTACTCCCTCTGTCACACAATGAGTGACACATTTGAAATAAAAGAGTGTTTCAAAATGAATGACCTATTTCAATTTCCAACGTATCTTTTTTAATTTTACCCTCTAATTAATATTACTTTTATCATTCTCAATACATGATTAGGATACTTTAATAAAAGTATCACTCTTTTTCATCTATTGATTTTTCTTAATATGTGCAAAATGGTCACAACTAAATCATTCATTATGAGACGGATGGAGTATTATTCATGCATGCAGTACCATTAAATTTTGCATTAAAATGATTTTTGTATCATTTCAAATTCGCAAATGTTATTTTTCTAAAATTTGTGAATATTATTTATTATAAATAGTTTTTATTTAAAAATTGAGTTCTATTTCAAATATTCTAAAAAGAAATATCTTATAGTCGACGATCATAATACTTTTATTTTTTAAAATTCATTTATTTAAATATATGTTTTAAGATGTTATAAATATTTTTTAACAAAGTTCCTAATTTTTTTTTTAATATTTTGGATCGATTTTTTTTTAAATAACCAACTATTTCAATTTAATTTTTTAAATAACCACAATTTCAATTTATTTATCAAAATAACCATGTTCCATGCACACGTTTAAAGCATGCGTCAGTTGGACTGACACATGCATTTTATCATTGAGCAGAGGCGTCATCACAATTGAGGCATGCATGCAATGAAGTCAATGAAATTGGTGCATGCTTACTATAAATCATGTGCATGCGCCATTGCATGTGGCACAAGCTTTATGTATTTTAAAATATATATATATATATATATATATATATATATATATATATATATATATATATATATATATATATATATATATATTTTATGCTTATAAATAAAATAAATAAATAGGTATATGAAAAATAATTATTAATATTATGATATAAAGTTAAAATACATAATAATTGTGAAGAAACCAATCAATGACCCCCCCCCCCCCCCCCCCCGATTGAAACGTTGCTCATAGCCTAACTTATGTTTGATCTGAAACAGACACCCTTCAATAGTGAACGCCTATAAAATCATTGATAATGACTGACAGGATCCTCCTTCGACGCATGTCTACTATATTATACATATCGCTCAAAATTTCATGCGAGAGATCAAAGACGAAACGTTGCAGAAGAAGGTTGTCATTGCAGGGTATGCATTAATAGAATCTTCTTTCAAACACTACCGCGAAGACATCAAATTGTCAAACACAGATGCAATAAGGTGGATCGACAATATTTCGTTGGAGAAGTGGACTAGGGCATACGACAATGATCAACGATGGTGCCACATGACAATAAATCTTGTGGAATCAATGAATTATTTCTTCAAAGGCATCTGAAATCTACCAATAACCTCTTTAGTTCAAGCAACCTCTTTTAGGCTAGGGGCGATGTTTGAGATCAAACGTTTCAAATGGAGTTCAGTGTTACAATCTAGGCAGTTGTTCAGTGATGCTTCAATGAAATTCATTAAAGAGGAAGCTTCCAAAGCTAACACACATGTGGTCACGATGTTTGACCGTACTAAAGGTTGGTACAGTGTTACTGAGTCAATGGATCACAATAAAAGGCATGTTGAGGGAACACTATCGAGTGGAACTAGATAGAGGTTGGTGCTACTGTGGAAAGTTCCAATTCTTTCGTATGCCCTGCTACCATATCATAGAGGCATGTTCAAAGATTCGACAGGATCCTTCCAACTTACTATCTGACGTTTACAAAGCCTTAAACCTTTGCAATGTTTACAAAATTAGCTTTCCGGTGGTAGCAAAAGAAGATTATTGGCCTGCATATCAAGGGGACATTCTCTGGCACAATGAAATAATGTGAAGAAAGAAAAAGGGCCACCTAAACAGCACCCGTATTCTAACTGAAATGGATATGGCGAACAAAATGGTTAGATTATGTAGTTCATGTCGCCATCCCGATCATAATTGTACTAACTGGTTCAGTGTTGGAACAAGCACAACAAGATAATTTTAATTGTAACTCTTTTTCTTTATATTAAAAACAACATTCATTTCATATGATAAGCAGAACAAAACAACATTCATTTCATATAATAAGCAGAACAAATACAATTATTAAACAATAACACAAGAAACTGCAACAAATAAAATAACATCCCAAACAAATACAACACATAAACAACATAACTATGAGATTAACACCATCAAAACAATTTTGTAAGAAGTATACATCATTCTGTGAACGTCCCTGTCAGTTTTAATATTGACCCAGAAACGAACTTCCCCATTTTGGTTGAACGTCATATCAAGCTATTAAATTCTTTTGATCCTTTCACAATGGTTCAAGGTCCTGTTAAGATGTTCGAACGTATCTACATTCCAAATTCGGATCTTCATCGGAGGTTACATCGCTGAAAAGATTAAATTGGCATTTCTCTTGTGAATATAAGGACACAAGTATGAATATGAAGACATTTTAAAGAAAATTGAAGGAGATTAAAGGAAAATGGAAGGAGAGAGTAAGAAGTTGTGTGAAAAATTATGGGAGGGTGATGTTGTATTTATAGATGAGTGGTGGAGCAGTAGCCACATGCATTGGCGCATACATAGAGTGCATTATGCAAGCGACATTGCATGTGGCGCCTACACATGGCCTACACATGCATGCGACATTGCATATGGTGCCTTCACATGCACGCGCCATTGCATGTGGCGCCAATGAATACCATTTTTATTGGATGCTCCCATGCAACTGACGCATAGGTTAGATAATATATGTCTAGAAATACATATTATACATAATGTAATACCGGTACTGAAATACATAAATGCCTAGTGGCAACAATATACATATTACTTGCCCAAAAGAAAACACTACTTGGCACTAAATATACACAAAGGTGCCTAAAATAAAACTAGGAACTAGATCATTGTAGAATGATCTCAAAAATATCTACATAGCGGAAAAGCCATCCAAAACATCAGATAAGCAAGGACAACACGCTATCTTGTCCTTACCATTCGCCTGATCAGAACTACCTGAAAAATAATCAACAACATGGGGTGAGATAATAATCCTAGTGGGTTCCCTATCTTATGGATCCACTCGGCTCTACATGGTTTTCTAATCAATATCCAACTTAAGTCAACAAGGGAAGGAAGACTTAAGTGATGTGGAAAATTATCACAATGTATGGCAACATGCTCCTAAGTTCTCACAACTCAATTAAATCACTATTCAGATTCACGAAACATCAATCCATGAGCGGACCTACGTCTAGGGTAAGCTGATTTCATGCATGTTCATATGATTCGACTTTCACAGTGGATATCGGGTCCTCTATGAGTCTCAAACTCAATCCAAGCGACTGTCACCCGTATGGGCCTCTAACCCATTTTGGGTGTCTTTCACCGTATGGGCCTCTAACCCACTTTGGTGTCCACCTATCCTCCATGTCCACCATGGTTAGGGATCAAACCCAATTGAGGCACGAATCATTGGAGTCACATCCCATTGTCTACTCATCTAAGCATATCAAATAGGGATGTACACCATCAAGGGTAACACACTCTGAATACGTGATTAATTCCACAAAACATGACTAGATTCATGTATCACTAGGTGACTTTATTCACCAATATTCATACAATAATAACACATGCCCCATATAAAACGTCTCACTCTCAACTATAGAAACCATCCATTCACGACCCTATCGTACGAATAAATGTCGTTTCTAATGTTATCTAAGTTATATGTCTAACTTATAGCCTAAAATAGATCACTAGGTTAACTCACTTGATTCAACATGTAACTCTCACATTTGTATTTGATTCAATGCATAAGGGTTATAGCAAGTTATTATTAGTTGATATGATTCATATAGAAACATCAGAAAACAAGACACGAGGTAACAAGCATGAGCCAATCGATTGGTTAGGGAGGCTCAATTGATTGGTTTGACTCACAACTCTATTTTCAAAAAAGGTAAGGGATCAATCGATTAATGTTAAGTGTCAATCGATTGACAGCTGGAAAAAATTCCAATTTTTAAAGTCAGTGAGCTCATGCAATCGATTGGGCTCCAATGTCAGTCAATTGGTTCCTGAAAAATTTCATTTTCTTCAAATGCAAGAAGACAGTATACTCGATTGTCACCAAGGACCAATCGATTGGTCTCAAATATTTTTCCACTTCTTCACAACTCATAAGCTCCTCCCAATTGATTGGTCTCTGTAACATTTCCAAAACTTTCCTCTACAACTACCCAGTTTCTACCTGCATAATGGTGCTCTTCTCTAACCACCCAAACCCATAATTTCTCAATAAAATACATCATACAACATATATATATATATATATATTATATATATATATTATATATATATAATATATATATATATATTATATAGATATATATATAATATATATATATATATATATATATATATATATATATATATATATATATAATATATATATATATATATATCATGCTTCTCAAGTTCATAACCTATATTCACATCAACAACCATATTCAACATTGAGCCACAATAATCATGAAGAATATAACAAAGCACTTGTTCATAGAAATCATCATAATCAAGAGGAACATTCATCATATTAACATGAATTCTTCTACTTAACCTATGATTCTACAACTTTAAACTCTAGAAATTTTAGGATTTCTAACTAGAACTCACCTTAGGAAATGGAAGAGGAGGTTGAAGAAGTGAGATGAGATGGTGATGAAGTGATGATGATGAAATCCAAGTTTTTCTCTTCCTTCTTCTTTCCACTAGCTTGCTTCCTTCTTCTCTCAAGTTTTCTTCTTTCTCTCTATCCTCATTTTCTATCTTTCCCTTTTTCCTGATAAGTTGGAAATGAACATGATACATAAAGGTTGGTAGAGAAGTGTGTGGCCATAAATGAAAGAAAGAAATATGTGGATAGAAAAGAATGAGAATGGTAGTAACAATTATTTTGAGTGGTACAATACTTGATATTTGTTCTACTAGAGCAATTGACCCATTATTAATGGTATCAAAATGTCCCAATTAATAAAAGGTCAGTTCCAAATGATATTAATTAAGTCAATCTGAATTCACTATTTACTCTATTTATCCTAACTGATAACTTTTAGAGCACATAGGAACTCAGTTGATCTCAACTAATATAAAATTTGAGTATTTAAGGAAATATGGGGTATTACAACAACATTTTGATCTCACGCAATAAAAATTTGAGGTATCATTTTTGTAAGCGCCACATTTTTTTCAACATTAAAAAAATATCATATAAAAAACAACTGAGAGGTAAACTAATTCAGGGTACATATTTTGAATCCCAGCAACTACAGTTTATATTTTTATGTCTTTGAAAGTGACATATTCCTTCATATTTTACTTTTAATTCAATAATAATCCAATATTCATCTCAATTAAGTCTTCCAACCGATATATATATATATATATATATATATATATATATATATATATATATATTATATATATATATATATAATATATATATATATATACATATATATATATATATATGTTGCCTTCAGTTCAAGCATGAGTCCTGGCATTTCGTCATAATCCTAAGAAAAGCAGTCTTTAAATTCTTTAAACAACTCAACCATCTAGATCTTCAAGCTTGGATCAATCTTTGCACTTATGTAAGTTAATTTTTTATTGTTCCATCTCCTAATTCAATCTCTTCTAGTGGGTCTTAAGCTTGCATTTTCTTAGTTGAAGCTAATTGGTCTTTTTTGAATCCCAAAGGCTCATCGTCATAAATATTGTCGAGCCTTTATCCTTATGATGTGTCTTCATGTTCTCGACCGCCATTGAATTTTTTATTTTAAATACCTCATAAAGGGAATTCTCAACCATCTCCTTCACTTCATTAGATTCAATTGGATTGGCTTCAGTAGCCAAATTTTGTTGGAATCCGGCTTCCATGACCACGTTTATGCAATTTTCATCCATATAGGCCGTAATTCAAGCTAATGTGTTTGATTCAATCATCGATATTATCCACCATGCACCACCTCATACTGGCGTGACATCCTCATTAAACTCATTTTCCATGGATTCTTGTTCCCATATGAATCCATAATTAGGATCCAATCTTATTGAGTCATATACATCCCCTTGTGCAGAAATTTCCTTCCATTAGCACTGTAGGGCAAAATGGTTGCCAACATTTTGTCAAATGTTCTCTTATCAACATGATCTACTTCAGTAAGCGAATAGCTCTATTCGACTTCTACATTCTCTACAATGCCATCAGGTATTCGGATTGATATTTTATGATGTAAAATCGAAGGGACTTCCCCTACACCATGTATCCATTATCGACTAATTAGTAAATTATAACTTTCTTTAGACAAAATGACCATAAATAGGGTTGGCCTTACAATCATTCCCATAATTATGTTACCTATAATGACTCCTAATGCCTTACTCGTTTTACCTTCATAATCAGACAAACCAATGTTATGAGGCCTCAAATCTATGTCCTTTTTTCCAATCTTCTTTAGTAGGAAATTTGGCATCAAATTTACCATAGCTCCACCATCTACTAGCACCTTGTTTACACCTATTCCATCAACCTTATCCCAAATAAAGATTGGCTTAAGACATTTCTTCATCTCTACATCAGGCTTCTTAAAAAATGGATCTTCCTCTCCCACACTATAGCGGTAAATTCATGATCATCAAGCTATGGATAAGCTTAACATCAATAAAACCAGAGTCGTCACCGCGCTTTTATTGTTTCAAAAGGAAAAGGGAAAAGTACGAACAAAACCTAAAGATAAGAAGTTTTCAAATTAAAATTAATAAAATGCCAGAGATTACAGGTAAGGGGGTTGGTTACACAGAGGGAAGGTGTTAGAACCCAAAGTGTCCTAGGTACTCCTAGGCAGCCCTTTTTTATGTGTGTATATGTGTTTGGTATAAAAGATGTTTGAGAAAAATAGAGTGTGGGGGTGAGAAAGGAATTCATTGATTATATTTTTGTGTTTGACAAGACCTTCGGACTTGTGCCTACGTACCAACATAAAAATGAAGGATCAAAACCTCATAGTTCGTGATAAAAATTTCAAATAAGTTGGTGAATTTCTTTTAACTAAAGTTAAGAAAAGAAGGAACAAAGGGCCAAAAATTTGAGTGAAGTTGTTAGTTCTTTTTGTCTTTTGAAATTTAAGTCAATATGGTCAAGTTTATTTACAAGTTTGATTTAAGAAAAGAAGTTCAAAAATTCAATGGCGTAAGGCCATATTTTCTAATTATTAAAACAAAGTCTAAGTTTGAAATCACAAGCAAAGAAATGTTTTGAAAAGGGGGAGAGATTTTGAAATTTAAGAAGTGGGAAGAGATGAAGAGGTTATCCTAAGCACAAATTAAAAGTTAAGAGTTGAAAAGATCTGACCAATGGGATATAATCCAACAGACAAGAATGTCATATAGAAACCCATTTTCCTTTGGACTTTTATCAAGCAATAATCAATAAGAAATGAGCAATATCCAGACATCATGAAGATCAAGGCATCGAATAAAGATAGCCACATCCAAGCAAGCACTCCAATAGCTACCAGTCTTTGTTGTCTTCCAATGTACCATATGAAATATTCCTTGATCAACTCAGAGCAGAGTATCAGACATAAGATCAAAATAACAATTAAGCACAAAGACAGAGTAGCAGATGAATTCAAGCATATCCCAAGGCTTGTATCAGATGAAGGCTCGGTTCACAATAGCTCAGTCTCAGAATGTTGGCATTGGCCAGGTCCTTTTTGCACAGGGAATGTTGCCTAATCCTAAGTCCAAAACTTCATATCAAATCCAACAGTCCACCAAATGTTTTTAGGGTTTTTGTTGTTATTAGGTATTTTAAGGTCCTAAGACCTGTCATACCCCAATTTTGTCCGGCCACTTGTGGTTTATCCATGAAATTTCTTTGTTTCAAAAGGCCCATTTACATGGACATGTCCATGATTAATGTTGCAAAATATGGTTTGAATCTTTTTACGACACTGATCCAAAAGTCCATTTGATTATCAATAAGTGTTAAGAGACATGATTATTTTTATGATCACTTGTCATTAAACCCATTTGCACACTTCAAACAAATACCAAATCTCTAAACCATTCATAAAAAAAACCTTAAACTAAACTTGCATCTTTTCTAAGTATGATTGTGTTTAGTTTATATCAGGATACCACATATATGAGTATTGGATTGGTTTTTAGGATCAAGGTTTGAAATTGCAACATTTTTTGTAGCATGTTTTATGCTAGACCTTTTGGCATGTTGTATTAATGTTTTAAAGTTAACCAAGTTGAAAATCCACTAAAATTACTTTTTTGGCCCAACCCATTTTTAAGTTTGAGATATAGCTTAGAGTTTTCTTTTGATTAATACAATTAAATTCTTAAGACAAAATTTAAAATTTTAAAAAAGGAGACTAATTGCACAAATAAATAATACTCCAAACAATATTCCAAATAATAGAAAATACACTTTAATAATTCAATTTTTTCCCAAATCCAACAAGTTACAATGGGCATTAGACTTGTAATTCAATAAGTTACAGATAAATCCAAATATACACATTTGTCTTTTAAAAAAAACTTAAATAGTTACATTTCTAATTAAATGAAAAAGTGATGTTAATGACCAAGACCAAAATCAATGGACTGATTAATCCCTTTGGACTTAGGCACGAAAACAAGGCTGTCTTGAAGCTTGGAGCAGCCACCTTCCATTCCATCAAGTCTCTTCAAACTTGTAATCTACACAAAACAAAAACAGCTTATTTAAAAAGCACTTTTCAAAAGCACTTAGAGAACTGAAAAACAACTAAAAATTTATTCAGTTTGAAGCTTTATCCATAAGGTTAACATAAACATCCAAAAAGCACTTTTGGCATTAGCTTAAAACAGAATAAACCAAATCTCACATAATCTGGTATGGGAAATTCAAAAAGCAAGGAGTTTCTTAAAGACTGAATCTGATCTTCAAAAACGAATGAGGGGAGGTTAACAGCAAGAACAACAACAATACAGTAACGATATTTTTTTCTCAAAAAAACCTAATCAAGGACAACAACAACATAAACATGGCAAAGCAATTCTTCAAAAAACCTAAAAACCAAAACGAATACAGCAAGACATCAACAATACAACATTAAAACAAACAGAAACTAAATTGAAACGACGCTACCGGAATCACAACCATCCAACACTGCGAATGGTTCACCATCCGGCATTTCCCTCGCCGGCGAACACGAAACAAATATTTCATTCTTCTTCCTTTCCACATCTGTTTTCGCCGGTCCACACCACCACTATCACAACCTCGTCTTCGTCGGGAACGCAACCCCCAACCGCCGCCGTCACAACCGTCTCACCACCATCAACCCTCACTAACCTCCATTGCAACGGTAACAGAAACAAAGGAAAAGAGAAGAAGGATTTGGCGAGCACCGTCGTGAAACACAAGAGGAAGGAGATTGTGTTGACGTCGCGATTCAACGTCATCTATCTTTGTTTATACAACTGCGTGATTCGAGCAAGCAAGGCGATTATCTGTGAATCGGGGAGTGTGTCGTTGACGAGCGCCGGCGTGAAGGGAGCACATCCGTAACGGAGGTGTTGGCTTGCGATGATGGCGAATCAGGATTGCGTTAGCATCTGAGAACGGCGAAGTGATGAGGCGCGATGAAGATGCTGAGGCGAAGGTTATTGATTTTGACTTTTTTTTTCATAATCGCTTTTATTCTTCTCCCTATTTTAGCTTGTGTGGTGAATGTTGATGTTAACCTCTTTGAAGCATTGGGCCTCAGGGTCAAAACAGGCTCTCTACATAATACACTCCCATGTTTAGTTCGTACACCTCCCTGCAGTTTGGGCCAAACGTTACCAAGGCCCATTCTGCACTTTTAAAACTCATATGCCTTGTTTTGCACCCAGTTAGTTTAGATTAAGTAGGATTAGACTTAGGATTAGTTGTTAATTAGGATCAATCTTAGGGAATAATAATTAGCTAACTAGATAATAATTAGGATAAGTTTAGATACTTTCATGATAGTTTTGATTAATTTTTTAATATTAATTAGAATATTAATGTGATCTAGAATTGTTTTAGAATTTTAGTCGATAATATTGTGTTAGAATTGGTTGATTAATTGTGTAGAAGTTTATTTGGTAATGTTTTAGAATTGCTTTATAGTTGTTTGGGATTTATTTTAATAATTAGAATTTGTTTGAGTTGTTATATTTTCATTGGTTGATTAATTGTGTAGATTTAATTTTGGTAAGGGTTTAGAATTAATATTTTTGTTATTTGTTTTGGAATTAATGCTCTTATAATTTCTACTTTGATCTAACATCTAGCATCTAACCATTAACTTCTAATTCTTTAATTTCCGCATCTAACATTCAAATTTTGTATCTCACTTTTACAATTCCGCTTCTAACATTTATTTTTGTCATTTACGTTACATTGCTTTATTTTGCTTTACATTGTACACTCTTCATCTCATCTTAAAATGAACCTAAAAATGATAAAGACTTAAAAGATATAAAAAGATTATAATTCTCATTCCATCAATTCAAACCAATTTTAAAAACAAATAAAAATTCTCGATTCAAAGTCGAGCCCATTTTTCAAAACACCTATGTAAGTCGATCGCTTGTAAAGGCATCGCCATCAACCTCACATGGCTTACTCTTGGGCTTTCTTACAATGAGACCTACTCGGTTTTAATTAATCGATTAAATGGACCATTCACTAAATAAATTCAATTCATTCACTAGAATGCAATTTTTAAAACCTCGATCCGACATCGAAAGTTAAATTAAAATACTTAATCACATCTAAACGACACTCCATTTGAAAATGAAAAGGGGAATGGTTTTGAGTTTTCAACTCCTCTCCTCGATTATTTGAATACGAGTTTTCTTACTCGGTTAGTCAAATGGTCGTCATTTCTAATCCATTTAAGCAAAAACAAATCAAATCCTTTTATAACAAGAAACTAAAAGGGAGATAACTTTGAGTCTTCAATTTTTCTCCACGACTATTTGAATACAAGTTCTCTTACTTGGTTATTCAAATAATTGTCGTTCCTCTACAAACTTCTAAACCCGATTAAATCAAATTATTTTCATAATAAGCTAAATGAAAAAGGAGATGACTTTGAGTCTTCAACTTCTCTCCTCAATTGTTTGAATACGAGTTCTCTTACTCGGTCGGTCAAACAATTGTCATTTTTTACAAACATACAACTTAATCAAATCATTTTCATAACAAACTGCACGAAAAGGGAGATGGTCTTGAGTTTTCAATTCCTCTTCTCAAATGCTTGGATATGAGTTGTTTTACTCAGTCATTCAAGCACTTGTCGTTCATTCTAAAAATACATCGACCATACATAAACTTATTTTTATAATCACTTAGATGAAAGAGAAAGTGGTCTAGAGTTTTCTATTCCTTTTCCCGATTATTAGGATACGAGTTGTCTTACTCGATTATCCGAGTATTCGTCATCCATTTAAAACACCTTAATTATTATCAAATCCTTTCTATAATTAAAGATGAAAAAGAAAGTGGTCTAGAGTCTTCTATTCCATTTCCCGACTGTTAGGATACGAGTTGTCTTACTCGACTATCTGAGTAATCGTCATCCAACCAAAATATCTCAACACAACCAGTCAAACAAAATATCCAACATATTAATCCAACTTGTCGCCCCCGTGTGACCAAAAACTCTTTTCAAAAAGAACGTTGTTTAATTCCTTCTAACGTGCATAACAAACTAGTGCTTAAGCCTCCGCCGAGAGTAGACAAGCCAGTATTTAGCCTTTAGGATGCAATCTACACAGTTGTTCATAAAAAACACCAACCAACCGTAGTTCCCCGAACTACGAATTCTCTGATTTCCTTATTATACCATAAGGATACGTAGGTAGGAGATTACTGTATCTTCGCGAGCACACTAATAAAAAACCACCCCTTTCCCTTTCTGAGGTTCTCATCCATTTTTATTTTCAACATTTTATAACCCAAAGATAACAAACAAACATAGATTAACACTCGAAACGCACATTAGAACTAAAAGGTTCCCGTTGAGTACAACGGACGTAAGGGGTGCTAATACCTTCCCCTTACGTAATCCACTCCCGAATCTGAATATGGTTGCGATGACCATTATTCCATTTCCAAAAGGTTTTATCGATATTTTCCTATTCCTTCATTGGGATAAATAAAGTTCGGTGGCGACTCTGTTCGAACACTATATTTTTTCGCGACCATCGCGAGGAATCGCATTTTTCGAGATGCGACAGATGGCGACTCTGTTGGGGACTAGCTCCAAGCATAAGAGAGTGAAACCTAATTTAGCTCAGTTTCTGTATTGTATGTTAATCTTGTTTGTTTATCTGTTATTTTTCTATTCTTCTATTATTATTCTGTCATAATTATTATAATGTGATTTATTGACTATGTCTTATTTGGGGGCCTTTGGTTGGTGATACTTTGTGAGATAGGCTCTCCACCCGAGTCTGAGAAAAACCATAAGATTAAGTTGGTGGTTGTGTAGTGGGCGCCCGCAAGGAGTCTTCCTTGTTGGGAAGAAACGAAGACCCCGCCTAGAGGAGATTCTCTTGAGATATTGTTGCCCGACGAGTCTTCGTCACGATGATAGTATTCTTAAGTTGGATCAATGACTTTAGGGACCTTTTAACCCACTATATCCGGCGGTTATATAGTATTAACCTACAAAGTTTCAGACTTGTTGGGTTAATACGAAAGCCCCAATCAGACGAGATCCCTTGGACGTATTGCTATCTTACAGTAATATTTCCAACCTCGATCTATGACTCTGAGAACCTTGTTAGAACCCTGGACTCGAGAGTCGTGTAGTAGAATCCCCATGGAGCCTTCCTTGTTGGGACAATACGAAGACCTCACCTAGACGAGATCTTCTTAAGGATATTATTATCCGACGAGTCTTCGTCATGGCAGTGACGTTCTCAAGAAATATCTGTGACTCTAGGAACCTACCAGTTGTAGAGCCTACCCCTGGGGTTACATTATTCAAAGATACCCGTCATTCACCCGTTATGTTGATCCATCTGAGAACACTTTGAACCTATGATCCTAAACATGTCACTACAACTCATACACATATCATTGCATCTGCAATCGCCGTGCATTGCATATCACCTTTCATACAAAATACATACAAAAAAATTCATCCACCCTTCGTCCATAACCTGCAGTTGATTTCCCGACACTCATATCAGACTTGAAGTAACTCTTGAAAGATTATGGATCCGTTGGAGCAAATCCATATTGCATTGAGAGGAGATGTGGACTCGATAAAAATCAGCTAGACCAACTTGTGGAAGCTATGATAGTTTTAGCAAAGAAGGAAGATAACATTTAGTAGACTACAGTCGTAGAGAATGTTATTCCAGCTCCAGTAAATGATCCTACCCAACCTCTACCCACCTGGATATGATCCTGATGTGCAATGTGGGTATCATGCGGGAACAATAGGGCATTCAACTGAAGATTGCAATGCTTTCAAAGCTAAAGTGCAACAATTGATCGACAAGAGGTACATATCCTTTTCATAAGGAAGCTTGTTGGTGCACGTTAACCTCTCATCAGAATGAGTTCGAAGACTTCAAGGGAGTATCTCCTAATACCAGTAGTTCAGACAGGAAGACATCCTCAACACTAGCAATCGTTTGGACTGGTTTGTTTCTATTTTTGCATTTGTAGTTTCTTTGTTGTTAAAAGCTGCTCGTGTTTAAACATTGTTGTTTTTAATGGTAATATTGATGAAGTAATGATGCATGTTTTGAATTAGTTATCTCGCATTCACTCATTTTTCTTCTCTTATATCAAAAACAAAAAATACATCAGTGTTTCTCCCATTCACTTTTCTTTATCATAACTTTTGTTTTAGCAAAGATTTTAGGGAGGATGACGAAAACAAGATACCCATAATTGCTGACTATATGCTTTAGGATAAAATATCGCTGATGATGTACAGGCATTCTTTCAAATTCCCAAACACTGGAGAGATAAGGAGTTAATCCCTAGTCAACTACTTCGAGCCTAGAAGTAGGAGTTTCTTTCAGATCTAAAAAAAACCTTACATTAAACCTGGGGCAGGGTAGTGTTCAGTTAATCTGACTACACATTCAAATTACAAGACGAAGCATCCCGTCTGTAGATCAACCACATGATATTATTTGCACACATCCCGAAGCATAGAAGGAACCATGCAAAATCCAAAGGTTATGTTGGATTGTTCTCCAAATGACCATTGACTTGGCAATCACAAATTTTCAAAAAAATAATCAAAGAAAAGCCCGCTAAGTCGAACACCCAAAGATACGACTTAGGCAAAAAATAGGGGCAATCCCGATGGACTAAAGCTTCAAAAAGCGGTCCATGCAAAAGTTAGGGATCAAAACAAAAATCAAAAAGAGGTCGCGAAAACCCTCAACAGAATAAGATTCAGTGACCACCATATCAAGAATCAAAGGATCACCAATATCCATGAAGAGCAAAATAAAGTGTTTGTCATTTCAAGAGATCTTACACCTACAAACTCTCTTAAAAGTTGAATGTGTATCTTGAATTAACTGAGCATAGGATTGGAGTTCATCGTGAAGAATGGGTGGGTTAAAACAAAATTTGAGCCTTACATCCTTTGTTTCAAAAACCATGAACCAAACCACCTTACAGCCCTCAAAAGACCTAATTGAGGTAGGGTTATTTCCGAGAGCATATTACAGCAAAGTTGCGTAAACTGACTCCTAAAGATTTGCTAATATTCAACATCAATGTCATTATTCCCGCAGTGTCTTTCACATTTTAAATTGCTAAATCAGCATTACATTTGGACTCATGGTCCACTTGTCACATACTATCACATCATTCCAATAAATGATTCTTTTTCAAAACTTGCATGAGTATCGCATTGAAATTACCATTTCTGAACAAGCAATTTTAACTGCAAGTCAGTACTTGACGTCAGGGAAATTTCAACAAAGAGCAATCAGAGAAGCTTGACCATTTATCAGAATCAAGACTACCTCCGAATCTATGAATATGGGGCATGCCACCTAAACATCAGTTGATCATAGGAAGATTACTCCAAGAATTGGTCAGCTTGAAACAGTCCCCTAACATCTGTTAATAAATGTGCAATTTATTTCAAGAATCAGTTGATCCAGAGCAAATCATCTCAGGACTCTATTAACTAGGGGCAGATCACCTAGAGGTTCTGTTGGCCAGGGGCAGACCCCTTCAATGTTCAGTTAGGGTGAGTTAAGTCGCTTCAACGCTCATACCGGGGCAAGCTACCTCAAGAGCACAGAAAAGTCAACCACTCCAAGAGTCGGTTAACCAAGGATAAATCCTTTCATGGATCAAAATTCTGGGGTAATCCATCTCCAAATTATGGTACAATCGCTTTCAAAATCCTTTCAAGGTAAACATTTTGCATAAGACCCATCACATTGGGGCAAGATGAGCCATACATGAGCGAGTCCTCTCCATGTTTCAAGCAGTTCAAGCAAAAGCTTTTTCCGCAAGTCAGCAAATGCAGAGTTCAAGATGAGTGTCGGGGAATCATGCAATCACCCCATCCAATAACCTTTTGGCAGACAGAAGCCTTTCTGGAAAGAACTTTATCTTCCAACACCCACGCAGGGGCATTTTGAAAACCTGCAAATCATTACATAAATCATCATCATGCATTAGTCATGTCGCTTTGCTCTAGCATAAAGCCATGCATAACCCAGAACATGAACCTGAAATCAAAAAGCCTTGAAATATAAAACCTGACACCAAAGCCCAACATCGCTTGACCATTTCAAAGTCCAGTTCTCGCTTGGAAATTTATTTCAAAGTCCAGTTCCCGTCTGGCATATTATTTCAAAGCCCAGTTCCCGTCTGGAAACCTTTTTCAAAAGCCCAGTTCCCGTCTGACAATTTATTTCAAAACCCAGTTCTCGTCTAGCAATTTATTATAAAGTCCAGTTCTCGTCTGGAAATTTATTTCAAAGCCCAGTTCTCGTTTGGCAACCTTTTTCAAAAGCCCAGTTCCCGTCTGGAAATTGATTTCAAAACCCAGTTCCCGTCTGACAATTCATTCCAAAGTCCAGTTCTCGTCTGGCGATTTATTTCCAAAGTCCAATTCTCGTCTGGCGAACTATATCAAAAATCAGTTCTTGCATGACAAATCATTTGCCAAATACCAGTTCTCGTCTGGTAAATTATCTCTTAATACCAGTTCTTGTCTGGTAGGTCACTTATTTCGATACCAGTTCTCGTCTGGTAGTCAATTATTTTCACCAGTTCTCGTCTGGTAGCCTACTTTAAAAATCCGTTCCTGTCGGACAAACAAAAACAAATTCAGTCTTGTCTGGTAGTCAATTATTTTCACCAGTTCTCGTCTGGTAGCCTATTTTAAAAAAAAAGTCAGTTCCCGTCTGACAAACAAAAACAAATTCAATCCCGTCGGACATTTCAATTATTCTCACCAGTTCGCGTCTGGTAACATAACCTTCGAGTGCTATCCTCATCTGGCAGTTCAATCTCCTTCACCAGTTCTCATCTGGCAGTTCCCATTTAAAGTCCAACCTCATTGGCAATCAAGAATTAAACCCTACAAAAACATCCAATTACCTAGTTGCATTCCCACATGCATCACACGAATCATCCATACATGGTTTTCCTACCAAACTGGAAATTAAAAAAAAAAACACAGTCATATCAATCATCGGCATGCTCATGCATAACACCCCCACAAAATGGGAATTTCAACTAAACAAAAATCATTCGCATTCCTACATGCACAACCAAATATCCCCAGCAAATTGCATACTTGCATGCATCTCATGCATCATCCCGTGCATGGTAATCCCACCTAAAATGGGACATCATACAAAAATCAAATATAAAATGTCAGGATCCAAGGTCCTTCATGTATATCTTGGACATTCCTCATTCCAAATAAAGTTATTTCTGTGCACGTGCTCGTGGGATTATATCTCAGTAAATCATTTTTTCGACTTTACGATTAAAAATGATATTCCCAACATTTTTATTTACAATCATTGCTCCCCAAGCAGAGGTTACCCTAAAAATGTTGGTGTAAGCCCTAGAGGCCAATATTTTTTGGTACTTGTATCGAATTATTTATTAATAATAAAAGGCATTTTCTTTATTATGGTTGATTAATAAAGTCCCTAGAATAGATAGTCCGTTTAATGTACTAAGTGTGACTTAATCATGAGAACACATTAAACATAAGGGCACTGTTCTTAAAGTATCCGTAGTCGAGCTTTAATGTGAAGTGGGATAACATTAAAGCATTAAGACTATTATGTTTGTAAACTGATGATCACATCTCATGGATCATGGATAAAGAGTTATCAAGTCTTAAACATAGGTATGAATATTATGAGTAATATTTATACCGGATTGACCCGCTATGAGAATACTATATAGAAAGTTATGCAAAGTGTCATAAGTTATTCTCATGGTGATAATAGTGTATACCACTCTTCGACCTGAAACCACTATGGATCCTAGATGTAGAGTCGAGTGCTTTATTGCTGATCCAACGTTGTCCGTAACTGGATAACCATAAAGACAGTTGATGGGTACTCCACGAAGCATGCTGAGGGACATGAGTGTCCTAGATGGAATTTGCCAATCCTGCGTAACAGGATAAATGTCTATGGGCCCAATATTGAACTGGACAAGGGTGACACGGTCTATACCTTGTGTTCAATATAGACATAAGGGCAAAGGGGTAATTATACACATAATTATTATCACAGGAGGTTTTGTCAGATCACATGTCATTTTCGTGACTTGGGTAGCAGTGATGTGTTGCTAGATACCGCTCACTGTTTATTATGTTAAATGCGTGATTTAATATAATTGCCAACGTCGCGAAAACCTATAGGGTCACACACAAAGGACGGATTGATGAGAGATAGAATAATTAAGGAACATCGTAAGGTACGGTGTACTTAAGTAGAATACGAAATATGGTAAGGTACCAAGTACTTAAGTGATTTTGGCATATTATGAGATATAGGCCAAAATGCACTTAAGTGGGCTTTTTGGCTTGAAGCCCACACAAGTGGTTCTATAAATAGAGCTCTTGTGCAGAAGCTTTGTATGGAAAAAAACAACACAACTGAAGAGTTGGAATTTCGTATCTCTCTCTCACTCAAAGCCTTCATTCACAAACAGCTAGCACTGCGATTGAAGGAATCTGTTCGTGTGGACTGAGTAGAGACGTTGTCATCGTTCAACGTTCGTGATCGCCCCGTGGATCTGTACCAAAGGTTTTGATCATTATCAGAGATCTGCACCAAAGGTTTGAATCGCCACAAGAGGTAACGATTCTATCACTGATCATGCCCATTCGTAAGGATCACTAAATGGAGAATTTTTTAAATTCCGCTGCGCCTTGGATGGCTATTCTCCAACAGTGGTATCAGAGCCACTTACGAAACCATGAATCTGATATCTGTTTTTGTTATGTAATAATATGATTAAAATAGAATGAATCAAAGGTTAAATTGAGATCGATCAAGTTACATATATGTGATATATGTAACCCTGATGCAGAATACATTATATATGATATAATGTTCTTGTTTCGTTCATTCAAAACCTCGATGATTGTTTTCCTTTGAGCGATCAATGGTCGTTTGCTTCTTGATCCGACATTAGTATGGTGAAGCAATGACGTGTTGATCAATCATACTGAATTAACAATCGAGACGTGTTTGACGGTCTGAAATTGGTGCATTAGGGTTAGTGACGGCACAAGGGTTGTGTTGTCAGAGAGTTATGCGATTGGGGTTTGAACGCACAAGAGTTGTGTTTCCTAAACACTTTTTGGAACAGTGTTAACCGGTTAACGCGTATGGTTAACCGGTTAACGGAATGCGAAATAATTTTTGAGATTTTCAAACAGTGTTAACCGGTTAACGCATTTGGTTAACCGGTTAACGCAAGGCGAAAAACAGTTTTCCAAGACATTTTCAAACAGTGTTAACCGGTTAACGCATTTGGTTAACCGGTTAACGCAAGGCAGAAAACAATTTTTCCAGATTTCAAAACAGTGTTAACCGATTAACGCATATGGTTAACCGGTTAACGCAAGGAAATTTTCGCCCATTCGGCTAACTCAGTGCTTTAAAAATGTCAAGTGTTGATACGAAAAGCGACATGGATTTTAAATGAATTGTTCATTAAAATGTGATGATCGGTCGTCGAAATTTAATTTTATTTTAATTAATTAAAGGAATTAATAATAATAATAAAGTGTTTATTATTGCCTTGTGGTGATCGGTTATGGCCTTAGTTTTCCTTTGTTTTGTTTTGGGATTTTAAAATACGACATGCGTGTCGTGCCTCTCTCTTGATCTCCCAAATGTAACTTCTTTTCTCATCTCACTCCCTCGTATGTAAAACGAGTTTCTTTCATGTAATGTAATGATATGAAGAAAGCAAAGGAGTTAGTGCCAAAGGAGGACAACCTTGAAGATCTTGCTTGGAGAAGCTTAGATCGTTGTAGGTTAGCTTAGGTTCTCTCATTGGCTTGGGAGAACAATTGCGCTAGGGGCCATAACTGTTTGATTTTGTTTGTATGTATGTTGATGCATGTGAATGTATGTTGATGCATGTGAGAGAAGGTTTATATGATAAACAAGCCGGTGAGATCAGAAAATTGCAATTCCCTCAAAACTAAATATTAAGTTTTAAGCTTTCCAAGTTTTAACACTCATCAAGACTAGTATCGAATAATGTAGGTTTCGCCTACGCGAGGTGCATGTTCTATATTAGTAAGGTGCGATGGGATAATTGTAATATCCAACTGTTAAAACAATGGGTCAAACTTAACTAAACAAATTATAATAAGATTATATATATGTTTAGAAGCAAGAGTTGGGAATGATCCATATGATGGATTGGAATAAGGAGTTATTCACCCAACTGAAATTTTCGAGAGTTGTATGAGATACAATTGGAAGGAGTTCCTACCTAAATAACCTAGTTTTGTGTAATCCGCCTACGCGAACTTAGAACGAAGTGAAATATGGATCTCGACCCACTAGAAAATCTTCCAACGGGATTTTCCGAATCAAATGATGAGGGTCATTTGTTTTGAATAAAATAGTGGGAGCATGTTTAATTAAAGGCCTAATTAAATATGTCAATGATACTTATATTTTCATTAATCCTTGTGTAGATTACCATGACAACAAACACCTCTAACAACATATTGCGATCAAACCCTGAGAAAGAAAAATTGTCTGGGACAAATTTTCTAGATTGGTACCGAGACATGAGGACTGTCCTCAAACATCATAAAGGGAAAGGCAAGGAAGTTGCCAAACCCAAACCCACTAGTGATGCCTTGAAGCCTAGTGGAAGCATAGAAAAGGAAGGCACCTGCTTCCATTGCGGTAAGACCGCACACTGGAAGAGGAACTGCCCAAAGTACCTGGAAGATAGGAAGAAAGGAGTAGAGACTTCAACTTCAAGTAATTTTGTTATTGAAATTAATTTATCTACTTCTGCATCATGGGTATTAGATACTAGATGCGGTTCTCACATTTGTACAAATGTGCATGGACTGAAAAGGAGTAGAGTTTTGGCAAAAGGTGAAGTCGACCTACGAGTTGGCAATGGAGCAAAGGTTGTTGCCTTAGCCGTAGGAACTTATGAATTGACTTTACCTAGTGGTTTAATAATTCAGTTAGAGAACTGTTATTATGTACCAGCAATTAGCAGGAATATTATTTCCGTTTCTTGTTTGGACAAGTTCGGTTTTTCATTCATAATAAAGAACAATTGTTGTTCAATTTATTTGAATGATATATTCTATGCTACTGCTCAAATGAACAATGGATTATATGTCCTTGATCTTGAAGTGCCAATTTATAACATTAATACTAAAAGGATGAAACCTAATGAGTTAAATCCAACTTACCTTTGGCATTGTCGATTAGGCCACATAAATGAGAAACGCATTTCCAAACTCCATAAAGATGGATTGTTGGACTCTTTTGATTATGAATCATATGAGACATGCAGATCTTGTTTAATTGGAAAGATGACAAAATCTCCATTCACAGGAAAAGGTGAAAGAGCTAATGATCTTTTGGCCCTCATACATACTGATATATGTGGACCACTGAACATACCAGCCAGAGGAGGTTTTCAGTACTTCATCACATTCACTGATGATTTCAGTAGATATGGTTATGTGTATTTAATGAAACACAAATCAGAGTCCTTTGAAAAGTTCAAGGAATTCAAGAATGAAGTACAAAACCAACTGGGTAAGAATATTAAAACTCTTCGATTAGATCGAGGTGGTGAGTATTTAAGCCTAGAGTTTGATGATCATCTGAAAGAGTGTGGGATCCTATCCCAACTCACTCCTCCTGGAACACCCCAATGGAATGGTGTGTTTGAGAGAAGAAATCGAACCCTGTTGGACATGGTCCGATCCATGATGAGTCAAGTCGATCTTCCAAACTCCTTTTGGGGACATGCGTTGTTGACCGCAGCTTACACACTTAACCGTGTTCCATCCAAAAAGTTGATAAGACACCATATGAGATATGGAGTGGTGAGAAACCACATATGTCTTACATGAAGATTTGGGGTTGCGAAGTTTATGTGAAACGACAAATTTCAACTAAGCTTGAGCCCAAATCTGACAAATGCTTATTTGTGGGATATCCTAAAGAAACAAGAGGATATTACTTCTACAATCCTTCTGAGGGCAAAGTGTTTGTCGCTCGAACTGGAGTTTTCCTAGAAAAGGATTTTATTTCCAAAGGAACCAGTGGGAGGAAAGTAGAGCTTGAAGAAATTCAAGAATCACAAAGCATCGATACACCTATGGAGGAATTAGAGCAGGAAACACAAATGGTTGTGGAAGAGAAACCTGCTCAAGTAGAACAAGACCAGCGTAGGTCAGGCAGGATACGTCACCTACCTGAGAGATATGGATATCTCATAACAGATCAAGGTGATGTATTACTCATGGATCAAGATGAGCCTGTGACCTACCAAGAGGCCATAACTGGTCCCGAGTCTGAGAAGTGGCTAGAGGCCATGAAATCCGAAATAGATTCCATGTACACGAACCAAGTTTGGAACTTGGTAGAGCCTCCTGTAGGAGTTAATCCTATAGGATGCAAGTGGGTCTTCAAAAAGAAGACTGACATGGATGGTAAGGTACATACCTATAAGGCAAGACTGGTTGCAAAAGGATATAAACAAATTTATGGTGCTGACTATGATGAAACCTTTTCACCAGTTGCAATGCTTAAATCTGTTCGGATTTTACTTGCTATCGCTGCATATCATGATTATGAAATATGGCAGATGGATGTCAAAACTGCTTTCCTTAATGGGAATCTTCTTGAGGATGTGTACATGACACAGCCTGAAGGATTTGACATACCAGAAGAAGCCCATAAGATATGTAAGCTACAAAGATCAATCTATGGATTGAAGCAAGCTTCCAGAAGCTGGAATCTTCGTTTTGATGAAACGGTAAAACAATATGGATTCATCAAGAACGAAGATGAGCCTTGTGTCTGCAAGAAGGTTAGTGGGAGCATGATCGTGTTCCTGGTGTTATATGTAGATGACATATTACTCATTGGAAACGATGTCCCTACCCTGCAACAAGTAAAGACTTGGTTAGGGAAATGCTTTTCTATGAAGGACCTAGGTGAAGCAGCCTATATATTAGGAATCAGAATCTATAGAGATAGATCACAAAAACTGCTTGGCCTAAGTCAGAGTACATACATAGACAAAGTGCTGAGACGCTTTAATATGCATGATTCCAAGAAAGGATTCATACCTATGCAACATGGCCTGTGTCTATCAAAAACACAATCCCCTTCAACTAAAGAAGAAAGGGAACGCATGAATAAGATTCCATATGCATCTGCAATAGGATCTATCATGTATGCCATGTTATGTACTCGACCAGATGTCTCGTATGCTTTAAGTGCAACGAGTAGGTACCAATCTGATCCTGGTGATGCCCATTGGGTAGCTGTTAAGAATATCCTTAAGTACTTGAGAAGGACTAAGGAATCATTCTTGATATATGGAGGTCAGGAAGAGTTGGTTGTAATTGGTTACACTGATGCTAGCTTCCAGACAGATAAGGATGACTTTAGATCGCAATCTAGTTATGTGTTTTGCTTGAACGGTGGCGCTGTGAGCTGGAAAAGTTCGAAGCAAGATACAGTTGCTGACTCTACAACCGAGGCCGAGTATATTGCTGCCTCAAGTGCAGCAAAGGAAGTTGTTTGGATCAGGAAGTTCATTAGTGAACTTGGCATAGTCCCTAGCGTTGTGGATCCCATTGGTCTCTACTGTGATAACAATGGTGCTATCGCACAAGCTAAGGAGCCTAGATCTCACCAACGATCCAAACACATACTTAGGCGTTATCATCTCATTCGAGAGATAATAGATAGAGGAGATGTGAAAATATGTAAAGTACCTACACTAGACAATATAGCTGACCCACTAACAAAGCCTCTTGCGCAGCAGAAGCATGATGGCCATACTAGATCAATGGGCATACGGGGTATGTCTGATTGGCTCTAGTGCTAGTGGGAGATTGTTGGTGTAAGCCCTAGAGGCCAATATTTTTTGGTACTTGTATCGAATTATTTATTAATAATAAAAGGCATTTTCTTTATTATGGTTGATTAATAAAGTCCCTAGAATAGATAGTCCGTTTAATGTATTAAGTGTGACTTAATCATGAGAACACATTAAACATAAGGGCACTGTTCTTAAAGTATCTGTAGTCGAGCTTTAATGTGAAGTGGGATAACATTAAAGCATTAAGACTATTATGTTTGTAAACTGATGATCACATCTCATGGATCATGGATAAAGAGTTATCAAGTCTTAAACATAGGTATGAATATTATGAGTAATATTTATACCGGATTGACCCGCTATGAGAATACTATATAGAAAGTTATGCAAAGTGTCATAAGTTATTCTCATGGTGATAATAGTGTATACCACTCTTCGACCTGAAACCACTATGGATCCTAGATGTAGAGTCGAGTGCTTTATTGCTGATCCAACGTTGTCCGTAACTGGATAACCATAAAGACAGTTGATGGGTACTCCACGAAGCATGCTGAGGGACATGAGTGTCCTAGATGGAATTTGCCAATCCTGCGTAACAGGATAAATGTCTATGGGCCCAATATTGAACTGGACAAGGGTGACACGGTCTATACCTTGTGTTCAATATAGACATAAGGGCAAAGGGGTAATTATACACATAATTATTATCACAGGAGGTTTTGTCAGATCACATGACATTTTCGTGACTTGGGTAGCAGTGATGTGTTGCTAGATACCGCTCACTGTTTATTATGTTAAATGCGTGATTTAATATAATTGCCAACGTCGCGAAAACCTATAGGGTCACACACAAAGGACGGATTGATGAGAGATAGAATAATTAAGGAACATCGTAAGGTACGGTGTACTTAAGTAGAATACGAAATATGGTAAGGTACCAAGTACTTAAGTGATTTTGGCATATTATGAGATATAGGCCAAAATGCACTTAAGTGGGCTTTTTGGCTTGAAGCCCACACAAGTGGTTCTATAAATAGAGCTCTTGTGCAGAAGCTTTGTATGGAAAAAAACAACACAACTGAAGAGTTGGAATTTCGTATCTCTCTCTCACTCAAAGCCTTCATTCACAAACAGCTAGCACTGCGATTGAAGGAATCTGTTCGTGTGGACTGAGTAGAGACGTTGTCATCGTTCAACGTTCGTGATCGCCCCGTGGATCTGTACCAAAGGTTTTGATCATTATCAGAGATCTGCACCAAAGGTTTGAATCGCCACAAGAGGTAACGATTCTATTACTGATCATGCCCATTCGTAAGGATCACTAAATGGAGAATTTTTTAAATTCCGCTGCGCCTTGGATGGCTATTCTCCAACAAAAAAGTCTCTTATGAGTTTTCCCCCTGCAGAGCATTCCTAGTATATCTCCCTCAAAAGGAGTCTTTTCTTAAAAATTCCCCCAACAGATGAATATTCGAGATACTGCTTCATTTATCTGAAGAATCTCATTTCTCTTTTTGAGATACTGCTTTATTCATTTGAAGAATCTCATTTTTGTTTTTAGAGATACTGCTCTAATATCCTCGGAGAGTCTTAGATTCGGTTAAGGTATCTTTCCCTTGTTGGAATATCTTAATTCTATCATATAAGATGTTGCTTCAACTCAATACAGAGAGTCTCATTTTTGCTGTTTGAGATACTGCTTCATCAATATGAAGAGTCTTATTTCAGATTCTTTTAGAGATACTGCTCTAATATCCTCGGAGAGTCTTAGATTCGGTTAAGGTATCTTTCCCTTGTTGGAATATCTTAATTCTATCATATAAGATGTTGTTTCGACCCGATACAAAGAGTCTCATTTTTGCTGTTTGAGATACTGCTTCATCAATATGAAGAGTCTTATTTCAGATTCTTTTAGAGATACTGCTCTAATATCCTCGGAGAGTCTTAGATTCGGTTAAGGTATCTTTCCCTTGTTGGAATATCTTAATTCTATCATATAAGATGTTGTTTCGACCCAATACAGAGAGTCTCATTTTTGCTGTTTGAGATACTGCTTCATCAATATAAAGAGTCTCATTTCAGATTCTTTTAGAGATAATGCTCTAATATCCTCAGAGAGTCTTAGATTCGGTTAAGGTATCTTTCCCTTGTTGGAATATCTTAATTCTATCATATAAGATGTTGTTTCGACCCGATACAGAGAATCTCATTTTTACTGTTTGAGATGCTGCTTCATCAAAATGAAGAGTCTCATTTCAGATTTTTTTAGAGATACTGCTCTAATATCTTCGGAGAGTCTTAGATTCAATTAAGGTATCTTTCCTTTGCTGGAACATCTTAATTCTATCATATAAGATACTGCTTCGACTCGATAAAGAGAATCTCATTTTTACTGTTTGAGATGCTGCTTCATTAATATGAAGAGTCTCATTTTCAGATTTTTTCAGAGATATTGCTCTAATATCCTCGGAGAGTCTTAGATTCAATTAAGACATCATTCCTTTGGTCTGGAATATCTTAATTCTATCGTATAGGATGTTGCTTCGAATCGATACAGAGAATCTCATTTTTACTGTTGAGATGCTACTTCATCGATATGAAGAGTCTCATGCCAGATTTTCTTTATACTGCTCTAGCATCTTGAAAAATCTTGAGTTTTAGCTAGGGATGTCGTTCCATTGCTAACATATCTCGACTATGACGTCCAAGATACTGTTCTGACGACTCCTAGAAAGTTCTGACTGTTCCATTTTACTGTGGGATAATGTCTTTTGCCATTTCTCACCGCATTCTCTTTCTGTATTTTTTCTTCCTTTCATTTCCTAGGACAAAATTTGGGTCTTCTTGTATTTAATTATCTCCCACCGTGAATGCGTAAAGACTACCGTCATTCTTACTTTCCGGTTTGAGGTAATTAAATAGGGGCAGCTGTCATACCCCAATTTTGTCCGGCCACTTGTGGTTTATCCATGAGATTTCTTTGTTTCAAAAGGCCCATTTACATGGACATGTCCATGATTAATGTTGCAAAATGTGGTTTGAATCTTTTTACGACACTGATCCAAAAGTCCATTTGATTATCAGTAAGTGTTAAGAGACATGATTATTTTTATGATCACTTGTCATTAAACCCATTTGCACACTTCAAACAAATACCAAATCTCTAAACCATTCATAAAAAAAACCTTAAACTAAACTTGGATCTTTTCTAAGTATGATTGTGTTTAGTTTATATCAGGATACCACATATATGAGTATTGGATTGGTTTTTAGGATCAAGGTTTGAAATTGCAACATTTTTTGTAGCATGTTTTATGCTAGACCTTTTGGCATGTTGTATTAATGTTTTAAAGTTAACCAAGTTGAAAATCCACTAAAATTACTTTTTTGGCCCAACCCATTTTTAAGTTTGACATATAGCTTAGAGTTTTCTTTTGATTAATACAATTAAATTCTTAAGACAAAATTTAAAATTTTAAAAAAGGAGACTAATTGCACAAATAAATAATACTCCAAACAATATTCCAAATAATAGAAAATACACTTTAATAATTCAATTCTTTCCCAAATCCAACAAGTTACAATGGGCATTAGACTTGTAATTCAATAAGTTATAGATAAATCCAAATATACACATTTGTCTTTAAAAAAAACTTAAATAGTTACATTTCTAATTAAGTGAAAAAGTGATGTTGATGACCAAGACCAAAATCAATGGACTGATTAATCCCTTTGGACTTAGGCACGAAAACAAGGTTGTCTTGAAGCTTGGAGCAGCCACCTTCCATTCCATCAAGTCTCTTCAAACTTGTAATCTGCACAAAACAAAAACAGCTTATTTAAAAAGCACTTTTCAAAAGCACTTTTCAAAAGCACTTAGAGAACTGAAAAACAACTAAAAATTTATTCAGTTTGAAGCTTTATCCATAAGGTTAACATAAACATCCAAAAAGCACTTTTGGCATTAGCTTAAAACAGAATAAACCAAATCCCACATAATCTGGGATGGGAAATTCAAAAAGCAAGGAGTATCTTAAAGACTGAATCTGATCTTCAAAAACGAATGAGGGGAGGTTAACAGCAAGAACAGCAACAATACTGTAACGATATTTTTTTCTCAAAAAAACCTAATCAAGGACAACAACAACATAAACATGGCAAAGCAATTCTTCAAAAAACCTAAAAACCAAAATGAATACAGCAAGACATCAACAATACAACATTAAAACAAACAGAAACCAAATTGAAACGACGCTACCGGAATCACAACCATCCAACACCGCGAGTGGTTCACCATCCGTCATTTCCCTCGCCGGCGAACACGAAACAAATATTTCATTCTTCTTCCTTTCCACATTTGTTTTCGCCGGTCCACACCACCACCATCACAACCTCGTCTTCGCCGGGAACGCAACCCCCAACCGCCGCCGTCACAACCGTCTCACCACCATCAACCCTCACTAACCTCCATCGCAACGGTAGCAGAAACAAAGGAAAAGAGAAGAAGGATTTGGCGAGCACCGTCGCGAAACACAAGAGGAAGGAGATTGTATTGACGTCGCGATTCAACGTCATCTATCTTTGTTTATACAACTGCGTGATTCGAGCAAGCAAGGCGATTATCTGTGAATCGGAGAGTGTGTCGTTGACGAGCGCCGGCGTGAAGGGAGCACATTCGTAACGGAGGTGCTGGCTTGCGATGATGGCGAATCAGGATTGCGTTAGCATCTGAGAACGGCGAAGTGATGAGGCGCGATGAAGATGTTGAGGCGAAGGTTATTGATTTTGACTTTTTTCATAATCGCTTTTATTCTTCTCCCTATTTCACCTTTTGTGGTGAATGTTGATGTTAACCTCTTTGAAGCATTGGGCCTCAGGCCTAAAACAGGCTCTCTACATAATACACTCCCATGTTTAGTTCGTACACCTCCCTGCAGTTTGGGCCAAACGTTACCAAGGCCCATTCTGCACTTTTAAAACTCATATGCCTTATTTTGAACCCAGTTAGTTTAGATTAAGTAGGATTAGACTTAGGATTAGTTGTTAATTAGGATCAATCTTAGGGAATAATAATTAGCTAACTAGATAATAATTAGGATAAGTTTAGATACTTTCAGGATAGTTTAGATTAATTTTTGAATATTAATTAGAATATTAATGTGATCTAGAATTGTTTTAGAATTTTAGTCGATAATATTGTGTTAGAATTGGTTGATTAATTGTGTAGAAGTTTATTTGGTAATGTTTTAGAATTGCTTTATAGTTGTTTGGGATTTATTTTAATAATTAGAATTTGTTTGAGTTGTTAGATTTTCATTGGTTGATTAATTGTGTAGATTTAATTTTGGTAAGGGTTTAGAATTAATATTTTTGTTATTTGTTTTGGAATTAATGCTCTTATAATTTCTACTTTGATCTAACATCTAGCATCTAACAATTAACTTCTAATTCTTTAATTTCCGCATCTAACATTCAAATTTTGTATCTCACTTTTACAATTCCGCTTCTAACATTTATTTTTGTCATTTACTTTACATTGCTTTATTTTGCTTTACATTGTACACTCTTCATCTCATCTTAAAATGAACCTAAAAATGATAAAGACTTAAAAGATATAAAAAGATTATAATTCTCATTCCATCAATTCAAACCAATTTTTAAAAACAAATAAAAATTCTCGATTCAAAGTCGAGCCCATTTTTCAAAACACCTATGTAAGTCGATCGCTTGTAAAGGCATCGCCATCAACCTCACATGGCTTACTCTTGGGCTTTCTTACAATGAGACCTACTCGGTTTTAATTAATCGATTAAATGGACCATTCACTAAATAAATTCAATTCATTCACAAGAATGCAATTTTTAAAACCTCGATCCGACATCGAAAGTTAAATTAAAATACTTAATCACATCTAAACGACACTCCATTTGAAAATGAAAAGGGGGATGGTTTTGAGTTTTCAACTCCTCTCCTCGATTATTTGAATACGAGTTTTCTTACTCGGTTAGTCAAATGGTCGTCATTTCTAATCCATTTAAGCAAAAACAAATCAAATCCTTTTATAACAAGAAACTAAAAGGGAGATAACTTTGAGTCTTCAATTTTTCTTCACGACTATTTGAATACAAGTTCTCTTACTTGGTTATTCAAATAATTGTCGTTCCTCTATAAACTTCTAAACCCGATTAAATCAAATTATTTTCATAATAAGCTAAATGAAAAAGGAGATGACTTTGAGTCTTCAACTTCTCTCCTCAATTGTTTGAATACGAGTTCTCTTACTCGGTCGGTCAAACAATTGTCATTTTTTACAAACATACAACTTAATCAAATCATTTTCATAACAAACTGCACGAAAAGGGAGATGGTCTTGAGTTTTCAATTCCTCTTCTCAAATGCTTGGATATGAGTTGTTTTACTCAGTCATTCAATCACTTGTCGTTCATTTTAAAAATACATTGACCATACATAAACTTATTTTTATAATCACTTAGATGAAAGAGAAAGTGGTCTAGAGTTTTCTATTCCTTTCCTGATTATTAGGATACGAGTTATCTTACTCGATTATCCGAGTATTCGTCATCCATTTAAAACACCTTAATTATTATCAAATCCTTTCTATAATTAAAGATGAAAAAGAAAGTGGTCTAGAGTCTTCTATTCCCTTTCCCGACTGTTAGGATACGAGTTGTCTTACTCGACTATCTGAGTAATCGTCATCCAACCAAAATATCTCAACACAACCAGTCAAACAAAATATCCAACATATTAATCCAACTTGTCGCCCCCGTGTGACCAAAAACTCTTTTCAAAAAGAACGTTGTTTAATCCCTTCTAACGTGCATAACAAACTAGTGCTTAAGCCTCCGTCGAGAATAGACAAGCCAGTGTTTAGCCTTTAGAATGCGATCTACACAGTTGTTAATAAAAAACACCAACCAACCGTAGTTCCCCGAACTACGAATGCTCTGATTTCCTTATTATACCATAAGGATACGTAGGTAGGAGATTACTGTATCTTCGCGAGCACACTAATAAAAAACCTCCCCTTTCCCTTTCTGAGGTTCTCATCCATTTTTATTTTCAACATTTTATAACCCAAAGATAACAAACAAACATAGATTAACACTCGAAATGCACATTAGAACTAAAAGATTCCCGTTGAGTACAACGGACGTAAGGGGTGATAATACCTTCCCCTTACGTAATCCACTCCCGAACCCGAATATGGTTGCGACGACCATTATTCCATTTCTAAAAGGTTTTATCGATATTTTCCTATTCCTTCATTGGGATAAATAAAGTTCGGTGGCGACTCTGTTCGAACACTAAACTTTTCCGCGACCATCGCGAGGAATCGCATTTTTCGAGATGCGACAAGACCACAAACAAAACCAAAACACACAAACAATATATATATATATATATATATATAATATATATATATATATATATATTATAATATATATATATATATATATATATATATATATATATATATAACACAAGATATGGCTCAAATGAGCAAAGTGAAAATGACATAAACATAAGCAAGTTATATGAAATGTAAATGGCAATGAATGATAAATGATTGAAATCTAAATTGCATAAAGTAAATGACTTGCAAGTAAAGTAATATTAACAAGAGTTAGTCAAAGGTTTGTCAAGTGTTAATGGTGATTTTTAATTGATTAAGTCATTCTTTGGAGAAGACTCAACCATTCATTCACAAGTATGAATCCTTAAACCAAGACATCTTCCATGAGAAGGGCTCCAAATTGGATAATTCAACAAGTATGCCACTAGCTCGCATGAAAGGAAAAAAAGGTCATGTTTTCATACAATGCCATGAAGAACGGGAGACTTACAATCTCACTTACTAGAATGATATGCCTTGAGGGTCAAATTTCGATCTATGTTAAGCAATCGTAATTGGACTTATGTAGAAGTCACAACTATCTGAGGTCAGGCAATAAAAACATAGGTGTTAATGCATGTTAGAGATTTGGTATGAAGAACCAAACTCCTAAAACATACCAGACACTAAAAGAAAAGTCAAAAGGGAGGGACCTATCTCATTCATACTTGTATTGATTCATCTGACACAAGGTCATTGATGAGTCAATTAGCCTTTAGACATTAGAGATTTCATTGGTCAAATTAGGGAATGGGGAAGAATAGGGATGAAGATGAAGAGGGAGGGGAAGATAGAAACACAAATTGATCATGGGAGGAATTTCATCAAATCCAAACCATCCATTCATTTTGGGAGATGAAATGTACATTTCATCAATCACCTAAATCCAATGGTTTTGATCCAACAAAAGTCAAATCAACCTTGACCAAGGCCCAAACAAAAATTCAAACATTACAAGACCATAAGAATGACTCAACAATATTTTTAAACATTTAATCAATTAAAAATCAATTTAAAAATAAATTAAAATACATTTTATTTGGTCAAAACCTAAAATCCATTCAAAACACCAAATAAATGGCCAAGGGATTTAACCTAGGTCAAACAAGGTCAAAGGACAATAGACAAAAATATTCACAATTTTTAAAAAGTCAGAAGTATTTTTAAATAATTAAAAATATGCACAAAAACATTTAATTCAAGAAAAATATCAAAATTAATCCAAAAAATAATTTTAATTCAGAATATGAAAGAGAAAAATATTTATATATTTTTGGTGAAAGTCCCATATTTTTTGAATTAAAAATGAAACTACTATGAATTAAACAAAATAAAGGGATTAAATGAAAAATCAGAAAATAAAATGAAATTCAAAAAAACAAGGGCCATCAGATCTCCCTCATTAATTGAGGTGGCAGATCTGATGGCCAAGTGCGCGCTTCAATCCAACAGCTCAGTTAACACGTGTATACGTGTGGTATGCAAAAGCAAAGGATCGGATTAAAACGTGAGATGATGATCAAAGGGTTCAGGACATGCCAACACACCACCTGAGCTAGGGCTCCGGTCATCTTCTCCGGTGGACCTCACCGAAATGGTCCACCATAAACCTAATGGAAAATGAAAAGTGAGTACATATTTTTGAAGGAAAAATGCTCAAGAGCACGAATCTGACCTCCATTTATTCCAATTCCAGGTATATTGAAAGATACATGGATTTGAAATTTGAGGTTCATGATCGGAGTTAGTTCGATTTAACCTCAAAGCAACTCAATCTTGTTACCTACATTGGTTGGAATTCAGCCAACCAAAAAACAAACAGAATGGTGAAGAATTGAGAGAGAATCAAAGAGAGAAAGTTTATGAAAAATCACTCTCGAGTAACTTGAATTTGGATTGATCTTGCTTTCAATTGGCCTTGGCTCGACTCCAGAAGCTTGCAGGAAGTGAAATGGATCAAAGAGGGGCTTGGGTTCTTGGAGTTTCAATCTCAAAATAGAAAGAGATTTGAAACTCGATTTCAAGTGAAATCCTCAAGTTTATCCTTTAATGGAGGTTAAGGAGGCAATGGTTCAAAGCTTAGGCAAGCAGGATCCTTTTTTTTTTATCATAATGGCCATGTATTTATAGTGTATCAAGTTGCTTTTCACACACTTTGAAAATTTACCAACTTTAGCAACTTTGGTGAATGGATGAATGGGCAATGATTTGGGCCCAATTCATGATGTGATCGCATTCCAATTCGTGCACAATGGATCCTGCAGCATTAACATGTAAGCATGCAAAAGGAAATGGACAACTGAATTCAAATCTTGCCAAAACAAACCTATGAAAAGAACCACACACAAGTCCCTCAATCTTGGTCCAAATGAGGTGATCTTGGACTTTATGGAAATGTGAGATCAAGGGGAACAACTTTCATTTTGAACACTTTTCCAATTGAAGCTTGTATCCTGATTAATTTTGAGGTGGAAGTTTGGAAAATCAAACATAATTGAAATTTTTCTAAGTGCCAAGTCAAATGTTCACTTCTTCCACCTTGAATAACTTTTGCTATGCGCTTTAAATGGAAAAGGTTCCTTCACCAAAGTTGTAGTATTTCAAATCTATTAAATTTATTCACAAATTTGACCTTATTTGAATTTTTCATGAAGGAGTTATGCATTTTAGAAGTTGAGGAAATTTGCTTGTTTAATGGTAATGACCCAAAATGACCTATAATGATTCCTCTTGGAACATGCATTTTCAAGTTGAATTTGACATTTCTCAAAGAATCAAAGTTGGAGAGGACATCTTGAAATTGATCATGAAACTTGGTTGTCCTTCATCTCATAAACATTGAGCAATTTATGGTTCTTGGAAGTTGACCTCATAACTAGGGCACAGACAAACTCACCTATAATCTTTCATCATAAAAAAATGACTTTACAAGAAAAAATAGCTCTTGATGTCAACATGAAAGTTTTTTGGAATGTCATAAATATTAACTTTACTCTTGGAATAATTTTCATATGACAAATATTTTAGGAGATAGGGTCTAGTGAACCCCAGTTTTAACTAGTTGACTTTCTCTAGTCAACCACCATGAACCAACTTGAAAACTTGAAGTTCTATTGATATATTGGACTCATGGAGGATAATACATGTATAATATGGTTTGTAAAAATGTATCCCTTGAAATATTTGATCAAATGTTGAAGAAACTTGTTGAGGAAGTTACACAAGATACCTAGATGAATTAGGGCTTCCAAGGCAAACAAGCTTCAAACTCTTGATGATTTCTTGATCGAAATGATAAATGAAGATCAAGGGAACCCATATATGATGTCTAGATCCAATTTGAACCGTCTCTTGATTGATCTCCTTGCGTTAAGGGCCTCAAGATGTGAGCTTGATGAGGCATTGGTGGATGCACATACTACCTACAAAAGAAACAAGGATATACATAGACATATTTTTGGTATTTTGGTTAGTAAATAATGAAAAACAAAGTATGATACAATCAAATGTGTTTCATAATCTCTCCTAATGCAAACCCAATGAATGAGGGGTAAGGAGGATGCCAAGGTGTGATCCCAAAGCCAATGCAAATGATGAAATAGCATGAGGGATCTTAGAGTCAAAATTGGGGTCTTACACACACCACCAATACTCATTATATAGTATCAAAGTCTATAATTTATCTGGACATGCAGTCATCCTCCTCCTCAGTAACCTTAGTAACTCTGTCGAATTCAATTGCTAAAATAGAGACAATGTTATAAATGATATCAAGCCCATCATTTAAACCAGATTCGAAGTTATCAATGAGCATGTCCTTATCTTTTTTTGAGATGTGGGTTTTATCTTTGGACTTGACCACTGGTGGTTGAGGGGATAAAATTGTTCTCTCACGGGTTTTTTCATTGCTTGAGCGATTATTAAGGGTGGAATTTTAACCTTATTTTTCGATTCCTCAATCGTAAGAGCAACTTTCTTCTTTCACTAGTACCTCCTCCATTGTGTTATGGTCATATGATTCTTACCCAAATCATTCTTAGAACTATAAGAGTCGTTTTTTAACACTTGGTAGTTATCATGATATGCTGAGCCTTAACATATCTCGACTACTTTCCACTTTGGATCATTAGCATTGGATTTGACATTTGGCCAAATCCATTGGTCAGCAGGTACACCTGTAGGAGGAACATATGTCTTTTTCTGATTGTTCCAATCTCGTGGGGGGCCTTGATACCCCTGGTAAGGGGTCCCTCTCTAGGGCCTATCAAAGGTAAACGTTGGCCTCTAGTCAACTCGAGGATCCTTCCTTTGTTGTTAAGGCTTCACTTTTTTGAGATCTTTTGTTGCTTTTTTGTCAAAAACTACACAACAGGGAGGGCACAACATCACTTTAGAACTTATGATTTTGCAACGGTCCAGGAAATCAATTAGCTCTTCTTATGCCTTAGGATATACCTCTTCCAACTCTTTAGCCTCGTTGAACTCTTCAACCCTTGAGTGGGGGACTTTAGTTGCTTTAATCATCATGATCTCCACATATTTGACTAGGTTTTCCTCCTCGACTTGCTAGGGGTCTGAGTTGATTTTCATGGATGGATTAGGTTTATCACCAAACTTAAGCCTAACATATTTCAAAGCATCTTGCGTAAAATCCCTGAAAAATGGCATATTGAGAAGTCTTATGACCAAGGAAACTATGATATTTACAAAACCCTTTCTTTATCCTTTGTTCCAATGGTGGCGTCTTTAGGTATTTCAGCACTAAGATTTCACCATCGGCAACTAAAAGATCAAAAATTTCATCATATTTAGTTACATCAAAAGTATAAGTTTTGTAATAAATTTTTCATTTCTACTTGGTTCCACGGGGTTCTTTTCATTAGAAGGTTTTAATACCTTACAAACATATGGAAATCATATCTTTAATTCTGCCAAATTTACCTCATTTTCTTCGACGTATTCAAAAAATAAATCAAGTTCTTGAATACTAACATTTATTTCTATGTAAGCCATCTTTCCTTCCTAGGGTGTCGATTTATTCTAGCCTTTTCTAATCCATCATTCTATTCCTTCAAGTGTTCGACTTGTCTAACCCTATCTGCCAATTAGGACATATCCCTTAAGTATTAGGTATCTAACTTCTTCCTAATGGAAAAGTCTAAACCACCTGAAACCATTTTGACTAACTCATGTTCATGCACTTGAGCAAAGCATCTTAACCTCATTAATCAGAACCTATTGAGATAATCATATATCGGTTCAGACAATTTTCGTTTCACATTAGCTAACTTTTTAAGGCTAATTTTTTACCGACCCGTATAACTATGCTCATGGAACACTCTTTATAGTTGACTCTAATTAAGTATGCAATTTTGAGGGAGAGTAGTGAACCATGTGAAAGAATTCCTGGTTTAACATTTAGGGAAGTATTTCATCTTTAAATTTTTGTTCTTAGCCAGATCATAGGCTTTTGAATAGTATCGAGCAATGTGCTTGACAGTGGACTCACTAGTGTCACCTGTAAATTTAGTAAACTTAGGGGTTTTCTAACCCCTAGGGACTTTAGTTTGCAAGATATGTTTTGATAATGTAGAAATAAAATTTGGATTATGAAGACCAACATTAAGACCATTTTCGGTTAGGATTTGTTCAACCATTTTGGTTATGTTATTTTTCCCTCCAAAATTATTTTTTGGGAGTCTCCTAACTACTTGATCTACATCTTCGTTCCTGTTTACCAACAACACATCTTCAACTACTCTGGGTATAGTTTGTTCGACTGGTTGGGGCATAACTTGTTGTTGCACTTGATTATTAGGATTTTCCTGAATGAATGCTTGAGGAGCACCAAAGAAGTCAACAATTCTACCCATTTGATTTTCTAATTCTTGGTAATTATGATTTGTATTTTGGTTCAAAGTATTTAATACCATGCCAACTTTTTGGATAAGCATGTTAACCATGTCATGAAGAAGAACAAATTCAGATTTTGTTGCATACCCATTGCTTTTCAAGTTGAATGGTTTGGCACTCATCCAATTTTTGAGATAACATAAAAAAAGTTAGATACATAACATTAAATTTAGTTAATATATAAGATATTATGTAAGATCACCAACCTTTGACCAAACTTTTTCTGCACTTGCAATTTATCCCGAAGATATGTTTCAAGCTTATTTAATTTTCAAAGTTTTCATGAAAAATGTCTTCATTATCAATGTTTAAGTTTCACAAGATAACATTCAAGATATATAGTGGTGGTGTTAACTTTCTTATTGGATGTAGAGGAATTATTGTGGATTGATGTGTTGGCAATATCTTGAGCGTTATTATTTTATAAATGTAGGGCATTGATTCGTTGTAAGTTAATTGAGTAACTATACCCCTTAATTCTTTAATAAAACCGAGGGGAAGGATTATTTATTTTTAATAAAAAAATAAAATAGAATAAAATAGGGACTTTTCCCTCGGTTTTATAAAGAATCGATGTAATATATTACTTGCAAAAAAATGGTAAATGGTAAAAAATTGAAAGTAACATGTATTGCTTTCTTTTTCAATTTTTTTTACCACTCACCATTTTCTTTGTCTGCTGCAATATTCAAAACAAAATTTTCAAGATATTGTATTGTGAAACAACAATATTACTTGCATTTTACAGTATCTTTAGGAAAAAATTCTCAACGTTATCAATCAAGGAAATAAATAAATTATGTAGTGTTTTCTTTGACTGACAACATAGGAAGGTTATTCTAAAATATAACAATGGCCTTACAAGCGATGGAAGCAACAACAAAAACACAATAATATGAGATAGATTGCAAGAGAGAAAAAAATTGTTTAAGGTTGGTGTTAGAAGAACAACATACAACACAAAACCTTGAAGATGTTTTTTTTGTCTTGCAATTCTTCCCAAAGCAATGGTGTGCGAGTTTGAAGCGGTTATATATGAGTTAGGTTTAGGGAAAAACTTAATGAACGAGTGTTTTTATAGTAAAATTTGATTATCTAACCCCTTGATTATTAAAAAAATCGAAGGGATAGATCATTTAATTTACAAATAAAAAAGAAAAGAAAATAAATGCACTATTTTTAAAGAAATAAAACATAAACTACATTTGCCGGAATTCGAAACAAATCCTGAATTAGTTTTCACCTTGGTTATATTCAAAAATCAAAGGAACAAATAATATTTTTTATAACAAAAATAAAAATAAAACATGGCACATTCTAGAATTATACCTCGATTTTTTGTTGAGTGATGTAAAAACTTTTTTATAAAATGTATTATTTCTAGTAGTGTACACTTAGTGTTTATTTGAATAAATTTATATACACTATTTTAATAAATATAAATATTAAAAAAATTCAATTATTTTTATATATACTATATGTTATTCTGAATAATTAAAAAATAATAATCAAATAAAATTTATCATAAATGTTATTAATTGTTTTAGTAATGTCTCCTAAAACCCTAAATTATAAACTCTAAAATATCATAAAATTTAGGTGTAATTCCATCAGGGGTCCTTTAAGTTTTTTTTTTTTGTAACAGATTGACCCTTAAGTTTTTTTTTTGTAACAAATTGATCATTTAAGTTAACAAATGTATGCACCTTTACCCTTTTCTTAAATCTTTGATTACACCAATTATTCAAAATATATAAACTTGCACCAAAATTTATAAAGTAGCATTCTAAATATATAAAATAGCATCCAAAATATATAAAGTGAGATTCTAATTCAACACGTTTGTTAACTTAAATGATCAAGTTGTTACAAAAAAAACTTGAAGGACCAGCCTGTTAAAAAAATAGCTTAAAGGACCTCTTGTATAATTTTGTCAAAAATTAAAGTAAAATAAATTCAAATAATTTAGTTTAATTCAAACAAACCTTAATTTCAACCATTCTAATAGGAAATAGCCATCTTCCTCGACACCTCTAAAAAAAATTAATTTATAAAAGTACTATTTAAGCACAAACTTTTTATGATACGCATGTAGAGACAACTTAGAAAATAATATATTAAAAGAAAATTGATTTTGTGGATGAAGATGTTTTTTTTCTTAATTTATGACATATTTTCATTATTGTCAAGTTAATAAAATCCTAATTCATATCATTTTTGAAAATAAGCCAGTAATAATTGTCTTTACATCATAGGTGTTCATGTTAGAACAAAAGGTTTTTTAAGAAAGATGAGACATGGAAGAGCGAAAAAAAAAGATAGAAATTGAATTGTAAAAGAGAAATATTATCGAGTGAAGTTGTTATGATTTATATCATAAAATGCCTTTATTTAGGAAACTAAAACGCATACCCAAAACTATACAAATCGACTCAAGCTCAAAATATACAAAATGCAAAGTACAAAATTATAACTTACATTTCCATATAATAACTATATGTTATATTTGACTTAGTCGAATACAATTGACTCCTACACCTCGACTATCTACTTCGACACAATCGAATGCTAGCTTTCGGCAGAATATTAAATTACAACTTCTAACACACACCTTAATTCATGTTCTCGAGACTTCTCATCATGATGTTTCTCTTCAACTCGTTGGACCTGGCTTTCTTCAAGGGTTTGGTGAGTATATCAGCTAGTTGTCATTTTGTCTTACAATGCTCAAGTTCAAGCATTCCTTTGTTAACTTGATCCATCAAAAAATGATACCTCATATCTATGTGTTTAATTTGACTATGACACACTGGATGATTCTCCATGTCGATAGATGACTTGTTATTGATAAATAACTTCATTTTTTAGGTTCTATTATCTTGAGTTATTCGAGAAACATCTTTATCCATGCTGCTTGACATGCTATATATGATGCATCCACATATTCAACTTCACAAGATGACAAAGCCACAACGCTTTTCTTCCTTGAGCTCCATGAGATTAGAGTGCCTTCGATCATGAATATATAGCTTGGAATAATCTTCTTCTCGTCTTCGTATCCACTAAAATATGAACCAGTGTAGCCATATACCTCTACGTTTGTGTTGGTTTACTCCTGCCTTAGAATCAGCACACCATGATCAATTGTACCCTTTATGTATCTCAACACCCTTTTAATTGTAATGAAATGAAATTCTCGGGGTTTCTCCATGAATCTGCTCAACAATATGACACTTTGACTAATGTTTGGCCTAGTATTGCAAAGATGCCTCAAGGATCTAATGATTTTTTGTACAGTGTCGCACTTACAAGCTCATCATTTGTATCCTTCTTCAACTTTGCTCTAGTTTCTAATGGTGTAGTAGTTGCATTATAGTTGCTCATCTTAAACCTCTTCAAGATATCTTAGGCATACTTCTTCTGGTGCAAGAATAATCCTTTACTTGTGTCTTTGAACTTCATCCCTAAGAAATATTACAAATTCCCTAGGTTGGACATTTCAAACTCATGTACCATCTTCGACTTGACTCTTCTTAGCTCTTCTTCATCTGCACCTGTAATTAACAAGTCATCTACATACAGGCATATGATGATTCGACTGACCATATCTGCATCATTGTCATACATTCCATGTTCAGAGACATACCTTGTGAAACCTGCTTCAATCAAGAAGTTATTTATTATCTTATTACAATCTCTTGGGGCTTGCTTCAAACCATATAGAGTCTTCCTCAATATGTACACCTTTGACTCTTGCCCTTTGATTTATAATCCTAGTGGTTTAGTGACATAGACTTCTTCTTAGAAAGGTCCATTCAGAAATGATGATTTTATATCCAAATGATGTATCTTCCACCCTTTGTATATTGTTATCGACACAAAAATTATGATGGTTTCCAGCCTCGCCACAGGTGCATATACTTCATCAAAATCAATACCTAGTTTGTTCGAAAAAAAACCTCTTGCCAATAGTCTTGCCTTATGCTTGGAAATTTCACCACTTGGCCTTTGTTTCACCTTGTAAACCCATTTCACATCAATTGGGTTCTTAATTGACTCTTCGACAAGCTTCCATGTCTTGTTCTTCTCGATTGCCTTGAGTTCTTCTCTCATGGTTGCTAACCAATTTGAATTATTCATGGCTTTATCCAAATTGATTGGTTCTGATTCGGCCATCATCATTGCTTCTTCAATTAAGTCACCTTCTGCATCAACAACTTGATCTGGAAATATCTCATATTCATATATCTTTGTCGACTCAGTTCTTTCTCTAGTCGATCTCCTAACATTTTGCTCAGGTGGTTCTTCATTTTGATTGGTTATGGCTTTAGCTTGTTGATCTTATTCAAACACAGTTGTAATTGTAAGGGCAAACTGTCATATAACATACGATCATAGGTTTCGATGATGACAAATAACCACCATGGATGAATCGGCATTGTGGATTCCACCTCTACAAAACAAAGGCAACATATCACCTATCATATCCTTTTCTATGCTCATCCAAACTGTTATATTTCATACAACATATGTGGATAAAATATGGTCATGACAAAATGCATGAAAACCACAAAAATATGAATTTTTGCAGATTTGCAGGGTTTGAGTCGACCACAGGGTCGGCACATAACATAGTGCATTTCCCACGGGTCAGCGTATAACATAGTGCATTTCCCACAGGTCAGCGCACAAAAGGCTTGAGTCGACCGCAGGGGTCAGCGCATGAACCACGGGTCAGCGCACGCCGACCTATGGTCGACGCATACTGTTGTGCTTTTCAAACTGTCCAAAACTGCAGGCTATAAGTCGACGCATAGACCTGCTATGGTCGACCGTTCGTGCGCAAATTCAGTTTTTAAGTATTTCCCACTCTGTTTGAAAAGCTGTTAAGTGGGTTGGTTGGTTTGTTACTATAAATAGAAGTTTAGTTACTTGTTTCAACCAACATTTTGATATTTTGATTCAAGTGTTCAAAGAACAAGAAAAAGTGAAATAGGTGTCCAAGATTCTTCATCTTCATCTTCAACATCTCACAACACATCAATTACACACAACCATTTTTGAAGTGCTTTGTGATTCGTTAAAGGTGATAACGTTCGAAGTCGTGATTGGGGAATCCGGTTAGGGTTGAAGCTTGTGACAGGTTTTTTCTTGAATAAAACCTTTAGGGTTTTGTCCTCCAAGACTGGTTTGTTTTTGGGGGTTTTTGGACGAATTTCTTCATCAATTTTTCAGCTGAGCGAAGGTGATTGAGAAGAGGAAGTCTTCATCAATCTAGTAGCGGATTCAATGATATTGAAGGGAAGATTTCGGGTTCGATTTGTTGTAGTTGAGATCAGTCGGGCCGAGGGTTTGAAGAACTGAGGGTTATTCAACAAAGGGGCTGGAATCGGAGGTCTATCAACAACAATCGAAGGACTTGATTCACCTTGAATCAAGGAACAAGGAGTGGAAGCAACATTCAACGTCTTGAGAATTCTGTTGTATATTTGCTTTGCAATCCTTGTATAAACGGTTAAACTCAACAGGTGATATCTATTAAAGCAATCTCAATTCTAGTTTTAGAATTAAGGGCAGACGTACCCCGAAGCGAGGACGGCGGGGGAACTGCCTCATCAAATCTTTGCCTTCTCTATTTTTCAGCATATTTGTTTTAGCTTAAAATAAGTGATTTTTGTATAAGCACTTTATCAAACCTTGATATTAATTGAGTAAGAAGTTAAAACTCTGTTTTTGAATCCAAAGTACAATAAGAAATTGTACTAGACTAATTAGAATCACTTATTCAACATAAATATCACTTGGAGTGTTTTCGCACACCAAGTGTTTGATAATTTGCCTAAACCAAAATTATCTTAGTTGTGTATCTAGTTTGGTTTGCTCTTTGAATCATTGGAACTAGGAATCCTAGTAAGTGAAACAAATCATTGATAGTGTGACTAGTGTAGTGATTCGTATTCTACATTATCTCTAATCCATAGGCTTGACGCATATCCGGTTTTCCAATAACAGTTTGTTTTAGACTATACTTTCCTCGGCCGCTTCCGCACTTAAAACAAATTTTCTAAACCAATTTTTAATTGGTAGCGCCGACTCAAATTTTAATTGGGATCTATTCAACCCCTCCCCCCCCCTCCCCCTTCTAGATCCGTGCCATAGTCTAACAAGTGGTATCAGGAGCTCCGGTTCACTCCGTGCTTCAAAATATAACTGTGATAGAAAATGGCTAACGAACCTAAAGGGGCTTATAATAGAGCTCCCATTTTCAATGGTGAAAATTATAGTTATTGGAAAGACTGTATGCGGGTGCACATAAATTCCATAGATAGAAAAATATGGAACGTTATTCTCAATGGTCCAATTGAAATAACCATGACCAATGAGAATGATGAATTAGTGCCAAAGCCCGAAGCACAATGGACCGATGATGATGAAAAGAAATACAATTATGATTGGAAAACCAAAAATATCCTAATCTCCTCATTAGGTGTAAATGAATACTATCGTGTATCCCATTGTCCTACTGCTAAGGCCATGTGGGATTCACTACAAATCGCCCATGAGGGGACGAACGATGTTAAGTTGGCAAGAATCAACACACTAACACAAGAGTTTGATCTCTTTTTCATGGAGCAAGGGGAAACCATTGCTGACATGCAAAAGAGATTTACTCATCTTATCAATCGATTACATTCATTAGGTAGGCCGGTTTCCAATGATGTTGCTACTAATAAGATCTTGAGATGTCTTAACAGGGAATGGCAGCCGAAAGTGACCGCCATCAAAGAAGCAAATGATCTCACCGTATTAGACTTGACAACATTATTTGGAAAACTACAAGAGCACGAACAAGTACTCTTGAGCCTAGAACAACACGAAAAGAAAGAAAAGAAGGACAAAACAAAGGCGAGTGAAAAGAAATCAATAGCTCTTAAGACTTCCTCCTCGAAGTCTCAAGCAAAAGAGAAAAGTGATTATTCCTCGAGCGACGAAGAAGAAGAGGACAAGAGAGAAGATATGGGGTTGTTTGTTAAACGTTACAATCGTTACGTGAGAAAGAACGGCATCCAACATTCCGAGAAGAACTTGGTAAACTTCCGGAAACAATCAAGGTACTCTAAAGATGATGACTCAAAAGGCAAAAAGACTAGAGGGTCGTGCTACACTTGTGGGAAGCCCGGTCATTACAAACCGGACTGTCCAATGAACAAGAAGACAAAGGAAAAGGAATCATACAAATCACACAAGAAATCATCAAAGCCAAGGAGAGCATACATAGCTTGGGAAAGCGATAGCGACTCCTCCGATGATGAAAGTTCTAGTGATGAAGATGAAGCTGCAAACCTATGCCTCTCTGCTCATCAAAAGAACAAAAAGAAACAGGTACGACATGCTAAATATGAAAAATCCTCCAGTATGTCTCATCATGAATTACAAGCTGCATTTGATACTTTACACTGTGAAGCTAAAGAGGCCTTTAAAAGGCTTGCCTCAAATAACCAAATTTTTACCCATTTGGAACAAAAAAATCGAGAATCCGAAAGGAAACTTGAGGCACTCAAAGCTTCTATAGTAGAAAGCACAAAAGCAGGTTGTGAGGACCTTAGAAATAGGATAATAAACTTTGGGTGTGATACTTGTTATATTTGGCAAGGTGAAGTAAGAAACCTAAAGGCCAAACTTGACAAGGCTCTTGAGCCCAAGATTACCTTTGCAATCGATAAATCAAACTTTCGAAAAAGTATGGTTAATCCATATTAAAAATATAAATATGTTATAAAGGATGAAGATAGAAAAGGCAATCAAAATGTTAATTTCTCTTGTCTTTATTGTTGCAAGAAAGGTCACTCCATTGCTAAATGTAGGTTTAGGAGATTCTTAGTTCCTAAAGGCATTTATCAATGGCTGCCCAAATGCAACCATTTCGTTACTCACCATTCAGGACCCAATAAGCCATTGGGTACCTTCTCGTGTTAATTGCATTTTCATAGGTACAATGCCTCGAGACCACCGAGAGAAGATGGGTTCTCGACAGTGGATGTTCAAGGCACATGTCAGGAGACATATCACTCTTCATTGCCTTCGTGGCTAAGAAGAAAGGATATGTAACCTATGGTGACAACAACTGTGGAGCAATACTAGGTAAAGGTAGTGTAGGTAACCCTTCTTCCACTACTATTTCTGATGTATTGCTTGTCGAAGGTCTTAAACACAATCTACTTAGCATCAGTCAATTATGTGACAAAGGATACAATGTATCTTTTTCAAAAGATTGTTGCAAAATTGTACATAATGATGATAAGAAGAGTATGTTTAATGGCCTACGAGTGAATAATGTCTATATGTTAGACTTGAATGAAGTATCGTTAACAAGTGACAAATGCCTTGTAACAATGAGTGAAGATTCATGGTTATGGCATAGGCGTTTAGCACATGTTAACTTTGACTTACTAAATAAAGTAGTCTCAAAAGATCTAGTCCTAGGTCTCCCCAAAATAAAGTTCACCAAGGATCACCTTTGTGATGCTTGTCAAAAAGGGAAGCAAACGAGGATCTCATTTAAATCCAAAAATATCGTTTCAACAACGAGACCTCTCGAACTTCTTCATATGGATTTATTTGGGTCGTCTAGGATTAAAAGTCTAGGAGGAAATTATTACGGTTTCGTAATAGTGGACGAATTTTCTAGATTTTGTTGGACTATCTTTTTAGTAAGCAAGAGCGATACGTTCTCCGCCTTTGAAAGATTTGCTAAGCTTTCCCAAAATAAATTAAATACAAACATAGTTTCAATTAGAAGCGACCATGGGGGTGAGTTCGAAAACCATTTATTTGAAGAATATTGCGGTAACCATGGTATCGATCATAACTTCTCCACTCCACGTACTCCTCAACAAAATGGGGTTGTGGAGCGTAAAAATCGAATTTTGGAAGAATTGGGAAGAACAATGATTAACGAAAGTGGTTTACCGAAATATTTTTGGGCCGACGCCATTAGTACGGCGTGCTATGTTTTGAATAGGGTGCTCATTCGCCCCATTCTAAATAAAACACCGTATGAGCTTTTAAAAGGGCGAAAGCCAAATGTTTCTCACTTACATGTTTTCGGTTGCAAATGTTTTGTATTAAATAATGGAAAGGAAAACTTGGGCAAATTCGTTTCCAAGGCCGACGAAGGTATCTTCCTCGAATACTCTCAATCGAGTAAAGCATATAGAATATATAATAAACGATTACTTGCTGTGGAAGAGTCTGTACATGTCACTTTTGACGAATCCTATCCGAGAAACGTCGGAAAGGGTAGTGTTGTTCATGGTGCAGGTACATCTACGGAAGACATACTCAAGGGTGGCGAGCCGGGGATTGATCAACCCGACAGAGTCAAAGTTGAGGAGGATAAAGATGTACACCATGAGGAAACTGAGGTAGCTCATCCGCCTTCAAACGATGATCTCCCTCAAGCTTGGAAGTCTCCCAAAGACCATCCAATTGACAACATTCTCGGAGATATCTCAAAGGGTGTTACAACTCGATCGAAGCTAAGTAATTTCTGTTATCACTTCGCTTTCGTTTCACAAATGGAACCTAAAAACTCTAAAGAAGCCCTACTCGATGAACACTGGTTTTTGTCAATGCAGGAGGAACTAAATCAGTTCACTAGAAATGAGGTTTGGGACCTTGTCCCTCCTCCGTGAGATCATCGAGTAATCGGCACCCGATGGGTGTTTAGGAACAAGTTGGATGAAAACGGGGTAATAACCCGTAACAAGGTGCGTTTAGTCGCGCAAGGGTATAACCAAGAGGAAGGCATCGACTATGAGGAAACTTATGCGCCGGTTGCCCGACTCGAGGCTATACGCCTTCTCCTTGCCTTCACTTGTGCGAAAGACTTTAAACTATTCCAAATGGATGTTAAGAGTGCGTTCCTTAACGGTTACATAAATGAAGAGGTCTACGTTGCACAACCTCCGGGTTTTGAATCTCATGAGTATCCTGATCATGTTTACAAACTAAAAAGGGCTTTATATGGTCTCAAACAAGCTCCTAGAGCTTGGTATGAGCGACTAAGTAAATTTTTACTCGATCAAGGTTACTCAAGAGGAAAGGTTGACACAACTCTCTTTATTAAACGTCAAGGAAAGCACTTGATATTAGTACAAATTTATGTTGATGATATTATATTTGGGTCTACTAACATGAATCTCGTGAGAGAGTTTTCGGATCTTATGCAGGGTGAATTCGAGATGAGTATGATGGGGGAGCTCACATACTTTCTCGATTTGCAAATTAAACAACTCAATGAAGGAACATTCGTGAGTCAAACAAAGTATTGTTTGGACCTTATCAAGAGATTTGACATGGCAAAAGCCAAGGCCATTGACACCCCTATGCCAACATGTACAAACTTGAATAAAGATGAAAACGGTAAGGACGTAGAGGTAAAAAGGTATAGAGGTATGATTGGATCACTTCTCTATCTTACTGCTTCTCGTCCCGACATTATGTTTAGCGTGTGTATGTGCGCAAGATATCAATCATGTCCCAAGGAATCCCATCTAAAAGCTGCCAAACGAATACTTTGATACCTATCCGGTACTCCGAAGTATGGACTATGGTATTCCAAAGGTAATGATTGCTCATTGGTAGGTTTCTCCGATTCCGATTTTTCCGGTTGCAAATCGGATAGGAAAAGCACTAGTGGCACTTGTCACTTATTTTCAAATTCCTTGGTCAGTTGGCATAGCAAGAAACAAGTCTCAGTTGCTTTGTCAACCGCCGAAGCGGAATACGTTACCGCCGGTAGTTGTTGTGCTCAAATCCTATGGGTTAAGCAACAATTATTGGATTTTAATCTCAAACTCGAACGTATTCCCATTTTCTGTGACAATACAAGTGCTATTAATCTTACCAAAAATCCTGTGTTGCATTCTCGCACCAAACATATCGAAATTCGACACCACTTTCTTCGGGATCATGTAGAGAAAGGTGATGTTGTATTTGAACATGTTAACACTAAAAATCAACTAGCGAACATTTTCACAAAGCCGCTAGCTACTGAGCCTTTCTTTCATATTCGCCGAGAACTTGGTGTTCTCGACATTTCGGAACGGGCGTTATAAATTGCTTGCTTTATCTTATTTCATTTAAAACTATAATCTTGTACTTCTAACAAGTTAATGTTGTTGCAAGCACAAGTATATTGTTCATCAAGTTATTCCGGCATCGAGGTGATATTGTTCCTTTACCCTTCTCTCTCTCTCAACCTTCATGGCTAAATAGGTGTATTACATGATAATATTGTATACATATATATGACTTGTCTCTTATACCATATCTGTTTGGATGTTTAAATGTTGTGTGGCATTCTATTTATGCATCAAACATGTGAGCATATGTGCATAACAGTAAAAATTGCAAAATTTGCCTGTATGAGTCGACCATAACAGGGCAATGGTCGACACACACTTCAAAAAATTTCTTTTTTTCAAAATTCAAACAGTATGCGTCGACGCATGCAGAGGGTATGGTCGACGCATCACACGAAAAATCAGTTTTTCTCTGCAGAAAACGTTCAAACTTCCCATGCATTTACATTTCAAATTCTCATTAAGTGTGCATTCAACCCACTACATTGTGAGTTGCATCTACCTAGTGCCTATTGTCTCTTGGCCTCTCCTCTTCCCAAAAACCCTAAATCTTCATCTATAAAAAGGGTAAACCTCCTTCTTGCAAATCATTCTCAAAAACCTTCACCAAGCTTCACTCTCTACCCTCACAAAAAGCTTCAAAATCATTACCAATGGCTTCCTCATGCCGCAGACCTACCGGTAAGAGATCAAGGGAATCATCCTCTGCCCCCTTACCCATTACCGCTGTATCATTAGTTCCACCGGCTCTTGTCGACACCTTCAACAAAGACATTGGTAAAAGAGGAGTTGTGAGGAAACATGCCTTCTACAAACTCACAGCAGAACGCATGCATCTCGTAGAAATCATGTCTCTGCTACAGTATCACGGCATTGTTAAATTCCTGGAATGCAATGCTAAATATAGCGAAGACCTGGTCCGTGTGTTCTACACTTGCCTTCATGACAAATTTCGTGGGCAAAAGTTTCACTCCAGGATCGGCACAAGAAAGGTATCGTTTAAGTCTAATGTTTGGAATAAATATTTTGATATGACATTGGTTGCTGATGAAAATCCTCTTGCTGAGGTGACTGATTCTCACACAATAGAAGGATATGAGTTTAAGAGCGCTTTGAACGCAATGCTGAAACGACCCTACCTAGACCACATTGTGAACAGTGATGCGTTCCCACGAACGGTCGCTGCCGGTAAGCTGAAAATAGGTGAGCGCATTCTCCAGTGGATTGTGTCACGCATCCTGCGACCTAAGAAGGGTGGCCTTTCCCGAGTTGAACAGACTGAGGTTCATCTCATATACATTCTGAAAAATCAGCGCAAAATCAACTGGCCCTACTACATTGCTAGTAGGATGTTCAGTTTACGAGACTCCGGACGAGGAACGGCTCTTGCCTATAGATCTTTTATTCAAGAGTTTCTTACTGCAGCCGACGTTGATTATCCGTCCTTTCCGTATACCTCTATTTCCTCAGATAAAGAATTCAGTCCAAAAACTTTGTCTATGATGGGATATTTTTGGTGTGATGAGCGGAGAATATACAAATTTGTTCGCAGAGGGTATATTCCTACGACTGTTGAAGAAGATGATGAAAGTGATGAAAGTGAAGAAGAAGACCAAGAGGAAAATGAAGAAGAAGAAGCAGGACAAGCATTGGAGCAGCATGATAGTCCTCCACAAGCAGACACTCACGACTACACAAACACCGCTTGGGTTCAGAATACATATTCAACTGAAGAAGATGCCCCCAACCATGGCGGATGGGGTGAATGGCAACATATGGGTTGGTCAACACAACGCCAATTCTATCAGCTGTATCAATATGGTGCTGAAGAATCTCCACCGTCTCCTCCGCAGCAAGAAAACTCTTCTGAACTTTTAGATATGATGCGAAATATGCAGCTGGCTCAACAATCATTCATACAAACTCAGGATGAGCGCTATGCTCATATAAGTAGCCAGCTTCAAGCACAAAATGAGAGGCTCGATAACCTCTCTACCAGCATGAATGAACGGTATGCAGCATTCACTAATACATTTGAACGACATGAGCGTTCCGTCGATGTGGGCCTCAAGTATCTAAGTAGTGTTGCTGACCAAATAACGGATGCTTGTTTCAGTCGAGGACGAGGCCATTAGAGCATAAAACTGCATGTGCATCTGTATTTTTGTTGTTTGACTAAACTTATTATCTGTTATGCTTGTTTGTTAATCTAGTTTAATGTTATTTCCTTTTCAATATGTTCAGTAATAATATTTGGTGTGATATTGTTATATGATTCGCTATCTCCTGTTGAACATCATGTTATGTTGAATAATCGTTCTTTTTCTCTTTTTGATGTTGTCAAAGGGGGAGAAGAGCATGTACCAAAGCCAAGCCAAGATATTCACAACAATTAACAGTTTGTTTTGCAGTCAGCCTTAGATTACAAAAGAAAGGGGGAGTGTTGTATAAATATTGCATATTGTTTCTCTTTGGTTTCACACAGGTTGTCATCATCAAAAAGGGGGAGTATGTAAGGGCAAACTGTCATACAACATACGATCATAGGTTTCGATGATGACAAATGACCACCATGGATGAATCGGCATTGTCGATTCCACCTCTACAAAACAAATGCAACATATCACCTATCATATCCTTTTCTATGCTCATCCAAACTGTTATATTTCATACAACATATGTGGATAAAATGTGGTCATGACAAAATGCATGAAAACCACAAAAATATGAATTTTTGCAGATTTGCAGGGTTTGAGTCGACCACAGGGTCGGCGCATAACATAGTGCATTTCCCACGGGTCAGCGCATAACATAGTGCATTTCCCACGGGTCAGCGTACAAAAGGCTTGAGTCGACCGCAGGGGTCAGCGCATGAACCACGGGTCAGCGCACGCCGACATATGGTCGACGCATACTGTTGTGCTTTTCAAACTGTCCAAAACTGCAGGCTATGAGTCGACGCATAGACCTGCTATGGTCGACCGTTCGTGCGCAAATTCAGTTTTTAAGTATTTCTCACTCTGTTTGAAAAGCTTTTAAGTGGGTTGGTTGGTTTGTTACTATAAATAGAAGTTTAGTTACTTGTTTCAACCAACATTTTGATATTTTGATTCAAGTGTTCAAAGAACAAGAAAAAGTGAAATAGGTGTCCAAGATTCTTCATCTTCATCTTCAACATCTCACAACACATCAATTACACACAACCATTTTTGAAGTGCTTTGTGATTGGTTAAAGGTGATAACGTTCGAAGCCGTGATTGGGGAATCCGGTTCGGGTTAAAGCTTGTGACAGGTTTTTTCTTGAATAAAACCTTTAGGGTTTTGTCCTCCAAGACTGGTTTGTTTTTGGGGGTTTTTGGACGAATTTCTTCATCAATTTTTCAGCTGAGCGAAGGTGATTGAGAAGAGGAAGTCTTCATCAATCTAGTAGCGGATTCAGTGATATTGAAGGGAAGATTTCGGGTTCGATTTGTTGTAGTTGAGATCAACCGGGCCGAGGGTTTGAAGAACTGAGGGTTATTCAACAAAGGGGCTGGAATCGGAGGTCTATCAACAACAATCAAAGGACTTGATTCACCTTGAATCAAGGAACAAGGAGTGGAAGCAACATTCAATGTCTTGAGAATTCTGTTGTATATTTGCTTTGCAATCCTTGTATAAACGGTTAAACTCAACAGGTGATATCTATTAAAGTAATCTCAATTCTAGTTTTAGAATTGAGGGAAGACGTGCCCCGAAGCGAGGACGACGGGGGAACTGCCTCATCAAATCTTTGCCTTCTCTATTTTTCAGCATATTTGTTTTAGCTTAAAAATAAGTGATTTTTGTATAAGCACTTTATCAAACCTTGATATTAATTGAGTAAGAAGTTAAAACTCTATTTTTGAATCCAAAGTACAATAAGAAATTGTACTAGACTAATTGGAATCACTTACTCAACATAAATATCACTTGGAGTGTTTTCGCACACCAAGTGTTTGATAATTTGCCTAAACCAAAATTATCTTAGTTGTGTATCTAGTTTGGTTTGCTCTTTGAATCATTGGAACTAGGAATCCTAGTAAGTGAAACAAATCATTGATAGTGTGACTAGTGTAGTGATTCGTATTCTATATTATCTCTAATCCATAGGCTTGACGCATATCCGGTTTTCCAATAACAGTTCGTTTTAGACTATATTTTCCTCGGCCGCTTCCGCACTTAAAACAAATTTTCTAAACCAATTTTTAATTGGTAGCGCCGACTCAAATTTTAATTGGGATCTATTCAACCCCCCTCCCCCCCTTCTAGATCTGTGCCATAGTCTAATAGTAATTATTTTTGTTTCCTATCAAGCTGACCCATGACTGCAATCCCACAATTTTCTTTCAACCAATAGAACATCTTGACTGATCACTAATTTATCATCATTTGGTGAATACAATTTGTCTACATCAGTTGAATGATAACCTATGAGCACCATAGCCTGACTTTGATCATCTAGTTTCTTTCTCAACTATTCAGGTACATGCCTGAAACACATTGATCCAAATACTCTAAGATGATTAACATTCGGCTTCACACATATCCAAGCCACATACGGAGTTCTTTCGACTATCTTCTTGGCTGGACATCTTTTTAAAGTGTATATTATTGTCGAATTTTCTTCACCCCCAAAATCTCATTAGCATATCTTTAGCTTTCAACATGCTCTTTGTCATGTTCAGTATACTTTGATTCTTCCTCTCAGCTATGCCATTATGCTGAGGTGTATAGGGTAGAATGAGCTCATGCTCTATAACTTCCTCATGGAAAAATCTAGAAATTTTTTGAGAGGTGTATTCACCACCACCATCAGTTCTCAGTTTCTTCAACTTGCATCCACTTTTCTTCTCGACATGCAATTTGAACTTCCTGAACTATGTGAATACCTCACACTTCCTTTCAATAAGATAAATCCACATATATCTGGTGAATTTATTTATGAAGTTTAGGAAATAGTAGTTACCTCCATTCAACCTTACTTAAAATGGTCCACACACATCAGAGTAAACTAGCTCCAACTTTTCCTTTGACCTCATTGGCAAGTCATGTTTGAATGCTTTCCTAGCCTGTTTTGCTTTGCAACATTCCTCACATACCTGAATTGGTTCTTTCACCTGAGGTAGGCCATACATCATCTTCTTCTGGCTGAGCATACCTAAACTTCTAAAGTTTAGATGTCGATACATGTGATGTCATAGCCAGTTCTTATCTTCTTCTATAGTCGAAGCAAGACACTTGTGATCAACCATGTTGATCTCTAATTTAAAGGTCATGTTGTCTGCCAATGGTGCCTTCAGAATTAATCTTCCATCAATATGACACACTTTCATCTGATTATTTTCTAGCTTCATGTTGTATCCTTTTGCAAGTAATTAACATATGCTTATCAAGTTACTTATCATCGAAGGTACATACAACACATTGGTGATGCTGTCTTTTTGACCATCCTTTCTAACAACAGAGATATCTCATTTTCCACCTGATATGATGTGCCTACCATCTATAAACTTTATCACTTTCTCAACTGATTCATTTAGCTTGGTGAACCACTTTTTATTACCAGTCATGTGGTTACTGCATCCTTAATCCAAGTACCACATGTTTGTTTTCTCAATGTTCGACTGAGTGTTGGCCATGAGTAGCACATCCTTAAAATCATTATCTTCATCTTGTGCATACTACACTTCCTCACTATCTTTCGCTCATACTTTCTTCTTTCTTCGTGAGTCTCGGGCATATTGGCCAAATTCTTGAAAGTTGTAACATTGCACCTCCTTCATGTCAACTTTCTTCCCATAATACTTATTCCTTATTCCTTTCTTGATCGAATCAGAGTGATTCTTTAAATTTTTGCTTGACTTCTCATCATTAGCAAGATTCTTTCCCCGCTTCGCCTTCTCTTTCCCATTTTTCTTGTTGAATCTTGCTTGTAGTTCCTATTCATCCATGTTCTCCCTTTCTGATTTTCTCTACTTCAGCCGCATCTCATGAGCGTCTAATGAAGCTTGAAGTCCTTCTAACCTCATGTCAACTAGGTTATTTGACTCTTTAATTAATACTACAATGTAATCAAAATTCACAGTCAAAGATCTCAACACTTTCTCAATCTTCTGCAAATCATTGATTGATTCACCACATGCCTTCATCTGGTTCGTTAATAACACCACATATGAAAGGTATTCTAAGAATGCTTCATCTTCTTTCATTTGAGTCATCTCGAATTTCTTTCTCAACATTTGTAACTTCACCTTTTTCAGTTTTTCATTTCCTCCGTACAAGTTCTTTAACTTGTCCCACACTCCTTTTGTTGTTTCTTCTTCAATTATCTTCTCGAACATGTTAGAATCCACACACTGGTGAATCAAGAATATATTGTTTTCATCTTTCTTTCTTTGTTCATTCTGCACAGCTTGCTGAACATTGTTCGCATCCTCTTCCAATGTAGGTACTCAATAATTCACAATTTCAACCGCATCTTGAAATCTGAAGATGACCTTCATTTGCGCAACCCACCGTTCGTAGTTCTCCCGTTTGAAAATCGGTAGATTCGCTGGAAATTGTGTTCATGTTGTGTTTCCGTTGGCCATTGCAAATTTTCTCTGAATCGCAACCCGGACTCCTTGATTCCAATTGTTGGAACAAAATGATTTTCAAGAAAGAAGATAGAAGATGAAGAAGAGAGAGAAAAGATAGAAACTAAATTGGAAAAGAGAAATATTATTGAGTAAAGTTGTTATGATTTACATCATACAATGTTTTTATATAGGCAACTAAAACTCAAATCCAAAACTATACAGATCGACCAAGCACAAAATATACAAAATGCAAAGTACTAGTACAAAATTATATTTCCACATAACAAATATATGATGTATTCGACTTAGTCAAATACAACCGACTTCTACACCTTAATTAACTATTTAAACACAATTGAATGCTAGTTTTCGATAGAACATTAAATTACAACTTCTAATAATTCAGTAGATCATTGAGGAGCAAGAAATTATTTAAGAAAAACTTAGAATATTAAAATCTAATTTATACCTTTTTTTTTGTTTTTGTTTTAAAGAAACACTAATTTCGATCATTTTAATTAAACAGTTGTAAAAATGTGAAAAGCTCTGAACTTCAAGTTAAAGTTGATGATCAAGTGTTAGAAAATTTTGAAGGTTTCCAAGAACGAATCTGCATATGACGTCATCCTAACATTTATATATTGCGTATTCAAATACTGTCGAAAAAGTTAAAAAGTAAGAGCAGGAGAAAATGCCTCACTGATGGCGAACAACCTAGTACTACTTTATTCTATTCGATGGTGGCTCTTTTTATTGAGATCTAACTTTAAATATTTTAATAGGACTAGGTATTAGATTCCCATCATTGAGACTCGAAAGCTACATTATATTTATATATTATGAATGGTAAAGTTTATGTGTTTTGAAATGTTTAATAATGAAATTATTTTAATAGGACTGACCAGTAGGAGTAATTATTTTTATAAGTATATGGAGTCTAGACAACACATAATTGAGCGTTATTTTTAAAATTAACAACAATAATTAATTAATAACTTAAAGACATTTTTGCTATAAATATTACAACAACCAAATACAAATTTATATGAGATAAATAATTTATAAGTTGCTTATATATACAAAGAAAAATTGCATGCCATTGAAAAGTTTATTTCATAAATATTAGAAAATTTTATGCCATTAAAAATATTTACTTTTAAAGATAATATTATATTTTTAATTTCATGAATTTTTGCATGAATTCTCCTCCACCATTTAGTAGTTTTGGGTCCGTCCATGTTAAAGAATCATTAGATGTATAGCACAAATGATAGCTAGAGAACATAAAATATTTTATCTGATGAGTGTGGGTTGGAATTAGTCTTTTTCTTCATTTTTAATTTTTAATGTGTAAGCTCAAACATCCAAAATGTTTTTTTTTTAATTTAAGTTTACTATAATTTTTGTGAGCAAAATTGAGATGTTCAGTAGTATAAAAACTAACAATAATATTAATCAAAATAAATATATTAGTGTGTTGATGATCCAACAGTTTTATTGAAAGAACAATCTCAAAGTTTTAAAGATCTCACGTAAATTAATCGTAATTTAACCATTACACAATAATAAATGTCATATTTAATTATGATTTAACTGTGATTAACATTTTATGAGACTCTATTTAAATTTAGTTTAACTGTGATAAATCTTAGGCCGTGTGCAGTAGCTCGTCTTATACACCTTCAAAGACGACCTTATATATATATATATATATATATATATATATATTATATATATATATATATATATATATATATATATATATATACTTGTATTTTTACTAGGCCCCAAGAGGGGACAACTTAAGCAAAGGTGAGGAAGACCAACATAGGGGTGAGGGGCAAGTCATCAGGCGAAGTCCCACCTTACCCAAAGTCTAGGCGCCATGGTGAGGGGTGAGATACCCTACAAAGTCAGAGGTCTCCTGAAGAAGTCATATGGCTGCTAGAAAGGGGCAGCAAGGTCACCAAGAGCGGGCTCCCATGTCCATTAAGTGTGGTTGCCTGAAGAAGTCACACCTATACTTTTTGACAAACATAGTGGCTCCTACCGTGTGGCCCCTATAAAACTAACCTGAGCCACACCTTCCATTACCACCACCATTTTCACCGCATTCTTCAAAAATGGCCAAGAAAGAACTTCTATAGCAGTTACAAGAAGCAAAGAGCGAGAGACAAGCCGTTTAGTTAAGGTTGTGGAAAATGCATCAAAAATACTAAATCCTTGTTTGTGACCTTCACGAATGTATTTGGTTAAAGCACATTCATCAAATTAAGCACTCAAGATGGACCGAAGGCCTTGCGTACTCCTGATTCGGTGAATCGTAATGGTCAACAAACTAACATAAAAGGCAAAAAGTCGCCAAGAAAGAAGCGAGATGTATCAAATTGTATTATGAGTATCAAAATATAAGCCTCATGAGCTAATCTTGATAGAATAAATGTATTAAACGAGATTGGTGGCAAGACCAAGAGACGGGACAAGCGCAAGTCTATGTTTTGATTAATTATTTTTATTGTTTAATAAGGAAAACTATTATCTCTGTCGCTTGTAATTTATTTAAGAATTTTCTAAGTCTACCCTAAATGATGGGGCGACACTATTTCCCATATGTGGGAACGATTTTAATTAGGCGCTCCCTCATTGTCTTGTTTCTATTTTTGAAGGGTTACACACTTAAAAGGACAAGTGAAACATTGAAGTGTTGGACTTCCACCAGAAGATCCTTACGGCCCTACGAGGCGAATTAAAATGTTGGACTTACACTGGAAGATCCTTTCCGCACTACGAGGCAAATATAAATTTTTGACTTCCACTAGAAGATCCTTGTCTCCCTACGAAGCGAATATGAATGTTGGACTTCCCCCATAATATCCTTGCTTTCCTACAAGACGAATAAGAATGATGGACTTCCACCAAAAGATTCTTGCCACCCTATGAGGTGACTATGAATGTTGGACTTCCACCAAAAGATCCTTGTCGCCCTACGAGGCGAATATAAATGTTGGACTTTCATTGGAAGATCCTTGTCATCATACGACGTGTATACAAATGTTAGACTTCCACGGGAAGATATTTGCTTCTCTACGAGGTAAATACAAAGGTTAGGCCTTCATTGAAGGATCCTTATCGCCCTATGAGGCGGATGCATCATTAAATAGTCATAAAGAATTATTGATAGGTTACTCATTCAACTCTAAATGCTATGAATAAAGTGCAAGATACAAAGAATTGAACTTTCCCCAAGCAATGCTTAAAGGAATCGCTCCCAAAGGGATCCAACATAACATCTCGCCCAAGAGGCATGACTAAATTCTTGCCTAAGAGACTTGATCACAAGGTTTGCTTGATGGCTCGATGAAAGTCCCGCTCAAGATGGTTAATGCATCCCCTTAAGAACTTATAGTCTCATTGGCCAAGCTACATATTACTTCACCCGAGGGACTTAGAATTCTCGGGGTATTTAAACTCTCCACCTAAGAGACTTAGAGTTTCCCCAAGCGGGATCAACACATATGGTGTTCGCCCAACAGGCGCAACCGAAGTATTTCCTAAGATGCTTGATCATAAGTCTTGTTAAAGAGATCAATGTAAGTCCCGCCCAATAGGGTCAATGCCTCTCTTTAAGGATTTATAGTCTCATCGGCCATGCTACATATTAATTCACCTAAAGGACTTAGAATTCCCAGGCTATTTAAACTCTCCGCTTGAAGGACTTGGAGATTTATCGGGCGGGACTAAGACATATACATCTCGCTAAAGAGGTGTGACCGAAGACTTGCCTAAGAGACTTAGTCTCAAGTCTTTCCTGAGGGCTCAATGGAAGTCCCGTATGAGAGGTCAAATGCCTCGTCTAAGAGACTCAAAGTCTCATCAGTCGAGATAAACATATAACTTTTCCTGAGGGACTTAGAATCCCCAGGCTATTTAAATCTTCTTCTGAAGGACATAATTTCCTTGGACGGGACCAAGTCATATAAATCATTCCTAGGATGCGTTACTGAAGTCTAGCCTAAGAGACTTAGTCTTAAGTCTTGCATGAGGGTTTGATATAAGTCCTGGCCGAGAGGGTCAATGCCTCGCCTAAGATACTTAGAGTCTCATCATCCAGACTCAATATAGGACCTAATGTGAGGGATAGAGAGTCCTAACAATTAGGCTCATCTCAATGCCTCACCTAAGAGATTTATAGTCTCATCAGTCAAACTTTATATAAAGTCTCATCAGTTATAGTCAATATAAAGTCTCGCATGAGGGACTTGACTATAAAGTCTCGCCTAAGGAACTCGATTATAAAGTCTTACCTGAGGGACTTGACTATAAAGCCTCGTCTGAGGGACTTGAATATAAAGTCTCACTTAAGGGACTTGACTATAAATCCTTGCTTGAGGGACTTGACTATAAAGTCTTTCCTGTGAGACCTGACTATAAAGTCTCGTCTCAGGGACTCGACTATAAAGTCTCGCCTAAGGGTTCGACTATAAAGTCTCACCTGAGGGACTCGACTATAAAGTCTTGTATGATAGGCTCGACTATAAAGTCTCGCATGAAGGACTCGACTATAAAGTCTCTCCTAAGGGACTCAGATATAAGGTTTCGTCTAAGGGACTTGACTATAAAGTCACGCCTGATGGATTCAACTATAAAGTATCGCCTAAGGGACTCGACATAAAGTCTCGCCTAAGGGATACACTATAAGCCCTCATTAATAAAAAAAAATCCACTTTGGATAGATCTGTTGATCCGTTGTCGCACACGGGTAAAAATCATTTGGAAAAGTGTAGTAAACAGGAAGAGACGCCTCGAGTCGTATCACAAGGAATCTTGGTAAAATAAACCAAATAAGAAAACGAAATAGGGGGGTTTGAGTCTTATCATTGGTTAATATAACTTTTATGCCATAAGCGGATTCTAATCCCTTTTCAATTACAGTAACAATAACAAACACATAGATACTAATATATGATATGTGCTCCTAATTTCTGAATTAAGCAAACAAATTCCAAATTAAGCAAACGGATTAGGAAAACGTGAATTAAGCAAACGCGGTTATGGAACATATCTTATTCGAAATTAATCAACATATATTTATAGAACTTGAATAAATCATACAAGACATATAACAAAATACTAAAATGGAAAAGACATTTGATTGAAAATTAAATAACCTCAAAGTATCGGCGGAAACCTATTACAGGAGATCAACCTTAGGTAATTAGTTATCCATGAATTCGTCTAAAGCTTATAATTTTCGTGAATGCAAAATGTGGTTACTATAGCAGAGAAAAACCTAATATAACAAAAGGGAAATTCGGGCCCTTATGGAAACCGACCCGAAAATTACAAAACCCGACTTAAACTAAGTATTTTAATTAAGTCTAGAACTTCAACAAATTATTCTACCCTCCTTCACTCTGAATCAGATTTTGACTTCAACACGAAACTTGTTTCTCTTTATCTTAGATTTCCAATGCATGTCAAAATGTATCAATCGGATTCTCGAAGCTCAAGTTATAGTCTACATAATGATAAGGTATCAAATAGTTGTTTATGCTGAAAATAAAGTACAAAAATAAAATAAAGCCAGAAATAAACTTAAATATAAAAACACACTAAAAGGATAAAAATAATTGAATAAACTATAGAGTTTCCTAAGTACAATAGTAGAAGAAGGTGCATCAAAATGAACTGATCACACATACAAGGGAAGCCTTAAGAATATGAGCACTCTTACCAAATCACTTCACCCTTTTCAAGCCCTCGTACTTGAGGGACTATGTAGTGTTATGTTTTTACTAGGCCCCAAAAGAGGGGAGAGGGGCGAGTCATCTGACGAAGCCCCCACCTCCCGAAGTCTAGGCGTCATTGCGAGAGGCGAGATACCATGCAAAGTCAGGGGTCGCTCAAAGAAGTCATATGGTCGTCTAAAATGGGCAACACAGTGCCGAGAGCTGTAACACCCTAGTTTTTAAATTAATTTATTTTATTAAGTTAAATGTGTTTAAATGATTTATTGGTGTGATGTGTGTACTTTTGTGGGGTTATATGAGATTGGGTAGAATTTATTTGAATTATCACTATTTTTCATTAATTAAAAATAATAGAAAAGTGAGTAAAATATGAAAGAGTGAGATATGGGTGTAAAAATAGGATAATGAAGAAATTAGTGTGGTGCGGAGTAAGAACCCAAAAGGTGGAGGGATAAAAATATTAGTAATTGGAATTAGGTTTTTGTTTAAAATAAAAATAAGGACAAAAGGTTAGGGGAGAAAACTAGAGTACATGAAATTAGTGCGAGGAGGCAAAGAGAGGAAAACTTAGGAGAGCACGAGTTAGAGAACTCCATAGATAAAGATTTGATTTTGCTGGAAAATTAAGGTAAGAGGGATGATGAATTAATCATCTATGGATGTCAATTACATGAAGAGTAGAAAGTCATCATAACCCTCTACTTTTTTTTCTATGTTTTCACCATTGTTGATCTTTATGTGTTTTGGAAAAGGTTTGTGTGAAATCTGAATTGTTTGTTGCAATCTATGTGAAATTCGTCCTCTAAATCATAATGTGAATTTGTGCATAATTTGAATGTATAATATGTTTTGGATATGATGAACAAGTTGATAAAATTGTGATAGATTAATGAATCGAGTGGTTAACCTGGAAGTAATTGATGTAATAATCATAGTATAAAGTATACATGTTAAATTTTGTGCAATTTAGGGTTGAAATCAGAGGTTTGAAAGGGATCCAATGGTGGAATTTTTGTTTCTTAGTTTTTCTATTCTGGCATCCGCGCTTAGCATGGACCCATTGAATTTGTGCTTAGCGCATGAAGATTCCGCCAAGCGAATATAAGCTTAGCGAGAGATGCTTGCGCTTAGCGAGGATAGCAATGCAGACTTTGCTGATTTCAGATCGATTTTTTGACAGAGTTTTATCTTAGAAAATGTTTAGTACTGTTAGGTACTGACTAGCATTGTTTGGCACTGTTTGATGTTGATTGATGAGTTCTTAATTATTTTACACGGTTTTAGTAATTAATGTTGAGTTTCAGGGTGAGTTGTCTTGAAAGGGTAATTTATTGAGATGTGTTACGTACGGTTTAAAAAGGAACCAATGGTGAAATATTGCACCTATATGTTTATAATGCATGTCATGCATCAAAGTGTACGAACTTTGATTCAGTGTTGTGTTGTTGGTTCAGAAGGGGGGACTAGTGACTAGTCGCTGATTTAGAAGAGGGGGATCAATAAAGAATCTTGATTCAGAAGGGGGGATAGTGATGTGTATGATCAGAAGGGGGACCATTGGTGAGTAGGCTGAATCAGTAACATACCTCTAATGTTTGAATTAGTACCACATGCATATAAAGTCGAGGAGTTGATGCATTGCATTCATACTTGCTTTATGATCGAGTTATTATTATTGTTGTGTGAATGATATTCAGGAATTGGTGATTTTGTGATTCTGTTTGGGTGAGATATGAGTAAAATGTGCTTGTGATTAATTCACACATTGATTATTGTTATGCATGATGCTACCCTTGCTATCTTTTGTACCGTTAACATATTTCGAGCGTATTCTCACCCATGCTTGCTTGTTTGTGGTGTTAGGTACTCTTTTGGGGTACAAATAATCAGGTAGGGGAGTAGTTTTCGTTTGAGCTGGAGGATGGCGTTGAGGCCTCTTCATTTATTTACTATTTTTTCCGAGTCATTTAGTTTTCGTTGAGCTCTAATTTGTAACATTGGGATAAATTGCTTTGTTACATGATATGTTTCTTGAGACGTTTGAATTATTTATTAAGTAGTTATGTTGAGACATAATAAATATTTATTTGGAGTTTTAATGTTCCACAACTATTTAATATGTGTGATAATTGGAGTAACATGCATGTCATGAATTTGTAACACTATTATTGTTTGAAATTACATGTTTTATTTTAATAAATCAAGGGTGTCGGGTTTAGGGTGTTACAAAGATGGTATTAGATTAGGTCAGTCCGTTTGGCCTAGGTTGTGACTAATTTGTACCCTTGTGCATGACATGTGTTTGAACATTGTTGGTGCCTTATAGTTATTTACTTTACTTAGTGCAATTAGTTAACTTGTTTGAGCTAGTTATGTAGAGAGAAATGGATGGTAGAAACGACAGTTTAATTGCTGATGATTTGGAGGCAATGACTAATGTGATGGTGCAAGTGAATGAAGAGGTACAGGCGAATCAAAATCAGAATTAGAATGTTGGTGCTAATAAATTCCGTGGGCTGGGAAAGTTTCAAAAGAATAATACATCTGCTTTTAAGGAGCGATATAATCCTGAGGGTGCTCAGAGTGAAATCTAGGAGATTGAGAAGGTATTTCGAGTTATGGGTTGCACGAATGAGCAGAAAGTGTTGTTTGGGACGTACATAATATTTGAGGAGGCTGAGTATTAGTGGGATAACAGCTGCCAGAGGTTGGAAACTGCAGGTACTGAGATCACTTGGGAAAACTTCAAGAAAGAGTTTCTGGAGAAGTATTTTTTGGATGATGTTCGCAATAAGAAAGAGATTGAGTTCCTCGAGCTAAATCAAGGAAATATGACTAATGATGATTATATGGAGAATTTTGAAGAGTTAGTGATATTTTTACCCGACTATAATGGTGTGGAAGTTGAAGGGTTGAAGTGCATAAAGTTTGAGAGTGGCTTATGTCCTAAGATCAAGCAATTCATTGGTTATCAAGAGATTCTCCGATTCTCAATGCTGGTGAATAAGTGTAGAATCTATGATGAAGATAGTAGGGCCAAATTTGTTCACTACATGAGTGCTAGTGAAAATAAAAATGGGAATCAATATCATAGTAAACTGTACATGACTCCAGCTAATAAAGGAAAACAAAAGTTCCATAAGAAGATTATATGTGGGAAAGAGACAAGTGGGGGAGGAGCTCCTGCTTCTCTGAAATGCTTCATGTGTGGAGAGTTGGGACATCATGCTGCTGAGTGTAAGAGTGCAAGTCAAAAGTGTTTCAAGTGTGGGAAACAAGGACACTAAATTTCTGAGTGCACGAGTAATGTTCCGACTTGCTACAATTGTGGTGAACCTAGACATATTAGTACCCAATGTCAAATATCATGAAAGGCGTCAGCTATCGCACAAGCTAATGGTCTAGTGTTTCCTCTAAGTGGTATGGATGTCTCGAGATCAGATAATTTTATTTAAGGTATGTGTTTCATTAATGGTGTTTCTCTGATAGCTATGATTGATACCAGTGCGACGCATTTGTTGGTATCTCTTGATTGTATAGACAAGTTGAATCTTAAAGTGACTTCTATGATTGGAAGTGTGGTCTTTGATACCCTGACTAATGTTTCAGTGACTACTTCATTGGTATGTCTAAATTTTACTTTGACCATTTATGGTAAAGACTTTAGAGTTGACTTGATCTATTTGCCTTTGATCAAACTCGATGTGATTTTGGGGGATGAATTGGCTAGAGTTCAACCATGTGTATATCAACTTCTTTGACAATAATGTGTTGTTTCCCAAACCTGAAGAGAGTATAGATTCGAGATTCATGTCCACTGATTAGGTTGAGATGTCTTTGAATTAGGATGATCAAATGCTCGTGATGTTCGCTTCTTTGAGTGTGGAAAGCGATGTTGTGGCTAGTGTTATGCCTATGGTATGTGAGTTTCCTGATGTTTTTCCTGATGATATTTGTATCTTTCCATCGGAGAAAGAAGTTAAGTTCCCCATAGATTTAGTGAATCATATTAGACCTGTGTCAATGGAACCATACAGGATGTCTGCATCCAAGTTGAGTGAGCTAAAGAAGAAGTTAAAAGATCTACTTGAGAAGAAATTTCTAAGACCTAGTGTGTCTCCGTGGGGAGCGTTTGTGTTGTTGGTTAAGAAGAAAGATGGTAGCATGAGGTTATGTGTTGATTACCGATGACTGAATAAGGTTACAATCAATAATAAGTATCCTCTTCTGAGAATTGATGACCTTATGAATCAATTGGTTGGTGTTTGTGTGTTCATTAAGATTGATTTGAGATCAGGTTATCATTAAATTTGAGTGAAGGCTGGAGATATTCTGAAGACTGCATTTAAGACCCGATATGGTCACTATGAGTACTAAGTGATGGCGTTCGGTGTGTCTAATATGCTAGGTGTGTTCATGGAGTATATGAATATAATCTTTCATGTTTACTTGGATCAGTTCGTTGAGGTTTTCATAGATGACATCTTAGGTATTCTAAGTCAGATGAAGAGCATACAAGACATCTGCAAGTGGTTTTGCAAACCTTACAAGACAAGCATTTGTATGCTAAGTTGTCCAAGTGTGAGTTCTGGTTGCAAGAAGTGAGTTTCCTTGGTCATGTTATTGTTAGAACAAGATTTGGTTCTGCATCTATACCTTGAGTTTTGATGATAACAATAGTGTATTTGTGTGAGAACAAATTTGGTACCCTAATGGTTTATTATTGTGTAGCTTTAACAACCAGTTCTGATTCTAATCATATGATGTACAACATCATCAATTTCTGAACTTTGCGTTCCAAATCCGCTTCTGAGCCTACCATTAAAAGTTCTAAAAGACATCAATATTGCTGTTGCAATTTTATTTCTACTTTTGTGTTATTTCACCCATTAGAAGCTTATGAGGAGACACGATGTTGTTGCTACAATGTTCTCTCAGTTCTTGCTTCTGGATGTGACTATGATCACCTAACTTCTGAAGAATTGCAAGCTTCTGAAGTTGTGTTATGAAGCTGAAGATTCTGAAGATTTCAAGACAGACGATTGAAGTTATCAAGGTTCTGACTGAAGATTCTGAAGACTCTGAAGATACTGAAGACCTCAAGCCAAACTACTAACGATGTCAAGGTTCTGACCCAAGGTTCTGAAGTTTCTGAATCCAGCTCTCTACTTCTTCACTTCATGCTTCAATCATCTTTCATTAGAAGCCAATGAAATTTAAGATAAGATCAAAATGGAAACGTCATCAAATAGTACATGGTACAAATCGAACAGCCTTTCCACTACCTAATTTCATGGGCAAGGACAGTACTATACACAACACCTGCCACTGAATTTGTGGGCGAAAGGACAGTATGTGGTATCATTCCTTTCCCATTCAACAGTGGACAGTCGCTCAAAGGGGTTTTCCCTATATTACCCTCCAACAATCACATGCTTACACTATATAAGCATGCATTGGAGACTTGAAGAAAACCCTGATTCACAGAAGTATTTTGACAAGCTATTTTTCTTTGTGAAAAGCAATCATTCTTTGTAAACAGATTTCTTTAAGTGTTTGTTATTCATTTGTGTAAAATATGCTTGTGTAGAAGCATCTTGTAACACACAGAAAATATTCTTCAAACTATTTATTTGATTCCTTAAGGAGGTTATTCTTTAGAAGACAAAGAAAATTGTTCTTTGTGAGTCCTTGAGGAGACTAAGGTTTAGTTGGAACCTTGAGAAGACAAAGAAGGTTATTCTTTGTGTTTATTGTAATCTGTTGATTATAGTGGATTAAGTTCTTATATATAAGAAAAAATCCCATTGGCGGGTGGACTGGATTAGCTTTGAGTTCAAGTGAATCAGGATAAAAATCATTTTGTTTTTTATCTCTTCATTATTAACTTATTAGTGGTGTATTTGTTTTGAAAAAAGCTTTTGCTTGTAAAACCCAATTCAAACCCCCATTTCTTGTGTTTTTCACACATTCAATTGGCATCAGAGCTCCGATTCTAATTGTGATAAAAAGTTTTATTAACACCTCACAGTGTTCAGTAACAATCCAATTGTATAAGAAGCAATGGGTGCTGCTAACGCTACTAACGTTGCTAATAATAATGATAGAGATCATTCCAGTGCAAAACCACCTATTTTTCATGGTGAGAAATTTGACTACTGAAAAGACATAATAGAAAGTTTCTTTCTTGGTTACGATGTTGATCTCTGGGATCTCATAGTCGATGGCTATGTTCACCCAGTAAATGATGAAGGAAATACTTTAGCAAGAAGTGCTATGTCTGATCAACAGAAGAAAGAATTCAAAATTCATCATAAGGCCAGAACCATATTGCTTAATTATATCTCTTATACGGAGAATGAGAAGATAACAAATAGAGATTTTGCCAAATCCATATATGACTCTTTGAGAATGACTCATGAGGGAAACGTTCAAGTAAAGGAGACAAAGGCCTTGGCCTTAATCCAGAAATATGAGGCTTTCAAAATGGAAGATGATGAAAAAATTGAGACTATGTTCCCACAGTTTCAAACGCTTGTCGCAGGGCTTAAGGTTCTGAACAAAGGGTATTCTATAACTGATCATGTCAAGAAAATTATCAGAAGTCTTCCCAAAAAATGGATACCTATGGTAACTGCCTTGAAACTGGAAAAGGATCTCAATAGCATCAATCTTGAAGAACTTGTTAGTTCTTTAAGAAGTCGTGAGATTGAGCTAGAAGAAGATGAACCTCAAAAGAGAGGTAAATTTGTAGCTCTAAAATCCAAGCCTGAGAAGACTAGAGCATATCAATTTGAGGAAGAATCAGAAGGATCTGATGAAGACTTAAAATATGATGATGAGTTGTCTCTAATCTCAAAGAGAGTCAACAGACTCCGGAAACACAGGAAAAGTGGTCAAGGGAAATTCAAAGGTGTCAGAAGGACCGTTGGTCGCTTCGAATCCTCATATGGAAAAAAGAAGCAAGTTTCTGGAAAATAAGTTATCTGCTTCGAGTGCAAAGAACCAGGTCACTACAAAAATGATTGTCCTAAGTTGAAGAAGGATAGGTGGACCAAGAAGAACTTCTCCAAAGTCAAGAAGGGGATGATGGCTACTTGGGATGACTCAGATCCGAAGAAGAAGATTCTGACAAAGAAAAAGCCAATGTTGCATTGATGGCAACTACTGAGGATCCCACAAGCTCTGAGGAACCGAAAGATAAGGTATCATCAGAATCAGAATCCGACTTCAATTTTTAGGAGGTATTCTCTAACCTATCTCGTTCTGATATTGAAATATGTCTCTCTGAAATACTGGAAAAGTACCAGAGTCTTCAGAGTAAATACAAGGACCTTAAACAAGTCCAAGTAACTACTTCTAAAACTAGGAAAGAGCTTGAAAAAGATATTTCCTCTCTAAATGAAAAAGTATTCTCTTTAGAAAGTAACAACTCTGCTTTGAAAAGCAAAATTTCAAAACTAGAGGAGGAAATAACTTCAGAAGCTTTTGGTACTGATTGTGTTATCAGATATGACAGGCATTCCAGTACTTTCTTGATAAAAGCATAGATAGAAGCAAAATTGCTTCCATGATCTATGGAGTTAGCAGAAATGGCAGGAAAGGTACAGGTTGTACAAAATCTATAAAACCTGACGAAAGTCAAAAGGTCAAACCAAAACCTCTCTATGTTCATTTTGTGCCTGTTGGCACTGAGCTTGATACTTCTGCGTAGACACATAAGCATATTAAGGATATGAACTTTGTTCTAAAACCTAAGTATCATGCACAAATCTCTCATGATTATCCTTCTTCTAAAAGACCCAAAGTTGTAATAAACTCTGGGAAAACTAACAAAAAAGAACCCAAAAAGTGGGTACCTAAGGATAAAATCAATTATGTTGCAGACATCCTTAACAGCTCAGCTGAGATACCAGTCATGGTATCTGGATAGTGGATGCTTACGACACATGATGGGCAAAAGGTTTATATTCCAAGATTTGGAACTTAAGCCTGAAGGATTCGTTGGTTTCGGAGGAAACCAAAAAGGAAAGATCATTGCCTCTAGAACCATTGGTAACATTAAACTTCCTTCTATTACTAATGTTCTTTTATTTTATGGTCTGATGCATAACCTATTATCTATTAGTCAACTTAGTGACAATGGTTATGATATCATCTTTAATCAAAAGTCTTGTAAGGCTGTTAGTTAGAAAGATGGCACAATCCTTTTTAATGGAAAGAGGAAAAATAACATTTATAAAATTAGACTTTCTGATCTTGAAGATCAAAATGTAAAATGTTTAATATCTGTTAATGAGGAGTAATTGGTATGGCATAGACGTTTGGGTCATGTTAGCATGAGAAGGATTTCTCAGCTAAATAAGATTGAATTAGTCATAGGTTTACCGAAAGGGAAGGGAAGTTTGATTCAGATGCTCTTTGCGAGGCATGTCAGAAAGGGAAGTTTTCTAAAACTTCTTTCAAAGCAAAAGTTGTTGTTTCTAGCTCTAGACCGTTAGAACTTTTGCACATTGATTTGTTTGGACTAGTGAAAACTGCTTCTATCAATGGAAAGAAGTATGGATTAGTCATAGTTGATGACTACAGATGTTGGACATGGGTAAAGTTCTTGAAACACAAGGATGAGTCACATTTTGTGTTTTCTACCTTCTGCTCACTAGTGAAAACAGAAATGAATTGCAAAATAGTCAAAGTTATAAGTGATCAAGGTGGCGAATTTGAAAATGAACATTTTGAAAATCCTTTTGATCCAAATGGTATTTATCATGTCCTAGAACTCCATATCAAAATGGAGTTGTAGAAAGGAAGAATAGGACTTTGCAAGAAATGGCCTGCACCATGATCCAAGAAACTAATATGGATAAGCATTTCTGGGCAGAAGCAGTTAACACAACGTATTATATTCAGAATAGGATTTCTATCCGACCTATTCTGGGTAAGACTCCTTATTAATTGTGGACGAACAGAAAGCCCATCATTTCTTACTTTCATTCGTTTGGATGTGAATGTTTTATGTTAGACACTAAAGAGAATCTTGGCAAGTTTGATTCTAAAACAAAGAAGTGTCTTCTGTTAGGATATTCTGAATGCTCTAAAGGCTACCAAATCTTTAACAGAGAAACACAAATTATTAAGGAGTCAATTCATGTTAGATTCAATGGTAAGCTTGACCCTAAAAAGTCAAAGCTAGTTGAGAAATTTTCAGATCTGAAGATCAACCTTTCAGAATCCAAAGATATTGTCTCTAGAGAAAAAGACTAAGAAAGAAAAGCCAAAGAATCTGAAGAAATGACTCAACCAGAAGCAGTCATTGATCCAACTCATATGAATAAGAGTAGATCAAGAACTTCTCATTCTGAAGAACTGATTTTGGGAGACAAGAATGCTCCAGTAAGAACTAGATCTTCATTCAAACCTTTTGAAGAAACTCTTTTAAGTTTGGTCTCTCTGATAGAACCCACATCCATTGATGAAGCTCTTCTGAATAATGAATGGATTCTGGCCATGCAAGATAAACTGAATCAATTCACCGGAAACGACATTTGGGATCTTGTTCAGAAACTAAAAGGCTTTCATGTCATTGGAACCAGATGGGTTTTCAGAAACACGCTGAATGAGAAAGGTGAAGTTGTCAAAAACAAATCTTGACTGGTAGCACAACTTTATAGTCAGCAAGAAGGTATAGACTATACAGAAACCTTTGCTCCAGTTTCCAGGTTAAAGTTAATTCGTATTTTAATTTCATTTGCAGTTAATCATAACATCATCCTTTATCAGATGGATGTTAAGAGCGCATTCCTGACTGGATATATTTCTGAAGAAGTATATGTGCATCAACCTCCTGGTTTTGAAAGTTCTCAAAATCCTGATTTTGTTTTTAAATTGAAAAAATCTTTGTATGGTCTTAAGTAAGCTCCCAGAGCTTGGTATGATAGACTAAGCAACTTTCTGTTGGAAAATGATTTTACCATAGGGAAAGTGGACACAACTCTCTTTTGCAAAACCTTCAAGAATGATATTCTGGTTGTGCAAATTTATGTTAATGATATTATTTTTGGTTCTGCTAATGCGTCGTTGTGCAAGGATTTTGCTAAGTCTATGCAGGCAGAATTCAAAATGAGTCTGATGGGAGAACTTAAGTTCTTTCTGGGACTCCAGATTGATCAAAGACTAGAAGTCACTTATATTCATCCGAGAAAATACACAAAATAACTTTTGAAGAAATTCAACTTATCAGAATGTAAGCAAGCCAAGACTCCAATGCATCCTACATACATTCTGGAGAAAGAAAAGGTAAGCAGTAAGGTAAATCAGAAGTTATTCAGAGGTATGATAGGTTCTCTTCTATATCTAACCGCTTATAGACCTGATATCATATTTAGTGTATGCTTATATGCTCACTTCCAATCATATCATAGGGAACCTCACTTAACTGATGTTAAGAGAATCTTTAGGTATCTGAAAGGTACTACTAACCTTGGTTTATTTTATAGAAAATTAAGTGAGTATAAATTAGTAGGCTATTGTGACGCTGACTATGCCGAAGACAGAATTGAGAGAAAAAGTACTTCTGGAAGTTGTCAATTTCTGGGAGATAACTTGATATCATGATCCAACAAGAGACAGTCAACAATCACGCTCTCAACAGCCAAAGTTGAGTATATTGCATCTTTTGGATGCAACACTCATATACTCTAGATGAAGATTCAGTTAGAAGATTATCAGATATATGAGACTAACATTCCTATTCTCAGTGATAATACTTCTGCTATTTGTTTATCTAATAATCTTATCTTGCATTCTAAGGCTAAGCATATTGAAATAAAACATCACTTTTTACGTGACTATGTTCAGAAGGGAATTTTTGACTTAAAATTTGTTGATATAGACCATCAATGGGCTGATATCTTTACGAAACCCCTTGCTGAAGATATATTCATATTCATTATGAAAAAATTATTTATGAAACCATGTCCATAATGAAAATATGTATTTCAGAATGTTAAGTCTTCAGAACTCTAGATTAGATTATGAGATTGTTATGCTTTAAGACCCTGAAACATGAGCTTTCTGAAGTAAGTAAGTTTTCATGAATCAGAGAGGTTCTGATCAGAAGAAATCTTATCGATTTGTCTTTCTGATTCTGAACAATTGTTGCATTAAATGGTTGTCTTGTCGTTTGATTTCCTGTGGTTCTTAGTGAAGACAATTGTCCCACTTTCTTAGCATGTGTGATAAAAGCGTGACACATTGGGTTTAATAATTCTTGGAATTAGGTCTAAACCTTTACACTTTCCTCTATGACTACACACTCCTTTTGTCATCATTGCAAAATTCTCTATTTAAACCCACTTCACTCACATTTTCACATTACACGCACAATTCTCCCGCACTTTCAAGTTTTCAAACATAAACAACCTCCTTTCTCTCTCTCTGTAACTGTTCTTTATCTTTATCTTTTTCTTTTTCAAATCAAATGGATGATCAACAACAACAATTCTCAAAGGAAACTGAAAGCAACAACATGTTGGAAGGAATTCCTGAGTTAACCCTTCACACTTAAGTCAATGAGTTATTAGTGTTGTGTGAAACCATTTTGATTTCATTGAAACCTTAAAAATATTCAAGGATGGAACACCTTCTTCAAGAGACTCACAGGCCCAGTTTACCTTGTGTTAGTAAAGTAGTTTTGGGTTCATGCAACTGCTGAGAAGGAAACCATAACTTCCTATGTCATGAATAGGAAGATAGTCATCACTGAGAAGTCCATAACGGACCTTATTGGTCATGATGGTAAAGGAAAGAAGGTTCACAATGCAACCATCACTACTAAGAGAGATGTTGACATTTCTCCTGTCATCTTCAAGGAAGAAACCAATTTCACTAATGAAAAGGGTCCTAGTGCTAAGGACTTAACAAGGAACCTAAGGGTTTGGTTTAAGATCATTTTGGGTTGCATTAACCACAAGCCAAGTACAAACAGTTCTGACTACATCAACACACATCAAAAAATCATGTTATTTCTCCTAGAAAAGGGTGTCAAGCTGGGACTTGCATCACTTCTATTTAAGTTCTTAAGGGATTCTATCATGGAATCCAGAACTGGTGTGTAAGACCCCAATTTTGACCCTAAGATCCCTCATGCAATTTCATCATATGCATTAGCATTGGGATCACACCTTGGCATCCTCCTTACCCCTCTTTCATTAGGTTTGTCTTGGGAGAGATCACCAAGCACCATGTGGTTGTATCATACTTGTATATTATCATTTTACTAACTAAAATACCAAAAATATGTCTTTGCATGTGCCTAATTTTTTGAAGCTAGGACATGATCCTCATTGATCTATCAAGTTCTCATCTAGGGTTTGAGACCCTCATGGCTAAGAGCACAACCAAAGATTGATCTACAAGTGGTTATAAACATCATATATGAGTCCATTGATCTCTACATGTTGTACTGATCAAGTTTTCTTCAAGTGTTTGGAGGTGATTTGCCTTGGAAACCCTAGTTTGACTAGTTATCTTGAGTAACTTCTCCAACAAGCTATCTCACCAATTGATCAAATTTCTCAAGGGACACTTCAAAATTCATCATCTTATGCATATATGATCTACCATGAGCCTAGAAAGTCAAGAGAATTGAAGGTTAGCAAGTTGGTTGATGGTGGTTGGCCAGATGAATTCATCTGATCAAAACTGGGTCTCCCTAGACCCTATATCCTACAATTTTCACCATATGAAAATGATTTCAAGAGAAAAGTTACTCTAAGTGACATTCCAAACAACTTTCATGTTGATACCTAGAGCTATTTTTTCTTGGAAAATAATTTTCTATGTTGAAACATTATAGGTCATTTTGTCTAAACCCTAATTTGAAAGTCAACTTCCCAAGGCCATAACTTGCTCAAGTTTTATGAGATGAAAGATTTAAAAGTTTAAAAATAAAATTCAAGAATTCTACTTCGACTTTGATGTTTGGAGTGAGAGTTTATTCAACTTTTATGAGCATGTGATATAAGGATACATTATAGGTCATTTTTTACCTATACCATTGAACAAGTGATTTTTCCAAACTTCAAAAATGCATAACTCTATCATTCTAAATCCAAATGACATGAAATTTGTGACCATTTTAAAGGTATTTGAAAGAGATACAACTTTTATGAAGACACTTTTCTCATTTGAAGCTCACATAAAAAGTTAAGCAAGGTGGAATATTGAGACATATGACTTGACACTTAGAAAAAATTTCAACATGTTGAAATTTCCAAACTTCCACCTCAAACTTCACCATGATCCAAGCTCCAAACGGAAAAGTGTTCCACATAAAACTTGTTCCCCTTGATCTAAGCTTTCCAAAGAACCCAAGTTCATGCATTTTGGATGAGATTTGCTAGGTATGTGCATGGCTTTAACAAGGCTGCATGATTGGAAGAAATCAAATGCCAAAAATCACATTTCACATTGCCTTGACATCCAAACATGGTTTGAACTTTAGAACAGTTGCAAGTGGATCAAATTGGATTGCTTCATGGGCATGTACACGCCCATGCAAGCTTGTGCATGAAATGTCCAAATTTAGCAATTATCCAAGTGTGCAAATATCATTCCCAATTGCTATAAATACAGGCCCTTGGAGCTCAATTCAAACACACCTTGCGCGCCAGCTTTGCCCCCCAATTGAAACCCTCACATTTCAAAGGAAAACCTGATAATTTTCAACTTGAAAATTGAGTTTGAATCTCACTGTTTGGAGATTCAAGAACTCCAGGATCCAAAGCTTTGTACCATTGCTAAACCTCTCCTGCAAGCTTCTCAAGTGTGATCAGATCAAGTTTGAAGCAAGCAACATCAAGTTCTGCACAACATTGAAGGTAAGTTTCAGAAAACTTCATCTCTTCAATTCTCACTCAATTCTCATCAATTCTCTTAGATCTTTGGTTGTCTGAAGTCCTACCAATGTAGGCAAGAAGATTGAGTTGCTTTGAGGTTAAATCAAAGCAACTCAGTTGACACACCTCAAAATTCAACTCCTCATATCTTGTTATATATTTGGAGTTAGTTGAAATTGAGGTCAGATTCGTGCTCTACGCCATTTTTCTTTCAGATCATGTCCTCCTTTTTTATTTTGGTGATGGTTAAGGATGGACCAGTCCGGTGAGGTCCACCGGAGAAGAAGACCGGAGCTCTGGCTCCGACGGTGTGTTGGCACGTTTCCCAGCCATATGATCCATTCAAAATGTTTTAATCTTGAGCGTACATGCTGATTACCGCGCGTGTGATCAGTTGACTCAAGTGCATGGTGGATTGCGCGCGCTCAGCCACTTGATCTGCCACCTCAATTAATGAGGGAGATCAAGTTGCTCACGTTTTTTTTAATTTTTGATTTTTGTTTTAATTCATTTTATTTTCATTAATTCATATTAATTTTAATATTGATCCAAAAAATATGAGAGTTTCACCAAAAAAAATTTAAATAAATTCCTCTTTAATATTCTGAATTAAAATTATTTTTTGGATCATTATTAATATTTTTCATGGTTTAATTGATTTTGTGTTTATTTTTAATTGTTTAAAAAATACTTTTAAGTCTTTAAAATTTCTGAAATTTTTTCTCCAAGGTCCTTTGACCTTGTTTAACCTATGATAAATCTCATTGCCATTTCTTTGGTGTTTTGATGAGGTTTTAGGAATTTGACAAACCATATTTAATTTAAATGCATTTTTTTAGTTTTTTTAAATTGAATAAATGCCAAATAATTGTGTTGACCTCTTGTGATGGTTTGTGTAAGTTTGATTTGTGTTGTTGGGCCTTGGTCAAGGTTGATTTGACTTTGCTAGGTTAATATCATTGGATTTAGGGGATTGATGGAATGTACATTCCATCTCCCAAAATGAATGAATGATATTAATTTGGTAAAAGTCCTTCTTTGACCAATTTGAGTTTTGATCCATTCCCCCCCCCCCCCCTCTTCATCTAATTCCCCGTCTTTATGCATCCATTTCATTTGGCCTATGATATCTCAAAGTCCTAAAGCTAGTTGATTGAAAAATCAACATGAGTATGGATGAGATTAGGCCACCTCTTTTGTATATTCTTTTTGTGTGTGGTATGTTTCATGAGCATAGTCCATTATACTATGTCTCTAACATGCATTAACACCAAAATTCTATTGCCCGACCTCAAATAGTTCTGACTTCTACATAAGTCCAATTACGATTGCTTAACATAACGCTAAATTTTGACACAAAAAGGCATAATATTCTAGTTAGTGAGATTGTAAGTCTCCCCTCTTTCATGGTATTGTGTGAAAACTTGGCCTTTTTTCCTTCCTTTGGAAGATGTCTTGGCTCAAAGATCCATGCTTGTGATAAGTGGGTTGAGTGTTCTCCAAAGAATGACTTAAAACAAAAGCAAAAGCAAAAGCAAAACAATACTAACTTCTAACTCATTAACAACTAACATTTAGTTTAAAGTCTTTTATTTTAATGCACTTTAATTTTTAAGCTCTATTCATTTGCCATTATTCATACCATTCTAATTGTTTATATTAATGTCATTTTCACTTTGTCCACTTGGACCATATTGTGTGATATATCTTGTTTGTGTATATTTTGTTTGTTTGTGTGGTCTTTGACCATTAATGTACATAATAATAACAAAAACCCTAAAAAACATTTGTGTGGACTGTTGACTTGATCCTGGACAATTGGACTTAGAATCTAGGCAACCTCCATATGCAATAAGGACTTGGCCAATGCCAACTTTTGTGAAACCAAGTGCTTGCAATTTGAAACTTCATCTGATACATCTTTGAAGATCCTTTTGAGTTCATCTACAACATGATCATTGTGAAGCTGTTATTTTGAACCCGTGGCTTGTGGAACTCATCTGCTACATGGGCCAATTTGAAGAAGATTATAGAGTGGCTAAAGCTTGGATAGAGCTATCTTTATTTAATGTCTTTCTCTTCAAGTTAATATTGTATGCATTGTTTGTTGCTTGATTCTAATATCCAAGGGAATTTGGGGTTTCTATATGGCATTATTGCCTATTGGATTGCTATCCATCGGCCAGATCTCTTCAACTCTTAACTTTTAATTTTGTGCATATGATCAGTCTCTTCATCTCCTCCCCATTTCTTTAATTTCAAAATCTCTCCCTCCTTTCAAAAACTTCCTTGTTTGAACTTGTTATTTTCTAAATTTTGACCACTTTGCAAACTAGAAACTGTGGCCTTATGCCATTGCATTTTCAAACTTCTTTTCTTAATTAAACATGTAAATAAACTTAACTATACTTGACCTAAACTTTCAAAAAAAAGCAAAAAAAGAACTAACTCATTCAAACCATTTGTAGGCCTTTGTGCCTTTCAAACTTAATTTTTGTTAAAAGCAATGCACCCACTTTGAAATCTGTATCATGAACTACGAGGTTTTGATTCCTCATTCATATGTTGGTAAGTAGGCATAAGTCTGAAGGTCTTGTCAAACACAAAAATATAATTAATGAATTCTTTTCTCATTCCCCCATTCTATTTGTTTGTAAACATCACTTTGTACAAAATACATATGCACACAAAAAAGGGCTCCCTAGGAGTACCTAGGACACTTTGGGTGCTAACACGTTCCCTCTGTCTAACCAACCCCCTTACCTATAATCTCTGACATTTTATTAGTTTTGATTTGAAAACTTCTTACTTTTGGGTTTTGTTCGTACTTTTTCCCTTTTCCCTTGGAAACAATAAAAGCACGGTGGCGACTCTTGTTATTTGATGTCTAGCTTATCCATAGCTTGATGATCATGAATTTATCGCTACATGGTGGATCATCCAAGAAGGCTAGGAGCAAATTCATTCCCAATGGCAACTTGATTTCAGATATTCTAGTGGAAAGCAGTCTGGTGGATGACCTTCTGGTCAGTGGTCTGACAGAAGAGCTGGTGAAGGATGCTGGTAAAGTCTTCTGGTGGAAGAATCTGAAGAGTATGGGTCTTATCTCCAGATTTCAAAGGCCAGATGTCATTCTGACTAAGGATATCTATGGCACTAGAATTCCCATTGATAACTACCTTATATTCACCAAAACTGACCCTCCACAGGTTCTGATGGCCTATTTGGAAAGTTGTATGAAGGAAGAAATTGAACCTTTGGTGGATCCTTTTAACCTTCCGGAAACTTACCCTGATGTTCATGGAAAGAAAAGGAAAGATTTTAGAGGCGAATGATCTTCTAGGGCTCAGAAGAAGAAGAAGATTGATATCTTTCAGGATGAAGATGAGGTGCCTCTAAGTGAGCGTCACAAGGCAATGATTCTGAAGGATACTTCTGGATTCGTCTAGTCTTCAAGAGTTTCTGGTAAGCTTCCATCTGATAGTACTACTTTAAATTTTTATTCAATCTCTTCTGGAATCTTACCAATCCCTCCTTCATCCCAATCCACTATTTCTGAACCAATCCCAATTCCACCACCAGAATCAAACCCACCAATATCAACTCCAATCATAGAAATTACACCACCTATATCAAATCCCATTATAGAAACTCCAGTTACAGAAAGTCCCATCACAGAAACTCCTTTAATTTCTGCTCCTGTTTTAGAACAACAATGGATACCACTACCATCATATCCTCCACAGTTTCAAATTTCACCCATCTCACCACCACCAAATGTTAATACTCCCTAACCAACTAATCAAATTTTGCAACACCTAGAACATATCCTACAAGAAGTGTTTCTAACGAACGTGTTTCTGACGGCCCTCTTGAAGGAATGCTTGACTTTGAACCAGAAATCACCTCCTGTCATTCAACCAACACATCCTTCTGTTTTTCGTCATGACTTTGATGAGTCTAGAATCAACCTCACAACAAAATACCCCAAACCACAAATAAAATCCTCTCATGACTTTGGTAAGGTTCTGACGAATTTTTGAATTTGAATCTAAAAGTCGTTTTGAGAAAGCAATGACTGTTAGTCATTCTTCTACAAATCCTGCTGCAAGTGATTCAGCATGGGAAGCTTATAGGAGCTGGATGAACTCTGAGATTTCCAAGATGAAGGATCTTGGGTACACTCTTGCTGAAAGCAAATTCCGTTCTGAATTCGTGCCCTTCATGGAACTCTGGAAGCTGAGAAATTCCCAATTATGCCTTCCTGCTCCAGAAATCAAGGAAGCCTCTCTAGAAGCTATAGAAGAAGAAGAAGAAGTTGCTCTTAAAATAGAAATTGTTCAACACATTGAATTTGCTCCTGAACCTCAAGATTGTGTTATGGAAGAAGCTTCTAATCATATAGTCGTCTCAGAAGCTTCTGCCTCTCAGCCCATCCTAGTTTCTCTTCTGAGAATAATCGAGCAGATCAAGGCTGATAATGTAAAGTTCAACAAGCGCCTAGATAAGCAAGATCTTATGTTTCAGCTGATTCTGTGAAGACTTTGAAAAAGAGTTTGTTAAGTGTTTTGCAGGGTTATTTCTCAAGAATCAGAATGGTTCTGATAATGCTACTTCTGAAAAGTCAAGGTTCTGAAAACCTTATCCTTCAAAGAAGAAAAGTTTCTAAAGGAACGTTTCTAAAGAAAAGATTCTGAAGTAAAGCCTATTAGAATGATGATGTTATCGATCAGTGCTTTAGACAACATCAACTAACTTGTGACGATAAACCAGATTCTAACTGAATATTCATTCTGGTACTTCAAAAGGTAAATCAGGAAAGTGTTCTTTCATTCTGATTTTATATTTATAGGACTATACATCTCAGGGGGAGATTTTTACTTCTGTAAGATGTATTATTCTGTGATTACCCTGTACAAAACTGTTCATCAAAATACATGTTTTGTCATCATAAAAAAGGGGGAGATTGTTAGAACAAGATTTGGTTATGCATCTATACCTTTAGTTTTGATGATAACGATAGTGTATTTGTGTGAGAACATTTTTGGTGCCCTAATGGTTTGTTATTGTGTAGATTTAACAACCAGTTCTGATTCTGATCATATGATGTACAACACCATTAGTTTCTAAACTTTGCATTCCAAATCTGCTTTTGCACCTACCATTAGAAGTTCTGAAAGACATCAATATTTTTGTTGCAATGTTCTTTCTGCTTCTATGTTATTTCACCCATCAGAAGCTTCTGAGGAGACACAATGTTACTGCTGCAATGTTCTCTCAGTTCTTCCTTTTGGATGTGACTCTGATCACCTAACTTCTGAAGAATGGCAAGCTTCTGAAGTTGTGTTATAAAGATGAAAATTCTGAAGATCTCAAGATAGACGATTGAAGTTATCAAGGTTCTGACTGAAGATTCTGAAGACTCTGAATATTTTGAAGATACTTAAGACCTCAAGCCAGACTACTGACGTTGTCAAGATTCTGACCCAAGGTTTTGAAGTTTCTGAATCCAGATCTCTACTTCTTCACTTCATGTTTCAATCATCTTTCATCAGAAGCCAATGAATCTGAAGATAAGAGCAAAATGGAAACGTGATCAAATAGTACATGGTACAAATTGAACAACCTTTCCACTACCTAATTTCATGGGTAAGGACAATACTATACATCACACCTATCACTGAATTTATGGGAGAAAGGACAGTACATGGTTTTATTCCTTTCCCATCCAACAGTGGACATCTGCTCAAAGGAGCTTTCCCTATTTTTCCCTCCAACAGTCACATGCTTACACTATATAAGCATGCATTAGAGACTTGAAGAAAACGCTGATTCACACAAGTATTTTGACAAGCTATTTTTCTTTGTGAAAAGCTATCATGCTTTGTATACATTTTTATTTAAGTGTTTGTTATTCATTTGTGTAAAATCTTGTTATGTAGAAGCATCTTGTAACACACAGAAAATGTTCTTCAAACTATTTGTTTGATTCCTTAAGGAGGTTATCCTTGAGAAGACAAAGAAAGTTGTTCTTTGTAAGCCCTTGAGGAGACTAAGGTTTAGTTAGATCCTTGAGAAGACAAAGAAGGTTGTTCTTTGTGTTTATTGTAATATGTTGATTATAGTGGATTAAGTCCTTGTTGTAGCACCTCAAATTTGCACCTATCATTGTACATACATTTTCATATTAGGTCATAGCATATCATGGTCCATTGCATAGCATTGCATTGTCCCAGTTGCCTCAAGTGCAAGCCAATCAAGGAATTAGGTCAAACTGGTCAGGAGATCAGTCAGTCAAGCAAGCAAGTGAGTTTTTCATTGAGCCAAGGCCCTAGGGTTGGTCCAACATGTTCACATGACTTGGAGATCCATTTGAAGTGTTTTGGTCAAAGATTGGATGTTCAGAAGTCATCAGTTCATGCACGGTCAGGCAAAGAACCCTAGACAGTCAACAGTCAGTCAAAGCAGTGGATGGTGGCCATTCTTGTGGAATTTGGGCACCATGATCAATAATCAAGAGTCCATACAACTTGGGACATCATTTGAAGCCAAGGTCTCTGCACAGTCAGCCAGAAACCCTAAAAGTCAACTGTTGGTCAACTGTCCATTTAATCAGTGATTTGATGATGGAAATTGGTTTGAGAGGACTCATTCATGTCCAAATAGTCCTCATATATCATGTCAAACACCATCATGGAAGAATTTGAAGCCAGATCAAAAATTTCTAAAAATGGAAACTGGACCTGTAACTGAAACTTACCAAAAATGGAAAGTCTTGATCCTCAAACTTACATCATGATACAAGCTTCAAATGAATTTTTGCCCAACATGAAAGTTGAAGATCTTGTTCTCCCATTTCCAAAAAGTCCAAGAACTCTCAATTCCCATGTGTGGTTGGCAAGTTATGATCGAATCGATTTCAGAAATCCTTGAACTTCAAAAGGCCATATCTCTCAAACCGTTTGGCCAATTTTGGTGGGGTTTTTTCCTACAAGTCACATTTGATCCCCTCTTTCCAAAAATATAAATTTAATGAGCCAAAACATTGCCAATCAAAATGGCATTTTTGAACCTAGCATATGTAAAATTCAAGTTTGACCAAGAGTTGACTTTTTGATTTAATCATCTTTAAACCATTTGGCCAATTAAAATAGTTCAGAAATATGGTTTTGGACATGTTTGCAAGCTCATTTCATGCAGTACACATAGCCATGCCTAACTTGCTTGAAAATTGGCCACAAGTACACTTTTTTTCACCAAATCTATCCCACCATTCCATGGGCCATGCTTGGTACCTCTCATAGCAGATTTTTAACATCATTTTCTGTCATGATGAACACAAATTGCAGCCTAAAACTAACAAAAAAAAAGCCATTCCTTGCTTGCTTGAAATTGGAAGGAAAGTACAAATTCAACCATATCTATCCATACTATCCACCATACCATGCCTTGTACTATCAAACAGAATTTTAGGAGATGATTTTCTGTCACTTAGCACTACTAGCTGCAGCCATCAAACAGAACTCATTCATGCTAAAACTCATTCTTGGCCATTTTCTCAAAATCTTCCAAAAAACCTCAAGTAACCTAAGCAAGCTTTGTTGGTTTTCTTCATCCAAGCAACATCAAACAGCAAATAAAAACCTCATTTTCTGTCAAATGAAATCAGCAGTAGCAGCCAAAAACCACAGAAAACTCATTCTCTAAAAAATCTCATTTTGGCCATTTCTCAAAGAGCAGTCAAAAACTCTCAAAGAACTGAGCCTGGCCTTGCTTAATACTACATCTACACAACATTTTGAACTGGTTTCCATCAACATTCTCCAGCTGGAAAGCCATTTCCCATGGCTGTTTTTCCTCACACATCACCCATGACAGTCCAAGTTTTAAGCCACCGCAAGGGTTTCTGAACCAAACCACCTTCACCAATCATCATTGGAAGGCTTTTGCATCATCTGTTTCGGGCCAAGAAGACCAAAACAACACTGTTTTTCCTTCTGCTTCAAAAATAAGTAAGATTTCGAATCCTCTTTTTTCCAAAATCATGGTGTGTAATGCGTAGATCTCTTTATCCTGATCATTATGAGCTTTGAGTCACTGAAAACGGTTGAGTATTTGTGGAGTTATGTTGTCTCAAAGTTTCATATGTGAATATGTTTTGGTTTGTTTCTCTCATGTTAGCATAAATCATTGAAAACTATTGTTGGATTGTGAACATGTGATGGAAGATGCACGTATTGGTATACCTGTTTTGTGAATTTGGAGAAAAAAAAATTCGACCTGGGTTTTGAACATGTTGCTATGTTTACTGTAATATGTTTTCTGCAATATGTTCTGCAATGTGAATATGTTGCTATGTTTACTGTAATATGTTTTCTGCAATATGTTCTGCAATGTGAATATGTTGCTATGTTTACTGTAATATGTTCTGCAATATGTTTACTGTAGCGTTTGTATGTGCCTTGCCTTGTTTCCAAATAAATGTCAAAAGGCCTGGGGCGAGGGGGATTCGAACCCCAGACCTTTGGGTCAAAGCTTCAAATACCAAGTGTTTTACCACTGGGGCGCAATGCCAATTCATTTATTTAACGCCTTCTATGAAATATATATTAAAAAGGAGCGCTGACCTCCCCATTTAAATGAAACGCTGAGTTTCAACACTCAGCAAGGGGCGTTTTGGTCTTTTGGCATTTCATTACATATTTATTCCAATTAAAATCAATTCATCTCAACGTTTATTTCACTTTGTGACACCAACTTACAAAAATCATTGCGCCTCCAATTTTAGTCCAAAAATCATGGGAATTTTTGCATTGTCTTCCTCATGACCTCTAGTATTTTATCATATTTTTCCAGATTTTTTTGATCAATGGTTTTTAAATGGTGCTAGGGTTTGTGACATGTGACCAAATATTATACACTTTGCCAAAACATTTGTGAAATGATGAGAATGTATCCAATGGCTCCCAAATTTTTTGTGCTTAAACTAGACACACTCATGGTGATTTTGGTGTAGAGTTTGTGAATTTATCATTGCTGGTTTGTGAGTTATAAATTTTTGAATTAGGGTGTGACAATTTGTGTCACACCATTGATGCCCAACTTCATGAATTTCATTACCATGCTTCTTGACCTCCAATTGATCTGATTTTTTTGCATGAACCTACTCTTGTATGTCTAGTTTACATGTGATTTTTTGTGGATTTATTTGTGGCATTTCCTAATTGTTTGAGATTTTCTCCCCTGGTTAGTCATATGTTGACCTTGTGTGACACTTGTTCCCATTTCATTTGTGAAATTCTCATACTTTATTGGATGGACATGAAATTTTACATGAGATAACTAGACATCCTCATCTTTTCCATGGTTTTGATCCCATTCATTTATCATATGCCATCTCTGATTTATGAATTTTCTAAGTTGATACATGTTTGGTTGACTTCTTTGAGCATGTTCAAAATTGCTTTGACTTTCTGATTTTCATTGACTGCCTTCCACTTGTCCAAATGAGATGAAATTTGACATGCTTACCATGCTATGGATTGTGATTGACCATGATTTATTTGGTGATTTTTGGAAATGTTTGAGTTGACTTTTGAGTTAAGTCTTGCTGTTGACTCCTATGAGCTTCTGTTTGCTATACTTTGACCTAAATTGTTCATGAAATGATGATGATGATTGATGTGGATGTGAACCCAATTGGTTTTGTTTCTTGAATGTTTAAATTTGACTTTGATTGGGTATCCCTTGCTGTTTTGACTTTTTTATTCTCTTTTGACCCTAGGCTTGCCCTAGTGGTCCCGTTACTCACCTTTGAGCTTGTGTTTTCAGGTGGAACACCAAATGGCCATTGAGACCAATTCTTTTGATTGAGCTTGCTTGAATATCATTGACTAACATGTGTGTTTTGTAGGGAGCTTGGCTCACATGCCTTAAGCCTTGTGCCTTGCACACCCAGTTGCTTCTGATTAACTGTTAATGTCTGTTCTCTTTTGCTTTGTTTTGAAGTTGCATACTAACATCTGCTTGACTGTTTCAGGTGCTTTTAGTTGCTTAGTTCCTTGTGAACTTATTGCTTTGCTTTGCTTGTATAAGCAATTTGCGTTGAGGTATGCTTCTAATCTTCATGTAGTCTGGAAGACCTGGCCTGTTACTTGGCCAGGCAATTGTCTGAAGTCCTCCTTAAGAGGCAATGTTTGTGGATGTTTAATTTTGTCCTTGCATAGAGTCAAAGTCCTCCTAAGTGAAGAGGCAATTGGTGGAAGGTAGGGATATGCAATCTATCCCCCACTATTCAGTGTGTCATCTGCTTTGCTCACACCACTGTGTTGATGCATTGCGGATACAAACCCAAGATCTTGTACAATTGTACAGTTGAGTCAGTTTTAAATGTGTAGAAGGGTTCCCACTTTCTGAACCCACACATTCTTGTCTTAAGCTCTCCCAGGCCAGGGGTAAGAGCTGTGAAGTCTCATCTTCACTCACCTTTCATCTGCTTCACCTTAGCCCCTCAATGGCAAGGTTAAGAGCAACATTCACCCAGTTCCAGAGGTTTGTTTGTTGAGGTTGATATGACCCCTCGACTAAAACCTAACCCTTGTTTGAGCCACTTGTTTGTGTATAGTGTGTGCTATCTGTGCTTGTAGGATTGTTTGACTTGATTCCTGTGCAAGTTAGGATTGTTTGACTTGCTTCCTGTGCAAGTTAGGATTGTTTGACTTGCTTCCTGTGCAAGTTAGGATTAGTTTAGACTTGCTTCCTGTGCAAGTTAGGTTTTGCTTGGCTTGCTTCCTGTGCAAGTTAAGTGTGTGTGTGGCTTGCTTCCTATGCAAGTCATGTCTAGGATAGGCTGGCTCTCTGTGCCAGTTAGCTAGAAACCTTAACTTAGGGATGATTTGCATGATAACATCTAGGCTCGAGTCGTAGTCTCCCTAGTTGTGTCTCCCTCTGTTATCTGGTTAGGCTAGTCCTTTATCCCTCTGTAGGGGAACTACATCGCCCTGATCTTCACACCAGATGAAGTATGTAGGCAGGAGATTGAGCTGATCTCTCCGGGCGCCTTTTCTTTCTTTTGTGTGTGTTGTCTGACCTTTGCTAGGCTCGAGTCTGTGACTCCTTAGCATTTGCTGTCTGTCTGTTTGTGTGTGTTTGACAGTTATAGGCTGAGTCCCCGACTCCCTATCAACCTGTTGTGTTGTTGTGTGCTTGGAAGCCGATGTAAGTCCATCGAGTGGCATTTGGGTTCCAGTGTGTGTGTGTTTAGGTTCGGATGTCAATGTAAGTCCAGTGATTGGCATTTGGGCTCCACGTTTGCCTCTTTGCGTGTGTTTTAGGTTCGGATGCTGACATAAGTCCAGTGATTGGCAGTCGGGTTCCACGTTTGCCTGTGTATGTCTTGTTTGTTTGTGTGCGTGTCAGCCGAGCTACGAATGCTCTGATTCTTCTTCGTCCAAGAAGATACGTATGCATAGGATGCGATATCCTAGCGAGCATGTGTCGTTTCCCCAGTCCGAACTACTTCGACTCTGATGTCTATGCCTGATAGATTAAGTAGGCCCAGGATACGATATCCTGCCGAGTCAGTTTCAGTCAGTTTCTTTTGTCTCTTTCAGCCAGTGTGTGTGAGTTTGAGCAGTGTTTAGCAACCAATATTCCTTCCTTTTGTGCGTGGATCCCGTAGAGTACTACGGATGCGTAGGGGTGCTAATACCTTCCCTTCGCATAACCGACTCCCGAACCCATTCTCTTTGGTCGCGAGACCATGTTCTTTCCTAGGTTTACTCTGAGCGTTTCCTTTCCCTCTTCTGGGATAAATAACGCACGGTGGCGGCTCTGTTGTTCTTTCTTTTCCCGCCGGTTTTTCGCGTGATGCGACACTTGTGTATAAGGCGAAATCACCTTGGTGGGTGGACTGGATGAGCTTTCAGTTCAAGCGAACCAGAATAAAAATCATTATGTTTTTTATCTCTTCATTATTAACTTGTTATTGGTGTTATTATTTTGGAAAAATCTTTTGCTTATAAAACCCAATTCAAACCCCCCTTTTGTTGTATTTTTCACACCTTAAGTTATTTCCAGTGGTTGTATAGTAGTTGATCAATGTAAGGTAGACCGATGTTGTAGTGGGAGACTCCTAAGTCGGCAACAGAGATAAGAAGTTTTCTTGGTTTGGCAGGTTACTATAGGAGGTTCATTGAATGCTTTTAGAAGTTGGCTTTGTCTTTAACTCAGTTGACTCAAAAGGTTCAAGCTTATGTGTGGAATGCTCTATGTGAAGAAAGTTTCTAAGAGTTTAAGAAGAGGTTGATGATGGTGCCAATTTTGATTTTACCAGATGCGAAGGAATCCTTTTTTGTGTATTACGATGCGTTGAAAATGGTATTAGGCGGTGTACTTATGCATAATTGTCAAGTTGTAGCATATGGTTTGAGACAACTGAAGGTTCATGAGAGGAATTATCCTACCCATGATTTAGAGTTGGAAACAATGGTTTTTATGCTTAAAGTTTAGAGGCATTATCTGTATGATCGATATTTTAGGTTTTCAACAATCATAAGAGTTTGAAATATTTGTTTGATCAGAAGGAGCCAAGTATGAGGCGTAGGAGGTGGCTTGAGTTTTTGAAGGACTACGAATTTGAGTTTAGTTACCATCCTGGTAAAGTTAATGTGGTAACAAATGCTTTGAGTTGAAATTATTTGCATATGTCAGCATTGATGGTTAGAGAGAGATAGGGTTGATTGAGATATTCAAAGATCTTAGTATGGTGTGTGAGATGAAGTCGCAAAATGTGATGTTGGGTATGCTGAAGTTGACTAGCAATGTTCTAGGAGAGATCAGAGAAGGTCAGAAATTAGATTTGGGATTGATTGAACGGTTGTTCTTAGTCAATCAAGGTAAAGAAATGGATTTCATAGTTGATGAAAATGGAGTTATGAGGTTCCAAGATAGAGTTTGTGTGCCAGATTTTCCAGAGCTTAAGAAGAGAATTCATGAGGAAGATCACATAAGTGGTTGAGTATTCATCCCGGTGATACGGAGATGTATCACGATCTTAAGAAGATGTTTTGGTGGCCATGTATAAATACAGATGTTGTCGAGCTTGTTTATTCTTGTTTGACTTGTCAGAAGTCGAAGATCGAGCATCGGAAATTGTTTGGGTTGATGCAACCTTTGAGTATTCCTGAGTGTAAGTGGGATAACATCTCTGAGGATTTAGTGGCAGGTTTTCCAAATACGTTGAAAGGAAGTGATTTGGTTGTAGTTATAATGGATAGGCTGACTAAGTCGGCTCATTTTATTCCGATAAAGATCAGTTATTTGTTGCAGAAGCTAGCAGAGGTTTACATCAGTGAGATTGTGAAGCTGCATGGTATTCCTTCGAGTATTGCTTTAGATATAAACACAAGGTTTATGTCAAATTTTTGGGAGAGTTTGTAGGAAGCCTTGGGAACCAAGTTGAGATTGAGTTCTTCCTACCATCCGCAAACAGACAATCATACATAGTGGATTATCCAATCTTTGGAAGATTTGTTGCGAGCTTGTATTTTAGAGAAAATAGGTAATTGGGATAATTACTTACTATTAATCGAGTTCATATATAACAACAATTACCATTCTAGTATTGGAATAAAACCTTACGAGGCTTTGTATGAAATGAGGTGTAGGGTTCCTTTGTGTTGGTATGAATTAGGTAAAAGTGTTGTGCTTGGATTAGAGATTGTTCAACAAACTACTGAGAAGATCAAGATGATTCAGGAGAACATGAAGGATTTACAGAGTAAACAGAAGAGTTATCATGATAAGATAAGGAAGGAACTTGAGTTCCAAGAGAGATATCATGTGTTCTTGAGGGCCACTCCGGTGACTGGCGTTGGTCGTGCACTTAAGTCTCGAAAGCTCATGCCTCTTTTATTGGTCCATATATCTTGTAGAGAGTAGGAGAGGTGGCCTAGAGATTTGCCTTACCACTGTCTCTTTCAAATCTTTATGATGTCTTTCGTGTTTCGCAACTTCAGAAGTATATTTCTAATTCGTCTCATGTGATTCAATTGGATGATGTGCAAGTGAGAGATGCCTTGATTGTTGAGGCATCACTCTTGTAGATTGAGGATCGCAAAGTGAAGCATTTGACAGGTAAAGAGATTGCTTCAGTGAAGGGTAGTGTGGGGAGGACCTTCTAGAGGGAGCATGATGTGGGAGCTAGAGAGTCGGATGAGAGAGTCTAGTCGGATCTATTTCCTTTAGGTAATTTTCAAGAGCAAAAATTCTCAAGTGGAGTAGAGTTGTAACACCCCTGTTTTTGAATTTATTTATTTTATTAAGTTAAATATGTTTAAATTATTTATTGGTGTGTTGTGTGTATTTTTGTGGGGTTTTATGAGGTTAGGTAGAATTTATATGAATTATCACTATTTTTCATAAATTAAAAATTATAGAAAAATGAGTGAAATGTGAAGTAGTGAGATACAAGGGTAAGAATTGAATAATGAAAAAAATTAGTGTGGTAAGGAGTAAGATCCTGAAAGGTGGGGAAAAAATAGAAATATTAGTAATTCGAATTAAGTTTTTGTTTAAAAGAAAAATAAGGAGAAAAGGTTAGGGGAGAAAAACAGAGTATGTGAAATTGGTGCAAAAAGGCAAAGAGTGGAAAACCTAATAGAGCATAAGTTAGAGAACTCCATAGACAAAGCTTAGATTTTGATGGAAAATTGAGGTAATGGGTGGGGGGGATTACTCATCTATGAGTGTCAATTGCATGAAGGATATAGAGAGATCCTCACCATTTACTATGTTTTTCCTGTAATTTCACCATTGTTGATCTTTATGTGTTTTCAAAAAGATTTGTGTGAAATCTAAGTTCTTTGCTGCAATCTATGTGAATTTCGTGCTCTAAATCATATTGGCCTTGATAAGTTGTTAATTATTGTACATGGTTTTAGTAATTAATGTTGAATTGCATGGTGAGTGGCCTTGAAAGGGTGATTTATTGAGACGTGTTATGCACAGTTCAAAGAGGAACCGGTGGTGACATATTTCACATGTATGTTGATAATGCATGCCATGCATCATGGCGTACAAACTTTGATCTAGTGTTGTGTTGCTAGTTTAGAAGAGGGACCAGTAACTCCTCACTGATTCAGAAGGGGAGATCAGTAATAAATCCTGATTCAGAAGGGGGGGGGGTCAGTGATGTGTATGGTCAGAAGGGGCATGATTGGTGAGTGGACTGAATCAGTAACATACCTCTGATGAACGAATTAGTAACACATGCATATAGAGTCGAGGAGTTGATGCATTCCATACATACCTGCTTTACGGTTGAGTTATAATTACCGTTGTGTGAATGATATTCATTAATTGGTGATTGTGTGATTCTGTTTGGGTGAGATATGAGTAAATTGTTGTTGTGATTAATTTATACATTGATGATTGTTATGTATGATGCTATAATTCCTATCTTTGCACCGTTAACATATTTCGAGCGTATTCTCACCCCTATTTGCTTGTTTGTGGTGTTATGTACTCTCTTGGAGTACAAATAATCAGGTAGAGAAGTAGGTGTTGTTTGAGCTGAAGGATGGCATTGAGACATCATCATTTATTTACTATTTTTTTTCTGAGTCATTTAGTTTTCATTGAGCTCTGGTCTGTAACATTGGGATGGGTTGCTTTGTTACATGATATGTTTTTTGAGATGTTTGAATTATTTTATTAAGTACTTATGTTGAGACATAATAAATATTTATTTGGAGTTTTGATGTTCTGCTGATATTTCATATGTATGCTAATTGGAGTAATATGCATGTTGTGAATGTGTAATACCGATGTTGTGTGAAATTACATGTTTTATTTTCATAAATCAAGGGTGTCGTGTTTTGGGTGTTACAAGAGCAGGCTCCCACGTCCATTAAACATGGGTGAAGACGTGGATCCACAATGACTAACTGATAAAGGGCCAGTAAAAGGGAGAAACCACTCTCTCCATAATCCAAGGAGACCAAGTCCTCCTATGACCACATTCCTTAGTCACAAAGTTTGGATAAATCATTATCTGGATCCCTAGCCCATACCCAAGAGGCCTTTATATATAGTTCTCCTCTAACATGAGAAAGGTGACAGAGTCTCTAAGTCATACGCACTCTCTATAACTAAAAGTACACCACACTCGTTACCACAAAAAACCTAATTGTCTGCCTGCAATCCTTGTAGCGTCGACCATTAACAGAGCCTCTCACCTTACGTGAGTTGGTCTCTTAAATAGTCTCAAACATCATCGTACATATTTCTCATCGCTGTGAGCAAACCCTTGCTATCAAAATGTGTTATACACCTACTAATGTCTCTAAGTCTCTTTGTTCTTTCAAGGAAAAAAAACACACACGCATGTATTATATATATATATATATATATATATATATATATTATATAATATATATATATATATATATATATATATATTATATTATATATAATATATATATATCATTATATATTGACCAATACAATTTATATACTACTCTCTTTGAGTTGTACAATACAATAACTCGATTAAAGTAATAATACTATTAAGATGGATCAAATAATATTGTGTAGTTGACCAAACTCTATATACTACTCCTTTTGATTTTATTTGTTGAGTTAATTTAATAATTACTGTATTTGAATTCTTTAATAGATTCGATAGATTAATAATTTGATAAACTTAAAAATAAAATTAAAGGGAATAGTATTTTAGACTCGCCTTGTAATCCAAGACAAAATGGAAGAAAAAAGTTGATTTTCTTTTCATGTGTTGAAACAAAAGCAGATTAGGTCAACTACCCATTTCACATGGCTTACAAAATGAATGATTCACATTTATCTTTAATCATAAATTATTTTATTCACTTTCTGTTATGAGACCATGTTATGAATATTTTATTCAACTTAAACTTAACATGGAACATTAATTAATTCAAGAATCTCAACTAATATTCTCAAACTGATTAAGTATTTTAAGAAGACTAAACAATCATTTTGAAACTCTATATAATAACAACGTGGCACACATTCTAATGTCAAAATTATTGTTTATCCTTTTAAAGAAATATGGTTCATACATAGTTTAACACGCTTAAACCTTATTTTGATAAAGCGATTAAGGAAATTTAATATAATAGTTAGCGTGGTTTTGGGCTTTCGGCATAAAACAGTGGGCGGTTTTGGCTTTAAATACTGTGTTTAATTAATTTGACCTGTTAATGTATTCACATACAAGAATATAAAAACAAATGGTATATTCCAAATCCAACTACTACCTCTACGTATAAATATTTATTACTACATATCACTCTCCATATTTATATAAATATTTAATATAAGTATTTCGCCTTAGTAACATTATTATTTATGCATATATAGTAATGTAGTTATCAATAATTGTATATTGAATATTGTAATGTAATGTGTGTGTAACAATTTGTTGTAACCGTTTTAATAGAGTAGTGGAAATTTGTTAGAATTTGTTATTATGTCTCTCTTTTCTCTTTTCCTCCATCTTTATCTTCTTCATCTTGTGCACTAACAATTGATATCCAGAGCTCCAGTTCAGATCCACAAGGAAACACAGGGAAACACAAGTGACCGGTAATGCGTTGTGTGATTGATTTCGCTTCTTGAGTTCATATTGAACTTTTGATTGAAATTGTAACAAAATCACATTTCTTGATTCTGCGGGATTGGGAAACACTAGTGTTTTGGTGAGATCTGAGTGTAGTGCACAAAATTGAAGATGAACAGAAACGGTCATTTGAGTACTAAGCTTCCAGTGTTCGATGGGAAGAACTGAAATCGGTGGATGATTCAGATGTGTGTGTTGTTTGGCGCTCAAGATGTTCTTGATCTCGTCAACGACAGTTATGTTCAGGTTGCACTTCTAGAAAATGCAACAAATGCACAGAGAAATGCTCAGCGTGGTCTAAGGAAGAAGGATCAGAAGACGTTGTTCTACATCCATTAGTCTGTGGATGTGAATGTGTTTGAGTAAAATCAGTTATTCGACGACGACGAAGGATGCGTGGGACACACTGGTACGGTGCTATGACAGTGATGCATTAGTGAAGAAGGTAAAGCTTCAGTCTCTGCGTAAGCAGTATGAGAATCTTAGCATGAAGAATAATGAAAAGGTACCTAACTACATCTCCAGAGTGATTCTGGTCACAAATGAGATGAAGTCGTGTGGAGAAACTCTCTCTGAAGAAAGTATGATTGAGAATGTACTTAGATCTCTTACTCCTCAGTTTGATTACATTGTGGTGGCAATTAAACATTCTAAAGATCTTAGAACCATGAGATGTGAAGAGCTGCAAAGCCGTCTAGAGGTACAAGAGTTGCGTCTGAGTGAGAGAAACTCTGAAATGGAGGTAGAGCAACAGACTTTAAAAGCAACTTCTAATAAGAAATATTAGAAACAATCTTGGTCAGAATCTAGAAAGAGATCTGATGGTGTTCAGAAGTCAGAAACCTCAACTTCTGGAAGGTAGAAGAGTGTTCAGAAGGAGAAGGAGAAGTATGACAAGAGAAAAGTTCAGTGCTACTATTGTAAGAAGATTGTCCACTTGCTAATTGTTGATTCCTAGTGTTGGCAACAATTTTGGTAAAACAAAGAGTGTTCACAAGATGTCATGTGTGATGTCTTAACATAAGATATCCTATGTACCTGCTGGAGTTAAAGAACATATGCAAGCAGGATTGTTTCAGAATGCCACATAAAATAACAAGGCTTCTGATATTGGTTGTACCTGTTGGAGCTTAAATGGAAGACATGTTCATGCAGGATTGTTTCAGATGACATACACAATGTCATGATATCTGATATGGTTGTACCTGCTATAAAAAGAAATATGGATTATGCAGGATTTTTCCAGATGTCAGACCCGATGTCATGACATCCTGTACACAGAACATTCAGTATGAATGTCTGGTGTTTTGTGATTGCACAATTAATGGCAATCATTGGTTGATTGAAGATATGGCTAGCTGGCGCATTCTTTCAGGGATTTCAACCAGATTTGTTTATTTTCCAGGAAGATCTTTACAGCTGTTATAAAAAGATTTGATTGGAAAATATATTTAGGGTTTTCAAGATGTCCAATGTTTCTATAAAAAGGGACTCAGAAAACCTGTTTGAACACACAACCAAGACTAAGCGAAATTTAGAGAGAGAGCTAGGGTTTGTGTCTGTAGGTCATTTAAGTCATCCATTGATGATTGAATTGGACTGATTTGTCTTCTTGATCAAAGCTTTGAAGCAAGATCAAGAGTGTGTCTTCTTGATTGAAACTGTGAAGTAAAATCAAGAGTTTGTAATTGAAAAGTATTTTCTTTTCACAAGGGATTGTTGTTTAAGATCACGGGTTTGTGATTGTAAGGGAAGTGAGTGGGTTCTCATATCTAAGAGTGCTTAGGTAGAAATTGCACGGGTAGAGATTAGGTGAGAAAGACTGTAACTTGGTGAAGTGTACGGATAGTCTTTGAACTAATTATATTATAGTGAATTTCCTTCCTGGCTTGGTAGCCCCCAGACGTAGGTGAGTTGCACCGAACTGGGTTAACAACTGCTTGTGTGATTTGCTTTTCAATTCTGTTTAATTATCCATTGTTTATAACCAGATATCAGTGTCGTGACATTACCTTCGACATCTTATATATGATACCAGAATTTCACTAATTGTTTGTCAAACAAGGAAAGGAAGTCAAAAGAAGAAAATATAGCCAGAAGAGATTTTGATGATGAATCTGCGCAATTGATGGCTTATGAATCTGATGACGCGTATTTGGCAGACCGGTGGTATATGAACACTGGCTGCTCAAATCATCTTACTAGAAATAAGAAATGATTGGTTGACTTTGACTCTGGTAAGAGGACAAAGATCAGATGTGCTGATGATAAATACCTCAATGCTGAAGGTATGGGAAATGTCAGAGTAGTTTTGAATAATGGTAAAACAACATTGATTCAGAATGTGTGATATGTTCCTGGCATGAAAAGCAATCTGATGAGTGTAGGTCAATTAATTGAGAAAGATTTTTCAGTTACCATGAAGAACAATCTTTTGAAGTTTTATGACTGTAATCAGAAATTGATTATGAAATCAGAACAGGGGAGTAATAAAACATTTAAAGTGAATGTTAAAACTGCAGACTCTGAATGCCTTAGTGCAACAAGTGTTGTGAAGGAAAGTGAGTTATGGCACAAAAGATTTGGTCATTTGAACTTCAGAAGCTTAGGGAATCTGAATTCAAATAAGTTGGTACATGGAATTCCTGAAACTAAGAAGTCAGAGAAGTGATGCAATGTGTGCATGGGAGGGAAGCAACCAAGAATGCCATTTACATATGAAATTCCTCCAAGAGCAAAGCATGCTCTAGGTGTGCTACATTCTGATGTGTATGGACCATTTCCAATACCTTAACTTAGAGAGAATAAGTACTTTGTGTCATTTGTTGATGAGTTTAGAAGAATGACATGAGTATCCCTTATAAAGTTCAAACACGAGGTGTTTGCTGAATTTAATAAATTCATAATCAAGGTTGAGAATCAGTGTGGTCAGAAGCTGAAAATTATCAGAACTGATGATGGAGGTAAGTATAACTCTATAGAGTTCAGAAAGTTCTGTGAGGAGAATGGAATTAAGCATGAGGTGACTGCTCCATACACTCTTCAACATATTGGTCTTGCTGAAAGAAGAAACCAAATTTTGCTTGATATGACAAGAAGCTGCTAAAGGAGAATAAGCTACCTCACACTTTATGGGGAGAAGTTGTTGCCACCTCAGCGTATGTGCTCAATAGGTGTCCAACCAAGAAGCTGAAGGAAATTGTTCATTTAGAGAAGTGGACTAGAGATAAGCAAAGTGTGATCCATCTGAAGGTGTTTGGTTATGTTTGTTACAAACATGTTCCAGATGCTAAGAGAAGGAACTTGGATGACTAAAGCAGAGTTATGTTGCTTGTAGGGTACCATAGTACAGGTGCTTATAAGCTCTACTGTCCTGTCACTAACAAGGTTGAATTTAGTAAAGATGTCATTGTGAAAGTATATAAAGCGTGGGATTGGAGTAAATCTCAATTCAACTCTAGTGTAGAGTTAACCTCTGAAGATACTTTAGAATCAGAAGGTTCTGAAGATGAGTCTGAATGAGAAAATGATTCTGAAGGTGACTCTGAAGGTGAGCCTGACTCTGAAGGCGAGTCTGACTCTAATGGTGAATCTGATTCTGATCCAGCCTCTGGGAATATTCCAGACTCTGAAGGTGGTCATGCCTTTAAAGGTGGTACTTCTGGGGTTCCAGCATCTGATACTATTCGAGCGTCCGAAGAAGATTCTAAACAAGTTCATCGGCCACAAAGAATCAGAAACATCCCAAGACGGGTTGAAGAGTTTGACATGCTTCAAAATACTAAAGTAGACTCTAAAGGAGAATTCATTCAATGTTCTATGTTAGTAAACTCTGAACCAGTGATTGTTGAAGAAGCGCTCAAGAATAAAGTGTGAATGAAGGCCATGAAAGAAGAACTTGAGGTTATAGAAAGAAACAAGACTTAGGAGTTAACTGAGCTTTCAAAGGACAAGAAAACCATCAGTGTTAACTGGGTTTTCAAGGAGAAACTGAAGCCAGATGGATCAATTGGAAAATACAAAACAAGGTTAGTGGCAAGAGTTTTTCTACAGAAAATTGGGTTAGATTATTTTGAAGTGTTTGCTCCTATAGTGAGACGTGAGACAATCAGACTGGTGATTGTGATAACTGCTAATAAGAATTGGCCTCTGATGCATATGGATGTGAAATTTGCATTTCTTAATGGTCCATTACAAGAAGAGTTATATGTGTCACAACCTCCTAGATTTGAGAAAAAGAATCAGGAAGAGATGGTGTACAAGTTGCATAAAGCCTTGTATGGATTGAAACAAGCTCCTCGAGCTTGAAATTTAAAGATTGATTCATTTTTCAAGCTCTAAGGATTCAAAAAGTGTGAGATGGAGTATTGTAACACCTCAAAATTTGCCCTCCTCTTCTTGGGACTAGTTTAGCATATTGCATTTCATGTTTTAGGACATTAGGCATTTGCATATTGCATATCATATGGAAATGATGAAGTCATCCTCCAAAGTCTTTTTCAGAAGATGAGAGGCTACATGATTCAAGCCTGAGGGTCTTATTGAATTGATAATCAACCATCTGAGGGTTTTGCATCTCATCAGGGATTCTTGGTCCTTCAGAGGTTGAGTATTATCTTGTTGGCAAGGATATGTCACCATCATTATGGTTATGTCATCATCCAGGGTTTCATTGTGCTCGATCAGTTTCCTTTGGATTAGGGTTTTGACCTCTGGTCAACCCTAATCACTGGCTTCCTTCCAGCCAGGGTTTTTCAAGGAAAAGAGGTATTCTATTGAGAGGGAGATCACATGGTTATGTGGAGAAGCTTATTTGAGCTAGGGTTTCATTTCTGAGCCAATTCCTCAAGTGGTGGAGGTTCAAGCTGATCAGAGCATGTCAAGGTCATCTGAGGACCTATGCAGTCAACTATGCAAGAGCTGAGGGCTAGAAGGGGGAGAAATGGTTTGAGACACTTCATTCATGTCCAAAAGAGGCTTATTCATCATGTTAAACATATACCTTGAAAATTTTGAAGTCAGATCAAAAGTTTCCCAAAATGGAAAGTGACCTGTAATTGAAAGTTTCCAAAAATGGCAAGTTTTTGGACCATCTTCAACTTGACTTTCCAACATCAAAGAAGCTTCAAATGAAATTTTGGTCAACATGAAATTTGAAGATCTTTCTCTCCCATTTCCAAAAAGTCCAAGATCACGAGCATCTGATGAATGGTTGATGAGTTATGAGCAAATAATCATCAAGGGTGCATGGAACTTCAAAATGCCATAACTTTTGATCCAAAACTCCAAAGGAAGTCACTCTTTTTGCAAAATGCATGTCATGACCAATATTTTCCAAACCTATCATTGCATTGCATGAAATCATATCACATGACCATTGGTGCATACATGTGCTTTTTGGAGGGAAAATCCATAATTTGAAATTGGTTGATGCTACAAGCTTTTTGATCATTCCATCATGTTCATAAATTGATTTTAAGTGGATTGGAACCATGCATGTGCACTGTTCACGTGCATTTTCACCATGCAAGGGTGCATTTACCATTTGTGCATCACACCCCATATCTCTTTAACTTGTCATTAGCCACTGCTAATTTGGATTAGCATGATAATTAACACAGCATATAAAAGGTTAATCATAACAGAATGGTTCAGTTTCACAAATTCTAGATCTAGATCCAAATTCCCTCCAAATTTTCTCTCAATCCAAATTTGAAAATTCTTCACATAACACCTTGATTTTATTGCATATTCGTGTTCTTTGATCATCATTGAGTGCAGATCAAGCCGTGGATTGAAGGTTTTGGTGAAGAATCAAGCACAACAAGCTCAAGAACATGAAGATGGAAGTTGTGATTTGAGCTAGATCCAGGCCATTTCAAGCATCAATTTCTACATCAAGCTTCATAACAAGAGTAAGGGAGAAGATCTGGACACTTTTGATAGCTTGGATCCACGATTTCATCATTCTGCTCTTCAAGAGGTTAGAATTCGCATCTCATGATTCTTCTTTTTATGTGCATAAATATGTAGAGCTTTTCATGCTGAGAATCCTGATATAGATTTCATGGAAAATGGATGAATATTGCTTGAGTTATGTTGATTTGAAGTTTGAAATGTCAATAATGTTTTTGTTCGATTTGCTCGATCCATTGAGAATTGAGCTTAGATAATGTTAGATTTGGAATGTGCATGAAATAAGCTTTTGAACGGTATATGATTTGCATGAATCTGGAAAAAATTGTTGAGCGTGCATTGTAGCACCACCGTCTCCACGAAGAAGACGGTGGAAACCACCGCTCTGGCCGCCGTCTGGTTCGTTGTGTTTGAATGCTAGGGTTTTGCTGTGTCATCTGCCATGCGTGCGTCCCGTTGGCATAATGTTTGGTTGTTGTTTCGTTGACCATGTCCACGTACGCGTTGAATCTGACTGGGCGCCAACTCAATAATTGAAGCGCTGCGTTTAGTAGTTAGCGCATACCTCCTTCGATCCTTGGCTCCAGCGTTTTGTGTTTATTTGTTCCAAGCGTTTCTCTTTTATTTCATACCTAGTTCGATCCCTTCCTCCAGCACTTTTTTCAAATTTAATTCACATTTTTCCATTTCCCTCCATTTATCATGTGTTTTTCTTCATTTTATTTCAATATTTTCTCCAACTTCAAAAAATCATAACAATTAGAAAATGAATCCAAATCACTTCCAATTTTTTGCTACATGTTCATATGGATGTATATTATTTTGTGATGCTGATTTCATAATTTTATCATTTTTGGAAGTTTAAATGTGATTGATTATTTGACCATGTATGCAAATGTGACATGTTGTACCAATTCTATTGTGAAATGCTCATACATTGGCCAATTGATTTGAAATTTGGTATACTGATTCCTAACATGTTGCATGATGTTTGAGGCTTGGTTGTGCATTTTTATCATTTTTCATCTCTGTTTTAGACACATGGATGCATGGTGTGACAATGTGTGTCACACAATTTGATGTCATACTTGTTCATTTTCATTGACATGTCAATTGATCTTTTCTGATTCCAATTTTTTGCATGATGCTTGTGTTCAATATGTTGTGTGCACATAAAAATTTCCATGATTGTTTGATTCATTTCTGTTTTAATATGGAATTTTGATTCTTGATGTCCAATTGTGTGCTTTGTAATTGCCTTTGTCTTATCTTACTCGTGTGATGACTTTGCTTGATGCTTTAGACTTGGTCCTTTTTAGGACATGTTCTTGCTTGATTAAAGTTGCTTCTTGTTGAATATCGACTTCTGTTTTGACTTTTTTCTTTGCTTTTGACCCTAGGCTTTGCACTAGGGGTTTGTACTCACCCTTTTGAGCTTTGTATTTCAAGTTCAAGCTTCTAGTCCTAATGATTAGTGTTGATCTCATGACTTGAGATGCAAATTACTTTGTACACTAACCTTGGTTGCGTTGTAGGTTCCTTGGTGGTGAATCACTTGAGTGTTTGCCTCTTATGGCTTACATGTTGTACATATTGGGAATGTCTGACTGTTGTTATCTGTTGGTTGCTTGTCTGAATAGAATACTGATTGTTTAGCTTTTCATACAGGTACCTTAGCTGCTTTAAGCTCATTATTTGAGCTTTGCTTTGCTTGTGGTTGGCATACCACTTAGGTAACCTCTCTAAATCCATGTAGTCTGGAAGCCCCGTCGTTTCTTTTGGCAGGCGTTTGGCTAAAGTCCTCCTTAAGAGGCAACGACTGTGTTTGTTTAATTTTGTGCTAAAGACCTCCTTGTTGAGGCATTGTTACATGTTAAGACCTCCTAAGTGAAGAGGCAATTGGCAGATAGAAGGGATTTGCAATCAATCCCCTGCTATTCAGTTGAGTCTTTCATTAAGCTCGCACTATGTGCTGATGCTTTTGAATAAACACCCAAGTTCTTGTCCAGAGTCAGTCATGTGGAATAGGGTCCCTCATTCTAGACCCTCACACATTCTTTGTCTTAAGCTCACCCAGGCCCGGGTTAAGAGCTATGAGGTCTAACCCTAATTACCTTTCATCTGCTCACCCTGACGGTCAATGTCAGTGGTTAAGAGCCTCAGACACCCTTTCCAGTGTTGGCTTGTTTGTCGAGGTCGATATGACCCCTTGACTAAAGCCCAACCTTGTATGAGCCGCTTGTTTGCATATAGTGTGTGATACCTGTTCACCTGTGATGTTCACTTGCTATTTATTTGCTGTTTCAACTTGCTTCCTGTGCGAGTTAGGATCTGTTTCGATACCTCAACCTAGGACTATTGTGGATTGCATGACAACTATTAGGCTCGAGTCAGTCTCCCTTTTAGTTAGTTATTCCCCGGTCTCTGGTTAGGAGAAAGTTTCTCCCCTGTTAAGGGGAACTACGTCACCCTGATCCTCATACCAGATGAGGTACGTAGGAAGGAGATCGTGCGAGATCTCTCCGGGCGCCTTTTTTTCTTTTTGTGTGTGTTTTGCTTGACAGCTATTAGGTCCGAGTTCCCGACTCCCTTTTAGTCTGTGTGTTCAACTTCTTTGTTTCTTCTGACGTCTCAGCGTCTTCTTGGTGGTTTGCTTGACAGCTATTAGGCTCGAGTGCCAGACTCCCTATTAGCGTGTCTGTTTGATAACCTTTTTGCGTGTGTTTGGAGTCGGATGTAAGACCAGCCATTGGCATTCCGTTTCCTTATTTGTGTTTGTTGTTCGGAGTCGGACGTAAGACCAACCATTGGCAGTCTGTTTCCTTGTTGAGTTTCTTTTGACGTCTCAGCGTCTCTGTGTTGTGTTTTGTTTCGGCGTGCGTTAGCCGAACTACGACAGCTCTGATTCTCATTCCAGATGAGATACGTAGGCATAAGATGCGATATCCTAGCGAGCCCGTTCCCCATTTCCCCGAACTACGTCGACTCTGATGTTTGTTTCTGACAAACTACGTAGGCCCAGGATGCGATATCCTGCCGAGTCCGCTTCCTCCGTCTTCCTCCATCTGTGTTTTATTCCAGTGTGTGTGCATTCTTTTGAGCAGTTATTCAGCAACCTTATTCTATTCTCTTGAGCATGGATCCCGTCGAGTACGACGGACGTGAGGGATGATAATATCTTCCCCTCGCGTAACCGACTCCCGTACCTTGTAATCTCCGGTCGTAAGACCATTCCTTTCCAGGTTTACTTCGAGCGTTTCCTTTCCTTCATTTGGGATAAATAACGCACGGTGGCGGATCTGTTTGTTTCGTCTTTTCCCGCCGGTTGTTTTTCGCGTTGCGACAAGTATGTCGCTTATGTTCATCATACTTATGAAGACAATATGATTATGGTGTGTCTATATGTTGATGACATATTGCTAACAGGGAGTTGTGAACATGAGATAACTAAGTTTAAGAAGGTGATGATGAATGAGTTTGAGATAACTGATATAGGAAATATGATATATTTCCTAGGGATGAAGTTTATATACTCAGAGAAGGGTATCATTTTGCATCAACTGAAATATGAACTTGAGCTTTTGAAGAGATTCGAGCTGCCGAATTGTAATATTATTTCCACACTGTTAGAAATAAATCATAAATTGGATTCTGATTTTGAAGATGATGATGTAGATGCTACAAATTTTAAGCAGTTGGTTGGATCTCTAAGGTATTTCTGGAATACCAGAGCTTACATTTGCTATGCAGTTGGATGGTTAGTAGGTTCATGAGTAAACCAAAGTGGTCTCATTATTAAGCTGCAATCAGGATTCTGAGGTATATTAAGGGGACTCTGAAGTATGGAGTTTTCTTCCCTTATGGAGAAAAGACTAATCCAGAGCTGATGTGTTACTCAGACTCTGATTGGTATGGAGACAGAGTTGACAAAAAAAGTACTTATGGATATTTGTTTAAGTATCTGGGAAGTCCTATTTCTTGGCGTTCCAAGAAGCAACCAGTTGTTACTTTGTCAACCTGTGAAGCTAAATATATTACAGGTGTTGTGGCTGCATGTTAAGATGTTTGGCTTCTAAATTTATTGCAGGATCTGAAGACCAAGGTAAACAAGCCTCTGAAACTGATGATTGATAATAAGTCTGCAATCAATCTTGTCAAGAACCCAATGTTGCATGGGAGAAGCAAGCATATTGAGACTAAGTATCATTTTCTGAGAAGTTATGTTCATAATGGAGTGCTAAAAGTTATGCATTGTAGCACCCAGAAGTAGTTGACAGATGTTCTGATGAAAATGATCAAGATTGATCAATTTCTCCACTTAAGGGATGTAATTGGTGTTATTAGTTTTGATTAGTTGAATCCTAAATTAAGGGATGGTGTTGAAGGATAGTTCATTATTTTAGTATTTCTCCTACGTGACATTATTACTTGTGTATATATAGTATTGTAGTTGTCAACAGTTGTATCCACTGAATATTATAGTGCAGTGTGTGTGCAACCATTTGTTGTAACCGTTTTAGCAGAGTAGTGGAAGTTTATTATAATTTGTTATTCTCTCTCTCTCTAGATGACAATGAACTTGAAATCAGATTGCTCTTAGATTCTGAAGAAAATTTTATAACAAAGAGAGATTGTCCAACAAATGAAGACCTGGAATGATATGAAATAATGTGGCACGTCTAAGAACGTTGGTTGTGATGTGGTTTGCTTGTCATGAGAGACTAGCTACCAAAGAGAGGCTCCATCGATTTGGCATAATTGACAACAAAAATTGTTATTTTTGTCCAAAGATAGAAACTATCCAACATCTATTATTTGGCTGTGATGAGTTGAGGAAAATTTAGAAATATATTCTAGACTGGTTCCAAGTTAAGCATGGTCCGTCTGAATGGAAGGAGGAATTAAAGTGGCCGATAAAGTGTAGCAAAGAGAAAGGATGGAGAGCAAAGCTCCTCAAATTTGCTGCAACGAAAACAATTTATAAGATTTGGAAATATAAGAATGAGAAGAGCTATGAAAACATTGTAAATAACATTAAAATAGAAGAGAAAATCATAGATATCATATTTTTATAGAGGTTGGGTCAATCTAGGACTGCGTAAATACATAATTAGATTGATGATGAAAACTAACTTAGAATTTTCCAATAGGTAGTTATGTCTTTTTTATTATGTATTGGTTGGATCTAATACGATTGTCTTGTGTATAATATTTTTAAATTAATCATTTTTTTTTAAATTTATTAAATAATTGATATATCTTGTATCTGATATATAATAATAATCAGATATATCATTTATTCAATGAATTTAATTTTTTTTTAATATTTATAATTGTGACCGGAAAATATATATAAAAGAAACATTAATATTATATTGATAATATAAAATAATTTATAATTTTATATAATTTTAAAAAATTATTTATAATATAAGACAAATAGAATTCATGAAAGAATTAATGTGTTGGAAAATCAAGATGAAAAAATACTATTAAAAAAAGTTTAGTAAAACTTTGCGCAAGCATCATTCGTAATAAATATTTTTTAACATGGATTGAATTGATTTTGTGTGTGTTATAGTTTAGTAATTTATCTTCAATTTATTGGGTGATTAATGTTCGAAATTTGGTCGCTACATTCTCCTTTTAAATTAATTAATTACACTAATTTAATGAATGATACAGTATTTTGAAACATATAAAAGTAATAAGATTTAAAATAAACTTTGGTAATTTTCTCTAAAATTTTGGAAATTTAAATTAAAAGAAATCATATTTAATTTTGTTTTATATACTTAATGTGGTTATGTCAGGTTAAATAGAAGTAATAACTAATAAGCTTTATATTATCTTATGCCTCTTTTAATGTGTGTTTTGTTTTATATACTTCTATTAGTTTTGTCATTTGTGTGCAGAGTCAACAGACATAGTCAATGATTCAAGACAAGAAAAACAGAGAAAAAATAAAAAATACATTGTTGGCATACAACATAAAAAATGGCTAAGAATAATGACAGCCCGTTACTCAATTTTTTTTATTAGCTTTGGGAGAAAAACAAAAAGAAATTGATATTACACTTACAAAAATATTAGGAGGTGTTAAAAGAAATTAATCATATAGAGAATACTACTTCATGAGAGAGGGTGGTTTTATTATGTGTAAATTAAGAGAATGTCATGAACTTTTTATGAGTATTGGACCTATTGGGCTTATGTATTTGTGCTATCAATTTAAAAACTAGCTCCTTATTCCTCCCCCCACAATTTTGAATAACCAACATAATACTCCTGGATCTAATTCTGGCACACCACATATTTTAATAATACCAAAAATATAATTCTGGCACACCACATATTTTAATAATACCAAAAATATATATTTTATTATTTATTTTTTTCAAAATTTATATTTTGTGAAAAAATTTTACTCTAAAAAAACCAATAAAATGTGAAAAACTCGATAATATTATTAAAAAATCCGGTAGATTTTTTATTCATCCAAAGGAAAAAGACGCAATTTTACTGTGTTTTTTTTAAAATTTGGTGCGAGTTTTTATCATACTTTTCAAAATATTTGGTGTGTGGTTTTGATTTACCAGAAAATTAAAAATATGATATATCGGATATTTCCCCACCCTTAAAAATCGGGTAGTTATATATAAGCATGTTCTCCTTAAAATGCGCCTAAAATGGAGGGTTCTTCTATAGTTTTACACGATTCTTTACCACTAGTGTGGTATTCTAGCGGTAAAACTTTGAGATTAAGCTATTGATTAACTTAACTCACAAAGAAAGAGTCGCCACCACGCTTTTATTATTTTCAAAGGAAAAGGGAAAAAGTACGAACAAACCCAACGAAGTTTTTAAAGCAAAGCTAATAAAAAGAGATAAATGTCCGGGGGTTGGTTATGCAAAGGGAATGTATTAACACCCTAAACATCTATAGTACTCTATAAGAACCTCTTTGAAAATATGTACATTTTGGCTTAAAATGGTGTTGTTTGTAAAAGATTGGAGGGATGAGAAAATAAATATTTTTTAATTTTCATGTTTGCCAAGACTTTGGGAGTCTCATGCACACGTACCAACAAAGTGCAATGGAGGATCAAAACCCCGTGGTTCGTGATAAAAATAACAAAGATGTATGTTTTGATTCATTTTAATGAAAAAATATTTTCTCATTTTAAGGAGAATACTTAATTAGTCACTCACAAATATGAGAATTTTTCATCACCATAAGAATGACTCCAACTTCGATAAAGATCAACAACTATCCCACTAGCTCTCTTAAGTGAGAAATCATTATCATCAATACTATGGGGATATGAGAATTACAACTCAACTATGGAAATGACTCATGTCTAAACTTTGAGAAAAGTTTTAAAAGGGAAAAGTGCACAAAGGGCACAAAAATGATTTAAATGAGCTATGCATTTTTTTAGTCTTTTGAAATTTGTCTGAGTATGCTTAAGATGTATTAGCATTTATTAAGAAAAAAGTTTTGAAAATCACTTGACAAAAGTCAAGGTTTATTGAAAAAATGATTTAACTTTGTAAACAAGAAGGTTTTGAAAAAGAGAGAAGATTTTCAAAATTAAAGAAGGGGAGGAGAAGAAAAGACTATTTTAGAACACAAAGTAAAAGTTAGGGAGGAAAGATCTAACCAAGAGATAGAAAACTTTATGACATAAGTCAATCAAGAATTCCCTCATTTGGGTTAAGTCTCAAGCAAACCACATAAGAAAAGAATAGTTATGCATCAGATGAAATCAGAATAATCAAGTCAAGTCTTCACAAAGAAATCCAAAGCTAGAGGTATCAGATGAATCCCAAAGTCTCAAAGCACAAGCTCCCAAAGCAAAGGTCAAGATCATAGTTTTAAGTCCATAACTTCACAACAATGTTAAGGGTAGTAACCACAAGTCCATGAATCAGGAGAAACAAATTTCTTTTTTAGGTTTTTTCTTTATTAATGTCTTTAAAAGAAAATGAAAGTCCAAATGGACAAATAACAAATAACATAAGCATAAATAATATGATATGAGATGCTAGAAATAAAAACATAAAGTAAATGACAAAAGAATAAAGAGCATAAGGTAAATAATATTAAAGTAAAATCAATGCAAGGTGTATGTTAGCAAATGTTAGTGATGAAAATGATAAATGGTTTTATCATCTCTTGGAGAACACTCAACTATTCACCTATAAGTATTAAAATATGAACCTCTACATCACTTATGAGAAGGGCTCCAACTTGGATAAAGATCAACAAATATGCCACTAGATCCCATAAATGTAAAGAAGGTAATATTTTCACACAATACCATGGGGAGTAGGAGACTTACAATCTCACTTGTAAAAATGACTTTCTTTCGGGACAAATTTAGTGTTATGTTAAGCAATCGGAATTGGACTAATGTAGAAGTCACAACTATCAAGGTCGGTCAATAATATTGTTTTTGTTAATACATGCTAGAGACATGATATGTAAATCATTCTCCTAAAGCCATGCCACACGAAAAAGAAAAGATGATGGATCAAACATAAAGGTTAAGAGGACGACCCATTACTTTAATCCATACTTCATAGTACCTAGGAAAAACTTATGCATCAATCCAAAGTACCTTAAATGATCACTGATCAATTAGGAGGTAGATTTGAAATGCTGAAAGTTCATCAAGTATCAATCCATACATCATGAACAAGATGGACATAAGTCATCCAATTTGTAAAGAGGAAAAGAAAGAGATGAAGAAGAAGAGGACAAGAGAGATCACATCCAAATTAGATCAAAGGCTTGACCAAGTCATCATCAAAATCAATCATCCATTTTGGGGGATTAGGGTTTTCATCCCATCAACACCCAAGATCCATTGAGTTTGATGAGACTTATGATCAAAACAATCATGATCCAAGGCCAACAGAAATTAACAAAGGTCAAACAAATATAAAATAAAATAAAAATGCAACAAGAGTATTTTTTTAAATGAATTTTAAAATATAAATAAAGTAAAAAATCCATAAAATCCTTCAAAACACCAAATAAATAGTCAAGAAAATTATGGAAGGTTAGAAATAAAATAAGAAGTATATAATAAAATTTTCAGAATTTAAAAATACATAAAAGTATTTTTAAACCAATTAAAATAAAGGATAAAAGAGAAATTCCATAAAAAAAAATAGAAAATCAATAAAATAAAAAATGGAAAAATAAAAATCAGATGAAGAAAAATAAAAATCAGATGAAGAAAAATAAAAGAGAATTTTAGAAATTATTTTGGGAATTTTTGGATGTAAAATGATTTTTCTATGAATTTTAAAAGAAAATGAAATTAAAAATAAAAATATATAAATAAATAAAATCAGAAAAAACACGGAGCATTGGATCAAGCTTCATTAATTGATGTGGCAAATCGAACACTCCTCAGGCTAGGGCGCACGATGGAATTTAATCAAAAATGAAACACGGGATTGCATTTAAATTGAATCAATCAGAACATTTCATTTGTCCAACGTGTCTCCAAACTCAGATGACCTGAGATAAACTCTGGTCGTCTTCTCCGATGGTCCCTCACCAGAGTTTCATTGTTTGGTAAATTCAGAACACGAGACCACCACTAATGTGATCGCCTCCTCATCAAGAATTCAATCTCATGCTCCAAATTCATTTATCTAAACTGAGCACGAGGAATTTTAGAAAAGTTTCAGAGACAAGCAAGCCACAAAAAACAAAATCAAATGATGAACATGATCCATAAACACCAGATAAGTTAAGGGAAAGCATCAGAGAGTGAATAACTATATTGTGGTAACTTGTTTGAGTTTCAATGGTGCTCAGAACTACCTTGTCCAAATGGTGATAAAAAATTAATGAAGCTCAATCTGGTTAGAGCACTTCAGGAGGTCTTAGAGCTTGGGATTTGTTGCAAAAGCTTCAGAGAAGGCCGAAGATGCTAACAAAATCAAGAAAGTGGATTGAAACAAGCTAGAATTCAAAACACGATAGTTGAACTTTTCTGGAAAATTTCAGATTGAAGCAGGGATTTCTTGGCTCTCAAAAGCTTCAGAATGAATGCAGTATCTTCGTCTATTTATACGGATTGTGTTTAGATCCAAATACGTGCGGAATCAAGCTTAATTCGTGCAAAATGAATTTGATCATGAAGTGAGAAAAGTGTGACTTGCAACTCAACAAAACCCAGACAAATGATGCGTTTCAAGGGTCAATTAACTTCTAGAAACTTGGTTAAGCATGTTTAGTTTGAAAATGCGTGCTAATTTGGCTTGGAATTGAGATTAGGGAGGTTCAAATTTCAGACCATGGTGATTTCTTCAGTTTCAAGTTACCGTGTTCAACTCAATGGGGCATCCTACTCAGGAGGTTTTTTTATCCCACTATTTTTGTAATGTGTTGACATAATAACCAAGATTACAATGTGCCAAGAAAGGTTTCATTTGGATGCTTGAGCACAAATTTGTGGCATGTTGAAGTTGGCACGAAAAACTGGTCATGTAACTTAGAAAATTCTAAGTCCCAAATGCCTGAAAGTGACCTATAATGTCTCAATGAATTCCATGGCCTTCCAAGCATAATTTGACTTTGATCCTTGAAGAAAAATTATAGAGTGCATCACAAATGATATTGTGCAAAGAGAACCAGCCTCAAATGTTAAAAAATGAAGAAGTTGTAATCCTTGAAAGTTGAGAAAAAGTCACTTGAAAATATGTTAAATTTCACCAAGTCCACAAATGACCTATAATGTCTCCAAACTTTTGATGATCCTAAAAAATGAAGAAGTTGTAATCCTTGAAAGTTGAGATTTTCATTCTTTGTATGGCGGTACTTTATCCCCACACAAATTCCGGCGTCTGTCCTCCCTCAATTGTAGAGCGTCAGCCCCTTAGGCAGAAAGACTTTAACCTTTTTCCTCTTCCCCACTGAGTTTGTTTCCTCGTGGATGATTATTACTTCAGTTTCCTCCCCAGTTGGTTATCTGGATGGAACCACTCCCCTTGAGTTATGTCCTCATTGGGCTGAGTCTTGATTGACTGTTTCTTTCTAGCTCCTACCTAGATAGATACTTTTAGTTCCCTAAGAGTCTATTGCCCAGTAACTGGTAATATTCTTCTTAGTCTGTAGTTTGTTGTTTCTTGCCCAATACCCAGAAAAAGTAACCCAGTTTGTCCAGCAGTAGAGTCCTTAGTGGATCTGATTTCCCAGGAAGTATATCCTTGATATGTTCACCCTAACCAGTGACAGATACCTTTCTCTCCCATGCTTAAGTCTATCCTTGATATGTTCATCCTAACCGATGACGGATATTCTCTTTTTGGTATTCTACCCAGTAAAAAGGTAGTTGTAATCCCTATTCTTGTTTCCCAGAGAGTTAATCCTTGATATGTTCATCCTAACCAATGACGGGTTTCCTTCTCTTTGCGGTCTTCTACCCAGTAACCGGTAGTTGTAAACCCTGCCTTTGTTCCCCCCGCAGAGTTGATCCTTGATATGTTCACTTTAACCAGTGATGGATTCTCTCTCTTGGTATTTTATCCAGTAATTGATAGATGTAATTCCTATTTTATCTCATCTCTCAGAGTCTATCCTTGATATGCTCATCTTAACCGGTGACAGATTTTCTCTTTGACGATATTCTATCCAGCATTCGATAGATGTAATTCCTACTTTTTGTTCAGTTGGTTTATCCTTGATATGTTCATCTTAACCGATAACAGGTATCCTCCTTGACAACCCCAAGCAAGTCTATCCTTGATATGTTCATCCTAACCGATGACGGATTTTCTTACCTATTGAGTTTATCCTTGATATGTTCATCTTAACCGATGACGGATACTCTCACCCTTGGTCTTCTGCCTAGTAACTGGTAGTTGTACAACAATGATTTTTTAAAGTAGCTGTTGTGATAGGTTGAGGCATACAACAACGGTTGTTTAAAGTAACCGTTGTGATAGGTTGGAACCTACAATTTTTTTATATTTTTTTCACCTACTTTTTATGATAGGTTTTAAATATAATTGTGTTTATTGAGTCTCTTTACCATTCTTAAACAAATCTTTGTCGTCCTTTTAGTGACTATCAACACTCAAGACACTAGCATTAGTGATCTGCGTGAAACCTAAAACTTAGATGAATTTCCAACTTAGACGAACTTTATCTTCTACCTTCAAACATACTCTTACATTTATGACACTATATTTATCCACTAAACCAAGATCAAAAACATCATTTCTTCCATAAAAAAAACTCAAAAATATCATTTCTTTCATTAACAAATTTCAGAACTCCATCACCTCTTCTCCAACTTGCAAGAGACAAGGAAAACATGGATTCAAGGTAGCAATGTTAATTGGTGTTGTTCTTGTTGTTGTTCTTGTTGTTCTTTTTATTGTTGTTGTTATTGTCGTTGTTGTTATTCTTGTTAGTATTCTTATTGTTGTTTTTGTTTTTGTTGTTCTTCTTCTTCTTTTTATTCTTGTTGTTATTGTTGTTGTTTTTGTTGTTCTTGTTCATGTTGTTCTTATTGCAGTTCTTGTTGTTCTTGTTTTTGTTCTTGTTGTTCTTGTTGTTGTTCTTGTTGTTGTTCTACTGCTGCATTTTTTTAATTTTATTAAAAGACATACAGCAAGGGTTTTTTAAAGTAACTATTGTGATATGTTGCGACATACAACAACGGTTGTTTAAAGTAACCGTTGTGGTAGGTAGCACATTACTTGAATTATAATCACGGTTGCACAACCATGGTGGAAAGCATCATACATACAATCAAACCTTACCTTGCAGCAGTTGGTCCAGTGTGGTGGTATCCCTTTTTCAATCGTTGTGATAAGTGTTTTTCATAGTATATATCAATTTGTTTGATTGTATTTTCCTAGAGTAACTAAGGATTAGTCAGAATAATCAAGAAGACATTGATTATAGGTCTTTGTGTTGTAATCAATTTGGTTATAGTAAATTAAGTCCTTGTTGATAAGGCTAAATTGTAAGACCCCAATTTTGGCCCTAAGATCCCTCATGCAATTTCATCATAAGCATTAGCATTGGGATCATACCTTGACATCCTCCTTACCCCTCCTTCATTGGGTTTGTTTTGGGAGAGATCACCAAGCACTTTGTGATTGTATCATACTTGTATTTTATCATTTTACTAACCAAAATACCAAAAATATGCCTTTGCATTTGCCTAACTCTTTTGTAGGTAGGGCATGATCACCATTGATCTATCAAGTTAATATCTAGGGTTTGAGGCCCTCATGACAAAGAGCACAACCATGAATTGATACAAGAATGGTTATGAGAATCATATATGAGTCCCAATGATTTCTACATGTTATATTGATCAAGTTTTCTTCAAGAGTTTGAGGGTGATTTGCCTTGGAAACCTTAGTTTGACTGGGTATCTTAAGTAACTTCTCCAACAAGCTATCTCACCAATTGATCAAATTTATAAAGGAACACTTCAAAATTCATCATCTTATGCATATATTATCTACAATGAGCCTATAAAGTCAAGATAATTGAATATTAGCAAGTTGGTTGATGGTGGTTGGCCAGATGAATTCATCTGATTAAAACTGGGTCTCCCTAGATCCTATCTCCTACAATTTTCATCATATGAAAATAATTCCAAGAGAAAACTTACTTTAAATGACATTCCAAACAACTTTCATGTTGATACCTAGAGCTATTTTTTCTTGTAAAATCATTTTCTATGTTAAAATATTATAGGTCATTTTGTCTAAACCCTAATTTGAAAGTCAACTTCCCAAGGCCATAACTTGCTCAATTTTTATGAGATGAAATATTTCCAAGTTGAACAATCAAATTCAAGATGTCTACTTCAACTTTGATGTTTGGAGTGAGAGCTAATTCACCTTTTATGAGCATGTGATATGAGTCTACATTATAGGTTACTTTTGACCTATACCATTGAACAAATAATTTTTCCAAACTTCAAAAATGCATAACTCTATCATTTCAAATCCAAATGACATGAAATTGGTGACAATTGTAAAGGTCTTTGAAATATCTACAACTTTGATGAAGACATGTTTCTCATTTGAAGCTCACATAAAAAGTTAAGCAAGGTGGAATATTGAGATATATGACTTGACACTTAGAAAAAATTTCAACATGTTGAAATTTCCAAACTTCCACCTCAAAATTCATCATGATAAAAGCTTCAATTGGAAAAGTGTTGAACATGAAAGTTGTTCCTCTTGATCTAACCTTTCCAAAAAGTCCAAGTTCATCCATTTTGGACTAGAATTGCTAGGGCTGCGTATGGCATGAACATGGTATCATCATTTGGAAAAGATCAAACTTCAAATCTTCACACACACTTGCCTTGCAATCCAAGTTGATTCCAGACTCTCTTACACTCATTTGACCTAAAGTAATGATCTCATGGGCCTGTACACGCCCATGCACCCATGCATCATCAATTGCCAATTTTGGAAAGTGATTTGGAAGGTGCAAATATCATGAGCTACAGCTATAAATAGAGACCTCTAGCATCAGAATTCAACACACATTCACGCCAGCTTTGATCCTAAACCCCTAACCCTTCCATTTGAGAGGATAATCCTGAGAATTTCATCTTGAAATTGAGTTTGAATCTCATTGTTTTGAGATTTAAAACTCCAAGGATCAAAGGCCTTTTGTGCATTTCATTCTACTTCTGCAAGCATTCTGAGTGAGATCAAGCACGAGCCAAGGTAAGAGTAGCTGAAACCAGACCTACATTGAAGGTATTTTCCAGAAAATTTCATCTCTTCGATTCTCTCTCAATCTTACTCAATTCTCTTGATTCTTTGGTTGTCTGAAGTCCTACCAATGTAGGCAAGAAGATTGAGTTGCTTAGAGGTCAAATTGAAGCAACTCAGTTGACATACCTCAAAATTCAACTCCTCATATCTTTCTATATGTGAGGAGTTAGTTAAAATTGAGGTAATATGCATGATCTACACCATTTTTCCTTTCAGATCATGTCCTCCTTTTTTATTTATGATATGGTGATGAATGGACCAGTCCGGCCAAGGTCGTCTGAGAAGACGACCGGTGCTTTGCTCCGGCAATGATGTGGCACGGTCTAGAGCCATTGGATTGATTCAAAATGTTTTAATCAGGGACGTTGCTTGTGATGACCAAGTGTGTGGCGCGCTGACTAGCGTGTACCATGGAACGCGCATTTTTCACCACTTGATCTGCCACCTCAATTAATGAGGTAGATCAAGTGGTCCACGTTCTTTTGATTTTCTGATTTTAATTTTTATTCCTTTGATTTTCATTAATTCATATTAATTTTAATATTGATCCAAAAAATATGAGAGTTTCACCAAAAAAATTCAAATAATTTCCTCTTTCACATTCTGAATTAAAATTATTTTTTGGATCATTATTAATATTTTTCATGATTTAATTGATTTTGCATTTGTTTTTAATTGTTTAAATTTTTTTTTAAGTCCTTCAAAATTCTAAAAAAAATTCTCCAAGGTCCTTTGACCTTGTTTGACCTATGATAAATCTCATGGCCATTTTACTTGGTGTTTTGATGAGGTTTTAGGAATTTGACAAACCATATTTAATTTAAATATATTATTTTAGTATTTTTAATTAGAATAAATGCCAAATAATTTTGTTGACCAATTGTGATGACTTGTTGGTGTTTGACTCTTATTGTTGGGCTTTGGTGAAGGTTGATTTGACTTTGTCAAGTTAATATCATTGGATTTAGGGGATTCGTGGAATGTACATTCCATCTCCCAAAATGGATGGATGATATTAATTTGGTAAAAGTCCTCCTTTGATCAATTTGAGTTTTCATCTATTCCCCTCCATCTTCATCTCATCCCCCCATTCTATCTGTTTGTAAACATCACTTTGTACCAAATACATATGCACACAAAAAGGGCTCCATAGGAGTACCTAGGACACTTTGGGTGCTAACACCTCCCCTCTGTGTAACCAACCCCCTTACCTGTAATCTCTGACTCTTTATTAGTTTTGATTTGAAAACTTCATACTTTTGGGTTTTGTTCGTACTTTTTCCCTTTTCCCTTGGAAACAATAAAAGCGTGGTGGAGACTCATGTTATTTGATTTCTAGCTTATCCATAGCTTGATGATCATGAATCTACCGCTACATAAATCACCTTGGCGGGTGGACTGGAGGTAACTTAGTTAACAACGAACTAGGATAAAAATAATTGCTTCATTATTTTTGTTCTTTGTTTTCTGCTTGATGGGTTGGGTTGAAAAAGTTCTCATTTTTAGAAACCCAATTCAAACTGTTGGTTCTAAGTGTTGGCAGCAATTTTGGTAAAACAAACAGTGTTCACAAGATGTTTGTGTGATGTCTTAACATAAGATATCCTGTGTACCTACTGGAGTTCAAGAACATGATCATGCAAGATTGTTTCAGAATGTCATACACAATGTCATGGCTTCTGATAATGTGTACCTGCTGGAGTTGAAATGGAAAACATAATTATGCAGGATTGTTTCAGGATGTCATACACGATGTCATGACATCTGATATTATGTACCTGCTGGAAATTATAAAAGGAATTATGGAATTATTCAGGATTGTTCCAGGATGTCAGACCCGACGTCATGACATCCTGTACACAGAACATTCAGTATGAATGTCTGGTGTTATGTGATTGCACAATTAATGGCAATCTATGTATGATTGAAGATCTGATTTGCAGGCGCATTCAATCATTGATTACAACATGATTTACTTATTTTCCAAGAAGATCTAACCAGCTGTCATGAGAAGATTTAATTGGAAAATATTTTTAGGGTTTTCAAGATGTCCAAGCCCAGCTGAAAGCTTCTATAAAAAGGGACTTGGAAAACCTGTTTTAACAACACAACCAATACTGAGCAAAATATAGAGAGAGAGCTAGGGTTTGTGTCTTGTTTAGTCGTGAGACTTGTAAGCCATTCAAGCCATCTTTTTATGATTGAATTGGTCTGATTTGTGGTTGTAATTTGTCACTCTAAAGCTTTTAAGCAAGAGTGTGTGTCTACTTGATCAAAGTTGTGAAGCAAGATCAAGTGTGTGTCTACTTGATCAAAGTTGTGAAGCAAGATCAAGTGTGTGTCTACTTGATCAAATCTGTTAAGCAAGATCAAGTGTGTGTCTTCTTGATTGAAACTATGAAGTAAAATCAAGAGTGTGTTATTGAAAAGTGTTTTCTTTTCTCAAGGGATTGTTGTTTAAAATCACAGGTGTGATTGTAGGGAAGTGAGTGGGTTCTCATATCTAAGAGTGCTTAGGTAGAAATTGCACGGGTAGAGATTAGGTGAGAAAGACTGTAACTTGTTGAAGTGTACGGAGAGTCTTTTAACTAATTCTATTTTAGTGGATTTCCTTCCTGGCTTGGTAGCCCCCAGATGTAGGTGAGTTGGACCGAATTGGGTTAACAATTGCTTGTGTCTTTTGCATTACCATTCTATATCTTTCTTCTGTTTGTGTTACTCAGATATTAGTGTCATGACATTACATTCGAAATCTCATATCTGATACCAGAATTTCAATTGGTATCAGAGCAGGCATCTTGCTCTGGTTCTGGGTGAGATCTAGGGACAACACTTTCTGGTACAATGGAGAGAGATAAAGGATCTATTCACAGGCCACCAATTTTGGATGGATCTAACTATGACTACTGGTAACCTAGAATGGTAGCCTTCCTAAAAACTCTTGATAATAAAGGCTTGGAAGACTGTGTTAACAGGCTGGGAACATCTAGTAATTACTAAGGAAGGAGAAGCCACTGCTGATAAGAAGCCTGAAGAACAATGGTCCAAGGAGGAGGATGATCTAGCCCTAGGAAATTCTAAAGCATTGAATGCCATCTTCAATGGAGTAGACAAGAACATCTTCAGATTAGTAAACAACTGTGAAGTGGCTAAAGATGCTTGGGACATTCTTAAAACCACTCATGAAGGCACCTCTAGAGTGAAAATGTCTAGACTACAGCTGCTCACCACCAAGTTTGAAAACTTAAGGATGAAAGAAGATGAAAATATTCATGAATTTCACATGAGTATCCTTGAAATTGCCAATGCCTCTGGAGCTTTGGGAGAGAAGATGTCAGATGAAAAGCTAGTAAGGAAAATACTCAGATCACTCCCTAAGAGATTTGTTATAAAAGTAACAGCCATAGAAGAATCTCAAGACATTTCAAATATGAGAGTTGATGAGCTAATTGGATCCCTCCAAATATTTGAGATGGGAATATGTGATGGATCTGAAAAGAAATCCAAGAGCATAGCCTTCATGTCAAACACTGAAGAGGAAGATGAGGAAGGTGGTCAAGATATTGATGAAGATCTGAAAAAAGAGGTAGCAATGCTGGGAAGACAGTTCAACAGACTTATGAAAAAGATTGATGTGAGATCTAATGTCAAGAACATCGAATCTGACATCAGTAAATCCAACAGTTTTGGTAGAAGAACAAGGTCTGAAGAAAAGCCCAGAGAAGTTCAGTGCCATGAGTGTAATGGGTATGGTCATATTAAAACTGAATATGGGACCTACCTCAAGAAACAAAAGAGGAGTCTTGCTGCTTCTTGGTATGATGGAAGTGAAACAGAAGAAGTTGCAAATCATGTGACTGCATTGACAGGAAGATGTGGTTCTGATGAAGAGTCAGGAGATGATGAAGTAACCTTTGAAGAGCTGGCCACTACCTACAAAGAGTTGTGCCACAAAAGTGCAGGAGTGTGCAGGGAAGTTGAAACTCAGAGGAAAGTGATTGCTCAGCTAGAAAATGAAAAGGAAGAATATGTGGAAACCATCTCCAAGTTGAAGACTGAAGCAGTACTCTTAAATTCCAAACTAGATGAGATGACCAAGTATGTAAGAATGCTTAACAATGGATCTGACATCTTAGACAAGATTCTCCAGACTGGTCAAATAACAGGGGACAAATCTGGCATTGGATTCAATGAATCTAAGGCTGAGTGCAGTTACACTGGGTGTAAACCAAAATCCAAACCTAAGCACATCCATGTTAAAAACAAACCTGAGATGTCACATCATATGTCTCAACATCAGAAGGGAAGACAGCAAAAAGGGAAGCATCAAAAATGGAGATGCCATTACTGTGGAAATTTTGGCCACCTGAAGCCCTTCTGCTATAAGCTATATGATTATCCTACCCCTGAGTAGACTCAATATCAATCAAGATACAAACCTCACAGGCCTGTCAACAAAAAGCAATGGGTTCCTAAGACAAAGGTTACAAGTCTAATAGCTCACACTTCCTTCAGAGTTTCAGCCAAAGAAGATTAGTATTTTGACAGTGGTTGCTCCAGACATATGACTGGAAACAAAAATCTGCTAACTAACCTTCACCCTCATGCCATGAGTTATGTTACCTTTGGTGATGGAGCAAAGGGTGAAATCAAGGGAATGGGTAAGCTGGATTGCCCTGGAGTTCCTGACCTTGACAATGTCCTACTTGTTAAGGGATTAACTGTTAATCTAATAAGCATCAGTCAACTGTGTGATCAAGGTCTGAATGTAAACTTCACTAGAACTGAATGTCTAATTACTAACAAGGAAAATGAAGTAATCATGAAAGGAGTTAGGTCCAAAGACAACTGCTACATGTGGAGCTCTCAAGAAACTGGTTACTCTTCAATGTGTACCTTAGCCAAAGAGGAAGAAGTGAAAATATGGCATCAAAGATTGAGCCACCTGCATCTTAAAGGTATGAAAAGGATCATATCTGTTGAAGTTGTTAGAGGAATTCCCAACTTAAAGATTGATGAAGGAAAAATATGTAGAGAATGTCCGATTGGTAAACAGACAAAGATGTCACACCAGAAGCTCAGACATGACACCACTACCAAAGTTTTGGAACTCCTCCATATGGATTTTATGGGACCCATGCAAGTAGAAAGTCTTGGTGGGAAGAAGTATGCATATGTGGTGGTGGATGATTTCTCCAGATACACTTGGATCAATTTCATAAGAGAAAAATCTGATGTGTTTGAAGTCTTCAAGGAGCTTTGCCTAAAACTACAAAGAGAAAAGGAAAGCCATGTCATCAAAATTAGAAGTGATCATGGGAAGGAATTTGAGAACAACAAATTTGCTGAATTCTGCTCTTCAGAAGGAATTCATCATGAGTTCTCATCTCCCATTAATCCCCAGCAAAATGGAGTGGTGGAAAGAAAAAATAGAACTCTTCAAGAATCAGCCAGAGCTATGATTCATGCTAAGAAATTGCCCTACCATTTTTGGGTTGAAGCCATGAACACAGCCTGCTATGTTCACAATAGAGTGACATTGAAGAAAGGGACTCCCACAACCCTATATGAAGTTTGGAAAGGAAGAAGACCTACAGTCAAATACTTTCATGTATTTGGTAGTAAATGCTATATCTTGGATGATCGTGAGCAAAGAAGGAAGATGGATCCCAAAAGTGATGAGGGAATATTTCTGGGCTATTCAACAAACAACAGATCTTACAGGGTCTTTAATTCCAGAACTAATGTATTGATGGAATCCATTAATGTTGTGGTTGATGACCAACAGACTGATGTCACAGACGATGTCGAGACATCTCTGAATGATTCCCCAGCTGACTTCTCAGACAAAGATAAGGAAAGTGAATCTCCTCAAGCCGAACCCGAAGATGACAAAATCAACAAGGGACCCTCTATCAGAATACAGAAGGATCATCCCAAAGATCTTATCATAGGAGATCCAAATAAAGGGGTCACTACTAGATCTAGGGAAGTGATCTCACATGGCTGCTTTGTGTCAAAGATTGAACCTAGGAATGTCAAGGAAGCCTTGACCGATGAGTTCTGGATAAATGCCATGCAGGAGGAGTTAGGTCAATTCAAGAGGAATGAAGTGTGGGAACTGGTTCCTAGACCCGAAGGAGTAAATGTCATAGGTACAAAGTGGGTATATAAGAATAAATTTGATGAACGAGGGGTTGTTACTAAGAACAAAGCAAGATTAGTAGCTCAAGGATATACTCAAGTTGAAGGGGGTGGACTTTGATGAAACATTTTCTCCTGTAACTCGCCTTGAGTCAATTAGATTATTGCTTGGAGTGACTTGTATTCTGAAATTCAAACTGTTCCAAATGGATATAAAAAGTGCCTTCTTGAATGGCTACTTAAATGAAGAAGTGTATGTTGAACAGCCTAAAGGATTCACAGATCCAAATCTTCCACAACATGTGTACAGATTAAAGAAAGCCCTCTATGGGTTGAAGCAAGCTCCCAGGGCATGGTATGAGAGACTCACAGTGTTCCTCACTGACAATGGATATAGAAAAGGAGGTATTGACAAAACTCTATTTGTGAAGAATGAAGGAGGGAAGCTCATGGTGGCACAAATATATGTAGATGACATTGTATTTAGTGGGATGTCAGATCAGATGGTTGAACACTTTGTTAGACAAATGCAATCTGAGTTTGAGATGAGCCTTGTTGGAGAACTGACCTACTTTCTTGGGCTACAAGTCAAACAGATGGAAGACTCTATCTCAAAGCAAGTATGCCAAGAACATTGTGAAGAAGTTTGGCATGGAGAACGCAAGCCATAAAAGGACACCTGCTCCTACACATGTGAAAATCTCCAAAGATGAAAATGGTGTCAGTGTAAATCAGAGTCTATACAGAAGCATGATAGGTAGTCTGCTATATCTCACAACAAGCAGACCTGACATTGCATTTGCCGTAGGTGTTTGTGCTAGGTATCAAGCTGAACCAAAAGTCAGTCACATAAACCAATTGAAGAGAATACTGAAATATGTCAATGGAACCAATGACTATGGGATGTTGTATACTCATGGATCTGGATCTATGTTGACTGGTTACTGTGATGCTGATTGGGCTGGAAGTGCTGATGATAGGAAGAGCACATCAGGAGGATGTTTCTTTTTGGGGAACAATCTGATTTCATGGTTTAGCAAGAAACAAAACTGTGTATCTCTATCCACTGCTGAAGCTGAATACATAGCAGCTGGGAGTAGCTGTTTTCAACTGGTCTGGATGAAGCAAATGTTGTTTGAGTACAATGTCACACAAGAAGTCATGATATTATACTGTGACAACCTGAGTGCTATAAATATTTCCAAAAATCCTATTCAGCATAGCAGGACAAAGCACATTGACATTTGTCATCACTTCATTAGAGAACTTGTAGAAGAGAAGATCATAGCTCTGGAGCATGTTACTACTGAAAAGCAATTAGCTGACATTTTCACTAAAGCTTTGGATGCCAATCAATTTGAATGTTTAAGGGGGAAGTTGGGGATCTGTATTCATGAGAACCTATAGCAAGCAAAGGAGTTTGTGGTTAATATCCTAGAGGATATTTTTGAGTTGTGTGAGGTGTGCTGTGTTTGAAGGCTGTTCTGTTATGGCTGAGGTTATGGAAGTTGTTCCCCCTGCTGTTTGGATGCTGAAGAGTTTGTTTCTTTTTGTTTAAATGTGTAATTTGTGGCAGTCCTCATTGATGCCTGTTTGTAATATTTTGGGCTCTTAATGAGTTCCATGGATTTTTCATTATCTCAGCTATCACAGCTATGTATGATGATGGTTTGTACTTCCTTACTATTATGTTTTAACATTTTTAATGTTATAACATCTGGTCTGACATTCTCTGCTAGGCTAATTGACATTTATTTTGTCTAATTGGTCACCCTTGGTCAATTTTGACTAAAAAGGGGGAGAAGTGTTGATGTGGAAGTAGTTAAAGTTGTGGAGCTGTGAGGAGATGTATGTAGCTGAACAAATGGACATCTATTATTGAAGGAGATGTGTGGTTCTGTTTACAGATGTCAAAGGGGATGTCTGATATGGTGCACAGGTGTTGATGTTGAAGCAGATGTCAGAATGACATTCTGATTGTTACAAGTGCTGTGGTTACAGGTGCTGTTATTATCAAAGAAGATGTTTGTTGTGTGCACAAATTTAGGGGGAGAAGGAGTACCCTTGTGCATTTGTGTGTCTTACTAGTTGCATCCATAACTAGTAATTCTGTTTGTGTTGCACAAATTTAGGGGGAGGAGAAGTACCCTTGTGCATGTGTGTATTACTAGTAGCTATAGCTAGTAATTATGTTTGCTTCTACTGCTGTTTAAACTGTTGTTTAACTGCTGATAGTTTTCTTATGAACAAAAAGGACAGATATATGTTTTAGCCAAAATTTGCCAAAGGGGGAGTTTGTTGGTTCTAAGTGTTGGTAGCAATTTTGGTAAAACAAAGAGTGTTCACAAGATGTTATGTGTGATGTCTTAACATAAGATATCCTGTGTACCTGCTGGAGTTCAAGAACATGATCATGCAAGATTGTTTCAGAATGTCATACACAATGTCATGGCTTCTGATAATGTGTACCTGCTGGAGTTGAAATGGAAAACATAACTATGCAGGATTGTTTTAGGATGTCATACACGATGTCATGACATCTGATATTATGTACCTGCTAGAAATTATAAAAGGAATTATGGAATTATGCAGGATTGTTCCAGGATGTCAGACCCGATGTCATGACATCCTGTACACAGAACATTCAGTATGAATGTCTGGTGTTATGTGATTGAACAATTAATGGGAATCTATGTATGATTGAAGATCTGATTTGCAGACGCATTCAATCATTGATTACAACCTGATTTACTTATTTTCCAAGGAGATCTAACCAGCTGTCATGAGAAGATTTAACTGGAAAATAGTTTTAGGGTTTTCAAGATGTCCAAGCCCAGCGGAAAGCTTCTATAAAAAGGGACTTGGAAAACCTGTTTTAACAACACAACCAATACTGAGCGAAATATAGAGAGAGAGCTAGGGTTTGTGTCTTGTTTAGTCGTGAGACTTGTAAGCCATTCAAGTCATATTTTGATGATTGAATTGGTCTAATTTGTGGTTGTAATTTGTCACTCTAAAGCTTTTAAGCAAGAGTGTGTGTCTACTTGATCAAAGCTATGAAGCAAGATCAAGTGTGTGTCTACTTGATCAAAGCTGTGAAGCAAGATCAAGTGTGTGTCCACTTGATCAAAGCTGTTAAGCAAGATCAAGTGTGTGTCTTCTTGATTGAAACTGTGAAGTAAAATCAAGAGTGTGTTATTGAAAAGTGTTTTCGTTTCTCAAGGGATTGTTGTTTAAAATCACAGGTGTGATTGTAGGGAAGTGAGTGGGTTCTCATATCTAAGAGTGCTTAGGTAGAAATTGCACGGGTAGAGATTAGGTGAGAAAGACTGTAACTTGTTGAAGTGTACGGAGAGTCTTTGAACTGATTTTATTTTAGTGGATTTCCTTTCTGGCTTGGTAGCCCCCAGATGTAGGTGAGTTGGACCGAACTGGGTTAACAATTGCTTGTGTCTTTTGCATTACCATTCTATATCTTTCTTCTGTTTGTGTTACTCAGATATTAGTGTCATGACATTACATTCGACATCTCATATCTGATACCAGAATTTCACAAACCTCCATTTCTTGTGTTTCTCAACACCTTCAACTGGTATCAGAGTCTGGTTCTGGTATTTATTGCATATCAAACAAGTCACCGTGTCAGATAAAGATCCATCTTGTGAAACACAATGGCTTCTATCCCACCTTCAGTTGCTCCTGCTGCTGATAGAGATCAATGTAGTGCAAAACCTCCAATTTTTGATGGAGATAAATTTGATTACTAGAAAGATAGAATATAAAGTTTTTTTCTTGGTCATGGCGTAGATCTATGGGATATGGTAGTTGAAGGCTACATATATCTTGTTGATGGAAGTGGTAACAAGGTGGAAATAAGAATGATGACAGATCAGCAAAAGAAAGATTACAAGAATCAGCATAAAGAAAGAACCATCTTGTTGAATGCTATTTCATACACTGAGTATGAAAACATCACCAACAAAGTCTATATTTGATTCTCTGAGAATGACTCATGAAGGAATTGGTCAAGTTAAAGAAACTAAGGCACTTTCCTTAATACAAAAGTATGAAGCCTTCAAGATGGAAGACAATGAAATTGTTGAGAACATGTTCTTAAGCTTTCAGACTCTTGTTGCAGGGATAAAGGTTTTGGATAAAGGTTATTCTACTGTAGATCATGTAAAGAAAAATATCAGAAGCCTACCCAAGAGATAGAGGCCTATGGTAACTGTAGCGGGGTATTCGTTACCATTAGAGATATTGACTAAATCCAAGGTAAGCCATACAAGTCGAGTCGCCACCGCACTTCTATTTATCCAAAGGAAGGGTTAGAAAACGAAAAAAAACCTAAAAGTTTTATCGAATAAAAAACTAGTAAAAATGTCAGAGATCAGGGTAAGGGGGTTGGTTATGCAATGGGAAGGTTTTAAGCACCCAAAACATCCTAGGTACTCCTAGGGAGCCCTTTTCACATTTGTTGTAAGGTTGGTATTTTGTGAAAATTTGTTTGTGCAAACATGATTGAAGAGATGAGAAGAGAATATACAAGTTATTTACATTTTGTGTTTGGATGGATAAACCCATTGCCTACGTACCATCTTAAAAAAGATTAGGATCAAAACCTCGTAGTTCGGGGTAAAAATCTCAAAATGAGTTGGTTAATTGATTGGTCCAAAAGCCTTAAGGTCTTTTGTTATCCAAGGGAGAAAACTCAACCTAAAACTACAAATCCACCATGTGAGGATAACTTCAACATGATAGTGAGGGGTTAACCCTGTAATAAGCATGGAAGACTCATTGTCCATCACTAAGGATATAGGTGAGTATTACATCTACCTCAAGGATAACTCAAACCTAATAGCTAAAGGTTATGAAAAGTTTGATTAAGAAGTGGCCATTGAAACCACAAAAAGGCATTTGAATGAGTGGTATTTACCAATGAAAAGTATTTACAAAATATGGTCAAAGTTCATTTAAAGGTTCAATTCAAAATAAGTGTTATGAAAAGAAAGTTTGAAAATCAAAAGCATAAGGCTTAGGTTTCTAATGTTTGAAAAGAAGTGTTAAATGTTTGCACAAGAGTTTTGGCTTTGGTTAGAGTGGGGGGAAGAAGAAGAATGGCTAAAGTCCTAATCACACAAGAGATAAGGGATAAGAAACAAGACCACAAATGGAGTTCCTCTCTTGAGATCATATTGATGATCCAAGTAGCTCCCATCCTTTGGAATATGCAAGCAAAATAATAGTAAGCTCAAGCAATCAACATAATCAAACAAGCTTCTTAGAAGATCCCCAATGTCTCTTGTATCTTTCACTTTGGATGAACATGGCAACGATTCTTCAATTTGAGCTCTCATAGGATTCCTAGCACAAAAGCACACACACATCAAAGAGTCTTATGAATCAAATCAAGAATGGACAAGAGTGAGTTTAGAGGTTTGGTCCTTCTAATCCATCTTCAACATTAAGGTCCTTTACTCCAATTTTGCATAGGGAATGTCCTAGAAACTAAGTCCATTTGTCCATTTCTTTGCATTTAGTCCATAACAATCAAAACAAAACACAAGCACAAAAATATATACGCAGTTATATGCTCAAGTGAGCAAAAGGCAAATTGCATTAACATAACATGTGCTCAAATCAGCAAAGGGGGAAAACCAAATCAATAATATGTACAAGAATAGTAAATTGCATAAATGTAAAATGCAAGAAGTAAATGTTAATGGTTAATGGTTAGTGTTAGTAGTTAGTGTGCCATAAGGCAAATTTAGCGCTATGTTAAGCAATCGTAATTTGACTTATGTAGAAGTCACAACTATCTGAGGCCAATCAATAATAATGTAGGCAACAACACAAGTTAGAGGTCTTGATTAGTGAATCAAACTCCAACAACTTGCCATGCCAAAAAGAAGATGAGAAATGATCTTGTATTGATTTAGGTCCTTTGCATGATTTAGAAAGCAATATATCCTTAATGCAAAGCCATTCACTTGATCCATGATCAAGATGAATTAGATTTGAATCAAGGAAGATTAAACTTCCCTAATCAATGCTAACCACCAATCTTTAACTCATTGATCAAAAAGAAAAAGAAGAAGAAGAAGAAGGAGATGAATATTAAAGTGCATTAAATGAAATGGAATAAGACAATCAACAAGCTATGACCAAAGATAGAGAAGATCAAGGTCAAACAAAAATAAAATAGAAGCAAAAAGAGAATTAGAAGTCAAGAAACAAATAAAATATTTTTGGCATTTTTAATATTTAAAATAAAACTTGAATTAAAATAATAAAGAAAGGTCAAACTTCAAACTCACTTCAAATCAACTTTGAAAAGTCCAAGTGAATTATCCCAAGTTCAACAAGGTCAAACAAAGTTTGACAAAAAATTTCAGCATTTTTAAAAGTTAGAAACTATTTTAAATCAATTAAAAATGCATAAAAATAACCTAATTGAACTAAAATCTCAAATAAATCTCAAATCAATTAATAAATTGATGAGAATATTTTTCATAGATCTATCATCATTCAAAGAGATTGAGAAAATATTTTTGTATTTTTTGAATATCAAAAACTATTTAAAATGAATTAAAAATAACCAGAAAAGAGAAAATTCATGAAAAATATCAAATGATAAAATAAAAAATATTAAAAATCATTTTTAGAAACTAGAAGTTAAAAGAGAAATAATGCAATTGGTCCCATAATTTTTGGACCAATAATGAAAGAGATATGAATTTTAGAAATAAAATGGAATTAAAAGAAATAAAAGAAAATAGAAATCAGAAAATAAAAATAAGAAAAAAGGAGAAGCGTTGGATCCAAATTTGCAAATTTGCAGAAATGAAATCATCAACCAAAATGCACGATCTATGTATCAAAAGAAAGGTGGAGTGATGTACATCACTCCTATGCCACTCAATTCCATTCTAGATCCCTATTGAGAGAGAAATCAGAGATGGAACTTTAGTGGTGTTCAACTGAACTTGCTTGATTTCAAAAATTGGAAACACAATAATGTTGCCTCTATGAAGAGGACTTCAGATCACACAAAATCAAGGCAAATGGAACAATATATAAGCTGTTTCGAAGAAAAATGCAGTTGAGGAAAACCTTTGAATTATGAAGAATTGAGTCAAGATCCTTGGGTTCTTTTGCAAACAGAAAGCTCTATGGATCAAGGTGAAGAGGTCTAGGAAATTTTAGATCTAAGAAAACAGTCGAGGAAACTGAATTCTAGATCTGAAATTTTTAGAGAAAAGAGAGAGTTCCTTTGGTGTGAGGGTGTGGATTCAATTCAGCAGAGGTTCAGGCGCCTTCAGGTTGAAGAAATGAGAGGGCAAGGCATTGTATTTATAGATGGAGGGAGCTGCAAGCATCATCAAAATCGTGTGCATGGGAGAAGAGGGCCTCCATGCATGGGCCTGTACAGGCACATGGAGGGCCCAATTCTGATTGGAATTGAATGCTTATATCACAATTAGATGGAATGGACGTGCAGAAATGATATCATGAGCTCATGCAATGTGTTTGAAATGATTTTCACAAAATGCACTATAATGTTCAAGCCTTCGAAAATACCATGCCCAAACTTGAAATGCTACCTCATGAGTAATGGTTGGAAAGCTTGTTGCGTAAGGAACAAATGTCATGTTGAAAAATACTCCATTTGGGCCTTGGAAATTAATGAAAATTGAGCTTGAAGTGTAAGGTGCAAAACATGCATATGTGAAATTTCCAAAATTGGCCAATGTTCAAGCCCTTCTGTTTCAATGATGTAAGCTCCAAATGATAAAATCTTCAACATGAAAGTTGTAGGTCTTTTCAAGGAAATCCATTTGGACTTAAATTTTGCATCATTTGGATTTTTGATGAAGAAGTTATGGGCACTTGAAGTTGGACTTTTTCACATTTTAATGCATTTGGTCCAAAATGACCTATAATGTTTTGCATTATCACATGTATTTCTTTTGAGATTTTGTAATTTTTCTCAACATAAAATTTGAAGTAGACACAATATTATTTCCAATGCATTAAGTCTAACCTCAAAATCTTGAAAAATGAATGAGTTATGTTCTTGGGAAGTTGACCCAAAATTAGGGTTTCAGTCAAAATGACCTATATTGTCTTGGGATGGATGATGACCTTCCAAGCTTCAAATCAAATTTTGATGAACATGAAATTTGTTCATATGGTTCTTAATAACATCTTTTCTCTTAGGGTCATCTCCATTTGATCAACACATAAAAAGTTAGGTCTCAGTGCATTTCAAAATAGTCAGATGAATTGACTGATTAACTTCTCAAGTCCATAGCTCATATCTTGATGAATTAATGATTGAGGACACTCAAATAAGTTCAAATATGCATTAAATGATGAATTAAAGAACTTACCTTGATTGTATTTGACCATGGGCGGAGGTTGCTTCAAGAGCAAGGCACAGTTGATGAATAGATGAATTAGGGTTTCCTTGGGAAACACACCTTAAACCCTTTGATTTGCTTGATAAAAATGATGAAATGAGATAATTGGGAGGCATATTTGATGGATGAGAGCTTTGGGAACCATTGCCATGCTTGGTTTTATCTCCTCTTGACCATATCATTGCACATATGATCTCTTAGAAGCTTTTAGACCTTATGACTGCTCAAGCTATAAACAAGAGATGTTAGTGACATATTTTTGTGCTTTTGGTTAGTAAATAAAATGAGAAAAGCAATAATATATAATTCAAGTATGCTTGGTGATCTCAAACCACACACAAGAGGTCCCACCCAAAGGAAAAGAACCAAGATGCTTATGATCCTTGAGGCTATGCACATGTCATGTTATGATGCCATGAGGGATCTTAGGGTCAAAATTAGAGTCTTACAGATGCCCCTATTTAAGGTCATTCTAGCCGAAGAAGTGAAGGTTAAAATCTTCGTCTCGACGAGGTATAATGGGCTTAAATAATAACAAAGAGACGAATTTGGGTCCCTAAGAGACCTCATGATGCAAATGTATGCATGCAAAAGGTAATACTCCGTGGAGATATATGTCCACAAAGATAAAAGAAATCCGGAGAAACTGACAATTCATATGAGTAATTCACTCCATGGGACAGAGACTCTGGGACTCTTATGGGGATAATAAAAGAGATAAATCGCGTGAGCAGGTCATGACTTGAGATTTGCTGAGAGACACGAGAGGAATTCCATGGAAATAAATCAATGGAAGGACTCGAGCTGACTCAAAGATGCATGTACTGGGGAATATGCCAATAGAGCAGAACTATCTACAAAGGATACTTCGGATGAAAATCCGGACTCAGATGGGGAAAATCCACTAAGGGACTCCACTGAGGAAATGTCTAAACAGGACTCCTCTAGAGAAACACCAGGGCGAGGTATTACCAGTTACTAGGTAATAAGCTCAAGGAGACATGTGGTCGAAACACCGGTATGAGGGTGAAAGAACAACATGCTCAGGGAGAATGAATATCTAAGACCGGTATAAGGGTGAGAGACATCAAACATCCGAAATCATCTGAGGAAAACCTAAAAAGGTATATTTCAACTCAGGAAAATCTGACTCCACAGGGGACAAAAAGTCATAATAGGGAGCAGAAGGGAAGGAACACCAGGGATACCGGTTACTGGGCATATAATAGGTGACCGACCAAGCGTGAATTGGGGAATATTTCCAAGACACTCATCATCCAAAAGAGGGCTAAAAAGAAGACTCGATTACAGGATGGACATTCGATTCCACAAAAGGGATACAAATCTTACTCGACTGGGGAAGAACAAAAGACTTCGACCAAAGAGTGCATGAGATATATTATCTATTACCATCAGAACGTAGATAACACACTCGCATGGAAGATTATCCACAAACGGTTACTGGGTTAATAAAGGATAAATCAACCGAAAAGAAAGGACATCGGGATACCGAATACTAGGTATAAAATGATGACCAATCACAAGGGAGAAACGATCATTTCCGACAAAAGGCAAATGAAAGATGACTCGCTGGGGATACATTAACAAAGACAATGATCCGGGAGATATATCACCGGTTACTGGGAGATATACTCAAAAGGTGAAGGAATATCAATATCGAATATTGGATAAAGATAACCGTCAAGGAGGGGATTACATCTACCAGATACTGGGTAGAAAACCACGGAAGAGTAACCGTCATCGGTTAGGATGAACAAAAATATGGTTAACTCTGCAAAGGGATAAAATAGGATTTACAACTACCGGTATAAGGGTAGAAAACCAAAGACTCCGCCGTGGAAAAGATGGACAATTACTGGTTACTGAGCAATCATTCATCTAATACTACGGGGAAGTGCAAGGAAAATCGCAAAAATCCAATCTAGGAACGAACTAGAGAGGCACGATGAAACAAGACTCATCCCTATGAGGATATAACTCAAGAGGAACTCCATCCCAATATATATTCTGGGAGGAAACTGAAATAACAATCATCCACGAGGACTCAACTCAGTGGGGAATATGGAAGAAAGGATAAACACTTTCTGCTTATGGGGCTGACTCTACATGGGGAGATCAGACACAAACATCTGCTTGGCAAAATATATTACCAACTGGCAGGAGATAATAAACAAAGATATATGGCAAAGGATGCAACATGAATATCTGAATGTTTAAATCATATGCATATATGTGTGGTTTATGTATGATGAATGCTGAAAAAACAAACATTTCTAACACAAACAGGTTCAACAATCAATGAACAAATCCGGTACTACATCTCAAGAGAGAAAGCCAAGCCCACTGGAGAATATCCAATCTGATGGGGGCAAGAGATACCAGGAAACAAAGATCTCTGCAGGGGAATGAACATCAGTTATTCTAGCTGGGGACAGGATCACACAGATAAAATCCGCCGCAGAAGCAACTCTTCTGGGGAAATTATCAAAGGGGAGGATGGATCTCTGTGGGGAACAACCACCAATCAAAAGCTTCCAAGGTCACCACCAAATACTGCACTACCAAAGAGATCACATATGCCGAGGAGGAAGGATCACTACTCTGCTGAAGGAAAGAGAGATGAATATCTTTACCAAACACTCTGCTCGGGAGAAAAACCACAAAAGGCTCCGGAGGAAGAGGATACAAGCATGCCAGGAATATGAACAAATGTCTCACCCTGTTGGGAGTCATACCATCTTCGGGAGAGCACTGAAGACATACCAAGTATCTTTTTATCATTGTGAATGTTCACTTTGTTTAAAAACAAGTTATGAAAATTTATTTATTTAAAACAATGATATTTCTCAATTAAAACATGCAAAACATTTGTTGAATAAAAAACAAATAAGAGTGCAAATAATTGGATAAAGGCTCAAATTTATTTGATGGAATGGTAGTATGCAAATGGCAAGACTCCATAGATCTTCACAAATTTGAAATTGGTGATATATATTGGAAAAGGGCTACATTGAACATAATGACCATTTCTCCACCAACTCTGAATCTCATGTATTGGCAGCTTCAATTGACGATGACTGAGCGAGAATCTCTGACAGATGATAGCTTGTAGAACAAAGTCTTGTCAAGATGTAGTTACTTGCCAAATCCCTAAATTTTGCCTAGATTTCCCCAGGGTGAGGTACTCAATCTAGCGGGATACATATTCATTTTTTATGTCTCTAACTTTTTCCTGGATCGCCCTTTCGGGTTTTCAACTCAGCGAGCCATTCTGTTTTTATTTTTAGGCGAAGTATTTCTTGACTGCATCTGAATTCACAGGACGAGTGAAATCCTCCCCATCCATAGTTGTAAGTATCAAAGCATCGCCTGAAAAGGCTCTCTTAACAACATATGTACCTTCATAGTTTGGAGTCCACTTGCCCCTGGAATCGGGCGCGAAAGACAAAACTTTCTTGAGCACAAGATCACCTTCTCGGAACACACGAGATTTGACCTTCTTATCAAAGGCTTTCTTCATCCTTTGCTGATATAACTGACCATGGCACATGGCAGTCAATCTCTTCTCTTCTATCAAATTTAGCTGGTCATAACGACTCTGAACCCATTCAGCATCAATCAACTTGGCTTCCATCAAGACTCTCATTGATGGGATCTCCACCTCTACTGGGAGTATAGCCTTCATGCCGTAAACAAGAGAGAAAGGGGTTGCCCCTGTTGAAGTGGGGACAGATGTACGATACCCATGCAAAGCAAATGGCAACATCTCATGCCAATCCTTGTATGTAACAACCATCTTCTGGATAATCTTCTTGATATTCTTATTAGCAGCTTCAACAACCCCATTCATCTTGGGTCTGTAAGGAGAAGAATTATGATGTGTAACCTTGAACTCGCTACACAACTCTTTCATCATCTTGTTGTTCAAGTTAGATCCATTGTCAGTAATGATCTTATCCGGCACACCATAACGGCATATGAGTTGATTCTTGATAAACTTCACAACCACTTGCCTGGTCACATTTGCATATGATGCTGCTTCAACCCACTTGGTGAAGTAATCAATTGCTACGAGAATAAATCTGTGACCGTTGGATGCTTTCGGCTCTATCATGCCAATCATGTCAATTCCCCACATGGAGAAGGGCCACGGTGATGAAATCACATTCAAAAGTGTCGGTGGAATATGTTATCCGCATAAATTTGACACTTATGGCATTTCTTCACATATTTGTAGTAGTCAGACTCCATTGTCAGCCAATAGTAGCCTGCTTTCAACATTTTTCTAGCCATGACATGTCCATTGGAATGAGTACTAAATGAACCCTCATGGACCTCAGTCATTAACAAGTCTGCTTCGTGTCTATCCACGCATCTGAGCAGAACCATGTCAAAGTTTCTCTTATAAAGCACATCACCATTGAGGTAGAAACTGCCTGATAATCTCCTTAAAGTCTTTCTATCTTTCACAGATGCCCCAGGCGGGTAAATCTGGCTCTGGAGAAAGCACTTGATATCATAATACCATGGCTTATCATCTTGCACCTCCTCTACTGCAAATACATGAGCTGGTCTGTCCAAGCGCATCACAGTGATATTGGGAACTTCATTCCAGAGTCTAACCACAATCATCGAAGCAAGTGTAGCAAGAGCATCTGCCATTCGATTCTCATCTCGAGGAATATGGTGGAAGTCAACCTCAGTAAAGAACGTTGAAATCCTCCTCACATAATCTTTATATGGGGTGAGGCCAGGCTGATTCCTCTCCCATTCACCCTTAATCTGATTAACAACGATGGCCGAATCACCATAAACATCAAGATGATTGATCCTAAGATCAATACACTCTTCCAATCCCATAATACAGGCCTCATACTCAGCCATAATATTCTTGCATTTGAAAGTTAGCCTTGCTGTAAAAAGAAAATGTGTGCCCTGAGGAGTAATAATCACTGCCCCAATACCATTTCCATATTAATTTACAGCGCCATCAAACACCATGCTCCATCGGGAACCAGGCTCTGGCCCTTCATCGAGCGTAGGCTCATCGCAATCTTTCATTTTCACATACAGAATCTCCTCATCTGGGAAGTCATACTGAACTGACTGATAATCCTCAATTGGTTGATGTGCCAAGTGGTCAGCCAAGATACTACCTTTTATAGCCTTCTGAGCTCGATACTCGATATCATACTCAGATAGCAACATCCGCCAACGGGAAATCCTCCCAGTTAAAGCAGGCTTCTCAAAGATATACTTGATTGGATCCATTTTGGATATCAACCAAGTCGTATGAATCAACATATACTGACGTAAGCGCTTGGCACCCCAAGCCAAAGCACAAGATGTTTTCTCGAGCATTGAGTATCGAGACTCACAATCAGTGAACTTCTTACTCAGGTAGTAGATAGCATACTCTTTCTTTCCAGACTCATCTTGCTGACCAAGAACACAACCCATTGAGTCTTCAAGAACTGTCAGATACATAATCAATGGTCTTCCTTCCATAGGTGGAGACAAAATCGGAGGCTCAGGAAAATACTCTTTAATACTGTCAAAGGCCTTTTAGCAATCCTCGGTCCAATCATGAGACTGATCTTTCTGGAGGAGCTTGAATATCGGTGCACATGTGGCAGTCATGTGGGATATGAATTTGGAAATGTAATTCAAGCGGCCAAGAAAACCTCGGACTTGCTTTTCAGTTTTGGGCGCAGGCATCTCTTGTATTGCTTTGACCTTCGCAGGATCAACCTCAATACCTCTTTCACTGACAATAAAGCCCAATAACTTGCCGGAATGGACTCCAAATGTACACTTATTAGGATTCAGACGAAGCTTATACTTCCTCAAACGCTGAAAAAGCTTCAACAAGTGCTCTACATGTTCAACTTCCGTTCTTGACTTTGCGATCATATCATCAACATATACCTCGATCTCCTTGTGCATCATATCATAAAACAAGGTAGTCATAGCTCGTTGATACGTGGCTCCGGCGTTCTTCAAACCAAATGGCATCACTCGATAACAGAATGTTCCCCAAGGTGTGATGAATGTTGTCTTCTCCATATCCTCGGGTGCCATCTTAATCTGATTATATCCGGAAAATCCGTCCATAAATGAGAAGACATTGAATTTAGCTGTATTATCTACCAACATATCAATATGTGGTAGAGGGAAATCATCTTTCGGACTAGCTTTATTCAAGTCTCTATAATCCACACACATTCAGACTTTTCAATCTTTCTTAGGCACGGGCACAATATTGGCCACCCATTGAGGATACATAGAAGTCACTAGAAACCCCACATCAATTTTCTTCTGAACTTCCTCTTTGATCTTCACTGCCATATCAGGATGAGTTCTTCTGAGCTTCTGCTTCACAGGCACGCACTCAGGCTTCAAAGGCAGGAAATGTTGTACGATATCAATATCTAGACCAGGCATGTCTTCATATGACCAGGCAAAGATGTCGACGTATTCTCGTAGCAATTCAATCAACCCCTTCTTAATAGATTCTTCATGGAGTGCCCCAATCTTCACTTCTCTAACACAGTCTTCAGACCCCAAGTTGACTGTTTCCAGATTCTCAAGATGCGGCTGAATGATCTTCTCTTCATGCTCAAGTAGACAGGTAATCTCGTCAGGAATCTCTTCAACATCATCTTATTCCGCCTCAAATACAAGGAATTCAAAGTTGGGAGATGGTGTTGGATCATTATGTTCAATGGGTTTGATCAACCTGCATAATAATTTTGGATATAAAGAGATTTTAGAATTCAAACAAGGCAAATCATTATGCAGATGAAAAGATTGATTTTATTCTATTTTTAAGGTTTTATGTGATCACCAATTTCATGCAAAAAGCGAAAAGGGAAAATAATTAGAAAAACAAACATTTAACATGAATTTACTGAATGAAATATCATTGTATTTATGCGCCAACAATGTCATCACTCCTCCTTTTGGCATGGGAGAAGGGTTTTCAAACACAATGAACATTACTTTGACTTATGGATAACTGTTGGAACATCAACAGTGACCCAATTATTGCAGATCCCTCCAGGGATGATGAAGTTGTCAGAATCCTCTGCATCCTCTTCCAAAATGACAGCAGCCTCTTCATCTTGACCGGTGTGGATGAATCCACCACTCTTGAACATCCCTTGCTTGTTGAAGACACCAGAAGAATAGCCTATGCCAGCCCGAGATTTGTTGTCTTCCAGCTTAATCATTTGCCCCAATCCAGCAGTTGCACCATGCTCAATGGCCAACTTTGCATCTTTATAGGAAGCAAATAAAGAAGTTCCCTTCTTAATAGGCTCAGCAATAGATAAAGCTTGGAACGGAGTTCCAACTTCATCCTCAGCGTCTATATAAGAGAAGGAAGACAAATGGCTAACCAGGAGAGCCTTTTCTCCCCTACCACCACCAACTTCTTATTTTTAACAAACTTCAGTTTCTGGTGTAGGGTGGATGTCACGGCGTCTGCCTCGTGAATCCATGGTCTGCCCAAGAGACAACTATACGATGGGTGAATGTCCATAACCTGGAAGGTAATATGGAAATCACTTGGTCCAATTTTGACTGGGAGCTCTACCTCTCCAATCACAGTTTTACGAGGCCCATCAAAAGCTTTCACCACCACTCCACTCTGCCTCATGGGAGGCCCCTGATATGACAATCTTGCAAGAGTGGATTTTGGCAACACATTTAATGATGACCTAGTGTCCACCAGCACATTGGACATGGCATCATATTTGCAACTCATAGAGATGTGTAATGCCAAGTTGTGGTCTCTTCCCTCCTCGGGGAGATCAGCATCACAAAAACTTAAATTGTTACAAGCGGTGATGTTTGCAACAATACTGTCGAATTGTTTAATCGTGACATCATGATCCACATACGCCACATCCAACATCTTCTGTAGAGCTTCTCGGTGTGGTTCTGAATTCATCAGCAAGGATAGTACAGAGATTTTGGATGGCGTCTGTAGAAGCTGATCTACCACTTTGTACTCACTTCTCTTGATGAGCCTCGGCATCTCATCACAGTCTTCTTTCGCATTGCCACTCGGGCCAACAGAGATAGAAGTTCTCAATGTAGAGGTAGGTTTGGCGACAAGTTCCGAATTCGGTGCATTCACAGCATTCCCAACCGGGCGTTCAGCATAATCAGCAGTATCATTCCTTTGAACATCAGTCTGAGGTTTCGGCGGAGCCGAGAAGATACGACTGCCACGGGTCAAACCGCTGACGTCAGCAATATTCACAACAGATGAAGAGGGCAGGGGCACCTCTTTCCCATTCTCTAATTCTACAACATTGTAGCGATAGGGGACCTCCTTCTCAGAAGAATACGGTACAGGGCCAGCTGGCTTAATGATCAAAGCAGGAGAAGTCTTCTGCTTGCTACCATCATACTTGATAATAACAGGCTCAAGGATCCGAAATACTGGAGAAATTACGTTGACTTCATCAGCATCTTCGTCAACATTTCTGTTTTGAAGTATCTTAATGACTCCTTCATCCAGCATTTCTTGAACATCTTTGCGCACCTGGCGACATCCTCTTTGGTTAACAGAACAAACTCGGCATCTATCGTGTTCATGCTCATAATGACTATATTCACATAGAAATCTATGCATCTCGACCAGAGACTGTCGAATATGGCTGACATATTTGACCTTGTACTTACCAGGGCAGCCCTGGACCATGTTGACAGATTTCCCATGGTCGGGCAATGGGTTCTTCTTTACATTAGGACCTACGTCCTCGAAACACAAAATACCACATCTCACAAGGTCTTGAACCTTAGTAATCAATGGGTAGCAGTTTTCCACGTCATGTCCGGGAGCACCGGAATGATAAACACAGTGTAATTCGGGCTTATACCACCACTGGGGGTTGGTAGGTATAGCCGGTGGGTCTCGTGGAGTAATCAACTTCCTCTCTATCAAAGAGGGATATAGTTCTGCATACGCCATCGAAATAGGATCGAAGGTGACCCTTTTCCTCTCGTAACTTGTGCTGGCTTGATTACTATTTCGAGGCTGGTAGGCCTGCTGTTGCGGACGATGTTGTTGTTGTTGATATTGCTGATGTTGTTGTTGCTGATTATTGTTGTGACGCTGATACTGTTGATTATCTATGAACACAGGTGCTATGTGAGCCACCTGATGCTGGTTACCGGCAGGACGCACGGTCTTCCTCCTCACCGAGGGTCTTCTAGGTTTAGCATGGGAGGTTACGGCATGTGCCTCGCCATCTTTCTTCTTCCCATATATCCCATACCGTTTGGAAGAAGAACCTTCTTCTCTGGTCAGGCGCCCTTCCCTGACTCCTTCTTCCAGTCGCATCCCCATGTTCACCATCTCGGTGAAGTTAGAAGGAGCGTTGGCAATCATCCACTCATAATAAAAAGAACTCAAGGTCTTCAAAAAGATCTTGGTCGTTTCTTTCTCCTCCAGCGGGGGCACAATCTGTGCTGCTACCTCTCGTCACCTCTGGGCGTACTCTTTGAAAGTTTCCTTGTCCTTCTGGGACATGGCCCTCAATTGATCCCTATCGGGAGCCGTATCCATGTTATACTTGTATTGCTTGACGAAGGCCTCACCAAGGTCGTTGAAGGATCGGATGTTTGCACTGCCCAAGCCCATATACCAACGTAGGGCAGCACCGGATAAACTATTCTGAAAGTAGTGGATGAGCAGTTGGTCGTTGTCGGTCTAAGTCGACATTTTTCTGGCATACATGACCAGGTGGCTGAGAGGGCAAGTATTTCCCTTGTACTTTTCAAAGTCAGGGACCTTGAACTTTACAAGGATCTTCACATTAGGGACCAAGCAGAGTTCGACAGCAGACTTGCCGAAAAGATCTTTCCCTCGAAGAGTTTTCAATTCCTTGCGGAGCTCAGGAAATTGATCATTCATAGCATCCATCTTTTCATAGACATCTGGGCCCTCAGACGACTCAGAATGATAGATGGTGTCGTCTACTCTGGGCATAGTATGCATGACAGAAGGCGGAACAGCAAGGACCGAGCTAGATGCCGGCAGAGAAGCAAAGATGGGTGCGGGACCCTCAGGAATGAATTTGGGAGGCATCCCCCACAGAAACCTGGCTGGCATGGCTGTTGGAGCAAAGTGTGCGCTGGCCGCAGGCACAATTGAAGAGACAATCTCAGAGATGATTGTCCTCTAGGGAGGAGTTGAAGGTGTCGGAGACGACTGACTCTGGGCAGCCATGAATGACTCTATCAGAGCAGTCAATCTGGCTACTTCCTCCTTGAGCCCGCGGTTCTCTTGTTCCAAATGATCCATCAGTCTTGATTTGTTGGCTCGGGTGTAGTACCGGTGAGCCAACTTGTCTTAAAAATAAATGAAGAACACATAGTTAGACCATAGAACAAGAAGCCTGGAGCAAAACCTGCTTATGCACATGATGCATGCGATGCATATGATTCAATTTTTTTTATATCAGAGGAACTTTAGAGTCCTATTTGCAAATATTGGAAATATTAAGCATTTATCACATATGGAAATATCATATCAATAATATCTGGAAATACTTTTACACCAAAGAAGTACAGTCTTGGTAACCAAATACAATATAAGAGAGAAGGAAAATGAACATCCTATGGAACCCTAGAAGCAATCATCTAAAGCTCTGGACATAGTAAGATAAGATGCACGAAGCCTCTTCACCTCTCGCTCGTAGGCTGCCTCCATGTCTGCCTTCTCTTTGGCGAGTCGATCGTACTTCCTTTTCCAAAACTTGGAAGACTGAGGAAGTAGAGAAGTTCATGCATCATCAGGATCATCAATGACCTGGTGCTCGAGGAACTCTATCAAAGCATCCTTCTCCTTGATTTGCTGAAGCAACTCCTCTCCTTCACGGATCCAAGCACGCGAATGGTCTTCGTCTCTCAACTCCCCTACTCCTTGGTCAGGGAGGGTTGAAGGCCCAGCCACTACCAAAGGTGTAGGTCTCGGATACTCATAAGGCATGAGGTACTCGGAAGCTCTCCTCCTAACCCAAGAAGTATAAGGCTCCAAAGCGATACAGTTCTTCGGACCTAGCTCCTTCCTTCCTTTCTTATGGATCTTGCGCCAAGCGCGGACCATCCTTCCCTTCAAGCCTTGGGGATCTTTACCCTCCTGAAAGAACACACCCTCTAACAGAATGTTATTGGGTTTATCCTTTAGGGGGAACCCAACCTGACGACGTGCCAAAATAGGGTTGTAGTTAATCCCACCACATGTACCAAGAAGAGGCACATTGGAGAATTCACCACAAGAGTCAAAAATCTGCACACCATCATACCCACGGTTATACCAAAAGATATCATCATTAGTGAGAGACATAAGTCTCGTGGACCATCGTAGACATCCTTTGTTCTTCTTGAAGGCGACTGTCTGTGGCAAGTGCGAAATAAACCACTTGTACAACGGAGGCAAACAACACACAATGGTACCACCACCCTTTGCATTCCTCATATGCAAAGAAAAGTAAGTGTCACCCAATAGAGTCGGAACGAGATTAAGAGTAGAGAAAATCCTAATAGCGTTCACATCCACAAACTTGTCAATGTTGGGGAATAACACTAGCCCATAGATGAGAAGTACAAATATGGCCTCAAAGGCGTCCTCACTCATGGTCTTCCCATACATAGTAGTTGAGCAATGAGGAACTCAGAAGGGAGACCTTGAATTCCACCTTTGGTAGTCATATGAGCACCAACCAGAGATTCATCTATATGGAACATATCAGCTATCTCTTGAGAGTTAGGAACACTCTCTAAGCCACTGAACGACAACTGGTCTAGAATAGGTATACCCACAAGGTAGGACAACTCCTCAAGCGTGGGCAAAAGCTGAAAATCCGGAAATGTGAAGCAACGATACAAGGGATCATAGAACTGCACCAATACACTCATCAGTCCTTCGTCCACTTGAGTAGTCATAACAGATAGAAGCTTCCCAAGATGAGCCTTGAAACCCAATGGATCTAATACATAGGATGTTAAATTCCTTAGCTCTTTTAAGTCGGGTTGTCTGAAACTGTACTTCTTCGTATTCCTTCTTTGTCTTTCCATGTCTGAAAATTTGCAAATAGACCTCTTAAGTTCCTTGGAAAATTTTCTCATTATTGATGATATGGATGCAAATGGGTGCATGAATGCATGGATGCAACAATCACACTCAAGGATCAAGCAAAGCTCACCAAACAAAGGTCATGGGATGGATCATGTCCCTTAATATCAATCATCCATTTTGGTGGATTATGGTTTACACCTTATCAACACCCAAGTTCCATTGATATTAAGGATACAAGAATAGATCAACCATGAATCAAGGGTTTGTTTCTAGTCACGAGCATGGAGTCTCGGTTAAGAACCACCCAAAGGGAGTGTACTAGGGTTTAAACCTGCCAAACATGTTCTACAAGAGGTTCCCATAGTCATCATCCAATCTTTCGAATATTATCGGAGAAACGACTACTCGTATTCCAAAAATATTCTCAAGAGAGACTCTTATGAGTGTAGTATCACGTAACAATCGTATCAAATCTTACACTTGAACGAATTTCGCACTACATCCTAAGAATAGGCCAAGATGGGCTTGGTAAACTAAGGTCCTTGGCTTCCAAGGTCTATATTGGAAAGAGTAATGTCTAACCACAACTACTTGTGTGACATTATTGATCCCAACAAAACCTCCACCAAGTGAATGGGCTTGCAAGTCAACTTGCTAAGGAATAACTCCACACAAGTCAAAAAACTATGCCATTCTCCTATCCTAAGTGCACTCGAGTTCGGGTATAGAACTCATCTCACAAAGATCACCAAGCATACAAGGAATTAATATTCAAGCAATTCAATCATTACATACAATACAGTAATCCCAAATTGCACAAAATTATGTCACAAAATAATATACACAACACTACAACAAATATGAAAAGTAGGCAAAACCCACTAGGAAAATTTCCCCAGCAGAGTCGCCACTTTTCTATAGCGGGGTATTCGTTACCATTAGAGATATTGACTAAATCCAAGGTAAACCATACAAGTCGAGTCGCCACCGCACTTCTATTTATCCAAAGGAATGGTTAGAGAGCGAACAAAAACCTAAAAGTTTTATCGAATCAAAAACTAGTAAAAATGTCAGAGATCGGGGTAAGGGGGTTGGTTATGCAATGGGAAGGTTTTAAGCACCCAAAACATCCTAGGTACTCCTAGGGAGCCCTTTTCACATTTGTTGTAAGGTTGGTATTTTGTGAAAATTTGTTTGTGCAAACATGATTGAAGAGATGAGAAGAGAATATACAAGTTATTTACATTTTGTGTTTGGATGGATAAACCCATTGCCTACGTACCATCTTAAAAAATATTAGGATCAAAACCTCGTAGTTTGGGGTAAAAATCTCAAAATGAGTTGGTGAATTGATTGGTCCAAAAGCCTTAAGGTCTTTTGTTATTCAAGGGAGAAAACTCAACCTAAAACTACAAATCCACCATGTGAGGATAGCTTCAACATGCTAGTGAGGGGTTAACACTATAATAAGCATGGAAGACTCATTGTCCATCACTAAGGATATAAGTGAGTATTACATCTACCTCAAGGATAACTCAAACCTAATAGCTAAAGGTTATGAAAAGTTTGATTAAGAAGTGGCCATTGAAACCACAAAAAGGCATTTGAATGAGTGGTATTTACCAATGAAAAGTATTTACAAAATATGGTCAAAGTTGATTTAAAGGTTCAATTTAAAATAATTGTTATGAAAAGAAAGTTTGAAAATAAAAAGCATAAGGCTTAGGTTTCTAATGTTTGAAAAGAAATGTTAAATGTTTGCACAAGAGTTTTGGCTTTGGTTAGATTGGGGGGAAGAAGAAGAATGGCTAAAGTCTTAATCACACAAGAGATAAGGGATAAGAAACAAGACCACAAATGGAGTTCCTCTCTTGAGATCATATTGATGATCCAAGTAGCTCCCATCCTTTGGAATATGCAAGCAAAATAATAGTAAGCTCAAGCAATCAACATAATCAAACAAGCTTCTTAGAAGATCCCCAATGTCTCTTGTATCTTTCACTTTGGATGAACATGGCAATGATTCTTTAATTTGAGCTCTCATAGGATCCCTAGCACAAAAGCACACACACATCAAAGAGTCTTATGAATCAAATCAAGAATGGACAAGAGTGTGTTTAGAGGTTTGGTCCTTCTAATCCATCTTTAACATTAAGGTCCTTTACTCCAATTTTGCATAGGGAATGTCCTAGAAACTAAGTCCATTTGTCCATTTCTTTGCATTTAGTCCACAACAATCAAAACAAAACACAAGCATAATAATATATACGCAGTTATATGCTCAAGTGAGCAAAAGGCAAATTGCATTAACATAAACATGTGCTCAAATGAGCAAAGGGGGAAAAACAAATCAATAATATGTACAAGAATAGTAAATTGCATAAATGTAAAGTGCAAGAAGTAAATGTTAATGGTTAATGGTTAGTGTTAGTAGTTAGTGTGCCATAAGGCAAATTTAGCACTATGTTAAGCAATCGTAATTGGACTTATGTAGAAGTCACAACTATCTGAGGCCGGTCAATAATAATATAGGCAACAACACAAGTTAGAGGTCTTGATTAGTGAATCAAACTCCAACAACTTGCCATGCCAAAAAGAAGATGAGAAATGATCTTGTATTGATTTAGGTCCTTTGCATGATTTAGAAAGCAATATATCCTTAATGCAAAGCCATTCACTTGATCCATGATCAAGATGAATTAGATTTGAATCAAGGAAGATTAAACTTCCCTAATCAATTCTAACCACCAATCTTTAACTCATTGATCAAAAAGAAAAAGAAGAAGAAGAAGAAGGAGATGAATATTAAAGTGCATTAAATGAAATGGAATAAGACAATCAACAAGCTATGACCAAAGATAGAGAAGATCAAGGTCAAACAAAAATAAAACAGAAGCAAAAAGAGAATTAGAAGTCAAGAAACAAATAAAATATTTTTGGCATTTTTAATATTTAAAATAAAACTTGAATTAAAATAATAAAGAAAGGTCAAACTTCAAACTCACTTCAAATCAACTTTGAAAAGTCCAAGTGAATTATCCCAAGTTCAACAAGGTCAAACAAAGTTTGACAAAAAATTTCAGCATTTTTAAAAGTCAGAAACTATTTTAAATCAATTAAAAATGCATAAAAATAACCTAATTGAACTAAAATCTCAAATAAATCTCAAATCAATTAATAAATTGATGAGAATACTTTTCATAGATCTATCATCATTCAAAGAGATTGAGAAAATATTTTTGTATTTTTTAAATATCAAAAACTATTTAAAATGAATTAAAAATAACCAGAAAAGAGAAAATTCATGAAAAATATCAAATGATAAAATAAAAAATATTAAAAATCATTTTTAGAAACTAGAAATTAAAAGAGAAATAATGTAATTGGTCCCATAATTTTTGGACCAATAATGAAAGAGATATGAATTTTAGAAATAAAATGGAATTAAAAGAAATAAAAGAAAATAGAAATCAGAAAATAAAAATAAGAAAAAAGGAGAAGCGTTGGATGATGGCTCATTAATTGAGTTAGCACATCACATGGCTCCTGAGCGCGCATCCACCATACATCCAAGTCAATGCAAAACACGCTGCCTATTAAAAAGTCATAACATTGTGTGGATGAGATTAGATCTGGAAACTGAGATGGACGGCTCAGATCCAATCTGGAAACCAGACGGTGGCCAACGCCACCGTCTTCTCCGGCCAACCTCCTACTACATCCAAATTTGCAGAAATGAAATCATCAACCAAAATGCACGATCTATGTATCAAAAGAAAGGTGGAGCGATGTACATCACTCCTATGCCACTCAATTCCACTCTAGATCCCTATTGAGAGAGAAATCAGAGATGGAACTTTAGTGGTGTTCAACTGAACTTGCTTGATTTCAAAAATTGGAAACACAATAATGTTGCCTCTATGAAGAGGACTTCAGATCACACAAAATCAAGGCAAATGGAACAATATATGAGCTGTTTCGAAGAAAAATGCAGTTGAGGAAAACCTTTGAATTGTGAAGAATTGAGTCAAGATCCTTGGGTTCTTTTGCAAACAGAAAGCTCTATGGATCAAGGTGAAGAGGTCTAGGAACTTTTAGATCTAAGAAAACAGTCGAGGAAACTGAATTCTAGATCTGAAATTTTTAGAGAAAAGAGAGAGTTCCTTTGGTGTGAGGGTGTGGATTCAATTCAGCAGAGGTTCAGGCGCCTTCAGGTTGAAGAAATGAGAGGGCAAGGCATTGTATTTATAGATGGAGGGAGCTGCAAGCATCATCAAAATCGTGTGCATGGGAGAAGAGGGCCTCCATGCATGGGCCTGTACAGGCGCATGGAGGGCCCAATTGTGATTGGAATTGAATACTTATATCACAATTAGATGGAATGGACGTGCAAAAATGATATCATGAGCTCATGCAATGTGTTTGAAATGATTTTATCAAAATGCACTGTAATGTTCAAGCCTTCGAAAATACCATGCCCAAACTTGAAATGCTACCTCATGAGTAATGGTTGGAAAGCTTGTTGCATAAGGAACAAATGTCATGTTGATCAAAACTCCATTTGGGCCTTGGAAATTAATGAAAATTGAGCTTGAAGTGTAAGGTGCAAAACATGCATATGTGATATTTCCAAAATTGGCCAATATTCAAGTCCTTCTATTTCAATTATGTAAGCTCCAAATGATAAACTCTTCAACATGAAAGTTGTAGATATTTTCAAGGCAATCAATTTTGACTTAAATTTTGCATCATTTGGAATTTTTATGAAGAAGTTATGGGCACTTGAAGTTGGACTTTTTCACATTTCAATGCATTTGGTCCAAAATGACCTATAATGTTTTGCATTATCACATGTATTTCTTTTGAGATTTTGCAATTTTTCTCAACATAACATTTGAGGTAGACATAATAATATTTCCAATTCATTAAGTCTCACCTCAAAATCATGAAAAATGAATGAGTTATGTTCTTGGGAAGTTGACCCAAAATTAGGGTTTCAGTGAAAATGACCTATAATGTCTTGGAATGGATGATGCCCTTCCAAGCTTCAAATAAAATTTTTATGAACATGAAAGTTGTTCATATGGTTCTTAAGAATATCTTTTCTCTTGGGGTCATCTCCATTTGACCAACACATAAAAAGTTAGGTCTCAGTGCATTTCAAAATAGTCAGATGAATTGACTGATCAACTTCTCAAGTCCATACCTCATATCTTGATGAATTAATGATTGAGGACACTAAAATAAGTTCAAATATGCATGAAATGATGAATTAAATAACTTCCCTTGATTGTATTTGACCATGGTGTAACATCCCAAAATTTGCCCTCCTCATTCATGCATTCATTTTTAGGTCATTTAACATTTCACATTGCATTTCATCATTATCAATCAGAATTAGATACATTGCATTTCATCATGTCAATCAGGATTAGCTCCAAGAACCTTTAACATCATCCAGGACACTTTGTGGGTTCTATTTAGATGATCAGTCAACACAAGGGAATGGCTTGAGATACTTCCAACAGGTTCAAATGGGGTCTATTCGTCAGTCAAAACGTTAATCTTGAAGGAGCAAAAGTTTGTTCATGAGCTGTCATGCTCGCTAGGCGAGCAGAATGGGTCGCCTAGCGAGTCCCAAGAAAAGCCACCAGAATCACCTACGCTTAGAGGAATTTCTTGAACTGTCATGCTCGCTAGGCGAAGCCCACGTGTTTAAAAAAAATGAAAAACGAAAAACGAAAAAAAAAAAAAATGAAAAACGAAAATAAATAAATAAATAAATAAAATATAACAGAAAATTTTTGGACTTGGGCCTCTCTCATTTGAGCCCACAGGTCCACAAAAATCAGGTTATAAATTCAGAGTTTCAGTGAAACAAAAGGCCATTCTATTCCTATTACCCTGGCTGGGAAAAAGATAGTGAGAGAAGAGCTAACAGAGTTCAGAGCAACCTCCAGAGACTGAACGGAACTCATCTGCAAAGAACCAATTCCCTCTCATATAAACCCTAAGAGTGCTTTGCAAACCAATCGTGCCATTCAATTTCAATCGATCTTCCCCAATCAGGTATGCCCTATTTCAACTACATTATACTTTCAACCTGAAATTTTTGATACCCTTTTAATGCATTTGTTTGACAAGAGGTTTAGGCCTCCTACCCTTGGTTGCTTTTTGTGAGCTTTTTACGAATTTTAATGGCATGATTCATGTGGTTACATTTTGATTTGGGGGCAACTCTTGATTACCCTATCTTGTTTCTCTAACCTGTTTGTTGAGTTTTGTTTTGTGAGGGCTCATATGACTCTTGTAGAGATGGCTTGCCTGGTGTTCCACTTTATTTGTGGGATACCACTTGGAGGTTTATTCCGATTACCTGTACTGACTCGCTTTCTTTGATGGTGCTAGCTTGAGAGATCTCTGGGTTTCTTATCTCTTTATTTGTTGTTGCTTCGGATTTTTATCCGTGTGGTAGATCTCTTAACCCCCTTTATCTTTCCCGCATTTTACTACTTTTTGCCTAAAGACCTTCATGAAGAGGCAATTGACGGATAAAAGGGATCAATAATCAATCCCCCGTTATTCAGTGCGTCGTTCTTTAAGATCACACTACGTGTCGATGCTTCAGAACAAAAACCCCAGATCTTTTGTCCGGTCAGTCAGTGGAGAGGGTTCCACCTTTCTGAACCCCCACTTTTTGTCATGAGCTCACCCTGTCCAGGGTTAAGAGCTACGAGGTCTTATCCTCATCACCCCTTTTGCATAAGCGTTTCTAGACACCAACAACTCATTGATTTTTCTTCTCCTAAGAACACGTTATCTCCTTCTACTACAGGCGAGTAAGTCTCCAAAGGTCGAGCATCCGGTAGATTGCGTAGTAACGTCATTCACCCCAAAACACAACCCTTAACCCGTAGTTAGCCGAACTACGGCTTGCTCTGATTCTCATTCTAGATGAGATACGTAGGCATAAGACGCGACGTCTTAGCGAGCACACTTCCCCTTAACCCATAGGTAGCCGAGCTACGAAGACTCTGATTCTCATATTCAGATGAGATACGTATGCAGTGGATGCGACATCCGTGCGAGTCATTTTCTTTTAACCCCTCTTTTAGTAAATAGTACATTAGATAAACCCACACCCTTTAGACAAGAACTACAAGAGTGGATCCCGTAGAGTACTACGGATGCGTAGGGGTGCTAATACCTTCCCTTCGCATAATCGACTCCCGAACCCAAGATTTGGTTGCGAGACCTTGTCTTTTCCTTTCCTTTTTCCAGGTTTACTTTGAGCGTTTCCCTTTCCCTCCTTTGGGATAAATAATGCACGATGGCGACTCTTCTGTCTTTTCTTTTTTGCTGGTTGTTTTTTTTCCGCAGGTAGGTTGCGACACATGGGCTGAGGTTGCTTCAAGAGCAAGGCACGGTTGATGAACAAATGAATTAGGGTTTCCTTGGGAAACACACCTTAAACCCTTTGATTTGCTTGATCAAAATGATGAATTGAGATACTTGGGAGGCATATTTGATGGATGAGAGATTTGGGAACCATTGCCATGCTTGCTTTCATCTCCTCTTGACCATATCATTGCACATAGGATCTCTTAGAAGCTTTTAGACCTTGTGACTGCTCAAGCTATAAACAAGAGATGTTAGTGACATATTTTTGTGCTTTTGGTTAGTAAATAAAATGAGAAAAGCAATAATATATAATTCAAGTATGCTTGGTGATCTCAAACCACACACAAGAGGTCCCACCCAAAGGCAAAGAGCCAAGATGCTTATGATCCTTGAGGCTATGCACATACCATGTTATGATGCCATGAGGGATCTTAGGGTCAAAATTAGGGTCTTACAGTAACTGCGTCGAAGCTTTCTAAGGATCTGAACAATACAACTCTGGAAGAACTTATTATTTCTTTGAGAAGTTATGAGATATAGCTTAAAGAGGATGAACATCAAAGAAAAGTTAAATTTATGGCTCTGAAATCCATGGGAAAGTCTGACAATACTAAAGCTCTTTACGCTGAAGAAGATGGAGATTCTGTAGAGGACTTAGAAGAAGAAGATGAAATGTCTCTTCTTTCTATACATGCCAATCAACTCTAGAAGAAAAGACAAATCAAGTTCAGAGGCTCTATAAGGACGGGTGGACGTTATGAGTCTACATATGTACTGAAGAAGTCAGGCGCTGACAAAGAAGTTATTCTCTTTGAGTGCAAGGAGCTAGGTAACTACAAGAATGAATGTTCCAAGATGAAGAAAGACATACTAAAGAAGGGAGACTTCATAGGGAAGAAGAAGGGTTTGATGGCTACCTGGGATGATTCAGAATCCTCAGAAGATGACTCTGAGGAAGAGCAAGATAATGTGGCACTGATGGCAGGCACAAAAGCACCTGGTGAGAAGATTTAATTAGAATCAAAATCTGAGTCAAATTCTGAAGAGGAATTCCTTGACTCATCTTGTTCTAAATTAGAATCTTGTCTTTTTAAAATTCTGGAAAAGTATCAGAAGCTTCAGAACAAATACAAGGATCTGAAACAAGTCCATGTATCTCAATCTGAAGCATATAGTAAGCTTAAGAAACACTTTCCCACTTTGAACAAAGAGAACTTTATTTAAAAATTGAAAATTTTGTTATTCAAAGTAAAAGTTCCAACTTGAGGAAGAAATTCTTTCAGAAGCTTTTGTGGATTCTGAAACTCTCATAAAGAAATATGAAAAATGTTTTCAGAAATTTCTTGCTAGAAACATAGATAGAAGCAAGATGGATTCAATGATGTATGGAGTTAGCATAAATGGAAGAAGAGGAATTGGTTATATTCCTAAAGAGAAACCTATTTCAAAACCAAAGGTAAAACCAAAAGCTCTGAACTCCCATTTCTTTTATGCCTATACTCAAAGTGATAATTTTACACCAAGACCCAATTTCTCTAAGAACTTCGAGAGGACTAACAAGAAAAGACCCAAAAATATGTTAATACCTAAGGACAATATAATCTATGTTACATACATCCTTAGTAGCTCAGCTAAAACACCAGTCACGATACCTGAACTTTAGGTGCTCACGACACATGACGGTAATAAGGTACATGTTCAAAGACCTGGAACTTAAGCTAAGGGGCTTCCTGGGTTTCAGAGGTGATAAAAAAGGGAATATCATTGGCTCTAGAACAGTTGGTAATGCCACTCTCCCTTATATTACTAATGTTTTACTAGTTGAAGGATTAATGCATAACTTATTGTCCATAAGTCAATTAAGTGACAATTGTTATGATATAATATTTCATCAAAAGTTTTGTAAATCTATTAATTAGAAGGACGACTCTATCCTTTTCAATGGCAAGAGGAAAAATAAAATTTATAAAATTAGACTTTCTGACCTTAAAAATCAAATTGTAAAATGTCTTATGTCTGTTAATGAAGAGCAGTGGGTATGACATAGACGATCGGGACATGTTAGCATCAGAAGGATTTCTCTTCTAAATAAGCTTTATTTAGTCAGAGGTCTTCCTAATCTGAAGTTTACTTCATATGCTCTTTCTGAAGCATGTCAGAAAGGAAAGTTTTCAAAAACTTATTTCGAAGCAAATAATGTTATATCTACCTTTAGGCCTTTGGAACTTATGCACATTGACCTTTTTGGAACAATGAAAATTGCTTCTATTAATGGCAAGAAGTATAGATTAGTAATTGTAGATGACTACAATGGATACACATGGGTTAAATTTCTAATACACAAGGATGAGTCACATTATGTGTGTTTCTACCTTCTTCTTTCAAGTGCAAAACGAGAAAGACTTTAAAATTGTTAAAGTCGGAAGTGATCATGGTGGAGAATTTAAAACTAAAGATTTTGAATTTTTTTTTGATGAAAATGGAGTTTTACATGATTTCTCCTTTCCTAGAACTCCATAACAAAATGGAGTTGTAGAGAGGAAGAATATCTCTTTGCAAGAGATGGCTAGAACCATGATCAATGAGACTAATGTGGTTAAGCACTTCTGGGAAGAGGTAGACAACACAACATGTTACATTTAGAATAAGATCCATATAAGTCATATTATGGATAAGACTCCTTATGAATTATGGAAGAAAAGAAAACCCAACATTTCATATTTTCACCCATTTGGATGTGACTGTTTTATTTTGAACAGTAAAGACAATTTGAACAAGTTTGATTCTAAGGCACAAAAGCGTATGCTGTTAGGATACTTTGAACACTTCAAGGGCTACAAAGTATACGACACAGAAACACAAATTTTTGAGGAATCAATTCATGATAGATTTTATGATAAGCTTGGCCCTGAAAAGTCAAAGCTAGTTGAGAAGTTTGCAGATCTGGAGATCACTTATTAAGGTTTTGAAGGTAAAACTTCAGAAGCAAAGGATGCTGAGGCAAAATATTCTGAAACTATTTAACCAGAAATTATTGAAGTTCATACTCCTCTGAGGAAGCACAGACAAGGATCCCCACACTTTGAAGAATTCATTCTGGGAGATAAATCTGTACCAGATCCTCATTCAAACCTTCTAAAGAGACGCTTCTGGGTTTGGTCTCCCTAATTGAACCTATATTTGTTGATGAAGTTCTCTTGGACACTGAGTGGATTCTAGAAATTCAAGACGAATTGAACCAATTCTCTAGAAATTGTGTTTGGACTCTTGTGCCTAGATCCAAAGGAACTCATGTCATTGGGACAAAATAGGTCTTTAGAAACAAAATGAGCGAACAAGGAGAGATGGTAAGAAACAAAGCTAGACTGGTTGCGCAAGGCTATAGCCAACAAAAGACGATTGACTTTACTGATACCTTTGCACTAGTTGTCAGGTTAGATTCTATTCGTATCTTAATTTCTTTTACTGTTAACCATAATATCATCTTGTATCAGATGGATGTTAAGAGTGCATTTCTGAATGGTTACATAACTGAAAAAGTGTATGTAACCAACTTCCTGGTTTTGAAAATTATAAAAACCCATTATTTTTTCCAACTTAAGAAATCATTTTATGGTCTGAAACAAGCTCCTAGAGTATGGTATGAAAGACTCAACAATTTTCCTTTAGAAAATGATTTTACTGGAGGGAAGGTTGATACAACCTTATTTCGTAAATAATTCAAAAATGATATCTTTATTGTTCAAATCTATGTGGATGATATCATATTTGTTATGCTAATGCTACTTTGTGTAAAGAATTTATTAAGTCTATGCAAGTAGAATTTGTGATGAGTCTGATGGGAGAACTCAAGTTCTTTCTGGGAGTTCAGATTAATCAAAGTCCAGAAGGGACATATATCCATCAGAGTAAATATACTAAAGAACTTATAAAGAAGTTTGACATGTTAGAATGCAAGATAGAAAAGACTCATATGCACCCTACATGTATCCTTGAGAAGGATGAGATAAGTGCAAATGTAGAGTAAAAGGTATACATATGTATGATTGGTTCTCTCTTATACTTAACTTCTTCTAGACCTGACATTTTGTTTAGTTTCTTTTTGTGTACTCGCTTCCAATCAGATCCAAGATAATTCCACTTAACATCTTTTAAGAGGATCTTCGGGTATCTGAAAGGTAATATTAACCTTGGCTTGTGTTATAGAAAATCAAAAGAGTATAAGCTAGTGGGTTATTGTGATGCTGGTTATGCCAGAGATAGAGTAGAAAGAAAAAGCACTTATGGAAGTTGTCAATTTATGGGAGACAACTTGATCTCATGGTCCAATAAGAGACAATCAACCATAACATTATTAACTATAAAAGCTAAATACATTGCAGCTTCTGGATGCATCACTCAGATGCTCTGAATGAAAAATCAACTAGAAGATTTTCAGATATACGAGAGTAACATTCCTATTCTCCATGATAAGAGTTATGCTAACATTATCTAAGAATCCCATTTTACATTGTAGAGATAAACATATTAAGATTAAACGTCATCTTATACGTGACTATGTTCATAAGGGAATTTTAAACTTAAAACTTATTGATACAGACCATCAATGAGTTGATATCTTTACAAAACCCCTTGCTGAAGATAGATTTGTTTTCATTCTGAAGAATTTAAAAATCGATTTATGTCCAAAATGAAAAAGATGATTATCACAGAATGTTTAATTTTTCTCAGAATGGTTCAATGTAACTTTGAGATATTTTGACTCTGAACATTTGAGTCTTCTGAAGTGATAAGGTTTCATAAGTTCAAATATATCCAGTCAAAACCTTTTGGCTAAACGTTTTATCTTATGGATATTGAACAATTTTTTTCATTAACTAGCTGTCAATCAGTCTTGGTTAGTGGAACAATTTTAAAGACAACTATCTTAGAAAACCGAAACGCTTCTAAACGGCTGGGTGACACATTGGGTGAATAAATTTATTGGGATTAGGTAAAATCTCTATGCTTTATCCCTTGTCAGAATTTATGCACTGTTCAAGATTTTTTTCATGATTGCAGAACCCTTAAAAAAAACCCACTTCACACACTTACACAACTTTCACTTCCCACACTTTCTCTCTTTCAAGCTAAAATTTCTCTACGACCCCCAAACCTCGTTCTTCAAACCTCATTCTTCATAAAGAACATCAACAACAATAACAATCTACTCAACAAGAACATCAACAACCTCAACAACAATAACAATCTACTCAACAAGAACATCAACAACCTCAACAACAAGAGCATAAAGAGAAGGAATTCATGAGCTTACTTTTTCTACTCCAGTCATGTAGTTAGAAGTTATCTGTGAACTTCTTGTTGATTTTGAAAACCTCAATGTCAATGGTTTTGATCTAACTGAAGTTGTTAGAACTCAAGGCTGGGAAGGTTACTTTGAACATCTCAAAGGACCTGCGTATACTGAGTTAATGAAGCAATTATGGATTTTTCATCAGCTACAAATCTTCAAATCACTTGTTTTGTGTTATGGCATAAAATCCCCATTTCTGAGAAGTAAATTGCTAAACTTGTCAATCAGGATGGTTCTGGGAAACATTGTTTCGACATGCTTGATAAGAAGCAAAGAATTGAAGACATTGCTAAAATAATTTTTCTGGATGGAAAGCCCTTTTCCAACGCCAAGAATCTACATAATCATCTTAGGGTTTGGTTCAAGATTATTTTGGGTTGTATCCATCATAGACCTTCATTAAACTCAGTTGATTACATCAAAAGATATCAGAAGTACATGTTGTACTATCTATCTTCTGGAACAAAGATGAACTTGCCTTTTATCCTCTTTAAGTATCTAAGGGAGATGGTTAAGGATACAAGAGAGATATCCCCAAAACTTATAAAGTGGATACATCTGGGAAGGTTAATTTATGATATTCTCTTTAAAAGCAAGTTAGTTCAAACGCTAAGTGAAGTAAGCCTGTCAAAGGAAGTGGAATCTGACGTTGGGAAGAAATTTAAGAAATATGAAGAATGTGTCTTTGATCTATTTTGTCATTGACCCTTCATAACTTCTGGATAAGAAGGTTGTGGTTCTAGAAGAATTCATGTGGATGACTTTTCTATCTTCACCAAGGAAGATCCTATAGAGCTTCTGGAATCCTACATTGTTGATTGCTTGGAAACATGTGTAACTTCAATTGCATATTCTTATAAGGAACTCCAAGATCATCCTCCAGATGTGTACTCTTTCAAGATAAAGAGGAAGTCTAAGTATTCTGTTGATGGATCTTCTGCAACTGCCAGACTCCCCACAAAGCTTGCTAGGACTTCTAAAATTCTGAGAGACCCAATGAGACCAGAAGCAGAAGTTGTCAGTTATGGGAATGCTAGAGTTGTTAAAGTGTCTGCTCCTATGACCAAATCTCATGGTAAGTCTCCTATGATTGAGACTCCATTTAATTCTGTTAGTTCTGACCATACTATTTCATCAAATTCTCTTCAACCAGTTCCACCACCATCACCTTCCATTTCATTTGGAACCATAACAACTCCCCTTCCAAAACAATCATGTATTTCTAAAACAATCACCACACATATACCATCTATTTCTTTAACACTCTCAATATCAATCCAAATAATAGCTGAATCAACCATCACCTATATTATTCCAATAATTTCGGAAACAATAACAACCACTTCCCCACTAATCACAATAATTATACCATCAACGTTAATTTCCCAAATCCTCAATACAAATAAAAACACCACACTTAAGCCAAAACCCACTATCACGATTGAAAAAACATTTGAACCACCAGCACCACTAACAACAACAACTTTTGAACAAATTCCCACTGACCCTCAACCTAATCAACTAAAAGACTACTCTTCTGATTTTATATTTTCCACACTATCTTCTATCACAATCATATTACCTGAAGCTTGTGCCTTTCCATAAGACACACCCACTCCACCAACTTCATCCCCCCAACCTAACATCATAGATGAACCTGTCATTGACACCTTCATGGAACGTCTAGAAAAACAATGAACCTCCTGCTCCTGATTCTTCTGACTGTCGCCACCAGGGTTAAATGCGATAACGAGGAATTGGGACTTTTTGAACTAAAGTCAAAAGAGCCTCCACCAAATTTTATTTTGAGTGCCTCCACCAGAGGGGAGAGGGGAAATAGTCTATAAAACCCTCAAAAAGATGAGCGCACAGGAAGCACTAGAAGAGGATAAGGAATCGGTCTCGCTATCAAGATTAGGGTTTGGGAGTCGGTTACGCAAGTGGAATGTATTAACATCCCTCACATCCACGCAATTCCATGGGAACCATTTAGGTTGTTTACATACATGTGGATTTATCTCATTATTATTTTATTTTCAAAAGAATGTGTGTGTATGTGTGTGTGTGTGTGTGTGTGTGTGTGTGTGTGTGTATGTGTGTGTGTGTGTGTGTGTGTGTGTGTGTGTGTGTGTGTGTGTGTGTGTGTGTGTGTGAAAGAGAGGGGTTTTTGGGTTTTTTATTATGGTGCTCGCCAAGGATTGTGGCCCTTGTGCCTACGTATCACTCATCGGGGATGAGGAATTAGAGCTTCGTAGTTCGGAGTATAAAATATTTGTGTGTTGATTGATTTTACTTCTGAGAAAAGGGTTTTTGGAATGGGTGCCCTGAGGCACAAAAATTAGACTTGATGGGTTATATTGATTTTACCCTAAACAAGAGTTTATGAAAAGAGTTTGTGATTAGATTGTACTAAAGTCTAGGGGCGGAGGTGAATATTCTACACAACAAGCCAAGCGTCTTGTGTCCAAAATAATCAGAGTGAGGGTAGGAATGCTCCATTATCGCTCATTCTCCACCACTTAAGGCTCGTGGTGTACAATATTAATCGTAGTTATTAGGTATTTTAAGTTTAATTAAGAAAAAGCCACTTGATGTTGAATCAAGGGTTTGTTTATTTGATTGAGAAATTTGGCTTATGCAACATGAATGCAAAGTAACCAACAAGAAAGTAAAGGGTCTCATTGTAAGGTAGCCCAAGAGAAAGCCTTGTGTGTGCAAAGTGACCTAAGTTAAACAAAGGATAATGGTCTTACAAACATGTATCGCTAAGGTGGTGTCATGTGTAATTCTTACAACCGGAATGTAAGTTACAGATGAAACCCAAGTGTTTACATAGTATCACAAAAAGTAAAGAGAAAAGCCTCCAAGAAAAGGTCCTAAATGGGATCCTCTAAGTCCAAGTTGGTTAAGTGCAATGACTTGTTTTTTGGTCTTATAATTCTATCATATTTTTATTTTTTTAAGTGTATGATGACAATAAAATAAAGACATGAAGTTAAACATGCATGGTGAAGTTTATACAATGGTGATGATAATGCTGAGTACTTAAATATAAATGACCTGAAAGTAAATAACAATGAATAACAACAATGATAATAATAATAACAAAAGGTTAGTAGTAATCAAAAGTTAGTAAAGTTAGGGTTAGGTTAAGATTATGAAAAAATGAACCAACACTTGGGGATTATCTATCCTTAGGTCAATAGATTCAAAATATGGCGCATCAAGGGATAACTTATCATTGATACAAAGTATGGAAGATGATCAATGGATCAAATTACGATAGATTTGTAACAAAGAAAGTTATTCAACCTCAATTTCATCTATCAATAGATTGACAAAAGAAAGACTATACAACCCAAAGTTGAAAGTTAATGATTGATTAAGTTAACAAGTTATATGGACAAAGAATAATATTAACAAGTTAGTAAAGGGTTAGTGTATAAACAAAATATTATGAGATGTTAGTGGGTTAGTATAATCCAAAAGGAAACATAATGTATCAGATGAATTCAAGTTAACAAGATAAGACTTCATCCATAAGTCCAATGACCAAGTTATTTGAAGTAGGGGAAACCTATCCTTGCTTTAAAGTACCACGGATGAACACTCGATCATCCAATGGTAGGTTTGAAGTATGGAAGCTTTTAGTCAACCCTAAACCAAACATGTTATGACTTAAGTAGATTTCATGAGTCCATGAGTTCAAGACTCCATAAGTCCACCAAAAATAACTCAAATGAAATGAAACAAATCAACAATAGATTCTAGAGGCAAAAATAATATGAGTCTATGTTCAAAATATTTTCAAAATAATAAAAATGAAAGGCTTAAAAAATAAATTAAAATGGAAAGAGAATGAGGAAAATAAATAAAAATAACATAAGTTAAAAAAATAATGGACAGAATGCACACGCTGGGGGGTTGAGCCCTTAACCTTGGGGTCATGGGGGGATCAACACCCTCACCCACTGGGCCACAAGCCCGACGATGACAACCTACCACACCGAAGTAATAAAATATTAAAACAATATTTAAAATGGATTCGCATGCTAAATAGCCAATTACAGCAAAACACAACTTCTTTTTGAATTTGAATTTGGCACAAGGTGACGACTCGGGATCGTCTTTAACCTCAAGATTTTTGAAAATCAATACTTGGAAATAAGCAATTTCAATTAGATTTTTTATGGAATCTTATTGCATAAACATAAACAAACTATCCTCCACACTCATAAGCCATTGATTGGCTATGAGTGTGGAGTTCTCTCTCAAAAACCAGGAAGTTGAAGTTAACCTAAAACAAAAGTTAAATTATAAATGTCAAGTAATCAATACTACAACCTTAGGGGAAATGATCAGAAGATCATTTCGAGGGAAGTGGTAACTTGTTTGGATGATGGGGGTGGAGAAATCTACCTGATCAGAAGTAGCTCATGGAAGTTTTCCGATGGTATGGCTCAGCTCAGGTGAGACTTAGGGAAGGGGGAGTTAGGTGTTTGTAAAGCTTAAGTGATGTTTGGTGAAGGTTTCTAGGTTGTTGTTTGGAGTTGAAACTCACTAAAACTCAAAACCCGATGTTCTGTTTTTTGAGCTCTAGGTGAAAAGTGAAGCAGAGGTTTAAGGGGCTTGAGAGCTTGGTTCTGAAGTAGAACACTTTCACCTATTTATAGGGAATGTGTGTGGATGATTTTGGAGGGAGAATGTGGAGGTTTGATCAGACATATTGATTTTTGCACATGATATCAAATTTTCTTTTTTGTGAGGTTTCCATGTCCAAGTTGACTTCCAATCCTACCACAATACCATATGAAAAGTGTTTGCGAACAATTGTGATCATATTGAAAGGGTTTGGAGACTTGGTCCATCCAATTGCAAAATCTGACTGAGGTGCATCTGGTTTGTGCATCATGGCAAGTCAGCAGCTTTGGACCAAGGCCAAATAAAATTGGCTCATGCGTTTTGTCTCAATTTTGGGCCATTTGTTACTTGCCATGATCTTGTTTGAATGGAAAAATAACCAGGTCAAAAGGGTTTGTGGTTTGGAAATGGAAATGTCTCAAAGTAGTGGTCATGACATGATTTTAGGGCATGGTGGGTGTAGCGGTGTATTCGTCGCTATATGATCTATCGATTAAACCATAAGCAAGAGATACAATGAAATTTCGAGTCGCCACCGCACTTTTATTTATCCAAAGGATTGGCTAAAAAGCGAACAAAAGCCTAAGAAGTTTTACACGTAGAAAACTAATAAAAAGATCAGAGATTCTGGGTAAGGGGTAAATTACGCAATGGGAAGGTGTTAGGCACCCACTACGTCCTAGGTACTCCTAGGGAGCCCTTTTCACACTTGTTGTATAAAATTATTATTCGTTATGACATAAACATTGTGCAAACATGATTGGGATGATGGGAAAAGAATATACATTTTATAATGTTATTGGGTATTGGGTTCGAACGGATGAACCCGTTGCCTACGTACCTTCCATCAAAGGTAAGGATCAGAACGCCGTAGTTCGGCTAAAAGATTTCCAAAAGTGGGTTAGGTTCAATTTTAAACACAAACCCTAGGTCTTACGTTATCCACGGGAGAAAACTCAACCTTATACAAACAACAACGTCCACCATGTGAGAACAGCTTCAACTGGCCAGAGAGGGGTTAACCCTATAATAGGCGAGGAAGACTTACAATTCAATCACTAAAGACAGAAGGTGAGATTAACATCAACCACTAAGATAAATCAAACCTATAGCTCATGTATGAAAAGATTAATGGACAAAGCCAAAACAAGTGAATGAGTGGAGTTACTGATTATGATTATGAAAATGAAGTCAAAATATGATTAAGATCAATTCAAATAAGTATTATGAAATGAAGTTTGGAAAAAGGTCAAGGACTTGAGTCCAGGTTTTTAGTTAGAAAAACATGAAGATGTTTGCACAACACTTATGTCAAAATTTAAAAGGTATAGTGTGAAAAGGTTCTAAGACGTAATGAATGATGAATGGATGAGGGATGGATAGTAAAACTTCTTAGAAGGTTCACTTCTTGAAATCATATAGCAGATGATTCAAGTGTGTCCTTTGGAATAGCAGTTAATAATAACAAACAAACAAAGCAAAGGCGGATATCGGATGCCAATCAATGGTCTTATACCAATCTCCTAAAACAAAACGGGATATCAGAAGCCACTCAATGGTCTTACACCAATCTCCACAGGCAAAGAAATAAAAGCGGATACCGGATACCAATAGATGGATTTATACCAGTCTCCTAAAACAGAACAGGATATCAGATGCCACTCAATGGACTTACACCAATCTCCTCAAAAGAAAAACAAGAATGAAACAGGGAAATCAACTGCCAATCTATCTGGACTTAGGTTAACTCCACAGTATGCTCACAGGAAATCCAAAGCCACATCACAGGGACTTACAATGGTTCCTCACACACAAGAACAAAAGCAACAATATGATCACAGGAATGCAAATGCCAACTTACAGGGACTTATAATTGCAACCTCTCACACAAACAGATGAACAAACTATGATCACAGGAAAGCAGATGCCAACTTACAGGGACTTATAACTGCAACCTCACATACAACACCACACAGATCAAATTATGATCACAGGATAACAGATGCCAACTTACAGGGACTTACAACTGTATCCTCACATACAAACAGATAAAACAGAAGATATGAGTGACCAATGAGGCCTTACACTCTATCCTTCCATATCACAGGAACAAATGCCAAAGCAATGGACTTACAATTGTCCTCAATGGGCAAACAACAATGATAGCATCACAAAACAAATGAGATGATCATGCATTAATGGCAATTGATGATGAAGATAAATGCATAGCATACAGGCAAACAAATGCATATGAAGCAATCAATCAATCAATGAATAGCAAACAACACACTCTATAGCCAAACAATGGGGGCTCACACAAGAGGGTTTGACTTTAAAAGTCCACTGTAATAGGTAAATGTCGCTCTTAACCTGGCCATTGAGGGGCTCAGGTGAAGCAGATGAAAAGGAGATGAGGGGTGTGCCTCATTGCTTCTATCTCAAATCAGAGAGAGCATCAAAGAAAGTGTGGGAGTTCAGAAAGTAGGAACTCTCTCCACATTATTGACTCGATTAGATCTTGGGTATTTATCTCATTGCTTCAACCAGGTACTGGGAGCAAAGAGAGGACACACTGAATAGTGGGGGATAGATTGCTTATCCCTACCTTCCACCAATTGCCTTACTTGAAGGACTTTTCCTGCTTGGGACAATTTTAAACAAACACAGGCATTGCCTCTTAAGGAGGACTTCAGACAGTTTGCCCGGTCAAATAACAGACCGGGTCTCCAGACTACATGAAGAAGAAGTATTTATACCTCAAAGCAAATGCTAAATAGCAAAGCAAGCAAGCAAGTTCAAAGAACTTAGGCAACTAAAGTACCTGAAAAAGTCAAACTCATTAGTAAACAAGTCAACAGTCAAAAATCAAAAGGAAATAACCAAAAGTCAACCACAGAGGGACCAATTGTGCAAGGCACAAAGACTCAAGCATATGAGTCAACCTACAAAACAAATTGTTAGCACATGATAAACAAACCAACTCAATCAAAATTGAAAGGTCTTTGGGGCATTGGTGCTCAACCTGAAACAAACAGCTCAATTGTAAGCTTACAAGACCACTAGGACTAGCCTAGGGTCAAAGATGAAAGAAAAAGTCAAGGCAGCAAGGCAAAGTCAACCCAAACCAAATCTAAACATTCAAGAAGCATTCTCAATTGGATTCATAATAAAATCATGCATCATGGTCATTTCATATGCAAAAGGATGCAAAGCATGGCAAGAGAAGCATACAAAAGTCAACAGCAAAGACTTCATCCAAAAGTCAACTCAAACATTTTCAAAAATCATGAAATAAATCACACTCAATCCTAACATCTAACATGGTATACATGTAAAATTTCATGGCATTTGGATGAGAGGAAGGCAGTCAACAAAAATCATGGAGTTGAATCAAATTCAAGTAAGCATGGTGAAAGTCAACAAGCATGGGTCAACTTCAAAAAATCATATCAATTTGAAAACAGAAGAGAAATTAATGAGATTAACACCATTGCAAAGCTTGAAGTGTCTAGTTATCACATATGAAATTTCATGGACATACAATATGATTTGAGAATTTCACAAAAGATTTGGCAAGGCATAGCACAAAAAGTCAACAAATGACCACATATGGAAGAAAATTCTCAATCAAATGGAAAACAGCAAGATTAATTCCAAGAAAATTCATACACCAACTAGACATGTGAAATATCATTCATGCAAAATTTCAAGTGATTTGGATAAGAGGAAGCATGTGAACAAAAATCATACATTTGCATATCATTGGTGTGACACAAATTGTCACACCCTAATTCAAAAATTCATATCTATCAAACCACAAATGAGAAATCCACAAACTTTATATGGAAATGAAGGTCAATGTGTCTAGTTTCACCACAAAAAATTTCAAGCTCATTGGATGCAACATGAGAATTTCACAATTGAAATGGCACAATGTATCATTTATGCACACATGTTGGAAAATCATTTATCATTTAAAATCCAGAACATGAAAAATTAACTAAAATTCACAATTAAATATTAGACTCATTTGTGAACATGTGGAAAAAATTTCATAATTTTTTGGTAAAAAATGAATTAGAAAACAATTTGTTGAAGTTGGATGAAATAGTGTAGCAAGCATGAACAAAAGGCAAGGCAATTGGTCAACACAAGTCAACAGAATGGCATTTGTGTAGTTCTGCAGTCACTTATTGAAGTGCTGCGTTTTGGCCCTACAAAACGAAATGTTTTGATTGGCTCTCAGCCAATAAAACAGTAACTTTGGCCAATGGAAGAATTTCTGAGTTTGGCATAAACCCTAGGGTTTTCTAACAGCATGTGCAAAGGCATTCCCAACGTTATCAACATCATGAAACAAAACAAACACACCACACAACAGCATCATCTTCTCATGATCTTGATCATTAAACAACAATCGAAACAAGCAAATCACATAGCAGTACCTAAACAGCATGGTTCTACAACAGCATCCATCACTTTTATCACAACAGCAATGGACCAAAACAAACAACAGCAAACAACTGACATAAAATGGATTTCAATGAGAAAGTAGCAGGGTTTATCAGCATGGTTCAGCCTGGTTGCATGTCTATCATGTTCAATCGTCCATTTGCAGCATGGTTTCATAACAGCAATGAGCATAGCATAAGAGCAACATACAAACTTGACCAACAATTTCAACAGCATAGCATTCATCATGTAGGCAGCTTATGTTCAAACAACAGCAAAGTATCGTGTTCATCATGCAAACAACAAGAAAACAGCAACATGGTATATACTGCCAATCACACATACATTTATGAAGCTGAATTTTCTGCTAGAAATAATGACAGAGTTCATTTTAGCAGCATGGCCTGGCATTGTGGTATCATGTATTTATTAACAGACAACAGCACACAACAGCATAGCATATTCATCGTCAACAGTGTTCATCACAAACAGCAGGGCAATAGGTTCCATTTCATAATTCATCACATCATCATGAAATTCAAACAAACATGGCAATGGTGATCGACAGCAACACAAAAACTTGACTAGCATACAACAGCATTCATCATCAAGCAGCATTAAGGTCATAGTAATTGCAGTTCCAACAACACATAACTGATATGGCATTGGTATCATGTTATCATGTTCAAAAAACAACAACATTAAAATCAAACCAAGCAAAAAAAAAAAAAAAAAAAAAAAAAAAAAAAAAAAAAAAAAAAAAAAAAAACCAACAGCATGGCAAAGGCATAGTAAGGTAACAACAGTGACAACAGAATTCGACCAACAACAACAGCATGAGCATAATGATGGGCACAAATAGTTGGTTTAAACAGCAGCAGCATGGCTAACATGATTTACATGGATTTCTAAGCAATACTCCCAAGGTTTCAAAAACAGCAGCAGGCTTTAACAGCATTGGTATATTCATCATCAATTTGCATTCATCAATTAAAACCAACAGCAACATGTAGCAATAATCATACCATAAACCAGCATCCACGTCCGAATGCAACAAACAACAGCATGTTAATTTTATGAACAAGCATTAAGTAACAGCATATAAACATGTAATCAATACAAGTTCATCATCAACATGCATTCTCAACCAAACTTCAAGAGGCATGGCAGCATATATTTATCAGCATCATCAAAAATAACAGCATTCATTATGTTTCACATGGATCTTCTGGCATGGCATAAGGTGATGTTTACACAGCCACCAAACAATAGCATTCACCACAGTCATAGGAATTTCAGGCCAAGGTTTATGGGATTTCCAAAACTACAGCAAGGTAATGGCAACATGGTGACAACATGTGGTTCATCAACATGTTCATTAATCAAAGAACCAATAACATACAACTAGCATGGCATTGATGCAATCACACTCATGCACACCTAACCTCAAATATTCAAACAAAACAAAATCTGGTTCAGTTCTAAGGTAAAAAAAAAAAAAATTGCAGTAGGGCATATACAGCAAGGCAACATCAGTGGTAGGGTTTAGCATAGCGTGCTCATCAATCATCATATCAAACAAAACAAATAACAGCAACAACATGTTTCACATAGATCCCAGGGCAATGTTCAGAACAGCAGCCGAGCAGCTCAAATGCTCAACCTCAATCGATTATCATGGCCAATCAGATCCCAAACAAAAATCATGCAGACCAACATAGTAACACCAATGTAATGCTCATGCAGCAAGAACAACAGCAGCCAACAAGACAACATGGGAAATGGCTCTAAGGCTTCAACAGCAACATGTATGTGTTCATCATCATAGAAAACAACTTCAGGTCACCTCACATAATAACATGGCATCAAGCACATCAACCAACAACTCAAATAAACATTACTCATGGAAATTCCAGACAGGGAAGACTTAAACAATCAGCAACATGTATACATTCATCACCAATTGAAACTTGAACAGCATTTACAACAGCATAGCAGCAGGGCATTAGCAGCCTCAATTTCATGTTTATGGTTCATCAACATCAAAACAACACACAATGACAATAGCACTAGCACTTATGTAGCATCATGACACTAACACACACAACCTATTTCATGAGGATTTCTTGGCAGCCTAGAAAATAGCAAAACAGCAGCATAGCACAGTATGGCAGCACATTCATGTTTATTATCATCATGTAATCATCATCATTCAACATTTCAATGGTAACAGCATACAATATATATTTCACATGGATTTTGCTGAGCATGTGCCTAAAGTTTCAAACACTGCAGCAGGCTTAATCAAGAACAGCATTCATTATCATGTAATCATCATCAAAGCATCAACCATAAAACAAAGCAATGTAACCTCATCACTAAGTAATATCAGCTAACAACCAAACCAACACAAACATGGGAAATCTAGGCATAGTTCTAGGGTTTGAGCATAACTGCATATATTCATCATCATAAGCTCGAAAAAAACAATGTGCTCAGAAATTAAGTATGAGCATACCAATAGCATTAACAAACTTTAAGCAACAAGAATATATCATCACTTTTCACTAAACCATTGCAAACAAAACAAATCGAACCAAAATGCATTTATACACAAAAATGAAAATCAAGTTTTAAGACAGCATAGTTCACCATTTTGAGCAAAATAGCACTCATTGGAATCAGCATACAACAAGCTATCTAACACATATCAGGTCATGGTAAAAGGAGGAAGTCGAATTACTTACTTGTTTTTGAAGACAATGTGAAACAAGGTTGTGTTGAGTGATTCAGAGCAAAACAGATGACCACACAGCTACTAAATGATGGATGATGGAGCTTTTTCACCTTAAGAATACCTGGAACTCTTCACAGCTTGAAATGCCATTAGTGGTTCTTGAAGGAAAAAGAGCAACAGGCCATGCTACAGCTGAGGTTTGGTGGTTCAAAGGGGCTCCAAAGATGGTCCAGATAGAGGAACAATGAAGTTTGTTCAAGGGTTTTTAGTGTTTTAAGCAGAAAATGCCAAAAACGAAAAATGGAGAATGAGAGAGTATCAAGGTTCTTGGTCTGTGGCTGCAGTGTCTAGGGTTTTGCAATGTCAGAAAATGTCCTTATATTCATCTGTTAATCATCACTTAATTAAATGGTAAGCTTGTTTTGTTCAAAATGGGTGATTTGCATTTTTGCTAATTGAGGAACAAGTGAAATGGAGGGTGTGTGCTGCTGCGAATTGGGCTGCTACAGGCTGCAAAAAGGACAACATATTTGCTGTTTTGGTTGTACAAGAAAAAGCTGTACTGATTTTGCCTTATGTACTTCTATTTGCACCTTTTGCCAATTTTTGCATTTTGGTCTAGAATGGTGGTATAATGGTGATATGATCATGAATTCAAACTTGGAACATGTCTCAAATATGGTTTTAAACACTTCCCAATTGGCCAAGTCAAGAAAAAATCAAAGAAGCAAAAAGTCAAACTTGGGTCAAACTTTGAATTTTAAAGGAATTGGTCCAAAAATGCCATTTTGAATGGTGAGGTTTTAGGTCATGAAATTTATATTTTTGGAAAGAGGATGAAAAATGTGGTTTGTAGGAAAAAACCCCACCAAATTTGGCCTTATGGTTTGAGAGATATGGCTTGTTGAAGTTCAAAAATTGGTGAAAATGATTTGATCATATCTTGACAACCACACATGGGATTTGAGAGTTCTTGGACTTTTTGAAAATGGGAAGACAAGATCTTCAACTTTCATGTTGGGCAAAAATTCATTTGGAGCTTGTATCATGATGTAAGCTTAAGATCAAGAAGTTTCCATTTTTGGCAGTTAAAATTACAGGTCCACTTTCTATTTCTGGAAATTTTCTGATTTGACTTGATTTTCTTCCATGATGAGGTTGAACATGATAGATGAGGCTTATACAAGCATGAGTGAACTCTTTAAATCAATTCTAATCATCAAATCCTGATTAAACCAACAGTTGACCAAGTTTGACTGTTTTCTGACTTTTTCTAGGGTTTTGGACTGATTGAACCACTTCTGATGAATTCCAAACCCTAATTTCTTGAGAACTTGACCTCAAATGATGTCACAAGATGTGTGAACCTTTGATTAATAATCATGATGCCCAAATTCCACAAGAATGGCCATCATCCATTGCTTTGACTGACTGATGACTGATTTTGACCTAATTGCTGATGATTGCTTCCACTGCAAGCAACAAGGTTAGACTGACAATATTTTTGTACTTTTTGAATAATAAACATATGAAAGGCAAAGATATACAAATGCAAAGTATGCTTGGTGATCAAGAAACAACCCACAAGGCAATCTATCCACTAAGAGGAAAGCAAAGGCATGCATTGATCCTTGAGGTCATGATATGAATGATATGGGCCATGAGGGATCTTTAGGGCCCAAAATTGGGGTCTTACAGATGCCCCTATTTAAGGTCATTCTAGCCGGAGAAGTGAAGTTTAGAAATCTTCATCTCGACGCGGTAGAATGGACTTAAATAACAGTAATGAGACAAATTTTGGTCCCTAAGAGACCTCATGATGCAGATGTATGTATGCAAAAGACACAAATTCTGTGGGGAATATGATTCACACAGAAGAAAAGACGATCCATCGGAGTAGTACACTCACCAGGAACAGAGACTCTAACAAGACTCTATGGGGATAATAAAAGAAAAAGAAATGTGTGAACAATACACGACTCCAAACTGGGGAAGATAAACCGACATAACGTGATCAAAACACGACTCTGATTAGGGAGAAAAAAAAAAAAAAAAAAAAAAAAAAAAAAAAAAAAAAAAAAAAAAAACAGAAAACAGACTGGAGAAACCACTGGGGAGTGAAGGACTCATACTGGGAAAAGAATTCCAAAGGAAAATAAATCCATTGGAGAGACACAAGCTGACTCCTGGGGAGAAGCAAAAGAAAAAAAACTTCACTGAGGAAGTAACAACGAAATGAGATGTTACCAGGCATACGGGTAACAAACTCAGGAAAAATCTGACTCCACAGGGGGACCGAGGTCATAATAGGGAGCAGAAAGGGGGGAACACCAAGGATACCGGTTACTGGGTATATAATAGGTGACCGACCAAAGCGTGAATTGGATTTCACTTCCAAAACACTCATCATCCTGAAGAGAGCTAGAAAAGCAAACTTGTTTAAGGATGGATATTCAATTCCAACAAAGAAAATGAATCTTACTCTGAGGGGAAAACAATCAAAAGATCGACTCAAGAGCGAACGAGATATAATATCCATTACCGTCAGAACGTGGATAGAATACTCAGATGAGACATATTATTCATTACCGGCAGACCGTGAATAATATACTCGAAAGGGAAAATTATCCTGAACCGGTTACTGGGTTGTTTATAGGATAAAATCCGAAGACGTGAATTGGTTTTCACTTCCAAAACACTCATCATCCAAAAGGAGGGCTTGAAAAAGCAAAACAACTTACAGGATGGACATTCGAATCCACAACGGGAAAACGAATCTTACTCAGATGGGGACACAAACCCAAAGAGTGCATGAGATATAATATCCATTACCGGCAGACCGTGGATAAAATACTCGCATGAGATCTATTATCTATTACCGTCAGAACGTAGATAATAAACTCGCATGGTAAGAAACACCAGGGATACGGTTACTGGGTATATAATAGGTGATCTACCGAAAACGTGAATTGGATTTCACTTCCAAAACACTCATCATCCGAAACACAAACTGGTTAAAGGATGGATATTCGATTCTACAAAGAATACGAATCTTACTCGACTGGGGAAGATCAACAAAGGACTCCAACCAAAGAGCGCATGAGACATATTATTCATTACCGGCAGACCGTGAATAATACACTCGAAAGGAAAAGACACCAGAGATACCGGTTACTGGGTATATAATAGGTGACTAACCAAAAAGAGAGACAATCGATACCAAGCATCCGGGTAAACGAAAGACAACTCAAAGGGATAAATTGCAAGCATCGGCAATTATCCAACAACAAGAATATTCGACTCCACAAAGGGAAATAACGAATCTTACTCGACCGGGGAAACACAAAGGGTTTCGACTGAAGAGTGCATGAGATATATATTCATTACCGGCAGACCGTGAATAATATACTCGCATGGAAGATTATCCAAAACCGGTTACTGGGTTAATAAAGGATAAATCAACCGAACAGAAAGGCATCGGGATACCAAACTAGGTATATAATGATAACCAATCAAAGGAGCAACAGACATTACCAACAAAAGGGTAAATGAAAGGCGAACTGCTGAGGATAAATTGCAAGCATCCGGCAATTATCGACAGAAGACTAGCTGGGGATGCATTGGTAAACAACCAATGATCCGGGGAACAAATCACTAGCATACGGTGAAAAGACCCACTGGGGATAAAATTGCTAGCATACGGCAATTATCCACAAAAGACTTGCTGAGGATATAAGTGCTGATCTGAGCAACCTATACAAGCAAAAGAAAATCATCATCAAATACTGAATGAAGATAACCACAAAAATTAGGGTTTACATCTACCGAATACGGGGTAGAAGACCAACAACTCCGCATGGGGATAGAACAAATCACAAATCCGCACGGGAAACCAAAATAGGGTTATAACAAACCACAAACTGCTGAAGAGCAGAAAAATAGGATTTTACAACTACCGGGTATGAGGTAGAAAACCAAAAACTCTGGCTGGAGAATAAAAGGTGTATAACCACAAATTCTGTTAAGAAAGCCAGGAAAAGATAGGACTTACAACTACCGGTTACTGGGTAGAGGCCCAAAAACATTCCGCTGGGGAACAACCCACTGGGAAGTACAAGATATCTGACAAGTAGCCAATTCGGGAACAATCCGAAAAGACAGACTGAATAAAGACACACCTTAATGAGGATATAACTCATATAGGAAAATCCATCCCAATATACATGTTGGGAGGAAACGGAAGAAACCGTCATCCACGAGGATATATCTCAGTGGGGAACTGCCGAAGGAAAGACAACATTTTCTGCTTATGGGGTTGACTCTATATGGAGAGATTTTAAACACCCAACATCTGCTTGGGGAGATCTGTAAAGAGATCTATATCACCATAGCAGGAGACATAACAAACAAAAGACATATGGCAAGAAATGCAACATGAATATCTGAATGTTTCATGAATATGCATGAATATGCGTGATTTATGTTTGATGAATGCTGACAAAACAGACAATTCTAACACAAACAGGTTCAGGAACGAACGTCCGGTATTATACTTCCAGGGGAAAAACCAGCTGGAGAGTCAATCTGCGGAGATCTACATGCTGTAAAGCAAAGATCTGCAAGTACTGCTGAAGAAGCAGCGAGTCAGAGATATCAGGAAACAACCCGATCAGGGTACAGAAAGTCACAACGGGCATAACAGCCACCAAGACAAGTCTGTAGGGGAACAAGAGAAGTCCCAAAGTATCTGCAGGGGATCCCAGTGTCAAACTGAGAAACAACAAATGCATAAGCACAAATTGCTGTAGAAGCAACTCCACATAATTCCACTGGGAAACAATCCACTGTGGGAGAATGATATCATCCAAATTGAATCTTACTGCATAAGCAACTCCATTGGGGAAAAACTGTCGGCTACTCTCTTGGGAACAAACCACTGAGGGAGGACAGATCAAACAAGTATATTCTGCAACGAACCACTCCACTTGGGGAGAATATACAGCAAACTGATCACAACAAGTAGATTCTGCAATATAAGCCACTCTACTGGGGATCACAAACAGTCAGGAAATCAACCCGTTCACTGGAGGCTAGAGCCATCATCCGACCATATCGGGGATTGAAGGAGTATTCAACAGGCGAAAACTGCCATAACAAACTATCTGCAGACTAAGCTGAGAAAAAGATGGTTGCAATACTGGGATATTATCCCGAACAACCGCGGAGTAGGAAAATAAATCCTGCTCTGCTGAAGAGAATAACTCTGATGGAGAGATAGCAATAAATCCACAGACGACTTCGCCGGGGAGAAGGTAAAGTACCGGGTATCAAACCACTGACTTACCGAATCTTCAAAAGAAAGCAATCATGCTGAGGAAACAGACAGTTCCGCTGGCACACTGCATGGGGAGAAGCAGTAACAACTCCACTCGCAACCCTGGTGGGGATATCAATAACAACTCTACTCTCGACTCCGAGGGGAGTACCGATCAATCAGTTATACTCGTGACTGCGCTGAGGAGACAAATAAAAGTCTGGGGCACGACCCACTGGAGAAAAGTGACGGGGCACCAAGATGACAAACCATCAACCGCCGAAACTTCTATAAGGAAACACACCCATGCTAGGGAGAACTGCTGCTGGAGAAAATGAAGTCTTCAACAACAAATCACTTGCGACTGTACTGGGGAACAGCCCCAACAACAACTCTGCTTGAGGAACAACCCCAACAAAGATTTGAAGAAAGAAGATACCACCAAACCAGGAGTATGAACCAATGTCTTACCTGTTGGGAATCATGCCACCCTCGGGAGAGCACTGAGATATTCTTGAGTATCCTTTCAATCTTGTGAATGTTCACTTTGTCTAAACAAAAATTTTGCAAAAATTTGATTTGTTTAAAACAATGACATTTTATCAATTTAAAACATGCAAAACATTTGTTGAATTGAAACAAATAAGAGTGCAAATAATTGAATAAAAAGCTCGAATTGATTTGATAGAATGGTAGTCTGCAAATGGCAAGACTCCATAGATCTGTACAAATTTGAAATCAGTGATATATATTGGAAGAGGGCTACATTGAACATAATGATCCTTTCTCTACCAATTTGAATCTCGATGTATCCGAAGCTTCAGTTGACGACGAATCGAGAATCTTCTGACGAAATGACGACTGATGAACAGAAAGTCTTGTCAGGATGCAGTTACTTGCCAAATCCCTAATTTTTGCCTAGATTGCCCCAGAGTGAGGTACTCAATCTAGCGGGATGCAAATATATATTTTTTTTCAAGTCTCTAATTTTTGCCTGGATTACCCTTGCGGGTCCTCCACCGAGACGCTCATTTTTGCCTAAGCCGCCCTTTCGGGTTTTCAACTTAGCGAGCTATTCTGTTTTTTCATTTCATTTTTTCATTTGCATATACTCTTTTTTTTTAGGCAAAGTATCTCTTGACTGCATCTGAATTCACAGGATGAGTGAAATCCTCCCCATCCATTGTTGTAAGCATCAAAGCACCGCCTGAAAAGGCTCTCTTGACAACATATGGACCCTCGTAGTTTGGAGTCCACTTGCCCCTGGAATCGGGCGCGAAAGACAAAACTTTTTTGAGCACAAGGTCACCTTCTCGGAACACACGAGGCTTGACCTTCTTGTCGAATGTTTTCTTCATTCTCTGCTGATACAACTGACCATGGCACATGGCAGTTAATCTCTTCTCTTCAATCAAATTCAACTGGTCATAACGACTCTGAATCCATTCAGCATCAGTCAACTTGGCTTCCATCAAGACTCGCATTGATGGGATCTCCACCTCTACTGGGAGAACGGCTTCCATGCCATAAACAAGAGAGAAAGGGGTTGCCCCTGTTGAAGTGCGTACAGACGTACGATATCCATGCAAAGCAAATGGCAGCATCTCATGCCAATCTTTGTACGTGACAGTCATCTTCTGGATAATTCTCTTGATATTCTTGTTAGCAGCTTCAACAGCCCCATTCATCTTAGGTCTGTAAGGAGAGGAGTTATGGTGTGCAATCTTGAATTCAGCGCACAACTCATCCATCATCTTATTATTCAGATTGGATCCATTATCAGTAATGATCCTCTCTGGCACACCATAACGGCAAATCAACTGGTTCTTGATAAACTTCACAACCACCTGCCTGGTTACATTCGCGTACGAAGCGGCTTCAACCCATTTGGTGAAGTAATCAATTGCTACGAGAATAAAACGATGTCCATTGGACGCTTTCGGCTCAATCATACCGATCATGTCGATTCCCCACATGGAGAAAGGCCATGGTGATGAAATCACATTCAGGAGTGTCGGAGGAATATGAATCTTATCCGCATAAATTTGACACTTGTGACATTTCTTCACATACTTGCAACAGTCAGACTCCATTGTCAGCCAATAGTAGCCTGCTCTCAACATCTTCTTAGCCATGGCATGTCCATTGGAATGAGTACCAAATGAACCCTCATGGACCTCAGTCATCAATAGGTTTGCTTCGTGTCTATCCACGCATCTGAGCAAAACCATATCAAAATTTCTCTTGTACAGCACTTCTCCACTGAGGTAGAAACTGCCTGACAACCTTCTCAAAGTTTTCCTATCTTTCACAGATGCCCCAGGCGGGTAGACCTGGTTCTGGAGGAAATTCTTGATATCAAAATACCAAGGCTTGTCATCTTTCACGTCTTCGATTGCAAATATGTGAGCGGGTCTGTCCAAACGCATCACAGTAATATTGGGAACATCATTCCACCATCTGACAACTATCATAGAAGCAAGCGTAGCAAGGGCATCTGCCATCCGATTATCCTCTCGAGGAATATGATAAAATTCAACTTCTGTAAAGAAAGTTGAAATTCTCCTTGCATAATCTCTGTACGGAATGAGACCTGGTTGATTCGTCTCCCATTCACCTTTGATCTGATTGACAACCAAAGCTGAATCACCATAGACATCAAGATACTTGATTCTCAAATCAATGCATTCTTCAAGTCCCATAATACAGGCTTCGTACTCCGCCATATTATTCGTGCATTTGAAGGTTAGCCTTGCTGTAAACGGAATGTGCGAACCCTGGGGATTAACAATCACTGCCCCAATTCCATTTCCATACTGATTTACAGCGCCATCAAACACCATCGTCCATCTGGAACCAGGTTCTGGACCTTCATCAAGTGTAGGCTCATCACAATCTTTCATCTTCAAATATAGAATTTCCTCGTCAGGGAAGTCATACTGAACAGACTGATGATCTTCAATCGGCTGGTGCGCTAAATGGTCAGCCAAGATACTACCTTTGATAGCTTTTTGAGCTCGATACTCAATATCATACTCAGATAACAGCATCTGCCAACGGGCAATCCTCCCAGTTAAAGCAGGCTTCTCGAATATATACTTAATTGGATCCATTCTGGATATCAACCAAGTCGTATGATTAATCATGTACTGGCGCAAACGCTTAGCTGCCCAAGCTAAAGCACAGCACGTCTTCTCAAGCATAGAGTACCGAGACTCACAATCAGTAAACTTCTTGCTGAGGTAGTAGATAGCAAACTCTTTCTTCCCTGATTCATCTTGTTGACCGAGTACACAACCCATCGAGTCTTCAAGAACTGTTAAGTACATAATCAGAGGTCTCCCTTCTACTGGCGGAGACAAAATCGGAGGTTCAGACAGATAATCTTTGATACTGTCGAAAGCTTTCTGGCAATCCTCGGTCCAATCATGAGACTGATCTTTCCGGAGGAGCTTGAATATCGGTGCACATGTGGCAGTCATGTGGGATATAAATCTGGAAATGTAGTTCAAGCGGCCAAGAAAACCTCGGACTTGCTTCTCAGTTTTGGGTGCGGGCATCTCTTGTATTGCTTTGACCTTTGCAGGATCAACCTCAATACCTCTTTCACTTACCACAAAACCCAACAACTTTCCGGAACGGACTCCAAAAGTACATTTGTTCGGATTCAGACGAAGCTGGAATTTCCTCAAACGCTGAAAAAGCTTCAACAAATGCTCAATATGCTCAACTTCCGTTCGGGACTTAGCAATCATATCATCAACATAGACTTCTATCTCCTTGTGCATCATATCATGAAACAAGGTAGTCATAGCTCGTTGATACGTGGCTCCGGCGTTCTTCAAACCGAAGGGCATCACTCGATAACAGAATGTTCCCCAAGGTGTGATGAATGTTGTCTTCTCCATATCCTCTGGTGCCATCTTGATTTGATTATATCCGGAAAATCCGTCCATAAAGGAAAAGACTTTGAATTTAGCTGTATTGTCTACCAACATGTCAATGTGTGGTAAAGGAAAGTCATCTTTTGGGCTAGCTTTATTCAAATCTCTATAGTCAACGCACATACGGACTTTTCCGTCCTTCTTAGGAACAGGCACAATGTTGGCCACCCATTGAGGATATGTCGAAGTCACCAGAAACCCCGCATCAATTTGCTTCTGAACTTCCTCTTTGATCTTCACTGCCATATCTGGATGAGTTCTTCTGAGCTTCTGCTTCACAGGCACGCACTCAGGCTTCAAAGGCAGGAAATGTTGCACAATGTCTGTATCTAAACCCGGCATGTCTTCATAGGACCAAGCAAAGATATCTGAATACTCTCGTAGCAAGCTGATCAAATCTTCCTTAACAGACCCTTCAAGAAGTGCCCCAATCTTCACCAGGCGCTCACAATCTTCAGATCCCAAGTTGACTGTTTCCAAGTCTTCGAGATGCGGCTGAATGATCATCTCTTCGTGCTCAAGGAGACGGGTGATCTCATCAGGAATCTCTTCAACGTCATCTTCTTCTGCCTCAAATACAGGGAATTCAAAGTTGGGAGATGGCGTTGGATCATTATGTTCAATGGGTTTTAGGGTCAACCTGCATAATGATTTTGGTTAAGAAAAACTTCAGAATTTAAGCAAACAAATCATTATGCAGATGAAAAATGTTGCTTTTACAGCTTTTATTTTTGTTTTTATGGTTTTTTGTGATCACTGATTTCATAAAGAAAAGCAAAAAGTGAAAACAAAGGAAAAACAAATGTTTTGACAATGCAAAAATTGAATGAAAACATCATTGTATATATGCTTTGCCAACAATGTCATCACTTCTCCTTTTGGCATGGGAGAAGGGTTTTAAACAAAATGAACAATTACTCTGATCTATGGATAACTGTAGGGACATCCACAGCGACCCAATTGTGGCAGACACCACCAGGAATAACAAAATTGTTCAAGTCTTCTGCATCTTCTTCTTCAATGATAGCAGCAGCTTCCTCTTCTGCAGGTTGATCAGCATGGATGAATCCTCCACTGGTGAACAGACCTTGCTCATTGAATGCCCCAGAACCAAAGCCAATGCCAGCCCGGGAACGGTTATCTTCAAGTTCAAGCACTTTCCCTAATCCAGCAACTGCACCACATTCAATGGCCAGTTTAGCATCTCGGTAGGAAGTGAATGAAGGAGACTTCTTCTCGATTGGTTTATCAATAGATAAAGCTTGGAACTGAGTTCCAATTTCATCCTCTGCATCAATGTACGAGAAAGAAGATAAATTACTGACCAGGAGAGCCTTTTCTCCCCCTACTACAACCAATTTCTTGTTTTTCACAAACTTCAACTTTTGGTGTAGGGTGGATGTCACGGCGCCAGCCTCGTGAATCCATGGTCTGCCCAAGAGACAGCTGTATGATGGGTGAATATCCATTACTTGAAAAGTGATCTGGAAATCACTTGGTCCAATCTTGATTGGGAGATCAACTTCCCCAATCACGGTCTTACGCGACCCATCAAAAGCTTTAACAACAACCCCACTCTGCCTCATAGGAGGACCTTGATATGACAATCGTGAGAGTGTGGATTTTGGCAATACATTCAGAGATGATCCAGTGTCCACCAACACATTGGACATTGCATCAGATTTGCAATTCATAGATATATGTAAAGCCATGTTGTGGTCTCTTCCCTCCTCAGGGAGATCAGCGTCACAAAAGCTCAGAGTGTTGCAAGCGGTGATGTTTGCAACAATGCTATCAAATTGTTCCAAGGTGACGTCGTGATCGACATATGCCAGGTCCAAGACTTTCTGCAGAGATTCCCTATGAGGCTCTGAGTTCAGCAATAGAGAAAGAATGGAAATCTTAGAGGGCGTGTGTAGAAGCTGGTCTACAATATTGTACTCACTCTTTCTGATGAGCCTCAGCATCTCATCAGATTCTTCATCAACAATGCCGCTTGGGCCAACTGAAGAAATGGGAGTCTTTTGTACAGAGGAGGAAGGCTGGGCAACAGCAGGTGCCGGGTTCTGAACATTCACAGCATTCCCAACAGGATGCACAACGGTGTCAGAAGCGGTAGCCTTGGCTGGCGCAAAAAATACACGACCACTGCGGGTCAACCCACTAACATCAGCGATAGTGGTCACGGAAGTTGACGGCAGAGGAACCTCGACCCCATCCTGGACAGCAACAGGATTGTACCGGAAAGGTACGGCTTTGTCGGATGAATACGGCACAGGGCCAGCTGGTTTGATAATCAGAGAAGGCGAAGCTTTAGGCTTGTTGCTATTATACCGAATAACAACGGGCTCTGGAAGCTTGAACACCGGGGAGATGACACTCACTTCGGGCTCAACAATATCAACATTGCGATTCTGGAGAATCTCAATGGTACCTTCATTCAACATCATCTGCAGTTCTCGACGAACCTGATCACAACCCAAGCGGTTAACAGAACAGACACGGCACTTATCGTGGTTATGCTCCAAATAGCTGTGCTGGCACAGCATTTTATGTAATCCAACCAACGATTGCCGGATATGGCTGACATACTTCACCTTGTACTTCCCAAGGTCTTCCTGGATCATATTCACAGATTTCCCATGCGAAGGCAATGGGTTCCTGGTAACATTCGGGTTGGAGTCTTCAAAACTCAAAATTCCGCTTCTCATAAGGTCTTGAACCTTATTCTTCAGCGGGAAACAGTTCTCAACGTTGTGGCCCGGAGCACCGGAATGGTAGACACAATGCTGGTCTGGTTTGTACCACCATTGCGGATTGGCAGGAATTGCAGGAGGATCCCTGGGTGAAACCAACTTTCTCTCCAACAAGGAGGGATAAAGCTCTGTATATGTCATCGGAATCGGGTCGAAGCTGACCTTCTTCCTATCATAGTTCACATTTGCTTGATTGGTTGTACTTCCACGAGGCTGGTAAGCCTGTTGCTGTGGACGCTGTTGTTGCTGTTGATACTGCGGTTGTGGATATTGCTGCTGATGCTGATACTGCTGAGCATTATCCTTGAATACGGGTGCTACACTAGCCACCTGATGCTGATGTCTGGCACGATGTGCAGGCTTCCTCTGAACAGAGGGTCTTCGATGTTTGGGCTGAGACTGCACAGCATGCGCTTCACCTTCTTTCCTCTTAAACGCTCCATACCGCTTAGAGGAAGAACCATCATCTTTAGCCAACCGTCCTTCGCGGACACCTTCTTCAAGACGCATCCCCATGTTCACCATCTCGGTGAAATCAGAGGGAGCGCTGGCCACCATTCTCTCGTAATAAAATGACCCAAGAGTCTTCAGAAAGATCTTGGTCATCTCCTTCTCTTCTAATGGTGGAGTGATTTGAGCTGCCAGCTCACGCCATCTCTGGGCGTACTCCTTGAACGTCTCTTTGTCCTTTTGTGACATAGACCTGAGTTGATCTCTGTCAGGCGCCATGTCAACGTTGTATTTGTATTGCTTGACGAAAGCTTCGCCAAGGTCATTGAAAGAGCGGACGTTGACGCTGTCTAGGCTCATGTACCAGCGGAGAGCAGCACCAGACAAGCTGTCTTGAAAGTAGTGGATCAAGAGTTGATCGTTGTCTGTCTGCGTGGACATCTTTCTGGCATACATGACCAGATGTGCCAAAGGACAAGTGTTCCCCTTATACTTTTCAAAGTCTGGGACCTTGAATTTAACTGGTATCTTCACACCGGGAACTAGGCAGAGTTCGGCTGCTGACTTGCCGAAGAGATCTTTGCCTCTAAGAGTTCTCAATTCCTTTCTCAGCTCGAGGAATTGATCGTTCATTGCATCCATTTTCTCATGCACATCTGAGCCTTCAGAAGCTTCAGAGTGATAAATGGTGTCGTCTACCCTCGGCATGGTATGCACGACAGGAGGAACGGGGATAGGGACCGGGCTAGATGCCGGCATTTGAGCAAATGTAGGAGCTGGCAGATCGGGCATAAAGCCAGGAGGCATCCCCCAAGGAAAACCGGGAGGCATGGCATTTGGCTGTTGGGCACTGACAGGCACCGTTGATGTAGCTATTTCAGATATAACAGTCCGCTGAACCGGAGTTGCTGGTTGAGGAGCAGGCTGATTCTGAGCAGCAAGGAGTTGCTCCATCAGAGCGCCAAGTCTGGCGACTTCATCCCTCAGAGTCTGGTTCTCTTGTTCCAATTGCTCCATAATTCTGGCGGAGTTGACTCGCGTATAATACCGGTGAGTCAGCTTGTCTTCAAAATAAATGAAGAGCAGATGTTAGAACCGGAAGACCAGAAACAAAGGAGTACCTGTTTATGCAAGAATGATGCATGCAATGCTTGTGCAAATGCTTTGATTTTCAAGGAACCCTTAGGGTATTCATTTGCAATATTTTGAATTTTAAACATTTTTGATTGCTTATGGAAAATATTTCATTCAAAATATTAAGACAAAGAAGTACAGCATTTTTAAATATTACAAAGAGAAAAGGTAAATAACATCCTATGGATCCCTATTAGCTCGGGATGCTGGAAGACGAGAAGTGTACAACTTCTTGATCTCTCTCTCATAGGCAGCCTCCATATCAGCCTTCTCCTTTGCAAGTTGATCATACTTCCTTTTCCAGAATTTGGAAGACTGAGGAAGCAGAGAAGTCCAAGTGTCGTTTGGATCATCGATCACTCGGTGCTCGAGAAATTCAATCATATCATCTTTCTCCTTGAGCTGCTGCAGCAATTCCTCTCTCTCGCGGATCCAGGCACGCGAAAGGTCTTCTTCTCTCAACTCCTCTACACGTTGGGTAGGGAGGGTTGAAGGCCCAGCCACATCCAACAGTGTAGGTCTCGGATGATCATATGGCATCAGATAGGTAGCAGCCCTCTGTCTGACCCAAGAGGTGTAGGGCTCCAAAGCAATGCAGTTCTTCGGACCCAATTCATTCCTACTCTTTATGCGAATATTGCGCCAAGCGCGGACAAATCTGGCTTTCAGGCCTTGGGGATCTTTACCCTCCTGAAAGAATACACCTTCTAACAGAATGTTATGGGGTTTATCCTTTAGGGGGAACCCAAGCTGACGACGTGCAAGCGTAGGGTTGTAGGTAATCCCACCACATGTACCAAGAAGAGGCACATTGGGGAATTCACCACAAGAATTAATGATCTGAACGGTATCATACACGCGATCATACCAGGTGATATCATCATTGGTGAGAGACATAAGTCTCTGAGACCACCGTAGACATCCCTTGTTCTCCTTGAAAGCAACTGTCTGCGGCAAGTGCGAAATAAACCACTTGTACAGCAGGGGTAAACAGCAGACAATGACTCCTCCATTCTTCATATTCCTCAGATGCATGGAGACATATGCATCACCCAACAAGGTCGGAACTGGATTAAGAACTGAAAAGATCCTAATGGCGTTCATGTCGACGAACTTGTCAAAGTTGGGAAACAGCACCAATCCATAGATAAGCAAAACGAACAGAGCCTCAAAGGCATCCTCACTCATGGCCTTCCCATAAAAGGTAGCTTGGGCAATGAGGAACTCGGAAGGAAAACCTTGAATTCCGCCTTTGGTAGTCAGATTAGCTCTAATCAGATCTTCATCTATGTGCAACAGACTGGAAATCTCTCGAGCAGATAGAATACTCTCTAGGCCACTGAACGGCACTTGATCCAGAATAGGAATCCCAATAAGGTGAGAGTATTCTTCCAAAGTCGGCAACAACTGGAAATCCGGAAATAAGAAGCAATGATAGAGCGGATCATAGAACTGAGCAAGAGTGCTCATCAATCCCTCATCCACTTGAGTAGTCAGCAACGGCAGAAGCTTCCCATATCGAGCCTTGAAACCCAAGGGATCTAATACATATGATGTCAGATTCCTTAACTCTTTTACATCAGGCTGCTTAAAGCTGTACTTCTTTGTATGCCTTTTCGGTCTTTCCATGTCTGAAAATTTTGCAAATAACCCTTTAAGTTCCTTGAAAATTTTCTCTTTTGATGACATGAATGCGGATGAATGCGTGAATGCATGAATGCAACAAACACACTCAAGGATCAAGCAAAGCACACCAAACAAAGGTCGTGGGAAAGCTCTATGTATCCCTAATATCAATCATCCATTTTGGTGGATTTAGGTTTTCACCTTATCGACACCCAAGTTCCATTGATATTAACGGTACATGAACCGGTTCAAACATTCCTAATATCAACCAGCCGCTTTGATGGATTTTAGGTTTTACACCTGATCCGGGATCCATTGATATTAACAATGTTTGAACGACTCAACCACGAATCACGGGTTTGTTGAGAGTCACGAGCATGGAGTCTCGGTTAAGAACCACCCAAAGGGAGTGTACTAGGGTTTAAACCTGCCAGACATGTTCTACCAGAGGTTCCCATAATCATCGTTCCATCTTTCGAATATTATCGGAGGAACGAATACTCGTATTCCAAGAATATTCTCAAGAGAAACTCTTATGAGTGTAGTATCGCGTAACAATCGTATCAGAACTGACATCTGAACGACCTCCGCACTACGGTCCTAAAAATAGGCCAAGATGGGTTTGGTAAACTAAGGTCCTTGGCTTCTGCGGAACATGATTGAAAGAATAATGCCTAACCACAAATAACTTGTGTGACATTATTAGTTCAACATGACCTCCACCAAGTGAATGGGCTCGCAAGTCAACTGGCTAAGGACTACTCCACACCAGTCGACAAGACTATGCCATTCTCCTATCCTAGAGAGCACTCGAGTTCGGGTACAGAACTCATCTCACAGATCACCAAAGCAAACAGCAAATGTATATCAAGCAATTCACACATTACAATCAATACATTCATCCCAAATTGTACAAAAATATGTCAGATAAACAATAATAACATAGCACAACAGGGGTGAAAAGTAGGCAATACAACCAGAGATTCTGGGTTCGTTCCCCAGCAGAGTCGCCACTTTTCTGTAGCGGTGTATTCGTCGCTATATGATCTATCGATTAAACCATAAGCAAGAGATACAATGAAATTTCGAGTCGCCACCGCACTTTTATTTATCCAAAGGATTGGCTAAAAAGCGAACAAAAGCCTAAGAAGTTTTACACGTAGAAAACTAATAAAAAGATCAGAGATTCTGGGTAAGGGGTAAATTACGCAATGGGAAGGTGTTAGGCACCCACTACGTCCTAGGTACTCCTAGGGAGCCCTTTTCACACTTGTTGTATAAAATTATTATTCGTTATGACATAAACATTGTGCAAACATGATTGGGATGATGGGAAAAGAATATACATTTATTAATTATTGGGTATTGGGTTCGAACGGATGAACCCGTTGCCTACGTACCTTCCATCAAAGGTAAGGATCAGAACGCCGTAGTTCGGCTAAAAGATTTCCAAAAGTGGGTTAGGTTCAATTTTAAACACAAACCCTAGGTCTTACGTTATCCACGGGAGAAAACTCAACCTTATACAAACAACAACGTCCACCATGTGAGAACAGCTTCAACTGGCCAGAGAGGGGTTAACCCTATAATAGGCGAGGAAGACTTACAATTCAATCACTAAAGACAGAAGGTGAGATTAACATCAACCACTAAGATAAATCAAACCTATAGCTCATGTATGAAAAGATTAATGGACAAAGCCAAAACAAGTGAATGAGTGGAGTTACTGATTATGATTATGAAAATGAAGTCAAAATATGATTAAGATCAATTCAAATAAGTATTATGAAATGAAGTTTGGAAAAAGGTCAAGGACTTGAGTCCAGGTTTTTAGTTAGAAAAACATGAAGATGTTTGCACAACACTTATGTCAAATTTAAAGGTATAGTGTGAAAAGGTTCTAAGACGTAATGAATGATGAATGGATGAGGGATGGATAGTAAAACTTCTTAGAAGGTTCACTTCTTGAAATCATATAGCAGATGATTCAAGTGTGTCCTTTGGAATAGCAGTTAATAATAACAAACAAACAAAGCAAAGGCGGATATCGGATGCCAATCAATGGTCTTATACCAATCTCCTAAAACAAAACGGGATATCAGAAGCCACTCAATGGTCTTACACCAATCTCCACAGGCAAAGAAATAAAAGCGGATACCGGATACCAATAGATGGATTTATACCAGTCTCCTAAAACAGAACAGGATATCAGATGCCACTCAATGGACTTACACCAATCTCCTCAAAAGAAAAACAAGAATGAAACAGGGAAATCAACTGCCAATCTATCTGGACTTAGGTTAACTCCACAGTATGCTCACAGGAAATCCAAAGCCACATCACAGGGACTTACAATGGTTCCTCACACACAAGAACAAAAGCAACAATATGATCACAGGAATGCAAATGCCAACTTACAGGGACTTATAATTGCAACCTCTCACACAAACAGATGAACAAACTATGATCACAGGAAAGCAGATGCCAACTTACAGGGACTTATAACTGCAACCTCACATACAACACCACACAGATCAAATTATGATCACAGGATAACAGATGCCAACTTACAGGGACTTACAACTGTATCCTCACATACAAACAGATAAAAGAAGATATGAGTGACCAATGAGGCTTACACTCTATCCTTCCATATCACAGGAACAAATGCCAAAGCAATGGACTTACAATTGTCCTCAATGGGCAAACAACAATGATAGCATCACAAAACAAATGAGATGATCATGCATTAATGGCAATTGATGATGAAGATAAATGCATAGCATACAGGCAAACAAATGCATATGAAGCAATCAATCAATCAATGAATAGCAAACAACACACTCTATAGCCAAACAATGGGGGCTCACACAAGAGGGTTTGACTTTAAAAGTCCACTGTAATAGGTAAATGTCGCTCTTAACCTGGCCATTGAGGGGCTCAGGTGAAGCAGATGAAAAGGAGATGAGGGGTGTGCCTCATTGCTTCTATCTCAAATCAGAGAGAGCATCAAAGAAAGTGTGGGAGTTCAGAAAGTAGGAACTCTCTCCACATTATTGACTCGATTAGATCTTGGGTATTTATCTCATTGCTTCAACCAGGTACTGGGAGCAAAGAGAGGACACACTGAATAGTGGGGGATAGATTGCTTATCCCTACCTTCCACCAATTGCCTTACTTGAAGGACTTTTCCTGCTTGGGACAATTTTAAACAAACACAGGCATTGCCTCTTAAGGAGGACTTCAGACAGTTTGCCCGGTCAAATAACAGACCGGGTCTCCAGACTACATGAAGAAGAAGTATTTATACCTCAAAGCAAATGCTAAATAGCAAAGCAAGCAAGCAAGTTCAAAGAACTTAGGCAACTAAAGTACCTGAAAAAGTCAAACTCATTAGTAAACAAGTCAACAGTCAAAAATCAAAAGGAAATAACCAAAAGTCAACCACAGAGGGACCAATTGTGCAAGGCACAAAGACTCAAGCATATGAGTCAACCTACAAAACAAATTGTTAGCACATGATAAACAAACCAACTCAATCAAAATGAAAGGTCTTTGGGCATTGGTGCTCAACCTGAAACAAACAGCTCAATTGTAAGCTTACAAGACCACTAGGACTAGCCTAGGGTCAAAGATGAAAGAAAAAGTCAAGGCAGCAAGGCAAAGTCAACCCAAACCAAATCTAAACATTCAAGAAGCATTCTCAATTGGATTCATAATAAAATCATGCATCATGGTCATTTCATATGCAAAAGGATGCAAAGCATGGCAAGAGAAGCATACAAAAGTCAACAGCAAAGACTTCATCCAAAAGTCAACTCAAACATTTTCAAAAATCATGAAATAAATCACACTCAATCCTAACATCTAACATGGTATACATGTAAAATTTCATGGCATTTGGATGAGAGGAAGGCAGTCAACAAAAATCATGGAGTTGAATCAAATTCAAGTAAGCATGGTGAAAGTCAACAAGCATGGGTCAACTTCAAAAAATCATATCAATTTGAAAACAGAAGAGAAATTAATGAGATTAACACCATTGCAAAGCTTGAAGTGTCTAGTTATCACATATGAAATTTCATGGACATACAATATGATTTGAGAATTTCACAAAAGATTTGGCAAGGCATAGCACAAAAAGTCAACAAATGACCACATATGGAAGAAAATTCTCAATCAAATGGAAAACAGCAAGATTAATTCCAAGAAAATTCATACACCAACTAGACATGTGAAATATCATTCATGCAAAATTTCAAGTGATTTGGATAAGAGGAAGCATGTGAACAAAAATCATACATTTGCATATCATTGGTGTGACACAAATGTCACACCCTAATTCAAAAATTCATATCTATCAAACCACAAATGAGAAATCCACAAACTTTATATGGAAATGAAGGTCAATGTGTCTAGTTTCACCACAAAAAATTTCAAGCTCATTGGATGCAACATGAGAATTTCACAATTGAAATGGCACAATGTATCATTTATGCACACATGTTGGAAAATCATTTATCATTTAAAATCCAGAACATGAAAAATTAACTAAAATTCACAATTAAATATTAGACTCATTTGTGAACATGTGGAAAAAATTTCATAATTTTTTGGTAAAAAATGAATTAGAAAACATTTGTTGAAGTTGGATGAAATAGTGTAGCAAGCATGAACAAAAGGCAAGGCAATTGGTCAACACAAGTCAACAGAATGGCATTTGTGTAGTTCTGCAGTCACTTAATGAAGTGCTGCGTTTTGGCCCTACAAAACGAAATGTTTTGATTGGCTCTCAGCCAATAAAACAGTAACTTTGGCCAATGGAAGAATTTCTGAGTTTGGCATAAACCCTAGGGTTTTCTAACAGCATGTGCAAAGGCATTCCCAACGTTATCAACATCATGAAACAAAACAAACACACCACACAACAGCATCATCTTCTCATGATCTTGATCATTAAACAACAATCGAAACAAGCAAATCACATAGCAGTACCTAAACAGCATGGTTCTACAACAGCATCCATCACTTTTATCACAACAGCAATGGACCAAAACAAACAACAGCAAACAACTGACATAAAATGGATTTCAATGAGAAAGTAGCAGGGTTTATCAGCATGGTTCAGCCTGGTTGCATGTCTATCATGTTCAATCGTCCATTTGCAGCATGGTTTCATAACAGCAATGAGCATAGCATAAGAGCAACATACAAACTTGACCAACAATTTCAACAGCATAGCATTCATCATGTAGGCAGCTTATGTTCAAACAACAGCAAAGTATCGTGTTCATCATGCAAACAACAAGAAAACAGCAACATGGTATATACTGCCAATCACACATACATTTATGAAGCTGAATTTTCTGCTAGAAATAATGACAGAGTTCATTTTAGCAGCATGGCCTGGCATTGTGGTATCATGTATTTATTAACAGACAACAGCACACAACAGCATAGCATATTCATCGTCAACAGTGTTCATCACAAACAGCAGGGCAATAGGTTCCATTTCATAATTCATCACATCATCATGAAATTCAAACAAACATGGCAATGGTGATCGACAGCAACACAAAAACTTGACTAGCATACAACAGCATTCATCATCAAGCAGCATTAAGGTCATAGTAATTGCAGTTCCAACAACACATAACTGATATGGCATTGGTATCATGTTATCATGTTCAAAAAACAACAACATTAAAATCAAACCAAGCAAAAAAAAAAAAAAAAAAAAAAAAAAAAAAAAAAAAAAAAAAAAAAAAAAAAAAAACCAACAGCATGGCAAAGGCATAGTAAGGTAACAACAGTGACAACAGAATTCGACCAACAACAACAGCATGAGCATAATGATGGGCACAAATAGTTGGTTTAAACAGCAGCAGCATGGCTAACATGATTTACATGGATTTCTAAGCAATACTCCCAAGGTTTCAAAAACAGCAGCAGGCTTTAACAGCATTGGTATATCATCATCAATTTGCATTCATCAATTAAAACCAACAGCAACATGTAGCAATAATCATACCATAAACCAGCATCCACGTCCGAATGCAACAAACAACAGCATGTTAATTTTATGAACAAGCATTAAGTAACAGCATATAAACATGTAATCAATACAAGTTCATCATCAACATGCATTCTCAACCAAACTTCAAGAGGCATGGCAGCATATATTTATCAGCATCATCAAAAATAACAGCATTCATTATGTTTCACATGGATCTTCTGGCATGGCATAAGGTGATGTTTACACAGCCACCAAACAATAGCATTCACCACAGTCATAGGAATTTCAGGCCAAGGTTTATGGGATTTCCAAAACTACAGCAAGGTAATGGCAACATGGTGACAACATGTGGTTCATCAACATGTTCATTAATCAAAGAACCAATAACATACAACTAGCATGGCATTGATGCAATCACACTCATGCACACCTAACCTCAAATATTCAAACAAAACAAAATCTGGTTCAGTTCTAAGGTAAAAAACAAACAAATTGCAGTAGGGCATATACAGCAAGGCAACATCAGTGGTAGGGTTTAGCATAGCGTGCTCATCAATCATCATATCAAACAAAACAAATAACAGCAACAACATGTTTCACATAGATCCCAGGGCAATGTTCAGAACAGCAGCCGAGCAGCTCAAATGCTCAACCTCAATCGATTATCATGGCCAATCAGATCCCAAACAAAAATCATGCAGACCAACATAGTAACACCAATGTAATGCTCATGCAGCAAGAACAACAGCAGCCAACAAGACAACATGGGAAATGGCTCTAAGGCTTCAACAGCAACATGTATGTGTTCATCATCATAGAAACAAACTTCAGGTCACCTCACATAATAACATGGCATCAAGCACATCAACCAACAACTCAAATAAACATTACTCATGGAAATTCCAGACAGGGAAGACTTAAACAATCAGCAACATGTATACATTCATCACCAATTGAAACTTGAACAGCATTTACAACAGCATAGCAGCAGGGCATTAGCAACCTCAATTTCATGTTTATGGTTCATCAACATCAAAACAACACACAATGACAATAGCACTAGCACTTATGTAGCATCATGACACTAACACACACAACCTATTTCATGAGGATTTCTTGGCAGCCTAGAAAATAGCAAAACAGCAGCATAGCACAGTATGGCAGCACATTCATGTTTATTATCATCATGTAATCATCATCATTCAACATTTCAATGGTAACAGCATACAATATATATTTCACATGGATTTTGCTGAGCATGTGCCTAAAGTTTCAAACACTGCAGCAGGCTTAATCAAGAACAGCATTCATTATCATGTAATCATCATCAAAGCATCAACCATAAAACAAAGCAATGTAACCTCATCACTAAGTAATATCAGCTAACAACCAAACCAACACAAACATGGGAAATCTAGGCATAGTTCTAGGGTTTGAGCATAACTGCATATATTCATCATCATAAGCTCGAAAAAAACAATGTGCTCAGAAATTAAGTATGAGCATACCAATAGCATTAACAAACTTTAAGCAACAAGAATATATCATCACTTTTCACTAAACCATTGCAAACAAAACAAATCGAACCAAAATGCATTTATACACAAAAATGAAAATCAAGTTTTAAGACAGCATAGTTCACCATTTTGAGCAAAATAGCACTCATTGGAATCAGCATACAACAAGCTATCTAACACATATCAGGTCATGGTAAAAGGAGGAAGTCGAATTACTTACTTGTTTTTGAAGACAATGTGAAACAAGGTTGTGTTGAGTGATTCAGAGCAAAACAGATGACCACACAGCTACTAAATGATGGATGATGGAGCTTTTTCACCTTAAGAATACCTGGAACTCTTCACAGCTTGAAATGCCATTAGTGGTTCTTGAAGGAAAAAGAGCAACAGGCCATGCTACAGCTGAGGTTTGGTGGTTCAAAGGGGCTCCAAAGATGGTCCAGATAGAGGAACAATGAAGTTTGTTCAAGGGTTTTTAGTGTTTTAAGCAGAAAATGCCAAAAACGAAAAATGGAGAATGAGAGAGTATCAAGGTTCTTGGTCTGTGGCTGCAGTGTCTAGGGTTTTGCAATGTCAGAAAATGTCCTTATATTCATCTGTTAATCATCACTTAATTAAATGGTAAGCTTGTTTTGTTCAAAATGGGTGATTTGCATTTTTGCTAATTGAGGAACAAGTGAAATGGAGGGTGTGTGCTGCTGCGAATTGGGCTGCTACAGGCTGCAAAAAGGACAACATATTTGCTGTTTTGGTTGTACAAGAAAAAGCTGTACTGATTTTGCCTTATGTACTTCTATTTGCACCTTTTGCCAATTTTTGCATTTTGGTCTAGAATGGTGGTATAATGGTGATATGATCATGAATTCAAACTTGGAATATGTCTCAAATATGTTTTAAAACACTTCCCAATTGGCCAAGTCAAGAAAAAATCAAAGAAGCAAAAAGTCAAACTTGGGTCAAACTTTGAATTTTAAAGGAATTGGTCCAAAAATGCCATTTTGAATGGTGAGGTTTTAGGTCATGAAATTTATATTTTTGGAAAGAGGATGAAAAATGTGGTTTGTAGGAAAAAACCCCACCAAATTTGGCCTTATGGTTTGAGAGATATGGCTTGTTGAAGTTCAAAAATTGGTGAAAATGATTTGATCATATCTTGACAACCACACATGGGATTTGAGAGTTCTTGGACTTTTTGAAAATGGGAAGACAAGATCTTCAACTTTCATGTTGGGCAAAAATTCATTTGGAGCTTGTATCATGATGTAAGCTTAAGATCAAGAAGTTTCCATTTTTGGCAGTTAAAATTACAGGTCCACTTTCTATTTCTGGAAATTTTCTGATTTGACTTGATTTTCTTCCATGATGAGGTTGAACATGATAGATGAGGCTTATACAAGCATGAGTGAACTCTTTAAATCAATTCTAATCATCAAATCCTGATTAAACCAACAGTTGACCAAGTTTGACTGTTTCTTGACTTTTTCTAGGGTTTTGGACTGATTGAACCACTTCTGATGAATTCCAAACCCTAATTTCTTGAGAACTTGACCTCAAATGATGTCACAAGATGTGTGAACCTTTGATTAATAATCATGATGCCCAAATTCCACAAGAATGGCCATCATCCATTGCTTTGACTGACTGATGACTGATTTTGACCTAATTGCTGATGATTGCTTCCACTGCAAGCAACAAGGTTAGACTGACAATATTTTTGTACTTTTTGAATAATAAACATATGAAAGGCAAAGATATACAAATGCAAAGTATGCTTGGTGATCAAGAAACAACCCACAAGGCAATCTATCCACTAAGAGGAAAGCAAAGGCATGCATTGATCCTTGAGGTCATGATATGAATGATATGGGCCATGAGGGATCTTTAGGGCCCAAAATTGGGGTCTTACAGTGGGCATGTTAGACCAGCTTGGACAATAGCAAAATTGAAACCCTTCCTCCATGAAATAAGTATTAGAACTTGAAACAATGTTGGAGAGGAAGTTATTTAGGAAATTTGGCTTGAAGTGGAATTTAAAAATCTTGAGAAATGAGAAAGTTATGGTATTTGGAACTTTCCATAGGTCATTCTTGCCAAAATGTGACCAACCAGCATGACCTAATTTGGGGATTTTTTGATTCCTTGATTTACAAGGAACAATGATGGATGTTTTGAGTTAATATGATCATACTATGATGGGAAATGAGGTTTGGACCTTTTTGGAATGATTTTCGGTCAAATTGATGGATGGATCAAGTCATGGAAAGTTGAAAAATCATGTATGAACCAACTACTTCTAACATGGATTGAATGTATGTTTAAATGAGGGATTTTGATTGTAATGGACATGAAATGATGTTGGATGAGTGGTAGGGTGATTGGATGGGAAAAAATGAGCAAGGTCAATGATCAAGGGATCCTTAAACTAGGGTTCCTTGAGCTACAAGTTTCATCAAGAACCATGGTCAAATGAATTAGGGTTTGAGATGTAGGGATCAAATTGAGATGTTTAAAGGGTATGGGGGAATGAAAAAAAATTGTATTTTAGGGGTCCTTAATGGAATGGTCAAGGTCCACGGTGAATCATGACTTGTACAATCCAAAAGGAGGGTCAAAAGTTAGGGTTTGGTCCTTGGGCAACTAGAGGAATCTTGAAGCTTCTTCAAAGGGGACCCACCACCAAAATTGGACTTGGGGAGTGAGTGATATGTCTTGAGTGATCCTCCAAGATTTGTGAGATGCTTTAGGATGAGATTAAGGTTAATATGGCTTGGGAACACCTCAACATGATCAAAGGATCTTGGGGCTTTGTAGATGAATCTCATGCCTTGGGCTTGTGGATTATTCTGGTTATCAAGTGCAAATGCATATGACATTCTATGTATGGGATGTATGCTTAGGGTTTAAGGCTTAAGAAGATGGTATGGGGTGGGGTAAAATAAAGGGTATGACATTGACCAACCCATAGAAATATCTTCTGACCAAACCCTAGACTTTTCCTTTGACTCTGAGATAGAATATGAACCTCACCCTATCATAAACTAAGAGGAAATTGATGATTTATTTAGACAGTTTGAATCAGAGGAAAATGAGTGTCTCCATTATGTAGTATAATATTGCACAAACTGTGTCAATCCTGCTTAGAGTGATGCTTCCTGGGATGACCTCAGAAGATGGATGAACTCACGTTCTAGGGAGCTTAAGGAACTATGTTATATAGGTCCTCAAATAAGATTCACTGACATGTTGTCTGAATATTTAGAGCCTTTTGTGGACTTATTCTCTCCAAGAACTCCTATAAGAGCTCTTCCTCCTCCATGAATTGAAATTCCATAAATTCTGATTGTTGAAGCAGAAGCTGAAGTTGATGCTATAGTTACCCCTCTTCCCACTCCTGAAGTTGTGGTTGAAGAAGAAGCTAAAGCTGAAGTGGAAGTCCCTCCTGTAGCGGGGTTTTCGTTACCTTTAGGTTTATTGACTAAACCAAAAGTAAACATACAATTGGAGTCGCCACCACACTTTTATTTGTCCAAAGGAAAGGCTAAAAAGCGAACAAAAGCCAAGTAAGAAGTTTTATCAAATCAAAAACTAATAAAAATGTCAGAGATCCAGGTAAGGGGGTTGGTTATGAAATGGGAAGGTTTTACGCACCCAAAACATCCTTAGTACTCTAAGGGAACCCTTTTTGCAAACATGTGTTATAGGTTGGTATTTGGGAAAAAATGTGCAAAAGATTGGAGGGATGAGAAAAGAATAGATTATATTTACAAGTCTGTTGTTTGAATGGATGAACCCGTTGCCTACGTACCATCACAAAGGTAGGATCAAAACCTCGTAGTTCGGGGTAAAAGTCTCAAAGATTGGTGAATTGATTTGACCAAAAGCCTTAAGGTCTTTTGTTATCAAAGGGAGAAAACTCAACCTAAACCAACAATCCACCACATGAGGAAGGCTTCAACATACTAGTGAGGGGTTAACCCTATAATAAGTATGGAAGACTTATAATCCAATCACTAAGGATGAGGTGAGATTTACATCAACCACTATGATAACTCAAACCTATGACTAATGTTTATGAAAAGGTTTTAACAAGGGTGGCCATTGGAACCACAAAATCAACTTGAAGTGAGTTATATTTACAAGTTAGATTTATTTACAAAATGAAGTCAAAGTTGGATTAAGATTTATTTACAATGAGTATTAATGAAAAGATTTTGAAAAGTCAAAGGCATAAGGCCTAGGTTTCTAATTTTAAACAAAGTCAAAGTTTCGAAGAAAAGATTTTTGGCTTAGGTTAGAGTGAGGAGAAGAAGAGAAGGGCTAGTCCTAAAGCATACAAAGATAAGAGGGAGAAGGTAAAACCCTTGGAGTTCCTTTTCTTGAAATCATAGAGATGATTAAAGATGCTCCTTTCCTTTGGACATAGCACACAATCAAGCAATCAAACAATTTAGATTCAAGCTCCTAGGATCTCCATTTGGCTTGTCTCTCTTAACTTGGCTACTCATGACAATGGTCCTCTTTACTATCTCAAGATGGAATCCCTATCACACAAGAGCAAACATCAAAAAGTTCATAACACAATAAGAGGAATGGACACATAATAAGTTTGGAAAGGAAGTTCTTTGAAGTCAACTTTGAGATTTAGCATTCTAAAGGCATGACGCGTAGTTGCTCTTCAACAAATTTAGCATTCTAAAGGCATGAGGCCTAGTTGCTCTTGAACTCCTTTAAGCCTGGGTAAGTCCTAATTCTAAGTCATTTCTCTTTTTTGTATTAGGTTCACACAAAACAAAAAAAAACAACCCACAAGGCAACAATATATTTATATACAATAATAAGCTCAAATGAGCAAAAGGAAAATGGCATGAACATAAAGTATGTGCTCAAGTGAGCAAAATGAAAAGGCAACATGAATAAATGGGCAAGAAATAAATTACATTAAAAGTAAAGGGCAAGAAATTAAATGCTCAAATTAAAGTTAGTAATTAGTATGGTTATGTTAGTTTGTCATAAGACAATGTAGCGCTATGTTAAGCAATCGTAAGTGGACTAATGTAGTAGTCCCACCTATCTGAGGTCGATCAATAAAACTATAGGCAAATAAACACAAGTTAGAGATCATGACTAGTAAGCCAAGCTCCTACAACTTGCCATGCCAAAACAAAAGGGGAAGGGTCTTGTATAGACTTTAGGTTTTTTGCTTGACCAAGAAGCAACCTATCTAGGACACAAAACAACTCACTTGATCTTGGATCAAGTTGAGTTTGGTTTGGATCAAAGAAGGTTAAACCTCTCATTTGTTAAGACCAACCATAAGACATTAACTCATTGGCCAAAATAAAAAGAAAGGGATGAAGATGAAATGAATGAAAAGAGAATTCAAGTGTCAAACACAAATGATCAAATGTGAATCAAATCATCACCAATCAATGTCAAACAGAAGAGAGATGAAGATTAGAAGTCAACAAGTCAAACATATTTTTTTGATATTTTTTAAATTAAAAATAAATGCAAAATAAAATAAACAAAATATGGTCAAACCTCAAATTTAATTCAAATCAACTTCAACAAGTCCAATTAAATTCGCATAGGTCTAACATGGTCAAACAAACTTTGACAAATTTTCTCAATAATTTTTGAAATCAGAAACTATTTAAAAACAATTAAAAACAATGAAAAATAACACAATATGAATTAAAATCTCAAATAAATCCCAAATCAATTAAGAAATTGATGAGACTATTTTTCATTGACTTATCATGATCCATAGGTGTTAGGAAAATATTTTTGGATTTTTCAAATATCATAAAGTAACTAAAAATGAATTAAAACTATTAAAAATCAAATAATTCACAAAAAATATTACATGAAGTCACAAAAATAATTAAAAATCAAAATATGAAACTAGATTTTTCAAGAATTTTTTTGGCATTGGTCTCATATTTTTGTGACTTCAAATAAAATATTTATGAATTTTTGAAAATAAAAGGAATTAAAATGGAATTAACAGAAAATAAGAAAATAGCAAAAATGCGCAGCCACAATATCATCTCATTAATTGACGTGGCAATGATCATGTGGTTCTAAGGCGCGGATGCACGAAACACTTGAGTCAAGCGTGCTACACCTTGCATTAAAACAAGTCAACATATGCAATGGCTAAGATTAAAACGTTTCAGCATGATCCAATGGTCCTGAAGCTACCACGTGGGGATGGTGGTGGAAACCACCATCTTCTCCAGCGATCTAACCAGATCTGGCCACCATGCGCAGGAAATTAAAGTTTAATGAAAATGAAAATTAAAGGCATCAAAATGAAGCTGAGGTGATGTACATTACCCCTGTAACCATGGATCATCCTCACAGTTCCTATTTAGAGAGAAACATGAGCTTGAAGATCATGGTACATGAATTGAAATGACACGATTTGCAAAATTAAGACCACCACTGGCCTGCCTCATGCATGTGGACTTCAGAAAACCAAACAAACCAAAGGAATTCACATTATATTGCAAGATCTGGATCAAGAAAGTTTGATGTTCTACCTCTAAAATGAAGCTTCAAACAACACGAATTCTCCAAGCTCTTGATCTACTTTTTCTCTAGAAGTGTGATGGTGATGCTAGGTTAAGGAATTGAGCTTTGAAGATCAACTAATGATGTTGAAATTCAAGCTTGAAAAAGAGAATGAAAACTGAAAATTCCTTTAGTGAGGGTTTGGATTTCAATTCAGCAGCAATTCAGATCTCCACTTGGTTCCCATTTGCATGAGAATGCACTCTTATTTATAGCTGAAATGTGATGCAAGGTAATGCTTCCCTCGTATGTATGAAGTTTGAATCCTCCTTGCATGGGCCTGTACAGGCGCATGTGAGGCCCAAGAATGAATGGAAATCCATGCTGAGATCAAATGGAAGTGAATTGGACGTGTAATTGGATTGGCATTTGCTTGCACATGAAGTTACAAAGTGAAATGCAAAAATGAACACAAACATAAAGCTCTTCGAAACTCACTCATGGAAAGTCCAAAAAATTAATGTAGGTAATGGTTGGAAAGATCCTAAAATAAGGAATAAAAGTCATGTTGGGAAAAAACTCATTTGGCAATTGGAAATTTTTGAAAACTGGATGTGAAGGTTTGGGTACAAAGCATGTCTAGGTTCCCTTTGAAAATTTTCATCCAAAGCAAGCCTCTTCAAGCCCTTATGTTTCAATGATGCAAGCCTCAAATGGAAAAACCTCCAACATCAAAGTTGTAGACCTTTTCAATATTATCCATTTAGACTCAAATTTTGCATCATTTGGATTTTTCATGAGAAAGTTATGGGCACTTGAAGTTGGACTTTTTTCAAATTCAATGACTTAGGTCCAAAGTGACCTATAATGTTTTGTATTATCACATGTATTTCTTTTAGGATTATGAAATTTTTTCCAACATAACATTTGAAGTAGACAACTTAAGATTTCCAGTGAATTTTGTCTCACCTCAAAATCATAAAAAATAAGGAAGTTGGGTCCTTGGGAAGTTGACCCAAAATTAGGGTTTCAGTCAAAATGACCTATAATGTTTTGAAATTAATGATGACCTTACAAGTTTCAAATGGATTTTTTATGAACATGAAAGTTGTTCATACGGTTCTTAAGAACATATTTGCTCTTGGGGTCATATTCATTTGACAAACACATCACAAGTTGTATCTCAGTGATCCTCAGTTTAGTCAGATGACTTGACTGGTCAACTTTTCAAGGCCAACCTTCAAATCTTGATGAATGAATGATTGAGGATCCTCATACAGGCTCATATATGCATACAATAATGAATGAAAGAACTTCCCTTGATTCAATTTGATCATAGGTTGAGGTTGCTTCATGAGCAAGGCACAGTTGAAGCACAATTGAATTAGGGTTTCCTTGGGAAAAAATCCTCAAGACCTTTGGATTATCTTGATCAAATTGGAAAATTGAGATACTTGGGAGACATATATGATGATTAGGAGCTTTGTGGATCATTGTCATGCTTTTTCTCATCCTCATCTAGCCACTTCATTGAGCTTAGGAGCCTCCTAGGAGCATGGGAGCATATGATCACTTGAGCTTCAAAACAAAAAGAGTTAGTGACATATTTTTGTGCTTTTGGTTAGTAATAAAAATAAGAAAATCAATAATATACAATACAAGCATGCTTGGAGGTCTCCAACCACTCACACAAGTCTCACCCCTAGGGTTAAGGAGCCACACATGCTATGATCCTTGAGGCAATGCATTGAGCAAATGATATGATGTCATGAGGGATCTTAGGGTCAAAATTAGGGTCTTACACCTCCTCCTCCTCCTCCAGAAACTGCAATTGCAATCGTTTTGGGGACCAAACCAATTATGGAAGCTGAAGACTTTGGTTCTAAACCTATTCCTCTGGTTCTGAAGACTCTGTAAAAGTTAAAGCATGAAAATGAAGATGTAAGGACTTTCCTGGATACACAAGATGGAATGTTAAAGGAACGGGATGAAACCAACAACAAGGTTGAAGGGATGCTTCATGCCATTCTGTCTATATTGCCACCCCTTCTTAAAAACCTTAATTTAAAAACTTTTTGCTTTTCTAGTTTTTATGTGTAAGTACTTTATCCTTTCTGTTTTTGATTATGTATTTTCTACACTTTCAATGAAATGAAGTTCTGTGTTTTTACATTTTCTATTTCTTTCTATCTTTTCTATTGATGACAAAGAGGGAGAAAAGTGGATACGATTTTGATAAACCTATTTCCCTTTTGATACCCAAACATTTGCCTTTGATTTCTTATTTCTGACTCTGATAACTAATATGGGAACTTTGAATAAGCTCACCATGTTTTTGCTAACCTGTTCAAACAAGTTAACCAGGTTTTTCAGGAGTTAAGACTTTTTCAAAAGGCATTAACCAAGCTTATTTGAGTTAACTAGATGTATATAAGTTCTGACAAATCAAGATTTGATACATGGCTGATAACCAAACTTTTTGATACTTAAAGCCAACTCAATTCTGAATACTTCTGTAACCAGGATTCTGTGTTATGGGAAGTTATTTCTTTCATGCTGATTGAGATATTTTGTGTGTTAATATTATTTTAAGTATAAAATTTAGGGGGAGCTTGCAACCTTAACTATGAAGTTTTAGATTGAAAAATAAATGTAATAGTATAAAATTCAGGGGGAGCTTACAAACCTCACTCCGATGTTTTTATATGATTAAACTAAGTGAAAATTATTCATCAAAATTTATGGTTTTGTCATCATCAAAAAAGGGGGGATAGTAAGAACAAGATTTGGTTCTACATCTAGCCTTATGTTTTGATAATAAAAATTCACAGTCTCTTAAAGAGAATTTTTGTACCCTAATTAATTTGTTTAGTGTGCAGATACTAGATTCAAGTTCTGACTCTGAATGAATGATATGTGATGTCATCAGATTCTGAACCTAGTGAACTCTGACTCTGAGATACGTGGTTTACAAGATAATCAAGCTTTGGATTATGTACTTCAATGCTTCTGACTCTATGCTCATCCAAAGCTTTGCAAGTCTGATGCTTCTTACGCCGATATGCTCGGAAGTCCTACTCTCTTAATAACTCTGAATTGTGTCACCAGACTTTGAAGAACGGGCTCTGATGAACTGGATTAAGACTCTAAAGATCAGGATTCTAAAGTTTCTCTCAACCAGACTCATAATCTTCTCTTATGCACGCGTCATCATCTAACTATCAGAAGCCCCTGAATATTAAAGATAAGATCAAAAGGTTTTACGTAAGGAAAATAGTACACCATATAAGATCAAATATTCCTTCCACTACACTGATTTTGTGGGCTAAGGAATTTACTATTGCATCATTTTTCCTCTCATTTTCACAAGCCGTTATGCAAGGATACATCTGCATTTTGGTATTCCAACTCTATCCTCCAATGGATCTTTTCATTTCCTATATAAAGGAGACTTGGAAGGATGAATCAAGTGCTACACATTCTAAGAGATTATTTTTACGTAAACAATGCACTTTGTAAAATATTTTGAGAGAATAGAAATCACACAGTAGAACTTTTGTTCATACTCTTCAGAGAATATATTTAGTGTGAAAACCTTGTATTCATTTGTGTATTCTACTTTCTTAAAAGCATTTTATAAACACATCTTTGTATCTCAATCTGTTTGATTGTATTTTCCTCAAGTGACTAGGATTTAGTCGGAATACTCAAGAAAATATTGATTGTAGGTCTTTGTGTTGTAATCAGTTTGGTTATAGTGGATTAAGTCCTTGTTGACAAGGAGAAATCACATTGGCAAGTGGACTAGAGGTAGCTTAGTTAACAGCGAACCATGATAAAAATAATTGTTTCATTATTTTTGTTCTTTGTTTTCTACTTGTTGTGTTGGATTGAAAAAGTTTTCATTTTTAGAAAACCAATTCAAACCCCTATTTCTTGTGTTTCTCGTCACCTTCACGCTTTCATTGTAAATATTTCCTTCGCATAGAAAATAGTTGAATAGTAAATATGGATGGTAATGCTAGAGTTTGGGTTGGTACTATAATACTCGTCCCAATATCTGCGATTTGAAAAAAATATTTCGTACTCGAATCTATACCCGCGACGTGGGCACTAACCTTTATACTTGTACCTTATATGTACCTAAGTATCTTTACCCATGCTCCTTAACCGAAGTTCTAGTAAAAGTAAATTTATCAATTGAAAAATATCATATCATTTTAAATTTTTAACAAAATTCACATAAAATTTAAAAAAAATTATAGTTGAATTATGAAATAAATGAACACTTATATTAAAATGTGTAATAATTTTATTGTGATGTTTTTTTTAAAGAGATAGACACATACTTTTTATATGATGATATAAATTAAAATATATACACACGCATTCTGCGGACATGGAGTATGGTGTGTACAAAAGTACTCCTACCTATACTCATATCCATTCATTTTAATGGATAATTACCCATGTTCGTGTTGTATACATTTTACAGAGTATTTTTTACGGGTGTCCATTGCGCCCTTCCTAATAGTGAATAATTTTTTTAAAACGTTGAGTGCATTTTAAATTTTAATGATATAATTAAATAATTTAATGCTAACAATATTTATAATCTTGTTGAAAAATCTAAGCTTCATATTTTTCTTTAAAAATAAAACTATATTGAAATGAGTTGCAATATTATGAATTTAATGTGGTTAAAAATGTTCCTTCTAAAATATCTTTTTTATTATTGGTGAATTATATATAAAAAAAATAGTTGAGATCGATAAATCAAATTCATATTCATTAATTGCTATAATCTTATCGGTAGTTTGATAAAATCTTACGTGAGCATAGTTCTGATAGTTGATAGTTTGATAAGAATATATATTTTTAAATAATAAAGATATAAATAAAAAAAATGATCAACTAAAAACTACAGACTTAAAAGAACTATTTTAAATAGCTTTTGAATAAAAGGTAAATACTAATAATTAAATAATTTAATTGTTTTATTTATTAATATGATGTGAAAAACTAAAAACTCATTTTTAGTGTTATCAATGAGATTTAAAGTATATAAATTGTCCGATAAGCATCTATATCTGTATCTATGTAGGTATTCATATTGCCCTAACCCTACTTAATTTTACTGTTGATATCAATTTTGTTTTGGATTCTCAAAGATTTTCAGATATAGTTTTACACGTAGAGTCTACGTGGCAGAAAGATAATCCATACATGTAAGATCATAAGACATGTAAAAGGACCGGCCAAAATAATAATTCAATACTAGGTAAGCTACTTCAAGAACACATGGACCAATAAGAGAGTTCCATGTTCCATTATTTGAGGAGGTTCAAAGTCAACTGCTCTAAGATTAGAAATTCCTTCATTGATCTTCCTTGCTCTTTCTGTTGCATTATTGTTAACTTTTCATTTATGTATGTATGCGTCGCGATATAAACTTGGTTTATATTTCAACTTTTTGGATTTAAAGAGGTTTCTCACCTTCCAAGACAATTTTATAAGGTGGAATGAAACCTAATTAGAGCTGACCCAACATAATGTAAGAATTAAAGTAAATATTAAAATGAAGTTTTTTATCTATCTATAATTAAAATATTTGATTTATAAGAGATACTCTAAGATATTTTTACGATTAAAATTTTAGGATATGCTATAAAATATAAAATTAATGTTAAAGTCAATCGTTAGGTATTTGCAATTTTTTTATCAATGTTGAATTATTGCTCAGATGAAAAACTTTAGAAATCCAACATGAATTTCTCTTTCTATGACGAGTCATGTTGTCAACTCTTTCATACTATGTTGGATAAATCAAAGTCTTTAATTTGTCATTACTTTGAAATCTTTTTTATAAACAAAAATAATATAAGATAAATTAAATTAAACAAAATAAAAAAATTTATGATAAATTTTATAACTAACTATTTTACCAATCACAATTTTATAATTTTAATAAATTTAAGATGATAACAGAGCCTTTGTAGATTACCCACCATTTATAGTCATGTGAGTGTATTTAGATTTGGTGTTAATGACATTTTCAAATGACACAATTTCATATTTGGTATATGAATTTGTAGGGATTATTACTAATTTGTCTACATATAAATATGATTGCAACTACAACTTATAGCTGTATGATTGCAACTACAACTTATAGCTGCATGAATATCCTATTATAGAGGAGCATGTTTGAATGTGAAGTATCTTATTTATTCATTTTTAAAAAGTGAAAATCCGACAATAAGTCTCAAGTATAAAAACTCAAGTATAAAAATAACAACACTTTATTTGTTAAACACGGGTATAAATGTGCAATATTTTATTTGTATGAATGTGCAATATCTTATTTATTCAAGTATTAAAAATTAAAACTTAAATTTATTATTTGGCAACTTCATACAATTAAAAGAAATAGTCAGTCTATTAAATTTAACCTTTACTGATATATTTGATAAATGTGATGATTTCTCGAAATAAAAAGGGTTATAGTAGACAATAAAACTTTCTTTAAGAAAGTTAACATAATTGTATATCTAAAATTGAATTCAAACTTAAGATATATAATAAAATTTAAAAATCGTTATTTTTGGATACTCTCATATTTTAGTGATATTTTTCTAATTTTCTATACATTCATATTTTTCTAATTTTCTATACATTCCAAAATTTCATAGTAATTTTCTATGAGAGTAACGATTACAAAATAAGAAAGAAATAGAACACAAAAAAGAAAAATTGAGAATAATTATAAAATACAATCAATAGCAGTCTTGTTGCACCTACCCAACAAATCAAAGCTATCAAACTTCAAAGAGAAAAAGTGGTCATTTTAACAACATAATGATGCGATCCAAACGGTATCAAACAACCATGTCAAATTAAAACACAAAATAGCAGTCTTGTTGTAGTAAATAGTGGCACGAAGGTACAAACTCAATTTTATCTATATGCGTTATTTTCATTAATATTTTGTTACCGCTTCTGAATCAACAAATCCATGTAATTCAAATTGAGCATTGCTAACTTAAAAAAATGTTTGTACGACACTCCTACTACGAAACATTTCTTTTATCTCGGTTAAAAAGTAGATTTTACCTTGTTTTATAGGCGAGATAACAAAAGACGTTATGAAAAGTTTTCACTTTTCTTCTCAATTATAAATTCACCGAGAAAAAAATTATACTGCTCATCAATTCAATCCCCAATAAAAATAATTTCTTATTTTATTAAAAACACGTAATTTTTCCTCTCGATTTTTAAACTACCAAAGGTAATATATATATATATATATATATATATATATATATATATATATATATATATATATATATATATATATATATATATATATATATATATATATATTATATATATATATATAATATATATATATATTGCAATATGATCTCAATGACTTTTCATTCATTTGTTTCTAAAATAAAATTAACAAAAGTTAGATAAGAAAAATTATTTATCATATATAAAGATAATAGATTATCTAAATAACACAAACGTTAAACCAGTACTATTTTTTTCCTTTTGTAATCCATCACAAAGTATGTTTCCACGCTTCTTTAAGCTTCACTTTTTTCAATCCTAATATTTTCATTTTCAATTTTTTGTGATTCATAATGTAGCATCCAAGATATATAGTGTGACGTTCACGTTCTGAATGACTGTCGTAAAGGTTTCACGCAAATCACTAATGTTTCTTGTTGATTAATGTGATAATAGTATCTTGAGTGTTGATACTCAATAAATGGATGACATCGATTATTTTATGGACGAAATATATTTGTTTATGAAATAAGATAATGACATTTCCCCTCGATTTTCAGACCAACCGAGGGAATACATTACTTTTATTGGGTACCCATAAAGAAAATAGTGTATTGTAAGGTATATCACTTAATGGTTTTTACCACCCACCATTTTCTTTTTTGGGTACAATATTTCTAATTATGAATAAGAATAGGTTTCTCAATATTGTTAGACAAGGAAAGAACAACGACGATATTTCATGAGATAGATCGCAATAGTAGAAAAATGCTTGATCAAGGTTCGTAAATAATAACAATAACAACAATAAAAAAATAATAACGACAACAGCAACAACATGAACAAGAAAAAGAATAAGAAGAAAAGCGCACACCTTGAAAGATTTGCTAACTAATTAAGAAACCTTAAATATTTTTTTGTCTTGAAATCCATCTAAGAGAATGATGTTTACAAGTTTGAGCGGAAGTCGATGTGGTAGGTTAAGGAAAAAATCAAATAACAAATGTTTTTATAGGAAAAATGAGTAATTTCCCCCCTCGTTTGTTAGGATAGTCGAAGGAATAAATTACTTAATATTTAAATAAAAAATTAAATAAAAAAGAATGACACCGTTAAAAAAGATATAAAACATAAACTGCAATTGCTAGGATTCGAAGTGTGTTCCTTAGTTATTCTATCCCCCAGTTTCGCAAAGCAATTGAGGGAATAAATTTATATTTTTTAATATAAAAACGTGTCGCGCCCAGGGTTTATACCTTGATTATTTGTTGGGAAAGGTGAAACTTTTGTCATAAAATGTTTTATTTATAGTAATGCCAGTAGAGGATTTAAGATACCTTATAATATGAGTGGATTAAATATAAGGAGGAATAAGAGACTTTGATGTTAATTTAAGACTTGGATTAAATTTTCAAGTCAGCTTTGATCCCTAAAAAGTAATAAACTTTAGAGCCAGTTTTCATTATGATCCACTTTGATTCAGCAAAAACTCAAAACATGAAAGTTGTAGATTATATCTGGGGCTTTACAAAAAGTATAAGTACATTTTTTCCCACGCATGCGCTATGCGTTTCAAAAATGGGAAGTTAGGGTTCCGAACTTGATTTTCAAGTCATGTTCATGATGAATTCTTGGAGGAAAACCATTGCAATTGCGCAAATCCCTTGATTGTAGGTCCTTTTGTATACAAATATCTCCATAATCAGATGTTTACACAAGTCTTTGGTGCAGTACACAAAGAAATGAGCCTTTAATACCATTTTTTGAACATTTTGCATAAAGCTTGATATCCATTTGCATAAAGGACCAGCTTTCCAACAACTCTTGCATTGAGCCTCTAAAGTGTTTCCTCTGATCACACTTAACCTCTAAAGAAAGAAGCAACCTCCTAGACTTTATAAAAGCATGGCCAAGATCCTAGATTCACTCCGCCTTTTCATCATGAAGTCAACTTGCATTTTGTGCAAAATGAAACCAAACATCCAAACCAATATTCATTTTGAAATAAGATCAATTTTTGCAAGTTACTTGAGCCCTTTAGAGCCTCTATAGATAGAGGGACAAACCTCAGAACTCAACACACCAAGCATTGCACCCAAAACTCCATTGTTGCAACTCCCAAACCTCAAACTTCCAAATTCCATTTATGTTGAAAACTCTTCAAACCAACCATCCAAACACCTTCTAAACATCAAATAGAAGTTGTTCAAACCATTAAAACACAGTTGTAACACCTCCATCATTATTTTCCAACTCTCACTTTGCACACTTGCAAGTTGATTTGGTAAGAAGAATCCAGGGGTTCTCAAGCACAAGTGAGCATTCAAACATCTTTCCTAGGGTCCAAGCAAGCTCACCAGATCATCAGTTCTTATCTGTAACTAGTAGAAGAAGCATTGAACTTTATCCAATAGGTAAGTGCACTTACACTTGAAAAATCTTATGCATGCATCATTCTTGAATATTTATTGGAGTAAAAATATATTACATAATGTGTTTATTGTATGTTTTCTATTGTATGCATTATGCCATGCTCATACATTGAGATTTTATTGTTAGAAAGTTAAAAGTGAAGTTCTGGTTTTTCCCTTGGCACACTTTGTATATTAAGTTTAGGGATGATATAATGTTTCCATTAGACTCCTTGTGAAAAATAAAGCAATTTAGGTTCTTACGATTTTTAATTTCATGGAAAATTGAGAGAGTTATGGTTGTTGGAAGTTTGAGAAGAAAAATGAAAAGAAATTAAAACAAGGTCGTGAGGTTGAAGAAGATGAGTTGGCGCCATTTTTTGAATTTCTGAACTTGTTTTATCATATAATTAAGTGTTTGTGTTTTTTTAATTGGATGTATCACCGACCCAGCGGTTAGAGCATGCGTGTTACGGCTTTATGTGTGCAAGAGGTTTGGGGTTTGAATCCCCCTTGCCCCAGACCCTTTTTATTCATTGTATTTTTTTGCCTATTTTTTTTGTTATTTTTCATAACTTCAAAGACTCATAATTTGATAATCCATACGCCTTTTTGAGCCACTCTTTTTTCTATGTGTTCATAATTTTGTCTATTTTATGATAGTGAAAAGAAATTCCAGAATTGATTTATTTTTCACATACTTATGCTTGTCTAAAGTTGGTACCTTTTTAGGATTATTTTAGGGTTTCAAATGACCTTCTTTGGTTAATACTTTAATTTTTATTGATCACCATGACTTGTATGAATGTTGTGCATCATATATGAACTTTTTTTTGATGTTTGTAATATATGCGTCTTGGTTTTTGACCTAATTTTGACTTACTTTAATGTATGTTTACATGTTTACATGCTTTGAACTTTGTTACTATGCCATGTACTTTTGTGTGTTTACTTTGCCATTGATCCATGATTCACATGTCATTGTTTTATGTCTTGTTGAACCTTTGTGTGCATGTGAGCCCTTGTGTTTGTCTTTGTTTATGTGTTTGCAAAAGATTTAAACTTGTGATAACATGTCTTTGTATGACTTGTATACTTACATGTTCAAACCTTTTGTATGATGTTGAATCTTTTATTGTGATCATATTGAACCTTAACATGCATGTCTTGAATACCTTAACTTATTTTCATGATTAAGTTGATGTTATGTCTAAACCATGTCTTACTTCATGCATATACATGTTCGTTCATACTTACTATGACATCCATATACATGTTCATGCATTGTTATGTCATTCATCTTTTTTTATTCATGATGATATATCCATGTCATTCATATCCATGTTAACTTTATACATATTTGATTGACGTTGTTGTATCTTTGTTCATGTTCACATGTTGTACATATGTGTTTACATATCATGCTTGATATTGTTATGGTCATTCTTCCATATCTTTGTTGATGTCATGTATGAACATCTTCTTCATTTGTTTATCTTTGTTGATGTCATGCTTGAACATCTTCTTTATCATGTGCTTATCTTTGTTGATGTCATGCTTTAGCATCTTCTTCATTTGCTTATCTTTGTAGATGTCATGTTTGAACATCTTTTTTATCACGTGTTTACCTTTGTTGATAGCATGCTTGAACATATTCTTCATCCTTGTTTATCCTTGTGGATGTCATGTTTGAACATATTTCTTTACCATTTGTTTACCTTTGATGTCATGCTTGAACATATTTCTTTATCTTTTGCTTATCTTTGTGGATGTCATGCTTGAACATCTTTCTTATCATTTGTTTATATTTTTTCCCAAATCTAGGGGGAAAAACTCTTTATTGACTTAATGTCATAGGTAGTTTAGCAATCCCTAGTTTGACCTTGTTATAGTCATTTTCATTTTTAACTTAGATTTAAGTAAGAGTTTGTGACTCTTGTAAGTGTGTTTGTTATGAACACTTACTCCCCCCTTTGGAACCTTGATCACTATCAAGTGTTCTTTCACTCTCAGTTAGGTGAACTACGGTTGCTCTGATTCTATTCTTATAAGGATACGTAGGCACATGACCGCGAAGTTTTGGCGAGCAAACTTTATAAAACCTTTAGGTTCTTCCAAATAAAACATTTACAAACAATATAAAACAAACAATAACATAACACAAATACTTTCAAAAGGTTCCTATAGGATACTATAGATACTTAGGATGCTAATACCTTCCCTTAGTATAACCAACCCCCGAACCATAGATCTCTTCGCATTGTTTTTACATTGCAAAATTAGGGTTTTATTCGATCTTTCCCTTTCCCTTGGATAAATTAAAGTTTGGTGGTGAACATTCAATGTTTTGTGATTCAAGTTAATACAATATCTTGATATCCGATTCTCACTGCGACAAAGTTGTAGAAGAAGATGCACGAACCCTAATTTCATAGGTTGAAGAACAATAAAAACGTTGAAGAAGATGCATAAACAACTATATGGATTTCGAGTGGCTCAATTAGTTTATAAGGTTTGGTCTTACGTGGCAACTGACTCGGATAAAACGTTAGAAACATTAACAGCATTTAAGCCAAATGGCTCAGAAGGATAAAATTCAAACAGTTAGTAAAGTTGGGGATACAAATGGTTGTTTTAAAATTAAGGGACCAAAATGAACACTGGCCAAACGATATGGGACGAAAAAAGATATTAAACCTATTATTTTTATTAAGGGCATGCAATTCAATATTCATGGCTTTACTCCAAAATTTAATTTGAGAGGTTTGGTTATAGGTATTAGGCTTAAAGTGTGTCGGGATGAAGCAACAAAAGGGCTTACATGTAGGTGTGCAATACTGATGTGATAAAAAAAATTGATAAATCATCAGCAATATGATTACTTAATGCAACAAAATTATTTAAAACAGAAATATTGTAAAAAAATTAGCAAATATCTAGGTTTGTTAATCATTCTAGTAGGAGCCCTTAGGTCCAAGGGATTGGTAGAGGAGTCAATATCACCAGGCATGACAATTATAGAATCAGGATTGGATGTGTCTTGAGAATGGGAAGAAGGAAGGACATCAATGCCAGTATAATTTTTGTTTTATAATGGAGAAGGAGGGTCAGAAGTAGATGTGTGGTAACCCCTGGTTTCTGAAATGTTACTTTTTTCTCCACTAATTCCAAAATCTTTTGGAAATGGGTACAAATTTGAAAATTTCGTACTTTTAATTCGATTTTGGATTTGGAGATTCCCTAGTTTGTACTATGAACTTAACCCTAAAACGTAAAGTTGAAGAAGAAAACCTTCAGTTATAACTAATATATTTGATGGAGTTGCAGAAGAAGGAGAAGCATGAACCCTAATTTCATAGGTTGAAGAAGTAGAAAAATGTTAAAGAATATGAATAAACAACTATATGGATTTCGCGTGGCTCAATTAGTTTATAAGGTTTGGTCTTATGTGGAAGCCGACTAAGACAAAAGGTTAGAAACATTAACAGCATTTAAGCGAAATGGCTCAAAAGGGTAAAATTGAAACAGTTAATAAAGTTGGGGATAAAAATGATTGTTTTAAAATTAAGGGACTTAAGTGAACGTCGACCAAACTATACAGGACACAAAAGGATATTAAACCTATTTTTTTAATCAAGGGAATGTAATTCAATATTCATGGCTTTACTCAAAATTTTAATTTGGGAGGGTTGGTTATAGGTATTAGGCTTAAAGTGTGTCGAGATGGAGCAACAAAAAGGTTTACATGTAGGTGTGGAATACTTATATCATAAAACAACTGATAAATTATAAGCAATATGATTAGTTAATGAAAAAGTAGTATTTAAAACAGAAATATAGTAAACAAATTAGCAAATATCTAGGTTTGCTAATCATCCTAGTAGAAGTCCTTAGGACCAAGGGATTGGTAGAGGACTTAACATCATCAGGCATGAGCACCATAGAATTAGGATTGGATGTATCTTAAGAACAGGAAGAAGGAATGCCATTAATGTCAGTATACTTTTTGTTTCATAATGGAGAAGGATAGTCATAAGTAGATGTGTATGGCATAGGGTCAGGAATGGTGTCATCTGATAGGGTGTGAGCTTGATTGTGTGACTCTATGGGTGATGAGGTTTACACAGATTGAGGTGACTAGAAAGGAAAGTAACTCTCATTAAAATATAAAATATTGAGACATAAAAGAGTTATGAGAGTTAATATCATACAAAATTTACCCCTTTGTACTATCTTTTAATCCAAGGAAAATAGATTTTCTAGATCGATAACCAAATTTAGTTCTATGAATCTATAAGATGGTTGCATAGCACAAACAACCAAAAACCTTAAGATGAATAAAGGAGTGTGGTTCTTCATATAAGAGTTCATAAGTACTATTGTATTTAAGTAATGGACTAGATAATATGTTAATAATGTGGAAAATATGTCGAGTTTAAAATTCAACACAGACAAAGGGATATTAGAATGAAAAGAAAGAAACTTAGACATGTTCAAAATTTGTTGGTTTTTCTCTTCACCACCCATTTTATTGTGGGGGTATTAACACAACTTCTCTGATGAATTATACCATTAAACTTACAGGAAGAATCCATAAAGAAATCATTTATATTGTCAAATAACTTTAACCAAATCATGATAGAAACAATTGTAACAATATAAAGGATGGTATATAAAACATTATGCAATGTGAGGATATTGAAATCACGATAGTGCTAGAGATGTCAGTTAAAATTTTGGATCCATTTGGTAAAGAAACATAAATTGGCTTAATAGAGGTGTATTTCAAGATAGAGGTAAGAATGAACGCAATGTTACTAGTGGAAGTATTGTCCAAATTTGAAGGTGTGATAGCTTACCATCACTAGGCGATGACTTGAAGGTCAATGCAAAAGAAGAATAAGAAAATGCATTAGTTATAAGAGAATGCATTAGTTATAGTGTGTGGATTGGATTTTTATTTTTGAAGCATGTCAATAAGACTTTGATACTTCTCTTGAGTAAAACCAAAAGACTTGGAACTGGAGGAATATTGATCTGAAGAGTCATCATTGGATTTTTAAGAATTGATAGTTGTGGTCTAAGGTGATTTTACTTTTGATTAAAAACTAGGAGGATAACCATGTTTGACAAAACATGTCTCAATGGTGTGGCTTTTCCTCCCACAATGAGTGCACACTTTATTGGTGAATGTAAAATAACCTTTTTATTTCCACTTGGTTTTTTATTGGATTTACCTTGCTAAGTGTTCGCAAGAAAAATTATGAAAGGTTCAAGAGAATTTGAGGCATGATATTGGGGTCAATGAGAGGAGTTACTAACTTCTTGCTTAAAAATAAATGAGAAATTGAATTAGATGATAATCGAGAACTAACACATATATTTTCACTCCCGATTAATAAAATTATAAGACTTTAATGCATGCTAGTCTCAACAGGAATAATCCCATTTATTAATCAGATTTTACATGCTATAAAACCTTTATTAGTTGCGATTATATTCCCCAACATCTGAAGGGTTGCTTCATATAAAGAGGGTTGTGTTGCGATTATATGACCCTTTCACGTGGGGGTCGCAACGTACTAAAATTGTGTTATGTAAAACAATATTCTTATTTACGTGTTATAAATCCTTTTTTCGTTGCGATTATATGCCCCAACACCTGGGGGCTGCTTTAGACAAAGCTAGTTGCTTTGTGATTATATTCCCCTAACACCTAGGAGTCCCAAGATTGTAAAATCATATTTTGTAAAAGGTCACGATTAAAATAGAGTCATTATAGGATTCAGTCATGATTTTATCACATATAAAGGTAGATGATTTGAAGGGGGAACTTAGTCGTCATTATTATTATTATCTTAGTAAACCTTTAGCTTAATTCACTAGCTCACAATTATGACACTCAAACAAATCAACTGCACTTTATGCATCCCTCATTAATATTACAAACTCCCCCATTGAATTTACATGTACATTTGTGTTATCCTTGTACATAGTCAATATAATTTTTGTGGATACATTAATTATACAAACAACTTTATGGTTTTTATTGGCACAATTAATGTGTCTGCAATTTTGACTCCAACGTGAATCATCTTGATAAGGACTGTTATTATGAAAGGATGGTAACTATACAAGTTTTATGGTTTAAGGCATAAGTTTTCATCTATCTTTATCATAACCACATGGGTGTTAGGTTCTTATAACTTTAGATAAAAACTACTTTATGTTCTTCTAATTAAATTATAAATAGGTTAGATAATTTTCCTCTTGAAATCATGGATAACATTAGACGAAACGCATTGCTTTACGATTATATTATCCTAGCACCCAAGAGTCGCGAGATTTTAAAACCATGTTTTGTAAGAAGATCATAATTATAACATAGTCATTATAGGATTCAATCAGGAGTTTATCACATATAGGGATAGATGATTCGAAGGGGTAACTTAATCTTCATTATTATTATTTTCTTAGTTAACCTTTAGCTTAATTCACTAGCTCACAATTATGAAACACACACAAATCTACTGCGCTCTATGCACCCCTCGTTAATATTATAGACTCACATCAAAATCACAAGTACATTCACCTTGTACTTGTATGAAGTTAATATAATTTTCGTGGATACAATAATTTTACTAACAACCTTGTGGTTTTTATTGTCACAATTATTATGAGTAAAATTTTCACTTCAACATGAAGGATCTTAATGGAAGGACTATTATTGTGAAAGGATGATAACCATAATTTTTTTATGATTTAAGGCATAAGTTATCATCTATCTTTGTCCCAACTACATGGGTGCTAGAGTCTTCTAGCTTTAGATAAAGACTTTTTTTTAATGTTTTTCTTATCAAATTATAAAAATGTTAGATAATTTTCCTTTTGAAATCATAATTCATGATCATTATGTTTGCTTCATTGGTTAAATAATTTTAATTCTTCATAATTGAAACAAACGACTACACAATGTTGGATCTATATCACTAATATTTTGCTATAATATTAGAGGGGAAAATTATATATCAACTACAAGAAGTATAGGTACGTGAAATGTTTGAGGAGAACAAACATTTCCCTCTAACCCTTACTTGTATTCACACATTCATAAAGACAAGAATTCCGAGGAACACACAATTATGCTGAAAAGGGGAAAATGTTGCTCCATGGTCCCTATCTTCATCCCATTCCATTATTTTTGTGAATTGTGAATACGTTCGTTCTACTTCATTTCTCAATTATTTTTTATAGATTTTTATTTTAGCGCTCTTTGTCTCTCACATGTGTAGGTTATTGCTATGCATATCCATATATTTAAAGCTCATATATTTTTGTATAAACCACTATAGTTTATGTATTTTTTAAGGTTATTACCATATAAGCTCAAAATATATATAAATCTCATATCATTTTGATAGTTACAACATTGTGAAATAAGTGAAATATGTTTTGTTCATGCTTAGAGCTCATAACCTTATACATATATTGTTTATTATTTATATAATATGTATTTTATTGATTGTTAATTTGAAATGTAGGATATATGACCATTAGTTCCTTGAGCTTGAGTAAATTGAAATTTTTTGGCACCGATTAGCAATGAGAAATTTTTTAACGATTACCCAAATTTCAGGAAAAAGAAAAGACACATGTTTTACATTATCTACTAACAAAATAAATCTGCATGGTATTCAAAGTAATTGTCATAGTATATGGTTGTAAGTTTTGTTAATTAATAACCTACCTCCTTGGCCATGCATGAATCACAAGTTATGATGTTGATTATGTTGATTTATTGGTTGAAACAATTGAGAAATGATATAGACATATACTTGGCTCTATTAATTAAAGAATTGAAGCTTTTTAGGGATACATGTGTAAAGTTATATGATCAGTGCATAAAACAACAATTCATATTGAGGGCTATGTTATTTGGAACTATTAACAATATTTTGGCATACGATTATCTATCTGGGCACACTGTCAAAAGAAACCATGTATGTCTCATATGTGAAGATGATACAAATATTACATAGTTGTATAATTGAAATAAGAATGTATTTCTGGATTATTGTAAATTCTTGAATTTCAAACATCATTATCGGAAGTAAAAAAATCATTTAATGGTGGATCAGAAGAAAGAAGTGTTGTGTCTTAATTCAAGCTTAGTTAGTTAGTTAGTTAGTTACTACATGTGTATAAATACTAACTACTTATGTAACTTTGTAACAATTCCTTCAATAATAACAATCATCTCTTCTCATTCATTACTCTCTCTCTCTCTCTCTCTCTCTCTATATATATATATATATATATATATAAATCTTCTCTTCCCTCCCACTCCAATACTCTCTCTATATTTCTCTCAATTAACTTACGCATACGCAAGGTGTGATAACACCAACATATGGTATCACGAGAACAGTTTTGGTATATATTCAATAGTGATTGTAGCTATGGTTGGAATAGGCGGAAACACTTCCATGCAAATCTTCCAGTTCTTGATGTCAAGAATTGGGAAAATGGTGCATTCAGATATGAGTCATATTCAATGTTCAAGATGTGTTTGAATATGTAGCATATGGGCTTCACACGGTTACAAAAAATGCAATAGGTGCTCGAAAGGAACCATACAAGGAAGCCATGAAGAAATATCAGAAGACTCTATTTTACATTCACCAATAGGTTTACGCGAAGGTGTTTGATAAAATAACTCATGCTGCAACTGCGAAAGAAGCATGTGATATGCTGAAAAAATATTATGGTGGAGATGCCAAGGTCAAGAAGGTGCGGCTCCAATCTTTGAGAAAGAAGTATGAGATACTGCATATGAAAGAGGGTGAATCGTTATCAGATTTCTTAATAAGGGTTCAAGATTTAACTAACCAGATGAAGGTTGAAAAGGTACTTTGAAGTCTCACTCCTCAATATGATATGATAGTAGTAACAATTGAGGAAACCAAATATATGAAGATGATGAAGATGCAGGATCTGCAGGGATCTCTAGAAGCCAGAGAGCTGAGATTGAATCAAAGAGAGACAAATAAATATTATGAACATGCCCTGGTTGCTCATTCAAGAAAGGGAGGTTGTGATGACATAAAAATAAGGTGGAAGCAAGGAAAAAGGAAAGAACTAGAGAGAAGACACTCTAGATAGAAAAAAGAAGAAGAAGTTTGAAGAAAGATATGAATCCTCTAAAGGAGGATGAGGATATAGCAAATTTCAAAACAAGAAAAAGTTTCAAGATAAGAGAAAGATTCAATGCTTCAATTGTGAAAAGTATTGTCACTTTGCCTCAGATTGTTGGTTTGGAAAGGGAAATAAAAATATTGGTGAAAAAGAAGCTAACATGGTGCAAAATGATTTAGATTTAGACCATGTCATGTTGATGATAACTACCTCTGAAGGGGCTCCAGTCTCTGATGTGTGGTACTTAGACTCTGGTTGTTCTAACCACATGACTAGACACACGAGGTGGTTAAGTGTCTTTAGCTCAAACAATAAGATAAGTGTGAAGTTTCCAGATAGCATAAGCTTAATGGAAGAAGGCATGCGAAAGATTCTCATACAAATAAAGGAAGGAAAAACAACATTGATAGAAGTTTTATTATTTATCCCTAGTATGCAATGTAATATGCTCACCATTGGCCAGCTGGTAGAGAAAGGATTCTTAATAATCATGGAAAGAGGCTCACTGAAGCTATATGACAATAAGAAGAGAATGGTTCTCAAATCAACTCTGACCAAAAACAGAATCTGGAAGACTATTTTGAAGGCCTCAGAATCGCAGTCTTTATTCATCAATTCCTGATGAAGAAAGATGACTTTGGCACAAAAGGTATGGGCATCTGAATTTTAGAAGTCTAGGCAAGATGAATACTATGAATTTAGTATAAGGATTTCCTAAGATAGTCACACTTGATAAATCTTATTATTCTTCTTAGTGATTAACTCGATTTGTATAAAGGTTAATGTCTTTTGATCCTGCACACTCGAATAACTATTAGTAAACCCTATTGTTCTTTAAATACTTTGTTATCATCTTCAAAACTGCTTATGACGTTTATTCAGAAGTTGCAGAGTCTGCTTGCTTCAACCAACTCCAATCTTCAGAACCTTGTTGATCTTTGAATAAGGTTGGCCATATGCAATACTTGAGTTGACTCTTTAGAGTATGAAGGCTTTGGTTCTGGTCCTTTAGATTCAAAACAACCTTGCTTCTCTTTAATGATTCTTATTAGTGGTTAACTTGATTTGTATCAAGGGTAATGTCTTTTGATCCTACACACTAGAACAACCATTAGTAAACCCTATTGTGCTTTAAATCCTTCTTAGTGATTAACTTATATGCATGCTCGGGAAGAAAATTATATTACCTTTTATGAAGCATATGTCTATGAGAGTCGAACATGCACTTAATGTAGTTTCATATGACATTTATGGTCCTTTTGAAACTCTTTCTTATGGAGGAAGCAAGTACTTCATCTCATTTCTAGATGAATTCAATAGAATGTTGTGGGTGTACCTAATAAAGACCAAAGGAGAAGCTTTAAACATGTTCAAAAGGTTTAAGGTTATGGCTGAAAAATAGAGTGGAAGTTTGACTAAGATACTCAGGACAAATGGAAGAGGGGAATACAGTTCCCATGAATTCAAGCAATTATGTCATGAAAGTGGCATCTTATATGAAGTAACTCCACCCCACACACCTCAACATAATGGTATGGCTGAAAGAAGAAATAGAATCTTGGTTGAAATGGCTAGGAGCATGTTGAAACAAAAGTCATTGCCTCATAAAAATTCTGGGGTGAAGTAGTGTCTACTACTACTTATGTTCTAATATATGTCCTACCAATAATTTAAAGAATCAGAAGAATGTTGGTAATGAAGCAAGCCTTGCATCACTAATCTCAAAGTATTTGGATCCTTATGCTATAGACATGTGCCAGATGAAAGAAGGGTTAAACTTGAAGATAAAAGTGAACCTATGATCTTAGTTGGTTACCATCCAACTGAAGAATATATGGTATACAATCCCGTTACTGAGAAATTGGTGTTTAGTAGAGATGTAATCATCATAGAAGCAGAATCCTAGGATTGGAACTAAGGTGGGGAAAGAACAAGAGTGGTTCCAATGCAGGATCAAATGTAGTTTGATTCTGATGAAGTGAATGAAGGAGAATTGCCATCCAAGGCGCTGCGGAATTTAAAAATTTCTCCATTTAGTGATCCTTACGAATGGGCATGATCAGTGATAGAATCGTTACCTCTTGTGGCGATCACGAATGTTAAACGATGACAACGTCTCGACTCAGTCCACACAAACGGATTCCTTCAATCTCAGTGCTAACTGCTACGAATGAAGGCTTTGATTGAGAGAGAGAGAGAAACAGAATGCAAGAGTGACAATGCTTCTACCCAAGGGTTCTATTTATAGAACCACTTGTGTGGGCTTCAAGCTAAAAAGCCCACCTAAGTGTATTTTGGCCCATATCTTATAATATGCCCAAAATCACTTAAGCGTGTGGTACCTTACCATATTTCGTATTCCACTTAAGTGCACCGTACCTTACGGTGTTCCTTAGTTACTCTATTTCTCATCAATCCGTCCTTTGTATGTGACCCTGTAGGTTTTCGCGACGTTGGCAATTATATTAAATCACGCATTTAACATAATAAACAGTGAGCGGTATCTAGCAACACATCACTGCTACCCAAGACACGAAAATGTCATGTGATCTGACAAATCCTTCTGTGATAATAATTATGTGTATAATTACCCTTTTGCCGTTATGTCTATATTGAACACAAGACATAGACTGTGTCATCCTTGTCCAGTTCAATATTGGGCCCACAGACATTTATCCTGTTACGCAGGATGGGCAAATTCCATCTAGGTCACTCATGTCCCTTAGCATGCTTCATGGAGTACCCATCAACTGTCTTTATGGTTATCCAGTTACGGACAATGTTGGATAAGCAATAAAGCACTCGACTCTACATCTAGGGTCCATAGTGGTTTCAGGTCGAAGAGTGGTATACACCATTATCACCATGAGAATAACTTATGACACTTTTCATAACATTCTATATAGTATTCTCATAGCGGGTCAATCCAGTATGAATATTACTCTTAATATTCCTACCTATGTTTAAGACTTGATAACTCTTTATCCATGATCCATGAGACGTGATCATCAGTCTACAACCATAATAGTCTTCATGCTTTAATGTTATCCCACTTCACAATAAAGCTTGACTATGGATACTTTAAGAATAGTGTCCTTATGTTTAATGTGATCTCATGATTAAGTCATACTTGATACATTAAACGGACTATCTATTCCAGGGACTTTATTAAACAAACATAATAAATAAAAATGCCTTTTATTATTAATAAGTAATTCGATACAAGTACCAAAAGTATTGGCCTCTAGGGCTTACACCAACAATCTCCCACTAGCACTAGAGCCAATTAGGCATATCCCTAATGCCAATAGATCTAGTATGGCCATCATGCTTCTGCTGCGCAAGAGGCTTTGTCAGTGGGTCAGCAATATTGTCGAGTGTAGGTACTATACATATTTTCACATCTCCTCTATCTATTATCTCTCGAATGAGGTGATAACGCCTAAGTATGTGTTTGGATCGTTGGTGAGATCTAGGCTCCTTAGCTTGTGCGATAGCACCATTGTTATCACAATAGAGACCAATGGGTACCACAATGCTAGGAACTATGTCAAGTTCACTAATGAACTTTTTGATCCAAACAGCTTCCTTTGCGGCACTTGAGGCAGCAATGTACTCTTCCTCGGTTGTAGAATCAGCAACTATATCTTGCTTTGAACTTTCCAGCTCACAGCGCCACCATTTAAACAAAACACGTAACCAGATTGCGATCTAAAGTCATCCTTATCTGTCTGGAAGCTAGCATCGGTGTATCCAAATACAACCAACTCTTCCTGACCTCCATATATCAAGAATGAGTCCTTAGTCCTTCTCAAGTACTTAAGGATATTCTTGACAGCTACCCAATGGGCATCACCAGGATCAGATTGGTACCTACTCGTTGCACTTAAAGCATACGAGACATATGGTTGAGTACATAACATGGCATACATGATAGATCCTATTGCAGATGCATATGGAATCTTATTCATGCGATCCCTTTCTTCCTCAGTTGAAGGGGATTGTGTTTTCGATAGACACATGCCATGTTGCATAGGTATGAATCCTTTCTTGGAAACATGCATATTAAAGCCTCTCAGCACTTTGTCTATGTACGTACTCTGACTTAGACCAAACAGTTTTTGTGATCTATCTCTATAGATTCTGATTCCTAATATATAGGCTGCTTCACCTAGGTCCTTCATAGAAAAACATTTCCCCAACTAAGACTTTACTTGTTGCAGGGTAGGGATATTGTTTCCAATGAGTAATATGTCATCTACATATAATACCAGGAAAACGATCATGCTCCCACTAAGCTTCTTGTAGACACAAGGCTCATCTTCGTTCTTGATGAATCCATATTGTTTTACTGTTTCATCAAAACGAAGATTCCAGCTTCTGGAAGCTTGCTTCAATCCATAGATTGACCTTTGTAACTTACATATCTTTTGGGCTTCTTTTGGTATGTCAAATCCTTCAGGTTGTGTCATGTACACATCCTCAAGAAGATTCCCATTAAGGAAAGCAGTTTTGACATCCATCTGCCATATTTCATAATCATGATATGCAGTGATAGCAAGTAAAATCCGAACAGATTTAAGCATTGCAACTGGTGAAAAGGTTTCATCATAGTCAACCCCATGAATTTGTTTATATCCTTTTGCAACCAGTCTTGCCTTATAGGTATGTACCTTACCATCCATGTCAGTCTTCTTTTTGAAGACCCACTTGCATCCTATAGGGTTGACTCCTACAGGAGGCTCTACCAAGGTCCAAACTTGGTTTGTGTACATGGAATCCATTTCAGATTTCATGGCTTCTAGCCACTTCTTAGACTCGGGACCAGTTATGGCCTCTTGGTAGGTCACATGCTCATCTTGATCCATGAGTAATACATCACCTTGATCTGTTATGAGATATCCATATCTCTCAGGTAGGTGACGTATCCTGCTTGACCTACACTGGTCTTGTTCTACTTGAGCAGGTTGCTCTTCCACAACTACTTATGTTTCCTGCTCTAATTCCTCCATAGGTGTATCGATGCTTTGTGATTCTTGAATTTCTTCAAGCTCTACTTTCCTCCCACTGATTCCTTTGGAAATAAAATCCTTTTCTAGGAAAACTCCAGTTCGAGCGACAAACACTTTGCCCTCTGAAGGATTGTAGAAGTAATACCCTCTTGTTTCTTTAGGATACCCCACAAATAAGCATTTGTCAGATTTGGGCTCAAGCTTAGTTGAAATTTTTCGTTTCACATAAACTTCGCATCCCCAAATCTTCATGTAAGACATATGTGGTTTCTTACCACTCCATATCACATATGGTGTCTTCTCAACCTTTTTGGATGGAACACGGTTAAGTGTGTAAGCTGCTGTCAATAGTGCACGTCCCCAAAAGGAGTTTGGAAGATCGGCGTGACTCATCATGGATCGGACCATGTCTAACAGGGTTCGATTTCTTCTCTCAGATACACCATTCCATTGGGGTGTTCCAGGAGGAGTAAGTTGGGATAGGATCCCACACTCTTTCAGATGGTCATCAAACTCTAGGCTTAAATACTCACCACCTCGATCTGATCGAAGAGTTTTAATATTCTTACCTAGTTGGTTTTGTACTTCATTCTTGAATTCCTTGAACTTTTCAAAGGACTCTGATTTGTGTTTCATTAAATACACATAACCATATCTACTGAAATCATCAGTAAATGTGATGAAGTACTGAAAACCTCCTCTGGCTGGTATGTTCAGTGGTCCACATACATCAGTATGTATGAGGGCCAAAAGATCATTAGCTCTTTCAGCTTTTCCTGTGAATGAAGACTCTGTCATCTTTCCAATTAAACAAGATCTGCATGTCTCATATGATTCATAATCAAAAGAGTCCAACAGTCCATCTTTATGGAGTTTGGAAATGCGTTTCTCATTTATGTGGCCTAATTGACAATGCCAAAGGTAAGTTAGATTTAACTCATTAGGTTTCATCCTTTTAGTATTAATGTTATAAATAGGCATTTCAAGATCAAGGACATATAGTCCATTGTTCATTTGTGTAGAAGCATAGAATATATCATTCAAATAAATTGAGCAACAATTGTTCTTTATTATAAATGAAAAACCAAACTTGTTTAAACAAGAAACGGAAATAATATTCCTGCTAATTGCAGGTACATAATAACAGTTCTCTAATTGAGTTATTAAACCACTAGGTAAAGTCAATACATAAGTTCCTACGGCTAAAGCAACAACCTTTGCTCCATTGCCAACTCGTAGGTCGACTTCACCTTTTGCCAAATCTCTACTCCTTTTTAGTCCCTGCACATTTGTACAAATGTGAGAACCGCATCCAGTATCTAATACCCATGATGTTGAAGTAGATAAATTAATTTCAATAACAAAAATACCTGAAGTTGAAGTCTCTACTCCATTCTTCTTATCTTCCAGGTACTTTGGGCAGTTTCTCTTCCAGTGTCTGGTCTTACCGCAATGGAAGCAGGTGCCTTCTTTTGCTATGCCTCCACTAGGCTTTAAAGCAGCAACGGTGGGTTTGGGTTTGGCAACTTCCTTGCCTTTCCCTTTATCACCCTGCTTAGTGGGCCTTTTGTTCTGTCTCTTTCCATTTCCGATCATCAGAATGGACTTCCCTTTTGACTTCAGATTTTGCTCAGCAGTTCTTAACATGGCGAGCAGTTCAGAAAGAGATTTATCCATATCATTCATATTGAAATTTAGGACAAATTGACTGAATCTATCTGGCAACGATTGCAAGATCAAATCAGTCGCAAGTTCCTTTCCGAGGGGAAAACCCAATCTCTCAAGGTTTTCCACATACCCAATCATCTTGAGCACATGGGGACCTACAGGGGCTCCCTCAGCTAACTTGCCTTGAAAAAGGGCTTTTGAAACTTTAAACCTCTCATGCCTCGCTTGCTCTTGATAGAGCATCTTCAGGTGTTCGATCATATCGAACGCTACCATGTTCTCATGTTGCTTTTGCAATTCTGAGTTCATGGTAGCTAGCATGAGACAAGAAGTTTCATTGGCATCATCGACATGCTTCTTATAAGCATCTCTTTCTTCCTTAGGTGCAGAACTAGGAGGTTCCTCTTCATGAACAGGTTTCTCCAAGACATACAACTTTTTATCATGTTTGAGGACAATCCTCAGGTTTCGGTGCCAATCCAGAAAATTTGTCCCAGACAATTTTTCTTTGTCAAGGATTAATCGTAAGATGTTGTTAGAGGTGTTTGTTGTCATGGTAATCTACATAAGAATTAATGAAAATATAAGTATCATTGACATATTTAATTAGGCATTTAATTAAATATGCTCCCACTATTTTAATCAAAACAAATGACCCTCATCATTTGATTAGGAAAATCCCGTTGGAAGATTTTCTAGTGGGTCGAGATCCATATTTCACTTCGTTCTAAGTCCGCATAGGCGGATTACACAAAACTAGGTTATTTAGGTAGGAACTCCTTCCAATTGTATTTAATACAACTCTCGAATATTTTAGTTGGGTGAATAACTCTTTATTCCAATCCATCACATGGATAATTCCTAACTCTTGCTTCTAAACATATATAATCTTATTATAATTTGTTTAGTCAAGTTTGACCCATTGTTTTAACAATTGGATATTACAATTATCCCATCGCACCTTACTAATATAGAACATGCACCTCGCGTAGGTGAAACCTACATTATCCGATACTAGTCTTGATGAGTGTTAAAACTTGGAAAGCATAAACTTAATATTTAATTTGAGGGAATTTGCAATTATTCTGATCTCACCGGCTTATTTATCATATAAATCGTCTCTCACATGCATCAATATACATACACATGCATCAACATACATATATAATGAAACAGTTATGGCCCCTAGCGCAATTGTTCTCCCAAGCCAATGAGAGAACCTAAGCTAACCTAATAACGATCTAAGCTTCTCCAAGCAAGATCTTCAAGGTTGTCCTCCTTTGGCACTGACTTCTTTGCTTTCTTCATAACATTACATTACATAAAGAAACTCGTTTTACATACGAGGGAGTGAGATGAGAAAAGAAGTTATATTGAGAGATTAAAAGAGAGGCACGACACGCAGGTCGTATTTTAAAACCCAAAACAAAATAAAGGAAAACTAAGGCCATAACCGATCACCACAAGACAATAATAAACACATTATTATTATTATTAATTCTTTTAATTAATTAAAACCAAATTAAATCTCGACGACCGATCACACTACGCAGAGTTAGCTGAACGAGTGAATTTTGCCTTGCGTTAACCGGTTAACCATATGCGTTAACCGGTTAACACTGTTTGAAAATTTGTTCATAATTTGTATTCTGTTTTGCGTTAACCGGTTAACCAAATACGTTAACCGGTTAACACTGTTGAAAAACTGTTAGAAAGCTGTATTCCGTTTCGTGTTAACCGGTTAACCATATACGTTAACCGGTGTCGCATTATGCGAAAAAACCGGCGGGAAAACAAGACAACAGAGCCGCCACCGTGCGTTATTTATCCCAAAAGAGGGAAAGGAAACGCTCAGAGTAAACATGGAAAAAGCATGGTCTCGCGACCAAAGAGAATGGGATCGGGAGTCGGTTATGCGAAGGGAAGGTATTAGCACCCCTACGCATCCGTCGTACTCGACGGGATCCACGCACAAAAGGAAGGAAAATGGTTGCTAAAACACTGCTCACAAACAAACAAACACTGGCTGAAAGAGACTCAAGAAAACAAACAAGACTGACTCGGCAGGATATCGTATCCTGGGCCTACTTAGTCTATCAAGCATAGACATCAGAGTCGAAGTAGTTCGGACTGGGAAAAACACATGCTCGCTAGGATGTCGCATCCTATGCATACGTATCTTCTCGGACTAAGAAGAATCAGAGCATCCGTAGCTCGGCTCACGCACGCAAACAAAACCACACAGGCAAACGTGGAATCCGAATGCCAATCGCTGGACTTACATCAGATTCCGAACCAAAACACACCCACACTGGAAACCAGATGCCACTTGATGGACTTATACCGGACTCCAAGCACACAACAAGAGGATACGGAATGCCAATCGCTGGTCTTACATCCATCTCCTGACACACACAACACAAAACAAGACGGGCGCCCGGAGAGATCGGCTCATCTCCTGCCTACGTACCTCATCTGGTATGAGGATCAGGGCGACGTAGTTCCCCTACGAAGGGACACAAGGCTAGCCTAACCAGATAACAGAGGGAGACACAACTAGGGAGACTAACTCGAGCCTAGATGTTATCATGCAAAAATCATCCCTAAGTCAAGGTTGCTAGCTAACTTGCACAGGGAGCAAGCCTATCTTAATCAGCTCAAACAGCAAAGCAAACAATCACAAATAGCACACACTATATACACACAAGTGGGGCTCAATCAAGGGGTTAGGCTGCAAGAGCAAGCCATCGGTATCTGGGTGATGTTAGCTCTTAACCTTGACATTGAGAGCCGAGGTGAAGCCAGATGAAAGGTGAGTGAAGATTAGACTTCACATCTCTTATCCCTGGTCAGGGAGAGCTTCAGACAATGAAGTGTGGGTCCAGAAAGTGGGAACCCTTCTACACTTATGACACTGACTCAACTGATCTTGGGTTAATGTCCACAAGGCATCAACATGTGATGTGAGCCAAGGGACGACACAACAGAATAGCAGGAGGTGGACTACACACCTCTTGTGTCTACCAATTGCCTTAACAAAGGTCTTTCCTGCTTGGGGACAAAAATAAACAAGCACAACCATTGCCTCTTAAGGAGGACTTCAGACAGGTGCCTGGCCAAGTAACAGGCCAGGTCTTCCAGACTACATGGAGAAGAAATCATTATACCTCAGTGCAAATGCTATCAAGCAAAGCAAAGCAAGTTCTCAAAGAACTATTAGCAACTAATGTACCTGAAATCAATCAAATACAATCAGTACTCAGACCAACCAACATTAAACAGCAAAAGTCAACAGTTAATCTGTACAGTCAAACACAATCACAATGCACAAAGGTGCAAGCCCTAAAGCTCAAACTCAAGTATCAAACCCTACAAAACAAAGTCAAAGTTAGCCATAGACAAGTCACAAGTCAACTCCAATGGAGGCACATCATCAAGCATAGGCCATTGTGCTATTAACCTGAAACACAACTCAAAAGTGAGAGCACAAGACCACTAGTACAAGACTAGGGTCAAAATGAGATCAAAAAGTCAAAACAGAACATGAAACTTATCCAAAATCAAGATCAAACAATTAAGAATCCAACCCAAGTGGTTCCACATTCATATCATTCATCATCATCATTTCATGAAGGAAAAGGCACAAAACATGCAATTTGCAACCTCAAAGGACCAAACAGAATGATCACAATCAAATCAATATCAAAACATTTCAATAAAACCCCAAAAAATTCATGATCAAACAGAATTCACAACATGTCAAGCACACCAAATTTCAGCTCATTTGGATCAAGGGAAGTAGGTCAATGAAATTCATAAAGTCCAGACAAATTCATACAAGCTCATACAAAGCATCAAAACATGCATCCACTTCAACCAATCATAAAACAGCAATCAAACATGATAAATGAATGGGACCAAAGCCAAAATGCACTTCAAGATGTCCACAATACTCATGCCAAATTTCACATCCATCCCATTAATAACCAGAATTTCACAAACCAAATACAAACATGTGTCACCAAAATGTCAACAAATGACCAAACAGGGGAGGAAATTCCAATCAAACAGGAAATGGATTCAAAAATTCCAGAAAAATTCACATGTATTCTCAACATTCATAAGTATTCTTATGCAAAAATCCAGCTCAATTCAAGTTTAAATGGCAAGGAAAATAAAATCAATAAGATGCACAAAGCATGGCATGACACAAAATGTAACACCTCAAAGATCATGTCATAACTCTCAATCCAGGAACTCAAAAATTACAAACCACATATCAAAATGCTCAGGAAAGAGTCAAGATCATGCATATAAAATTTCATGAATTTCTAATGAAGCATCAAGATTTTATGATCAAAATGGTGAGCATGGTGCACAAAGGACACATTCAAACAATCCCTAGCCAAATAATTTTTCCACACGTGCACAATATGATTAAAAATAACCAAAAAATCCAGCACATCACAAGGAGAATGGCACAAAAAATTGCATCAAATTTGGATCAAAATTGAAGGAGTTATGATTTTTCTAAGATTGATGATCAAAATGAAATAAAAATTTAAAAAGGAAAAGAAATGAAATGATTTTAAATGCTGCAGTGGCAAAAGCGTAAATAAGTGGCCACTTAAGTGAAACGCCGCGTTTCACTTAAGGGCGTGGCAACGCGCGAGTGGACAGAAACCGCGGGAAACAGGAATTTGAAAACGAAACGAAGAAGCACGGATCAAATAGCATTCTGGCATTGTTCTTGAGCATTCATACACATTCATCATTCCAGAAATTCAACATGAACAAATTCTCACTAAAATCATCGTGCCTTATATCAAAATGACCGGCGTTTAACATACATCATGAATCTAGCAAGCATTTAACCTAAATCTACTCATGCTTCACGAATCAATCAAATTAAGTTTCACACTCAAATGTTCAAATCAAGATATCTCCTTCGATACTCAACGAAAATTCATGATTCAAGTTTCAGAATGCTCAGCAATGAACGATCTATTGAAGCCATATCTTAATTACAACAATTATTGAGATCGAAATCTAACCTCTTGGAGATGGCAGTGTTGGATTTGTGCGTTCCAAGGTCTGAAATGCTGAAACAGGTGATGATTGATGATGTAGAAGATGATTGGAATAGGTCTTGTAGCTCGCTTATGCTCCAACTTCAAGAATCATCAATTTGCCATGGATGAACTTGATGATGACAGTCACGATTTCTCAATGCTTTGGCCAAGGTTTTGTGAAACAGTTCTTCAATAATACCTGTAGAAGATAGATCAAACAAGAACCAGCAAAAAGAGTGAAGAAATTCAATGGAAATGGTGAGAAAAAGTGTGAAAAAGTTTGAAGAAAATTGAGAGAATTTTGGTGATTTCTGAGTTTAGATCTGAAAAATGAATTGTCCTTAGGTTTCTGTTATGATTATGAACTTATATCATGTGTTAATTCAAATGCTAATCAAGATTAGGCAAAATTCAAGTGAATTAGCAAAAATGAAATTTATGCACAATTGGCCAAAATGCCCTTTTCACAATGCAGCCAATGTAACAGTAAAAATGCAATTTGAGCAAGTCATATTTGTCATTTAGAATGTGTTGGAATTGGTTTGGAGTGCAAATGCCATATATTTTTCAAAAACACAATTTTTCCCACCAAAATACAAATTTGTCCACTTGAAAAATGCCATTTTGATGTGTTGATTTTTGATGAAATGTGATGATGCATCATGAAAGTTCATGTCAAATGTGGTTTGCTCAAAAAAGAATCACCCAATTTGGCCTTTCCATTCAAAAGTTATGGCACTTTGAATTTCAACATTTTCTGAAAATGATTTGATCATAACTTGCCAACCACACATGAGAAATGAGTGTTCTTGGACTTTTTGGAAAGGTGAGAACAATATCTTCAACTTTCATGTTGGACAAAATTCTATTTGAAGCTTGTATGATGAAGTAAATTTGAGGAGAAGAACTTTCCATTCTTGACAGTTTCCAATTACAGGTCACCTGCTATTTTAGGAAACTTTTCATCTGACTTCAAATTCTTCAATCTTGATCTTTGAAATGTCAAATGAGACTTGTATGGACATGAATGAAGCCTTTCAAACCATCTCCCACCTTCAAATCCATAAAATCAGGCACAGTTGACCACAGTTGACCTCTTAGGGTTTCAGATGAAATTCAGCTTGACTGATGACTTCTGATCATCCAATCTTTGGCCAAACCACTTCAAAATGATCACATAATCATATGAACTTGATAAACCAACCCTAGGGCTTTGTCTCAATGGAAATTGCACTAGCTTGCTTGTTTGACTGATCTCTTGATCATCTTGACCTAATCTTGTCTGATGACTTGCACTTGGGCAAAGGACAATGCAATGTTATGCAGTGGACTACGTTATGTTAATGACCTAATATGAAAATGTATGTACAATGGGTAGGTGCAAATTTGAGGTGCTACAGCTGCCCCTATTCAATCAGCTGGGAACCCGAAGGGATGAGAGCAACGACTGTCAGACTTTCAGGGTAAACAGGGATTGAATACCAAGAACCGTAGAATTTGCATAATGCGGGGATCCACCAACGGAAACGTCCACTGGGATCTGCTGTTTATTGCTGGGGATTTTAATTTTTCTTCTTCAATGCATACAGCCACTCCCAGAAATCACAACGACGATGAATGGGAACAGAAATCACAACTAGATGCCAACGGACAACTAGGAAAAACTCGACGTATACCAAGACCAACGGAGAGGTAAATCAACTGGGGACGACCAGGAAGGGATACAACCATACGTCAGCGGACGACATGGGAAAAACTCAGTGTTTACCAAAACCAACAGAGAGGTAAGCCAACTGGGGACGACCAGGGAAAACTCGACGTTTACCAAGACCAACGGAGAGGTAACCAGACATCAACGGACGACGGATGAACTGGGAAGACTCGACCAGACGTCAACGGACGAAAGGGAGAAGCTCGACGTTTATCGACACCAACGGAGAAGGAGAAAACTCGACCAGACGTCAACGGACGAACGGGAGAAGCTCGACGTTTATCGACACCAACGGAGAAGGAGAAGCCACTTCACTAAGGAAGGGGTACAACAACCGGAAACTGAATAGGACGTCCACCAACGACCCTACTGGGGATTCTGGCTGGGAAGCAACCAGACATTAATGAATGACTGGAGAACTAGGGTATGCAATCAGACGTCAACGGACGAATGAGAAAAACTCAACGTTTATCGAAACCAACGGAGAGGTAAATCCGCATGGAGAAGGGTCAACTAGACGTCATCGGACGAATAGGAAAAACTCGACGTTTATCGACACCAACAGAGAGGAGGATTCTGAGGGGAATCACCTGGTATTACCAAATGATCCGTGGGGAATAAACAACTAGACGTCAGCGGACGACTAGGAAAAACTCGACGTTTATCGACACCAACGGAGAGGAGGATTAACCGGGGACGACCCTGTGGGGAAAGATATCAACTATACGCCAACATACGCATAGGAAAAACTCGACGTTTATCGACACCAACGGAGAGGAGGAAATCTTCACTAGGGAAGAAAAACGACGTTATGAACATCGAAGGATGATGTTTACCGACACCAAAAGAAGACCAGACACTTACGCATGACTGGGAAAGCACCGAAAGATGGTGTTTACCGACACCAAGGAAAACCAGACACTTACGTATGACTGGGAAATCACCGAAAGATGGTGTTTACCGACACCAAGGAAACAACACACGCGGGTGCTGACAGGACGACATCTACATATGTCAGGGCCAGGCTACACACTTGCAGGGGATCTCTGTAACACCCAGAATATTGTTAGATTAATTTAAATATTATTTTAATATGATTAATTGAAGGTAAAATGAATTATTAAATAACATTGGGAATTATTATTATTATTATAGATGTTATTTATTTTAATAATAATTAAATAAATAAAATAAATGGAATATGAAGAGTGGAAGGGTAAAAGTGGAAATGGATAAAAGAGGCCAAGGTGAGAACTCAGAGTGTTTTCACGTATTTTGCCTCAGAGTCAGAGAAAGGGAGAAACGCTGAAGAGAAAGAGAAGGAAGAGGAAAAGGCCAAAGATTGCTCAGAACTTCCTTCAATCCAAAGAGGTAAGGGGTCTGAACCTTATTAAACGATAATATGCGAGCAAATTCATGATATATGTTGGATTGTTGATGGATTTTGGGGATTTTAGGGAGATTGGGAAAGTTTGGGGTTTTGATGGAAATTCTCCGATCTGTGAGTTTTGTTGAGTTATATGCTTAGAAGCCCGCGCGTCCACTGTTTCCGCACTTAAAATCTTATTTATGCACATAACAGCCAAATGACGTTCGCCATTATGCCTTTGGCGTTCGCCATTTGGGCTTTTTTTCCAGAATAAGAGCGTTTAACGCTAATGGCGTTCGCCATTAGCCTAATGGCGTTCGCCATATCAGTTTGACGGACAGTTTTTCCAGAATAAGAGCGTTTAACGCTAATGGCGTTCGCCATTAGCCTAATGGCGTTCGCCATATCAGTTTGACGGACAGCTTTCGCGTTTTAAACTCCCAGATGTGATATCGTTGTAATATTGTTGTTGTTTTGTTGAGTTGTATGTCATGCTATTAATGATGATGATAACATGACTATATGATGCTGTTGTTGCTATGTTGATTATGATGCATGTTTGGTGTGCATGCATTCATGAAAGGCCGATGCCTAGTGATGAACGGACTGAGTTCCAATGATGTTGTTGACTCCGGGCTTGTGGAGAGGCTTGGTTCCTTGCGGGGAACTCGGATTCTATGGTGATGAATCTGGGAGTGGTGATCCTGTAGTTGGTCACAAAATGGGTATACCGAGTCGTGTTGAGTCATGCATGGGTGTGTGCATTGCATTTGATATGTTGTTTTGTTGATGTTCATGAGTATGTTGATTATGATGATTATGATGAGCTGTGTTGGCATATGTGAAATATATTTATGTTTATATTTCTGTCGTTATATTATTATTTAATAATGTAATTCTCACCCCTTCTGCATGTGTTTATGTTCATCTATGATGAGCAATGTGCAGATAAAGAGGAGTAGCTATTGTTGAGGTTTGAAGAATAAGTGTAGAGTTATTCTACGGAGTCGAGTCAAATGCTCTGGTCATGTGACACCGGGGTTATGGGATTCGATAGATAATTGGTTATTATTTACGTTGTTTATGATGACTAATATGTTGAGATGCTTTGTTGAGATAATGTTGAAACATTATTATGAATTGTTATATGATGAATGATAATATTTGTGTTGTTGTCCGCTGCGAAGTTTTAATAAAATAAATAATATGTTTTATGTTGTGATGCGATAAGTGTTATGTTGTAAGAAATGTAAACTCTTCTACATGTTGTACTCTGATAATTTATTTAAATATGTCGTTTGGGTAGAAGGGTGTTACATTAGTGGTATCAGAGCATAGTCAGTCCAGTCGAGTCATAATGTGATGTTTTCCCTGTTGGTCGATTAGTGTAAATGACACTGTCGATATTTAACGGTGGTGGTTGTGTTGTGCAGAGTATGGCTGGAGAAAATGACCGTGCGATTGCTGAGGCTTTGGCTGCTATGGCGCAGGCTATGCAGGCGCAGCAGAATCCGCCGGTCGACGAGTTTAAGAATTTGGGAAGGTTTCTGAAGAATAACCCTCCTACATTCAAAGGGCGCTATGATCCAGATGGTGCTCAGATTTGGCTGAGGGAAATTGAGAAGATTTTCCGGGTGATGACGTGTACTGAAGCACAGAAGGTGCAGTTTGGTACGCATATGTTATCTGAAGAGGCTGAAAACTGGTGGGATAACACTCGCCAGAGAATTGAAGTACCAGGTGCTGAGATGACTTGGGAAAGGTTCAAGACGGTCTTTCTGGAGAAATATTTTCCTGCTGATGTGCGATGTAAGAAGGAGATGGAATTTCTAGAACTGAAGCAGGGTAACATGTCTGTTGCTGATTACGCTTCGAAGTTTGAGGAGCTGGTGCAGTATTGTCCTCATTATAATGATGCTGATGCTGAGGAATCCAAGTGTGTCAAGTTTGAGAACGGGTTGCGTCCCGAGATCAAACAAGGCATTGGTTACCAGGAGATTCGTAGGTTTCCTACACTGGTTAATAAGTGCAGGATATTTGATGAAGATAGCAAGGCTAGGACTGCTCATTACAAGAGTCTTAGTGAGAAGAAGAATAAGGATCGTGGTAGTCCTTATGCATCTCCGAATGGTAAAGGTAAGCAGAAAGTAGTAGATGAGAAGAAGCCAAGTGGGGGAGGATCTCCCATAGCTGGTAAATGTTTCAAGTGTGGCGAGCCAGGCCACCGTGCTGATAGCTGTACCAAGAAAGTGCTGAGATGTTTCCGATGCGGTCAGGCTGGTCATAGAGTTACTGGATGTAAGGATGCTGGTCCGACATGTTTTAATTGTGGCGAGAAAGGCCATATCAGTTCGCAGTGCTCGAAACCGAAGAAGGCGGCTACTGCATCTCATACTACTGGTAGGGTGTTTGCCCTGAGTGGGGCTGAAGCTCCTAAAGAAGATAATCTGATTAAAGGTACTTGCTTGATTAATAATGTTGAATTGCTTGCTATTGTTGACACTGGTGCTACTCATTCGTTTATTTCGTATGAGTGTGCGACCAGGATTGGTGTGATTATGTCGTCCCTAGGCGGAAGTATGGTGATAGATACTCCTGCTAATGGTTCTGTGAAGACTTCTGTTGTCTGTCGAGGTTGTCATTTGACGATCTTTGAGAGAGAGTTCGTGATTGATTTGGTGTGCTTACCCTTGCACCAAATTGATATTATTCTGGGAATGAATTGGCTAGAATTCTATGGTGTGTTTATCAACTACTATAGGAAGACGGTGCGGTTTTCTGAAGTTGGTGAGAATGATGAGGCAAGATTTCTATCTGCTAGGCAGGTGGGGGATTTTGTGAAAGATGAAGCTCAGATATTCGCTTTATTTTGCGTCTCTGCAAGCGGATAAGAAAGTGGTGAGTGTCAGATTTGCCTGTTGTCTGTGAATTTCAGGATGTGTTTCCGGAGGATGTAAGTGATTTACCTCCAGAACGTGAAGTCGAATTTGCCATTGACTTAGTACCAGGTACGAGTCCAGTGTCGATGTCTCCTTATAGAATGTCGGCAACTGAATTAGTTGAATTGAAGAAGCAACTTGAAGAATTGCTTGAGAAGAAGTTTGTGCGTCCAAGTGTTTCTCCTTGGGGTGCACCAGTATTGTTAGTGAAGAAGAAAGAAGGTACGATGAGGTTGTGTGTCGATTATCGGCAGTTGAATAAGGTGACTATCAAGAATCGGTATCCATTGCCGAGGATTGATGATTTGATGGACCAGTTGGTTGGAGCTCATGTTTTCAGTAAGATTGATTTGCGGTCGGGTTATCATCAGATCCGAGTGAAGTCAGATGATATTGCGAAGACTGCTTCCCGTACGAGGTATGGTCATTATGAATACACTGTGATGCCGTTCGGTGTGTCTAATGCTCCAGGTGTGTTTATGGAATATATGAATCGTATATTTCATCCGTACCTTGATAATTTTGTTGTGGTGTTCATAGATGATATATTGATATATTCTAAGACGGAAGAAGAGCATGCAGGACATATGAGAATTGTTTTGCAGGTGTTAAGAGAAAAGAAATTATATGCAAAGTTATCTAAATGTGAGTTCTGGTTGAAGGAAGTGAGTTTCCTTGGCCATGTGATTTCGAGTGGTGGGATTTCTGTTGATCCTGCTAAAGTTGATGCTGTATTACAGTGGGAGACTCCGAAGTCTGCTACTGAGATACGCAGTTTTCTGGGGTTAGCTGGTTATTATCGCAGATTTATTGAGGGCTTCTCTAAGTTGGCGTTGCCGTTGACGCAGTTGACTAAGAAGGGTCAAGTGTATGTGTGGGATGCAGCTTGTGAAGCGAGTTTTGTTGAGTTGAAGAGGCGGTTGACCAGTGCTCCAGTGTTGATCTTGCCTAATCCTGGTGAGTCCTTCGTTGTTTATTGTGATGCTTCTTTGATGGGTCTTGGTGGTGTTTTGATGCAGAATGGTAAAGTTGTAGCTTATGCTTCTAGACAGTTGAAAGTTCATGAGAGGAATTATCCTACGCATGATCTAGAACTTGCAGCTGTTGTATTCGTGTTGAAAATGTGGAGGCATTATCTGTATGGTTCCAGATTCGAAGTGTTCAGTGATCACAAGAGTCTGAAGTATCTGTTTGATCAGAAAGAGTTAAATATGAGGCAGAGAAGGTGGTTAGAATTACTGAAGGATTTTGACTTTGAATTGAGTTATCATCCCGGTAAGGCTAATGTAGTTGCAGATGCGCTGAGTAGAAAGTCTCTACATATGTCTATGATGATGGTTCGGGAGCTTGAGTTAATTGAACAGTTCCGTGATATGAGTTTGGGTTGTGAAGTTTCCGCTGATAGTGTAAAGTTGGGTATGCTGAAGTTGACTAGTGAAATTCTGGAAGATATTCGGAATGGTCAGCAAGTTGATGTCGCTCTAGTTGATCATATTACTATGGTTAACCAGGGTAATGGTGGTAATTTTGAGATTGATGAGAATGGCATCCTGCGATTTAAAGGTAGAGTTTGTGTTCCTGAGGTGTCTGAATTGAAAAAGAGTATTCTTGAAGAGGGCCATAGGAGTGGATTGAGTATCCATCCAGGTGCAACTAAAATGTATCAAGATTTGAAGAAGTTGTTTTGGTGGGCTGGTATGAAAAGAGATGTTGCTAAGTTTGTGTATGCCTGTTTGACTTGTCAGAAGTCAAAGATTGAACATCAGAAACCGGCAGGTATGATGCAACCTTTGAAGATTCCTGAATGGAAGTGGGATAGCATTTCCATGGATTTTGTGACGGGATTGCCGAGGACGGTGAAAGGTAATGATTCTATTTGGGTGATTGTGGATCGATTGACTAAGTCGGCGCATTTCTTGCCGATGAAGATTAATCACTCTTTAGAGAAGTTGGCAGAGTTGTATATTGAGGAGATAGTGAGGCTGCATGGTATTCCATCCAGTATTGTGTCTGATAGAGATCCCAGATTTACTTCTAGATTTTGGGAAAGTTTGCAGAAAGCGTTGGGGACTAAGTTGAGGTTGAGTTCAGCTTATCATCCTCAGACTGATGGTCAGACTGAAAGAACTATCCAATCCTTGGAGGATTTGTTGAGAGCTTGTGTGTTGGAGCAGAGTGGTTCTTGGGATAGTTATTTGTCGTTGGTGGAGTTTACTTATAATAATAGTTTTCATGCTAGTATCGGTATGGCTCCATATGAAGCATTGTATGGTAGGAGGTGTAGAACTCCATTGTGTTGGTATGAACCAGGTGAGAGTGTTGTACTCGGACCTGAGATTGTGCAGCAGACGACTGAAAGGGTTAAGATGATTCAGGAGAAAATGAAGATTTCTCAGAGTCGTCAGAAGAGTTATCATGATAAGAGGAGGAAGGCACTTGAGTTCCAAGAGGGAGATCATGTGTTCTTGAGAGTTACTCCGACGACAGGTGTGGGTAGAGCTTTAAAGTCTAAAAAGCTTACTCCGAGGTTTGTGGGTCCGTATCAGGTTTTGAAGAGGGTTGGGGAAGTGGCGTATCGGATAGCTTTACCGCCATCGCTTTCTAATCTGCATGATGTGTTTCATGTATCTCAGTTGAGAAAATATATTGCGGATCCTTCGCATGTTGTTCAGTTGGATGATATCCAGGTGAGGGATAATTTGACCGTTGAGGTGTTGCCAATTCGGATAGATGACCGAGAAGAGAAGACCCTGAGAGGTAAGAAGATTGCTCTAGTGAAAGTTGTTTGGGGAGGTCCAGCTGGTGAGAGCTTGACTTGGGAGCGTGAAGATCAGATGAAGGAGTCGTATCCGGCTCTATTTGCTTGAGGTATGTTTTCGAGGACGAAAACTTCTAAAGTGGGGGAGAGTTGTAACACCCAGAATATTGTTAGATTAATTTAAATTATTTTTAATATGATTATTGAAGGTAAAATGAATTATTAAATAACATTGGGAATTATTATTATTATTATAGATGTTATTTATTTTAATAATAATTAAATAAATAAAATAAATGGAATATGAAGAGTGGAAGGGTAAAAGTGGAAATGGATAAAAGAGGCCAAGGTGAGAACTCAGAGTGTTTTCACGTATTTTGCCTCAGAGTCAGAGAAAGGGAGAAACGCTGAAGAGAAAGAGAAGGAAGAGGAAAAGGCCAAAGATTGCTCAGAACTTCCTTCAATCCAAAGAGGTAAGGGGTCTGAACCTTATTAAACGATAATATGCGAGCAAATTCATGATATATGTTGGATTGTTGATGGATTTTGGGGATTTTAGGGAGATTGGGAAAGTTTGGGGTTTTGATGGAAATTCTCCGATCTGTGAGTTTTGTTGAGTTATATGCTTAGAAGCCCGCGCGTCCACTGTTTCCGCACTTAAAATCTTATTTATGCACATAACAGCCAAATGACGTTCGCCATTATGCCTTTGGCGTTCGCCATTTGGGCTTTTTTTCCAGAATAAGAGCGTTTAACGCTAATGGCGTTCGCCATTAGCCTAATGGCATTCGCCATATCAGTTTGACGGACAGTTTTTCCAGAATAAGAGCGTTTAACGCTAATGGCGTTCGCCATTAGCCTAATGGCGTTCGCCATATCAGTTTGACGGACAGCTTTCGCGTTTTAAACTCCCAGATGTGATATCGTTGTAATGTTGTTGTTGTTTTGTTGAGTTGTATGTCATGCTATTAATGATGATGATAACATGACTATATGATGCTGTTGTTGCTATGTTGATTATGATGCATGTTTGGTGTGCATGCATTCATGAAAGGCCGATGCCTAGTGATGAACGGACTGAGTTCCAATGATGTTGTTGACTCCGGGCTTGTGGAGAGGCTTGGTTCCTTGCGGGGAACTCGGATTCTATGGTGATGAATCTGGGAGTGGTGATCCTGTAGTTGGTCACAAAATGGGTATACCGAGTCGTGTTGAGTCATGCATGGGTGTGTGCATTGCATTTGATATGTTGTTTTGTTGATGTTCATGAGTATGTTGATTATGATGATTATGATGAGCTGTGTTGGCATATGTGAAATATATTTATGTTTATATTTCTGTCGTTATATTATTATTTAATAATGTAATTCTCACCCCTTCTGCATGTGTTTATGTTCATCTATGATGAGCAATGTGCAGATAAAGAGGAGTAGCTATTGTTGAGGTTTGAAGAATAAGTGTAGAGTTATTCTACGGAGTCGAGTCAAATGCTCTGGTCATGTGACACCGGGGTTATGGGATTCGATAGATAATTGGTTATTATTTACGTTGTTTATGATGACTAATATGTTGAGATGCTTTGTTGAGATAATGTTGAAACATTATTATGAATTGTTATATGATGAATGATAATATTTGTGTTGTTGTCCGCTGCGAAGTTTTAATAAAATAAATAATATGTTTTATGTTGTGATGCGATAAGTGTTATGTTGTAAGAAATGTAAACTCTTCTACATGTTGTACTCTGATAATTTATTTAAATATGTCGTTTGGGTAGAAGGGTGTTACAATCTCACTGGGGATCAAGGTCACGACAGCGAGCAAATAGGAAGGAACACCAAGGATACCAGGTTGTAGGTTGTTAAATGGATAAACGACCGACAAGAAAGGCACCGGGGTACCAGACTAGGTATGCAAAAGATGACCAATCAAAAGGGATAAAGTTGCTAACTCGGAGCAAATATCCAAAAGGTGAAAGGAATATCAATACCGAAACTGGATAATGATAACCACAAAGAGGGGATTACATCTACCGGTTAGTAGGCAGAAAACCACAGAAAGGTAACCGTCATCGCTAGGATGAGCACAAAGGGTTAACTCCACACAGGGGAGAACAGAGGATTCACATCTACCGGTTAGTAGGTAGAAGACCACAAAGATAGGACTTACAACTACCGGTTTGTAGGTAGAGGCCACAAAATCCGCCAACAATCAGAATGAACCACAAAGGTTACCTCTGCTAGGGGATGAAAGTGGGATTTTACAACTACCAGTTATTAGGTAGAAAACCACAAAGATAGGACTTACAACTACCGGTTTGTAGGTAGAGGCCACAAAATCCGCCAACAATCAGAATGAACCACAAAGGTTACCTCTGCTAGGGGATGAAAGTGGGATTTTACAACTACCAGTTATTAGGTAGAAAACCACAAAGATAGGACTTACAACTACCGGTTTGTGGGTAGAAGCCTCAAATTCCGCTGAGGATAAGATGAATGAGTGCCGGTTAGTAAGCAACTACTCATATGTACCACAAGGAAGCACAGGAGACAGCCAATAGGAAGCCAATTCAGGATCGATCCAAAAGGCAATACTGAATCAAGACTCATCCTAATGAGGAAAGAACTCGATAGGGAAAACCCATCCCAAGGGGAGGGAACGGAAACAACCGTCATCCACGAGGATAAAACTCAGTGGGGAGCGCAGAAGGAATGGTAGACATTTTCTGCTTAAGGGGTCGACTCTATATGGAGAGATCAGACACACCCACATCTGCTAGGGGAATTGACCCAAGCTGGCAAGATACTACCAATTATGGGGAGTAACACTGTTGGGGATACCCGCTCACTTGCGGAGTCACTTGTTGGGAAAACACCTTTCTACCTTGCTGGGGAACCCAATTCTGAAATCGATCCAAAGGCGCGAGGCTAAACTCCTTCCAACAATCCATTCTCGGATGGTCACCACGGCCTGGGCTAATGGATATCAATGCAAATGCATAAGTTTTTTTTTGTTTTACACAATGCCCCATGATCATGGAAATGCTACGCACTAATGATGCAATATGCTATGCTTATCTAAATGATGAATGCATAAACACACGTCCTTCATAGACAACGTAGGGGAGCTCCAGGAACCTTGCTGAAGATTTCAATACCACGTCCATTTCCACCCTGCTGGGAAAAGATAAACTTCGCTGGGGATGACCTCCATCGAACCCGATCCGCTTGGAGATTACCCTGCTAGGGGAGGCAACCCATGCTTATCTCTACTGGGGATGATTTTCTCCGAACCCGATCTGCTTTGGAGATTACCCTGCTAGGAAGGCAGTAACCTTCAGGCTTTCTGAGGAGACACTGATCTCAAATCTGTTAGGGAGATAACCCTCTCACACCCACTGGGGAAGTACAGCCTATTGGACACGGAACACCTGTCGAGTCGCCGAACAGCGGCATCCATCGTCCACCCACAGTGTCGGCTTTCCACTTTTGAGAACTCCCAGACTCGCCTAGACTCTTCTGATTCATCCCACGAAGATCGAATTCCTGGGATTCATACAAACTTTCCAGTCCTTAGGCTTTGAAGAGTCTTCTTGATTAGCTTTCAGGGATTGTCGTCACAACTCTGTCACGAGCTTTTCACCGTTCGTCTGTCTATTGCCCCTGGTCGGGCTCTGCAGGGATCTCCTTTGTCAAAAGGTTTCATACCACTACCTGCCAGCGAATGAAGACATCTAACAGTACCTGCACAAGAGATTGTTAGATAAAAGCGTGCCCCAGGCGTGCCAACACTTCAACATCTGGGTCACTCAAACCTCCGAATAAGATTTCCAGATTTCAATCTTATAAGCACGCATCGGAAGGGACCTCTATGTTTCAAAATGCAAATATTCTTATCAAAACGAACGGATGTTTTCGTAATCAAAGCGATAATGAAAACAAAAACAAAACTATTTGACTGAACGCATTTATTGACTGAAAAAGGGTGGCTCAGAATCGAGCAACACACAGGAAGCAAACCCTGGAAAGAGGTGATTGCGCACAAAAGGAAAAATCTATCCTAATGGCAATGTGAAACCGTGATCTCATCGGGTTCCAACTCGGTTACACCCCATATGTCCTCAAGACTTTCCGCACTTTCGGCCTTCTGAACCAGACGCTTCCGATCGATCTCTGTCGGATACTAGCCGTGATGTCTTAACCAAAGCACAAACGATCATGCTAGACGCAGTTGTTCGTTTCAATCCCTCTCTTGCCTGGACCGCCCTTTCGGGTTTCAGTCCACCAGGATACCCTTTTTTGCCCAAGTCGCCCTTGTGGGGTTTTCGACTTGCCGGGTGTACAGTTCTTTTCTTTTATCATCCCTAACTTTTGCCCGAACCTTTTCTCTTTTTTTTTTGGTTCGCCGGGATGCCCTTTTTTGCCTGGACTCTTTTATTCTTTTTGTCCAGCGGGTCTCTTTTTACGAAGTATTTTCTAACTGCGTCCGCATTCACAGGGGATGGAAAATCCTCGCCACTCATGGTTGTCAGCAACAAGGCTCTGTCGGAGAAAGCCTTCTTGACCATGCTGGGGATTCCTGACTGTATATCCACTTACCCCACGATCGTCTTGAGGAAGAAGGATCCTTTTCAACACCACCTCTCTTCCATGGCACGCACGAGGTCGCACTTCTTAGTTAACAACACGCTTCATTTACTGGGTACAACTGCCCCATGACAAGTAACTGTCAGCCTCTTTTCGCAATCAGGCTCAATGCATCATACTGAGTCCTCATCCACTCATCCTTTTTCAAGTTTACGTCCAACGGGACCCTGCGACAAAACCTGAGTCTCAAATGGTAGTACAACCTTCATCCCATACCGGAGTGAGAAAGGTGTTGCCCCAGTAGATGCACGCACCGAAGTACGACACTCAGGATACCAACTTCGTACTCAGTCACCCTCGTTGGTGCATTCAAATGTTATCGGGGAAGCACTAGCTCATTCACTTTAAATTCTCCCCATCAGACATCAGAATCCGTTCGGATTCAGGGTCAGGCCCCTCCTCCGGGATCGGTCACTCTCAATCTTTCGATTCGAGCACCTCGAGATATCCTCATCAGGGAATTCAGACTTCCTGGGTTGAGAATCATCAATGGGTTATTGGGCGAGATAACCATACAATACCCTCCTCTTGGTTGCTTTCTGGGAGGTATACTGAATATCGTATTCGGTCGACACCATTTGCCCTCTCGCAACCCGTTCGTTCAATGCTAACTTCTCAAGCACATACTCGATCAGATCCATCTTGGACATCCACAAAGTGGTATGAACCAGCATGCTGTCTCAATCGGCGAGCAACCTATGCCAAAGTACATCAAGTTTTCTCGAGCAGTGAGTGTATTGTTTCACAGTCGATAAACTTTTTGCTTAGGTAAATTGCATGCTCTTTTCGACAAGACTCGTCATGCTGACCTAATACACACCTCATAGACCCCTTGAGGGCTGTCAAGTACCAGATTAACAATTGTTTCTTCCACAGAATGTCTCAGAATCAGAGGTTCCTGCTACTCATTCTTTTATCTTTCCATGCCCCTTGGCAGTCATCATTCCACCAGACCATTTGATTTCTTTCTTTTTTTGGTTTTTGGTTCAGGCGTTTCTTGCACTGTTCTTTTTTTTTTTTTAGCAGGATCGACCTCGACTCCTCTTATCCGCTTACAATAAGCCTCGGCAGCTTGCCGGACAGCACTCCATAAGTGCGCGACTTCGAACTCAACAGTATGAGTTATCTCTGCCTGTCAAACAACTTGATCCACCGGATGCCCCTCTTCTGCTTGGGACTTTGCCATCATGTCATCAACATGGCATTCGCTCTCACGATGAGTCATATCATGAAACAAAGTCACCGTAGCCCTTTGATCCGTGGCATCGGCCTTCTTCTTCACCTTATAACAAGAAGGTACTCTTTGGTGTGATGGACATTGTTTACTCCATATCATCTGGCGACAATTACACTTGATTTTGGCCAGAAAGCCATCCATGAGGGTAAACACCGAGAATTGAGCTGTACTATCAACCAATACATCAATGTAAAGTACCGGGAATTCATCTTTCGAACTAGCTCTATTCACGTCTCGATAGTCCACACACATTCTCATCTTTTAGCACCGGTTTCCGCTTCACTGGAGGACAGTCTTCTCTCCATGGTAGCTCGTGCCCCACAACATGGGTATTCCACCCTGGTGTATCTTGATGCAACCAGGTGAAGATATCAACCCGCTCTTTCAACAGGGCTACCATTCTGTTCTCAACTCACCTCTGAAGCGGCCTCAACTTTCATTTCCCTTCTGACCTCGGCGGTACTTGAAATATCAATCTTGAATCGCTCCTCGTGCGGTTGAATCACCTTCTCCTCTTGTTTCAACAAGCTGGCTAATTCTAGCAGATCACAATCTTCTTCGCCTTCTTCTTCGGCATGATAGATCGGATTGTCGAAGTCATGCAGAGGTGTAACCAAATTGTTATCGATAAGATCAGGAAGGTAATCACTTTTGTGGTCGGAACCAAATGAATCAAAAGGAAAGAGAATAAAAACATTGCCATTTTTATTTTTATTTTTTTAAAACTGCAAAAAGTGAAAAACAGGGAACACCGCTTTAATCACAAAAACATCCATTTATTACTGATGCAAAATGTTGCACAATGAAACACATGAGATGGCCCTTACAATGGACCATTACGTTTCGGGCAAAACGTATGGCTTTCATGCAAACAAAATAAAACCAGAAATCCTACACCTCAGGATGAGTGACAGTGGTGATTTTGGAGGCCTTCCAGTTGCCTGGTACGCACGACTTTATCCACAACTCGAGCTCGCGGTCACGGTCGGTCTCTTCACTCACTGAACAAGCATGATCAGAATCCAGCATTCCTGCACTGACAAATATGTACGGCGGACGACGTCCTCTGTTTGGTCTAGACGACTCTTGATCTGGATAACCAATCCCGAACATGTCTGCCTTTACCACTATGTCAATGATCCTGCCCCAGCCTTGGGCCTCTTGGTTCTTCACCACCTCCAAAGCTTGTTTATAAGAAGAAATGGACAACTTCTTCTCCTTCTCAGTAACAACAGCATTCTCCACCTTGACGGTTTCGATTGCTTGACTGGGTGTTTCAAATTTTTCACTGTCCATTTCCACCATCTTCTGGGTCGTGTCTCTCATCAATCCCTCTGTGGTGGCAGCCGCACAACAAATATCAACAGCAGGGAAAGCTCCATCCTGCATCAGAGGTTTTGAGACCACAGACATTGGGACCTTTAACTGATCTTCCTCAGTCACCCCCATTCCTCTCTTGACCTTTTTCACCATCTTCATCTTTACAGGACCCTGCCTGGGTACAGGGTTGGCCCCCCCATTCATTATCTGTGCCAAGCTGATGGTCTTAGAGTCCACCATGTCTTGGACGACATGCTTAAAAGCTCTACAGCCCTCAATGCTGTGTCCGGGTGCCTCAGAATGGAACTCGCACCTGGCATTCTCGTCATAGTGTGCAGGCCTCTTCTGCCGTTCTATGGGAATCAATATCCTCGGCCGGACTAACCCCAAATCCCTCAATCTTCTGAACAGAAGGGTATAAGTCACAGGCGGATCCTCAAACTGACGATCCTCCTTCTTCTTCTTCACCTGGCTCTTAGCTCTCGGTGCCTTCTGTTGAGGTGGTGGTTGTTGCTGTGGTACAAGTGAATTACCAACAAGAGTGGTTACAGTGGCAGCGTAAGGGTGATAACGATCCTGACTGCGTTCCCTTTTTACCGGCATACCAACTGACTCAACCTCCTTCTTGAACGGACCACTGTCAGAGGGTTTCTTGGCTACAGTGCCAGAGGGTTTGTTCACTTCGGAGGACGGAGCCTTCCCCTGAACTTTCTCCACTATCAGCCACTTCTCAATCTTGTCCCATCTCTCAGACATGGCTTTCTGCCCCAAGGCAAGCCCTTGCACAACACTGAACAAATCCCTCACCATCTCTTTCAGTTCAAGGATGTCGGCGTTGGGAGGATCCATCATTTTGGATTTTTTGCCCCTAGCAGGATATCTGAGCAAACGAGCTATACACACTGGTTGACACCTACAAAACAGCAAATGGGTTAGTATGACTCACACATGCAACGTCTATCCGTACCAGGAATATTCCGTCCTTTGATTCTAGCATCACTGAGACAAATAATTTTTCATCAATAACAATCTGACATCTGGATGTCCCTCAACCAGAATCTCAATCAACAATGGACCCTGAGTACGGATCGACATGGGTTGAATGCAGATGAATGCGAAATGGGATGATGCAAATGCATGAATGCAGGTCACTGGGCCACCAAGTCGTCTGAAGACCCATTCTCTGAACCAGTCACAGTCAACTGAGTCACCATAAATCCGACTTGGGGAGTTCCGAAATAAACGGAACCGGAGATTACATCATCATTACAGAAACATCCGCTGAACGGATGACAGCCAGATCCTCTGAACAGGTACTCTCAAATTCAACCCGGGGATCCGAAATAAACGGAACCCGCTGATAAACCACGGACAGATCCGGCGTCCCAGAAATAAATGTCCATAATCCATAGTCACCATCAGTACCAAGAGTCACCAACAAGTCACCGACTGTACCTGTTAAAATGATCATTCCCTCCCCACTCACGGGTGTCATCTAGGCCAGGGTAAAGTCAAGAGAAACACAGCATAAATAACCTTTCACAGAATATCATCATATACACACCCAAAGTATGTAACGATAATACCCCACCAGGGTCTGAACTGCTCGTGATATCAATGTTCCGCTAAGTGGCGCATACCACCCGCTTCCCATGAATCACTCTATTCCTAGGTTTCCTAGATTTCACTCATAGCCTGGGTATTGGGCCTTTTACCTCGAGTAACTCCCACCCCCAAACAGAGAAACACAGCCAGCACAGCAGATGAATATGAATGAATGCAAACATTAATGCACACATAAATGCAAACAATAAACAATGAATGCAATCAATAACACAGCAAAAAGCAACCAAAGCCATAACCTAGAGAACGCTAGGAGAGACTCGCTTAGGGAAGATGGACCAGCAAGAGGTCAACTTCTCTATAGTCCCCAGCAGAGTCGCCAGCTGTCGCATTACGCGAAAAAACCGGCGGGAAAACAAGACAACAGAGCCGCCACCGTGCGTTATTTATCCCAAAAGAGGGAAAGGAAACGCTCAGAGTAAACCTGGAAAAAGCATGGTCTCGCGACCAAAGAGAATGGGATCGGGAGTCGGTTATGCGAAGGGAAGGTATTAGCACCCCTACGCATCCGTCGTACTCGACGGGATCCACGCACAAAAGGAAGGAAAATGGTTGCTAAAACACTGCTCACAAACAAACAAACACTGGCTGAAAGAGACTCAAGAAAACAAACAAGACTGACTCGGCAGGATATCGTATCCTGGGCCTACTTAGTCTATCAAGCATAGACATCAGAGTCGAAGTAGTTCGGACTGGGAAAAACACATGCTCGCTAGGATGTCGCATCCTATGCATACGTATCTTCTCGGACTAAGAAGAATCAGAGCATCCGTAGCTCGGCTCACGCACGCAAACAAAACCACACAGGCAAACATGGAATCCGAATGCCAATCGCTGGACTTACATCAGATTCCGAACCAAAACACACCCACACTGGAAACCAGATGCCACTTGATGGACTTATACCGGACTCCAAGCACACAACAAGAGGATACGGAATGCCAATCGCTGGTCTTACATCCATCTCCTGACACACACAACACAAAACAAGACGGGCGCCCGGAGAGATCGGCTCATCTCCTGCCTACGTACCTCATCTGGTATGAGGGTCAAGGCGACGTAGTTCCCCTACGAAGGGACACAAGGCTAGCCTAACCAGATAACAGAGGGAGACACAACTAGGGAGACTAACTCGAGCCTAGATGTTATCATGCAAAAATCATCCCTAAGTCAAGGTTGCTAGCTAACTTGCACAGGGAGCAAGCCTATCTTAATCAGCTCAAACAGCAAAGCAAACAATCACAAATAGCACACACTATATACACACAAGTGGGGCTCAATCAAGGGGTTAGGCTGCAAGAGCAAGCCATCTGTATCTGGGTGATGTTAGCTCTTAACCTTGACATTGAGAGCCGAGGTGAAGCCAGATGAAAGGTGAGTGAAGATTAGACTTCACAGCTCTTATCCCTGGTCAGGGAGAGCTTCAGACAATGAAGTGTGGGTCCAGAAAGTGGGAACCCTTCTACACTTATGACACTGACTCAACTGATCTTGGGTTAATGTCCACAAGGCATCAACATGTGATGTAAGCCAAGGGACGACTCAACAGAATAGCAGGAGGTGGACTACACATCTCTTGTGTCTGCCAATTGCCTTAACAAAGGTCTTTCCTGCTTGGGGACAAAAATAAACAAGCACAACCATTGCCTCTTAAGGAGGACTTCAGACAGGTGCCTGGCCAAGTAACAGGCCAGGTCTTCCAGACTACATGGAGAAGAAATCATTATACCTCAGTGCAAATGCTATCAAGCAAAGCAAAGCAAGTTCTCAAAGAACTATTAGCAACTAATGTACCTGAAATCAATCAAATACAATCAGTACTCAGACCAACCAACATTAAACAGCAAAAGTCAACAGTTAATCTGTACAGTCAAACACAATCACAATGCACAAAGGTGCAAGCCCTAAAGCTCAAACTCAAGTATCAAACCCTACAAAACAAAGTCAAAGTTAGCCATAGACAAGTCACAAGTCAACTCCAATGGAGGCACATCATCAAGCATAGGCCATTGTGCTATTAACCTGAAACACAACTCAAAAGTGAGAGCACAAGACCACTAGTACAAGACTAGGGTCAAAATGAGATCAAAAAGTCAAAACAGAACATGAAACTTATCCAAATCAAGATCAAACAATTAAGAATCCAACCCAAGTGGTTCCACATTCATATCATTCATCATCATCATTTCATGAAGGAAAAGGCACAAAACATGCAATTTGCAACCTCAAAGGACCAAACAGAATGATCACAATCAAATCAATATCAAAACATTTCAATAAAACCCCAAAAAATTCATGATCAAACAGAATTCACAACATGTCAAGCACACCAAATTTCAGCTCATTTGGATCAAGGGAAGTAGGTCAATGAAATTCATAAAGTCCAGACAAATTCATACAAGCTCATACAAAGCATCAAAACATGCATCCACTTCAACCAATCATAAAACAGCAATCAAACATGATAAATGAATGGGACCAAAGCCAAAATGCACTTCAAGATGTCCACAATACTCATGCCAAATTTCAAATCCATCCCATTAATAACCAGAATTTCACAAACCAAATACAAACATGTGTCACCAAAATGTCAACAAATGACCAAACAGGGGAGGAAATTCCAATCAAACAGGAAATGGATTCAAAAATTCCAGAAAAATTCACATGTATTCTCAACATTCATAAGTATTCTTATGCAAAAATCCAGCTCAATTCAAGTTTAAATGGCAAGGCAAATAAAATCAATAAGATGCACAAAGCATGGCATGACACAAAATGTAACACCTCAAAGATCATGTCATAACTCTCATTCCAGGAACTCAAAAATTACAAACCACATATCAAAATGCTCAGGAAAGAGTCAAGATCATGCATATAAAATTTCATGAATTTCTAATGAAGCATCAAGATTTTATGATCAAAATGGTGAGCATGGTGCACAAAGGACACATTCAAACAATCCCTAGCCAAATAATTTTTCCACACGTGCACAATATGATTAAAAATAACCAAAAAATCCAGCACATCACAAGGAGAATGGCACAAAAAATTGCATCAAATTTGGATCAAAATTGAAGGAGTTATGATTTTTCTAAGATTGATGATCAAAATGAAATAAAAATTTAAAAAAGAAAAGAAATGAAATGATTTTAAATGCTGCAGTGGCAAAAGCGTAAATAAGTGGCCACTTAAGTGAAACGCCGCGTTTCACTTAAGGGCGTGGCAACGCGCGAGTGGACAGAAACCGCGGGAAACAGGAATTTGAAAACGAAACGAAGAAGCACGGATCAAATAGCATTCTGGCATTGTTCTTGAGCATTCATACACATTCATCATTCCAGAAATTCAACATGAACAAATTCTCACTAAAATCATCGTGCCTTATATCAAAATGACCGGCGTTTAACATACATCATGAATCTAGCAAGCATTTAACCTAAATCTACTCATGCTTCACGAATCAATCAAATTAAGTTTCACACTCAAATGTTCAAATCAAGATATCTCCTTCGATACTCAACGAAAATTCATGATTCAAGTTTCAGAATGCTCAGCAATGAACGATCTATTGAAGCCATATCTTAATTACAACAATTATTGAGATCGAAATCTAACCTCTTGGAGATGGCAGTGTTGGATTTGTGCGTTCCAAGGTCTGAAATGCTGAAACAGGTGATGATTGATGATGTAGAAGATGATTGGAATAGGTCTTGTAGCTCGCTTATGCTCCAACTTCAAGAATCATCAATTTGCCATGGATGAACTTGATGATGACAGTCACGATTTCTCAATGCTTTGGCCAAGGTTTTGTGAAACAGTTCTTCAATAATACCTGTAGAAGATAGATCAAACAAGAACCAGCAAAAAGAGTGAAGAAATTCAATGGAAATGGTGAAAAAAGTGTGAAAAAGTTTGAAGAAAATTGAGAGAATTTTGGTGATTTCTGAGTTTAGATCTGAAAAATGAATTGTCCTTAGGTTTCTGTTATGATTATGAACTTATATCATGTGTTAATTCAAATGCTAATCAAGATTAGGCAAAATTCAAGTGAATTAGCAAAAATGAAATTTATGCACAATTGGCCAAAATGCCCTTTTCACAATGCAGCCAATGTAACAGTAAAAATGCAATTTGAGCAAGTCATATTTGTCATTTAGAATGTGTTGGAATTGGTTTGGAGTGCAAATGCCATATATTTTTCAAAAACACAATTTTTCCCACCAAAATACAAATTTGTCCACTTGAAAAATGCCATTTAGATGTGTTGATTTTTGATGAAATGTGATGATGCATCATGAAAGTTCATGTCAAATGTGGTTTGCTCAAAAAAGAATCACCCAATTTGGCCTTTCCATTCAAAAGTTATGGCACTTTGAATTTCAACATTTTCTGAAAATGATTTGATCATAACTTGCCAACCACACATGAGAAATGAGTGTTCTTGGACTTTTTGGAAAGGTGAGAACAAGATATTCAACTTACATGTTGGACAAAATTCTATTTGAAGCTTGTATGATGAAGTAAATTTGAGGAGAAGAACTTTCCATTCTTGGCAGTTTCCAATTACAGGTCACCTGCTATTTTAGGAAACTTTTCATCTGACTTCAAATTCTTCAATCTTGATCTTTGAAATGTCAAATGAGACTTGTATGGACATGAATGAAGCCTTTCAAACCATCTCCCACCTTCAAATCCATAAAATCAGGCACAGTTGACCACAGTTGACCTCTTAGGGTTTCAAATGAAATTCAGCTTGACTGATGACTTCTGGGCATCCAATCTTTGCCCAAACCACTTCAAAATGTTCACATAATCATATGAACTTGATAAACCAACCCTAGGGCTTTGTCTCAATGGAAATTGCACTAGCTTGCTTGTTTGACTGATCTCCTGATCATCTTGACCTAATCTTGTCTGATGACTTGCACTTGGGCAAAGGACAATGCAATGTTATGCAGTGGACTATGTTATGTTAATGACCTAATATGAAAATGTATGTACAATGGGTAGGTGCAAATTTGAGGTGCTACAACCGGTTAACACTGTTTGAAAATCTTTTAGAAAACAATATTCCGTCTTGCGTTAACCGGTTAACACTGTACGAAAATTTGCTAGAAAGCACAACTCTTGTGCAGTCACAACCCCAATCGCATAACTCTCTAACAACACAACCCTCACTACGCCAAAAAGGTTTTTTAACAGCGCATCTTAGACAGCGCTTTTAAAAGAAAGCGCTGTCTAAGGTTAAAATAAAATAAAACACGGAAAATGTTCTAAAAATTTAATGAAAGCGCTGTCTAAGGGGGGGTCTTAGACAGCGCTTTTAGAAAGCGCTGTCTAAGGGGGGGTCTTAGACAGCGCTTTTAGAAAGCGCTGTCTAAGACCCCCCCTTAGACAGCGCTTTTGAGAAAGCGCTGTTTAAACTGATTTTAATTTTTAACGATGTAAGAGAAAAGTAGCAGAAGAAAATAACACCAGTTTAGTCAGCGAGTGACTGAGTGATGAGCATGAAGATGAAAATGGAGGAGCAAGAAAATCTAAACCTAATCCCCCCAACAGCAACCCTAGAAATAGACAAAGACCTCACTCTCCTACCATGCATCAAACTCAACCTCACCGTACACCCTTCCACACCTTCATCCTCCATAACAAACCAAATCGACGAATGGAAAACCAAACGAGCCTTACTCGATTTTCTCCAAACCTCTCATTCTCTTCCCTTTCCTCTCCCCGAAGAAGATCTTCAATTCAAACGCTTCAACAAAGACCTCAAAAAGCGTAAACGCGAAGATCCCGTCGTTTACGGTACACTCCACATCTGGGACCTGTCGTTTTTGAGTGAGAAGAATGAAAACGACGTTGTGAAATGGAGGAATGGTCTTCGGAATGTCAATCGGAGTTCCAGGCGCGAACCGGATACGGTTGTTGTTAGTGGTGTGCCGTCGCGGTGGTTCGCGGAGACTAGGGTTTCTTCTAAACCTTCTATGCTTGTTACTCATACCATTTTTTCAAAGTTTGGCAAGATAAGGTTTGTTTTGAATACAATTTATAGCTTTTATGTGCTTATTTTGGGATATCATGGGGGTATTTGATCTATGTTGCTGATTCCACCTTAATGTAAACGACCTTTGTTGTTATCGTAAGATTTTGTTGTAGAATGTTCAAATTTAAGTGTCAATTGGCTTCTGCTACCATTTCATAATATATGCAAATTGTTGATCTTATGTCACAAAAATTATTCCCTCTTTTGCAGCTTACTACCGTGGAGCCATGGGTATTTTGCTTGTATATGACGTTACTGACGAATCTTCTTTTAACAGTAATTTTCTCTTCCTCACACTCTCGTGTTGCATGCTATTCCTCTTTCATCATTTCCACTCCTTAAATCCGGATTTACTTAAATCTTAATGTCTTAGTAGAACACCCATTATATTCAGCCAATTCAATTATTCAACAGTTCAATTGGACAATTTGGCTTGCAATGTGTTTTAAGTTCTTTTACATGACAATACAACTTATTTTACTGTGTCCAGATCATGTGCTTCAAATGTATTTTTATTTCTTTTCTACATGGCAAATAGTCTTATATCATCTTGTGTCCATATATCAGGAATTGGATTCGTAACATTGAGCAGCATGCTTCTGACAATGTTAACAAGATACTGGTAGGCAACAAAGCTGATATGGATGAAAGCAAACGGGTATGTCATCTATCATCCTTACTTATACTCTTGCCAATCGCGCCTTTCTTGAAACCAAGAAGGCTCAAAGCAGGAACCACAGACTGCACCTGGCTTATGGTCATGGTGTTTGTTGTTAACAACTATGGTATTCCTAAATTTCTGAATATGTGTGAATATAGATCAAACCTATGTTGTTGTGACATCCACATCTTCATTCTTTAGTTTAACTGTTTATCCAAATAGGCATTAATTTGCTTAGTTAATATGTTTGAACTTGTTAATAGCTAGTTAGTTAATTCTTTAATAAGCTTTATATATCGATGTTTTTGAACGGGTGAGATCTTTGGGTCATGGTTTTGAATAGCTTGAGCTTAGGTGAAAGTGTGATTGATCCGGTCAAATAGCCGAAGTGTAAACAATGCAGTTCACAATTCTACTGGTTGAATGGCTCGCGGTTTAGTCTTTGAAACATTGCGAGCTTCTTGTATGCATCTTTTCATAGCTTTTGTGTGCTTATAAATTTAAAATTCTTCACTTATGATGAGTTTCAAATGGCTAGATGTATGACTTTATCAAATAGGTCATGCCAGGTTTGTAGTATGTAATGTATGGTTGGTTTTTATTTTTTGATTGATGGCTCTTGATGACTTACATTTGATTGCCTGTTCTGTGTTTACCTAGGACTGAGGTGCACGTGTAATGATTATTGTGGCCAGTTATGAAATAGGAAATTCTTGGTTAAAAACTCAATATTTGGAATAGTTAATCTTCTATTTCCATAAAAATAACCTATCTGTACTAACTTCAAACAGAATGTGTGTGGATGCTGTGTGTTTTGTTCAACACATGCAACTGGTTGTTTGTGGTTGTGCTGTGCCCCAGCAGTGTTTTTGTTATTCTTCTGAGCAGTAGCTATTTTGCTGTTGCCACTACCCTTGGCTGTTCTGTGGTTTTTGACGGTTCTGTTATTGAATTTCTGTTCAGTTCTGCTTAATCTTTTCAATATTGATGCATTATGTAATTTTGCTTTTTTCATGCATGCTATTTTGATAGGATTTTTCAATCTGTATCCTGATGTCATAATACTCTATCATTTGAGACTTACATAATCAAGACTGACAACACATACTACTCTTAGCAGGGCCAATGGAGAGGTGTTGACCCTGTCGTCTTTTTTAAAGATGACACAATTATTAATAGTATAAGGGACTTTTATGGGATTGATGAGGGTTTTCCATTCAATGGCCACCTTATTACACGAAACAGTGATACCAGTCACGTGAAAAGAATTTACTATGTCTCCAAGTTTGTCAAGGATATTCTTGAGTTGAACTTTTCAGCTGGGCAGCAACTGAAAATAACCTCAGTTGGCATGAAGATGTTTGTAAGTATACTTTATTCTCAATTTAGAGATATTGCTGGTCTTGTTAGAATTTTTATATTACATGATTGTCTTATTTTATTTGTCATCCATTTTTCGGGTTTAAATAAATACTACCTCCGTTCTTCTATATAAGAGACAACTCGTTTTTTAGATTCATTGAATATCAAATGTATTTGGTCGGTTATAAAGGGCCAGAGGTCGTAATAATTTGTGGGTAATCTCACCATTAGAAGGCCTAAATACATTGGTTGGTAGATATGGTGTTGGCGCTGGGTTTGGGAGGCATTCTGTCAGAGTTTGAGTTTAAATAATGAAAGGGAAATGTATAAATTTTTTAAAAACATTCAAGTCAATGTTAATTATACCTTGTATCTTCTATTAGAGTTAGAAACTAGTATTTCATATCATAGATCATTTAATGAATTTCAGCACTTGTTTTTTTGGCTCAAATTGTTTATAGTTTTATTGGATATGAATTATATAGTCAAGCTTTCATATCTCATTTTGACATATATTCTGTAAGGATTATATGGTGATATAATAGTTTATGTATTTAAAACTGCTTTACCAACCTGATTTTTCTATGCGTCATTCTAGCATAGTACAAATAGCATGCACGCCACAAGGAATTGTCACAATCTACACTGTTGAATAAATCTATTAGTATTTGAATGACATGGCCTTGTAGTTTGTAAACTTGTCCTTGTAATGGAAGTGGTTTTCTGGTCAAGGAGTCAGTCTTTGACCGATTGAGATATAAGTCTCAGTTTGTTTTTACTAGTACTTGTGAATAACTGTTCTTGCCTTATCTTATAGGAAAGACAAACAGCACGAGAAGGTACCGATGCACCATGTGCTTTCAGGATATCATCTGAAGGATTGCCCCTTATTCTCCCATACATAACAAAGCAAATTATACAGGCTTCTCCCGTGGACTTCAAGCATCTTCTGCAAGACAAAGATGTAAAATTTACAGATTTTACTGATGCCGAGTTTGGTAAAAAGGCAGAAAATCTATTGCCAGGCTGTTGCGTGATAGTTCTGGGTAAAGGTATGTATAATCCCAGGTGATGCTCTAGAAAAGTTTAAACTATCCCGTTGACATCGATATATCTGATTACTGGCATTTTTCCTTTTCTGCAGAGAACACAGTTACTAAAGAGTCCCTCAAAGTTGATGAGTCAACAATAGCCATCGGATGCTGGAGGGGTAGGGCAAGGTTGTCAGTGATGGTTACTGCAATGGACTGCCAAGAATTGCTTGAAAGGCTTTTAATACGTCTAGACACAGAAAAGGGCTCTTCTGGGCATGTCGGAGGTGAAGCCTGTACAGAAGTTGAACAATAAAGACCATGATGTTAAAGCTACTGACAGTTAGAGGACTCCTCAACTGATATTTAATACTCTGTTGTAACAGATATTTATTCACTCATGAAATGATGATTTTTTCCTTCACTCATGAACTTTCAATTATAAGTTTTTGTTATTAGTTTCTTAGACCTTGGTTCATTTTTGTACTAGTACTCATAATCTAAAGCTTGAAAAGTTTGCCTAAATTGTTTGAGAAACACTCTACAGTTGAGAGGTTCAGCATGAAAGATGAGTCTAATTCTACCATGCATCCAGCTTATCAGTGCCATACAACTTTCAAATTTTGGCAAAAGAAAGCTACAAATTCAAGGCCAATGGAGAGGTGTTGACCCTGTCCATTGGCATATATAAAATGTGATAATTGTCTGTCAAAATCTGGTTGAAAACAGGTAGAAATTCTGGTTTATAAACCTGGAAAAAATGTGGTTTAAAACAAAAGCTTCAAAAATTTTCGTATACCTTAGACAGCGCTTTTGTAAAAAGCGCTGTCTAAGGGGGGGATTAGAAAGCGCTTTAGGCAAAAGCGCTGTCTAAGGGGGGGGGGGGGGGGCTTAGACAGCGCTTTTTGAAAAGCGCTGTCTAAGGTATACCTAAAAAAATTAAAATAGGAGGGTCTTATAAAGCGCTTTTGGCCAAAGCGCTGTCTAAGGGGGGGGCTTAGACAGCGCTTTTAAGATTTAAAAAAGCGCTGTCTAAACCTTTAGCAGCGGAGGTTTAGACAGCGCTTTAAAGCGCTGTCTAAGGCTAAAAAAAGCGCTGTCTAAGGTCTTGTTTGTTGTAGTGCCTTGTGCCGTCACTAACCCTGATGCACCAATTTCAGACCGTCAAACACATCTCGATTGTTGATTCAGTATGATTGATCAACACGTCATTACTTCACCATACTAATGTCGGATCAAGAAGAAAACGACCATTGATCGCTCAAAGGAAAACAACCATTGAGTGTTTGAATGAACGAAACAAGAACACTATATCATATATAATGTATTTTGCATCAGGATTACTTATATCATATATATATCAGATTCATGGTTTCGTAAGTGGCTCTGATACCACTGAAGGAGAATTGCCATCCAAGGCGCAGTGGAATTTAAAAATTTCTCCATTTAGTGATCCTTACGAATGGGCATGATCAGTGATAGAATCGTTACCTCTTGTGGCGATCACAAACGTTGAACGATGACAACGTCTCTACTCAGTCCACACGAACGGATTCCTTCAATCTCAGTTCTAGCTGCTACGAATGAAGGCTTTGATTGAGAGAGAGAGAAACGGAATGCAAGAGTGACAATGCTTCTACCCAAGGGTTCTATTTATAGAACCACTTGTGTGGGATTCAAGCTAAAAAGCCCACTTAAGTGTATTTTGGCCCATATCTTATAATATGCCCAAAATCACTTAAGCGTGTGGTACCTTACCATATTTCGTATTCCACTTAAGTGCACCGTACCTTACGGTGTTCCTTAGTTACTCTATTTCTCATCAATCCTTCCTTTGTGTGTGACCCTGTAGGTTTTCGCGACGTTGGCAATTATATTAAATCACGCATTTAACATAATAAACAGTAAGCGGTATCTAGCAACACATCACTGCTACCCAAGACACGAAAATGTCATGTGATCTAACAAATCCTTCTGTGATAATAATTATGTGTATAATTACCCTTTTGCCCTTATGTCTATATTGAACACAAGGCATAGACTGTGTCATCCTTGTCCAGTTCAATATTGGGCTCACAGACATTTATCCTGTTACGCAGGATGGGCAAATTCCATCTAGGTCACTCATGTCCCTTAGCATGCTTCGTGGAGTACCCAACAACTGTCTTTATGGTTATCCAGTTACAGACAATGTTGGATCAATAATAAAGCACTCGACTCTACATCTAGGGTCCATAGTGGTTTCAGGTCGAAGAGTGGTATACACCATTATCACCATGAGAATAACTTATGACACTTTGCATAACATTCTATATAGTATTCTCATAGCGGGTCAATCCAGTATGAATATTACTCTTAATATTCATACCTATGTTTAAGACTTGATAACTCTTTATCCATGATCCATGAGACGTGATCATCAGTCTACCAACATAATAGTCTTCATGCTTTAATGTTATCCCACTTCACAATAAAGCTTGACTACGGATACTTTAAGAATAATGTCCTTATGTTTAATGTGATTTCATGATTAAGTCATACTTGATACATTAAACGGACTATCTATTCCAGGGACTTTATTAAACAAACATAATAAAGAAAAATTTCTTTTATTATTAATAAATAATTCGATACAAGTACCAAAAGTATTGGCCTCTAGGGCTTACACCAACAGTGAAACCAGACTTAAGTGAGACTCCAGTTGATGTAGTGAACTCTACTCAAAGGGAAAGACCAACCAGAAACCGACAGATACCTGCAAGGTTGAATGCTTATGAAACTTTGTCTGACAATACAGTGGATGAGGAAGGAGAAATAATACACTTGGAAATGTTAGCAGGTGCAGAACCACTGAATTATTAGGATGAAATGCAAGACAAAGTGTTGAAAGATGCAAGGAAGGAGGAACTCAGTTGAATTAAAAAATGTGGCACATGGAAAGTGAATTAACTACCATAAAGAAATAAGTCAATTGATGTGAAGTGGATTTTCAAGGTAAAGTTGAGTCCAGAAGGAACAATAGTGAAGCACAAAGCAAGATTTGTGGAAAGGGTTTTCCTTTAAAGATAAGGTATGAATTACTCTGAGGTATTTCCACCAGTAGCAATGCATGAGACTATAAGAATTATAGTGGCATTATCTTGTAGTAGAAGGTAGACTTTGTCACACATGGATGTAAAATCTGCATTCCTAAATGGCCTTCTTGAGGAAGAGGTATATGTGTCTCAACCTCCAGGCTTTGAAGTAAAGGGAAAATAGCATATGGTGTATAGACTATACAATGTTTTGTATGGTTTGAAGCAGGCACCAAGAGCCAGGAACAAGAGAATTGATGTTTTCTTCATCAGTCATGGATTTAAAAGATGTTCAGTTGAGTATGGTGTGCATGTAAAATACAAACAAAGTGAAATACTATTGTTGGTATGTTTATATATGGATGGTCTCTTGATAATTATAGAATAACAACTGGAAATTGAAGACCTCAAGAGCACAATGAAGTCATAATTTGAAATATCAGATATGGGTAACTTGTCCTACTTCCTTGGTATGAAGTTTCTATACAAATAAGGTGGAATAATCTTACACCAAACAAACTATGTTACTGACTTACTGAAAAGTTTCAACATGTTGAACTGCAATGTTGTTGTGACTCCTGTTGAATCAGGTCAGGAGATGGAAGAAGATAATAATGAAGAAAGGGTAGATGCCACCTTGTACAAGAAGATGATTGGATCATTGAGGTGCCTATGCAATAGTCGACCAGATATCGACTATGATGTAGGAGTAGTAAGTAGATTCATGCATGATCCAAGGAAGTCTCGTCTACTGGATGGGAAAAGAGTACTAAGATACATCAAATGAACAATTAGGCATGATATATTCTTCTCATATGGAAGAAAGAGAAGTAAATAAGATGTGATGGGATTTTCTGGTTCAGACTATGTTGTGACAGACTAGACAGGATGAGTACCACAAGTTATGTCTTCAAGTTTAAAGGAGCTTCAATCTCTTTGATCTCTAAGAAGCAACCTATTATGGCTCTATCTAGATGTGATGCATAATATATTTCTAGTTGTCCACCTTCTTATCAAGCTGCTTGGATTGAAGCTGTATTGACTGAACTTGGTGTGAACATTCAAGTACCAATCAAGCTCCTTGTTGAAAACAAATATGCAATAAACTTAGCAAAGAATCATGTCTCTCATGGAAGATCTAAGCATATTAAAACATGGTCTCATTACATAAGGGAGAAAGTAAACAAAGGAAGGTTGACAATGAGATATTGTCCTACCAAGGACCAGATTGCTGATATCTTGACTAAGACTGTAAAAGGAGAACAATTTTCTAAGCTGAAGATAGACATGGTAGTGGCATTTGATTCAGAGTTTGGAATGGCTTATGGATCACTAGCCTCTGAAGCTTTGATGGCTTATGAATCATCAACCTCTAAAGGAGTCAGAGGATGGAGCAACATGGCCTCTGAAGGAGTTAGAGGTGAGAACTACTTATGAACTACTGGAGTCTGAAGCAACTTTTAAAGAGTGGTTGGAGTCTGAAGTATCAGCTTCTGATGTGTATCAATTGGTGAAAGTTTGAATTAAGGGAGCATGTTGTGTATTAATTCAAGCTTAGTTAGTTAGTTAGTTATCACATGTGCATAAATACTAACTACTTGTGTAACTTTGTGACAATCCCTTCAATAATAACAATCATTTCTTCTCATTCATTGTTCTCTCTCTTTCTTCTCTTCCCTTCCACTCCAATAAACTCTCTATCTTTCTTTCAATTAACTTCTGCATACGCAAGGTGTGATAACACCAAAGAAGAGTGTCAGTTTTGTTTGTAGGTTAGACAACTATATGAAAATGTAAAGCATTTAAATATTAAATTTGGAAAGTATTATGCAGGTGAACTTGTAACTCAGAAAATAGAAAAAAGGGAAATTTTCTTTGAACTATGGGAAGTAAGTGTATGTAAAACATTTCTTTGATGTCATGCATAGTAAAAAACGTGTTTGAAAATGTAATTGGTACATTATGTAATATACTGGAAAATACTAAGGATGCGATTATGACCAAAATTGAAACTAATTAAGAAGGGAAGTCGTATATATCTATCTCTAGCAACTCATACTTTGTAAAAAAAAAAGAAAAAATTATCTTGTATAAGTTTTTCAAAAAATTAAAGTTGCATAGGGATACTCTTAAAATATTGAAACTTTGGTATCTATAAAAAAAATTTAAGTTAAAGGGTTTAAAGTCTCATAATTAATATGTTATAATGGAGAACTTCTCGTCAATAGGTATACATTTCATTTTGTCTAAGAAGGTGCAATGAAATATAAATAAACAGTTTTTAGTCTTCAAAAGTAATTTGTTTAAAAGTTATTGATCCTCGAAAGTTGCTAGAATTGGAGAAATAAATTGTTGACATCTTATGTGAACTAGAGATGTATTATTCTTCCTTTTTTTTTTACATAATGATTCATTTAACTGTTAACTTTGTCTTAAAATTACAATATTATAGACAGACTTATATGATATGAATGTATTGGATTCGATCAAAATGTTATGTTGTTGAAAGGTATATAATTGAAGAAGTTGTTGAATTTTATAGTTGATTTCTCTTAGATATTGAATCTATACAATTTCTAGTCTTATACCACTTATACAACTTCGTGCAAGCAAATGTGATAATATTGAACATTCACTCACTGAAGTCAAACACGTTGTTACCATTCGTCTCACGGTGAAAAGTATGAAATAAAAGATCAACCTATAAAATTTAATAAAAAAAAAAGTTACACATCCAATTTTTAAAGTAATATAAAAAAATTCAACAATTAGATTGGGGAAATTTATTTTTTACATAAAATTATTAATTGAAATAATTCAAACAAAACTTATGTTTGGAGCAAATTGTTCCCTACTCTAATTTATATTTCTACATTAGTTCCATCCATAAAATAAAATATATTTATTTATTCATTCAATCGATTATACTTTCTACAACATTTTAAATATTTTATTAAATCTAGTAAGTGACGTGAAAAATCATGAGCCAGAGTAGAAAGGATAAAGTTTTAAATAACAAGAATATTATTGCATGATTTCGTCAAAGATTCAAAGGGTAAGTAAAGAAGATAGTTATGAAAGGCACGAGCATTACTTCCATCTTCAAAAAAGTGAATGCAAAGTCACATTTCTGTCTCAACAAGTTCATTTTGCCAGCAACAATGCCTTGCTAGCTAGCAATGAGTTGGTCATATCTAAATCTACTTCTCCTCCTCATGACCCTATTTAAGACCTCTTCCAATCCAAGCATAATACACTACAATAGACACCAAAATGTCCATAACTGTAATCTCCAAGCTCATGCTTCTTCTCCTCCTTCTTTTGAAGCCTCCTTCCAATACTACTAAAGGGTGTAATTATGGACCCTTTTGTGTGGATGCTGCAAGACCGTTGGAACAAGATGGTAATCCAAAATACATAAACTTGAAGCCTGAGAAAGGAAATGGAGGAGGAGGGGTTTTTCAAGGTAGGAACGTGGAGGATTGTTTGCCAAAAGGGTTTCGACGATCTTCTGCGCCGAGTAGATATATTAATTATCAGCCTCTTGGAACCTCTTGTTCTTCGAGCAAGACAGTAGTGAATGGTCCTTGATCTTAAGCTGTGAACATGATATTCAGAGAATATACAAATTAAGCTTTCGTGATATTGATGTACGTATAATCGTAGTTAATATCAGCTATGTGTTTGAAGGATATACTAGAGTGATAAGTACAATATAGTTTACTTATGTAATGTAATAGGAAATCAAGTAATCTAAGTTACGATTATGTATACTTTCTCCTTTGAATGTTTTCCTTCGTTTCATTATCTCAATCTTCAGCCCTTATTTAATGTATAATAAAATGAATTAGAGACAAAAAATTGAGAAAGGCATAATTATAAAGACTTGATTTACTTAGACATTAATACCACATCCGTGAGCCGCCCAATAGGGACAGAAGGCGGGAGCAAAAACAATTTTTTCTTCTTCTTGGATTTTGATTTTTCGTTATTCTGGACAAAATGGGTTAAGGCATGTGGTGGTTCTAGTAATGCGGGTTTGTTTCAAGCGTTGAACAAGTTGAGTCGATAGGTTATCCTTTTGTTTTGTGTGAGATGGCTTCATCTATCTGATAAAGAGTTTATAGGTCGGTGGGATGGCGTGAGTATCTGCCGCATTCGACTCTAGTGGTCTGACTTGTTTCAAGGTTTAGGTCAACGAAGACAGGCGTCTTTAGGCTTGATGACGATCTGTCATTATGTGGTTTAGACTATTTGGAAAATGTAAAATAAACTAATTTTTTCTTTGAAAAGTTTGACCAGTTAATCACCGGATGTCCTCGAGTATAAGCTTGGCGTAGAAGTGAATTTATGCTCATGCTCTGAGTTTTGTTACTTCTTTGATAGACGGGGAGCAGGATCCACTCAAGTTGCTAGGCATTTAAGGGTGTGCTCGAAGGTCAGTTGCCCTCCTTTTATTTTGTGCAGGTGGGCGTGCCTACCTCCCTCAAACTTTTTCTCTCTAGAGGTCGGTTGCGTCTATAACTTAAAGATAAATCAGCTGTCATACCCTCAAATTTATCCTACCTTCACATCACCTTCTATAACCCTAATTCATGAGCATCCATCCCACACATGTCATCTCATATGCATTTATATCTAAATGATCCACAATGTTCCACAAACCAAAGGCATGTGGGTTCATCTTAGAAGATCTAGATCGTCTGATCATGTTGAGGTGTTCCCAAATCACCTTGATCCTAATCTCCATTCTCAAGCATCCCACAAGCTTGTAGGACCATTCAAGACATCTCACTCACTCTCCATACCCTAATTGGATGGTGAGTTCAATGGAAGACACATGAAGATTCATCTGGTCACCCAAGGACCAAAGCCCTAGCTCTTGTCCCTCATTGCCTTGTACAAGTAATTGTTCACTTTGAATCTTGACCATGTCATTGAGGACTCCTAAAATCCAAAGTTTGTTCATACCCCAATCCTTTGAATCATCTCAATACATCCCTTACATCACCAAATCCTAATTTATATGACCATGATTCTTGATGAAACTTGTGATTCAAGACAACCTAATTTGGGCATGATTTGATCCTTGGCCTTGCTTCATTTGATCACCCTATCATACCACCACTCATCCAACATCAATTCAAGTTAATTTCAACCATAATTCACCATTCAAACACTCACTCAATTCATGTTATAAGTCATTGGTTTGGTCTTGGTTTTTGAACTTTCAAGGCATTGGATCCACCTATGAGCATGACCTAAAACCACTTCACAGAGCTCCAAGCCTCATTTTACATCATTATATGATCATATGAGCTTCACACATCCATATTTTCACCATACAAATTAAGAAATCATAAAGTGGCATTTTTAGGTCAAATTGGTTGGTCACATTTTGGCAAGAATGGCCTATGATTTGGTCCAAAGCCTATAAAGTTCTTATCTTATAAGCTTTTCAAGATCCTTTTTGAGCCAAATGTCCTAATTGAGTCACTTTTCAACTTTGTTTCAAGGTACAAGACCTAATTCATTGAGTAAGGACCTCAATTTTTGCATTGGCCAAGCTGGTCCAATGTGCCTAGCATGCCCTAGAAACATGACTAAGACCACCACTTTACCACATCACCATTTCCAAACCACAACTCATTTTGACTTGGTTCCTTTTGAATTTGATAAAGGACATGGCAAGGAACATTTGTAACAAATTTCATGCAAAATGCACGAGCCATTTTCATTTGGCCTTGGTTCAAAAATTAGAAATTGTCAAGATGCACAAGTCAAACCATGTTAGCCAGAATTTGCAAATTGAATCACCAAGGTTCCAATTCATCCCAATATGATCCCTATTGACTTGTAACATGTTATACAACATACCAAGACCCAAATGGAAGTAAACTTTGGTGTGTAAACCTCTCAAATCATGGAACCTGATGCCAAGTGAAAAAATCCAGTTTTTCCCCAAAATAGCTAAAGTCCAAATGCATAGCAGGCCATTTCATTGCCTTTGGTTGTTCTTGTTTGGTGCTAAGGACCAAAACCAGCTGGTTGGTGAAGCAAACCACGTAAGAACATCCCATTTCATGTTCCCCAAACTCCATTTGCAAGCATGCTTCAAACCACATGTGCTTTCTGACCAAACCAAAGTTTTTCTCCCTCCAAACCACTCTATCACCTTCCCTATAAATAGGGGATGATGTTGCATTTTAGAAACAAGCTTAGAAAGCCAGAATCATCTTGCTGCAAACTCGAGTTCCACCATTGAAAACAGAGATATGCTTTTTAAGTTTCAAAGCTTTTCAGTTCAAACTAACCACCCAGAATCCTTCTCTAAGCATCGCTGAAATTTCTCCAAACACTAACTCACCTTCCCAACACCTCACCTGAGCTGCACCAACACATCGAAGTTCATACCTGAAATCGATTTCGACTAGGTATTTACACTCTCATACTTCACTCAAATAAGTTACCAATCAACTCGAAATCATTCACTAATCATTATCCATTTGGTTTGAGTGTCGATTATCCATTATCCTTCATTTAATTTTTTATTTAGCTCAAGTGTGTTCTTTTGAGTTTTTGGAAAATAGCCCACACTCAGAGCCAATCAATGGCTCATGAGTGTGGAGGTTGATTCCTTGTTGTGCATAGATGATGTTTCCAGGTTCAAATCCAATGAAAAACACATGTTTTGAGGATTTAATTTTGGTGTTCAAAGGTTGAAGACAAAGTTGGTAGTGCGTGTTTTCAAATTTGAATATCTGTTGGCTTGTTCCTATTGGCCAGCGAGCGCGCACATCCTATTTTCTTTATTTGTTATTTTATTTTATTTTATTATATTGGTGTGTTTTTTAATTACCAAAGGGAACTTGACCTAGTGGATGAGGGGGTTGACCCCCCATGACTCCAAGGTTAGGGATTCAACCCCTAGCGTGTGCATTTGTTCCATTTTTATTTCTTTTTTCTTGTTATATTCATTTTCTACTTTACTTATTTCCTATTTCATTTGATTTTGTTTACCACTTATATTTATTTTTCAGAAAAAATTTCCAACACAAACTCATGTTATTTTTGTCTATGCTATTATATTGTATATCATTTTATGTCATTTGAGCAATTATTTATGGACTTATGAGGTCTTGAATTTGGGTAGCTAATGAAGTCTATAAAATCATGGTTTTGGCTTGATTAGTGATGTTTGAAACATCTATGCTTCAAACTTATCAATGAATAATCAATGGATCATTCATGATACTTTGAGGCATATATAGGTTGCCTCTAGATAAACCAAGTTTGGACCATTTGACATATGGATGAAGCTTTAATGCATGCTAACTTGTGGTTTCATTTTATTATTTATGTTTCCATTATCATACTAACCATCTAACCATTAATACTAACTTGTTTCTATTGTACATTGATCATTATAACTTGTCTAACCTAATCATCCAATCAAATCATTAACCTTTAACCCTTGAGTTGGTATAGTCTTACTTTTGTCAAGCTATGGATAGATGGACTTGGGTTTGCATAAATTTCATTTTGCAAATCTGTTATAAGTTGATCATTTGATCATCTTCAATACTTTGCATCAATGATAAGTTTTTCCCTGCTGTGCCATATTTTGAATATTTTGACCTAAGGATAGATAATCCTTAAGTGTTTAACTTGTTCATACTACTAACCATACTTAACTTTGCTAACTTTGATTGCCACTAACCATTGTTATTGTGACTTTATCATTATTACTTTGTTATTTACTTTTATATTGTTACTTTGTAATTTATATTCAAGTACTCATCATATTCATTGTACAAGCTCATCATGCATGGTTATTATTGTCATTTATCTTTATTGTCATCATACATTAAAAACAACAAAAACATGATAAAATTATATGACCAAGAAAGATTAATTCCACTTGTAATTGACTTGGACTTAGAGGATTTCATCTTAGGACCTTTGCTTGGAGGACCTTCCCATACTTTGTGATACTTTGCCTTTTATTTTGGATTTCATCTATAACTTGCATACCAATTGTAAGAATGGCATCATGACATTACCCTAGGGATACATGTTTATAAGACCATTATCCTTTGTTTAGCTGAGGTCACTTTTGCACACACAAGGCTTTCTCTTGGGCTACCTTACAATGAGACCCTTTACTTTCTTGTTGGTTACTGTGTATATGTTAGGTCTGATATGTAGTGATTGGTTTCATTTTGAAAAAACAAGTATTATTGACAGATGTTGAACAATATGTCCTGACATGTTGGTTCAACATTGGAGTGTGACCTATTTTTAGTATCCTGTGAGATTTGTTTTCTTTAATGATATATCTGAAGATTATCTGGAAATTTAGTTCACGAATTTTGTAGAGCATTTTATAAAAAGAAAGACTATTTTGTCTTCTTATTTATGAAGTAACAATGTCAAAACATTTTAGGAAACATATGATTTGATTGAGATCAAATCTACAGAAGATTGTGCAGAGATCTTGGATCTGCTGTAAATCAAGCCCGAAGCCCATGTCTTCCCACTTCTATTTATAGATCGTTTCTATACCTAATCAGGTAATGAAGAAGTACAAAATATTATCTAAATTAGGGTTTCGTGTCTGTGCATTGTGTGAGCCATTCGAATATCTCCTCGATACTTTAATTGGACCTGGTTTATTGAGTTGTAACTAACAATCCCTCAGAAGCTTTTAAGCAAGAGTGGATGGTGTTTTTTTGTTATAAGTTGTTGTATGGTTTAAGGGAAGTGAGAGGGGTTTCATATCTAGGAAAGTCTTAGATAGAAACATCCAAAGGTAGAGATTAGGTGAGAAGTCTGTAAAACATGAGGTTGTTCAGGACTTTAAACTAATTATGTGATTGTGGATTTCGTTCCTGGCTTGGTAGCCCCCAGATGTAGGTGACATTGTACTGAACTAGGTTAACAACTAATTGTGTTATTTTCTGTCATACTGTTATATAAATCCTAATTTTGTTAGTGGTGTGACAATATGTTGAACCTGGTGTCATGACATCATGTACGACATCCGGGATCTGCTTACTAGAATTACAATTGGTACCAGAGCAGACATCCTGCTCTGTTTCTGGGTGAGATTCGGGGAAGATGCTTTCTAGTACCATGGGCAAGGAAGGAGGACTTATCAATAGACCCCCATCTTAGATGGATCCAACTATGACTATTGGAAGGCAAGGATTGTGGCATTCTTAAAATCCATGGATAACAAGACATGGAAAGTTGTCATTAAGGGATGGGAACATCCTATAGTGAATGACAAAGATGGGAAGGCTACTATTGATCTGAAGCTTGAAGAGGACTAGTCTAAGAAAGAAGATGAATTGGCTCTTGGAAACTCCGAAGCTTCGAATTCCCTATTCAATGGTGTTGACAAACATATATTCAAGTTGATAAATACATGTATTGTAGCTAAAGAAGCATGAGAGATCCTCAGAACTACTCATGAAGGCACATCCAAAGTGAAGATGTCTAGACTTCAGCTTCTCACTACTATGTTTGAGAATCTAAAGATGAAAGATGATGAGAATATTCATGATTTTCACATGAGTATTCTTGAAATAGCTAATTCATCTAGTGCCTTGGAGAAAAGATGTCATAAGAAAAACTAGTGAGAAAAATTCTCAGGTCTCTACCTAAGAAATTTGACATGAAGGTCACAACCATTGAAGAAGCTCAAGACGTCAACACCATGAGAGTAAATGAACTTATTGTGTCTCTCCAAACCTTTGAATTGGATATTAGTGTCAAATCTGAAAAGAAAAACAATAGCATAACTTTTGTATCCAACACTGAAGATGAAGAAAACCAATGTGACTTGGATACTGATGAAGGAATGACTAATGCTATTGTTCTTCTAGGAAGACAATTCAACAAGGTTCTAAAGAGAATCGATAGGAAGTCAAAACCAAATGTCAAGAACATCCCTTTTGACATCAGGAATAATAATGACTTTCAGAAAAGAACAAGAACTGAAGAGAGATCCAATCAAGGTATATGGATTCAGTGTCATGAGTGTGAAGGATTTGGACACATTAGAGCATAATGTCCTACCTATCTCAAGAAACAAAAAAGGGGTTGTCTGTCTCTTGGTCTGACGAAGATAACTTCTAAAGTGAACATGAGGATGAATCTGCTAAACATGTTAATGCTCTAACTGGAAGATATGAATCTGATGAAGATTCATGTGATAAAGAATTAGCCTATAAGGAACTAGCCGCAGATAACTTTGCAATAGAAGTGAAGAAGTGTGTCAGCTGGGAGAAAAAGAGAAGAAAATTATATCTCAACTACAGAATGAAAAAGAAATATTTCAATCCATCATCTCTGATCTTCAAAATGAGGTGATATTGTTGACTTCCAAACTTGAAAACATGACAAAGACTGTAAGAATGTTAAATAAGGGATCTAATGTATTAGATGAAGTATTGCAAATTGGAAAAGCGGATGGAGATCTAAGGGGGATTGGATTTAAACATCAATCCCTGGACAAACAAGGAGAAAGCTCTATGACCAAATTTGTTCTTCTAAAAAGGGAGTCTAAACCTGTAGTGTCTAAACATCTGACTCAAAATCATGCCAGACATCAGAACTCTCAAACTGAAGGAAAGTTGTTACGCAAGAGATGTTATTACTGTGGAAAATATGGTCATATAAAGTGCTTATGTTTCAAATTGTATGTCTATCCCAAGTATCAAACATAGCCCATGGCGAATCAAAAGAAGGAGTGGATACACAAGGCTGTCAACACTAGTCTTGAAGCTCACATCTCTCTTAGAGCCTCGGCTTGAGAAGATTGGTATTTTGACAGTGGATGTTCTAGACACGTGACATGTGTCAAGAAGTTCCTTGAAAACATCGAGTCCTACTCAACCGGTTATGTCACATTTAGAGATAGGGATAAATGTGAAATTAAAGGAGCTGGAGGTCTAGCCTGCACAGGACTCCCAAGTCTTGATAATGTCATGTTGGTAAAAGGTGTGGCTGCTAATTTGATTAGTATCAGTCAACTATGTGATGAGGGTCTTAAAGTTAACTTCACAAAATTAGAGTGTTTAGTCACTGATGAGAAAAATGAAGTTCTAATAAGGGGAGTCAGGTCTAAGGACAACTGTTACTAATAGTCATCTCAAGAAACTAATTCCACTTCCACATGCCTGATATCCAAAGAAGACGAAGTTAACCTGTGGCACCAGAAAATTATACATCTACATCTGAGAGGCATGAAAAAGATTATGTAAAAATAAGCCATCAGAGGTATTCTAAGGCTCAAGATTGAAGAAGGTAAAGTTTATGGTGAATGCAAAATTGGGAAGCAAACCAAGATGTCACATCCAAAGTTACAACATCAGACTACTTCAAAAGTTCTGGAACTTCTTCATATAGACTTAATAGGGCCTATGCAGGTCGATAGACTTGGAGGGAAAAGATACGCCTATGTAGTTATTGACGATTTTTCAAGATTCACTTGGGTTAACTTCACCAAGGGAAAATCAGATGTCTTTGAGGTTTTCAAAGATCCATGTCAAAGGATTCAAAGAAAGAAGGAAAATGGAATTGTCAGGATTCAAGGTGACCATGGGAAGGAATTTGAAAATAGAAAATTTTCTAAATTTTGCTCCTCTGAAGGTATTGGTCATGAGTTCTCCTCTCCCACCACCCCTCAGCAAAATGATGTTGTTGAACGTAAGAACATGACTCTACAAGAATCATTTAGAGTAATGCTTCATGCCAAGCAACTATCCTACCAATTTTGGGATGAAGCAATGAATACTGGTTGCTATATTCATAATAGAGTCACTCTAAGAATTGGTACCTCAACTACACTTTATGAACTATCGAAAGGAAGCCCATTGCCAAATACTTTCATGTATTTGGAAGAAAATGCTACATTCTCGCTTCCCGTGAACAAAAAAGAAAGATGGATCCCAAGAGTGATGAAGAAATATTTCTGGGATACTCTACAAACATCATAGCCTATAGAGTTTTTAATTCCAGAACCAAAGTCATAATGGAATCCATCAATGTTGTAGTGGATGATAATATCATAGAAAAAGGGATTGATGTTGATGAAGATGTTGGCACATCATCTCAGCAGATTGACACATCTGAAAATGAGGAACCTATTGAGTGAGATAGTGAACCAGGAGGCATTGAACTAGACAACCATCAAGTCAACAAAGGCCCCTTCATCAGAATTTAGAAAGATCATCCAACAGATCTCATTATTGGAAACCTTAATGAAGGGGTCACCACTAGATCTAGAGATGTGATTTCAAATGCTTGTTTTGTCTCTAAGTTTGAACCTAACAATGTGAAGGAAGCCTTGACTAATGAATTTTGGATCAATGTTATGCAAGAAGAATTAGGTCAGTTTCTAAGAAATGAAGTATGGGACTTAGTTCCTAGGCCTAAAGGAATGAATGTTATTGGCACAAAATTGATTTACAAGAACAAATCTGATGAAAAAGGAACTGTAACCAGAAACAAGGCTAGACTTGATGCTCAAGAATACACTCAAATTGAAGGGGTTGATTTTGATGAGACTTTTTCCCCTATTGCTCGACTTGAGTCCATAAGACTACTGTTATGAGTGGCTTGTTTGCTTAAATTTAAGCTATTTCAAATGGATGTGAAACGTGTCTTCTTAAACGGGTACTTGAATGAAAAAGTCTATGTTGGACAACCCAAGTAGTTCATAGATCCCAACTTTCCAGATCATGTTTACAAACTAAGGAAAGCTCTCTATGGATTAAAGCAAGCACCTAGGGTCTGGTGTGAAAGGCTCACTGAGTACCTTGTTAATAATGGACACTCGAAAGGAGGAACAGACAAGACATTGTTTGTTAAATAAGAGCATGCTAAAATAATGATAGCTCAAATATATGATGATGAAATTATGTTTGGAGGGATGTTGAACCAGATGGTACAACATTTTATCAGGCAGATGCAATCTAAATTTGAAATGAGTATTGTGGGTGAAATGAAATACTTTCTTGGGCTCCAAGTAAAACAAATGGATGACACTATCTTCATCTCTCAAAGCAAGTATGCCAAGAGTATAGTAAATAAGTTTGGCATGGAAAATGCTAGTCATAAAAGGAAACCTGTACCAAGTCACTTGAAATTGACTAATAACGAAAAAGGCATAAATATGGATCAAAGTCTATAATAGAGTATGATTGGTAGTTTGATGTATCTTACATCTAGAAGACCTGACATTACATTTTCTATAGGAGTATGTGTTAGATATCAGTCTGAACCCAAAATGAGTCATATTACTCAAGTGAAAAGGATCCTGAAGTATATCAATGGAACAAGTGACTATGGAATGTTGGATTCTCATAATGAAAACTCCTTTGTTACATGATACTACTATGCAGATTGGGCATGCAGTGTGTAAGACCCCAAATTTGACCCTAAGATCCCTCATGATATCCCATTATTTGCATTGGCTTTGGGATCACACATTGGTATCATCCTCACCCCCCATTCATTAGGTTTGCATTGGGAGAGATCACCAAGCACTTTTGATTGCATCATACTATATTTTCCATTGTTTACTAACCAAAATTCCAGAAATATGTCTATGTATAGCTTTGTTTCTTTTGTAGGTAGTGTGTGTGTCCACCTGTGCCTCATCAAACTCACAACTAGAGTTTGAGACCCTCATGGCAAGAGATCAATAAAGAAGAGGTCCACATTTGTTTTAAGCATCATATATGGATCCCCATGTTCTTTATTTATCATTTTGATCAATAATTCATCAAGAGTTTGAAGCTTTTGCCTTGGAAGCCCTGATTCATCTAGGTTACTTGTGTGACTTACTCAGCAAGTTTCTTCACCAATTGTTCAAATATTTCAAGGGATACTTCATGATACATCATATAAAGCATATATAATCCTCCATGAGCCCCAAAGATCAAAATAACTTCAAGTTTGCAAGTTGGTTCAAAGAGGTTGACCAAGAATTCCAAGAATTCATAGTCATTTTCATCTCAGTTGACCACTGCCAGCAAGAGGAGGAAGAGCCAAGTGGAATTGCATCGAGATCAAGCTAAATCACTGAAACCTGAAGGTGATTTTTCCAGATTGTCAAGCCTTTGATTCTCTCTCAATTCTCCAATATTCTACTTGTTTATTGGTAGTCTGAAGCCCTACCAATGTAGGCAACAAGATTGAGTTGCTTTGAGGTCAAATCGAAGCAACTCAGATCATGTACCTCAAAATTCAATTCCTTGTATCTTTCAATATACTTAAAATTAGGAGAAACTGAGGCCAGATTCGAGCTCCCGAGCTTTTTCTCTTTAAATCAGTGTATCCACTTTTTATTTTAATGAACTTTGGTGGTGGACCAGTCCGGTGAGATCCACCGGAGAAGACGACCGGAGCTAGGGCTCCGGTGATGTGTTTGCATGCTTCTTGGCTATCAGATCTTCTCTAAATGTTTTAATCTTAGCCTTTCCTTTTAATTACCAAGCAAGTGACGCGTTGACTAAGGACCACAATGGAACGCATGCGTTTGGCCATCAAATCTGCCACCTCAATTAATGAGGGAGATCTGATGGCCCTTGTTTTTTCTATTTTCTTTTTACTTTCTGATTTTTTATTTAATCCATTTATTTTATTTAATTCGTATTAATTTCATTTTTAATCCAAAAAATATGGGACTTTCACCGAAAATCTTTAAATGTTTTCCTCTTCCATATTTTGAATTAAAATCATTTTTTGGATTAATTTTGATATTTTTCAGGAAATAAATAATTTTTACCTAGTTTTAAATATTTTTAAAATACTTATGACTTTCCAAAAATTATGATTTTTTTTGTCTAAGGTACTTTAACCTTGTTTGACCTAGGATAAATCCACTGGCCATTTATTTGGTGTTTTGAAGGGATTTGAGGTTTTGTCCATTTTAGAATGCATTTTAATTCATTTTTAATTTGATTTTTAATTGAATAATTGTTTACAAATTGTGTTGAGCCCTTTATTTGGTCTTGTGATGTTTGACTTTCTGTTTGGCCTTGATCGTGGTTGATTAAACTTTTGTTTGACCAATACTATTGGATTTAGGGGATTGATGAAATGTACATTTCATCTCTGAAAATGAATGGATAGTATTGATCAGATGAAATTCCTCATATGATCAATTTGGGTTTCTTCTTCCCCTTCTCTCTTCATCTTTATCCATATTCTTCCCCAATCCATCATTGACCAATGATTTCTCTAAGGTCTAAATGCTAGTTGATTCATCAATGACCTTATGTCAGATGAATCAACATGAGTTTGACTGAGATAGGTTCATCCCATTTTCTTTTAGTGTGTAGTATGTTTTAGGAGTTTGGTTCTTTGTATCAAATATCTAACATGCATTAACACCTATATTTTTATTGCCTGGCCTCAGATAGTTGAGACTTCTACATAAGTCCAATTATGATTGCTTAACATATAGCTAAATTTGTTCCTGAAGGCATAAAATTCTAGTAAGTGAGATTGTAAGTCTCCCATTATTCATGGAATTGTGTGAAAGCTTGACATTTTTTCCTTTCATGAGAGCTAGTTGCATACTTGTTAATTTATCCAAGTTGGAGCCCTTCTCATGGATGATGTCTTGGTTCAAGAGTTCATAATTGTGAGTGAATGGTTGAGTGTTCTCCAAAGAATGACCTTAACAATTAAAACTATTCACTAACATTTGACTAATCTTTGACTAACTTTTATTAATATTGCTTTATCTTCAAGTCATTTACTTAATGCAAATTTAAATTTCAGTACCTTTATCATTCATTGACATTTACATTTCATACAACTTGTTTATGTTTCAGTCATTTTCACTTTGCTCATTTGAGCCATATCTTGTAATTGTATATATTGTTTGCTTGTCTTTGTTTTTGGATGTGGTCTTAGGACCTTAAAATACCTAATAACAACAAAAACCCTAAAAACCATCTTGGTGGGTTGTTGGATTTGATCTGAACTTATAGACTTAGAAGTAGGCAACATTTCCTATGCTAAAGGACTTGGCCAATACCATCATCTTAGACTGAGATATCTTTGGCTATGCCTTTCATCTGATGCAAGACCTTGAGTGCCTCTGATTCATCTGTCACTCTGTATTTATGTTTAATTGTTATATTGTTATTTTGATTGTGTCTGATGATTTTTCTAAGTTTGCAAAGGAATATTTTCATCTGATACATTGGAAGACATTGAAGACTGCTAGCTTTTTGAGTGCTTGCTTGGATATTGTGGCTATCTTTATTTGATGCCTTGGTCTTCATATAATTGCTTGGATTTATTATACTTATTGCTTGCCAAAGTCCAAAGAAAAATGGGTTTTTATATGACATTATTTTCGGTTGGATTGCATCCCATTGGTCAGATCTTTTCAAGTCTTGACTTTTAATTTTTGTCTAGTATAGTCCCTTCATCTCCTCCCACTTCTTAAATTCAAAATCTCCCCTTCTTTTCAAAAACCTTCTTTGTTTGTGTTTTTCAACTTAGACATGTTTTAATGATTAGAAAATTTGGCCTTATGCCATTGAATTTTTCAAACTTTTTCTAGAATCAAACTTGTGAATGAACTTAACAATATTGACTTTAATTTCAAAAAGACAAAAAAAACTAACAAGCCCATTCAAATATTTTGTCCTTTTGCGCCTTTTCATTTAAACTTTTGATTAAAATCAGTTCACCAATTTCTTTGAAATTTTTACCACGAACTACGGGGTTTTGATCCCTCATTTTTATTTTGGTAAGTATGCATAAGATCCAAGGTCTTGTCAAATACAAAAGTATAATTAATGAATTCTTTTCTCATCTCCCCACTCTATATTTTTATCAAACATCATTTTGACCAAAACACTTGCACAAAAAAGGGCTCCCTAGAAGTACCTAGGACACTTTGGGTGCTAACACCTTCCCTTTGTGTAACCAACCCCCTTACCTGAAATCTCTGGAATTTTATTAGTTTTGATTTGAAAACTTCTTATCTTTGGATTTTTTTCGTACTTCTCCCTTTTCCTTTGGAAATAATAAAAGCACAACAGTGACTCTGGTTTTATTAACGTCAAGTTAGCCATAGATTGATGGTCATGAATTTACCGCTACAGAAATTAAGTAGCGACTCTGTTGGGGAGTAGTCCTCAGTGTGTTTAGCCTACTTTTTTGTGTGTATATATTTATATATTTGAATTTGTTTGTATATTGTTGTGTGATACTCTGTCTATTGTGCTTGGTGATCTATGTGTGGCGAGATAAGTTCTAACCCAAACTTGAGTGTAATCTATGATAGGAGGGTGGTATTGTAACACCCTAAACCCCACACATAATTTATCACGTAAATTAAATATAAAATAAAACCATGTAGGGTGTCACACCTTCATAACACACATGACCTGCTCCATAACACAGGTTTCAACAGTAAATTTCAATACACACATTTGTAATAAGGATGTTTACACGACATCCGACTTATCTGAATCATACCTGGGATGTTTCAACGACATTCATCTCATTTGATCGGTATTATATATTCACATAATAAGACATTTATAACTTTTCATTGTATGCTTACTTCCATATTAAAGTATCATCGCAGTGGAATTATCATCGCAATTATGGAAGATAAAACAAGTAATAACATCTAGTCTCAACTTCAATTGTAATAACAAAACAAGAGAGTTGTAATCAATTAACTCAACATCTTAAGAACTCTCAACAACAAAATTAGTCCGATGACTTCAACATAATCATACATAAGGAATAAAATAAGCATTTAACCCAATCCGATGTTACATGATCAGAGCAAGGTACCACTAGTAAAAGCGACAAAATAAAGAAGTAATCCAAGAGCTACCTTCCACTTACTTAAGCAATACTACTCTTGAGTATCTGCATGATGCCCATTTAAAGGCAACATTCAAACAGAAGGGGTGAGAAATCATTTTAATAATAATGATATAGAATGAAGAATAGAGTACATCATCTACACAATCGTGCACAACAATATATCACATTCTTACATCCAAATCATAATCAACATCCTACACGATAATATCTCAATTATCATCAACATCATATAAAACCACATCTCAATTATCATTAACATCATATGCAACAACATCTCATCCAACAACACATCAATAACAACCAATACAAATGCAACAATTATGCAATGTACTCAACACCGACTCAACATGCATGTGGTACCAAATATGAACACTCAGGTTCATCTCACTTCATGATCCCCATCATAGAATCGATTCCCTCTTGGAACCGGAGCACACCAAAATTTCTACCATCACCATAGGTAACGTTTCACTAATCCCGTATAATAGGAATTAGCTACTCGCACTCGATCCATCACAATGGGATCGGGGTTCACCAAAACTCGTTACCATCAACATAGGTAACGCTTCACTAATCCCTCATAATAATAATTAGCTACTCGCACCCGATCCATCACCATAGTATCGAGGCTTAGAAAAATTGGACCGAAGCCCATACACCAAGATCCATGACTCTCAAATAACATGCATTGACACAACAAGGTTCACCTAAAGAATCCCCGCACACATCTCATCATTTATGCATCACATCATTCATCATGTAACAACAAATTCATGTTACCGCATGAATAATATCAACAAATAGAATCAACTCATCAACATCTTAACATCATCGACATAACAACATAATTATCACACCACGATATTACGACAATGCATTGATTCATAAACCAAATGTATAAACCAATACATATATTAACATAGTAGGCATTTTAATATTATTTAAACATCTAAATAATCAATACCACGTTATAGGTATGAGCATTATATTTCTAACTCTTTAAACGACATTAAAATCGGACTTACGGAATAAAAGTTATGACCAAAATCGTCCGGATGTGTCAACAATTCATTAACCGAATGTATGAACAAAACTTCACCAACACAATAGGCATAGGAATAATACTTAAACAATTCTCTTATCACCATCATGTTATATATCTTAGAGTCAACTTTCTAATACTTCAAACCCCAACCCAAAATGATTCAAAACCGTGCACGAAGGCGTTACTAAAAAGTTTTTGTTTTCTAAAATTTCCAACACAATTTTCATCTTCTTCAACCCCCAAAAAAGTATATGAAATAATAACCAAAATTATTTTATCCCTGAAACTAAGTTATATCCCTCTATTTCAGATATTCAACTCTTCAAACGGCACTCAATTTGGACTTACGAATCAAAAGTTATGGCAAAAACGATTTCGACCGAAAAACACAAAAAAAGCTCTTGCGCTGAGCGTGATCGTGACGGACAAAATGCAGAATTTTCTGTATTTTTCATCGTTGGAGACCTTCCTAACCTCCGATTTCGATTCCATAAAAAGACAAACGCTCCGATATTTATAACCCATGCAATACTCTAATTATCTAAAGTTAATTTATAGTTTTAACACAATTAAATCATTTAATCACAATTTTAAGATTATGTCTAAAACCTTCAAAATTGCAACGATGATGGATATATGTTTAATCATAAAAACAGAAAAATACACGCACATAATGGACACGAAATTCATCCTATAATAATCATATAACAACCATCATAGCATCCAAGTTCAAAGTTATGAATCAAAACACTCAATCCTAAGGAGGTTAAAGGTTCATCCATTCTACCCTTCTATCATATCAATTACTATTGGAACAAGTTCCCACCCTTACCTGAATTCCTTCCAAAATTATGAATTGAAACTTCCACTCTCTTCCCTTTATCACCTTTCCTATTTCCTCTTTGCTCTTTTTTCTCAAATGTCACATACTGTGAAAATCTCCCTAAATCTAGGTTCCTCTTAACATTTTATTTTTAGGGTAAACTTTTCCAAATCACCAACTTGACCCAAACTTAATTATCTCATATTCCTTCCTCCCACTAACTTTCTCAATTTCTCATATTTATCCCAATTATTCTATCTTCACTAATTAATATAATAAAAATAAATAAAACATTATTTTTAATTATCAAAATAATTCTAAAGTATTCTACTTACTTCTATCATCCTTCTATACCTCTAACTCAAGGATACTTACTTCGCCAACACTCAGCCATAAAATAAATCATCAAATTCCATAATTAAAACAATTAAAATATGATAAAATATCTAATAAAAAACGGGGTGTTACATGTATAGTCATGTTGCCTTTGAAGGAGTAGTCCTGAAAGAGTTGACATGAGATCCCCCACTCAGTGGAGTCCTCTTTAGAGTTACTTATGTCGCACAAGTAATCCGTGGATATGCATTACTTTCTCTAATTTGGGGGTCTAAGAAGATGAAGACCATATAAAATTTAACCCAACTTGGCCTATTTAGGACGTAGTGCGGAGATTGTTCAAGTGTAGGCTTGATAATAGTTGTTATGTGATACTACACTCAAACGAGTTTCTCTTGAGAATACTATGGGTAGATGAGTCAGTCATCCTAACCTATAGTATCCAATATATGAGATCAAGACTCTGGGAACTCTTTAGAACAGGATCTACAGGTTTTTACCCTTAGTACACTCTTTTGGGATGGTTCTTAACCCGACTCCATGCTCGTGACTTACAACAAACCCTTTAATTCTTGGTTGATTCGATCAAGTCTCATGAATATCAATGGAACTTGGGTGTTGATAAGGTGAAAACCATAATTCACCAAAATGGATGATTGATCTTGATGATGACTTGATCCATCCCTTGAACTTTGTTTGTGTTTACCTTGTGTGTGTTCTCTTGTGTGTGATTGTTGCATTCATTCATACATACGCATCATGACATTCATCACAAAAAATAAATTTCAAGGAAACTAAGGTCTTGTTTGAAAATATTTTCAGACCATGGATTATGGACAAAGGAACACTAAGAAGTACAACTTCAGATGTCCTGATTTGAAAGAGTTAAGGAAGTTATCATCTTTTCAATTAGATCCCTTGGACTTCAAGCAACATCATCGAAAGCTCTTGTCTGTATTATCTACTGATGTGGTTGAAGGACTTCTGAGTGTTTTGGTTCAGTTCTATAACCCTCTTTATCAGTGCTTCACTTTTCCCAATTATCAGCTTCTGCCCATGTTGGAAGAGTATTCCTATCTCTTGGGTATACCTGTATCTGACAAGGTACTTTTCAGTGGATTGGAGGAGATCCCGAGATCTCATGTCATGACCGAAGCTCTTCATCTGAAGAAATACGAGATTGATACTCATCTGGTGAAGAAAGGAGGAATTCTGGGGTTGGCTTCTGAATTTATCATTGGTAGAGCTACTGTTTTTTCTCAAGCCGGTAGTATGGATGCATTTGAAGCTATCTTTGTATTTCTCATCTATGGTTTATCTTTGTTCCCTAACATTGACGGTTTAGTTAATGTTAACACCATTAGGATTTTATTGATTGGGAATCCTGTTCCGACTTTGTTGGTTGACATGTATTTCTCTTTGAATTTGAGGAATTCTAAAGGTGGTGAGACTATTGTGTGTCGTGTTCCTCTCTCGTACAAGTTGTTTATTTCCCACTTGCCTCAGACGCCTGCTTTCTAGGAGAACCAACAATGTCTAAGGTGGTCTCAGAGACTTATGTCTCTCACTAATGATGATATTGTTTGGTATGATTATGCATTGGGTAGCTTGGATATTATTGACAGTTGTGGTGAGTTCTCTAACGTTCCTCTCATTGGTACGCAAGAAGGAATCAACTTCAACCTTGCATTGGCCCGTCGTCAGATTGGGTTCCCCTTGAGAGATAAGCCTAATAACGTTCAGTTAGAGGGTCTATTTTATCAGGAGGGTAAAGATCCCCAACTTTTGAAGAGTATAATGGTGTGTGTTTGTAAGACCCTAATGTTGACCCTAAGATCCCTCATGGCATCATATCATTGCTCATTGCATTTGCCTCAAGGATCATGGCATCTTGGTTCCTTTACCCTTGGGTTAGGACTTGTGTGAGTGGGTTGAGACCACCAAGCATGATTGCATTGTATATTATTGCTTTTCTTATTTTTTTTACTAACCAAAATCACAAAAATATATCACTAACTTGTTTTGTTTTGAAGCATAAGCAGTCATGTGATCCAAGGCTCCTAGGAGGCTCCTATGCTCATTAAAGTGGCTCAATGAAGATGAAAGCAAGCATGACAATGGTCCCAAAGTTCATAACCATCATATATGTCTCCCAAGTATTTCAATTTGAAAATTTTATCAAGATAAACCAAAGGGCCTGAGGCTTGTTTCCCAAGGAAACCCTAATTCAACTGTGCATTGACTGTGCCTTGCTCATGAAGCAACCTCAACCTATGATCAAATACAATAAAGGGAAGTTCTTTCATTCACTATTTTATGCATACATGAGCCCATTTGAGGCCCTTCAATCATTCATTCATCAAGATTTGAAGTTTGGACTTAAGAAGTTGACCAGTCAAGTCATCTGACTAAATTGAAATCCACTGAGACCTAACTTTTGATGTGTTTGTCAAATGAATATGACCCCAAGAGAAACAATGTTCTTAAGAACCATATGAACAACTTTCATGTTAATAATTTTTTTTTTCATTTGAAACTTGGAAGGTCATCATTCATTTCAAAACATTATAGGTCATTTTGATTGAAACCCTAATTTTGGGTCAACTTCCCAAGGACCTAACTCACTCTTTTTTTATGATTTTGAGGTGAGACTAATTGAATTGGAATGCTTGAGATGTCTAATTCAAATTTTATGTTGGACAAAATTTCATAATCCTAAAATAAACACATGTGATAATACAAAACATTATAGGTCACTTTGGACCATAGCCATTGAATCTTGCAAATGTCCAACTTAAAGTGCCCATAACTTTCTCATACAAAATCCAAATGATGCAAAATTTAAGTCCAAAGTGATCATCTTGAAAATATCTACAACTTTGTTGTTGGAGGTTTTTCAATTTGAGGCTTGAATCACTGAAACAAAAGGGCTTGAAGTTGGTCACTTTTGGCAAAAGTTTCAAAGACATGTTTTGTACATCAAATTTCATGGCCAGTTTTCACAATTTTCCAAACTCCAAATGGATTTTTGTCCAACATAGATTTTGTTCCTCATGTCAAGACCTTTCCAACCATTACCCACATGCCTATGTTTGGGATTTGTATGTATGACTTTCGAAGAGAGGAACATTTGTGACCATTTATGCATTTCATGATGAAACTTCATGCACAAGCAATTGTAATGCAAACCACACGTCCAAATCAATCCATCATGCTATCAGCTTGCAAAACCATCAGCTTTCGGGCCTCACATGCGCTTGTACAAGCCCATGCATGGAGGACCCACAGCTTCATGCACACGGATTCCATTCACCCTGCCTTGCATTTTCAGCTATAAATAGCATGCTCACTTTATTCATTTCTCATCCTTGAATCACGCTGAAGCTCTGCAGAAATTGAATCCCAGCCACACTAAAGGAATTTTGAATTTTCATATCTCTTTTCTAGTTTGAATTTCAACAAAATTAGTTGATCTTCAACACTTATTCCTTAGCCTTGCACTCATACCATACCTCAAGATCAAGCTGCAAGCAAGAGTTTGGTTGGATCATACTCATCAAAGCTGCACTACAAAGGTTTACATCTCAACTGTTTTGATTTGAATCTCATCATATATTGTGGATTACTTGTGTTTGTTTGGTTCTCTGAAGTCCTCGTGTGAGAGGCAAGTCAATGGTGGCTTTAATTTCATGAATTGATGCATTTCAGATTGAACACCTGGATTTTCTATCTCAGATTTCTCCTTCTATAGGGATCTTGAGTACAATCCAAGGTTACAGGGGTGATGTACATCACCCCAGCTTTAATTTGGTACAAGGCACGTTTGATTTGGTTGAGGTTGCAAAACCTGCAACTGGTGGCCGGTTTCTGTTGGCTCACAGGAGAAGACGGTGGTTTCCACCACCGTCCCCACGTGGATGAGTTCTGGCCTTTGGATCGCACTTCTCCGTTCTTGTTTTGAATTTTTTAAATCCATCATGTTTCGCGCTTGAGTCAAGTCCTTGGTGTGCGCGCGCTTCTGATCCATTGATCATGTCCATGTCATTTAATGAAATGGATCAGACGCTCCTGGATTTTTCTCTTTTTCTAATTTCTGTTTTATTTTCCTTTTATTCCATTTAGTTTTAAAAATTCATAACTCTTTTATTTGGAATCACAAAAATATGGGACCAATTGCAAAAAATTTCTTTTAAAATCTAGTTTCATAATCTGATTTTTATTTATTTTTGTGATTCAATTTAATATCTTTTGTGAATTATTTCATTTTTGATAGTTTTTAATTCATTTAAAATACTTTTTGATATTCGAAAATGCCAGAAATATTTTCTTAATACATGTGGATGATGATAAGTCTATGAAAAATATTCTCATCAATTTCTTAATTGATTTGAGAATCATTTGAGATTTTAGTCCATTTGAGCTATTTTTCTTCATTTTTAATTGTTTAAAAATAGTTTTTGTTTTCAAAAAATGTTGAGAAAATTTGTCAAACTTAGTTTGACCATGTTAGACTTATGATGATCCAATTGGACTTATCCAAGTTGATCTGAATTGGATTTGAAGTTTGACCTTACTTTGTTCATTTTATTTTATGTATTATTTTAATTCCAAAAATATGTTTGACCTTTCTTGACTTCTAATCTTCATTTCACTTTTGTTTACCATTGATTAATGTTGATTCCGTTCATATTTGATCATTGTGTTTTGGTTATGTTATTTGAATATTCATTTTGTACATTTCATCCTCATCTCTCATCTTCTTCTTTTTCTTTTGACCAATGAGTTAATGATTTATGGTTAGCCTTGACATATGAGAGGCTTAACCTTCTTTGATCCAAATCAAATTCAACTTGATCAAAGATGAAGTGAATTTCTTTGTGTCCAAGATAGGTTGCTTCTTGGTCAAGCAAAAAACCTAAAATTCATACAAGGTCATTCTTCTTTTCTTTTGGCATGGCAAGTTGTAGGAGCTTGACTTACTAGTCATGATCTCTAACTTGTGTTTATTTGCCTATGGTTTTATTGACCAGCCTCAGATAGGTGTGACTACTACATTAGTCCACTTACGATTGCTTAACATAGCCCTAAATTGCCTTATGGCACACTAACATTAACAACTAACACTAACTTTAATTCAAGCATTTAATTCTTGCAATTTAATTTAATGCAATTTAATTTCTTGCTCATGTATTCATATTGCCTTTTCCCTTTGCTCATTTGAGCTCATGTTTATGTTTATGCTGTTTTCCTTTTGCTCACTTGAGCATATTATTGTGTAAATATATTATTGCCTTGTGCTTGTTTTGTCTTTGTTTGTGTGAACCCAATTCAAAAAGGAGAAAGGACTTAGAATTAGGACTTCACCTATGCTTAATGGAGTTCAAGAGCAACTAGGCCTCATGCCTTTAAAATGCTAAAATTGATTGAAGAGCAACTAGGCCTTATGCCTTTAGAATGCTTACATCTTGAAGTTGACTTGAAGGGACCCCTAATCCAAACTCTCTCTTTGTCCATTCCTCTTATTGCATTGTGAACTTTTTGATTGTTTGTTCTTGTGTGATAGGGATTCCAAACTTGAGATAGCTAGAAGGACCATTGTCATAAACATCCAAGTTAAGAGAGACAAGCCAAATGGAGATCCTAGGAGCTTGATTGAATATTTGTTAGATTGCTTGAGTTAATTGCTAAGTCCAAAGGAAAGGAGCATCTTGAATCATCTTTATGATCTCAAGAAAGGAACTCCAAGGGTTTTAATCTCTTCTCTCATCTTTGCATGTTTAGGACTAGCCCTTCTCTTCTTCTCTCCACTCTAACCCAAGCCAAACTCATTTTTGTGCAAACATTAACATTGTTTTCAAAACTAGAAACCTAGGCATATGCCTTTGATTTTTTTCAACTCTTTTCATTAATACTTATTTTTGAATTGAATCTTAAGTCAACTTTGACTTCATTTTGTGAATACTTCTAACTTGTAAATACAACTCACTTCAAGTAATTTTTGTGGTTCCAATGACCACCTTTGTTAAAATCTTTTTTTCATAAACATTAGCCATAGGTTTGAGTTATCATAATGGTTGATGTAAACCTCACCTTATCCTTAGTGATTGGACTATAAGTCTTCCATACTTATCATAGGACGGATCCCTCACTAGTATGTTGAAGCTCTCCTCACATGGTGGATTGTTGGTTTAGGTTGAGTTTTCTCCCTTTGATAACAAAAGACCTTAAGGCTTTTGATCAAATCAATTCACCCATATTTTGATATTTTTACCCCGAACTACGAGGTTTTGGTCCTACCTTTGTGATGGTACGTAGGCAATGGGTTTATCCATTCAAACAACAAAATTGTAAATAATTTGTATATTCTTTTTTCATCTCCCCGATCATGTTTGCATAAATATTTTCACAAATACCAACCTACCATACAATTTTGCAAAAAGGGCTCCCTTAGAGTACTAAGGATGTTTTGGGTGCTTAAAACCTTCCCATTGCATAACCAACCCCCTTACCCAGATCTCTGACATTTTTATTAGTTTTTGATTTGATAAAACTTCTCAGTTTTTGTTCGCTTTCTAACCTTTCCTTTGGATAAATAGAAGTGCGGTGGCGACTCGAATTGTATGCTTACTTTTGATTTAGTCAATAAATATAAAGGTAACGAATACCCCGCTACAGAAAAGTGGCGACTCTGCTGTGGAGCGAACCCAAAATCTCTGGGTTTAGCCTACTTTTTGCCTTTGTTGTATTGTATGTTTATATTTGTTTATGACATATTTTTGTGCAACTTTGGGATGACTGTATTGTTTGTAATGTATGAATTGCTTGATATATCAATTGCTTGTGTGCTTGGTGGTCTCTTGTGAGATGAGTTCTATACCCGAACTCGAGTGCACTTATGATAGGAGAATGACATGGTCTTGTTGACTTGTGTGGAGTTAATCCTTAGCAAGTTGACTTGCAAGCCCATTCACTTGGTGGAGGTTATGTTGGGATCAATAATGTCACACGAGTAGTCGTGGTTAGGCATTACTCTTTCCAATATAGACCTTAGAATCCAAGGACTTTAGATTACCTAGCCCATCTTGGCCTATTTTAGGACGTAGTGCGAAGGTCGTTCAAGTGTAAGATTTGATACGATTGTTACGCGATACTACACTCATAAGAGTCTCTCTTGAGAATATTTTTGGAATACGAGTAGTCGTTTATCCGATAATATCCGAAAGATGGGATGGTGACTATGGGAACCTCTTTTAGAACATGATTGGTAGGTTTGACCATAGTACACTCTTTTTGGGTGGTTCTTAACCGAGACTCCATGCTCGTGACTTGCAACAAACCCTTGATTCGCGGTTGATCCGTTCTCGTATATCCTTAATATCAATGGAACTTGGGTGTTGATAAGGTGTAAACCACAATCCACCAAAATGGATGATTGATATTGAGGATGACTTGATCCATCCCGTGACCTTTGTGTGGCGTGACTTGCTTGATCCTTGAGTGTGATTGTTGCATCCATGCATTCATGCATTCATTTGAATCCATATCATCCACAAGAAAAATTTTCAAGGAACTTAAGAGGTTTATTTGCAAATTTTTAGACATGGATAAGAAAAGAAGGAAGACAAAGAAGTACAGTTTCAGACAACCCGACTTCAAAGAGTTAAGGAGTTTGACATCCTATGTATTAGATCCCTTGGAGTTCAAAGCTCGCCATGGGAAGCTTCTATATATTCTTGCTACTCAGGTTGATGAAGGTCTGATGAGTGTGTCGGTGCAGTTTTATGATCCTCTGTACCGTTGCTTCACTTTTCCGGATTTCCAACTTTTGCCTACACTTGAGGAGTATGCCTATCTTATGGGTATACCTATCTTAGATCAGTTGCCGTTCAGTGGCTTGGAGAGAGTTCCTTCTTCCCAAGAGATTATTGATTTGTTGCACATAGATGTATCTGAGATTGGTGCTCATATGACTACCAAAGGTGGAATTTAAGGTCTCCCATCTGATTTCCTCATCGCCCAAGTATAGCGGGGTATTCGTTACCGTTAGAGATATTGACTAAATCCAAGGTAAACCATACAAGTCGAGTCGCCACCGCACTTCTATTTATCCAAAGGAATGGTTAGAAAGCGAACAAAAACCTAAAAGTTTTATCGAATCAAAAACTAGTAAAAATGTCAGAGATATGGGTAAGGGGGTTGGTTATGAAATGGGAAGGTTTTAAGCACCCAAAACAACCTAGGTACTCCTAGGGAGCCCTTTTCATAAGTGTTGTTCTAGTCTAAAGGGTGTAGGTATATCTAAAGTACTATTCATTAAAATGACTCGCAAGGATGTCGCATCCACTACCTACGTATCTCATCTGAGTATGAGAATCAGAGTCTTTGTAGCTTGGCTACCTATGGGTTAAAGAGAAGTGTGCTCGGTAAGACGTCGCGTCTTATGCCTACGTATCTCATCTGGAATGAGAATCAGAGCAAAACGTAGTTCGGCTAACTACGGGAACAAGGGTCTCGATTGCAACTAGGGCAAGGGAAAGGGACGGTCTCGATCGCAACGAGGGCAAGAGAAAAGAATCGCAGCAAGGGCGAAAGCAAGCAAGGATTAGTTGTTAGTCGTCAGTCAAACTCGGCAAGACATCGCGTATCGTGCCTACGTATCTCATCTGAACATGAGAATTAGAGTTGTCGTAGTTCGGCTAACTAGGGGTTAAGGATTGCCATCTGAACATGGACTTACAAAAGAGGACACCAACTGTGTCAAAGGAGGGTGGGCAGTGTGTTCAACGTCCTAGAAGTAGGTGTCGCAGCTCGCTGAATCGAGTCTTAGGTAGTTACCTCTTTGCAATAGAACGGACTGACATGCCACAAGATCGGAGACGCATGGAAGGTCTAAAAGTGGGGAAGCTCTGCTCTAGAGTTGTCATGCAATATGGACTTATGTGTTAGGATTTACAAAGGGGAACATCTACCTAATGTTAGCATGCAAGGAATAAGGGAATTCTACATATGTTATCATACAAAGGGTTCTACCTAATGGGTGCTACCTAAACGGAACAAGAGTCGACGAATGGAGCGCGGAGAGGAGTTACGGATAAGGGTAGATGGCGATGCCGGAGGCAATCGACTTACAGGTAGATGGCGATGCCCGAGGCAATCGACTTACAAGAGGATGGATGAATGCGTGCTGGTTCTGTTAAGTTTTGAAAATGATTACTCGATGTTGGATCGAGCTTTTGATCTTATTTTGAAATGGTTATCGGATGTTCGTTTTAATTCTTGTATTAACAGGTGACTAAAGAAATAAAGAAATAAATATTATACACTTTATGGGAGAGGGGTACATTTGTTATGAATATGGATTGTTCATGGCAAACAAACAATAAGAATATATGCCTCATACATCATACAAGTAGGCAACAGTTATCAATCAGATCGGATAAATAAACAATATATAATCAAACCAAAGAATCAAATAATGGAGCATTTAAACAATGCATGGGAGTATTAACATGTTAAATAATCAATCAATAGAAAGCATGAATGAGAGAAACGAGTATAAAAGATAACAGATGAATCAAACAGATGAAAATATGCACATGAAGGGTCCACTGAATAATTTAATCAGGAAATGAGGTAAGGACCAAATAAAATCAAGGTAAAAAGCCTCTAATACATGGCATATGAGATGAATGAGGGAGGATCAAAAGATCTCTTCAATTGCCATAAGCAATACCTAAGTCAAACATCGATCATAAAGAAGTCAACTGAAAATTCAAGTCAACTTAAAAAATAACAAATAAATAGCAAATTAATCAAGAAAATTATGAAAAATTAAACTAAATAAGGTGGGGTCAGGACATCATCATCCCCCAAAAATATTTTAAAACATAGGTCAAATTAAAAGTCAACCAACCAAACTAGGTCAAAAATAAATCCAAAATAAATTGAAAATGTGAAATAAAATTCCAAGAAAAGGTCAGGTTGACCATGAGACAATGGTCAACCTTCATCCCAAAAATCAAATGCTAACAATAATATTAAGTCATAAAAATAAAATCAATAAAAAAAGTGTCTTAAAATGGACTATTTAGAATAAATAATTAAAATAAAATATTAATATTAAAAAAATACGAAAATAAAAATTATATAAAATTAAATAAAACGTTAAGAAAAGTGAAAAATATTTTTGGGTAATTTTATGGACGAAGAAAATATTTTAAATAAGAAAAAGAAATATGAAAATGGAAGGATTAATGGTGATGGACATGGTAAGCAAGCGTAGATATATCAAAACATGGTCATGGAAGAGATGATTACCTAATGGAAAATAGAAGTGGAATGGAATCTGATATGTGATGAAACTTTACCTCCTTGCCACGAAATTCCAATGCTCCTTTAGGGTTAGGGTTTCAGTTTCTTAAATAGGGTGGATTAAGTGTTCTCATGGGCTTTTTAATAAGTGATTTATCCATAAGAATAAAAGTGTGAAGTGAGGTGTAAAATGTTGTTATTTTGGGCCAAACTTAAGTGAATGGATGTCCAATGCATAGCCAAAAGAGGTAAAAAAACGTGTCTGGTTTGTGCAGCATGCTTAGAAAATCTGATTGGGCCAGCCAGGCCCAAAATCTGCCTAGAAAATCAAGTCATGGTGCCCACTTTAAATCAATGTATCTCTCAAACCATGGATCCAAATGATATGATTCCAAAAGGATGTGAAAGAGGACATGGCAAGGTACAATTTTTGTGAAGAAAGTATTTCCAAATAATGCCTTGAAGTGCAAGAAAACTGGCCAAGAAGTCTTGACAAATTTTGAAGATTTTGGACTTAGAAATTTTTCTAAGTGTCCTAAAAAAATGTCTCACTTTGACTAAGCATAACTTTCTCAATTCTAATCCAAATGGAGAAAACTTTATACTCTAGAAATCTTGGAACAAGAGGAACAACTTTCATGTTGGAGACAGTTTCAAATGGAGCTTTTATCTTGATGCAAAATGTGCTTAAAGTGAGTGCAACGATCATGAAAACTTGCCCTAAATGGAAAGTGAACCATTTCCAAATTAAGTAACTTTTCCAATTCCTGATTAAATGATAAATCCATGATCCAACCTTGATAAAATTTCACATGTAGGATCCCATAGGCATGAATTTTGAGATTCCACTCTCAAAATGTCAGGAGTTGACTTTTCTGGCCCCATAGTTGACTTTTCCCAAACTGTCTGATTCCCGATTCCATTGATCAATTGAAGCACTTCTAGCTCAAATAAAGAGCTGATTTTTTGTATGTAAACCCTTGTGGACATATGGAGGGCCATGGAAAAGAGTTTCACCCAAAGAATCAGAAATAAACTGATTTTATACCAAACCCTAGTTTTAGGGCAAAATGATCAGGAACTGATTGCACTTATTGCCAATGGATCTTTCTGAGATAATTGTGAATCTTCCTAGGCCAAGATGCCTCTCTAATCATGACATGGATGAGCTCTTTAACTTCCAACCAAACATTGCCTGTTGCAGGTAGCCATGAAACCCTAATTTCTGATTAAATCCAGATGAACACTCTGATAGCTTTGAATCCTTCACTGATGAACTGAGGACCATAATAAGATACTTGGACCCCCCTGAGACCCTTGAGACTTGTATACTTAGAAAATGAAGTTCAATTCTCAATCTTGCTTTGTGTTGGCTCCTTCTGTTAAGGAGTGATCGATCAAAACCTGATCTCCATGTCACTAATGCAGTATGCAATGAGTATGACCTAATATGATGCTAATGAAGTGTAAAACATAATGCCATGCTTCCAGGAAAAATGAAGGGTAAATTTTGGGGTATTACAGCTTCCCCTATTCAATCAACTGGAAACCCGAAAGGAAGATAGCAACGACTTTCACACTTTCGAGGTATCAAGTGATTGAATACGATAAAAGCTCGAAAATTTACACTGAAGTGAAAAAATGAAGTAACAATGCCTTTCAGAATCGGCCAAGAGGTGGTCTTGAAAAAGAATCCGTCTGGTACGGTGAGAGTCGATCTGAACACCGAAACAAGGAATGTTAGCCTGAATACCAAAATAAATGGTAACACAGAAATAACCATGGCCTGAATGCCGCTCATCAATATGAATACTGGAAATGACTTAGATCTGAGCATCGGACGATACTTGATTATCAAACATCGATCTGAACACCGGGAAACTGGCCTGAATGCCACTTCGGTCTGAATACCGGAAAACTGGCCTGAATGCCACAAGTTGCATCGACCTGAATGTCGGAAACTTCTTCGATCTGAACATCGGAAAATTGGCCTGAATGCCACTTCGGTTTGAATACCGGAAAACTGGCTTGAATGCCATAAGTTGCATCAACCTGAATGCCGGAGACTTCTTCAATCTGAACATCGGAAAACTGGCCTGAATGCCACTTCAGTCTGAATACCGGAAACTTGGCATGAATGCCATAAGTTGCATCGACCTGAATGTCGGAAACTTCTTCGATCTGAACATCGGAAAACTGGCCTGAATGCCACTTCGGTCTGAATACCGGAAAACTGGCATGAATGCCACAAGTTGCATCGACCTGAATGTCAGAAACTTCTTCGATCTGAACATCAGAAAACTGGCCTGAATGCCACTTCGGTCTGAATACCGGAAAACTGGCATGAATGCCACAAGTTGCAGACCTTAATGTCGGAAACTTCTTCGATCTGAACATCAGAAAACTGGCCTGAATGCCACTTCGGTCTGAATACCAGAAAACTTGGCCTGAATGCCACAAGTTGCATTGACCTGAATGTCGGAAACTTCTTCGATCTGAACATCGGAAAACTGGCCTGAATGCCACTTCGGTCTGAATACCGGAAACTTTCATGCCTGTCAACATCGACAAAAATAGGGAAAATGATTATTGAGGCGGCGCGTGGGCCAACGACCCCTGCTGGGAATAATAAAGATAAGTCATGAACAATCTTCAGTCTGAGTACTGGAAACAACTTCTGGTTTATCACTTAGGATACCGAGAATGCCTTATGCTTTACATGCGTATGTTTGAATTTTTCAATGGCGTAATGCTCCATGAAAATGGAAATGCTACGCAATTTGGGAGGATGCAATGCAATATGATTCTACATGCAAGGATGCGAAATGCTTGATTAGAGAGAACGCCAAGCTGAGGCAAGGAATTCTGCTAGGGAAATGATCACAATCTTTTGGACCCTGGCAAGGCTGTTGGAGATGCACAACACAAAGAACTCTATGGGGAAATGACCCGTCACACGGTGTTATGGAAAATAACAAAATACCGAGGCTCTGACTGGGGAGAGAATGACACTGAAAACTTGCTGCTGAGGAAAGCGATAGTGGTTTTGGCAACCATAATCTGCGAGAGAGATGACTCAGCAAGGGAAGAAAACACCGATACAATACCGAGATTCTGCTTCAAGGAAGGAGACCATGGGTCTAGCATCGAGATCATCAATCTGGCATCGAACTTTGAAGAGCAGCTGCTTCTGCTGGGAAGATACAGTCTGGCACTGTCAACTCCGCTGGGGATATACAATCTAACACTGTCAACTCCGCTGGGGATATACAGTCTGACACTGTCGACTCCACTGGTGAATGTATAATCTAAAACAAATGCTTGGGGAAGTACAACAGTGAGAGCCTGTTGGGGATTGAAGAATCCAACGCTCGGACCAACTCTGCAGGGATAAGATACCAAATACCAACTGTTGAGGAAAAACATTCGCGATCATTTGATGGGGACCTTAAGGAAATGCTCCGAGTGTACCTGTTCTGAATAGACGATCCAAAGCACTTAAAATTTACAGCACGTACCTGTAAAGCTCTTATGTTTCATGATGCAATGTTTATAAAAAATTTGGACGTCATTTTTGCAAACAAAACAGTAAAATGAAAATGAACACATAGATGTACTGAATAACATGATTTTATTGATTGAGTGGCCTCTGAATAGGTATTTACATCAGGAAGCAATCCCTGGAAAGAGGTAATTGCACAACAGATAAAAACAGAAATTAATCTAATGGCAATGTGAAATGGGTTTCTATCGGGTTCCAATTCTGCTATGATTCGCTTGTCTTCAAGATCCTCCAGATGATCAGCTTTCCGAAAAAGGTGATTGGACTGTTTCCTATCCTTCGGAAGTTTCCAGTTATCGACACAAGATGATATTCAGAACTACTCAGAACGCAGCCATTCGCTTAATCCCTAGCTTTTGCCTGGATCGCCCTTTTGGATTTTCAATCCACCGGGATACCCATTTTTGCCTAAGTTGCCCTTTCAGGTTTTCAACTTACCGGGTGTACAATCTTTTCAGTTTTTAATCCCTAAATTTTGCCCGAACCTTTTTCATTTTCTTGGTTCGCCGGGATGCCCATTTTTTGACTGGACTATTCTTTTTATCGTCCAGTGGGTCTATTTTATGCGAAGTATTTTTTAACTGCGTCTGAGTTCACATGGGAAGTGAAGTCTTCACCATCCATAGTTGCAAGCATTAAGGCTCCACCATCAAAAACCTTGGTGACAATATACGGTCCATCATAGTTAGGAGTCCACTTGCCCTTATGATCTGTCTGAGGAGGAAGGATCCTTTTCAACACCAAATCTCTGACTTGGAAGCATCGAGGATGCACTTTCTGATCAAAGGCTCTCTTCATCCGAATTTGATACAACTGCCCATGACAAATGGCTGCCATCCGCTTCTCTTTGATAAGACTCAACTCATTGAACCTTGTCCGAATCCATTCAGCTTCTTCTAACTTGACATCCAACATGACTCTTAGAGAAGGAATCTCCACTTCAACAGGTAGGACTGCTTCCATACCATACACAAGGGAATAAGGGGTTGCCCCGGTCGTTGTACGTACTGAAGTACGGTACCCATGCAAGGCGAAGGGTAGCATCTCATGCTAATATTTGTACGTAACGACCATCTTCTGCACAATCTTCTTTATGTTCTTATTTGCTGCCTCAACAACACCGTTCATCTTAGGACGATAAGGGGAAGAGTTGTGATGTTAAATGTTGAAGTTCTTGCACAACTCCTTCATCATTTTGTTATTGAGGTTAGAACCGTTATCAGTAATGATTCTTTCGGGAATCCCATAACGACAAATGATTTCTTTCTTAATGAATCGGGTAACCACATGTTTGGTGACCTTCGCAAATGACGCTGCTTCGACCCACTTGGTGAAATAGTCGATGGCAACAAAGATGAAACGATACCCATTGGAAGAAGTCGGCTCAATCTTTCCAATCATATCAATGCCCCACATAGCAAATGGCCACGGCGAAGATATCACATTCAGAGGATTTGGCGGCACATGCACCTTATCAGCATAAATTTGGCATTTATGATACTTCCGAGCATATTTGAAACAATCAGATTCCATGGTCATCCAGTAATAACCCGCTCTCAACAATTTCTTAGCCATTGCATGTCCGCCGGCATGAGTACCGAAGGAGCCTAAATGAACTTCCTGCATTAACATGTCTTCTTCGTGTCTATCCACGTATCTGAGCAAAACCATGTCGAAGTTCCTCTTATATAGCACATCATCTTTGTTCAAGAAGAAACTGCCTGGCAATCTTCTCAAAGTCTTTCTATCATTGTTGGATGCCCCTGTAGGGTACTCTTGGTTCTTCAGAAAGCACTTGATGTCGTGGTACCAGGGCTTGTCATCAACTACCACTTCAGCAGCAAACACATACGCGGCCCTATCAAGGCGCATAACATCGATCCTGGGAGCATAGTTCCACCGAATCACCTTGATCATGGAGGACAGAGTAGCAAGAGCATCTGCCATCTGGTTCTCATCACCAGGTATATGATACAACCTTACTGTTATGAAGAAAGTCAACAGTCTTCTCGTGTAATCTCTGTAGGGGACCAGATTAGGCTGGAGAGTATTCCAATCACCATTCACTTGATTGATCACTGGAGCTGAATCTCCGAAGATGTCTAGAGTCTTGATTCTCAAATCAATGGCTTGCTCGATACCCAAGATACAGGCTTCATACTCAACTTCATTATTGGTGCACTCAAAAGTCAGGCGAGTGATGAAAGGCATATGGGCAACTTTCGGAGTGGTAATGACAACACCAATTCCACTTCCTTTGGCATTGACGACCCCATCAAACATTAAAGTCCACTTTTCATCTGGATTAGGTCCCTCCTCAACAACTGGCTCTTCACAGTCTTTCATCTTGAGGAACATGATGTCTTCATCTGGAAAATCAAACTTCATCGGCTCATAATCATCAATCGGCTGCTGAGCAAGATAATGTGATAGAATACTCCCTTTGATGGCTTTCTGGGATGTATACTGGATGTCGTACTCTGTCAATACCATTTGCCAACGAGCAACCCTTCCGGTGAGAGCTGGCTTCTCAAATATATACTTGACTGGATCCATTTTAGAGATCAGTAAGGTTGTGTGAGTCAGCATGTATTGTCTCAATCGCTTAGCAGCTCATGCAAGTGCATAACATGTCTTTTCAAGCATTGAGTATCTCGACTCGCAATCTGTGAATTTTTTACTCAGGTAGTAGATGGCATGCTCTTTCCTACCTGTCTCGTCGTGTTGACCAAGAACACAACCCATGGAATTATCAAGTACTATCAAATACATAATCGGCGGTCTCCCTGGGACTGGAGGCATAAGGATTGGAGGATTCTTCAAATACTCTTTTATTTTTTTGAAAGCCCTTTGGCAATCATCATTCCACCTGATGGCTTGATCTTTTCTCAACAATTTGAATATTGGCTCACACGTGGATGTTAGGTGAGAGATGAACCTTGCAATGTAGTTCAACCTTCCTAAGAAACCACAGACTTGTTTTTCTGTTCTTGGCTCAGGCATTTCTTGTATCTCTTTCACTTTGGCCAGATCCACCTCAAACCCTTTTTTCACTAACAATAAAACCCAGCAGTTTTCCAGATCTCACCCCGAAAGTACACTTGTTCAGATTAAGCCACGGCTTGAATTTCCTCAAACGCTCAAACAGTTTCTGCAAATTCACCAGATGTTCTTCTTCCGTTTGAGATTTGGCAATCATATCATCAACATAAACCTCGATTTCATGATGAATCATATCATGGAAAAGAGTTACCATAGCTCGTTGATATGTTGCTCCAGCATTTTTTAGACCAAGCGGCATCACCTTGTAGCAGAAGGTGCCCCATGGGGTTATGAAAGTTGTCTTCTCCATGTCTTCTGGTGCCATCTTAATTTGATTATAGCCAGAAAAGCCATCCATGATGGAGAATACCGAGAACTGAGCCGTGTTATCCACCAAAACGTCGATGTGAGGTAATGGGAAATCATCTTTAGGACTAGCTCTGTTCAGATCCCGATAGTCAATACACATCCGTACCTTTCCATCCTTTTTAGGTACTGGAACGATATTTGCAACCCATGGCGGATAATTTGTAACCTCTAGAAACCCTACATCCAACTGTTTTTGCACTTCTTCCTTTATCTTGACAGCTATCTCTGGTCTTGTTCTTCTGAGCTTCTGCTTGACCGGAGGACAATCCTCTTTGAGAGGCAAACGGTGTACCCCCAATGTCTGTGTCAAGCCCTGGCATCACCTGATAAGACCAAGCGAAGATGTCAACATACTCTTGCAGCAATTCAATCAGCCTCTTCTTCATATTATCTTCCAAAGCAACCCCTATCTTGATTTCTCTCTTGACGTCCTCGGTGCCGAGATTAATCACTTCAATAGACTATTGATGCGATTGAATGACCCTTTCCTCCTGTTTTAATAACCTGGCAAGTTCGTCAGGGAGTTCACAGTCTTCATCACCCTTTTCTTCAGCTTGAAAGATTGGATTTTCAAAGTCGAAGCGAGCCATAGCAGAACTGTTATAAATAGGATCCGGTGACGTGCATCTGCATGAGTGATGGTATGTGCTTATGAGTGTGAACAAGAAATGAAAACTAAACAAAACATTGCCAAAATATATTTTGATTTTTGAAAACTGCAAAAATAGAAAGACAGTGAACAAAATATTTGAATGCAAAAAGACGTCCTTTATTTATGATAAAAAATACAAGTATCCACATAGATGAGCCCTACAATGAGTCATTACGCCCTGGGCGGAACGTAAGACTTGGATATGCATGAATAAACAAAGAAAATTACTCTTTAAGAAGAGGGGCTTGGATAATCTCTTCAGAAGACTAATTGCGGAGAACTTCCCCCGGGACCCTTGGATGCACCCAGTTGTCAATGTCGCAATCACTATCCCCGTCTTCTTTGTTGATTGTAGAGATCTGGATGTACTGAATGATGCCAGCACTGGAGAAAGTAATCGGCCCCTGACGAGTCTGAGGCGTTGAAGTTGTAGAAGTCAATGCCGGCTTATACCCAATCCCAAACTTGTCTTCCTTCATAGGTCGGGTACCGTATCGGTGAATGCCTAAGTCAGCTATCCTAATAATGGAATACCAAACAAGATGAGAACACTGTGGCGGTACCTGTAATGCAAGACATGCTAATGAATATGCAAATGCAATGACATGTTTATCAATTTCAAAGGGTATTCTACCCCTTGAATTCAGTCTCACATTAGATAAACAGTGTAAGAAAACCCCGACTAAAATCAAGAAGAAGATATAAACCCCTAGGAATAGATAAACATTATGCATGCAATGCTTATGATTTAATTTTTATATCAGAGGAACTTTAGAGTCTTATTTGCAAATTTTGGAAATATTAAACGTTTATCACATACGGAAATATCACGTCAATTAATATTTGGAAACGTTTTTTTCGCCAAAGAAGTATAGTCTTGGTAACCAAATACATTACAAGAGAGAAGGAAAATGAACATCCTATGGATCCCTAGAAGCAATCGTCCAAAGCCCTCGATGAAAGAGAATTGCGATCCAAAACGCAGCGGAATTTAAAATTTCTCCTTTAATGATCCTTACGAATGGGCATGATCAGTGATAGAATCGTTACCTCTTGTGGCGATCATGAACGTTGAACAATGACAACGTCTCTACTCAGTCCACACGAACGGATTCCTTCAATCTCAGTGCTAGCTGCTAAGAATGAGGGCTTTGAGTGAGATAGAGAGAGAGAAACGAAATTGCAAGTGTGACAATGCTTCTACACAAGGGTTCTATTTAGTGAACCACTTGTGTGGGCTGCAAGCTAAAAAGCCCACTCAAGTGTATATGGCCCATATCTTATAATATGCCAAAATCACTTAAGCGCGTGGTACCTTACCATATTTTGTATTCTACATAAGTACACCATACCTTACGATGTTATATAATTCACTTAAGGGCACCGTACATTACGGTATTCCTTAATTACTCTATCTCTCATCAATCTGTTCTTTTTGTGTGACCCTATAGGTTTTCGCGGCATTGGCAATTATATTATATCACGTATTTAACATAATAAACAGTGAGCGATATCTAGCAACACATCACAGCTACCCAAGACACGAAAATGTCATGTGATCTGAAAAATCCTTCTGTGATAATAATTATGTGTATAATTACCCTTTTGCACTTATGTCTATATTGAACACAAGGCATAGAATGTGTCATCCTTGTCCAGTTCAATATTGGGCCCATAGACATTTATCCTGTTACGCAGGATGGGCAAATTCCATCTAGGTCACTCATGTCCCTTAGCATGCTTCGTGGAGTACCCATCAACTGTCTTTATGGTCATCCAATTACGGACAATGTTTGATTAGCAATAAGGAACTCAACTCTACATCTAGGGTTCATAATGGTTTCAGGTCGAAGGGTGGTATACACCATTATCACCATGAGAATAACTTATGACACTTTGCATAACATTCTATATAGTATTCTCATAGCGGGTCAATCCAGTATAAATATTACTCTTAATACTCATACCTATGTTTAAGACTTGATAACTCTTTATCCATGATCCATGAGATGTGATCATCAGTCTATAAACATAATAACCTTCATGCTTTAATGTTATCCCACTTCACAATAAAGCTTGACTACGAATACTTTAAGAATAGTGTCCTTATGTTTAATGTGATCTCATGATTAAGTCATACTTGATACATTAAACGGACTAGCTATTCTAGGGACTTTATTAAACAAACATAATAAAGAAAAATCCTGTTATGATTAATAAATAATTAGATACAAGTACCAAAAGTATTGGCCTCTAGGGCTTACACCAACAATCTCCCACTAGCACTAGAGCCAATCAGGCATACCCCTAATGCCCATAAATCTAGTATGGCCATCATGCTTCTGCTGTGCAAGAGGCTTTGTCAGTGGGTCAGCAATATTTTCAAGTGTAAGTATTCTGCATATTTTCACATATCCTCTATCTATTATCTCTCGAATGAGGTGATAACGCCTAAGTATGTGTTTGGATCGTTGGTGAGATCTAGGCTCCTTAGCTTGTGCGATAGCACCATTGTTATCACAATAGAGACCAATGGGATCCACAATGCTAGGAACTATGTCAAGTTCACTAATGAACTTTTTGATCCAAACAGCTTCCTTTGCTGCACTTGAGGCAGCAATATACCCGGCCTCGGTTGTAGAATCAGCAACTGTATCTTGCTTTGAACTTTTCCAGCTCACAGCGCCACCGTTTAAGCAAAACACATAACCAGATTGCGATCTAAAGTCATCCTTATCTGTCTGGAAGCTAGCATCGGTGTATCCAATTACAGCCAACTCTTCCTGACCTCCATATATCAAGAATGAGTCCTTAGTCCTTCTCAAATACTTAAGGATATTCTTGACAGCTACCCAATGGGCATCACCAGGATCAGATTGGTACCTACTCGTTGCACTTAAAGCATACGAGACATCTGGTCGAGTACATAACATGGCATACATGATAGATCCTATTGCAGATGCATATGGAATCTTATTCATGCGATCCCTTTCTTCCTTAGTTGAAGGGGATTGTGTTTTTGATAGACACAGGCCATGTTGCATAGGTATGAATCCTTTCTTGGAATCATGCATATTAAAATGTCTCAACACTTTGTCTATGTACGTACTCTGACTTAGGCCAAGCAGTTTTTGTGATCTATCTCTATAGATTCTGATTCCGAATATATAGGCTGCTTCACCTAAGTCCTTCATAGAAAAGCATTTCCCCAACCAAGACTTTACTTGTTGCAGGGTAGGGACATCGTTTCCAATGAGTAATATGTCATCTACATATAATACCAGGAAAACGATCATGCTCCCACTGACCTTCTTGTAGACACAAGGCTCATCTTCGTTCTTGATGAATCCATATTGTGTTACCGTTTCATCAAAACGAAGATTCCAGCTTCTGGAAGCTTGCTTCAATCCATAGATTGATCTTTGTAACTTACATATCTTTTCGGCTTCTTCTGGTATGTCAAATCCTTCAGGCTGTGTCATGTACACATCCTCAAGAAGATTCCCATTAAGGAAAGCGGTTTTGACATCAATCTTCCATATTTCATAATCATGATATGCAGCGATAGCAAGTAAAATCCGAACAGATTTAAGCATTGCAACTGGTGAAAAGGTTTCATCATAGTCAACCCCATGAATTTGTTTATATCCTTTTGCAACCAGTCTTGCCTTATAGGTATGTACCTTATCATCCATGTCAGTCTTATTTTTGAAGACCCACTTGCATCCTATAGGGTTAACTCCTACAAGAGGCTCTACCAAGGTCCAAACTTGGTTTGTGTACATGAAATCCATTTCAGATTTCATGGCTTCTAGCCACTTCTCAGACTCGGGACCAGTTATGGCCTCTTGGTAGGTCACAGGCTCATCTTGATCCATGAGTAATACATCACCTTGATCAATTATGAGATATCCATATCTCTCAGGTATGTGACGTATCCTGCTTGACCTACGTTGGTCTTGTTCTACTTGAGCAGGTTGCTCTTCCACAACTACTTGTGTTTCCTGCTCTAATTCCTCCAAAGGTGTATCGATGCTTTGTGATTCTTGAATTTCTTCAAGCTCTACTTTCCTCCCACTGATTCCTTTGGAAATAAAATCCTTTTCTAGGAAAACTCCAGTTCGAGCGACAAACACTTTGCCCTCAGAAGGATTGTAGAAGTAATACCCTCTTGTTTCTTTAGGATACCCCACAAATAAGCATTTGTCAGATTTGGGATCAAGCTTAGTTGAAATTTGTCGTTTCACATAAACTTCGCAACCCCAAATCTTCATGTAAGACATATGTGGTTTCTTACCACTCCATATCTCATATGGTGTCTTCTCACCTTTTTAGATGGAACATGATTAAATGTGTAATCTGCTGTTAATAGTGCATGTCCCTAAAAGGAGTTTGGAAGATCGGCGTGACTCATCATGGATCGGACCATGTCTAACAGGGTTCGATTTTTTCTCTCAGATACACCATTCCATTGGGGTGTTCCAGGAGGAGTAAGTTGGGATAGGAACCCACACTCTTTCAGATGGTCATCAAACTCTAGGCTTAAATACTCACCACCTCGATCTGATCGAAGAGTTTTAATATTCTTACCTAGTTGGTTTTGTACTTCATTATTGAATTCCATGAACTTTTCAAAGGACTCTGATTTGTGTTTCATTAAATACACATAACCATATCTATTGAAATCATCAGTAAATGTGATGAAGTACTGAAAACCTCCTCTGGATGGTATGTTCAGTGGTCCACATACATCAGTATGTATGAGGGCCAAAAGGTCATTAGCTCTTTCACATTTTGCTGTGAATGGAGACTTTGTCATCTTTCCAATTAAACAAGATCTGCATGTCTCATATGATTCATAATCAAAAGAGTCAAAGAGTCCATCTTTATGGAGTTTGGAAATGCGTTTCTCATTTATGTGGCCTAATCGACAATGCCAAAGGTAAGTTGGATTTAACTCATTAGGTTTCATCCTTTTAGTATTAATGTTATAAATATGCATTTCAAGATCAAGGACATATAGTCCATTGTTCATTTGTGCAGTAGCATAGAATATATCATTCAAATAAATTGAGCAACAATTGTTCCTTATTATAAACGAAAAACCAAACTTGTCCAAACAAGAAACGGAAATAATATTCCTGCTAATTGCAGGTACATAATAACAGTTCTCTAACTGAATTATTAAACCACTAGGTAAAGTCAATACATAAGTTCCTACGGCTAAAGCAGCAACCTTTGCTCCATTGCCAACTCGTAGGTCGACTTCACCTTTTGCCAAATCTCTACTCCTTTTTAGTCCCTGCACATTGGTACAAATGTGAGAACCACATCCAGTATCTAATACTCATGATGCAGAAGTAGATAAATTAATTTCAATAACAAAAATACCTGAAGTTGAAGTCTCTACTCCATTCTTCTTATCTTCCAGGTACTTTGGGCAGTTTCTCTTCCAGTGTCCGGTCTTACCGCAATGGAAGCAGGTGCCTTCTTTTGCTATGCCTCCACTAGGCTTTAAAGCAGCCACGGTGGGTTTGGGTTTGGCAACTTCTTTACCTTTCCCTTTATCACCCTGCTTGGTGGGCCTTTTGTTTTGTCTCTTTCCATTTCCGATCATCAGAATGGACTTCCCTTTTGACTTCAGATTCTGCTCAGCAGTTCTTAACATGGCTAGCAGTTCAGGAAGAGATTTGTCCATATCATTCATATTGAAATTTAGGACAAATTGACTGAATCTATCTGGCAACGATAGCAAGATCAAATCAGTCCCAAGTTCCTTTCCGAGGGGAAAACCCAATCTCTCAAGATTTTCCATATACCCAATCATCTTGAGCACATGGGGACCTACAGGGGCTCCCTCAGCTAACTTTCCTTGAAAAAGGGCTTTTGAAACTTCAAACCTCTCATGCCTTGCTTGCTCTTGATAGAGCATCTTCAGGTGTTCGATCATATCGAACGCTGCCATGTTCTCATGTTGCTTTTGCAATTCTGAGTTCATGGTAGCTAGCATGAGACAAGCAGTTTCATTGGCATCATCGACATGCTCCTTATAAGCATCTCTTTCTGCCTTAGGTGTAGAACTAGGAGGTCCCTCTTCAGGAACAGGTTTCTCCAAGACATATAGCTTTTTATCATGTTTGAGGATAATCCTCAGGTTTTGGTGCCAATCCAGAAAATTTGTCCCAGACAATTTTTCTTTGTCAAGGATTGATCGCAAGATATTGTTAGAGGTGTTTGTTGTCATGGCAATCTTCATAAGAATTAATGAAAATATAAGTATCAATAACATATTTAATTAGGCCTTTAATTAAATATGCTCCCACTATTTTACTCAAAACAAATGACCCTCATCATTTGATTCGGAAAATCCTGTTGGAATATTTTCTAGTGGGTCGAGATCCATATTTCACTTTGTTTTAAGTCCGCGTAGGCGGATTACACAAAACTAGGTTATTTAGGTAGGAACTCCTTTCAATTGTATCTAATACAACTCTCGAATATTTTATTTGGGTGAATAACTCCTTATTCCATTCCATCACATGGATAATTTCCAACTCTTGCTTCTAAACATATATAATCTTATTATAATTTGTTTAGTCAAGTTTGACCCATTGTTTTAACAATTGGATATTACAATTATCCCATCGCACCTTACTAATATAGAACATGCACCTCGCGTAGGCGAAACCTACATTATCCGATACTAGTCTTGATGAGTGTTAAAACTTGGAAAGCATAAACTTAATATTTAATTTGAGGGAATTTACAATTATTCTGATCTCACCGGCTTATTTATCATATAAATCGTCTCTCACATGCATCAACATACATTCACATGCATCAACATACATATATAATGAAACAGTTATGGCCCCTAGCACAATTGTTCTCCCAAGCCAATGAGAGAACCTAAGCTAACCTAATAACGATCTAAGCTTCTCCAAGCAAGATCTTCAAGGTTGTCCTCCTTTGATATTGACTTCTTCTCTTTCTTCATAACATTACATTACATAAAAGAAACTCGTTTTACATACGAGGGAGTGAGATGAGAAAAGAAGTTACATTATGAGATTAAAAGAGAGGCACGACACGCAGGTCGTATTTTAAAAACCCAAAACAAAATAAAGGAAAACTAAGGCCATAACTGATCACCACAAGACAATAATAACAAAAAAATTATTATTATTAATTTTAATTCTTTTAATTAATTAAAACCAAATTAAATTTCAGTGACCGATCACACTACGCAGAGTTAGCCAGGGGTCCGCTGCCCGGTCAGCGTACGGGGGTCAAGGGGGCAGCGCCCCTTGCGGGGTTGAAGGGGCAGCGCCTCTGGCCGAAATTTTTTAATGAACAATTCATTTAAAATCGGCATCGTTTTTCGCATCAACACTTGATACTTTAAAGCACAACTCTTGTGTTGTCATTAACCCTAATCGCATAACTTTTTGACAACACAACCCTTGTACCGTCATTAACCCTAATGCATTACACAACCCTTGTGCCGTCATTAACCCTAATGCATAACTCTTTGACAACACAACCCTTGTGCCGTCATTAACCCTAATGCACCAATTTCAGACCGTCAAACACATCTCAATTGTTGATTCAATATGATTGATCAACACGTCATTGCTTCACCATACTAATGTCGGATCAAGAAGCAAACAACCATTGATCGCTCAAAGGAAAACAACCATTAAGTGTTTGAATGAATGAAACAGAAACAATATATCATATATACCGTATTTTGCATCAGGATTACATATATCATATATATAACTAGATCGATCTCAATTTAATTACTCGTTTATTCTTTGATTCATTCTATCTTTTAATCGTATTAATACAAAAAATAAACAGCTATCAGATGCATGGTTTCGTAAGTGGCTTTGATACCACTGAAGGAGAAGGGCGATCCAAAACGTAGCGGAATTTAAAATTTCTCCTTTAATGATCCTTACGAATGGGCATGATCAGTGATAGAATCGTTACCTCTTGTGGCGATCACGAACGTTGAACGATGACAACGCCTCTACTCAGACCACACGAACAGATTCCTTCAATCTCAGTGCTAGCTGCTACGAATGAAGGCTTTGAGTGAGATAGAGAGAGAGAAACAAAATTGCAAGTGTGACAATGCTTCTACACAAGGGTTCTATTTATTGAACCACTTGTGTGGGCTGCAAGCTAAAAAGCCCACTCAAGTGTATATGGCCCATATCTTATAATATGCCAAAATCACTTAAGCGCGTGGTACCTTACCATATTTTGTATTCTACTTAAGTACACCGTAACTTACGATGTTCTATAATTCACTTAAGGGTACCGTACATTACGGTATTCCTTAATTACTCTATCTCTCATCAATCCGTTCTTTGTGTGTGACCCTATAGGTTTTCGCGGCATTGGCAATTATATTAAATCACGTATTTAACATAATAAACAGTGAGCGGTATCTAGCAACACATCACTGCTACCCAAGACACGAAAATGTCATGTGATTTAACAAATCCTTCTGTGATAATAATTATGTGTATAATTACCCTTTTGCCCTTATTTCTATATTGAACACAAGGCATAGACTGTGTCATCCTTGTCCAGTTCAATATTGGGCCCATAGACATTTATCCTGTTATGCAGGATGGGCAAATTTCATCTAGGCCACTCATGTCCCTTAGCATGCTTCGTGGAGTACCCATCAACTGTCTTTATGGTCATCCAATTACGGACAATGTTTGATCAGCAATAAGGCACTCGACTCTCCATCTAGGGTCCATAGTGGTTTTAGGTTGAAGGGTGGTATACACCATTATCACCATGAGAATAACTTATGACACTTTGCATAACATTCTATATAGTATTCTCATAGCGGGCCAATCCAGTATAAATATTACTCTTAATATTCATACCTATGTTTAAGACTTGATAACTCTTTATCCATGATCCATGAGATGTGATCATCAGTCTATAAACATAATAGTCTTCATGCTTTAATGTTATCCCACTTCACAATAAAGCTTGACTACGGATACTTTAAGAATAGTGTCCTTATGGTTAATGTGATCTCATGATTAAGTCATACTTGATACATTAAACGGACTAGCTATTCTAGGGACTTTATTAAACAAACATAATAAAGAAAAAGCCTTTTATTATTAATAAATAATTCAATACAAGTACCAAAAGTATTGGCCTCTTGGGCTTACACCAACACTCGAGACCGGAAGATAAGCTGCACGAAGCCTCTTCACCTCCCTCTCATAGGTTGCCTCCATGTCTGCCTTCTCTTTGGCGAGGCGATCATACTTCCTCTTCGAAAACTTGGAAGACTGAGGAAGTAGAGAAGTCAATGCGTCATCAGGATCATCAATAACCTGGTGCTCAAGGAACTCTATCAAAGCTACCTTCTCTCTGATCTGCTGAAGCAACTCCTCTCGTTCACGGATCCAAGCACGCGAACGGTCTTCGTCTCTCAACTCCTCTACTCCTTGGCTAGGGAGGGTTGAAGGCCCAACTACAACCAAAGGTGTGGGTCTTGGATACTCATAAGGCATGAGGTACTCGGAAGCTCTCCTCCTAACCCAAGAGGTATAGGGTTCCAAAGCGATACAGTTCTTCGGACCTAGCTCCTTCCTTCCTGTCTTATGGATCTTGCGCCAAGCGCGGACCATCCTGCCCTTCAAGCCTTGGGGATCTTTACCCTCCTGAAAGAACACACCCTCTAACGGAATGTTATTGGGTTTATCCTTTAGGGGGAACCCAAGCTGACGACGTGCCAAAATAGGGTTGTAGTTAATTCCACCGCATGTACCAAGAAGAGGTACATTGGAGAATTCACCACAAGAGTCGATAATTTGCACACCATCATATACACGGTTGTACCAAAAGATATCATCATTAGTGAGAGATATAAGTCTCGTGGACCACCATAGACATCCTTTGTTCTCCTTGAAGGCGAGCGTCTGAGGCAAGTGCGAAATAAACCACTTGTACAACAGAGGCAAACAACACACAATCGTACCACCGCCCTTTGCATTCCTCATATGCAAAGAGAAATAAGTGTCACCCAACAGAGTAGGAACGGGATTAAGAGTAGCGAAAATCCTAATGGCATTCACATCCACAAACTTGTCGATGTTGGAGAATAACAGTAACCCATAGATGAGAAGTACAAATATGGCCTCAAAGGCATCCTCGCTCATGGCCTTCCCAAACATAGTAGCTTGATGAATGAGGAAATCAGACGGGAGACCTTGATTTCCACCTTTGGTAGTCATATGAGCACCAATAATAGATTCATCTATACGTAACAGATCAGTAATCTCTTGAGAAGAAGGAACTCTCTCCAAGCCACTGAACGACAACTGGTCTAGGATAGGTATGCCCACAAGATAGGCATACTCCTCAAGCGTGGGAAAAAGCTGGAAATCCGGAAAAGTGAAGCAACGGTACAAGGGATCATAGAACTACACCAACACACTCATTAGACCTTCATCCACTTGAGTAGCCAGAATAGACAGACGCTTCCCATGACGAGCCTTGAATTCCAAGGGATATAATACATAGGATGTCAAACTCCTTAACTCTTTCAAGTCGGGTTGTCTGAAACTGTACTTCTTCGTATTCCTTCTTTGCTTATCCATGTCTGAAAATTTGCAAATAGACCTCTTAAGTTCCTTGACAGTTTTCTCATTGTTGATGATATGGATGTGTATGAATGCATGAATGCATGGATGCAATAATCGCACTCAAGGATCATGCAAATCACACCACACAAAGGTCATGGGATGGATCAAGTCATCCTTAATATCAATCATCCATTTTGGTGGATTATGGTTTACACCTTATCAACACCCAAGTTCCATTGATATTAAGGATACACAAGAACGGATCAACCACGAATCAAGGGTTTGTTGCGAGTCGCGAGCATGGAGTATTGGTTAAGAACCACCCAAAGGGAGTGTACTATGGTTAAACCTGACAATCATGTTCTACAAGAGGTTCCCATAGTCATCATCCCATCTTTCGGATATTATCGGATAAACGACTACTCGTATTCCAAAAATATTCTCAAGAGAGACTCTTATGAGTGTAGTATCGCGTAACAATCGTATCAAATCTTACACTTGTACGATCTTTGCACTACGTCCTAAAAATAGGCCAAGATGGGCGTGGTAAACTAAGGTCATTGGCTTCTAAGGCATATATTGGAAAGAGTAATGCCTAACCACGACTACTCGTGTGACAATATTGATCCCAACATAACCTCCACCAAGTGAATGGGCTTGGAAGTCAACTTGCTAAGGAATAACTCCACACAAGTCAACAAGACTATGCCATTCTCCTATCCTAAGTGCACTCGAGTTCGGGTATAGAACTCATCTCACAAAGATCACCAAGCATACAAGGAATTAATATTCAAACAATTCAATCATTACATACAATACAGTAATCCCAAATTGCACAAAAATATGTCACAAAGCAATATACCATACAATACAACAAATATGAAAAGTAGGCAAAACCCACTAGGCAAATGATATTCCCCAGCAGAGTCGCCACTTTTCTGTAGCGGGGTATTCATTACCATTATAGATATTGACTAAATCCAAGGTAAACCATACAAGTCGAGTCGCCACCGCACTTCTATTTATCCAAAGGAATGGTTAGAAAGCGAACAAAAACCTAAAAGTTTTATCGAATCAAAAACTAGTAAAAATGTCAGAGATCTGGGTAAGGGGGTTGGTTATGCAATAGGAAGGTTTTAAGCACCCAAAACATCCTAGGTACTCCTAGGGAGCCCTTTTCATAAGTGTTGTTCTAGTCTAAAGGGTGTAGGTATATCTAAAGTACTATTTACTAAAAGGAAGGTTAAAAGAAAATGACTCGCAAGGATGTCGCATCCACTTCCTACGTCTCTCGTATGAGTATGAGAATCAGAGTCTTCGTAGCTCGGCTACCTATGGGTTAAAGAGAAGTGTGCTCAGTAAGACGTCACGTCTTATGCCTACGTATCTCATCTGGAATGAGAATCAAAGCAAAATGTAGTTCGGCTAACTACGGGAACAAGGGTCTCGATTGTAACTAGGGAAAGGGAAAGGGACGGTCTCGATCGCAACGAGGGCGAGAGAAAAGAATCGCAGCAAGGGCGAAAGCAAGCAAGGATTAGTTGTTAGTCGTCAGTCAAACTCGGCAAGACATCGCATCTCGTGCCTACGTATCTCATCTGAACAAGAGAATTAGAGTTGTCGTAGTTCGGCTAACTAGGGGTTAAGGATTGCCATCTGAACATGGACTTACAAAAGAGGACACCAGCTGTGTCAAAGGAGGGTGGGCAGTGTGTTCAACGTCCTAGCAGTAGGTGTCGCAGCTCGCTGAATCGAGTCTTAGGTAGTTACCTCTTTGCAATAGAATGAACTGACATGCCACAAGATCGGAGACGCACAGAAGGTCTAAAAGTGGGGAAGCTCTGCTCTAGAGTTGTCATGCAATATGGACTTATGTGTTAGGATTTACAAAGGGAAACATCTATCTAATGTTAGCATGCAAGGAATAAGGGAATTCTACCTATGTTATCATACAAAGGGTTCTACCTAATGGGTGCTACCTAAACGGAACAAGAGTCGACGGATGGAGCGCGGAGAGGAGTTACGGATAAGGGTAGATGGCGATGCCGGAGGCAATCGACTTATAGGTAGATGGCGATGCCTAAGGCAATCGACTTACAAGAGGATGGATGAATGCGTGCTAGTTCTGTTAAGTATTGAAAATTATTACTCGATGTTGGATCGAGCTTTTGATCTTATTTTGAAATGGTTATCGGATGTTCATTTTAATTCTTGTATTAACAGGTGACTAAAGAAATAAAGAAATAAATATTATACACTTTATGGGAGAGGGGTACATTTGTTATGAATGGGGATTGTCCATGGCAAACAAACAATAAGAATATATGCCTCATACATCATACAAGTAGGCAACAGTTATCAATCAGATCGGATAAATAAACAATATATAATCAAACCAAAGAATCAAATAATGTAGCATTTAAACAATGTATGGGAGTATGAACATGTTAAATAATCAAGCAATAGAAAGCATCAATGAGAGAAACGAGTATAAAAGATAACAGATGAATCAAACAGATGAAAATATGCACAAGAAGGGTCCACTGAATAATTTAATCAGGAAATGAGGTAAGGATCAAATAAAATCAAGGTAAAAGGTCTCTAATACATGCCATATGAGATGAACGAGGGAGGATCAAAAGATCTCTTCAATTGCCATAAGCAATCCCTAAGTCAAACACCGATCATAAAGAAGTCAACGGAAAATTCAAGTCAACTTAAAAAATAACAAATACATAGAAAATTAATCAAGAAAATTATGAAACACTAAACTAAATATGGTGGGGTCAGGACATCATCATCCCCCAAATAGATTTTAAAAATAATGAAAATTGGCACGTGAATTAATTAAAACAAAATATAGGTCAAACCAAAAGTCAATTAATAAGACTAGGTTAGAAAAAATCAAGAATAAATAGTAAATTAATCAAGAAAATTATGAAAAATTAAAATAAATAAGATGGGGTCAGGAAATCATCATCCCCCAAAAAGATTTTAAACATAATGAAAATTGTCATTTGAATTAATTAAAATAAAACATAGGTCAAATTAAAAGTCAACCAACCAAACTAGGTCAAAAATAAATCCAAAGTAAATTGAAAATGTGAAATAAAATTCCAAGAAAAGGCCAGGTTGACCATGAAACAGTGGTCAACCTTCATCCCAAAAATTAAATGCTAAGAATAATTTTAAATCATAAAAATAAAATCAATAAAAAAAGTGTGTTAAAATGGACAATTTAGAATAAATAATTAAAATAAAATATTAATATTAAAAAAATACAAAAATAAAAATTATATAAAATTAAGTAAAACATTAAGAAAAGTGAAAAATATTTTTGGGTAATTTTATGGACGAAGAAAATATTTTAAATAAGAAAAAGAAATATGAAAATGGCGGGATTAATGGTGATGAACATGGTAAGCAAGCGTAGATATATCAAAACATGGCCATTGAAGAGATGATTACCTAATGGAAAATAGAAGTGGAATGGAATCTGATATGTGATGAAACTTTACCTCCTTGCCACGAAATTCCAATGCTCCTTTAGGGTTAGGGTTTCAGTTTCTTAAATAGGATGGATTAGATGTTCTCATGGGCTTTCTAAGTGTCCTAAAAAAATGTCTCACTTTAACGAAGCATAACTTTCTCAATTATTATCCAAATGGGGAAAACTTTATATCTCTAGAATTCTTGGAACAAGAGGAACAACTTTCATATTGGATACATTTTCAAATGGAGCTTTTATCGTGTTGCAAAATGGGCTTAAAGTGAGTGCAACGATCATGAAAACTTGCCCTAAATGGAAAGTCAACCATTTCCAAATTAAGTAACTTTTCCAATTACTGATTAAATGATGAATCCATGATCCAACCTTGATCAAATTTCACATGTAGGATCTCCTAGGCATGGAATTTAAGATTCCACTCTCAAAATGTCAGGAGTTGACTTTTCCCAAACTGTCTGATTCCCGATTCCGTTGATCAATTGAAGCACTTCTAGCTCAAATAAAGAGCTGATTTTTTGTATGTAGACCCTTGTGGACATATGGAGGGCCATGGAAAAGAGTTTCACCCAAGGAATCAGAAATAAACTGATTTTATACCAAACCCTAGTTTTAGGGAAAAATGATCAGGAACTGATTGCACTGATTGCCAATGGATCTTTCTGAGATAATTGTGAATCTTCCTAGGCCAAGATGCCTCTCTAATCGTGACATGGATGAGCTCCTCTACTTCCAACCAAACATTGCCTGTTGCAGGTAGCCATGAAACCCTAATGTCTGATTAAATCCAGATGAACACTCTGATAGCTTTGAATCCTTCACTGATGAACTGAAGACCATAATAAGATACTTGGACCCCCCTGTGACTTTTGAGACTTGTATACTTAGAAAATGAAGTCCAATTCTCAATCTTGCTTTGTGTGGGCTCCTTCTGTTAAGGAGTGATCGATCAAAACCTGATCTCCATGTCACTAATGCAGTATGCTATGAGTATGACCTAATATGATGCTAATGAAGTGTAAAACATAATCCCATGCTTCCAGGAAAAATGAAGGGTAAATTTTGGGGTATTACACCAAGCTACTTTGTTTGGGAAGGCCATGGGTGAGGACGCCTTTGAGGCCATATTTGTGCTACTCATCTATGGGCTAGTGTTATTCCCCAATATCGACAATTTTATGGATGTGAACGCTATTAGGATTTCTCTACTCTTAATCCCGGTCCGACTCTGTTGGGTGACACTTATTTCTCTTTGCATATGAGGAATGCAAAGGGTGGTGGTACCATTGTGTGCTATTTGCCTCTGTTGTACAAGTGGTTTATTTCGCACTTGCCACAGACGCTCGCCTTCAAGGAGAACAAAGGATGTCTATGGTGGTCTACGAGACTTATGTCTCTCACTAATGATGATATCTTTTGGTACAACCGTGTGTATGATGGTGTCCAGATTATTGATTCTTGTGGTGAATTCTCTAATGTGCCTCTTCTTGGTACATGTGGTAGAATTAACTACAACCCTATTTTGGCTCGCCGTCAGCTTGGGTTCCCCTTAAAGGATAAACCTAATAACATTTTGTTAGAAGGTGTGTTCTTTCAGGAGGGTAAAGATCCCCAAAACTTGAAGGGCAGGATGGTCCGCGCTTGGCGCAAGATCCACATAAAGGGAAGGAAAGAGCTTGGTCTGAAGAATTGTATTGCTTTGGAACCCTATACCTCTTGGGTGAGGAGGAGAGCTTTTGAGTACCGCATGCCCTATAATTATCCGAGACCTACACCTATGGTTATGGTTGGGCCTTCAACCCTCCCTAACCAAGGAGTAGAGGAGTTGAGAGATGAAGACTGTTCGCGTGCTTGGGTCCGTGAGCGAGAGGAACTACTTCAGCAGCTTAAAGATAAGAATGCTTTGATAGAATTTCTGGAGCATCAGGTTATCGACAAACCTGATGATGTGGTTACTTCTCTTCTTCCTCAGTCATCCAGGTTTTGGAGGAGGAAGTATGATCGACTCGCCAAGGAGAAGGAAGATATGGAGGAGGCCTTTGAGAGAGAGGTGAAGAGGCTTCGTGCAACTTATCTTCCGTTCTCGAGAGATTTGGATGATTGTTTCTAGGGTTCCATAGAACGTTCATCTTCCTTCTCTCTTATATTGTATTTAGTTACCAATACTGTACTTCTTTGGTGTAAATTTTTTTTTCCAAATATTATTGATATGAATATTCCATATATGTCTAAAAGATTAATATTTCCAAATATTTGCAAATAGATCTCTATAAAGTTCCTTTGAGTAAAAATAAAATCATGTGCACAAGCATTGAATGCATCATGTGCATAAGCAGGTTTTGTTCAGGGTTTCTTGATCAGTGGTCTAACTTTGTGTTCTTCATTTATTTTGAAGACAAGCTGACACACTGGTATAACACCAGAGCGAATCTACCAAAGCTGATGGATCATCTTGAACAAGAGAACCGTGAATTGAAGGAAGAAGTGGCTAGGCTGACTGCCATGATGGAGTCAGTGCTGGCTGCTCAGAGCCAGTCTTCTCCTACACCTGCAACTCCTCCCTAGAGGAAGGTCATCTCAGAGGTTGCTTCCTCTACTGTGCCTGCCGCAACCCCTCATTTTGCTCTGTCTATGCCAGCCGTGTTTTCCTGGGGGATGCCCGAAATCTTTGTGACAGAGGGTCTCGCTCCGACCTTTGCTTCTCTGCCGGCATCTAGCCCGGTCCTTGCTGTGCACACGTTACCGAGAGTCGAAGACACCATTTATCACTCTGAGCCATCTGAGGGCCCAGATGTCTATGAGAAAATGGACGCCATGAATGACCAATTCCTTGAGCTGCTCAAGGAACTGAAGACTCTAAGAGGGAAATACCTCTTCGGTAAATCTGCTGCTGAGTTGTGCCTCGTGCCCAACGTCAAGATTCCAATTAAGTTCAAAGTGCCTGACTTTGAAAATTACAAGGGAAGCACTTGCCCTCTCAGCCATCTTGTGATGTACGCACGCAAGATGTCGACTCAGACCGAGAATGATCAACTCCTCATCCATTATTTCCAGGACAGCCTGTCCGGCGCCGCGCTCAGATGGTATATGGGTCTGGATAGTGCGAACATTCGCTCCTTCAACGACCTTGGCGAAGCTTTCGTCAAGTAGTACAAGTACAATGTTAATATGGCTTCCGATATGGACCAGCTAAGGGCTATGTCCTAGAAGGAGAAGGAAACGTTCAAGGAGTACGCCCAGAGGTGGCGTGAATTGGCCACACAAATTATGCCCCCACTTGAAGAGAAGGAAATGACCAAGATCTTTCTGAAGGCCTTGAGTTCATTTTATTACGAGAGGATGATTTCTAGTGCTCCCTCGGACTTCACCGAAATGGTGAACATGGGGATGCGGCTAGAGGAAGGAGTCCAGGAAGGACGTCTAACTAGCGATGAAGGCTCTTCTGCAAAACGGTATGGGGGTTTTGCAAAGAAGATAGAGGGAGAGGCACATTTCGTGTCTTCCCATGTCAAACGAAGACCCTCTATGAAGAGGAAGATTGTTCGCCCTGCCAGTAACCAGCACTAGGTGGCTCATATAGCACCTGCTTTCAGGGAAACACAACATTATCAACATCAACAACAACAATATCAACAACAACAGCATCGTCTGCAACAGCAGGCCTACCAGCCTCGAAAGAACAACAATACCAGCACCAACTATGATAGGAAGAGGGTCACTTTTGATCCAATTACAATGACCTATGCTGAGCTCTATCCGTCGCTGATAGATAGAAAGCTGATCACTCCACGCGACCCACCCACTGTACCAACCAACCCTCAGTGGTGGTACAAGCCCAAGCTTCACTGTGTATATCATTCTGGTGCTCCCGGACATGATGTGGAGAACTGTTATCCCCTGAAGACCAAGGTGCAAGGCCTTGTGAGGAGTGGGATTTTGTTTTTTGATGACGTAGGTCCGAATGTGAAGAAGAACCCATTGCCATAGCATGGGAAATTTGTTGTGAACATGGTCCAGGGTTGCCCTGGAAAATATAAAGTCATGTATGTCAGTCATATCAGGCAATCGTTGGTCGAGATGCACAGACTGTTATATGGATACAGTTATTATGAGCACGACCATGACAGATGCCGAGTGTGCATTGTCAACGAGAGAGGATGTGGCCAAGTCAGGAAGGACATCCAAGAGATGCTGGATTAGGGTGTGATCGAGATACTTCAAAATCGTGATGAGGATGAAGTGAATGTTATCTCCCCTGTTTTCAGAATACCAAAACCTGTTGTTGTCAGATATGATGGTAGCAAGAAGAAGGTTTCTCCATCTCTTATTATCAAGCCAGCGGGCCCTGTCCCGTACTCTTCAGATAAAGTTGTTCCCTACAGATATAACGCAGTTGCGTTAGAAGATGGGAAGGAGGTTCCGTTGCCCTCCACTTCTGTTGTGAGTATATCTGATGTCAGTGGTGTGACCCACAGTGGTCATATTTTCTCGGCGCCGCCAAAACCCCAAGATGACATGAGAAGAGATGATGTTGATAATTCTGCCAGTCCTGTGGGGACTTCTTCTTCTCCGAATCCGACACTTGTTGTTAATAAATCTACTAAAGCTCCTGTCCCTGTTTGCCAGAATGGAATTCTGAGAGAGGACTGTGATGAGATACTGAGGCTCATTAAGAGGAGCGAGTATAATGTTGTTGATCAGCTACTTCAAACTCCATCAAAGATATCCGTCCTATCTTTGTTGATGAATTCTGAGCCATACCGCGAAGTGTTGCAGAGGGTGTTGGACGTGGCATACGTGGATCACGATGTCACAATTGAACAGTTTGATAGCATTGTTGCAAACATAACTACTTGTAACAATTTAAGCTTTTGCGATGCTGATCTTCCCGAGGAGGGAAAAGACCATAATTTGGCTCTACAAATTTCCATGAACTGCAAGGATGACGCCTTGTCTAATGTGCTGGTAGACATAGGATCATCGCTAAATGTGTTGCCAAAATCCACTATGGCTAAACTTTCTTACCAGGGGCCTCCCATGAGGCAAAGTGGAGTGGTAGTCAAAGCTTTTGATGGATCCAGGAAAACTGTGATTAGCGAAGTTGAGCTCCCAATCAAGATTGGACCTAGTGATTTCCAGATCACTTTCTAGGTCATGGATATTCACCCATCATATAGTTGCTTGCTTGGCAGACCATGGATTCACGAGGCAGGTGCCGTGACATCCACCCTACACCAGAAGTTAAAATTCGTTAAGAATAAGAAGTTGGTGGTGATAGGGGGAGAGAAGGCTCTCTTGGTAAGCCATTTGTGTTCCTTTCCCTATATAGACACTGAGGATGAGGTTGGGACGCCGTTCCAAGCCGTATCTATTGCTGAGCCTTCAAGGAAAGGACTTTCTTCATTTGCTTCCTACAATGATGCGAAGTTGGCCATTGAGCATGGCGCAACTACTAGTTTAGGACAAATGATTAAGCTGGAAGATAATAAATCCCGGGAGGGCATAGGGTATTCTTCAGGAATTTTCAACGAGCATGGGCTGTTCGAGAGTGGTGGTTTCATCCACACCGTTGAAGACCAAGAGGCTGCTGCCATAATGGAAGATGACGCAGAGGAAGATCTGGGCAACTTTGTCATCCCTAGAGGAATCTGCAATAATTGGGTCGCTATTGATGTTCCAACAGATGTCCATAAGTCCATGTAATGTGTTCACTTTTGTTTAAAAACCCTTCTCCCATGCCAAAAGGAGAAGCGATGACATTGTTGGCACATTAATACAATGATATTCATTCAATAATTACATGTTAAATGTTTGTTTTTTCCAAATTATTTTCCCTTTTTGCTTTTTGCATGAAATTGGTGATCACTAAAAAACCCTAAAAAAGAGAATAAAATCAGTTTTTTCATCTGCATAATGATTTGCTTTGTTTGAAATTTGAAATCTCTTTTATATCTCAAAACCATTATACAGGTTGATCCAACCCATTGAACATAATGATCCAACACCATCTCCCAACTTTGAGTTCCCTGTATTTGAGGCCGAAGAAGATGATGTTGATGAGATTCCTGATGAGATTACCCGTCTACTTGAGCACGAGGAGAAGATCATTCAGCCGCATCTTGAGAATCTGGAAACAGTCAACTTGGGGTCTGAAGATTGTATTCGAGAAGTGAAGATTGGGGCACTCCTGGAAGAGTCTGTTAAGAAGGGGTTGATTGAGTTGCTACGAGAATACGTCGACGTCTTTGCCTGGTTGTATGAAGACATGCCTGGTCTAGATACTGATATCGTGCAACATTTCCTGCCTTTGAAGCCTGAGTGTGTGCCTGTAAAGCAGAAACTCAGAAGAACTCATCCTGATATGGCAATGAAGATTAAAGAAGAAGTTCAGAAGCAAATTGATGCGGGGTTTCTGGTGACTTCTACATATCCTCAATGGGTGGCCAATATTGTGCCCGTGCCTAAGAAAGATGGAAAAGTCCGAATGTGTGTGGACTATCGAGACTTGAATAAAGCTAGTCCGAAATATGATTTTCCCCTCCCACATATTCATATGTTGGTAGATAATACAGCTAAATTCAATGTATTATCATTTATGGACGGATTTTCTGGTTATAACCAGATTAAAATGGCACCCGAGGATATGGAGAAGACAACATTCATTACACCTTAGGGAACATTCTGTTATCGAGTGATGCCCTTCGGTTTGAAGAACGCCGGAGCGACGTATCAACGAGCCATGACTACCTTGTTTCAGGATATGATGCACAAGGAGATCGAGGTATATGTTGATGATATGATTGCAAAGTCGAGAACGGAAGTTGAACATGTAGAGCACTTGTTGAAGCTTTTTCAGCGTTTGAGGAAGTACAAACTCCGAATGAATCCGAACAAGTGTACATTTGGAGTCCGTTCTGACAAGTTATTGGGCTTTATTGTCAAAGAAAGAGGTATTGAAGTTGATCCTGCCAAGGTCAAAGCAATACAAGAGATGCCTGCGCCTAAAACTGAGAAGCAAGTCTGAGGTTTTCTTGGCCGCTTGAATTATATTTCCAGATTTATATCCCACATGACTGCCACATGTGCGCCTATATTCAAGCTCCTCCGGAAATATCATCGTCATGATTGGACCGAGGATTTCCAGAAGGCCTTTGACAATATCAAAGAGTATCTGTCTGAGCCTCCGATTTTGTCCCCGCCTGTTGAAGGGAGACCATTGATTATGTACTTGACTGTGCTTGATGATTCCATGGGTTGTGTACTGGGTCAGCAAGATGAATCAGGGAAGAAAGAGTATGTTATATACTATCTGAGTAAGAAGTTCACTAATTGTGAGTCTCGATACTCAACGCTTGAGAAGACATGTTATGCTTTGGCTTGGGCTGCTAAGCGCTTACGCCAGTATATGTTGAATCATACGACTTGGTTGATATCCAAAATGGATCCAATCAAGTATATCTTTGAGAAGCCTAATTTAACTGGGAGGATTATCCGTTGGCAGATGCTGTTGTCTGAGTATGATATTGAGTATCGAGCTCAGAAAGCTATTAAAGGTAGTATCTTTGCTGACCACTTGGCACATCAACCAATTGAGGATTATCAGTCTGTTTAGTACGACCTCCCTAATAAGGAGATTCTGTATTTGAAAATGAAAGATTGTGATGAGCCTACACTCGATGAAGGGCCAGAGCCTGGTTCCCGATGGGGTATGGTGTTCGATGGCGTTGTTAGTCAATATGGAAATGGTATTGAGGCAATGATTATTACTCCTCAGGGCACACATTTTCCTTTTACAACAAGGCTAACTTTCAAATGCACGAATAAAATGGCGGAATATGAGGCATGTATTATGGGTTTGGAAGAGTGTATTGATCTTAGGATCAAACATCTTGATGTTTATGGTGATTCGGCCCTTGTTGTTAATTAGATTAAGGGTGAATGGGAGATGAATCAGCCTGGCCTCATCCCATACAGAGATCATGCGAGGAGGATTTCAACGTTCTTTACTGAGGTTAATTTCCATCATATTCCTCGAGATGAGAATCGGATGGCAGATGCTCTTGCTACGCTTGCTTCAATGATTATGGTGAAATATTGGAATGAAGTCCCCAATATCACTATGACGCGCTTGGATAGACGAACTCATGTATTTGCAGTTGAAGAAGTGAAAAATGATAAGCCATGGCATTATGATATCAAATGCTTTCTCCAAAGTCAGATTTACCCGCCTAGGGCAACTGTTAAAGATAAGAAGACTTTGAGGAGATTATCTGGCAGTTTCTACCTCAATGGTGACGTGCTTTATAAGAGGAATTTTAACATGGTTTTGCTCAGATGCGTGGATAGACACGAAGCAAACCTATTGATGACTGAAGTCCATGAGGGTTCATTTGGTTCTCATTCCAATGGACATGCTATGGCTAAGAAGATGTTGAGAGCAGGCTACTATTGGGTGACAATGGAGTCTGACTGCTGCAAATATATGAAGAAATGCCATAAGTGTCAGATCTATGCGGATAAGATTCATATTCCCCTGACACTTCTGAATTTTATTTCCTCACCATGGCCTTTCTCCATGTGGGGAATTGACATGATTGGCATGATAGAGCCTAAGGCATCAAACGGTCACCGTTTTATTCTCGTAGCAATTGATTACTTCACCAAATGGGTTGAAGCTGCATCGTATACAAACGTGACCAGGCAGGTGGTTGTGAATTTTATCAAGAACCAACTCATATGCCGTTATGGTGTGCCAGACAAGATCATTACTGATAATGGATCTAACTTGAACAATAACATGATGAAAGAGTTGTGCAGCGAGTTCAAGATTGCACATCATAATTCTTCTCCTTATAGACCCAAGATGAATGGGGCTGTTGAAGCTGCTAACAAGAACATCAAGAAGATTATTCAGAAGATGGTTGTTACGTACAAAGATTGGCATGAGATGCTGCCATTTGCTTTGCATGGCTGTCGTACATTTTTCCGCACTTCAACAGGGGAAACTCCTTTCTCTCTTGTATATGGCATGGAGGCTATGCTCCCCGTGGAGGTTGAGATCCCATCAATGAGAGTCCTGATGGAAGCCAAGTTGACTGAGGCTGAATGGGTTCAGAGTCGTTATGACCAACTGAATTTAATTGAAGAGAAAAGATTAACTGCCATGTGCCATGGTCAGTTGTATCAGCAAAGGATGAAGGAAGCCTTTGCAAAAAAGGTCAAGCCTCGTGTGTTTCGAGAAGGTGACCTCGTGCTCAAGAAAGTTTTGTCTTTCACGCCCGATCCCAGGGGCAAGTGGACTCCAAACTATGAAGGTCCATATGTTTTTAAGAGAGCCTTTTTAGGCGGTGCTTTGATACTTACAACTATGGATGGGGAGGATTTCACTCGACCTGTGAATTCAGATGCAGTCAAGAAATACTTCGTGTAAAATAAAAACAGAATAGCTCACTAAGTTGAAAACCCGAAAGGGCGACTTAGGCAAAAATGAGCACTCGGTGGATTGAAAACCCGAAAGGGCGGTCTAGGCAAAAGTTAGAGACATAAAAAATAAATATATACATCCCTCTAGATTGAGTACCTAACCCTGGGGAAATCTAGGCAAAAATTAGGGATTTGGCAAGTAACTGCATCCTGACAAGACTTTGAGCTACAACTGTCGTCTATCAAAGATTCTCGCTCAATCATCGTCAACTGAAGCTTCAAATACATTGGATTCAGAGTTGTTGGAGAAATGGTCATTATGTTCAATGTAGCCCTTTTTCCAATATATATCACCAATTTCAAAATTTGTAAAGATCCACGGAGTCTCGCCATTTGCGGACTACCATTCTATCAAATAAATTTGAGCCTTTATCCAAATTCTTTGCACTCTTATTTGTTTCTGTTAAACAAACGTTTGCATGTTTTAATTGATAAATATCATTGTTTTAAACAAATAAAGTTTTTGTAAAAAACTGTTTTTAAACAAAGTGAACATTCACAATGATTGAAAAGATGTGTGGAACATCTTTAGTTCTCTCCCAAGGATAATACGATATCCAAAAGGGTAAGACATTTGTTAATATTCCTAGCGTATTTGTTTTCTCTTCATCATCTTTCACGTTGTCTCCTCAGCGAGCGCATAGAAGGGTGATACATCATCAAGTCCCCAGGGAATCTGGAGTTTTGGCCTTGATCTTTTGGGAGATGTGTATACCTCCATCCTTAGATCCCCAGAGATTCTGAGTCTAGTATCTGTGCTTTATCAATTATATGGTTGTCATCCCTTATGTGGACTGACCTAAAATCCCTTATAGATTGATAAAAATTGATATGCTATCTACTTCCGAGGAAGTTTGTCTTCCCTCATCGTAAATTGAAATCTCCCGCAGAGTGGGCAGGAATTCCCTAGCATGAGTGGAAATCCTCAACAGGTTGGCTTGTAGTTTCTCCCCAGCAGGTTGCCTACAACTCATCCCCATAAGGGTTGCTCGCAGCAGATTATCCTCGGCATGATCGCTTTCAGTCTTCCCCAGTGGAGTTGCATGATCAGAGCTTGATATTCGTTTTCCCCTCCTTTTTTGAAAGTTTCCTCCTAGCAGGACTGGTGGTGAAGATGTTGTGTCCTTCCCTGGTGGAGCGTTGGTTCTTTCTCCTTGGTAGAGATGTCTCTCCGGCAGATGAAAGGAAGTGTTTTATTTGTTGAAACTTCTGTTTGGTGGTTGTTCCTCACAGAGTTTCATATCTTTCCCCCCCTGATAAGTTCCCTAGTAGAGTTTCTTCTACGATAAAATCTTATCTGTGTTGAGCTCCCCGTTAGAGTGTCCTCTACATCGGATCTTTTATATGTTCAAGCAGAAAAGCCTGGACGGTGACTCTATAGCTTCCCCAGCGGAGCAGTTTGTTCCTTCTCCCAGTAGTAGAGATGTTTCTTCAGTTGTTCCCGAGAATTGTTGGAAGATCCCTAACATTTGGTATTTGTGACCTTTGCTTATCCCCAACAGCGGTCTCTGATCCCCAGCGGTAGTTTTTGTCCCCGACAACGATTCTGTTTAATCCCCAGTTGGTGATTGGTGTTTCCTGGTATTAGATGCTCCCCACCAGATTAGATTTTCTCCTATGGGCCTGGCCTTCTCTTTTGAGATGTTATACCGAATGTCTGTCCATTGATTCTTGGACCTGTTTGTGTTAGATATGTCTGTTTGTCAGCATTAATCATACATAAACCATGCATATGCATGCATAATTATAGCATTCAGATATTCATGTTGCATCTTTTTCCATATATCTTTGCTTGTTATCTCCTGCTATTGGTGAAATATTCTTCCCTAAGCAGATGCTTGTGTCTGATCTCTCCCAAATAGAGTCAGCCTTATAGGCAGAAAGTGTCTATCTTTCCTTCTATATTCCCCACTGAGTTATGTCCTCGTGGATGATTATTGTTTCAGTTTCCTCCCTAAATATGTATTGGGATGGAATTACTCCCCTGAGTTATATCCTCATTGGGTTGAGTCTTATTTGATTGTGTCTTTCTGGTTTGTTCCTAGATTGACCCCTTCCTTGTTATTTTCCCCTGCAATTCCCTGTGGTTCAGGTGATCAATTACTCAGTCAACAGTAATCGTTCATTCTCTCCCCAGCGGATATTGTGGCCTTCTACGCAGTAACCGGTAGTTGTAAGTCTTATTTCTGTGGTTTTCTACCCAGTAATCGGTAGATGTAATCCCCTCTTTGTTGGTTATCTTTATCCAATATTCGGTATTCATATTCCTTCACTTTTTGAGTATACCACCCAGTAACCAGTGATATATCTCTTGAATCATTGCTCTTGTCAATGTATCCCCAACGAGTCATCTTTCATTTACCCTTTGTTTGGTAATGATTGTTTCTCCCCTTGATTGGTCATCATTATATACCCAGTAACCGGTATCCCGATGTCCTTTCTTTTTGGTAGATCTATCCTTTATTAACCCAGTAGCCGGTTCTGGATAATCTTTCATGCGAGTATGTTATCTATGTTCTGACGGTAATAGATGACATATCTCATGCGCTCTTCAGTCGAAGTCTTTTTCTTCTCCAGTTGAGTAAGATTCGTATTTCCTTATGGAAACGAATGTCCATCTTGTAATCGAGTTTGCTTTTTCAACCCTCCTTTCAGATGATTAGTGTCTAGGAAATATTCCCCAATTCACGCCTGGTTGGTCACCTATTATATGCCCAGTAACCGGTATCCCTGGTGTTTCTTCCTTCTGCTCCCTATTATGATTGTTTGTCCCCTGTGGAGTCAGATTTTCCTGAGTTGAGATATACCTTTTAGGTCCTCCTCAAATGTTTTGGATGATTGATATCTCTCACCCTTATACCGGTCTTAGATATTCTTTCTCCCTGAGCGTGTTGTATAGTCACCCTTATACCGGTGTATTTGATCACATGTCTCTTTGAGTTTATTACCCAGTAATCGGTAATATCTCGTTACTTTCCTCCTCAACTGAGTCCTTTGTCGACATCCCCACCTGAGTCTGAATTTTTATCCGAAGTATCCTTTGTGGATAGTTTTTCTGTATTGGCATATTCCCTAATACATGCATCTTTGCGTCAGCTCGAGTCTTTCCATCGATTTATTTTCGTGGAATCCTTTCGTGTCTCCCAGCAAGTTTCAAGTCGTGACATGCTCACACATTTTTACCCTTATTTCTCGCCAGAGTCTCTGTCTCCCTAGTGAGTGTATTACTCCTTTGAATTCTCAGTTTCTCCAGATTTCTTTTCCTTTGTGGCTATATATCCCCACAGAGTATTAACTTTTGCATACATGCATTTGCATCATGAGGTCTCTTAGGGACCAAAATTCGTCTCTTTGTTATTATTTAAGCCCATTCTACCACGTCGATATGAAGATTTTAACCTTCATATCTTCGGATAGAATGACCTTAAATAGGGGCATCTGTAAGACCCTAATGGTGACCCTAAGATCCCTCATGGCATCATATCATTGCTCATTGCATTTTCCTCAAGGAACATGGCATCTTGGTTCCTTTTCCCTTGGGTTGGGACTTGTGTGAGTGGGTTGAGACCACCAAGTAAGCTTGAATTGTATATTATTTCTTTTCTTATTTTTTTTACTAACCAAAAGCACAAAAATATGTCACTAACTTGTTTTGTTTTGAAGCATAAGCAGTCATGTGATCCAAGGCTCCTAGGAGGCTCCTATGCTCATTGAAGTGGCTCAATGAAGATGAAAGCAAGCATGAAAATGGTCCACAAAGTTCCTAATCATCATATATGTCTCCCAAGTATCTCAATTTTCCAATTTGATCAAGATAAACCAAAGGGCTTGAGGCTTGTTTCCCAAAGAAACCCTAATTCAACTGTGCATTGACTGTGCCTTGCTCATGAAGCAACCTCAACCTATGATCAAATAAAATCAAGGGATGTTCTTTCATTCACTATTTTATGCATATATGATCCCATGTGAGGCCCTTAAATCATTCATTCATCAAGATTTAAAGTTTGGACTTAAGAAGTTGACCAGTTAAGTCATCTAATTAAATTGAAATCCACTAAGACCTAACTTTTGATGTGTTTGTCAAATGAAGGTGACCCCAAGATGAAAAATGTTCTTAATAACCATATGAACAACTTTCGAGTTCATCAAAAATTCATTTTAAACTTGGAAGGTCATCATTCATTTCAAAACATTATAGGTCATTTTGACTGAAACCCTAATTTTGGGTCAACTTCCCAAGGACCTAACTCACTCTTTTTTTATGATTTTGATGTGAGACTAATTGAATTGGAAATCTTTAGATGTCTAATTCAAATGTTATGTTGGACAAAATTTCACAATCCTAAAAGAAACACATGTGATAATACAAAACATCATAGGTCACTTTGGACCAAAGCCATTGAATCTTGAAAAAGTCCAACTTCAAGTGCCCATAACTTTCTCATCAAAAATCCAAATGATGCCAAATTTAAGTCCAAATTGACAATCTTGAAAAGATATACAACGTTTATGTTGGAGGTTTTTCCATTTGAGGCTTGCATCATTGAAACAAAAGGGCATGAAGTTGGTCACTTTTGGCAAAATTTTCAAAGACATGTTTTGTACATCAAATTTCATGGCCAGTTTTCACAAATTTCTAAACTCCAAATGGATTTTTGTCCAACATATCTTCCTCATGTCAATACCTTTCCAACCATTACCCACATGCCTATGTTTGGAATTTCTATGTATGCCTTTCGAAGAGAGGAATATTTGTGACCATTTATGCATTTCATGATGAAACTTCATGCACAAGCAATTGTAATGCAAACCACACGTACAAATCAATTCTTCATGCTATCAGCTTGCAAAACAATCAGCTTTTGGGCCTCACATGCGCCTGTACAGGCCCATGCATGGAGGACCCAAAGCTTCATGCACACGGATTCTATTCACCCTGCCTTGCATTTTCAGCTATAAATCGCATGCTCACTTCATTCATTTCTCATCCTTGAATCAACCTGAAGCTCTGCAGAAATTGAATCCCAGCCACACTAAAGGAATTTTGAATTTTCATTTCTCTTTTCAAGTTTGAATTTCAACAAAATTAGTTGACCTTCAACACTTATTCCTTAGCCTTGCACTCATACTATACCTTAAGATCAAGCTGCAAGCAAGAGTTTGGTTGGATCGTGCTCTTCAAAGGTTTACATCTCAACTCTTTTGATTCGAATCTCATCATATATTATGCATTTCTTGTGTTTGTTTGGTTCTCTGAAGTCCTCGTGTGAGAGGCAAGCCAATGGTGGCTTTAATTTCATGAATTGATGCATTTCAGATTGAACATCTGGATTTTCTATCTCAGATTTCTCCTTCTATAGGGATCTTGAGTAAAATCCAAGGTTACAGGGGTGATGTACATCACCCTAGCTTTAATTTGGTATAAAGAACGTTTGATTTGGTTGAGGTTGCAAAACCTGCAACTGGTGGCCGGTTTTTGTTGGCTCACCGGAGAAGACCGTGGTTTCCACCACCGTCCCCACGTGGATGAGTTCTGGCCTTTGGATCTCACTTCTCCGTTCTAATCATGGCTATGCATTGTTTTGACTTTTTAAATCCATCATGTTTCGCGCTTGACTCAAGTACTTGGTGCGTGCGCGCTTCTGATCCATTGATCATGTCCACGTCATTTAATGAAATGGATCAGACGCTCCTGGATTTTTCTCTTTTTCTAATTTCTGTTTTATTTTCCTTTTATTCCATTTATTTTTAAAAATTCATAACTCTTTTATTTGGAATCACAAAAATATGGGACTAATTGCAAAAAAATTCTTTTAAAATCTAGTTTCATAATCTGATTTTTAATTATTTTTGTGATTCAATTTAATATCTTTTGCGAATTGTTTCATTTTTGATAGTTTTTAATTCATTTAAATTACTTTTTGATATTCAAAAATGCTAAAAATATCTTCTTAATACATGTGGATGATGATAAGTCTATGAAAAATATTCTCATCAATTTCTTAATTGATTTGAGAATTATTTGAGAATTTAGTCCATTTGAGCTATTTTTCTTCATTTTTAATTGTTTAAAAATAGTTTCTGTTTTCAAAAAATGTTGAGAAAATTTGTCAAACCTAGTTTGATCATGTTAGACTTATGATGATCCAATTGGACTTATCCAAGTTGATCTGAATTGGATTTGAAGTTTGACCTTACTTTGTTCATTTTATTTTATGTATTATTTTAATTCCAAAAAAATACCAAAAATATGTTTGACCTTTCTTGACTTCTAATCTTCATTTCACTTCTGTTTACCATTTATTGATGTTGATTCCATTCACATTTGATCATTGTGTTTTGATTATGTCATTTGAATTTTCATTTTGTACATTTCATCCTCATCTCTCATCTTCGTCTTTTTCTTTTGACCAATGAGTTAATGATTTGTGGTTAGCCTTGACATATGAGAGGCTTAACCTTCTTTGATCCAAATCAAATTCAACTTGATCAAAGATCAAGTGAATTAATTTGTGTCCAAGATAGGTTGCTTCTTGGTTAAGCAAAAAACCTAAAATCCATACAAGGTCATTCTTCTTTTCTTTTGGCATTGCAAGTTGTAGGAGCTTGGCTTACTAGTCATGATCTCTAACTTGTGTTTATTTGCCTATAGTTTTATTGACCGGCCTCAGATAGGTGCGACTACTACATTAGTCCATTTACGATTGCTTAACATAGCGCTAAATTGCCTTATAGTACACTAATATTAAATACTAACACTAACTTTAATTCAAGCATTTAATTCTTGCAATTTAATTTAAGGCAATTTAATTTCTTTCTCATTTATTCATATTGCCTTTTCCCTTTGCTCATTTGAGCTCATGTTTATGTTTATGCTATTTTCCTTTTGCTCACTTGAGCACATTATTGTGTAAATATATTATTGCCTTGTGCTTGTTTTGTCTTTGTTTGTGTGACCCCAATGCAAAAAGGAGAAAGGACTTAGAATTAGGACATAACCTATGCTTAATGGAGTTCAAGAGCAACTAGGCCTCGTGCCTTTAGAATTCTAAAATTGATTGAAGAGTAACTAAGCCTCATGCCTTTATAATGCTTACATCTTGAAGTTGACTTGAACGGACCCCTAATCCAAACTCTCTCTTTGTCCATTCCTCTTATTGCATTGTGAACTTTTTGATTGTTTGGTCTTGTGTGATAGGGATTTCAAACTTGAGATAGCTAGAAGGACCATTGTCATAAACATCCAAGTTAAGAGAGACAAGCCAAATGGAGATCCTAGGAGCTTGATTGAATATTTGTTTGATTGCTTGAGTTAATTGCTAAGTCCAAAGGAAAGGAGCATCTTGAATCATCTTTATGATCTCAAGAAAGGAACTCCAAGGGTTTTAATCTCTTCTCTCATCTTTGCATGTTTAGGACTAGCTCTTCTCTTATTCTCTCCACTCTAACCCAAGCCACACTCATTTTTGTGTAAACATTAACATTGTTTTCAAAACTAGAAACCTAGGCATATGCCTTTGATTTTTTTCAACTCTTTTCATTAATACTTATTTTTAAATTGAATCTTAAGACAACTTTGACTTCATTTTGTGAATACTTCTAACTTGTAAATACAACTCACTTCAAGTGATTTTTGTGGTTCCAATGACCACCTTTGTTAAAATCGTTTTTTCATAAACATTAGCCATAGGTTTGAGTTATCATAGTGGTTGATGTAAACCTCACCTTATCCTTAGTGATTGGACTATAAGTCTTCCATACTTATTATAGGGTGGATCCCTCACTAGTATGTTGAAGCTCTCCTCACATGGTGGATTGTTGGTTTAGGTTGAGTTTTCTCCCTTTGATAACAAAAGACTTTAAGGCTTTTGATCAAATCAATTCACCCATATTTTGATATTTTTACCCCGAACTACGAGGTTTTGATCCTACCTTTGTGATGGTACGTAGGCAATGGGTTTATCCATTCAAACAACAAAATTGTAAATAATTTGTATATTCTTTTCTCATCTCCCCAATCATGTTTGCACAAATATTTTCACAAATACCAACCTACCATACAACTTTGAAAAGAGGGCTCCCTTAGAGTACTAAGGATGTTTTGGGTGCTTAAAACCATCCCATTGCATAACGAACCCCCTTACCCAGATCTCTGACATTTTTATTAGTTTTTGATTTGATAAAACTTCTCGGTTTTTATTCGCTTTCTAACCTTTCCTTTTGATAAATAGAAGTGCGGTGGCGACTCGAATTGTATGCTTACTTTTGATTTAGTCAATAAATCTAAAGGTAACGAATACCCCGCTACAGTGTTTAGCACAATGTGCATAGGAAAGGAAGATCCGAGCTTGGTCCATTCAATTGTACAACTTTGGAAGGTTACACTATTTGGGTGAAGAAGAGAGCTTTGAAGCTCAAGATGCCATACGCTTGTGAGAGACATATGTCTGTGGTTGTAGTTGAGCCATGAACTCTACCTAACCAAGATGTAGAGGAATTGGAATACGCACTTTCCAAGATGAAGCAAGACAGAGACTTGTGGGAAGAGCGATTCCATGCTTTGAACCGAAAGCATGATGAGTTGCAGCTTGATTCGAAAGACAAAGATGCACTTATTGAGATTCTTGAGGATCGTGAAATGAAGAGACAGAGAAATCTAAAGGATTTATTTTCCTCTAGTATGCCTTAGCCTTCCGGTGCTTGGAAGAAGATTATTGACCAGCTTGTCCTCGAGAAGGCTCAAATGGAGACATCCTTTGAGTCAGAGATTCGACGCATCCGAAGGAAGTACACTCCCATTGCCATATTATCTGATGCAGTTGATAGGGATCCTTAGGATGACAATTTCCTTTTCTCTTGTATTTGTATTTTGGTTTCTAAAATTGTACTCAATGCAATCCTTCCAAATTTTATGAATAAAAAGAGATTTTTATGGTCAATTAAATTGTTGTTATTATTGATTATTATTATATTTGCATGTAAGACTTTATATGTTCCTTGAAATTAAAAACAAGAAAAAACATTGCATTTCATGCAACATTTGCATAACAGGTTACTTTTGTCAGGTGTCTTATCAGTTCTTCTTTTGTGTATCAGCCAAGCTGACTCATCATTACAACACCCGAGCTAATCGACTGAAGAGAATAGAGAACCTTGAACAAGAGAATAGAAAGCTTAAGGAAAAAATTTCCATACTCACATCATTGATGGAGTCTACGATATCTGCTCTGAACCAACCGTCTCCGCCTCCTGTAACTCCTCCTCCTCAGAGGACTATTATTTCGGAGGTTTCTTCATCATTTGTGACTGTCATTGCTAGCCAGTCTTTTCCTGCTATGCGTGCTGGGTTCCCGTGGGGAATGCCGCCAAATTTTGTGCCTGAAGGGTACGTACTTACATTTTCTTTTGTGCCGTCATCTAACTCGGTCCTGTCTGTGCCTCCTCCTATTTTTCATACTCTTCCTCGTGTTGAGGAAACCATTTACCACTCTGAGTTGTCTGAAGGTCCAGATGTTTATGAGAAGATGGATGAGATGAAGGATCAGTTTCTTAAGTTGTGCAAGGAATTGAAGACCCTAAGAGGGAAGGATTTATTTGGTAAGAGTTCTATTGAACTATGTCTAGTACCTAATGTCAATATTCCGGTAAAGTTCAAGGTCTCATACTTTGAAAAATACAAAGGGAATACTTGTTTGTTGAGTCATCTTATTATGTATGCTAGAAAGATATCTACTCAAACCGACAATGACCCACTGTTTATTCACTACTTCCAGGATAGTTTGACTGAAGATTCCCTCAGATGGTATATGGGCCTGGATAGTGATAGTGTACGTACGTTTAACAACTTGGGTGATGCCTTTGTTAAACAATATAAGTACAATGTTGATATGGCGCCAGATCGTGACCATCTTCGATCAATGCGAGAGAAGGACAAGAAGTAATTCAAAGAATATGCTCAAAGATGTAGGGAATTAGCTTCCCAAATTAGTCCACCTTTGGAAGAAAAGGAGATTACCAAGATTTTCTTGAAAACATTGAGTTCATTTTATTATGAACGTATGATCGCAAGTGCCCCTAATGATTTTACTGAGATGGTAAACATGGGGATGAGGTTAGAGGAAGGAGTCCATGAAGGACAATTATCCAAATATGAAGCATCGGCGAGCAAGAAGTATGGTGGTAGCTTTTCCAAAAAGAAGGAAGCAGAGAATAATGCAGTATCATCAGGGAGGCAAATGAGGCCTCATGTGAGGAAGAATTCTCAGTCCCATCAACATCAACATCAAGTAACATCAATAATTCCAGTCTTTTCCAACAACTCAATAAATCAATCAGTTCCAATTCAACAACAACCGCAAAAACGTACCAACTTGTAAGACCCCAATTTTGACCATAAAATTCCTCATGCAATTCCATCATAAGCATTAGCATTGGGATCATATCTTGGCATTTTCCTTACCCCTCCTTCATTGGGTTTGTTTTGGGAGAGATCACCAAGCACTTTGTGAGTATATCATACTTGTATATTATCATTTTACTAACTAAAATACCAAAAATATGTCTTTGCATTTATCTAACTCTTTTGTAGGTAGGGCATGATCTCATTGATTCATCAAGTTCACATCTAGGGTTTGAGACCCTCATGAACAAAGAACACAACCAAGAATTGATTCAATAATGGTTATAAGTATCATATATGAGCCCCAATGATCTCTACATGTTATATTGATCAAGTTTTCTTCAAGAGTTTAAGGATGATTTGCCTTGGAAACCCTAGTTTGACTAGGTATCTTGAGTAACTTCTCCAATAAGCTATCTCACCAATTTCTCAAATTTCTCAAGGGACACTTCAAAATTCATCATCTTATGCATATATGATCTACCATGAGCCAATAAATTCAAGATAATTGGAAAATAGCAAGTTGGTTGATGGTGGTTGGCCAGATGGATTCATCTAATCAAAACTGGGTCTCCCTAGACCCTATCTCCTACACTTTTCACCATATGAAAACGATTCCAAGAGAAAACTTACTATAAATGACATTCCAAACAACTTTAATGTTGAGACCTAGAGCTAGTTTTGCTTGGAAAATCATTTTCTATGTTGAAACATTATGGGTCATTTTGTCTAAACCCTAATTTGAAAGTCAACTTCCCAAGGCCATAAATTGCTCAATATTTATGAGATAAAATATTTCTAAGTTGCAAATCCAAATGACATGAAATTGGTGACCATTTTAAAGGTATTTGAGAGAGATACAACGTTTATGAAGACACTTTTCTCATTTGAAGCTCCTATAAAAACTTAAGCAATGAGGAATATTGAGACATATGGCTTGACACTTAGTAAAATTTTGATATGTCAAAAATTTCCAAACTTCCACCTCAAATTTCTCCAAGTTCCAAGCTCCAAATGAAAAAGTGTTGAACATGAAAGTTGTTCCTCTTGATCTCACCTTTTCAAAGAGCTCAAATTTATTCATTTTCGACAAGAAATGCATATGCTGCACATGGCTTAAACATGATGTCATCCCTTGGCATGGATCAAACTTCAAACACCAATGTGCATTTGCCTTGCAATCCAAGCTTACTTCAGAGCATATGATGATCATTTGTGGACCTCAAACAATCATTTCATGGGCCTATGCATGCCCATGCACCATTACATCACCATTTGCCAAAATTGGAAAGTGAATGAGAGTGTGCAATTATCAACCATTCCACCTATAAATAGAGCTTCAATTGCTCAGAAATGAAGACACAATCGCGCCAGCTTTGCTCCCCCATTTCAAACCCTCAATTCTCAAAGGATAAGCCTGAAAAATTCTCTTGAATTTGATCTTGAATCTCTACTGTTTTGGAATTCAATTCTCCAGGAATCCATAGCTTTTTTAACCATTCATTCCTCTTCCTGCAAGCAAGTGGAGTGAGATCAAGCATAAGAAAGAGAAAGATCAACTGAATTCAAACCTTCATTGAAGATATTTTCCATAAATTTTAAACTCTTTGATTCTCTCAAATTCTTGCTCAATTCTATTGATTCTTTGGTTGTCGGAAGTCCTACCAATGTAGGCAAGAAAATTGAGTTGCTTTAAGGTCAAATCGAAGCAACTCAGTTCATGTACCACAAATTTCAATTTCATGTATCTCTCAATATATTTGGAATTGGAGTGAATGAAGGTCAGATTCGAGCTTAGTGCCATTTTTTCTTCAAGATCATGTCCTTGTTTTTCATTATGGTGATGGTTCATGGTGGACCAATCCGGTGAGGTCCACCGGAGAAGATGATCGGAGCTCTGGCTCCGGCGATGACTTGGCAAGGCTTTGAACCACATGATCCATGTGTTTTCTTCTAATCTTAAGCGTTGGTTTTGAATACCACATTTTCCACGCGCTGACTAAGGTCCAGGGTGGATAGCGCGCTAGGGACCAGCTGATTTGCCACCTCAATTAATGAGGGAGATCTGATGGTCCACGTAATTTAGATTTTCTAAATTTTTATTTTAATTGCATTTTCTTCAATAATTCATATTAAATTCAATATTGATCAAAAAAATATGGGACTTCCACCAAAAAAATTCAAAATTCTATTGCCCAACCTCAAATAGTTTTGACTTCTACATAAGTCCAATTATGATTGCTTAACATAGCGCTAAATTTTTGACATAAAAGGCATAAGCATTCTAGTTAGTGAAATTATAAGTCTCCCCTCTTTCATGGTATTGTGTGGAAACTTGGCCTTCTTTCCTTCCTTTGGAAGATGTTTTGGTTCAAGGATCCATGCTTGTGATAAGTGGGTTGAGTGTTCTCCAAAGAATGTCTTGAAAAAGCAAAAGAAAAACAAAACTAGCCACTAACCTACTAACTAGTGACTTTTAATTTCAAGCTTTCCTTTAATGCAATTTACTATTAGCACTTTATTTCATTTGCCATTATTCATATCATTCTAATTGTTTATGTTTAATGCAATTTTCACTTTGTCCATTTGGACCATATTGAGTGATATATTTTGTTTGTATATACTTTGCTTGTTTGTGTGGTCTTTGACCATTAATGTACATAATAATCATAAAAACCATAAAAAAAACTTTTGAGTGGACTATTGGCTTGATCTTGGACAAATGGACTTAGAATCTAGGGAACCTCCCTAAGCAAAAGGACTTAGCCAGTGCCAATTTGTGAAGAACCAAGTGCTTGCAATTTGAAATTCATCTGATACATCTTTGAAGATCTCTCTAGGATTCATCTACAACATGATCATTATGAAGCTGTTATTTTGAACCTGTGACTTGTGGAATTCATCTGTTACATGGGCTATTTTTGAAGGATATCATGGAAAGGATAAGCTTGGATGAGGCCATCTTTATTTGATGCCTTTTCTCTTCAAGATAATATAATTGTGCATTTGTGTCTGCTTGATTCTAAAAGTCCAAGGGAATTCTGGGTTTCTATTGACATTTTTGTCTATTGGATTGCTACCCACTTGGTCAGATCTTTTCAACTCTAAACTTTTAAATTTTATGGATAGGATATTCTCTTCATCTTCTCCCCATTTCTTTAATTTCAAAATCTCTCCCTCCATTTTCAAAATCTTCTTTGTGTGAACTATTTTTGTTCTAAAACTTTGACCACTTTCGCAAGAAGGTAGGAACTTTGGCCTTATGCCATTGCCTTTTCAAACTTATTTTCTTAAATCAAACATGTAAATAAACTTAACAATACTTGACTTAAACTTTCAAAAAAGCCAAAAAGAACTAACTCATTCAAGTCATTTTAGGCATTTGTGCCTTTCAAATTTAAATTTTATTAAAATCAATACATCCTTTTTGAAATTTGTATCACGAACTATGAGGTTTTGATCCCTCATTTTTATGTTGGTAGTTAGGAACAAGACCGAAGGTCTTGTCAAACACAAAAAATATAATTAATGAATTCTTTTCTCATCCCCCCATTCTATTTGTTTGTAAATATCACTTTGTACAAAATACATATGCACACAAAAAGGGCTCCCTAGGAGTACCTAAGACACTTTAGGTGCTAACACCTTCCCTCTGTGTAACCAACCCCCTTACCTGTGATCTCTGATTTTTTATTAGTTTTTATTTTAAAACTTCTTACTTATTGGGTTTTGTTCGTACTTTTCCATTTTCCCTTGGAAACAATAAAAGTGTGATGGTGACTCTTGTTAATTGATCTCTAGCTTATCAATAGCTTGATGATCACAAATTTCCCGCTACAGAAATTAAGTGGCAACTCTGCTGGGGACTAGTCTCCAGTGGGTTTAGCCTACTTTTATGTGAATATACTTGTATATATGTGATGTTTGTATATATGTATGTGTGATATAATCTGCTTGTTGTGCTTGGTGATCTCTGAGTGGTGAGATAAGTTCTAACCCGAACTTGAGTGCAATTAAGAGAGGAGGATGGTATAGTCATGTTTGACTTGTGTGGAGTAGTCCTTAACAAGTTGGCTTGAGATCCATCTGCTCAGTGGAGACTCCTTTGGATTTGGAAATGTCACACAACTATTTATGGTTAGGCATTACTATTTCTAATTGGGTCTGGGAAGCTGAGGACCTTAGAACATTTAACCCATCTTGGCCTATTTAGGACGTAATGCGGAAACTGTTCACGTGTAGACTTGATAATAGTTGTTATGCGATACTATACTCAGACGAGTTTCTCTTGAGAATATTATGGGTCGATGAGTCAGTCATCTTAACCTGTAATATCCGATAGATGGAATTAAGACTCTGGGAACTTTTTAGACATGATCTACAGGTTTTTATCCTTAGTTCACTCCTTTGGGATGGTTCTTACCCAGTCTCCATGCTCGTGACTTGCAACAAACCCTTATTTCTTGGTTGATCCAATCAAGTCTTGTCAATATCAATGGAACTTGGGTGTTGATAAGGTGAAAGCCATAATCCACCAAAATGGATGATTGATCTTGACAATGACTTGATTCATCCCTTGACCTTTGTTTGCCTTGTGTGTGATCCCTTATTTGTGATTGTTGCATTCATGCATTCATACGCATCATAACATTCATCAAACAAAAATTTCAAGGAACTAAGGTATCATTTGTAAAAAAAAATCAGACCATGGATTGTGGACGAAGGAACACTAAGAAGTACATTTTCAGATGTCCAGACTTGAAAGAGTTAAGGAAGCTAGCATCTTTTGTATTAAATCCCTTGGACTTCAAACAACGTCATGGGAAGCTTCCGTCCATCTTGTCTGCTGATGTGGTTGAAGGACTTTTGAGTGTATTGGTGCAGTTCTATGATCCTCTCTACCATTGTTTCACTTTCCAAGATTTTCAGCTTGTGCCTACCTTGGAGGAGTATTCTCATCTTTTGGGGATACCTGTTTCTAGTAGAGTGCCTTTTAGTGGATTGGAGGAGATTCCCCGATCTAGTATTATTGTTGAAGCTCTTCACTTGAAGAAGTCTGAGATAGAGGCTCATTGGGTGAAGAAAGGAGGGTTATTTGGGTTTCCGTTTGTTTTCCTCATCAAGGAAGCTACTACTTTTTCTCAAGCTGGTAGTGTGGATGGTTTTGAAGCTATCTTTGTGTTGCTCATCTATGGATTAGCTTTGTTCCCTAACATTGACGGTTTTGTTGATGTTAACACCATTAGAATGCTCTTGATTGGGAATCATGTGCCTACTTTTTTGGGTGATATGTATTTCTCTTTGCATCTAAGGAATTCTAAGGGCGGTGGAACAATTGTCTGTTGCATTCCTCTTCTGTACAATTGTTTTATTTCGCACTTGCCTCAGACACCTGCTTTTGTGGAGAACAAACAATGTCTAAGGTGGTCTCAGAGACTTATGTCTCTCACTAATGATGATATAGTTTGGTATGATCCGTCTTTAAGCAGTTTGGAGATTATTGATAGTTGTGGTGAATTCTCTAATGTGCCCCTCATTGGTACACAAGGAGGAATTAACTACAACCTTGCTTTGGCTCGTCGTCAACTTGGGTTCCCCTTGAGAGACAAACCTAATAACATGTTGTTAGAAGGTCTTTTCTATCAAGAGGGTAAAAATCCCTAACATTTGAAGTAGAAGATTGTGCATGCTTGGCATAATGTGCATAGGAAAGGAAGATCCGAGCTTGGTCCGTGCAATTGTGTAGCTTTGGAAGCTTACAATCTTTGGGTGAAGAAGAGAGCTATGGAGTTGAAGATGCCTTATCCTTGTGAAATACCTATGTCTATGGTTGTGGTTGAGCCATTAACTTTCCCTAACCAAGACGTAGAGGAGTTGGAAGATGCGCTCGTCAAGATGAAGCAAGAGAAGGATATGTGGGAAGAGCGTTTTCGTGCTTTGAGCAAGAAGCATGAAGAGTTGCAGTTGGAGTCTAAGGACAAAGATGCACTGATTGAGCTACTTGAATACCGAGTGACGAAGAAACTGAGAAGCAAGTCAGAGGTTTTCTCGTCCGCTTGAATTATATTTCCAGATTCATTTCGCACATGACTACCACATGTGCGCCTATATTCAAGCTTCTTCGAAAAGGTCAGTCTTGTGATTGGACCGTAGACTGCCAGAAAGCTTTTGACAGTATCAAGGAATATTTGCTTAAACCTCCGATTTTGTCTCCACCTATTGAAGGAAGACCGTTGATCATGTATTTGACTGTGCTAGAAGATAGTATGGGTTGTGTTCTATGTCAGCAAGATGAGACTGGAAATAAAGAATTTGCAATTTACTACCTCAATAAGAAGTTCACCGACTGTGAGACTCGGTATTCAATGCTTGAGAAGACTTATTGCGCATTGTCTTGGGTTGCTAAGCGTTTACGTCAATATATGTTGAATCATACCACTTGGTTGATATCCAAAATGGATCCAATCAAGTATATATTTGAGAAGCCTGCTTTAACTGGGAGGATTGCCCGTTGGCAGATGTTGTTATCAAAGTATGATATCGAATACCGATCTCAGAAAGCGATCAAAGGTAGTATCTTGGCTGACCATTTAGCTCACCAACCAATTGAAGATTATCAGCTAGTCCAGTATGATTTTTCTGATGAAGATATTTTGTACTTGAAAATGAAAGATTATTATGAACCATTGCTTGAAGAAGGGCCAAAACCTGGTTCCCGTTGGGGCATGGTATTTGATGGAGCTATTAATCAATATGGAAATGGCATTTGGGAAGTGATTATTACTCCTCAAGGCACGCATCTACCATTTACAACTAGATTGACTTTCTAGTGTACAAACAACATGGGAGAATATGAAGCTTGCATTATGGGGCTTGAACAGGCCATGAATCTCAGAATCAAGTATTTGGATGTCTTCGGTGATTCGGCTTTGGTTGTGAATCAGATCAAAGGAGAATGGGAGACAAATCAGTCTGATTTGATACGGTATAGAGATTATGCGAGGAGGATTTCAACTTTCTTTACAAAGGTTGAGTTTCATCATATCCCTCGAGATGAGAACCGGATGGAAGATACTCTTGCAACATTGGTATCAATGATTGTAGTGAAATATTGGAATGAAGTTCCCAATTTATCTGTAATGAGTCTTGATAGGCCAGCTCATATGTTCGTTGTTGAAGAGATCAAAGACGAAACGCCGTGGTATTACGACATCAAATGTTTCCTCCAAAGCAGATTTACCCGCCTGGGGCATCTTTAAAAGATAAGAAGACTTTGAGAAGATTAGCCTGTAATTTCTACTTGAATAGTGATATACTGTACAAGAGAAACTTTGACATGGTTTTACTCAGATGCGTGGATAGACACGAAGTAGACTTGTTGATGACTGAAGTGCATGAAGGTTCCTTTGGTACTCATTCCAATGGACATGCAATGGCAAAGAAGATGTTGCGAGCAGGTTACTATTGGCTGAAAATGGAATATGACTGTTGCAAATTTGTGAAGAAGTGCCACAAGTGTCAAATATATGCTGATAAGATTCATGTTCCTCCGACACTTCTGAATGTTATCTCTTCCCCATGACCCTTCTCCATGTGGGGAATTGATATGATTGGGATGATTAAGCCCAAAGCTTCAAATGGACATCGTTTCATTTTAGTGGCAATTGACTACTTCACAAAATGGGTTGAAGCGGCATCGTATGCAAATGTAACCAAGCAAGTTGTTGTAAGGTTTATCAAGAATCAGATCATATACCGTTATGGTGTGCCAAGTAAGATCATTACTGATAATGGATTGGACTTGAATAACAATATGGTGGAAGCTCTTTGCAAAGACTTCAAGATTGCACATCATAATTCTTCTCCCTATAGACCCAAGATGAATGGGGTTGTTGAAGCTGCAAATAAGAACATCAAGAAGATTATCCAGAAGATGGTTGTCACATATAAAGATTGGCATGAGATGCTCCCGTTTGCTTTGCATGGGTATCATACATCCGTCCGCACTTCAACAGGGGCAACCCCTTTCTCTCTTGTATATGGTATGGAAGCAGTGCTCCCTGTAGAGGTTGAGATTCCTTCGTTGCGTGTGCTCATGAAAGCCAAGTTGATTGAAGTTGTATGGTGTCAAACCAGGTATGACCAGTTGAATTTGATTGAAGAGAAGAGGTTGACTGCCATGTGTCATGGTCAGTTATATCAGCAAAGAATGAAGAAAGCTTATGATAAGAAGGTCAAACCTCGAGTGTTCAGAGAAGGTGACCTTGTGCTCAAGAAGATTTTGACGTTCAAGCCAGATTCCAAAGGAAAATGGACTCCCAATTATGAATTCCCATATGTTGTCAAGAGAGCCTTTTCATGTGGTGCATTGATTCTTACAACTATGGATGGTGAAGAGTTCACTTGTCCTGTGAACGCAAATGCAGTCAAGAAATACTTCTCCTAAAGAAATAAAAGAACAGCTCGCTAAGTTGAAAACCCGAAAGGGCGGCTTAGGAAAAAAAGAGCATCTCGGTGGATTAAAAACCCGAAAGGGCGATCCAGGAAAAAATTAGAGATATAAAACAGAAAGAATTTCCCGATAAGTTGAGTACCCCTCCTTGGGGAAAATTATGCAAAAATTAGGGATTATGGCAAGTAACTACATTCTGCTTATCTTCAGCGATTCTGAAGGCTTGTTTGAGCACAAGGGTTGACATCAATTCATCATCCCAGAAGTGGTCAAGAGCACAGTGGATATCAAGAGTTGGTAGAAGGATTAATGATCATTTGTATTAAATGTACCCCTTTTCCATGTAAATTACCATTTTCAAACTTTGTTAAATCTATGGAGTCTTGTCATTTACAGACTACCATTCTATTAAATAATGTTGAGCCTTTATCCAAATTGTTTCTGCTCTTATTTACTTCAATCAATAGTTTTAAACTTTATTATGATCATTTTTAAATTAAATTTTTAAATCAAAATCAAGTTTTCTTTAATATATAAAAGCAAGAAGTTTTCCAAAGCAAGTAAAAAGAATATCAACAGCATTTCAATGGATAGCAAGTCCTTAAGTGCGAAGCATCTGTGGTTCCCCAAGCAGTAACTCTTCGGGTATCCCTAGACATTAGTGTTGATTCATTTCCTCAATGGAATGCCGTTATTTCCAGCTGATAGATTCAGTTCCCCGATGGAGTGTTTGATCCCCAGTGGAGTTTCTTTCTCTATCCCCAACAGAGTTTCGGCCTTCCCCAACGGAGTTTGTACACCCCTAACGAAGTTCATATCTCCTCAGTAGGTTGATCTTCAGAGATTGGTTGATCTTCCCCAGTAGATTGCATTTTCTCCCAGTCAGAGTTTCCTCCTGGTTACTGAGCAGCTTTTGTTGATTATTTTCTCTGTAGGGTTGTCTCCCATTTTTATGGTGCTGACCTAAAATTCCCATAGATTTGGATGTTCTATCCTCATCAGATCTTTTCTTTCCCCAGCTAGGGTTGAGCCCTTTGGGAGGTTGATCTCTCTTTTCATCGGCTGTTGTCTCCATATTTTGTGGATTGACCGAGGATTGTACCGGTGGTGCAATTTCTTTGCGACACCTCTGTATCCTTTGTGATCGTTTTGTCAGCATAATCATCATATATACATATACATATACATTCATATAATTTCATGATTTGCATATCCTGCATCTTCATATTTGATTTGTTTGAGATTCTCATTCTCTGTTATGAAGGTACTTTATCCCCATACCAAATCTCGTATATGTCCTCCTTCAATTGTAGAGTGTCAGTCCATTAAGCAGAAAGACTTTAACCTTTCTTCGTTTCCCCACTGAGTTTGTTTCCTCGTGGATGATTGTTATTTTAGTTTCCTCTCCATTGAATTTCCTGGATGGAATTACTCCCCTTGAGTTATGTCCTCATTGGGTTGAGTCTTGATTAACCGTTTTCTCTCTAGCTCTTACCTAGATAGATGTTTTGGTTCCCTAAGAGTCTATTACCCAGTAATTGGTAATATTCTTCTTACTTTGCAGTTTGTTACTTCTTGCCCAATACCCGACAAAAGTACCCCTTTTCTCCTAAGCGGAGTCCCCTGGAAGTATATCCTCGACATGTTCATCCCAACCGAGGACGGATATCTTTCTTTTTCCCCGCAGGAGTCTATCCTTGATATGTTCACTTTAACCAGTGATGGATATTCTCTTCTTTGGTATTCTACCCAGTAAAAAGGTAGTTATAATCCCTATTTTGTTCCTCATAGAGTTAATCCTTGATATGTTCATCTGAACCGATGACGGATTTTCTTCTCCTTACGATATTCTACCCAGTAACTGGTAGTTGTAAATCCTACTTTTTCCCCTGAGCGGAGTCTATCCTTGATATGTTCACTTTAACCAGTGACAGATTTTCTCTTCTTTGGTATTCTATCCAGTAACTGATAGATGTAATCCCTATTTTTACTCCCCTTTTCAGAGTATATCCTTGATATGTTCACTTTAACCGGTGACGTATTTTCTCTTTGACTGGTCTTCTACCCAGTAACCGGTAGTTGTAAATCCTACTTTGTCCCCTCGTAAGAGTCAATCCTTGATATGTTCATCCTAACCGGTGACGGATTTTCTCTCCGACGGTTTTTTATCAAGGTTTTGATAGATGTAATTACTACCCTTTTGTTCAGTTGGTACATCCTTGATATGTTCATCCTAACCGATGACGGGTATCCTCCTTGGCAATTTCCAGGCTTGTGTATCCTTGATATCTTCATCTTAACCAGTGACGGATTTTCTTCCCTGTCGAGTTTATCCTTGATATGTTCATCCTAACTGATGACGGATATTCTCACCCTTGGTCTTCTGCCCAATAACTGGTAGTTGTAAATCCTATTTTTCCGTGTTTGTCCCCAGCAAGGTTATTCTTACCCAGTAACCTGTAATGAATAATCCCTCCTGGTGGCCCTCAGCGAGTCATCCTTGATATGTTCATCCTAACCGATGACGGATGTTCTCTCTGTTAGGTCTTTATTATCTCCTTACCTAGTAACAGGTAGTAGATAATAGATTTCTGCTCCTCTTGTGTTGAAGTTTATTTCTTCCCCAGTTGAGTTGAGTGCTCATTTCCTTAGTGAAATCGCTTTCCCCCTGCATGAGTCGAGTACTTCAATTTTATCCTGACCTACTCGTATCCCCTACAGATTTCTTTGTTTCCCCGACTGAGTTTTTCCATTTTTTTGTGGAATCCCTCGAGTCCCCCAGTAGTTTTAAGTCGTAGCCTGGACTACACCTAACTCTTTTTCCCCCAGAGTCTCTGTCTCCCCAATGAGCTTTCCTTATGGAATGAATTATGCTTCTGTGGACTTTCGGTCTCTCTGATTTCTTTTTCTTTTGTGGCAATATTTCCCCACAGAGCGTTAACTTTTGCATTTCATATCATATGCATCATAAGGTCTCTTAGGGACCAAATTTTTTTTCTATATGTTGTTATTTAAGCCCATTCTACTGAGTCGGCATGAAGATTTTAACCTTCACCTCCTCAGTTAGAATGTCCTTAAATAGGGGCAGCTGTAAGACCCCAATTTTGACCCTAAGATTTCTCATGCAATTCCATCATAAGCATTAGCATTGGGATCATATCTTGGCATTATCCTTACCCCTCTTTCATTAGGTTTGTTTTGGGAGAGATCACCAAGCATTTTGTGATTATATCATACTTGTATATTATCATTTTACTAACTAAAATACCAAAAATATGTCCTTGCATTTATCTAACTCTTTTGTATGTAGGGCATGATCTCATTGATTCATCAAGTTCACATCTAGGGTTTGAGACCCTCATGAACAAAGAACACAACCAAGAATTGATTCAAGAATGGTTATAAGTATCATATATGAGTCCCAATGATCTCTACATGTTATATTGATCAAGTTTTCTTCAAGAGTTTGAGGGTGATTTGCCTTGGAAACCCTAGTTTGACTGATTATCTTGAGTAACTTCTCCAACAAGCTATCTCACCAATTGATCAAATTTCTCAAGGGACGCTTCAAAATTCATCATCTTATGCATATATTATCTACCATGAGCCAAGAAAGTCAATATAATTCGAAATTAGTAAGTTGGTTGATGGTGGTTGGCTAGATGGATTCATCTGATCAAAATTGGGTCTCTCTAGACCCTATCTCCTACAATTTTCACCATATGAAAATTATTCCAAGATAAAACTTACTTTAAATGAGATTCCAGACAACTTTCATGTTGAGACCTAGAGCTAGTTTTTCTTGTAAAATCATTTTCTATGTTGAAACATTATGGGTCATTTTGTCTAAACCCTAATTTGAAAGTCAACTTCCCAAGGCCATAACTTGCTCAACTTTTATGAGATGAAAGATTTCCAAGTTGCACAATCAAATTCCATGTGTATACTTCAACGTTTATGTTTGGAGTGGGAGATGATTCAACTTTTTCAAGCATGTGATATGAGGCTACATTATAGGTCACTTTTGACCTATACCATTGATCAAGTGATTTTTCCAAACTTCAAAAATGAATAACTCTATCATTTCAAACCAAATGACATGAAATTGGTGACCATTTTGAAGATATTTGAGAGAGCTACAACTTTTATGAATACACCTTTCTCATTTGAAGCTCCTATAAAAAGTTTAGCAAGGAGGAATATTGAGACATATGGCTTCACACTTAGAAAATTTTTGATATGTCAAATATTTCCAAACTTCCACCTCAAATTTCTCCAAGTTCAAAGTTCCAAATGAAAAAGTGTTGAACATGAAAGTTGTTCCTCTTGATCTCACCTTTCCAAAGAGCTCAAGTTAATTCATTTTGGACAAGAAATTCATAGGTTGCGCATGGCTTAAACAGGGTTACATCACTTGGCATGGATCAAACCTCAAACACCAATGTGCATTTTCCTTGCAATCCAAGCTTACTTTAGAGCATTTGATGTTCATTTGTGGACCTTAAACAATCATTTCATGGGTCTATGCATGCCCATGCACCATTACATCACCATTTGCCAAAATTGGAAAGTGAATGAGAGTGTGCAATTATCAACCATTCCAACTATAATTAGAGCTTCAATTGCTTAGAAATGAAGACAAAATCGCACAATCTTTGATCCCCCATTTCAAACCCTCAGTTCTCAAAGGATAAGCCTGAAAAATTCTCTTGAATTTGTGCTTGAATCTCCACTGTTTTGGAATTCAATTCTCCAGGAATCCATAGCTTTTTAACCATTCAATCCTCTTCCTGCAAGCAAGTGGAGTGAGATCAAGCACAAGCAAGAGCAAGATCAACTGAATTCAAACCTTCATTGAAGGTATTTTCTAGAAATTTTAAACTCTTCGATTCTCTCAAGTTCTTGCTCAATTCTATTGATTCTTTGGTTGTCTGAAGTCCTACCAATGTAGGAAAGAAGATTGAGTTACTTTGAGGTCAAACCGAAGCAACTCAGTTCATGTACCTCAAATTTCAATTCCATGTATCTCTCAATATATTTGGAATTGGAGTGAATGGAGGTCAAATTCGAGCTCAGTGCCATTTTTTATTCAAGATCATGTCCTTGTTTTTCATTATGGTGATGGTTCATGATGGACCAGTCCGGTGAGTTCCACCGGAGAAGATGACCAGAGCTTTGGCTTCGGCGATGACTTGGCAAGGCTTTGAACCACAGGATCCATGTGTTTTGTTCTAATCTTGAGCGTTGGTTTTGAATACCATATTTGCCACGCGATGACTAAGGTCCATGGTGGATAGCGCGCTAGGGACCGTCTGATCTGCCACCTCAATTAATGAGGGAGATCTGATGGTCCACGTAATTTAGATTTTCTGAATTTTTATTTTAATTGCATTTTCTTCAATAATTCATATTAAATTCAATATTTATCCAAAAATATGAGACTTTCACCAAAAAAATTCAAATATTTTTCTCTTTCATATTCTAAATTAAAATTATTTTTTGGATCATTATTAATATTTTTCATGAATTAATTAATTTTTCATTTGTTTTTTAATTGCTTAAAAATATTTTTAAATGTCCAAAAATTATAAAGTTTTTTTCTACAAGGTCCTTTGACCTTGTTTGACCTATGATAAATCTCATGACCATTTATTTGGTGTTTTGATGAGATTTTAGGAATTGGACAAAACATATTGGATTTAAATGCACTATTTTATTATTTTTAATTGAATAAATGCCAATTAAATTTTGTTGACCATTAGTATTGACTTGTATTGAGTTTGCGTATTGTTGTTGGGCCTTGGTCAATGTTGATTTGACTTTGTCAAGTTAATATCATTGGATTTAGGGGATTGATGGAATGTACATTCCATATCCCAAAATGAATGAATGATATTAATTTGGTAAAAGTCCTCCTTTGATCAATTTGTGATTTCATTCATCCCCTTCCCACTTCATCTCATTCCTCTTCTTAAATCATTCATTCCATTTGGCCTATGACATCTCAAAGTCCTAATGCTAGTTGACTGAAAAATTGACATGAGTATGGATGAGATTAGGCCACACCTTTTGCATATTCTTTTTTGTGTGTGGTATGTTTCATGAGGATAGTCCATTATACTATGTCTCTAACATGCATTAACACCAAAATTCTATTGCCCGACCTCAAATAGTTGTGACTTCTACATAAGTCCAACTACGATTGCTTAACATAACGCTAAATTTTTGACACAAAAGGCATAAGCATTCTAGTTAGTGAGATTGTATGTCTCCCCTCTTTCATGGTATTGTGTGGAAACTTGGCCTTCTTTCCTTCCTTTGGAAGATGTTTTGGTTCAAGGATCCATGCTTGTGATAAGTGGGTTGAGTGTTCTCCAAAGAATGTCTTGAAAAAGCAAAAACAAAACAAAACAAACCTCTGACCTACTAACTATTGAATTTTAATTTCAAGCTTTACTTTAATGCAATTTACTTTTAGCACTTTATTCTATTTGCCATTGTTCATATCATTCTAATTGTTTATGTTTAATGCAATTTTCACTTTGTCCATTTGGACCATATTGAGTGATATATTTTGTTTGTATATACTTTGCTTGTTTATGTGGTCTTTGACCATTAATGTACATAATAATCATAAAAACCATAAAAAACTTTTGAGTGGACTGTTGGCTTGATCTTGGACAAATGGACTTAGAATCTAGGCAACCTCCCTAAGCTAAAGGACTTGGCCAATGCCAATTTGTGAAGAACCAAGTGCTTGCAATTTGAAATTCATATAATACATCTTTGAAGACCTCTCTAGGATTCATCTTCAACATGATCATTATAAAGCTGTTATTTTGAACCTGTGACTTGTGGAATTCATCTGTTACATGGGCTATTTTTGAAAGAGATCATGGAAAGGATAAGCTTGGATGAGGCCATCTTTATTTGTTACCTTTGCTCTTCAAGATAATATAATTGTGAATTTTTGTGTTTCTTGATTCTAAAAGTCCAAGGGAATTATGGGTTTCTATTGACATTTTTGTCTATTGGATTGCTACCCACTTGGTCAGATCTTTTCAACTCTAAACTTTTAAATTTTATGAATAGGATAGTCTCTTCATCTTCTCCCCATTTCTTTAACTTCAAAATCTCTCCCTCCATTTTCAAAATTTTCTTTGTGTGAACTATTTTTGTTCTAAAACTTTGACCACTTTTGCAAGAAGGTAGAAACTTTGGCCTTATGCCATTGCCTTTTCAAACTTATTTTCTTAAATCAAACTTGTAAATAAACTTAACAATACTTGACTTAAACTTTCAAAAAAACCAAAAAAGAACTAACTCATTCAAGTCATTTTAGGCCTTGTGCCTTTCAAATTTAAATTTTGTTAAAATCAATGCATCCATTTTGAAATTTGTATCACGAACTACAAGGTTTTGATCCCTCATTTTTATGTTGGTACGTAGGCACAAGACCGAAGGTCTTGTCAAACACAAAAATATAATTAATGAATTCTCTCATCCCCCCATTCTATTTGTTTGTAAACATCACTTTGTACAAAATACATATGCATACAAAAAGGGCTCCCTAGGAGTACCTAGGACACTTTGGATGCTAACACCTTCCCTCTGTGTAACCAACCCCCTTACATGTGATCTCTGATTTTTTATTTTAAAACTTCTTACTTATCGGGTTTTGTTCGTACTTTTCCCTTTTCCCTTGGAAACAATAAAAGTGTGGTGGCGACTCTTGTTAATTGATCTCTAACTTATCAATAGCTTAATGATCATGAATTTCCTGCTACACAACTACAATAACAACAATCATCAGTTAAATTTAGAGAGGAAGAAGGTCTCTTTTGACCCTATTCCTATGACATATGCAGAGTTGTATCCGTCCTTAGTAGTCCAGAATCTTATCCAACCAAGGAATCCTCCACAAATTCCTGAGCCACTGCCATGGTGGTTCAAACCTGACTTGCATTGTGCTTTTCACCAGGGAGCTCCTGGTCATGATATTGAAAACTGTTATCCCCTGAAGTACGAAGTTCAGAAGCTAGTCAAGAGTGGTATGGTGTCCTTTGAGGACAAAGCGCCAAATGTTAAAGCTAACCCATTGCCTGCTCATGTCACCGATTCTGCGAACATGGTAGACGGATGTCCTGGGAATTGTAGGGTATTTGATGTGTGTCGTATCCATAGGTCCTTGTTGGAGATTTACAAAGATTTGTGCCTGGTGAGCCATTGTGAACATGACCATGATGGTTGGGTTATTTACAACACCAATCCTCGAGGATGTGTAATTGTTAAAAGGGATATTCAAAAGTTGATACATGAGAATGTTATTCAGGTTCAACAGTCGGGGTATATGGGAGATGATGTGAACGTTATTGTACCGGTATTCAGAACCCCTGAGAGGATAGTCATTTAATTTGATAGCAGCAGTAAGAATGAAAACATATCGGTTCCGCTGTTGGTTATACGGTTAGCGGGCCCCATCCCTTACTCATTCGATAAAGATGTGAAATACAAGTATAATTCCATCGTGATTTAGAATGGTTAAGAGGTTCCTCTTCCATTTTAAAATTTAGTGGTGAATATCGCGGTTGTAGTGAAGGTGACTCGTAGTAGTCGTGTGTTCAGTTCATTGTTTCCTAAGATTGTGGAAGATGTGTCTGTAGGTAAGAAGGTAGAGATTCCTGCATTTGATCTGATTAATGCTCCAACGTGTCAGTCTGGTGAATCCAGCAAGTTGAAGAATAATGATGATGATGAGGTGTTATGCATGATTAAAAGGAGTGAATTTAATGTTGTGGAGCAGCTGCTCCAAACGCCGTCAAAGATTTCAGTGTTGTCACTATTGATGAACTCCGAGGCACATAGGAAGGCTTTGTAAAAAGTGTTGGAACAAGCCTACATGGAACGTGATGTTACTGTGGATCATTTTGACCATATTGTTTCCAATATTACTTCCTATAACAATCTGAGCTTTTGTGATGAAGAATTTCCTGAGAAGGGTAGGAATCACAACTTGGCGCTTCACATTTCAATGAACTGTAAAGAGGATGCTCTATCCAATGTGTTCGTTGACATGGGTTCGTCTTTGAATGCGTTTCCAAAGTCAATTCTAGAAAGAATTTCTTATCAAGACGCCCTGATGAGGTACAATGGCGTAGTGGTTAAAGCATTTGACGGTTCTCGAAAAACTGTCATTGGAGAAGTGGACCTTCCGATTAAGATATGTTTGAGTGATTTTCAAATTAATTTTTAAGTAATGGGTATTCACCCGGACTATAGCTGTTTGTTGGGAAGGCCTTGGATCCATGAAGCTGGCGCTGTAACGTCTACTCTGCACTAGAAGATCAAATTTGTGAAGAACGGTAAGCTTGTCGTTGTTGGTGGAGAGAAAGTATTATTGGTAAGCCATTTGTCATCCTTTACTTATGTATATGTTGAAGAGGAAGTTGGAACGTCATTCCAAGCTTTGTCTGTTGCTGATGAATTAAAGAAGACTGGGGCACCCATGTCTCTCTAAAGGATACATAAGAATTTATTCAGGCTGGCAGCACCGAAAAATGGGGGCGTGTTGTGGAATTTATTGAAAACAAGAATATGGATGAGATGGGATTTCGACAAGGGTCATTCAATGCTAGTGTCAAGGTTATGCAACTTGTTTTCCACAGTGGATGGTTCATTCATGAGGATGATCAACACATAGCTGCCATGATTTAAAACAATGATGAAGGCGAAGTTTGTGACAACTTTGTAACACACAACCAGACTTGCAACGACTAGGTTATTGTTGATGTTGTTGTCGTTATGCACCGTTCGAAGTAATTTGTTTTTATTATTTTAAGAAAAATGTTTTTCCTATGCCTAAGGGAGAAGTGAAACATTGTTGGGCGCTTACAATATTATCATCAATAAATTACAATTTTATTCATCCACATCTATGATGTTTGTTTTTACTTTTTACTTTTTCTGAAAATGGTACTCACAAAAAAAAACGTAAATAAATAATAATATTTCCATCTGCGTAATATTTGTTCGCACCCTACTTCTCTAAAATCAAATATTCAAATCATTATGCAGGTTGGTTCTCAAACCCATTGAGTGTAATAATCATACTCCCTCTCCAAACTTTAATTTCCCTGTGTTTGAACCTGAGGAAGAGAATGATGATGAAGAAGTATCTGATGAGTTATACCGTTTTCTTGAGCACGAGGCAAAAGCCATTCTATCGTTTGAAGAGAAGATTGAATTAGTCAACTTGGGTTCCAATGATGATGTGAATGAAGTCAATATTGGGTTTCAACTGCGTCCAAAATCTAAAGAGGGGTTGATAGATATTCTTTGAGAGTATTCTTATATGTTTTCTTGGTCCTATCAACATATGCCTGCTTTGGATTCTGAGATAGTGGAGCATACATTGCCTTTGAAGCCATAATTCTCGTCGGTCAATTTGAAGTTGAGAAGAACTCATCCTGATATGGCAGTGAAGATTAAGGAGGAAGTGGAGAAGTAGATTGATGTTAGTTTCCTTGTCACCTTCGAGTATCCACAGTGGGTGGCCAATATTGTGCCTGTTCCTAAAAAGGATGGAAAAGTATGTATGTGTGTTGTTTATAGAGATTTGAATAAAGTCAGTCCGAAACATGATTTTCCTCTACCACATATTGAAATGTTGGTAGACAATACAACTAAATTCAAAGTCTTTTCATTTATGGACGGATTTTCTGGTTATAACCAAATCAAGATGGCACATGAAGATATGGAGAAGACCATATTCATTAAACCTTAGGGAACATTATGTTATCGAGTGATGCCTTTAGGTTTAAAGAATGCTGGTGCAATGTACCAGAGAGCTATGACCACTCTTTTCCATGATATGATGCATAAAGAGATTGAAGTTTATGTTGATGACATGATTGCTAAATCAAGTGATGAAGAGAACATGTTGAGCATTTGTTGAAGTTATTCCAGTGTTTGAGGAAGTATAAACTCCGCTTGAATCTCAATAAGTGTACTTTTGGTGTTCGTTCTGCTAAGTTATTGGGCCTTATTGTCAGCGAGAAGGATATTGAAGTATAAACTCCGCTTGAGGAAGTATAAACTCCGCTTGAATCTCAATAAGTGTACTTTTGGTGTTCGTTCTGGTAAGTTATTAGGCCTTATTGTCCGAATCTGGGAAGAAAGAATATGTAATTTACCACCTCAATAAGAAGTTCACTGATTGTGAGACTCGGTATTCCATGCTTGAGAAGACATGTTGCGCATTGGCTTGGGCTGCTAAGCGTTTCCGCCAGTATTGTTGAATCATACTACTTGGTTGATATCCAAAATGGATCCAATCAAGTACATCTTTGAGAATCCTACTTTAAATGGGAGGATCTCCCGTTGACAGATATTTTAATCAGAATATGATATTAAATACCAATCTCAAAAAGCTATTAAAGGTAGTGTCTTGGCTGACCATTTGGCTCACCAAACTATTGAAGATTATTAGTCAGTGCAGTATGATTTTCCTGACGAAGAAATTTTGTACTTGAAGATGAAAGATTGTGATGAACCATTGCTTGAAGAAGGGCCAGAACCTAGTTCCCGTTGGTGCATGGTAATTAATAGAGATGTTAATTCTTATGGTAATGGAATTGGGGTAGTGATTATTACTACTCAAGGCACTCATTTTCCATTTACAATTAGATTGACCTTCAAATGTACAAACAATATGGTTGAGTATGAAGCTTGCATTATGGGGCTTGAAGAGGCCATTAATCCTAGAATAAAATATATTGACATCTATGGAGATTCAACTTTGGTTGTGAATCAGATCAAAGGTGACTGGGAGACGAATCAACCCGGTTTTGTACCATATAGAGATTATGCGAGGAGGATTTCAAATTTATTTAGAAAGGTTGAGTTTCATCATATCCCTCGAGATGAAAACCGGATGGAAGATGCTCTTGCAATGCTGGCGTCAATGATTATGGTAAATTTTGGAATGAAGTTCCTAATTTGACCGTGATGCGTCTTGATAGGCCATCTCATGTATTTACTGTTGAAGAAGTCAAAGATGAAAAGCCATGGTATTTTGATATCAAATATTTTCTCCAAAGTCAGATTTACCCGTCTGGGGCATCTTTGAAAGATAAGAAGACTTTGAGAAGATTAGTTGGTAACTTCTACCTGAATGGTGATGTGCTTTATAAGAGAAACTTCGATATGGTTTTGCTCAAATGCGTGGATAGACACGAAGCAGACTTATTGATGACTGAAGTCGATGAAGGTTCATTTGGTACTCATTCCAATGTACATGCTATGGTAAAGAAGATGTTAAGAGCAGGTTACTATTGGCTGACAATGGAATCTGACAGTTGCAAGTTTGTGAAGAAATGCCATAAGTGTCAAATTTATGCAGATAAAATCCATGTTCCTCTGACACTATTGAATGTCATTTCCTCTCCATGTCCCTTATCCATGTAGGGAATTGATATGATTGGCATGATTGAGCCCAAAGCTTCAATGGACATCATTTAAATTTGGTGGCTATTGATTACTTCACAAAGTGGGTTGAAGCGGCATTGTATACAAATGTGATCGAGCAGGTTGTGGTCTGATTTATCAAGAATCAGATTATATATCGTTATGGTGTGCCAAGTAAGATCATTACTAATAATGAATCAAGCTTGAATAATAACATGGTGGAAGCTCTCTACAAAGACTTCAAGATTGCACATCATAATTCTTCTCCCTACAGACCTAAAATGAATGAGGATGTAGAAGCTGCGAACAAACATAGCAACAAGAACATTCATAAGATGGTTGTGACATATAAAGATTTGCATGAGATGCTCCTATTTTCATTGCATGGGTACCGTACATCCATCCGCACTTCAACGGGGGAAACCTCTTTCTCTCTTGTTTATGGAATGGAAGTTGTACTCTCCATGGAGGTTGAGCTCCCATCATTGTGTGTCTTGATGGAAGCCAAGTTGACAGAAGTTGAATGGTGTCAGACCAGATATGACCAACTCAATTTGATTGAAGAGAAGAGATTGACTACCATGTGTCATGGTCAGTTATATCAACAAAGAATGAAGAAAGCTTTTGATAAGAAGGTTAAGCCTCGTATGTTCCGAGAAGGTGACCTCGTGCTCAAGAAGATTCTATCTTTCAAACCTGATGCTAGGGGAAAACGGACTCTTAATTATGAAGGCCCATATGTTGTTAAGAGATCCTTTTCAGACGGTGCTTTGATTCTTACAACTATGGACGGTGAAGAGTTCACTCGTCCTATGAATGTCGATGCAGTCAAAAAATACTTAGCCTAAAAAAGAAAAGAACAACACCTTAAGTTGAAAACCTGAAAGGCTGATCCAGGAAAAAATGAGCGTCTTGGTGGATTGAAAACCTGAAAGGATGATCCAGGAAAAAGTTAGAGACATGAAACAGAAAATTATTATCCCGGTAGATTGAGTACCCCACCTTTGGGCAATCTAGGCAAAAATTAGAGATTATGGCAAGTAACTGCATTTGGTTGGTCCTGATCTTTTGAAGCAGTTTTGAGCAGTCATTTGGTTTTGATTCATCACTCTCAACTGAAGACAAGAACACGCTGGATTTCAAAGTTGGTAGGGAGAATAGTGATCATTGTATTCAATGTAGCCCTTTTCCATGTAAGTTACCATTTTCAAACTTTGTAAAGATCCATGGAGTCCTGTCATTTGCGGACTACCGCTCTATTAAATAAAGTTGAGTTTTTTATTCAATTATTTCGTATTCTTATGTGTTTCTGTTTTAAAATTGAATTTTTATGATGATAATTTTGAAATAAATAAATCAATGAATAATCATTTTTTCTTAAAATAATAAGACAGTTACTTTAAGAATAATCATTTTCAAAAAGGAACATCAAAAGCAATATCAAGGACGGTAAGTCTTGATGTGTGAAGCATTGTTGGTCTTCCCCAAGAAGTGGTTTTGTGAATTTACCCTCCCTAATAGTTCATCTTTCATCCCCAGCATGGTTGATGAGTTGCTCCCCAAGCAATCTATTATCCCCAGCTGAGCCATCGATTCATCCCCTTTGCAATTCATCTTTCCCTAATTGAGGCGTTCATGTTTTTGCATTCCCTAGATTGTGACTCAAGGAATGAACCTTGGATGTCTTGGAACCTTTATTTGGTCTCTAGATCCCCCAACAAATTTATTGGTGTGTTGCATAGCCGTGACAGTTTCTCCCTTGCGTGAGCCTTGATCCGGTAGATATTATGGTGCCTTGGAATTGGTTTATTTCGCAATCTCCGAGAAGAATCTGATGATTGTTGAAGAGGTTTTTGTGTTTTTGTATCCTAAGTAAATCTCCACAGAGATGTTTTTTGATGGAATCCCTAGTAGAGCGTTTGGTCCTCCTCCTAAGAGTTTTACCTCTTGTTTTGACTTGTGACCCCAGTGGAATTCCATTTTTCTGATAGAAGCTCTTCTCTCATCCCTAACAGTGCTTGGTTCTGAGCAGTATTGATTGTGTCCCCTGCAAGGTTGTCGTCCATTTGATATGGTGTTGACTTAGAATCCCTCGTAGCATTGACTTGTGGATCTTCAGTAGATCCCTCTTTATCCTCAGCATGATTGATTGATATTTCTCAGTGGTTCTTTTTTCACCCATAAAGTTTGCCATGTTTGGTTGGATGCATGTTCTCCATGTTTTTCCCCAGCCAGGGTTGAATTTATTCTGGGCTAGATGATTTATTTGCATCCGTAGCAGATTCTCCAGTTGGTGTTTCCATCTTGTTGAGATTAGCCGAGTATTAGTAGTGATGATTCAAATCTTCGTTATTTGTATCCTTTGTGTTGGATTGTTAGCATAATCATAATCATATACATGCATATTCATGCATTAAACACAACATCAGATATTTCATTGTGCATTTTTTATCGCATTGATTTTGCTTCTGATCTCCTGCTTTGGTGATAGTATTTCCCCATACAGAATCAGTGTGTCTGTCCTCCTTCAATTGTAGGGTGTTAACTCCTCAAGAAAAAAGAGTTTATCCTTTCTCATTCCCAACTGAGTTATTGGCTCGTGGATGATTATTATTTCAGTTTCCTCCCCAGTTTATTATCTGGATGGGATCATTCCCCTTGACTTATATCCTCATTGGGTTGAGTCTTGTTTGATCGTTTCTTTATAGTTCTTACCTAGATAGATCTTTTGGCTCGTGGATGATTATGTCCAGTTTCCCTATTATTCCCCAGAGAGTCTATCCTTGATATGTTCATCTTAACAAATGAGGGATTTTCTCTTTCTTGTGGTCTTCTGTCCAATAAAAGGTAGTTATAATTCCTACTTGTGGTATTCTGACCAGTAATGGTAGATATAAATCCCATTCTCCCCTTTGAGTCTATCCTTGATATGTTCACTTTAACCGGTGACAGATTTTCTCTTTCGTTGGTCTCCTATACCCATAGATAGTTATAAACCTTAGTTTTCCCAGCAGTTTATCCTTGATATGTTCATTTTAACCGGTGATAGATATTCTCCCCTTTGAGTTTATCCTTAATATGTTCACTTTAACCAAGTGACGGATACTCTCTGGTATTCTACCCAATAACTGGTAGTTGTGATTCCTATTTTCTCCGGAAGTCTATCCTTGATATGTTCATCCTAATTGGTGACGGATATTCTTCCTTTGAGTTTATCCTTGATATCTTCACTTTAATCGGTGACATATACTCTCTCTTTGGTCTTCTTCCTAGTAAAAGGTAGTTGTAAATCCTATTTGGTTTCTTTTTCCCAGTAGGTCATTCTTACCCAGTAACGGTAACGAATATGCCTCATTTTTCTCAGGGAGTCGTCCTTGATATGTTTAGCCTAACCGGTAACGGATGTCCCTCTGTCTGAGTGTGTTATCTTCTTACCCAGTAACCGGTAGTAGATAATATATCTCTTTTACTCCTGCGTTGAAGTTTTTCTTCCCCAATTGAGTTTCGTTTCGTATTTCTCTAAAATCCATTTCCCTTTTATGAGTCAGCCTCGTCATGATTTATGCATTTCCCCATGTGTTTCTTGATGTATTGGTGTTGTCCCGATACATGCAGATTCCCTTCTCCTCAGTCCGAGTCTTTCCATTGATTTATTTTCATGGAAATCCCCTCGCGTCTCCAACAGTTTTCAAGTCGTAGCCTAGCATACGCATTGCTTTTATCCCGAGAGTCTATGTCTCCTCAGTGAGCTTTCCTTATGGAATTCATTATGCTCCTATGGACTTTCAGTCTCTCCAGACTCTTTTCCTTTGTGGCAATATATTCCCCACAAAGATTGTTTTAACATTCATGAGGTCTCTTAGGGACCAAAATTGTTTCTTGATGTTGTTATTTAAGTCCATTATATTAAGTTGATATGGAGATTTTAACCTTCACATCCTCAGCTATAATTTCCTTAAATAGGGGCAGTTATAAGACCCGAATTTTGATCCTAAGATCCCTCATGTTATCCCATCATTTGCATTGGCTTTGGGATCACACCTTGGTATCCTCCTCACCCCTCATTCATTGGGTTTGCATTGGGAGAGATCACTAAGCATTTTTGATTATATCATACTCTATTTTCCTTTGTTTACTATCCAAAATACCAAAAATATGTATATGTATAGCTTTGTTTCTTTTGTAGGTAGTGTGTGTGTCCACCTGTGCCTCATCAAACTCACAACTAGGGTTTGAGACCCTCATGGCAAGATATCAATCAAGAAGAGCTCTACATTGGTTCTAAGCATCATATATGGATCCCCATGTTCATTATTTATCATTTTGATCAAGAATTCATCAAGAGTTTGAAACTTTTTCCTTGGAAGCCCTAATTCATTCGGGTATCTTGTATGACTTCCTCAGCACGTTTCTTCACCAATTGGTCAAATATTTCAAGGGATACTTCATGATACATCATCTAAAGCATATATGAACCTCCATGATCCCCAAAGATCAAAAGAACTTCAAGTTTGCAAGTTGGTTCAAAGAGGTTGACCAGAGAAATTCAACTGGTCAAAATTGGGGTTCCCTAGACCCTATATCCTACAATTTTTGTCATATGAAAATGATTATAAGATAAAAGTTACTCTTAATTAAATTAAAAACAACTTTCATGTTGGAATTAATATCTAGTTTTGCTTGAAAAATCATTTTTTATAGTGAAATATTATAGGCCATTTCGTTTGTGCCCTAGATGGAAGGTCATAACTTGCTCACTTTTTATGATATGAAGGACATCAAAGTATTATGATGACTTTCAAGATGCTTTATCCAACTTTTATTCTTTGAGAAATGTCAAATTCAACTTTCAAGGGCATGTGCCAAGAGGAAAGATTATAGGTAATTTTGGGCCATTACCATTGAACAAGCAATTTTCCTCAACTTCTAAAATCCATAACTCCCTCATGCAAAATCCAAATGATGTCAAATTTGTGACCAAATTGAATAGGAATAAAAGATATACAACTTGGGTGAAGAAAAAAATTTCATTTGGAGCTCATAGCAAGAGTTATTCAAGGTGGAAGAAGTGGTCATTTGACTTTGTACTTAGAAAAGTTTCAACCATGTTTGATTTCTCCAACTTCCAACTTAAAATCCATCATGATCCAAGCTCCAAATGGGAAAGTGTTAAACATCAAAGTTATCCCCTTTGATGTCACCTTTCCAAAGCATCAAAGATCACTTTATTTGGACAAGAATTGAGGGACTTACACATGGATACTTTACATGGCTTATTTTGGTAACTTTTGAACTCAAAATCCATTTCCATTTGCATGGCTCCCTATTATGACATCAGAAGCATTTGTGCATGAATTGGAGTGGTTTTCAATAATCATTTTGGGCCTAGAACATATCCATGCACCCATGCACTAGGATTTCTATTTTTGACTCAAATTTCAAATGGTGTGAATATCACTTCCCATGGTCTATAAAATGAACTCATTGGCTTCAAATTGGAGGATCCCTTCTGCCCAAGCCTTGCCAAGCAATCCCAGAACCCCATTTCATAGAATTTCTTGAGGATTTCATTAAAATCGAGTTCTTGATTTCACTTATGTTTGGGGACAAGAACTCCAAGAATTCATAGCCATTTTCATCTCAATTTATCACTGCAAGAAAGAGGAGGAATAACCATGTGGAATTGTATCGAGATCAAGCCAAATCACTGCAACTCGAAGGTGATTTTTCCAGATTTTCAAGCTTTCGATTTTCTCTCAAGTCTCCACTATTCTACTTGTTTATTGGTTGTCTGAAGTCCTACCAATGTAGGCAACAAGATTGAGTTTCTTTGAGATCAAATCGAAGCAACTCGGATCGTGTACCTCAAAATTCAATTCCTTGTATCTTTCAATATACTGGGAATTAGAAGAAATTAAGGTCAGATTCAAGCTCCTGAGCTTTTTCTCTTTAGATTAGTGTATCTTGTCCATCGAAGCAACTCAGGTGACATGTTGGCGTGTTTCTTGGCCATCAGATCTTCTTGAAATGTTTTAATCTTAGCCTTTCCTTTTAAATACCAAGTCTGTGACGCGTTGACTAAGGACCATAATGGAACATGCGCGCTTGGCCATCAGATCTTCCACCTTAATTAATGAGGGAGATCTGATGGCCCTTGTTTTTTCTATTTTCTTTTTACTTTCTAATTTTTCATTTAATCCATTTATTTTGTTTAATTCATATTAATTTCATTTTTAATCCAAAAAATATGGGGCTTTCACCAAAAATCTTTAAATATTTTCCTCTTCCATATTTTGAATTAAAATCATTTTTTTTGGATTAATTTTGATATTTTCATGAATTAAATGTTTTTTTACCTTGTTTTAAATATTTTTAAAATACTTATGACTTTCCAAAAATTATGAATTTTTTTATAAGGTCCTTTAACGTTGTTTGACCTCGCATAAATCCCTTGGCCATTTATTTGGTGTTTTGAAGGGATTTGAGGTTTTGTACATTTTAAAATGCATTTTAATTCATTTTTAATTTGATTTTGAATTGAATAATTGTTTAAAAATTGTGTTGAGCCATTTATTTTGTCTTGTGATGTTTGACTTTATGATTGGCCTTGATCATGGTTGATTTGACTTTTGTTTGACCAATACTATTGGATTTAGGGGATTGATGAAATGTACATTTCATCTCCCAAAATGATTGGATAGTATTTATCAGATGAAATTCCTCCTATGATCAATTTGGGTTTCTTCTTCCCCTTCCCTCTTTATCTTCATCCCTATTCTTCCCCAATCCACCATTGACCAATGATTTCTCTAAGGTCTAAATGCTAGTTGATTAATCAATGACCTTGTGTCAGATGAATCAATATGAGTCGGATTGAGGTAGGTTCATCCCATTTTCTTTTAGTGTGTGGTATGTTTTAGGAGTTTGGTTCTATGTACCAAATCTCTAGTATGCATTAACACCTATATTTTTATTTCCTGACGTCAGATAGTTGTGACTTCTACATAAGTCCAATTACGATTGCTTAACATATAGCTAAATTTGTCCCTCAAGGCATAGCATTCTAGTAAGTGAGATTGTAAGTCTCTCATTGTTCATGGCGTTGTGTGAAAACTTGACCTTTTTTCCTTTCATGAGAGCTAGTGGTATACTTGTTGATTTATCCATGTTGGAGCGCTTCTCATCAATGATGTCCTGGTTCAAGAATCCATACCTGTGAATGAATGATTGAGTATTCTCCAAAGAATGACCTTAACAATTAAAACTCTTCATTAACATTTGGCTAATCTTTAACTAAGTTTTATTAATTTTACTTTATCTTCAAGTCATTTACTTAATGTAAATTTAAATTTCAGTACCTTGACCATTCATTGCCATTTACATTTCATACAACTTGTTTATGTTTAAGTCATTTTCACTTTGCTCATTTGAGCCATATCTTGTGATTGTATATATTGTTTGTGCGTATTTGTTGTTGGTTATGGTCTTAAGACCTTAAAATACATAATAACAACAAAAACCCTAAAAAAGCACCTTGGTGGACTGTTGGATTTGATCTGAACTTATGGACTTAGAAGTATGCAACATTTCCTATGCTAAAGGACTTGGCCAATACCATCATCTGAGACTGGGATACCTTTGACTATGCCTTTCATCTGATGCAAGACCTTGAGTGCCTCTGATTTATCTATCACTCTATATTTATGTTTAATTGTTACATTGTTATTTTGATTGTGTCTGATGATTGTTCTTAGTTTTCCAAGGAATATTTTCATTTGATACACTGAAAGACATTGAAGACTGCTAGCTATTGGAGTGCTTGCTTGGATATTATGGCTATCTTTATTTGATTCCTTGGTCTTCATATAATTGCTTGGATTTCTTATGCTTATTTCTTGCTAAAGTCTAAAGGAAAATGGGTTACTATATGACATTCTTGTCTGTAGGATTGCATCCCATTGGTTAGATCTTTTCAACTCTTGACTTTTAATTTTTGTCTAGGATAGTCCCTTTATCTCCTCCCACTTCTTAAATTTCAAAATCTCCCATTTTTTTTCAAAATCCTTCTTTGTTTGTGTTTTTCAACTTAGACATGTTTTAATGATTAAAAACTTTGGCCTTATGCCATTGAATTTTTCAAACTTTTTCCAAAATCAAACTTGTGAATGAACTTAACCATAATGACTTTAAATTCAAAAATACAAAAAGAACTAACAACCCCATTCAAATCTTTTGGACTTTTGTACCTTTTCATTTAAACTTTTGATTAAAATCAATTCACCAATTTCTTTGAAATTTTTACCACAAACTACGGGGTTTTTTCCCCTCATTTTTATGTTGGTACGTAGGCATAAGACCGAAGGACTTGTCAAACACAAAATATAATTAATGAATTATTTTCTCATCCCCCCACTCTATATTTTTATCAAACATTATTTTGACCAAAACACTTGCATACAAAAAAGGGTTCCTTAGGAGTACCTAGGACACTTTGGGTGCTAACACCTTCCCTATGTGTAACCAACCCCCTTACCTAAAATCTCTGACATTTTATTAGTTTTGATTTGAAAACTTCTTATCTTTGGGTTTTGTTCGTACTTTTCCTTTTTCCTTTGGAAACAATAAAAGCGCGGTGGCAACTCTGGTTTTATTGACGTCAAGTTTATCCATAGCTTGATGGTCATGAATTTACCGCTACACGGTGCTGATGATAGAAAGATAAATTTTGGAGGATGTTTCTTCTTGGGAAATGATCTTATATCTTGGTTCAGCTGAAAGCAAAATAGTGTGTGATTATCTACGAAAGAGGTTGAATATATTGCAGCAGGAAGTAGTTGCTCTCAATTAATTTGGATAAAATAAATGTTAGAAGAATACAATGTCCAGCCAGATGTCATGACATTGTACTATGACAATCTAAATGCTATTAACATTTCTAAGAACCCTATTCAGCACATCAGAATTAAGCATATTGATATTCCTCATCATTTTATTAGGGATCTTGTTGAAGACAAAATTGTTACTCTTGAGCATGTAACCACTGAGAAGCAACTGGTAGATATTTTTACTAAAGCCTTAGATGCAAATCAGTTTGACAAATTAAGGGGCGAATTGGGAATTTGCATGCTTGAAGAATTATAGCAATAACTAAAATGGAGATATGGAAATCAAATTTTCTCTTCCCTCCACTTAATGGTGCATAAAACTCAAGGACTATCATTACAACTTTTCCTTATTTTTCCAACGCTTCACCCTAGCCACTCTACCAACATCATTCACGCTACCTCCTTTATTCTCTTTCTCCACCTTACTCTCAGTCACTCTTATATCTCTATCTTCTCTTTGAAGTCCATACATAAAACCTCCAAAATATATCAACCTTTTGTCTCCACTCCGAGCAAGCACTCCAAAGAGCAATCAAACAATAAAAATATTGCTGAGATAGATCTCTCTGATGTCATTACCGATGTCGTTCCCCTCTCGATAGTTCCTGTCCATGCAACTCCTATGAGAAAGGCTAGAACTTCTACTTCAAGGAAAGGAAATCCTCTAAAGTAAGTACCTCTTCCTCTCCTTCCATGACTTATAGAAATGAAAAAAATCTTGAACCCTCTACTGCGGTAAAGAAACCCCAGTCTATGACTAGAATGTATCTTGGTCCCGTTAATGTTGAACCTAATATTGGTATTTCTAAAGATTGTCCTATTATGACAAATGCTATGGAAGATGTTGAAGGCTCTGAAACCAGTAATAAACCTAGATTTGTAACTACTTTGAGTAAATCTGGCATAATCATTACGGACAGAGACAACGTAGACAAAAATATTCATGTGTTGATCTCTCAAGTGTTGGGTATTGACCCCAAGACTAATGTCGTGTCAGATGTCTCCACATCCTTGGCCCAACCTGATAACACTATTGAGAACCCCATGGATAAATCTGATGTGAATGTATCTACTATGTCTCCTGAAAAATCGAAAGACAAAGAAAGGTTTGAAGGGATGACTGGTGATATGGATGACAAAGATGAAAACTCTATTAAGAAAAAGGATCAACCCACTGACATAGTAAATATTGAGGATATGGCTCTGATGATGTTCCCATATGTCAAATACTGGCTCTAGGTATAACTAAAAGATTAAAGAACAGAAAAGGTCAAGCTATTGAATCATCCAACACACCATCCAAATCTATCAGGAAAAGAGCTTGTGTTGGACCTACAAAAATATAGAGCAAGGTTGTTACTCCTGTCTAAGAAGAAATCCATGAAGAGGAAGGAAGTTCCTTCTAAGTCTAATTAGTCAGACCATGATGTCAAACCCAACGTTCAAGACATCATTTCTACTACCAGAAAGCAAGCATCTGGGAAGAAGATTCCAACAAATATCCCTGAAGTTCCAATTGACAATGTTTCCTTTCACTCTGTGGAGAATGTTGAAAAATGGAAATTTGTTTATTAAAGAAGATTAGATCTGGAAAGGGAACTTGGTAAAGATGCTTTTGAATGAAAAGAGGTGATGAGTATGATTCAAGAGTCTGGATTAATGTAAACTGTAAATGGTTTTGGAAAGTGCTATGAAATGCTTGTTAAAGAATTTATTGTGAACATCTCTAAGGAATGTGACAACAAGAGGAGAAAGGAGTTTTGAAAAGTGTATGCCATAGGAAGATGTGTGGATTTTTCTCCTAAAATAATCAATAGGTTCTATGGCAGAAATGGAGAAGAACAAGCTGAAATAGAAGTCTCTGACAATGTCATCTACAGAGAGATTACTGCTAAACAAGTGAAGGAATGACCAACAAAAGGGAAACTGTCTGCAAGTGCCTTAAGTGTGAAGGATGTTGTTCTCCACAGAATTGGAGCTGCTAATTGGGTACCAACCAATCTGACTTCCAACGTTGCTACAAGATTAGGTAAGTTTATTTATATTGTTGGGTCAAAGTTAAGTTTTTACTTTGGATCCTATGTCTTTGATCAAACTATGAAGCATGATGCCTCTTATACTGTGAAGATGCAAATAGATTTTCCCTCATTGATATGTGGTGTTATTCTGAGTCAACACCCAAGTATCTTAGTCAGTTATGACAGTACCTACAAAAGGGACCCTTATCTCTCATTACATTATAGGTTATTCACTGGGAAACATGTTCCAGAGCTTCCAAACCTACTAATAGAAAAGGCATCCTTGCTGAGCTAAAAGATACTTACAAGACTTTGGATGAAACTATCAAAAGTTGTACTAAGATGAAAAGCAAGATTGAAATGTTGATAAAGGCCTTGCCTGAAGAAGAAGGAAGTTTGAAAGGTGATGGAATAGATGAAGAAGAATAAAATGAATATGGTTATAATGCAAGTGATGATGAAGATGCTACCAGCATTGATGAGGACTGAAGCACTCTGGTTCTTTTTTGTGTTAGTTACTCTTCTATTTTTGTGGGCCGTGCCCTGAATTTTTTGCACTTAAAAGTGCTCTTGGTTGTGTTTGGATTGTAAACTCTTTTTGACTATTCTGCTAACTCTGTTGTTTTGGTTAGTTTTTTTGTCAACTTTATGGCTAAAAAGGGGGAGTAGATATGTGATGATGATGTTTGTTGTTTGCTCTGATTGTTTGTCTGATTAGTTCTGTGTAGTCGTTAGCCCTCTTTCACTCTAAGGGGGAGCATGTATGGAGGGGGAGTAAGGGTAGCTCTGCCCCTGGATCTGCTACTCAGGGGGAGTGTTTTTTCTTTTGTTGTTACGAAGGGATTTCTTATGTTAATAATGTCAGGAACAATGTCCTGACATCCAGACTAAAGAGAATTTATTTTTCCTTTAGGTAGGGTCTTCGTGCGAGATAATTTTAAGGCAGTTATTTTTTTTCTACGCCTGCCTCTGGTGTTCTTGTAGGGAAAAAGGATTTCGGTTGGTTGCATGATGGTGTGTTACTATGATCCTTACCCCTATTCCCGTTGGTCAATGCAAAGATTGTTTTATCCAAAATTTGCCAAAGGGGGAGATTGTTAGGTCTTATATATAGTGATTGGATGCATTTTGGAAAAAACAAGTATTATTGACAGATGTTGAACAAGATGTCCTGACATGTTGGTTCAACATCGGAGTGTGACCTATTTTTAGTATCTTATGAGATTTGTTTTCTTTAATGATATATTTGAAGATTCTCTGAAGATTTAGTTCATGAATTTTGTAGAGTGTTTCCTAAAAAGAAAAAGACTATTTTGTCTTGTCTTATTTATGAAGTAACAATGTCAAAACATTTTAGAAAATATCTTATTTGATTGAGATCAAATCTGCAGAAGATTATGCAGAGATCTTGGATCTGCTGTAAATCAAGCCTGAAGCCCATGTATTTCCACTTCTATTTATAGATTGTTTCTATACCTAAGAAGGTAACGAAGCAGTATAGAATATTGTTTAAATTAGGGTTGTGTTTGTGCATTTTTTAAGTTATTTGAGTATCTCCTCGATGCTTGAATTGGACATGGTTTATTGAGTTGTAACTAACAATCCCTCATAAGAGTTTAAGCAAGAGTGGGTTGTGTTTTTCTGTTATAGTTGTTGTATGGTTGAAGGGAAATGAGATGGGTCTCATATCTAGGAGAGTCTTAGATAGAAACATCCACGGGTAGAGATCAGGTGAGAAGTATGAAAAACTTGAGGTTGTTCAGGACTTCAAACTAATTATGTGTTAGTGGGTTTTCTTCCTGGCTTGGTAGCCCCCAGATGTAGGCGACGTTGCACCGAACTGGGTTAACAACTAATTGTATAATTTCCTTTCATATTGTTCTTTAAATTAGGGATTCATAAAAGCGAGAGACTGCATTCCACTAAGAATCTTCTACACTCCTCGACGAGCCAATCCAATCACTTTCTTTCTGAAACAAGATCTAAGGACCTTCGAGAGCATAAAGACTGTAGAAGAGTGAGAACTTGATGGAAATCCGAGTGATTTCTATTGCCATTATATTTTTTCAATTTCTTATTGCAATCACCAATTTTAGGAATTATGTCCTTGTACAAATTACTCATTCTTGGAATCATTTTTATCAATAAAAATCGATTCCATTATACGTGCTCAATACTTTTTCTTTTCCTGCATTGTTTGTGAAGGGTGACTTTTCTTTAATGGACATTACAATAGAATATTTCGGGTAAAACAAACCTTTTACTAAAAAAAACAAACAAAACAAGCTTTTAAAAAAAATCATCAAAATTACTTCTCTTTCAAAAGTATCCAAAGGTAACCAAAGTCCAACATGATTGGTATACCTCAATACCTCAACGCCACAAATCCCATTGGACTTGGTCCAATCAGAAATTCCTTAGTTCAAGGATCCCTAGTAAAAGAGACTACATCAAAAGATCCAGTTTCTGATATCGGAAAGTTAGTCCATTCTCCCCAAGAAAATTTCAAGCCCAATCATCATTCGAACTCCTAAACAAATTATCCCCCACAAAGTTGAATCATACTTGGCATAACTTGCAAACCTTGCATTTGCATGTTCCCCAAAAGCCCGATATACATCAGTATTTCGCATACATAACATTGCTTCATAAGTATCCCCTGTGATTCACACTCCAATCTTTCTCGATTGATTCATCAAAATTTCAAATTTCCTAGTCGTTGCTAAGATTTTGTCCCTGACAGATTTCATAACTTCCTCGACCTTTGTTAGGGATTTTCCCCAATAAAGTCGACAATTATTTCCACTAGATTTCTCCCCAAGTAGAGTCAGGCAATCCAGTTGTCGTTAGGAATCGTCACTGAACTGCTTTGTTTCCTCTCAAGTTCTCCCCATAAGAGTATGGTATTCTATCTATTCCTCTGAATCGTGGCTAAACCTCTTCTCTCCCCTATAGAATCAGGTATCCTAGTCATTATTGAGAATCATCATTAAAATTTCATTTATCCACAACCAGAGTCAGGTATTCTTAACCTTCGCTAGGAATCGTTGCTGAATTTCTTTTTCCGCGCAAGAGTCATCTTTGAACTTGTTCCCCAGCTGAGCCATATGTTCATAATTGTTGCTAAGAATCATCTTTGAACTTCTTTCCCCAGCATAAGTCAGGTATTCTATTTGTTGCTAAGAATCATCGATGATCTGCTCTCTTTTTCCAAATCAAGTCAGGTATTCTAGCCGTTGCTAAGAATCTTCACTGAACTTTCAATCATCCTCAGACAAAGTTAGGTATTCCAACCTTTGTAAGGAATCATCATTGAATTGTTTGACCTTTCCAACAGATGTCAGGTATTCCAGCTGTTACTAGGAATTGTTGTTGAACTTCTTATTTCCTCAACAGGGCCATGTATTTTAGTCATTACTAAAAAATGTCATTGTATCCTCTTTTTATCCCCAGTCGAGTCACGTATTCCATTCGTGCTATAAATCGACGCTGAACGTCCTATTTTTCCCCTAGAGACAGGTATTCCAGCCGTTTCTAGGAATCGTCACTGAACATCTTTCCTCCCCACATAGTCAGGTATTCCAGCTGTTGCTAGGAATTATCACTGAATTTAGGGTTCCCCATCATAGTTAAGGGTTTCAGTCATTGCTAGAAATCACCATTGAACCTCTTTCTCCCCATCTGTTGCTAGGGGCAGTCACCTCTTCTTTACAAAAATTCTTATCCCCAACAGAGTTTCTTGCTTACCCTTCTTCTTGGAGTTTAGCCACCGAACTTTCCTCTTTGAAGAGATACTTATGTTGAATACATCGCATTGCATATGATACATAATTATCATAACCACATTCATTTCCCTAGCAATTGGTCTCATATCAAGATCATTAGCCATCCCATAAATACTTTCCCACATATAATCCCTAACAAATCAAATCCATATCACTCCCATCCCCGACAGGGAAAATTTTCGACTAATCTTTTTAGTATTTAATCCTCTCCTACCTTCAACGCACTGGAAGTCGTTGTTATCCATACATTCAGGCCCGAGAAGATTAAATAGGGGCAACTATCATACCCTAAAATTTACCCTACCTCCACATCACCCTCTATAACCTTAATTCATAAGAATCCATCCCACACATGTCATCTCATATGCATTTATATCAAAATGATCCACAATGTTCCACAAACCAAAGGCATGTGGGTTGATCTATGAAGATCAAGACCATTTGATCATGTTGAGGTGTTCGCAAGCCACCTTGACCCTAATCTTTATCCTTAAGCATCCCACAAGCTTGTAGGACCATTCAAGACATCTCACAAACTCTCCAAGTCATAATTGGATGGTGAGTCCCATTGAAGCCACAAGAAGATTAATATAGTCATCCAAGGACCTCATCTCTAGCTCTTGACCCTCATTGGCTTATACAAGTCATGGTTCACCTTGAATATTGACCATGTCATTGAGGACCCCTAAAATCCAAAGTTTATTCATACCCAAATCCTTTGAATCATCTCAAAATATCCCTTCCATCACCAAACCCTAATTTGTCTTACCATGATTCTTGATGAAACTTGTGATTCAAGAAACCCTAATTTGGGCATTCTTTTATCCTTTCCCTTGCTTAATTTGATCACCATATCATACCACCACTCATTCAACATCAATTTAAGCTAATTTCAACCATAATTCACCATTCAAACACTCATTCTGTTCATGTTACAATTCATTGGTTTGGTTTTAGTTTTTGAACTTTCAAGGCATTAGATTCACCTATGAGCATGACCTAAAACCACTTCATAAAGCTCCAATCCTCATTTTACATCATGATATGATCATATGAGATTTAAACATCCACCTTTGAATCATAAAAATCAAGAAATCACAAAGTGGCATTTTTAGGTCAAGTTGGATGGTCACATTTTGGCAAGAATGGCCTATGGTTTAGTCCAAAGCCCATAAATTTCTCATATTACAAGATTTGCAATATATTCTTTGTGATAAATGTCCTAATTTATTCCCTCTTCAATTTTGTTTCAAGGTCCAAGGCCTAATTCATTAATTAAGGACCTCAATTTTTGCATTGGCCAAACAGGTCCAATGTGCCTAGCACGCCCTAGAAACATGACCAAGACCACCACTTTACCACATTGCCATTTTCAAACCACAACTTCTTTTGACATGGTTCCTTTTTAATTTGATCAAGTAAATGGCAAGGAACATTTGGCACAAATTTCATGCAAAATGCACGAGCCAATTTCATTTGGCCTTGGTTCAAAAATTGAAAATTGTGATGATGCACAAGTCAAACCATGTCAGCCAGAATTTGCAAATTGAATCACCAAGGTTCCAATTCATCCCAACCAGATCCTTATTGACTTCTAACATGTTATGCAACATACCAAGGCCCAAATGGAAGTCAACTTTGGTATGGAAACCTCTCAAATCATGGAACCCGATGCCATGTGAAAGTTCGTTTTTCCCCTAAAATAGCTAAAGTCCAAATGCATAGAAGACCATTTCATTGCCTTTGGTTGTTCTTGTTTGGTGGTAAGGGCTAAAACTAGTTGGTTGGTGAAGCAAACCATGTCAGAACATCCCATTTCATGCTCCCCAAATTCCATTTGCAAGCATGCTTCGGACCACATGTGCTTTCTGACCAAACCAAAGTTTTTCTCCCTCCAAACCACTCTATCACCTTCTCTATAAATAGGGGTAGGTGTTCCACTTTATAAACAAGCATAGAAATCCATAATCATCTTGCTGGAAACTCAAGTTCCACCATTGAAAACAGAGACACTATTTTTGAGTTTCAAATCTTTTCAGTTTAAACCAACCACCAATGATCCTTCCCTAAGCATCACTGAAACTTTTCCAAACACTAACTCATATTTCCAACACCTTACCCGAGTTGCACTAACTCATCGGAGTTCATACCTGAAAACGATTTTGATCAGGTAGCTACACTCTCACCCTTCACTCAAACAAGTTACCAATTAACTCGAAATCATTCACTAATCGTTAGCCCTCTGGTTTGAGTGTCGATTATCCATTATACTTCATTTATTTTTGATTTAGGTCAAGTGTGTTCTTTTGAGTTTCTAGAAAATAACCTACACTTAGAGTCAATCAATGGCTCATGAGTGTGGAGGTTGATTTGTTGTTGTGCATAAATGATATTTCCAGGTTCAAATCCAATGAAAAACATGTGTTTTGAGGATTTGATTTTGGTGTTCAAAGGTTGAAGACGAAGTTGGTAGCGATCATTTTCAAATTTGAATATATTTGTTGGCTTGTCCCTATTGGCCAACGAGCCCGCGCATCCCATTTTCCTTAATTTATATTTTATTTTATTTTATTGGTGTGTTTTTGAATCACCAAAAGGTGCTTGTCCCAGTGGATGAGGGGGTTGACCCCCCATGACTCCAAGGTCAAGGGTTCAACCCCTAGCATGTGCGTTTGTTCCATTTTTATTTATTTTTCCTTGTTTTATTCATTTTCCACTTTACTTATTTCCTATTTCATTTGATTTTTTTTACCACTTATATTTATGTTTCTAAAAATATTTCCAACATAAACTCATATTATTTTTGTCTCTACTATTTATTATGTTTTATTTTATGTCATTTGAGCAATTATTTATGGACTTATGAGGTCTTGAACTTGGGTAGCTAATGAAATCTATAAAGTCATGGTTTTAGTTTGATTAGGGTTGTTTGAACCTTCAATGTTTCAAACCTATCAATGAATGATCAATGGATCATTCATGATACTTTGAGGCATAGGTAGGTTGCCTCTACATCAACCAAGTTTGGACCATTTGACATATGGATGAAGCTTTGATGCATGTTAACTTATGGTTTCATTTGATTCTTTATGTTTCCATTATTATACTAACCCTCTAACCATTAATACTAACTTCTTTATATTGTATATTAATCATTTACACTTGTCTAACCTAATCATCCAATCAAATCATAAACCTTTAACCCTTGAGTTGGTATAGTCTTCCTTTTGTCAAGCTATTGATAGATGGACTTGGGGTTTGCATAACTTTCATTGTTATAAATCTGTTGTAAGTTGATCATTTGATCATCTTCAATACTTTGCATCAGTAATAAGTTATCCCCGGATGCACCATATTTTGAATCTTTTGGCCTAAGGAAAGATAATCTTTAAGTGTTGAACTTGTACATACTACTAATCATACTTAACTTTACTAACTTTGATTACCACTAACCATTGTTATTGTGACTTTATCATTATTACTTTGTTATTTACTTTTATGTTGTTACTTTGTAATTTATATTCAAGTACTCATCATATTCATTTTATAAACTCATCATGCATGTTTATTATTGTCATTTATCTTTATTATCATCATATATTAAAAATAATAAAAACATGATAAAATGATATGACCAAGAAAGACTCATTCCACTTGTAATCGACTTGGACTTAGAGGATCTCATTTTAGGACCTTTCTTGGAGGGTCTTCCCATACTTTGTGTTACTTTTCCTTTTACTTTGGACTTCATATGTAACTTACATACCGGTTGTAAGAATGACACCATGGGACTACCCTAGGGAGACATGTTTGTAAGACCATTATCCTTTTTTTTAACTTAGGTCACTTTTGCACACACAAGGCTTTCTCTTGGGGTACCTTACAATGAGACACTTTACTTTCTAGTTGGCTACATTGTATATTCATGCATTACCTAATTTCATAATCAAATAAACAAACCCTTGATCCAACGTCAAACGGAATTTTCCTAATCAAATTCAAAATACATTAAAACTACGATTAATATTGTACGCCACGAGCCTTAAGTGATGGATAAGGAGTAAGAATGGAGATTTCCTATCCTTACTCTGGTTATTTTGGACACCCGACGTTTGGCTTATTTGTTTAGAATTTTAACCTCTGCCCATAGACTTTAGTGCAATCTAAGCACAAACTCTTTTTCACAAACCCTTATTCAAGGTAAAAATAATACAACCCATCAAACCTCATTTTTGTGCCTTAGGGTACCACCCCGAAAACCCTTTTCTCAAAGGTAAATCAACCAACCCATAAACATTTTCTACTCTAAACTACGAAGCTTTGATTCCTCATCACCCAATAAGTGATATGTAGGCACAAGGGCCATAATCATTAGCAAGCACAATAATAATAAAAAAGACCTTTCTTTCACACCCTTTTAGTAAATAATAACAAATAAAAATAAGCGAGATAAATACCCACATACGCAGACAACCTAAATGGTTCCCATGGAGTACCATGGATGTAAGGGTGTTAATATCTTCCCCTTGTGTAACCTACTTCCAAACCCAAGTCACGGTGGTGAGACCGGTTCTTTACCCTCATTTGTGCTTCTTGTGCGCATATTTTTCTTTTGAGGCTTTTATCAACTATTTCCCCTCTCCTCTCCAATGGAGGAATCTAAATAAAATTCGGTGGCGACTCTTCTGATTTGCTTTCTTTGTCTCTCCCTTTGAGGGTAGGGGAATTCTTCTATTTAGTCTGTCCAGTTTCGTTACCCTTGGTAGCGGCATCAGTTGGCTATATGAGTTTTCTTGTGTTTCTTTTTTTTGCCGATTTTTTATTTAGTTCTATTATTTGCTTTCTCATCCTGGGCTTTGTTAATTTCTGTTGTTCTTGCACAATTCTGATGCTCTTTGTTTCTTTTGTAACATTTGTAAATTTTTGCTTCTTTTTTATTTTTATATTTTATTTTAATATAATATTTTTGCTTTACTATTAAAAAATCCTTTATCATCATTCTTTCCATGTTCAAGATTCAATACTAAGGATTGAGTACTTTTGAAGAAGATTGATTGAATTAAAAAACAATTACAAACACCTTCGTTAGTGAGAGTCATTAAAAGAAGGATCCAAAATTTCTCTCTTAATTTCTTTTAGAATATTCCTATGGATTGTGTGAAAAGGTAAATGATTACAAATTAAGGATTGTTCTTAGAGAGTACGAGAACCCACATTTTTGTAACTTCTTTGTAACTCATAATATGTTTTTATAGTTGATAAAAGCGTTTCTCTCTTTTAGACGTAGATCAATTTAAATAAAACTATATAAATAAATATTGGCGTGTTCTTTTTCTTCATTTATATTTACTTTTATTGTTTTTGTGGTTGCCCCGCACCAAATAGGTTGTTGTTATTGCTTTAAGTTTCTAAGATTAATTACCATGCATATTCTCCACACATTATTATTCTCATTGGCTTATTCAAGTGTTTTTCAAACACATCCACCCTGGTCAAATATGGTCAAATATTTTGAGAGATTATCATTGTTGCAGTAAATTCATGACCATTAAACTATAGATAAGTTTAACGTCAATAAAACCAGAGTCACCACCGCGTTTTTATTGTTTCCAAAGGAAAAGGAAAAAGTAAGAACAAAACCCAAAGATAAGAAGTTTTCAAATCAAAACTAATAAAATACCAGAGATTACAGGTAAGGGGGTTGGTTACATAGAGGGAAGGTGTTAGCACCCAAAGTTTCCTAGGTACTCCTAGGGAGCCCTTTTTTATATGTGTATGTGTTTTGGGTATAAAAAATGTTTGAGAAAAATTAGAATATGGGGATGAGAAAAGAATTCATTGATTATATTTTTGTGTTTGACAATACCTTTGGACTTGTGCCTACGTACCAACTTAAAAATGAGGGATCAAAACCTGGTAGTTCGTGGTAACAATTTTAAAGTGAGTGAGTTATTTTTAACAAAAGGTTAATAAGAAAGGCACAAAAGTTTGAATGAAGTTATTAGTTATTTTTGTATTTTTGAAATTTTTAGTCAAGATGATTAGATTTATTTACAAGTTTTATTTAAGAAAAGGAATTTGAAAATTCATTGGCATAAGGGCAAAGTTTCTATTTTGACATAAGGTCTAAGTTTGAAATCACAAGCAAAGAAAGTTTTTTTAAAAAAAAAGGGAGAGATTTTCAAATTTAATAAGTGGGAGGAGATGAAGAGGCTATCCTAAGCATAAAATTAAAAATTAAGAGTTGAAAGGATCTGACCAATGGGATGCAATCCAACAGACAAAAATGTCATATAAAAAACCCACTTTCCCTTTGGACTTGGAATCAAGCAATAATCAATCAGGTAATTAGCAATATCAGACATCATGAAGATCAAGACATCAAATAAAGATAGCCACATTCAAGCAATCAAATCCATAGCTAGCAGTCTTCTTTGTCTTCTCATGTATTAGATGAAATGCTCCTTGATCAACTCGGAATAAAGCATTAGACACAAGATCAAAATAACAGTTTTCACCAAGACAATGTAGCATATGAGTTCAAATGAATTCTAAGACTTGCATCAGATGAAGGCTTAGTTCACAATAATGTGATCTCAGAATGTTGGCATTGACCAAGTCCTTTTTGCACAGGGAATGTTACCTAGTTCTAAGTCCAAAACTTCAGATCAAGCACAACATTCCACCAAACATTTTTTTGGGTTTGTGTTGTTTATTAAATATTTTAAGGTCCTAAGACCACAAACAAAATCAAAATGCACAAGCAATATATACAATCACAAGATATGGCTCAAATGAGCAAAGTGAAAATAACATAAACATAAATAAGTTAAATGAAATGTAAATGGCAATGAAAGATAAATGACTAAAAATTAAATTTCATAAAGTAAATGACTTGAAAGTAAAGTAATATTAGTAAGAGTTAGTCAAATGTTAGTCAAGGTTAATTGAATGTTAGTGGTGTCTTGCGTTTTAATTGAGTAAGTCATTCTTTGGTGAACACTCAACCATCTATTCACAAGCATGGATCCTTAAACCAAGACATCTTCCATAGGAAGGAAAAAAGGTCAACTTTCCACACAATACCATGAAATATGGGAGACTTATAATCTCACTTACTAGAATGTTATGCCTTTAGGGTCAAATTTAGCTCTATGTTAAGCAATCGTAATTGGACTTATGTAGAAGTCACAACTATCTGAGGTCGGGCAATAAAAATTTAGGTGTTAATGCATGTTAGAGATTTTGTATAATGAACCAAACTCCTAAAAAATACCACACACTAAAAGAAAAGATCAAAAAAAAGGATGAACCTATCTCATCCATATTTGTATTGGTTCATCTGACACAAAGTCATTGATGAACCAATTAGCCTTAGGATACTTGAGATTTCATTGGTCAATGATAGGAATGCGAAAGAATATGGATAAGATGAAGGGGGAGGGGAGTGATAGAAACACAAATTGGTCATGGGAAGCATTTTATCAAATTAAAATCATTCATTCATTTTGGGAGACAAAATATACATTTCATCAATCCCCTAAATCCAATTATTTTAATCCAACAAAAGTCAAATCAACTTTGACCAAGGGAAAAACAAATAGTCAAACAACATAAGACCATAAAAATGGCTCAACATAATTTTTACATAATTTATCAATTAAAAATCAAATTATAAATGCATTAAAATTCAATTTAATTTGGTCAAAACCTAAAATCTCTTCAAAACACCAAATAAATGGCCAAGAGATTTATCCTAGGTCAAACAAGGTTAAATGACCTTAGATAAAAAAATTCATGATTTTTGAAAAGTCGGAAGTATTTTTAAACAATTAAAAATATGCATAAAAACATTTAATTCATGAAAAATATCAAAATTAATCCAAAAAATAATTTTAATTCAGAAAATAAAAGAGGAAAGTATTTAAAGATTTTTGGTGAAAGTCCCATATTTTTTGGATTAAAAATGAAATTATTATGAATTAAACAAAATAAAGCAATTAAACATAAAATCAGAAATTAAAAAGAAATTCAAAAAAATAAGGGTCATCAGATCCCCCTCATTAATTGAGGTGGCAAATCTGATGGCCAAGTGCGGGCTTCACACCATACACCTCAGTCAACGCGTCATAGGGGATGGTAATCACAAGGAGTGGTCAAGATTAGAACATTTGAACAAGATCTGATGGTCATGAGGCGTGCCAACACACCACCAGAGTTGGGGCTCCGGTCTTCTTCTCCGGTGGACCTCACCGGACTGGTCCACCACTAACCACCACCAAAATGAAAAACAAGGACATGTATTTAAAGAAAAAATGCTCAGGAGCTCAAATTTGGCCTTAATTTTCTCCAATTTCAAGTATATAAAAAGATATAGGGATTTAAATTTTGAGGATCATGAACTGAGTTGCTTCGATTTGACCTTAAAGCAACTCAATCTTCTTGCCTATATCGGTAGGAATTCAGCCAACAAAAATCACAAAGAATAGTAGAGAATTGAGGGAGAATCGAAGAGATGAAAATTCTAAAAAATTACCTTTGAGGGAGCTTCAACCTTGCTTGATCTTGATCCCACTTGTGCTTGGCTTGGTTTCAGAAGCTTGTAGGAAGTGATTAAGATCAGAAAATTGCTTGGGCGTATGATAGGCCCATCAAGTGATGTATTTAGGTCCAAAATTGCTTGATAATCATGCTGAAATCATGTCATGTGGCCATGCATTTGAGTTTGAAATGTGAAGGTGAAAATCATCTAATTGGTCCCTTGAAAAGAACCCATGCGCAAGTCCTTTATTCTTTGGGCAAATGAGTTGATCTTTGACTTTTTTAGAAAGGTGAGATCAAGGGGAATAACTTTCATGTTTAACACTTTTCCATTTTAAGCTTGTATCATGATGAATTTTGAGGTGGAAGTTTGGGAAATCAAACATATTTGAAAATTTTCTAAGTATCAATTCAAATGTTCACTTCTTCCACCTTGAATAACTTTTGCTATGGACTTCAAATGGAAAATGTTCCTTCATCAAAATTTTAGATCTTTCAAACCTATTAAATTCAGTAACAAATTTGATCTTATTTATGTTTGGAATGAAGGAGTTATGCATTTTAGAAGTTGTGAAAAATCACTTGTTCAATGGTAGTGGCCCAAAATGACCTATAATGTTTCCTCTTGGAACATGCATTTGAAAGTTGAACTTGAACTTATTACAAACATCAAAGTTGAAAAGTACATATTGAATTTTATCATGAAACTTGAATGTCTTTCATCTCATAAAAATTGAGCAAGTTATGGTCTTTGGAAGTTGATCTTTTAATTAGGATTCAGACAAAATGACCTATAATATTTCACCATAAAAATGACTTTCCAAGCACAACTAGCTCTTGGATCCAAAATTAAAGTTGTTTGGAATGTCATTATGAGTAACTTTTCTCTTGGAATCATTTTAATATGACAAAAATTGTAGGTGATAGGGTCTAGGGAACCCTAGTTTTGACCAGTTGACTTTCTCTGATCAACCACCATGAACCAACTTGCTAACTTGGAATTCTCTTGATCTTTGGGACTCATGGAGGATCATATATGTATAAGATGATGTAATATGAAATATCCCTTTAAATATTTGATCAATTGTTGAATAAACTTGTTGAGGAAGTCACATAAGATACCCAAATGAATTAGGGCTTCCAAGGCAAAACAAGCTTCAAACTCGTGATGAATTCTTGATCAAAATGATAGGTGAAGACCATAGGGATCCATACATGATGTCTAGAGTCATTTTAAATCATCTTTTGATTAGTCTCCTTGCATTGAGGGTCTTAAACCCTATATATGAGCTTGATGAGGCAGTGGTGGATGTACACGCTACGTACAAAAAGCAACAAACTATACATTGACATATTTTTGGTATTTTGGTTAGTAAATAATGAAAAACAAAGTATGATAAAATCAAATGTGCTTGGTGATCTCTCCCAATGAATTAGGGGTAAGGAGGATACCAAGGTGTGATCCCAAAGCCAATGCAAAGGATGAGATAGGGTCAAAATTGGGGTCTTACAATCATGAGTACTAAATGTGACATCAAGACTTTTTTTGTATACAACAATTTTGGGTTATGAAAAGTGAAGATGCAATCAACTTTATATCAATAAAAGTATGTAGAGACGTTGAAGGGTGATGCATTAATGTCAGAAAGCCTAACACAAATATAAAAGGTTGATATAATGGAGAATGAAATAGGTGACAATATTCTATATCTTGGTGATCAAGTATTAAGGAAAGTTGCAAGTGGAAACACCGCAGTGGGAATGTGTGTGAAACATGAATCTTTGCAAATGATCAAGTCATTAACATACAAATTATTCTATAAACAACCACTATACTCGTTTATGATGGTGAAGTCAAAGCCTATTGTGGAGAAATTGACGGATTTCAATCAAATCATTAATGACTAGTAAAATAATAAAGTAAATATTTATGATGATGAAAATGCTCTATTAAACCAAAGTTGGTTTGAAAAACAATACTCTTTAATATTGGTTTTAACGATACTGAAATGTAAGAGAGCAATGTTACCATCTAACATGTGTTAAATGTGTAAAAAAGTATTAACAAGACTCTTGATAATCTTTTCTCTCGAAAGAGTGTGAAAATACACTTCTATCTAATGATTTTCTGAACATAAGATGAATGAGAAAGATATCATCTTGCACTCTGATCATTAAGCACCTTGATATAACATCCTAAAAAGCATCATATAGGCGCATGTTTTGAAGAATATGCTCTGTTACCTTCTGGTATATATTTTCAATGCTATTTTGTGGACAAAAGATACTCAATCTATCATCATGTTCCTCTGATCAACCTAGCACTACAAGTTAACACTTTGATCTTCTATTAGAAGACAAAAAATTTATCCTTTGTTAATTTTTTTCATTTAGTAACCAATAAGTGATTGTTTAAAATTTTATTCTTAGAAGAAGGACTTTGATGATTTACCTCTCAAAGCTAAAAATTCAAATTAGTGATGTAACTAGAAAGAGTACACAAGGTGCAAGTTTTACGCGACACATGTTACAAAGTAGTGCACAAAAATTATTTCTTTGAGTACAATGTCATATAACTAACCTACAATTATAGTATATTGACCATAACATTTACTATTCTACCATCCATCTTAAGCGACAATCAAATAAAGGAAGTTGTATATATTCTTAAATTCTCTTGATAACATATATAAGGCTTTAAACCACTAAACAACTTTTGAGAATCAACCTTGAAAAATAAAATAAAAGAACTTTCAAGAATAAACATCTAGATAAGAAGATCTAGAAAGAAAGAAAGAATCAACTTAACCATCATGTGATTTCATTGTATAAATACTTTCATTGAAATTTTAAACACTTATATTTATACTTAGTTTTGCTTGCATCATTTGTTGAATGATATTTGTAAATACAATAATTATTAGTTATTATATTGCATTTCTTAAAAGGTCTAAGTTGTAGCCTAATTCTTTAATAAGACAAAGAGACTCATTTGGGGTCATTTCTTTGTAGCTACAAAATCTAAGGTATAACTTGTTGGAACAAGATTTGCTCATGCCCTTAATAGGTTTTGATGATAACAATATATTTAAAGAATAATAGGGCTTACTAATGGTTGTTCTAGTGTGCAGGATCAAAAGACATTAACCTTGATACAAATCAAGTTAATCACTAAGAAGAATCATTAAAGAGAAACAAGGTTGTTTTGAATCTAGAGGATCAAAACCAAAGACTTCAGACTTTGAAGAGTCAACTCAAGTCCTACAGATGGTTAACCTTATTCAAAGATCAACAACATTCTGAAGACTGGATTAGTTTGAAGCAACTAGACTTTGCAACTTTTGAACAAGCGTCATCAGTAATTTTGAAGATTCTTCTTCATACGATTATTATCTATATCAAGCCAACAACTCTGAAAGTGTTCATCCAGATTAGTTCTGATCAAGAATCTGATATATGGAAAGTTCAGACTCAGTAAACCCAAGACTCTGACTTCTTATTCCAACGAGGTTTTGAAGACATACTTTAACTTTTGATCATTCTTTAACTAATTCTATAAAAAAGTCTTTGATTCAGGAAGTTAAGTATAAAGATAATGATGACTCAGATCAAGCTTCAACAAACGTCTACAAAATTCTTCGGTCAAAAGTTATCTATAGAACATCACATAAAAACGGTGCACTACCTTATGTTAAATCAAGAAACGTAACATTGTCAAGATCTGATCTCTTCAACTATTTTGAACTCTATTTTTCTCCTCTTATCGTTTTTATGCTAGCTGAGTTTATAGTACACTTCACATGCTCTAGCTAAATATCTTCAATAACTACTTGTACCATTGGTAGTTTTAATCTTCAACGAATTTATTCTCAGCATCTATATAAGAAGAAGATTGAAAACATTCAATAGGTTGGTTCTGACCAAGAATGTATAGGGTTTAAGAATATGTGATTGTGTTCACAAAGATGTGATACCAATTCACAGTATGGGTTGAAAGAGAGACTATGTTATAAAAAAAAACAAGAAAAACATACACTAAATGGAAAATATAACCACAAGGGTTAAGTGTGTGAGAGTAGAGTGAAGATGATCAAGAAGATCAACATAATAGGAAATGCATAACAAAGAAGGAAATATGTGCTTGAAGAGAAGAAGATTGAAAACTTCAATCTTCCACACTTAGGAGCAATCAACTTATATTATGCTCAAAAGTGTATAACTTTTATGTAGCTGCTTAACCAAGAAGCATAAACATAAACACAAGGTTAATAATAGACTCTTTTTTAAGAGAATCTGAAGACTCTAGTTGTTGTGCTTAGACTAAGTCTCCTTCTATTAGATTGAGCCAAGAAGTCTCTTGTTGGGTGCTAGAGCAAAGAAGTCTCTTTCTGGATAGATTAAGCAATGAAGTCTCATGCTTACGGGAAGAGCAAGAAATCTCTTTCTAGATATATTGAGAAATGAAGTCTCATGCTTGCGGGTATAGCAGAAAATCCTGAACGGGCAATTCAAGAAAAGATGTCTCATGCTTGAGGGCAGAGCATAAGTATCTTTCTATGGGATTGAGCAGGAAGTCCTGAAAGAAGAGTTCAGGAAAGGAAGTCTCTTGCTTGAAGGCTTGAGAAGAAGTATGTTTCTAGGTTGATTGATCAAATTGTAATTTGAGTTACTATAGTGAAAATCTCGTATGCTGCAAGGGGACTTAACTACTCTCGGTTTAAGAGGAACCGTGATATATTGTGTTGTAAGTTCGGAGTCTGCCTAAAAGGAGGGTTCAATTAGGACTTTAAAAATTCTCCGATTTTTATGAATACTTTTTCTTTCTTTTATGGTTTGGTTAGGCAATGAAACCGATAATGTTCGGAAAGTAAAGAACATCGAGATGTATCCTTGTTCCCTTCATAATCCGAAGGAACGTCTAGTCCCCTTACCACATGTAAGAGATTTTATTATTGATAGATCTTCCTACACAAGAATCTAACCAAGTTATCAAGAACAATCCTCTTGAAATCTATCACCACAAGAAAATAAAACAATCCTCTCTTTTCTTGCACACACACTTGTTTCCAACAATCTTGGAAAAAACAAATAATACAAAACAAACAATCTTATTTTCAACAATTCTGAAAAATAAGATATGGATTACAATAATAGTTTTTTAGTGTGAAGTTTTTAGTATAATCATCACATTAAGTGATATATCAATTTACTTGATTTTCTCTTCCAATGACAATAATTCACAAACACAAAGGTATTAGATTGCTTAAGTATTTTCTGGTTTGAATGATGTGAAAATATGCAAAAAAATATCTTCAATAAAAGTTAACAACAAGAAATATGAATTCTAAAAATTCTAAGAGTTTTGATTGGAAGAGGTGATTTTTGAATTTGAAAAATCATGTATTTATATGTGCATAACACCACTAATGAATGATGGTAAAGGTCTGAAAAATATCATGAACAATTGTCAAGTTAAAATGAAATGATTCCATGAAGTGGTGCATGAAGAGGTGTTAGTAAAGCTACTGATTTTTCAAAAACGCACAGAGGTAAATCGATTTACATAGTGCGTAAATTGATTTGCCTATGGCAACGTTTAAAAATATTTCAAAAACTTACAGTAGGAAATCGATTCCCATAAGAGGTAAATCGATTTACCCAGTTGAAAACTCAATTCTTTGCATTTGGAAATGTATAGGCTTCATAGTCAAATTAATTTTGTAACACCCCTTTTTCTACCCCATAATACTTAACATATAATCAGAGTAAATAAGCACGCATATAAACAAAAGGGCGTCACATCGACGTTTTCAAAAACTAAAAGCTTTCAAAAACCAAACATCATTCATCATCAATCCACAATACACCTGGTCATTTAAAATAACACATTTCACTTATCATGAATATTCAAGAATATGCGTTCGCAGCGGAAAATAATGAATACTCATGCATTTCATCAAATGATCCATGTCCCATACCATGATCATCTCTCAATAATCTCTTCAAAATAAACTAAAACATAATCAGAATATTTGGCACTATGGCCTCTCAACAGCAATTGTAAATAAGCATGTTCACAAGTAATAACATTATACTTATCCAAATAGGATACGATTTCAATACTACTAATCTACTCAGTGTTACATGACCAGAGCATTGACTCATTACCTAGTCTTCAAACTAAAATACGGAAACTCTCCGGCTAATCTCGAGCGAGCTACCGTCCGCTTACTTCAGCGATACTACTCCTGAGTATCTGCACGATACCCATGTAAAGGTAACATTCAAACAGAAAGGGTGAGAATTAAAATCATTATGAAGAAGTATAATAAGGCACAATGATTAAATCAACAATTAAAGGAATTCATCACACTTCATATAACCATGTAAATAATATTAATCAACATTTATTTCACATGTTTTCAAACATCCATCAAAACTCAAGGAGTACAATATTAAAATCCAATACTATATTCCCAAAATATACATAACTACAATTAACCCATAATCACATATTTTTTCAAGTTATGTACCCAAACATCACCAAATTCAATTACCCTATCTCATACACACATCACAATCACAACACTGCATACACTCAATTACCACATAACTCTAATGTGACTCAATCCAAGACATGTGACTCTATGCATGCGGTACCTCAATGTGAACCCAACGTTTCACCGCTTTCCGATTCAATATCTAGAATCCAAGCCACTACGTCTATTTCCAGTTAAGGATCAACGTCTGCTACGCCTATTTCCAATTAAGGATCAACGTCTATATGGATCCAACGTTCCACCGCTTTCCAATTCAATATCTAGAATCCAAGCCACTACGTCTATTTCCCATTAAGGATCAACGTCTGCTACGCCTATTTCCTTTCAAGGATCAACGTCTAATACCATGCGAACCCACAGTTTCACCGCTTCCACTATGAAGCCGACCATGCCATGAATGAATGTACAAATACCAATACATATGCAATTAAGATCATCTCTACCATCTTAACATTCCATATATCACCATAATTCAACTCTATGAATTATCCACCAATGGTACATATACACATTCATAACAATTACACGATTCACATAATATGCAATTAAGATCATCTATACTATCTTAACATTCCACATATCACCATATATAAACTAATTATCAAATACGCACAATTAGATTTCATTCCAAAACGAATACAGCATTTAAAATCTTAATTTTTCACTTTTCAAACAGTGGTAACCGGTTAACGCTCGGTGAGTAACCGGTTACTGTAAAACAGAATTAACAGATTTTTAAGCAAGAAACCGGTTAACGCTCGGTGAGTAACCGGTTACTGTAAAACAGCATGTAGAATTTTTTGCGTTTTTCATCGTTAGAGGACTTTCGGACCTCCGATTTCGATTCCGTAAAAAGCTACATGTTCAGAAAATTATAACTCATACAATACTCTAAAGATATAATGTTAATTTGCAGTTTTAACACAATCAAATCACCACATTCCAAGAATACTCATCAAAACCTAATAATTGCAAAATCATAAAAATTAGGGATTTCAACCTAAACATACTTCTACCCATTGACCCGATCATACTAACCCATAACAATAAGGATTCCCCCCTTACCTCTTCCAATTTCTGGAAACCCTAGCTATTCCCTTTACTTTTCCTCTCCTCTTTCTCTATTTTTGTCAAATGATAAAATGAATCCTAATTCTCACTCTCTTCCCTTTTATATACTAGTATTCTATTTGGGCTTAAAGCATAATACCTCTAATTTAATTTATAGGCCCAATAAGACCTAATATTTAAATATATCTAATTAGTTCAATTAAACTAAACTAACACAATATTCCTACCAAGTTAATTAATTCAATTATTCATGATATCTCATATCAACTAAATAATTAATTAACACACCAAAATTAATTAATATAATCGATTATTATACTACCTAACAACCAATTAATTCATTAACACTCCAAATAAATAAAATAAAATATAGTAATAATAATATAAGAATTAATTACTAAAATTGGGTTGTTACAACTCTCCCCCACTTAAAAGATTTTCGGCCTCGAAAATACCTCAAACGAACAACTCCGGATACGATTCCTTCATCTTATCCTCGAGTTCCCAAGTAATGTTGCCATTGGCGACTCCGCCCCATATCACTTTCACCAAAGCAATCTCCTTACCACGAAGCTTCTTCACTTCTCGATCTTCAATTTGCATAGGTGATGTCTCAATCGTCAAATTATCCCTCACTTGAACATCATCTAATGGAACAACATGCGATGGATCCGCAATGTACCTCCTCAATTGAGACATATGGAACACATCATGAAGATTAGAAAGTGATGGTGGTAATGCAATCCGATATGCCACTTCACCTATCCTCTCGAAAATCTGATAAGGACCAATGAAACGCGGCGTCAACTTACGCGACTTCAACGCTCTACCAACACCCGTTAGTGGCGTAACTCAAAGAAACACATGCTTATCTTTCTCAAACTCAAGGGCTTTCCTCCTCTTATCATGATAACTCTTTTGACGACTCTGAGAAGCCTTCATCTTCTCTTGAATCATCTTAATCTTATCCGTAGTCTCTTGAATCAACTCGGGTCCAACCACAACACTCTCTCCCGATTCGTACCAACACAAAGGAGTTCTACACCTTCTACCATAAAGAGCCTCAAAAGGTTGCATTCCAATACTCGAACGAAACTGTTGTTATACGTAAACTCGATCAAAGGCAAGAAACTATCCCAATTTCCTCCTTGTTCCAAAATGTAAGACCTCAAAAGATCTTCAAGTGACTGAATAGTCCTCTCCGTTTGACCATCAGTTTGCGGATGATACGCCGAACTCAAACGCAACTTCGTACCCAAAGCACTTTGCAAGCCTTCCCAAAATCTCGAAGTGAACCTCGGATCTCTATCCGAAACAATGCTCGACGGAATACCATGCAAACACACAATCTTTTCGATGTACAACTTAGCCAGTCTCTCCATCGAATAATCCATCCTCATCGGAATAAAATGAGCACATTTCATCAACCTGTCCACAACGACCCAAATTGCCTCACAATTACTCGATGTTCTCGGTAAGCCCGAAACAAAATCCATAGAGATACTATCCCACTTCCACTCGGGTAGATAACGGTTGCATCAAACCAGACGGCTTTTGATGTTCAATCTTTGACTTTTGACAAGTCAAACATGAATACACAAATTCCGCTACATCTTTCTTGATACCTTGCCACCAAAACATCTTCCTCAAGTCTTGATACATTTTAGTAGCACCAGGATGAATACTCAAACCACTTCTATGCCCTTCCTCGAGAATCCTCTTTCTCAAATCCGCAACATCCGGAACACAAACTCGATCACGACATCTCATGATACCATTCCCATCAATTCGAAATTCACCACTTTTGCCTTGATTAATCAATGTCGTAACATCGACTAATTTCAAATCTGACTTCTGACCTTCTCTAATCTCGTCAAGAATGTCACACGTAAGCTTCAACATACCCAGCTTAACACATGAAGGCGTCGCTTCACAAACCAAACTCAAATCTCTAAATTGCTCCAACAATTCAAGTTCTCGAATCATCAACATAAACATGTGCAATGACTTCCTACTCAATGCATCGGCTACAACATTCGCCTTTCCAGGATGATAATTCAAACCAAAACCATAATCTATCAAGAATTTCAATCATCTCCTTTGCCTCATATTCAATTCTTTCTGATCGAACAAGTACTTCAAACTCCTGTGATCACTAAACACATCAAATCTCAATCCAAACAAATAATGTCTCCAAAGCTTCAACACGAACACAACGGCGGCCAACTCTAAATCATGCGTCGGATAATTCCTCTCATGAACTTTAAGTTGCCTCGAAGCATAAGCTACCACTTGCCCTTTTTGCATCAAAACACCTCCCAAACCCAACAAAGAAGCATCACAATACACAACGAAAGTTTCTAACGGATCTGGTAAAATTAAAATAGGAGCCGTAGTCAATCTTCTCTTAAGCTCTTGAAAATTCGCTTCACACTACGAAGTCCAAATGAAAGCTTGACCTTTCCTAGTCAACTGCGTCAATGGTAACGACAACTTAGAAAATCCTTCAATGAACTTCCTATAATAACCAGCCAAACCAAGGAAACTTCTAATCTCAGCAACAGACTTAGGAGCTTCCCACTGAGATACAACTTCAATCTTCGTAGGATCCACATAAATACCACCACTCGAAATCACATGTCCAAGAAAACTTACTTCACTCAGCCAAAACCCACATTTAGAGAGTTTAGCAAACAACTTCCTCTCTTTCAACACCGATAACACAACCTTCAAATGCTCGGCATGATCCTCTTTGCTCTTAAAATAAATCAATATATCATCGATGAACACAACAACAAACGTATCCAAATACTCATGAAAAATTCTATTCATATACTCCATAAATACACCAGGTGCATTAGTCACACCAAAAGGCATCACAGAGTACTTGTAGTGACCGTGCCTTGTTCGAAAAGCAGTCTTTTGAATATCCTCTGCCTTTACACAAATCTGATGATACCCAGACCTCAAATCAATCTTGCTAAACACACAAGCTCCAACCAGCTGATCCATCAGATCATCAATCCTCGGAAGTGGATACTTGTATTTAATCGTCACTTTATTCAGTTGTCTATAGTCAACACATAACCTCATAGAACCTTCTTTCTTCTTGACCAACAGAACAGGTGCACCCCACGGCGACACACTAGGACGAATAAACTTCTTCTCAAGCAAGTCTTCAAGTTGACTCTTCAACTCTTTCAACTCGGACGCATACATTCTATAGGGAGCCATCGATACAGGACTAGTTCCAGGAACTAAATTTATGAATCGGTGCAAAAGGGTGCCGAGTTGTTTATGTTGTTGGCAACTTTGGATATTCCTGAGAAGAGGACGATTGAAGAATTGCCAATAGTTTGTGAGTTTGCGGAGGTATTTCCGGAAGATATAAGTGATTTACCGCCGGAACGTGAGGTTGAGTTTTTGATTGATTTAGTTCGAAGAACTAAATCAATCGAAAACTCAACCTCACGTTCCGGCGGTAAATCACTTATATCTTCCGGAAATACCTCCGCAAACTCACAAACTATTGGCAATTCTTCAATCGTCCTCTTCTCAGGAATATCCAAAGTTGCCAACAACATAAACAACTCGGCACCCTCTTGCACCGATTCATCAACTTGCTTAGGAGACACAAACCAATCTTCCTTAGCACCAACCTCAGGAAAAATAACTGTCTTCTCAAAACAGTTGATATACACCCGATTAAATTCTAACCAATTCATACCCAAAATCATATCGAGTTTCTTTAAAGGGAGACAAACTAAATCAATTCCAAAATCCCTACCAAAGATACTCAACGGACACTTCAGACACACATAGGAAGTAGAAACAGAACCCATAACAGGTGTATCAATAACCATACTTCTACGCATATCAGATAATATAAGATTCAATCGTTTAGCACAATCCAAAGAAATGAAAGAATGTGTTGCACCGGTATCAATAATGGCAGTCAAAGGTGTACCATTAATAAAGCACGTCCCTTGGACTAGCCTATCATTGATAGTGGCCTCCGCACCAGACAATGCAAACACCTTTCCCTTCGCTTGCTCCTTCTTCGGCTTATCATATTGGGCACTAATGTGACCTTTATCACCACAATTGTAACAAGTCACGCTCGAACCAACTCCACAATTGTTTGCTTTGTGACCAATCTTGCCACACTTGAAACACGTCACAGAATCCTTACTACAATCAACAGCACGATGACCTTCAACGCCACAGTTGAAACACTTAAGTGGAGTAAAAGAACCTCCCCCACTTGGCTTCTTGCCAAAACCAACTTGTCTCCTCTTGTCATCATACGGTTTCCCATGATTCTGGTTTTTCCCCTTCAAAATCTTGTAGAAAGAAGCACTTTCCCTACTATCCTCATCATAAATCCGACTCTTGTTAACCAATTTAGCAAAACGAGTAATCTGTTGGTACCCAATGGCCTTCTTGATATCATGTCTCAAGACATTCACGAACTTCAAGCATTTAGATCTCTCAGCATTAGCAGTATTGTAATGAGGACAATACTTGATAAGCTCCTTAAATCTAGCAGCATATTCCGGAACAGTACCATTTCCTTGCTTCAATTCAAGGAACTCCACCTCTTTCTTCCCACGACAATCTTCTGGGAAATAGTTCTCCAAGAAGACATCACGGAAAAGTTCCCAAGTAACCTCAATGTTGTCTTCTTCAAACCTCTGAAGAGTGTTATTCCACCAATCTTCAGCTTCCTTCTCAAGCATATGAGTACCAAATTGCACTTTCTGAGCATCAGTACAGTTCATGACTCTGAAGATCTTCTCAATTGCCTTCATCCAAGCTTGAGCTTTATCAGGTTCATGCCCATCCTCAAAGACAGGAGGATTGTTCCGCTGGAATCTCCCCAAAGCACGGAACTCATCATCATCTCCATTTCAGTTACCAGCATTCGCTTGAGGGATCTGACCCATGGATTCAGCCAACATCCTCAGCGCCTCAGCAATGGCATCATCATTCCTGCCTGCAACCATCGTCCTGAACAGTCCGATCAATCAGACAAACAGTATCGATCGTGTCAGATACACAAATCAAATACAACAGGATGGAGAACCCTAACGACTATTGACCAACTGGTCGACCATGCTCTGATACCACTATTGTAACACCCCTTTTTCTACCCCGTAATACTTAACATATAATCAGAGTAAATAAGCACGCATATAAACAAAAGGGCGTCACATCGACGTTTTCAAAAACTAAAAGCTTTCAAAAACCAAACATCATTCATCATCAATCCACAATACACTTGGTCATTTAAAATAACACATTTCACTTATCATGAATATTCAAGAATATGCGTTCGCAGCGGAAAATAATGAATACTCATGCATTTCATCAAATGATCCATGTCCCATACCATGATCATCTCTCAATAATCTCTTCAAAATAAACTAAACCATAATCAGAATATTTGGCACTATGGCCTCTCAACAGCAATTGTAAATAAGCATGTTCACAAGTAATAACATAATACTTATCCAAATAGGATATGAGTTCAATACTAATAATCTACCCAATGTTACATGACCAGAAGCATTGACTCATTACCTAGTCTTCAAACTAAAATAAAGAAACTCTCCGGCTAATCTCGAGCGAGCTACCGTCCGCTTACTTCAGCGATACTACTCCCGAGTATCTGCACGATACCCATGTGAAGGTAACATTCAAACAGAAAGGGTGAGAATTCAAATCATTATGAAGAAGTATAACAAGGCACAATGATTAAATCAACAATTAAAGGAATTCATCACACTTTGTATAACCATGTAAATAATATTAATCAACATTTATTTCACATGTTTTCAAACATCCATCAAAACTCAAGGAGTACAATATTAAAATCCAATACTATATTCCCAAAATACACGTAACTACAATTATCCCATAATCACATATTTTATCAAGTTATGTACCCAAACGTCACCAAATTCAATTACCCTATCTCATACACACATCACAATCACAACACTGCATACACTAAATTACCACATAACTTTAATGTGACTCAATGCAAGACATGTGACTCTATGCATGCGGTACCTCAATGTGAACCCAACGTTTCACCGCTTTCCGATTCAATATCTAGAATCCAAGCCACTACGTCTATTTCCAATTAAGGATCAACGTCTGCCACGCCTATTTCCAATTAAGGATCAACGTCTATATGGACCCAACGTTCCACCGCTTTCCGATTCAATATCTAGAATCCAAGCCACTACGTCTATTTCCAATTAAGGATCAACGTCTGCTACGCCTATTTACATTCAAGGATCAACGTCTAATACCATGTGAACCCACAGTTTCACCGCTTCCACTATGAAGCCGACCATGCCATGAATGAATGTACAAATACCAATACATATGCAATTAAGATCATCTCTACCATCTTAACATTTCACATATCACCATAATTCAACTCTATGAATTATCCACCAATGGTACATATACACATTCATAACAATTACACGATTCACATAATATGCAATTAAGATCATCTCTACTATCTTAACATTCCACATATCACCATATATAAACTAATTATTAAATACGCACAATTAGATTTCATTCCAAAACAAATACAGCATTTAAAATCTCAATTTTTCACTTTTCAAACAGTGGTAACCGGTTAACGCTCGGTGAGTAACCGGTTACTGTAAAACAGAATTAACAGATTTTTAAGCAAGTAACCGGTTAACGCTCGGTGAGTAACCGGTTACTGTAAAACAGCATGCAGAATTTTCTGCGTTTTTCATCGTTGGAGGACATTCGGACCTCCGATTTCGATTCCGTAAAAAGCTACACGTTCAGAAAATTATAACTCATACAATACTCTAAATCTATAACGTTAATTTGCAGTTTTCACACAATCAAATCACCACAATCCAAGAATACTCATCAAAACCTAATAATTGCAAAATCATAAAAATTAGGGATTTCAACCTAAACATACTTTTACCCATTAACCGGATCATACTAAACCATAACAATAAGGATTCCCCCCTTACCTCTTCAATTTTCTGGAAACCCTAGCTCTTCCCTTTACTTTTCCTCTCCTCTTTCTCTATTGTTGTCAAATGATCAAATGAATCCTAATTCTCACTTTCTTCCCTTTTATATACTAGTATTCTATTTGGGCTTAAAGTATAATACCTCTAATTTAATTAATAGGCCCAATAAGACCTAATATTTAAATATCTCTAATTAGTTCAATTAAATTAAACTAACACAATATGCCTACCAAGTTAATTAATTCAATTATTCATGATATCTCATATCAACTAAATAATTAATTAACACACCAAATTAATTAATATAATCGATTATTATACTACCTAACAACCAATTAATTCATTAACACTCCAAATAAATAAAATAAAATATAGTAATAATAATATAAGAATTAATTACTAAAATTGTGTTGTTACAGATTTCACTAAAGATAAATTGATTTACTTAGTTAAAAACATGAAAAATATAAGCCTAAGACATCTTCCATACACATGGAAAGGTTATGCAGTGATTGTTTGAATACTTAAGCATCTATGACTTTAGTGAAGGAAAATATTCTCATTATACCTTCTTGAAATGCAATAGCTTAAATTATTGAATCATGGTGATTTCTCTTTGAGTAACATCTTTTCCTTCTTTTCACTTGGAACTTTTTCTTCATCAAAATACATTCATCATATAGAAGCTTGACTTTACATTCTCCCCCTTTGTGATGATGACAAACATTCATCTTTGATGCGTTGCAATTTCCTGAAAAAAACATTTATCCCCCTAAGGTGTATAACCCCCCCTTAAATTGATAAGCTCATAACCATGTTGACTTGATCATCTTGATGGAGTATTTGTATCATTTATACCTTAGGAAATTCACAAGCATACAAGCATAATTTATAACACCTTTCTCCCCCTTTGACATTATCAAAAAGAAGGGAAATATGGATGAAAGATAATATAATGACAAGTATAAAAGAGAACATGCATCATAACTTGTAACTAGAAAAAACAGACCCATATGCATTCATAAAGTGAAACCATATGTAATCCAAACAAAGTTATGATACCAGGTAACTTACATCAAACATGAAATTTAAAGAGTTCAACATGAAATATAATTAAACATAATTAAAACAACATGCTACAAGCAACATAAAACATGAGAAACACACACAATAGGACACACTAAGGTTGGTCCATATCATTGTTGATGTTGTTGTTGTTGTAGAAGTTTTTGCCTTGGTATGGAAAATGGTGTTGAATGGGCGTATACAAAGGAGTGGGAGCAGTTGGGTTATTTGAATCATACGGAGGTATATTAAGATGTGAGTAGAGATAAGAAAATTATTGGTTCATATCGGTTTGAAGAAGGTTGATACGGTTGATAGTGGCTTCATGATTTTGAGCAATTTGGTTATTTGTCAAAGTCTATTGATCATTGATGGAGGTGTTGAGGTTGGAAAATTGGGTTGTAATAAAGTTAAAGAGAGCTTGGTTACTTGGACCATTTGGAGGAGGAAAATCTTCACCACTATCACCTTCTTGAGCATTCTCTTCATTTCCTTCATTATTGTCACCAATAAATGTAATTGTCTTTGTTTTCGGATTATACTGATAAACCATCCGCTTATCCATATTCTTGATATAAATCTTTTGACTCCTCGTATCCATAAGACTATACTCAACATCATCAAAATCAACGTTAAAGTGTTCCATAATACGAGTAATTAACCAAGCATATGTAAGAGATTTAAGCTCGGTGGTATGAGTCATCATATAATGAAGAATGAGACGTGACCAATTTACCGCAATGTCATTCTTAACCGCATACAAGGCTTGCATTTCCAAATCGGTAATATTGTAATGATTTGAATTTCTAGGAATCATAACATAAACCAAGAAATAATGAATATGTCATCCTTTAATTTCATAATTTGGAGTCCAAGAAAGTAGTTCATCTTACCCATCATAGACATCTCTAATTCTCCTTGCATCATCAATGGAAATTCTTCACAAAGATCTTTCTTTGTTGAACCGAATATGATTTCGTAAATGTAGACTTGAACCGATAAAGTATTACCTTTGATCTTCTTAATGAATAAGGTTTTATAAACTTTACCTTTTTCAAATCCTCCTTCGCATAGAAAGTTGCTAAGTCTATCATACCAAGCTCTTAGCGCTTGCTTCAAGCCATAAAGATATTTTTTCAACTTGAAGACACGTGAAGGATTCTTGAAAACTTCAAAATCGAGAGGTTGTTTGACATAGAATTTCTCATTGATGTATACATTCAAGATCCATTTGGAAAAGTTGAAAATTTAGTGAACACGCATAAGCAAGTAATAAACGAATAGCTTATAACCTTGCAACCAGAGTGAATGTTTCTTCGAAGTTGATTCCTTCTTCTTGATTATAAGATTGATCCACCAATCTTGCTTTGTTTTGAACAATTATACCATTCTCGGCAAGTTTTTTTTAAACACCCATTTGGTACCTATGATGTGCTTATTACTTGGCCTAGGAACAAGTTCCCAAACTTTATTTCTTTCGAATTGAATTAACTCTTCTTGCATAGAAATCATCCATTGATCGTCTCCTAAGGCTTCAACAATCATGGAGGGTTCTACTTGAGAGACAAATGCCATGTTCAAGCAAGCATACTTGAGATTTACTCTTGTTGAAACTCCTTTGCTTATGTCACCAATTACTTTGTCTATTGGATGATCACGATGGGTTCTCCATTCTTAAGGAATATTACTATGTTTAGAATCTTGTTGTCAAACTTCTTGTTGTTGTTCCGGTTGACTCACACTTTAATCATTAGAAACTTCTTCCAAGGGTAGTTCTATAATATCATCATCATCACAAACAACTATGTCCTTCTTAGAGGTGTTAGTTTCATCAAAGGAAACACATAGATTCTTCAATAGTTAAAGTTCTTTTATCCTAAATTATATAATCTTTACTAGAGAGGGAATAACCAATAGATATACCTTCGCCGTATTTCTCGTCAAACTTACCAAGATTGTCTTTGTCATTGTTCAGGACAAAGCACTTGCATCCAAAAATATGAAAGCGAGCAATGCTTGGCTTTCTTACTTTGAAGAGTTCATATGGAGTCTTTTTCAAGATAGGTCTAATGATGACTCGATTTCCAACATAGCATGTCGTACTAACCGCATCCTCCCAAAAGTACTTAGGTAGATTTGAGTCACTAAGAATTGTTCTTGCAAGTTCCACTAGAAATCGATTCTTCCTTTCTACTACTCTATTTTGTTGTGGATCCTTGGTGCTGAAAAATTATGAGAGATACCATGTTCTTCACAAAAAAATTCAAAAGATGCATTTTGGGACACTCCACCTTGATCACTTCTTATAGATACAATCTTCAATGACTTTTCATTTTGAACTTGCTTCGCATACTTTTAAATGCTTTAAAGGCATCACTTTTCTGCACAAGAAACAAATTCCAATAATATCTAGAAAAATCATGAACAATAACCAAGGTATATACATTACCTCTGAAGCTTCTTGTTCTTGATGGACCAAATAAGTCCATATGCAACAATTGAAGTGGTCTTGTTGTTGACACCACATTCTTTGACTTGAATGTTGATTTGGTTTATTTTCCCTTTTGACAAGCATCACACAATTTATCTTTGATAAACTTTATCTTTGATAAACCAATGACAAGATCACGTTTGACTAATCTATTTAAATGTTCCATATGAATATGGGGTGCCCTTTTATGCCAAAGCCATGAGTCATTGTTGTTTACCATGAGACATTTTACTTTCAAAGACAAATCATATAAAGCTATCATAAAAATATTATTGATTCTTTTACCTTTGAGTTTTAGATTATTGGTGACTTCATCTTCAATCAAGCATTCATCTTTGGTGAACTTGATCTTGAAGCTTTTGTCACAAAGTTTGCTTATGCTTAGAAGATTATGATTTAATCATTTAACATAAAGTACATCTTCAATGAATGTGAAAGGTGGTGCCCCAACCTTTCCTTTTCAAAGAATCTTTCCTTTATTGTTGTCTCCATAGGTGACATATCCCATTGGCTTTAAGCACTAGATTTAAAAATTTGCTTATATCTCTCGTCATATGCTTTGTACAACCACTATCGAGATACCATAGATTTGAAGTGTTCTTCAAGCATACCTACAAAACAAGTTAGGTTTTGTTAGGTACCTAGAGTGCCTTGGGTCCTTCATAATTAGTTCCTTTCTTAACCGACACATAATACCCACTTGCCACGCTAAAGTTTCTAACATAGCAAGCATTAGGTGTGTGGCCATTTCTACCACAATAAAATCATGCTGGAACAAAATTACTTCTATACCTAGGAACATATGATTTCTTTCTGGGAAATCTCTTCCAAGGATGTTGATGAACTTTTTATGCTTTATTCATTTTTTACTTGTTGGATAGGTCACTTTCCTTAACAAAGATAGTTTTATTAGTACTTGGTTTGTTAAACTTAGAATAACCAAGATCACTCTTATCATTTGAATGCCTTTGTTGGCTCAGAACATTTTCCAATCCAACTTGTCCTTTTTGATATCTTTCAAGAACTCTTTTAAATTGAACAATTTGGAAAGTAAGTGAATCACAATTTTTGCATGTAAAATTTTGTTTTTCCTTTTCAAAAAAGTTTTGTTTTTTTCATTTCAAAATTCTTTTTCATGGTGTCAATCTTTTCTTCAAGAGATAAGATTTATTTCTTTTGAGTTGACACTGTTTTATACAAAATCTTACATTCATTTAGAAGTTCATCAATAGCACCTTGAGTATCCTTATGAGAAGATGTTTCATTACTAACCTCTTCTTCTTCATCATCGGAATCGTGTGAAGTTATCAATGCAAGATTAACACACTCTTCGCTTTCGGAATTGGAAGATGAACTTACTTCATTGTCTTCCCATTCAATGTAGGCTCTTCTAAATTTTGAATCCTTTCTTTTTTTGAAACTACTTTTCTTTGAGAGTTTTGGATAATCCATCTTTATGTGTCCTTTCTTTCCACATTCATAGAAAGTGATGTTTTGAGTAGACGTAGATGCTGCCTTCTTGTTAAAATACTTCTTCTTTCTTGCAAAGTTAGAATTTTCATTAGTACCAAAATATTTACCTAATCTTTTTACAAGAAGCATGAAGTTCTCGTCTTCCTCCGAATTGTCTTATTTTTTAACTTCTTTGGAATAAACATTTAAGGCAATGCTTTTGGATTTCTTGTCTAGATTCTCATGCTTTTCAAGTATACCAAGTTCTGTCTCATATTCTTGAAGTTTACCAAACAATGTTGCGGACATCATCGTGGATAGATTTTTCTTTTCGGATATCGCTGTCTCTTTTGGTTGTCATTCCCTAGTTAAATATCTAAGTACTTTAAGATTAAGTTCATCTTTAGTTAAAGCATTACCGAGCATTTTCAAGTGATTTGTCAAATGCACAAATCTTTTCTGCAAGTTAAGAATTGATTCTTTGGGCTGCATTCAGAATAACTCATATTCTTGACTTAAAGTATTTAATCTCGATTTTTTAACTTCAGCGGTTCCTTCATGTGTTTCGACCAAAATATCCCATATTTTTTTGTACATGCTGAAATGCGAAAGAACTCATCCATGCCAAGAGCACCTTGAAGAATATTTATTGCTTTCTTATCATAAAGAACCTTTTTCTCATCATCTTCATCCCATGATGCTTCGGGTTTTAGAGTACCAACTCCATTAATAACCGTAGTAGAAATGAATAGACCTTCTATGACATCTTTCCACACATATTTTCCTTGAGACTCTAGATGCGCCTTCATGCGTATTTTCCAAAAATCGAAGTATTAACCATAAAACAATGGAGGCTTGTTATTGCTACCACCATCTCTAAAAACTGGATTTGAATTTGCGGAAGCCACTATGGATCTTTAGGAACAGGTTACCTATAACTAGCTTTGATACCAATTGTAAGTTCGGAGTGTGCCTAAGAGGAGGGGTGAATTAGGACTTTAAAAATTCTCCGGTTTTTATGAATACTTGTTCTTTCTATTCTGGTTTGGTTAGGCAATGAAAGCAATATAGTGCGGAAAGTAAAGAACACCGAGATATATCCTAGTTCCCTTCACAGTCCGAAGGTACGTCTAGTCTCGTTACCACATGTAACATATTTTATTATTGTTAGATATTTCTACACGAGACTCTAACCAAGTTAGCAAGAACAATCATCTTGAAAACTATCACCACAAGAAAAGAAAACAATCCTCTCTTTTCTTGCACACACACTTCTTTCCAACAATCCTGGAAAAAATTAGCAATACAAAACAAACAATCTTATTTTCAACAATTCTGAAAAATAAGATATGGATTACAACAATAGTTTTTTAGTGTAAAGTTTTTAGCATAATTATCACACTAAGTGATATATAAATGCACTTGATCTTCTCTTCCAATGACAATAATTCACAAACACAAAGGTTTTAGATTGCTCAAGTATTTTCAGGTTTGAATGATGTGAAAATATGCAGAGAATGTCTTGAATAGAAGTTGACAACAAAAAATGTGAATTCTGAAAATTCTAAGAGTTTTGATTAGAAAAGGTGATTTTTGACTTTGAAAAAACATATATTTATATGTGCATAACACCTCTAATGAATCATGGTAAAGGTCTAAAAAATATCGTGAACAATTTTCAAGTTGAAATAAAATGATTCCATGAAATGGTGCATGAAAAGGTGTTAGTAAAGTTACTGATTTTTCAAAAACGCACAGGGGTAAATCGATTTACATAGTGGGTAAATCTATATCCCTATGGAAACATTTAAAAATATTTCAAAAACTTACAGTAGGAGATCGATTTCCATAAGAGGTAAATCGATTTACCCATTTGAAAAAATAATTCTTTGTGTTTGGAAATGTAGAGGCTTCAGTGGTAAATCAGTTTATTTAGTTAAAAACATGAAAAATATAAGCCTAAGACATTTACCATGCACAAGGAAAGTCTATGAAATGGTTGTTTGAATACTTGAGCATCTAAGACTTTAGTGAAGGTAAATATTATCATTATACCTTCTTGAAATACAATAGCTTAAATTCTTGAATCATGATGATTTATCTTTGAGTAACATCTTTGCCTTCTTATCACTTGGAGCTTTGTCTTCATCAAAATACATTCATTATAGAGAAGCTTGACTTCACATGTGTGTCTCTTTATTTACTCCTGCATTTATATTCCATCGCGCAACAAACTCTGAAGTCAGACTATCATCTGATTCAGACTCTTTTTTGGATCAGAATTTGAGCTTGATATCTCAGGTTCTGAACAAGTTTAAGAAAAAGAAATAAATTTCCCTATACACATTTCAACCCCCCTTTTTATGTATATTTTCTCACCTTCAATGTGTATCAGAGTCTGGTTGTGCTTATTTCACTTAACACTAAAACATAAATGATCTAGTGATGAAAAGCTATTCAATCAGTGGTTCAACTTTCTTTGAAGATTCCATAATTAGTTAAAAAATGGAAACTATATAAGGTAAAGAAAGATGCCCTGAAAAGATCAAGTAAATTGTTTTTACACTAAGTCACTTGTTTTGTGACCTTAAGATTCCTTAATTGTTTCTACCCTTTGGATAAATGTTATGGAGATTTGAGTATATCTTTATTTTTTATCTTGGTTATGAACTAAGAAGTATCAAAGACTGATGTTAACCAGAAGAAGTCTCGTCTAAAACTGAAAAATAGTCTCTGGTGACATATGGCTTCTGAACAATATCAGACTTTGAGTCTCAGCAAAGGAATAAGAAATATTAAAATAACACTTAAGTGAAGAATCTTTTTGACATCTATATCACTTTAAAATTCACTAGTTTGAAAATTTATCATGCATACTCTACAGTTGTACATGCAGAATTTGTGGAGTAACAATGCATATCTATTTAAGTCGTTTGCAAACTCTCCCATGTCAATTCATGTCCTTTTTCTCTTTGGATCTTGTTTTAAGTTGCTTGTTCGTCTTTACAAAAAGTTCTTTATTTTTTAAAGATTTTCTTGTGTCTTTCTTTTATCTTTTGGTTTTTATCTTTTGGATTTTATTCGCCCTTTACTATTTAAACTAACCTTCTTCTCTTCGTTTTGTGTCTCTTATCAAAAACTCTTTTGTTCGAGTTTTTCAAAACTTTCCTCATAAATCCTTTGTCTCAACTTGAGATAACTTCTAGGTCTATCCTTGGCCTGAGAAACCAACTGGTTGTCATCCATGAAAAGACCATCAACCTTGAAGATATAAGTGCCTCAAGAAATGATCTTCAAAGTTGTGTTTCTAAACAAGGTTGAGATGTTTATTCCAAAAGAATCATTGGTCATACTTCTCAAGGTTGATCAAATAATTATGGATTAAAGCTTCTAATGATAAACTTTCCACCCTCTCTGAAACTTTTGATGCTCATATTTCGAAACAATCTCTGTGTCTTCTGAAGGATATATATGATATATCAAAGATATCTAATCTTTGTTATCAAAAGAAGGTAGTTTAGAATCAACTTCTGATGTCAAACCACTTGAGAACTCAAATTCAATAGAATTTGATGAAATAGATCTCCTGCTTTTTCTCAATGCAGATATCAAAGATTTATCATCTTCATGTTTTAAATGTGAATGAAATTTCATTCAATGTTTGGGAAAAAAGTCGATAGCTGGCATTAGAGTAATACAAATTATTCTAATTACCAGCTTTAGGATATGCCTTCTGTTTAACTTCGGCAGGCAATGTGTCCTTAAGTTTCTCTTTTGTGTTTTTTTTTTGGTTGGATTATTTAAACGTAATGTTTATGATATTATTCTTGATTCTGGTTTGTATGACTTGTAAAGCATATCCAATCAATGAATGCATATTGTAACATTATGTCAAAAGAATTTCTTTTGTATTATTTTTGCTTAAGACTTGTACATTTTGATTCTTAGTTTTATTTGATGTATTCTTTTTGGCCTCTGATTGTATAAGCAAAGAAATTTATATGGTTAATTGGATGTATCAAATGAATTGAATGAAAAAGAAATATCAAGTTAAGAGTGTTGTGTTTTTCTTTCTGAATTATGAACTTCTTAAATCAGTTTGCAATAAAGAAAATAATTATGACTGAAAGATTATATGCTAATTAAAAAGGGAAAAAGAACTTCATTGAACTAAAGTAATGATTACAAAAATATGTTTATAACACTAATCCTAATCATCCCTAAGTCTGCAAGCATAGAAAAAGTTTCCACGATCTAAATCCAATTCCTCTTCTTCATCTGAATCGAAGTGAAACACTTCTCTTAATCTTCTTCTCATCTTGGACTTCTTATTATTATTATTATTATGATTAATAATAATCTTCTTATGTGACTTCAGTGCCTAAGGAGGAGAGGTTGAAGGAATGTCTTCAGAGGGTCTGACCTTCTGATCAGAAGTTTCTTTAGAGACCAGAGGACCCTCTGAAATAATGGGAGTAGTTGATTATTTAAAAGATATGTTCATCTTGAATCAGATGTATGTTGAGTGAATATAGATTTATGTTTTGACCTGAATATGTGCTTTTATAATAAAATTTTTGGAAGATCAAACACTTTGTGTGTTTAAGTTTCTGATTTTTGAAATTCTAAAGGTTAATCACTAATTAAGCATGTCATATTGGATCATAATTACTCCTTGAAAACTGAAATGGTAGTGATTTACCATAAGAAGTAAAGAAATTATTTCAGATTCTTGAAAAAGCTTTAAATTGTTTTAAATTATCTTCTTCTTTGATCAACTCAGAACAAAGGATCAAACACAGGATTAAAATAACAATTAAGCACAAAGACAGAGTAGCAGATGAATTCAAGCAAATCCCAAGGCTTATATCAAATGAAAGCTCAGTTCACAATAGCTCAGTTTCAGAATGTTGGCATTGGCCAAGTCCTTTTTGCACAAGGAATGTTGCCTAATTCTAATTCCAAAAGTTCAGATCAAGCTCAACAATCCACCAGATGTTTTTTAGGGTTTTTGTTATTCTTAGGTATTTTAAGGTCCTAAGACCACAAACAAAATCAAAACACACTAACAAATATATACAATCACAAGATATGGCTCAAATGAACAAAGTGAAAATGGCATAAACATAAACAAGTTATATGAAATGTAAATGCCAATGAATGATAAATGACTGAAATTTAAATTGCATAAAGTAAATAACTTGAAAGTAAAGAAATATTAACAAGAGTTAGTCAAATGTTAGTCAAAAGTTAGTTAAGTATTAGTGGTGATTTTTAATTGATTAAGTCATTCTTTGGAGAACACTCAATCATTCATTCACAAGTATGAATCCTTAAACCAATACATCTTCCATGAGAAGGGCTCCAACTTGGATAATTCAACAAGTATGCCACTAGCTCCCATGAGAGGAAAAAAGTTCAAGTCTCCACACAATACCATGAAGAATGTGAGACTTACAATCTCACTTACTAGAATGATATGCCTTAAGGGTCAAAATTTAGCTCTATGTTAAGCAATCGTAATTGGACTTATGTAGAAGTCACAACTATCTGAGGTCGGGCAATAAAAATTTAGGTGTTAATGCATGTTAGAGATTTGGTATAAAGAACCAAACTCCTAAAACATACCACACACTAAAAGAAAAGATTAAGAGGGAGAGACATATCTCAGTCATACTTGTATTGATTCATCTGACACAAGGTCATTGATGAATCAATTAGCCTTTAGACATTAGAGATTTCATTGGTCAAATGAGGGAATGAGGAAGAATAGGGATGAATATGAAGAGGAAATGGAAGATAGAAACACAAATTGACCAAGGGAGGATTTTCATCAAATCAAAGCCATCCATTAATTTTGGGAGATGAAACGTACATTTCATCAATCCCCTAAATCCAATGGTTTCGATTCAAAAAAAGTCAAATCAACCTTGACCAAGTCCCAAACAAAAAGTCAAACATCACAAGACCATAAAAATGGCTCAACATAATTTTTAAACAATTAAACAATTAAAAATTCAATTAAAAGTGAATTAAAATACATTTTAATTTGGTCAAAACTAAAATCCCTTCAAAATACCAAATAAATGGCCAAGGAATTTAACCTAGGTTAAACAAGGTCAAAGGACTCTAGACAAAAAATTTCACTATCTTTTAAAAGTCAGAAGTATTTTTAAACAATTAAAAATATGCATAAACATATTTAATTCATGAAAAATATCAAGATTAATCCAAAAAATAATTTTAATTCAGAATATAGAAGAGGAAAATATTTAAAGATTTTTTGCGAAAGTCCCATATTTTTTGGATTAAAAATGAATTTCTATGAATTAAACAAAATAAATGGATTAAATTAAAATTCAAAAAATAAAAGGAAATTGGAAAAAACGAGGGCCATTAGATCTCCCTCATTAATTAAGGTGGCAAATCTGATGGGCAAGCGTGTGCTATCAACGATGCACTCTAGTCAATGCGCCACACACATGGTATTTAAAAGGAATGGCTCAGATTAAAACATTCAAACATGATCAGATGGTCAGGATGTGTGCCAACACACCGCAGGAGTTAGGCCTCTAGTCATCTTCTCCGGTGAACCTCATCGGACTGGTCCACCTTCATCTCAATGAAAAATGAAAAACAAGGACACTATTTCAAAGAAAAAAATGCTCATGAGCTCGAATCTGGCCTCAATTTTCTTCAATTCCAAGTATATCAAAAGATACATGGATTTGAATTTTGAGGATCATTAACTGAGTTGTTTCGATTTGACCTCAAAGCAACTCAATCTTATTGCCTACATTGGTAGGACTTCAGCCAACCAAAAATCAAAGAGAATGGTGAAAAATTGAGGGGGAATCGAAGATATGAAGTTTATGAAAAATCACCTTCGAGGGAGCTTGAATCTTGCTTGATCTTTCTTCCAATTGGTCTTAGCTTGACTTCAGAAGCTTGCAGGAAGTGAATTGGATCAAGGAAGGGCTTGGATTCTTAGAGTTTCAACTTCAAAATAGAAGTGAAGTTTAAACTCGATTTTCAATTCAAAACCTTAAAGTTTATCCTCTAATGGTGAGAGGTATGGTTGCAGGATCAAAGCTTGGGCAAGGTATCTCTAATTCTGAGCATGATGCAATGTATTTATAGGCAATGCAATTGACTTCCACTCACTTCCATCAAAATGTCAAAAATAGTAATTCTCACTTGCATGGGTGTGTGGTAGGCCCATCAAATGATGTCAAAAGGTCCAAAATTGATCATGAGCAATGCTGAAAGTGTGTCATGGAGTCATGCAATTGGAAATGAAAAGTGGTCATGAGATTCATCCAAATGGAACCTTGAAGAAAATTCATGCGCAAGTCATTCAATCTTTGGCCAAATGAGGCGATCTTGGACTTTTTGGAAAGGTAATATCAAGGGAAACAACTTTCCTGTTGAATATGTTTCCATTTATAACTTGGATCATGATGTATTTTGAGGTGTAAGTTTGGAAAATCAAACATAAATGAAAATTTTCTAAGTACCAAGTCAAATGTTCACTTCTTTCACCTTGAATAACTTTTCCTATGGGCTTAAAATGGAAAATATTCCTTCATAAAAGTTGTATCTCTTTCAAACTTATTCAATTTAGTCATAAATTTGACCTCATTTGGATTTGGCATGAATGAGTTATGCATTTTAGAAGTTGAGGAAAATCTCTTGTTCAATGGTAATGGATCCAAAATGACCTATAATATTTCCTCTTGGCACATGCCCTTGCAAGTTGAATTTAAAGTTATTCAAGAATAAAATTTGGAGAGGACATCTTTAAATTGATCATGAAAATTGTATGGCATTCATATCATAAAAAATGAGCAAGTTATGGTCCTTGGGAGTTGACCTTCTAACTAGGGTTCATACAAAATGACTTATAATCTTTCACTATAAAAAATGACTTTTCAAGCAAAACTAGATCTTGACCGCAAAACGAAAGTTGTTTGGAATGTCATAATAAGTAACTTTTCTTTTGGAATCATTTTCATATGACAAAAATGGTAGGATATAGGGTCTAGGGAACCCCAGTTTTGACTAGTTGACTTTCTCTAGTCAACCACCATGAACCAACTTGAAAACTTGAAGTTCCGTTGATCTCTTAGACACATGGAGGATCATATATGTATAAGATGACGTATAAAGAAGTATCCCTTGATATATTTGATCAAATGATGAAGAAACTTGTTGAAGAAGTCACACAAGATACCCATATGAATTAGGGCTTCCAAGGCAAACATGCTTCAAACTCTTGATGAATTCATGAACAAAATGATAAATGAAGATCATAGGGATCCATATATGATGTCTAGAACCAATGTGAACAATCTCTTAATTGATTTCCTTGCATTGAGGGTCTCAAACCCTAGTTGTGAGCTTGATGAGGCATTGGTGGATGCATACACTACCTACAAATGAAACAAAGCTATACATAGACATATTTTTGGTATTTTGGTTAGTAAACAAAGAAAAAACAAAGTATGATACAATCAAATGTGCTTGGTGATCTCTCTCAATGAAAACCCAATGAATAAGGGGTAAGGAGGATGCCAAGGTTTGATCCCAAAGCCAATGCATATAATGAGATAGCATGAGGGATCTTAGGGTCAAAATTGGGGTCTGACAACTCCCTCTATTTATAGATTTAGGTTAACTTGGACCTCAAGACAAAACCCAAAACTATAAAAGCCCAAAATAACTAATACTACTAAAATAGACCTAAGTCGAAATCCTGTGTGAATTAACATGCTTCGACACTTCGACACACTAACACAACTCAACACACTAGGTGGTTCGACATTTTCTTGTTCCTGTCGAGCAACATGCTATTATTTTGATAATTCATTCTCTTACTTGTCACATCATTAAAAATATGATGTCGCACAATTCAAAACACAACCATCAAAAACTTCAATTATTCATTTGAGAAAAATGTGTAATGTTTCATTTATAAAACTATATTAATTAAAATACATATATTTTCATATTCCATAAGTTATCTCTTAATACTCTCTCTAACTAAAATTTAGCGTTAAACAACCTTACATTAAAACTCAAATTATTAAACTTTCATTTTATTTTCTATTATGTACACTTATTCACAAAAAAATCAAATTGATTAATTTTTAAATAAATAGATAAAAAAACTATTATAAAGCCACAATTTACTTTGTTTTTCCTATACTAATTATTATTTTTATTTTTTCCGTACCTATGTGTTTATCATTACTTCTTAAGAAAAAATACATTATATAATAATTTATTTCATAAAAAAATTATCTATTATCTATCTATTATAATATATTAAAATTGAGTCACAAACTATTGTTTTGACAATTCATTCTCTTGTCATATCATTAAAAATATGATATGACATTCTTCAAAACACAACCATCCAAAACTTCAACTATTCATTTATATAAAATGTGAAATGTTTATTTTATAAAACTATATTAATTAAAATACATCTATTTTCATATTGCAAGAATCATCTCCTAATATTTTCTCTAACTAAAATTTATCCTTTATCAACCTTACATCAAAACTCAAATTATTAAACTTTCATTCTATTTTCTATTATGCACACTTATTCACATAAAAATTAAATTATTTAATTTTTAAATAAATTTATAGAAAAACTATTATAAAGATGTAATTTCCTTTGTTTTTTTCTATACTAATTATTATATTAATTTTTTTCATACCTACCTGTTTATCAATAGTTCTCAAGAAAAAATATATTATATAATAATTTACTTCATAAAAAATCGTGCTTAAAATATTTTATTTGAAAATATTTATTTGTATGTATCTATTTTAAAATTACAATAACAAAAAAAACATATTACAATGTTCAAAATAAAGTACTCAAACAATACATTCAAGCAGACAAATAAATAATTCAATAGTCTTTTTAACATATAATTATGATTTATAAATGCGATTACATGATACACAATTACATTCAGATATAAAATCTCTTTACAATACTAAAAAATAATTATTAAACAACACTTTCAAATTTAACTTATAATTTTTAAATAGACAAAGAAAAGCATCAATTTGAAATGTTATTTTGAATTATAATTAAATATATATTACAAAATTAAATTATAAATTTCCACGTATCATTTATAATTCTTTACATATAATTTTATTTTAAAATTAAATTATTATTTCTATAACTCAAACATATTTTTTATCAGTTAAATTTTTTACTTTCTCTTTTTTTATTAATATTATTCATCTTATTATTTCAATTATAGTTTTTTTATACTAAACAAAATCAAAATCAACATTTAATAATACTATTTAAAAAACTCACCTTATCCTCGTGCAACGCGTTGATCTCAATCTAATTTATATAGAATTTGTAAAATCTTTATTTTATTGGTTCAATAAATTAATATATTGATAATTTGAGATTTCACTTGTTTTCAATGTTGTGTTTTGCATTCGTTTAAATGATTTCTTAATCGTGTACTCTAATAATATATTTAGTAAAAGAATTAAAAATTGTTTCAACCTCGTAAAATTGCCTCATCTATTTACTCTTATTTCTAGATTTGATAAGTCATATGACCCAATAAAATTAAATAAAAGGTATGATGAATTGAGAGTGTAACTTAATTTTATATTATGCCAAATCATTCTGTAAAATTAAAATTATTTATATGATTTAAAACTTTAAAATATTTTAATTAAATATATGGATAATATTTTTTTACACCATTAAATTCGTAAAACAATACTAGTGTTATTTAAATTCTTAAATTGTCTCATTTATTCTCATTTGTAATGGACCAATGCCCAATCTTACATGTCCTAGAGGCACTAGGGATCTCTTAACTAAACGGCCTTATGTGATCTATTAGATAGAGAGAATCACAAGATTTTAAGACACATGTTTTACGAAATAATTATGTTGGAGAAACTTCTGAGATTTTTAAACCTATCATCTTAATTATTTCTTCTGCTTTTTATTATAAGTCGCGTTCAAAAAATATTTTATTCCATAATATAAGTTGTATATATATATATATATATATATATATATATATATATATATATATATATATATATATATATATATATATATATATATATATATATATATATATATATATTTTTGGATCAACTTACTTCAAGAGTAAGTCTTTTTAACTTACTTCAAATCATAGCCTTTGAATTGAATCTATTATAATGATTAATTAAGTAAAACAACTAATTTAATCATTAAATTAGATTCAATTCAAAGACTATGATTTTGAGTAAGTTAATAAAACTTACTCTTGGAGATGAGGCGATGAGGAGGCAGACATACGTTAGTGCCAAAATTGACCCACCCTTAAAAGCAGAAGTAATCAAGGTGCTAAAAGAATTCATAGATTGCTTTGCGAGGGACTATGATGAAATGTCTAGGCTTGCTGTGAACTAGTTGAATTAAAGATATCGATAAGACATAACAAAAAGCTAGTGAAGCAGACCCCACTGAGGTTCGCACCTGAAATCATGTCTAAGATCTAAGATGAGATCGAAAGATTACTCCGGAACAAGTTCATCAGACCTATCAGGTATGTAGAATGACTTGCTAATATTGTTCCAGTTATTAAGAAAAACAGTACCCATACTTTAGAGATCTTAATGTTGCTACTCCTAACGACGATTATCAAATGCTAGTGGCTGAGATGTTGGTCGATTATGCGGTTGGATTCGAATATTTAAGTCTCCTCGATGGATACTCTGGTTACATCCAGATTTTCATTGCATAGGAAGACGTAGTAAATACGATATTTCGATGCCTGAGGGCCTTGGGCACATACGACGGGGTAATGATTCCTTTTGGCCTGAAGAATACTGATGCTACTTACCATAGAGTAATGAACTCAATGTTTCATGATTTTATTAAAACATTTATGTAGGTGTGCATCGATGACATTGTTATCAAATCTTCATCTAAGGATGGTCACCTCGACCACCTTTGAAAATCGTTCGGAAGGATGAGGAAACATGGGATTAAAATGAACCCGTTAAAATATGCTTTTTGTGTTCATGCAGGGGACTTTCTTGGCTTTGTCGTCCATAATAAGGGCATAAAGATAAACTCAAACAAGACAAAGCCATACAAAACACTGAGTCTCCGACCAACAAAAAAACAACTTCAGTCCTTGTTAGGAAAAATCAACTTTCTAAGGAGATTCATTTTGAATCTAAGTGGAAAGACAAAAATCTACTCACCTCTATTATGATTAAAGAAAGAATAAGGTTTCAGATGAGGACCAGAATATCAACAAGCCTTCAATGAGATAAAGAGGTATTTGTCGAAACCTCCGATGTTGTTGCCTCCTATGAGGAACAAAGGAACAAAGTTTTATATTGATGCATTTAAGTCGACAATAGGGAGTATGTTAGCCAATGAGGATGAGGATGGTGTTAAAAGAGTCATATATTATTTAAGTTAAATCATGAATAATGTTGAGACTAGATATACTATGGTAGAAGAATTGTGTTTATCTTTATACTTTTCTTGTACCAAACTCAAGCATTATATAAAATCTTCAGATGTGTTTGTTTATTCACACTTCGACATAATTAAGCACATATTGTCAAAACCAATTTTACATAGTAGAGTTGTGTAACGGTAAATTCATGATCATCAAGTTATGGATAAACTTGACGTCAATAAAACAAGAGTCACCGCCGCGTTTTTATTCTTTCCAAAGGAAAAGGGAAAAGTACGAACAAAACCCAAAGATAAGAAGTTTTCAAATCAAAACTAATAAAATGCCAGAGATTACAGGTAAGGGGGTTGGTTACATAAAGGGAAGTTGTTAGCACCCAACGTGTCCTAGGTACTCCCAGGGAGCCTTTTTTATGTGTGTGTGCGTGTGTGTTTATGATATAAAAGATGTTTGGTAAAAATAGAGTGTGGGGATGAGAAAAGAATTTATTGATTATATTTTTGTGTTTGATAAGACCTTTGGTCTTATGCCTACTTACCAAATGAAAATGAGGGATCAAAACCTCGTAGTTCGTGGTAAAAATTTCAGAGTTGGTGAATTGCTTTTAACAAAAGTTTAAATGAAAAGGCACAAAGGGCCACAAGTTTGAATGAAGTTGTTAGTTCTTTTGTCTTTTTTTGAAATTTTAAGTCAATATGATTAAGTTTATTTACAAGCTTGATTTAAGAAAAGAGTTTGAAAATTCAATGGCATAAGGCCAAAGTTTCTAATCATTAAAACAATGTCTATGTTTAAAATCACAAGCAGAGAAGTTTCTAAAAAGGGGGAGAGATTTTGAAATTTAAGAAGTGGGAGGAGATGAAGAGACTACCCTAAGCACAAATTTAAAAGTTAAAAGTTGAAAAGATCTGACAAATGGGATGCAATCCAACAGACAAGAATGTCATATAGAAATCCATTTTCCTTTGGACTTTAATCAACCAATGATCAATAAGCAATGAACATTATCCAGACATCATGAAGATTGTAGCATGAAATAAATATAGCCACATCCAAGCAAGCAATTCCCATAGCTAGTAGTCTTCTTTGTCTTCTCATGTCTCAGATGAAATATTCCTTGATCAACTCAAAGCAAAGCATCAAACACAAGGTCAAAATAAAAATTAGCACAAAGACAGAGTAACATATGAATTCACAATAGTTTGGTCTCAAAATGTTGGCATTGGCCAAGTCTTTTTTGAATAAGGAATGTTGCCTAGTTCTAAGTCTAAGAGTTCAGATCAAGATCAACAGTCCACCAAATGTTTTTTAGGTTTTTTGTTTTTATTAAGTATTTTAAGGTCCTAAGATTACAAACAAAACCAAAACACACAAACAAATATATACAATCATAAGATATGGCTCAAATGAGCAAAGTGAAAATGACAGAAACATAAACAAGTTAAATGAAATGTAAATGGAAATGAATGATAAATGACTGAAATTTAAATTGTATAAAGTAAATTACTTGAAAGTAAATCAATACTAATGAGAATTAGTCAAAGGTTAGTAAAGGTTAGTGGTGTTTTTTAATTGATTAAGTTATTCTTTAGAGAACATTCAACCATTCTTTCAAAAGTATGAATCCTTAAACCAAGACATCTTCCATGAGAAGGGCTTAATGGTGGTTTTGAGTCAACGTGATGCACGTGTGGTAATCAAAGAAAATGTCTAAGATTAGAACATCCAAACATGATCAGATGGCTAGGAAGTGTGCCGACACACCATCGGAGCTAGGGTTCTGGTCATCTTCTCCGGCGACCTCCACCGGACTGGTCCAACTTCATCTCAACGGAAATGAAAAACAAGGAGACTATTTCAAAGAAAAATGCTCAGGATCACGAATCTGACCTCAATTTTCTCCAAATCCAATTATATAAAAAGATACAGGGATTTGAAATTTGAGGATCATGAACTGAGTTGCTTCGATTTAACCTCAAACCAACTCAATCTTGTTGCCTACATTGGTAGGACTTCATCCAACCAAAAATCAAATAAAATGGTGAAGAATTGAGAGAGAATCGAAGAGATGAAAATTATGGAAAATCACCTTCGAGGGAGCTTGAATCTTGCTTGATCTTGCTTCCAATTGGGCTTGGCTTGACTTCAGATGCTTGCAGGAAGTGAAATGGATCAAAGAAGGGTTTGGATTCTTGGAGTTTCAACTTCAAAGCTGAAGTGAAATTGAAACTCAATTTTCAATTGAAATCCTTAAAGATTTTCCTATAATGGTGAGGGTTAGGATTGCGGGTTTAAAGCTTGGGCAAGTTGTCCATAATTCTGAGCATGAAGGGTCTTATTTATAGGCAATGCAATTGGTTTTCACACCCTTCCATCAAAAATCCAAAAATAGAAATTCACTCTTGCATGGTTGCATGGGCATGTGATAGGCCCATGAAATAATGTAATGAGGTCCAAATTTCATCATGTGGAATGCTGAAAGTGTGTCATGTGATCATGCAATGGTAATTGGAAAGTGAACATGAGATTCATCCAAATGGAGCCTTGAAGAGAAACCATGCGCAAGTCATCCAATTCTTGGCAAAATGAGATGATCTTGGGCTTTTTAGAAAGGTGAGATTAAGGGGAACAACTTTAATGTTAAACAATTTTATATGTGAAGCTTGGATCATGATGAATTTTGAGGTGGAAGTTTGGAAAATCAAACATAAATGAATTTTTTCTAAGTACCAAGCCAAATGTTCACTTCTTCCCCCTTGAATAACTTTTTTTATGGGCTTTAAATGGAAACAATTCCTTCATTAAAGTTGTAGCTATTTAAAACCTATTCAATTTGGTCACAAATTTGGACTTATTTGGATTTGTAATGAAGGAGCTATACATTTTCGAAGTTGGGGAAAATCACTTCTTCAATGGTAATGGCCCAAAGTGTCCTATAATGTTTCCTCTTGGCACATGCATTTTCATGTTGAATTTGAAGTTATTCAAAGAATAAAAGTTAGATAGGACATATTTAATTTAATCATGAAACTTTAATGGCTTCCATCTCATAAAAAATGAGCAAGTTATGGTCCTTGGAAGTTGACCTCCTAACTAGGGTTCACTCAAAATGACCAATAATCTTTCACCATAAAAAATGACTTTCTAAGAAAAACTAGCTCTTGAATTAAACATGAAAGTTGTTTGGAATGTCATAAGGATTAACGTTTCTCTTAGAATCATTTTTATATGACAAAAATTGTAGGATATAGGGTCTAGGGAACCCCAGTTTTGACCAGTTGACTTTCTCTGGTCAACCACCATGAACCAACTTGCAAACTTGAAATTCTCCTGATCTTTGGGACTCATGGAGGATCATATATGTATAATATGATGTAATATGAAGTATCCCTTGAAATGTTTGATCATATGATGAGGAAACTTGTTGAGGAAGTCACACAAGATACCTAGATGAATGAGGGCTTCCAATGCAATCAAACTTCAAACTCTTGATGATTTCTTGATCAAAATGATGAGTGGAGATCATGGGGATCCATATATGATGTATGGAGCCAATGTGAACCATTTATTGATTGATCTCCTTCCATTGAGGGTCTTAAACCCTATATATGAGCTTGATGAGGCATGGATGAACACACATACTACCTACAAAAGAAGTAAACTACATATTGACATATTTTTGGTACTTTGGTTAGTAAACAAAGAAAATCAAAGTATGATACAATAAAATGTGCTTGGTGACCTCTCCCAATGCAAGCCTAATGAATGAAGTGTAAGGAGGATGCCAATGTGTGATCCCAAAGCCAATGCATATGATGAGATAGCATGAGGGATCATAGGGTCAAAATAGGGGTCTTACAACTGCCCCTATTTAAGGACATTCTAACTGAGGATGTGAAGGTTAAAATCTTCGTATCGACTCAATAGAATGGACTTAAATAATAATAATATATAGAAACAAATTTTGGTCCCTAAGAGACCTCATGATACGTATGAATGTTAAAATAATCTTTGTGGGGGACATATTGCCACAAAGGAAAAGAATCTGGAGAGACTGAAAGTCCACAGGAGCGTAATGCATTCCATAAGGAAAACTCACTAGGGAGACAAAGACTCTAGGGGGAATAAAATTTGCGCGTAGGCCAGGCTACGACTTAAAAACTTCTGGAAACACGAGGGGAATATCCATATAAATCAATGGAAGGACTCGGTCCAGGGATAAGGGAAATCTGCAGGGGAAACGGGTATATCAGAACAATGCTGAAATACCTGAATTAAACTCAATTGGGAAGAATGAACTTCAACACAGGAGTACCAGAAATCTATCATCTATTACTGGTTACTGGGTAGGAAGATAATACACTCTATCAGAGGGACATCCGTTACCGGTTAGGGTTAATATATCAAGGCTGACTCGCTGAGGAGAAAGAGGTGTATTCGTTACATGTTACTGGGTAAGAATAACCTGCTGGGAAAAAGATCAAATAGGGTTTACAACTACCGGTTACTGGGTAAAAAACCAAAAGGAGAGAATATTCGTCACCAGTTAAAGTGAACATATTAAGGATAAACTCAAAGGAAGAATATTCGTCATCGGTTAGGATGAACATATCGAGGATAGACTACCGAGGAGAAAAAAATACGAACTATATCTATCAGTTACTGGATAGAATACCAAAGAGAGAATATCTGTCACCGGTTAGGATAAACATATCAAGGATAAACTCGAAGGGGAAAGTAGGATTTACAACTACCGGTTACTGGGTAGAAGACCATAAAAATAGAGAAAATTCGTCATTGGTTAGGGTGAACATATCAGGGATTAAGTCTGAGGGGAAGAGATAAAATAGGAATTACAACTACCGGTTACTGGGTAGAATACCAAAAGGAGGAGAATATCCTTCATCAGTTAAGATGAACATATCAAGGATTAACTCTATGGGGAATAAAAGTAGGGATTACAACTACCTTTTTACTGGGTAGAAAATCACAAAGAGATAATATCTGTCACCGGTTAGGATGAACATATCAAGGATATATTGCTTGGGGAAACGTGAAAACGAATCCACTAAGGAAAACAAAGGAAGTGAATTACATTTACCGGGTATTCGGAAAAAGTAAAGTACTAAAAAATAGAGAAGGATATTACCAGTCACTGGGTAATAAACTCTCAGGGGACCAAAATATCTATCTAGGTAATAGCTAGAAAGAAACGGTCAAATAAAGACTCGACCCAATGAGGATATATCTCAAGGGGAGTGGTTCCATCCAGATAATTGTCGGGTAGAGGAAACTGAAATGATAGTTATCTACGAGGAAATAACTCTATGGGTAAATGAGAAAGGTTATACTCTTTCTGCTTAAGGGGCTGACACTCTACAATTGAAGGAGGACATACACACCAAATATAGATGGGGAAATGATATCACTGAAGCAGGGGACCAGAATAACGAGATCAAATGCAATAAAAATGCATAATGAAATGTCTGATAAATATGTTTATGCATGAATATGCATGTATATGATTGTGATTATCCTAACAAAACAACACAACGGATACAAATATCAAAGATTTGAATCATTGTTGCAACACTCGACTAATCTCAACAAGATGGAAACACCAACTGGAGAAAAATGCTAGGGATGAAAATAAATGATCTAGCTCTAAACAAATCAACCCTGGCTAGGGAAAGTCATGGAGAATATGCTTCCATCCACACACGACAAACTCCACAGGGAGAAGAGGGCATTGCTTAAAGAATCTCAAATGAACACGCCGAGGATAGAGAAAGGATCTGCTGGGGATCTAATTTGTAAACTCTGCAGGGAATTTCAGGTCAACACCACATCAAATGGGAGACAACCTTGCAGGGGATAAAGACAAGAACTGCTGAGAATCCAATACTGTCGGGAACAATGGATCTTCATGTTAGAAAATGAACTCCGTCGGGGAATATATGAGATAACACTCTGCATGAGGATCTAAGCAAACTGCTGAGGATGCTACAACCAAGATCATCACATTCCCCAATAATCAACAAATTTTCTTTGGAAATTGCGAAATAAACCAATTCCAAGGAAAAGATAATCGGATATGATAAACTGCCGAAGTTAATGCAACACAAATATGCTAATGGAGAAATAAAACTGGAGGATATCAACAGGAGCACCATAGTTTAGGAAGACAGATTTGCAAAAGGGATCAACCATCAGCTCAACTCCACTGGGGATGTAACACACCAACTCAGCTGGGGATAACCGACGAACTGTCGGGGAGGAAAATAGTTACCAAACTGAATCATTGGGGAAGACCAATGAGGCTTCACACTACAAGACTTACCTATTTTCAGATTGTTGTTGATATTCCTTGCTGAAATCAATTATTCTTAAAGTGATTGTTTTTTTTTGTTTTTTTAAGAAAAATAATTTTTATTTATTACTTTATTTCAAAATTATCATCATAAAAATTCAATTTTATTTAGCATAAGTAAATAAGAGTAGAAACAATTGGATAAAAGTTCAACTTTATTTAATAGACCGGTAGTCTGTAAATGACAAGACTCCATATATCTTTACAAAGTTTGAAAATGGTAATTTATATGGAAAAGGGCTACATTAAATACAATGATCATTACTCTCCCTACCAACTTCAATATCCATTGTGCTTGTCTTTAGTCGAGAATGATGAATTAGACCCAAATAACATGCTCAAAATTGCCTCCAAGATTTGGACCAACCGAATACAGTTACTTGCCATAATCCCTAATTTTTGCATAGAGTGCCTCAAGGTGGGATACTCAACCTACTAAGATAAATTTTTTGTTTTATGTCTCTAACTTTTGCCTAGATCGCCCTTTCAGGTTTTCAATCCACCGAGTCACTCTTTTTTTCCTAAGCCGCCCTTTCAGGTTTTCAACTTAGCGAGTTGTTCTTTTCTTTTTTAGGCGAAGTATTTCTTGACTGCATCGGCGTTCACAGGATGAGTGAACTCTTCACCATTCATAGTTGTAAGAATCAAAGCACCACCTGAAAAAGGATCTCTTAATAACATATGGGCATTCATAATTCGGAGTTCATTTGCCCCTAGCATCATGCTTGAAAGATAGAATCTTCTTGAGCACGAGGTCACCTTCTCTAAACACACGAGGCTTGACCTTCTTATCAAAAGCTTTCTTCATCCTCTGCTGATATAACTGACCATGACACATTGTAGTCAGACTCTTCTCTTCAATCAAATTCAACTAGTCATATCTGGTGTGACACCATTCAGCTTCTGTCAACTTAGCTTCCATCAAGACACGCAATTATGTTATCTCAACCTCTATTGAGAGCACAACTTCCATGTCATAAACAAGAGAGAAAGGGGTTTCTCCTGTTGAAGTGAGGATAGATGTACGGTACCCATGCAAAGCAAATGGGAACATCTCATTCCAATCTTTGTATGTTACAACCATCTTCTTGATGATTTTCTTAATATTCTTATTCGCAGCTTCAACAACCCCATTCATCTTGGGTCTGTAAGGAGAAGAATTTTGATGTGCAATAGTGAAGTATTTGCAAAGAGCTTCCACCATATTATTGTTCAAGTTCGATCCTATATCAGTAATGATCTTACTCGGCATATCATAACGACACATAATCTGATTCTAGATAAATCTTACAACAACTTGCTTGGTTACATTTGCATACAATGCCGCTTTAACCCACTTTGTGAAGTAATCAATAGCCATCAAAATGAAACGATGTCCGTTCAAAGCTTTGGGCTCAATCATATCAATTCCCCACAAGGAGAAGGGCCATGGAGAGGAAATGACATTCAACAGTGTCGGAGGAACATGAATCTTATCTGCATAGATTTGACACTTGTGGCATTTCTTCACAAACTTGCAACAGTCAAATTCCATTGTCAACCAATAGTAACCTGCTCTCAACATCTTCTTCGCCAAAACATGTCCATTGGAATGAGTACCAAAGGAACCTTCATGGACTTTTGTCATCAATAGGTATGCTTCGGGTCTATCCACGCATCTGAGCAAAACCATATCGAACTTTCTCTTATAAAGCACATCACCATTCAGGTAGAAGTTGCCAGCTAATCTTCTCAAAGTCTTCTTATCTTTTAAAGATGCCACAGGAGGGAAAATTTGACTTTGAAGGAAACACTTGATATCATAATACCATGGCTTCTCCTCTTTTACTTCTTCAACAGCAAATACATGAGCTAACCTATCAAGACATATAACAGTCAAATTGGGAACTTCATTCCAAAATTTAACCATAATCATTGAAGCCAACATTGCAAGAGCATATGCCATTCGGTTTTCATCTCGAGGGATATGATGAAACTCATCCTTTGTAAAGAAAGTTGAAATCCTCCTCGCATAATCTCTATATGGTATCAAATCGGGTTGATTTATCTCCCATTCACCTTTGATCTGATTCACAACCAAAGTTGAATCTCCATAGACGTCAAGATACTTTATTCTGAGATCAATGGCCTCTTCGAGCCCCATAATGCAAGCTTCATACTCAGCCATGTTGTTCGTGCACTTGAAGGTCAATCTAGCTGTAAACGGAAATTGAGTACCTTGAGGAGTAATGATCATTGCCCCAATGCTATTACCATATGAGTTAACAGATCCATCAAATACCATGCCCCAACGGGAACCAGGTTATGGCCCTTCTTCAAACAATGGTTTATCACAATCTTTCATCTTTAAGTACAAAATCTCTTCGTCGGGAAAATCATACTGCATTGATTGATAATCTTCAATCGGTTGGTGAGGCAAATGGTCAGCCAAGACACTACCCTTGATAGCTTTCAGAGATCGGTATACAATATCGTATTCGGATACCAACATTTGCCAACGGGAAATTCTCCTAGTTAAAGCAGGCTTCTAAAAAATGTACTTGATTGGATGCATTTTAGATATCAACCAAGTAGAATGATTCAACATATACTGGCGTAGACGCTTAGTAGCCCAAGCCAATACGCAACATGTCTTCTCAAGCACAGAATACTGAGTCTCACAGTCGGTGAATTTCTTACTGAGGTAGTAAATTGCATACTCTTTCTTTCTAGATTCATCTTGCTGACCAAGAATGCAACCCATACTCTCATCAAGCACAATTAGATACATGATTAACGGTCTTCCTTTAACAGGCAGAGACAGAATCAGAGGCTCAAGCAGATATTCTTTGATACTATCAAAAGCTTTATGGAAATCTTAGGTCCAATCACAAGGATGATCTTCCCGAAGAAGTTTGAATATAGGCGCATATATGGGTGTCATATGAGATATAAATCTTGAGATATAGTTCAAGCGGCCGAGAAAACCTTTGACTTGCTTCACAGTTTTGGGCGCATGCATCTCTTGTATTGCTTTGACCTTGGCAGGATCAACTTCAATACCCTTCTCACTGACAACAAAGCCCAACAACTTACCAGAACAAACACCAAAAGTACACTTATTGGGATTCAAGCGAAGTTTATATTTCCTCAAACATTGGAATAACTTCAACAAATGCTCGACATGTTCTTCTTCATCACTTGATTTGGCAATCATATCATCAACATAAACTTCAATCTCTTTATGCATCATATCATGAAAAAGAGTGGTCATAGCTCTCTGGTACACTGCACCAACATTCTTTAAACCAAAAGGAATCACTCTATAAGATAATGTTCCTCAGGGTGTAATGAATGTGGTCTTCTCCATATCTTCAGGTGCCATCTTGATTTGATTATAACCGAAAAATCCATCCATAAATGAAAAGACTTTTAATTTAGTTGTATTGTCTACCAACATATCAATGTGTGGTAGAGGAAAATCATCTTTCGGACTAGCTTTATTCAAATCTCTATAGTCAACACACATGCATATTTTTCCATCTTTCTTCGGAACAGTCACAATATTGGTCACCCACTGCGAATACTCGGAGGTTACAAGAAAACCAGCGCCAATTTGCTTCTGCACTTCCTCTTTGATCTTCACTGCCATATCAGGATGAGTTCTTCTCAATTTTTGCTTGACCGACGTGCATTCTGGCTTCAACGGCAATCTATGCTCCACAATCTCAGAATCTAAATCAGGCATGTCTTGATAGGACCAAGCAAACACATCAGAATAATCTCAAAGAAGATCAATCAACCCCTTCTTAGCTTCTGGACAGAGTTGAGACCCATTCTTGACTTCCTTCACATCATCTTCGAAACCCAAGTTGACTAGTTCAATATGTTCTTCAAATGGCTAAATGGCTTTCTCCTCGTGCTAAATGGCTTCGTCTTCATCACTATCGTCTTTAATTACGGCAGCTGAGTGTTGATCATTCTCATGAATGAACCCTCCACTGTGGAAAATTGGTTGCACAACAACAGTTCTGGCACTGAACGACCTTGGTTCAAAACTCAATCCGACTTTATTCTTGTTCTCGGAAATCTCTACCATACGACCCTATTGATCTATGTTGCCAATCTGAATTACCTCTTGTGCATCTTTCAAAGAAGACATGGGTGCCCCATTTTTCTTCATTTCATTAGCAATGGACAAGGCTTGGAACGGCGTCTCCACCTCTTCCTCAGCATCAACATATGTAAAAGATGACAAATGACTTACCAACAATGTCTTCTCTCCACCAATAACGACAAGCTTGTTGTTCTTCACAAATTTCAGCTTTTGGTGTAGAGTAGACGTTACTGCTCCTGCTTCATGAATCCATGGCCTCCCTAACAAGCAACTATAGGCTAGGTGGATATCCATTACCTAGAAAGTAATTTGGAAATCACTCTGACCTATCTTTACAAGAAGGTCCACTTCAGCGATGACACCGATGTACCTCATTTGGGCGTCTTGATAGGAGAGTCTAGATAGAGTTGACTTTGGCAACACATTCAAAGATGACCCAGTGTCAACCAACACATTGGATATAGCGTCCTCCTTACACTTCATTGAAATGTGCAACGCGAAATTATGATTTCTACCCTCCTCAGGAAGCTCTTTGTCACAAAAGCTCATATTATTACAAGAAGTAATGTTGGCAACTATGTGGTCAAACTGATCCACGGTCACATCATGGTCAACGTAAACTTGTTCCAACACTTTCTGCAACGCCTACCTATGGGCTTTAGAATTCATCAGCAGTGATAGCACGAATATCTTTGACGGAATCTATGGCAGCTGCTCTACCACATTGAATTCACTTCTTTTGATTAGCTTTAAAACTTCATCATCATCGTTAGCCTTCAGTTTGTTGGATTCACCAGACTGACATCTAGGGTACCCATCAACTGTCTTTATGGTCATCTAGTTACGGACAATGTTTGATCAGCAATAAGGTACTCGACTCTACATCTAGGGTCTATAACGGTTTCAGGTCGAAGGGTGGTATACACAATTATCACCATGAGAATAACTTATGACACTTTGCATAACATTCTATATAGTATTCTCATAGCGGGTCAATCCAGTATAAATATTACTCCTAATATTCACACCTATGTTTAAGACTTGATAACTCCTTATCCATGATCCATTAGATGTGATCATCAGTCTATATACATAATAGTCTTAATGCTTTAATGTTATCCCACTTCACAACAAAGCTCGATTACAAATACTTTAAGAATAGTGTCCTTATGTTTAACGGGATCTCATGATTAAGTCACACTTGATATATTAAACAGACTAGCTATTTTAGGGACTTTATTAAACAAACATAATAAAGAAAAAGCCTTTTATTATTAATAAATAATTCGATACAAGTACCAAAAGTATTGGCCTCTAGGGCTTACACCAATAAGCTCCCACTAGCACTAGAGCCAATCAGGCATACCCCTAATTCCCATAGATCTAGTATGGACATCATGCTTCTGCTGCGCAAGAGGCTTTGTCAGTGGGTCAGCAATATTGTCAAGTGTAGGTACTATGCATATTTTCACATCTCCTCTATCTATTATCTCTTGAATGAGGTGATAACGCCTAAGTATGTGTTTGGATCGTTGGTGAGATCTAGGCTCCTTAGCTTGTGCGATAGCACCATTGTTATCACAATAGAGATCAATGGGATCCATAATGCTAGGAACTATGCCAAGTTCACTAATGAAATTTTTAATCCAAACAACTTCCTTTGTTGCACTTGAGGCAGCAATATACTCGGCCTCAGTTGTAGAATCTGCAACTGTATCTTGCTTTGAACTTTTCCGGCTCACAACGCCACCGTTTAAGAAAAACACATAACCAGATTGAGATCTAAAGTCATCCTTATCTATCTGGAAGCTAGCATCGGTGTATCCAATTACAGCAAGCTCTTCCTGACCTCCATATATGAAGAATGAGTCATTAGTCCTTCTCAAATACTTAAGGATATTCTTGACAGCTACCTAATGAGCATCACTTGGATCAGATTGGTACCTAATCGTTGCACTTAAAGCATATAAGACATATGGTCGAGTACATAACATGGCATACATGATAGAGCCTATTGCAGATGCATATGGAATCTTATTCATGCGATCCCTTTCTTCCTTAGTTGAAGGGGATTGTGTTTTTGATAGACACAGGCCATGTTGCATAGGTATGAATCCTTTCTCGGAATCATGCATATTAAAGAGTCTCAGCACTTTGTCCATGTATGTACTCTAACTTAGGCCAAGAAGTTTTTATGATCTATCTCTATAGATCCTGATTCCTAATATATAGGCTGCTTCACCTATAAAATTTGTCCATGTAATATATACTCTAACTTTGTCCATGTATGTACTCTAACTTATCATTTCACATAAAATTCACAACTCCAGATCTTCATGTAAAACATATGTGGTTTCTTACCACTCTATATCTCATATGGTGTCTTCTCAACCTTTTTGGATGGAACACGGTTAAGTGTGTAAGCTGTTGTCAATAGTGCATGTCCCCAAAAGGAGTTTGGAAGATCAGCGTGACTCATCATGGATCGGACCATGTCTAACAAGGTTTGATTTTTCTCTCAGATACACCGTTCCATTGGGGTGTTCCAGGAGGAGTAATTTGGGATAGAATCCCACACTCTTTCATATTGTCATCAAACTCTAGGCTTAAATATTCACTACCTCGATCTGATCGAAGAGTTTTAATATTCTTACATATCTGGTTTTGTACTTCATTCTTGAATTCCTTGAACTTTTCAAAGGACTCTGATTTGCGTTTCATTAAATATACATAACCATATCTACTAAAATCATCAGTAAGTGATGAAGTACTGAAAATCTCCTTTGGCTGGTATGTTCAATGGTCCATATACATCAGTATGTATGAGGGCCAAAAGATCATTAGCTCTTTCACCTTTTCCTGTGAATGGAGACTTTATCATCTTTCCAATTAAAGAAGATCTGCATGTCTCATATGATTCATAATCAAAAGAGTCCAAGAGTCCATCTTTATGGAGTTTAGAATGTGTTTCTCATTTATGTGGCCTAATCGACAATGTCAAAGGTAAGTTGGATTTAACTCATTAGGTTTCATCCTTTTAGTATTAATGTTATAAATAGGCATTTCAAGATCAATGACATATAGTCCATTGTTCATTTGTGCAGTAGCATAGAATATATCATTTAAATAAATGGAGCAACAATTGTTCTTTATTATAAATGAAAAACCCAACTTGTCTAAACAAGAAACGGAAATAACATTCCTTCTAATTGCAGGTACATAATAACAATTCTCTAACTGAATTATTAAACCACTAGGTAAAGTCAATACATAAGTTCCTACGGCTAAAGCAGCAACCTTTTCTCCACTGCCTACGTATCCTTATGGTGTAATAAGGAAGTCAAAGCATTCATAGTTCGGGGAACTATGGTTGGTTGGTGTCTTTTAGTGAACAACTGTTTTAAATTGCGTTCTAAAGGCTAAACGCTGGCTTGTCTACTCTCGACGGAGGCTTAGGCATTGGTTTGTTGTGCGTTTTTAAAAGGATTAACGATGTTCTTTCTGAAAGAATTTTGGTCACGCGAAGGGTGACGAGTTGGTTTGATGTGTTTGATGTTTTTTTGGTTGGATGACGATTACTCGGATAATCGAGTAAGACAACTCGTATCCTAATAGTCAGGAAAGGGAATAGAAGACTCTAGAGCGCTTTCTGTTTCATCTGAGTAATTATGAAAATAAATTTGTACATGGCTGACGTATTTTTAAAATAAACGACAAGTACTTGAATGATTGAGTAAAACAACTCATATCCAAGCATTTGAGGAGAGGAATCGAAGGCTCAAGGCCATCTCCCTTTTCGTATAATTTGTTATGAAAGTGATTTGATTAAGTTGTATGTTTACGAAGAAATGATAATTGTTCGACTGACCGAGTAAGAGAACTCGTATTTGTTCAATTGAGGAGTGAACTTGAAAACTCAAAGTTAACTCCTTTTTCATTCAACTTATTGTGAAAATATTTTGATTTAATCGGGGCTGGGAGATTTGTAGAGGAACAATAACTATTTGACTAAACAAGTAAGAGAACATGTATTCAAATAATCGAGGTGAAAAAAATTGAAGACTCAAAGTTACCTCCCTTTTTATTCCTTAATGTAAAAGAATTTGGTTTATTTGTGCTTAGGTGGATTAGAAATGACCGTTGTTCGATTAATCGAGTACAAGAGTTCGTGTTCAAATAATCGAGGAGAGGAGTTGAAAACTCAAAACCATTACCTCTTTTATTCTTAAGTGAAATAGTATTTGATTGTGATTAGGTGTTTTTATTTTTTAATAAAGAATACTCGATGTTGGATCGAGGTTTTAAATTTGTATTTTTGTGAATGGATTGAATTTATTTAGTGAATAGTTCATCTAATCGATTAATTAAAACCAAATAGGTCTCATTGTAAGAAGGCCCAAGAGTAAGCCATGTGAGGTTGATGGCGATACTTTTACAAGTAATTGACTTACAAAGGTGTTTTGAATTGATTTGGAAAAGGCGCACTCGATATGGACCAAGGTTTGTATTTACATGTGTGTAAGACCCCAATTTTGTCCCTAAGATCCCTCATGGCATCATATCATACCATATCATTGCCTCAAGGATCTTTGTGCACCTTTGCTTGCCTCCTAGTGGGTGGGTTATCTTGTGAGTGTGATTCTTGATCACCAAGCATGTATTGCATTTGTATATCTTTGCTTTTCATCTCCCTATTAACCAAAGGTACAAAAATATTGTCATCTAACCATGTTACTTGCAGATGAAGCAAATTAGGTCAAATAAGTCAAAGTCAGTCATTGAGATAGATGGTGGCCATTCTTGAAGAATTTGGGCACCATGATCATTCATCAAGAGTTCATATGAGTTGTGACATCATTTGGAATCAAGATATCAAGTGGTAGGGGCTTGGAATTCATCAGAACATGGTTCAGTCAACCAAAACCCTAGCAAAGTCAACTGAAGTCAACCTTGGTCAACTGTGCATTTAATCAGTGATTTGATGGTGGGAATTGGTCTGAGAGGTCTCATTCATGTCCATATAAGCCTCATATAACATGTCAAACATCCACAATGAAGAATTTGAAGTCAGACAAGAATTTTCCCAAAATAGAAAGTTGACCTATAATTGGAATTTGCCAAAAATGGAAACTTCTTCTCCTCAACATTACATTATCATACAAGCTTCAAATGAATTTTTGCCCAACATGAAAGTTGAAGATCTTGTTCTCCCATTTCCAAAAAGTCCAAGAACACTCATTTATCATTTATGGTTGGCAAGTTATGATCAAATCATTCTCAAAAAATTTTGAACTTCAAAGTGGCATATCTTCCAAACCATTTGGCCAAATTGGGTGGGGTTTTTTGCTACTAGTCATATTTGATGTGCTTTACCCAAATCTTTCATCACAATTCACCAAAACTCAACCAATCAAAATGGCATTTTTTAGTTGACTTGAATTAAAAAGGAAAGGTAAAAAAGTTGACTTTTAAAATAGCCATTTGCTACACTTTCTACCATTTGAACTTGACTAAAAATCACATTTGGAGTTTGTCTAAGGCCCATTTCGCAGATGTAGCACATGCCCTTGTCATTTGAGTGGATTTTCACTAATTAACCAAAAACACTCCATTTTTGAGCTAAATGCAATTAACCATTCATTAACCAAACTTAGCTCCATTAATCACAGTATATATGCTGCTTTTTCTGCTGAGAAGCCCTAGCCACCATTTCACAAACAGATCAAAAATTTCCATGTTCTCTCAAACTCTCCTTTTCTTCATCTGAACTTTTTGCTGAAACCTTCAAAGAGCTCGAGCTTGGGTGATTTTGCTACCATCTGCAAACCATTTGGAAGCTATAGCAAGCATCAAATCTCAGCTGTAAAGCCTTTCATACCACTGTTCCATTGAAGCATTTCCATGGCAGATTTTGATTGGAGCTTCCTCAAGGGTTATTGAGCTAAAAGCCATTGTTCATTCATCATTTGGAACCACCAGAAGCATCTGTTTCAACCTTCCACAGCCAAACAACATCTGTTTCACCACTGCCCTCCAAATTTGGTAAGTTTTCGAATCACACCATTTCCAAAATCATGCTGTGCTTTATAGAGATCTCTTCATGCTGGTTTCAATGAGCTTTAAATCGTTGAAAATGGTTGAGTATTATAGAAGTTATGTTGAATTGAAATTTGATGTGTGAATATGTTTTTGCTTAGTTCTCTTTTGTTAGCATGAGTTAGCGAAAATTAGTGTTGGATTATTGATGAGCATGTTGAGTTGGTTCGAATGATATGTTTGTTGCCAAAATCTGGAAAGTTTGTTCTTCATGATCATGAACACGACCACTGTAGCTTAAAACCCTAGAAATATTCAACCTAGAAATGCATTTGATCTGATGGAATCGTGTTTTGGCTGTTTTGATTTGTTTTTGCATGAGAATCCCCTGTTCCATTGCCATGCACCAATAAGCGCTTGCCACCTCCTTAAGTGAAACGCAGAGTTTCACTTAAGGGGTCAAATAATTACGGTTTTGCCATTCCGTGTCTATTATTTTAATTAATTCATTTTTCTTTTTGCATTTTTATTTCATTTTATGTACCAATCTTCCAAAAATCATAAGTGCATCAATTTTCATCCAAATTTGATGGGAGTTTTTGCAAAATGCTCTTCATGATCTCTAGTTTTTTATGATGTTTTATTCAGATTTTTTGCATGTGTGGATTTTAAAATGTGCTAGGGTTTGTCATATGTGTCCATTTTATGCATGCATTGCCAAATTGATTGTGAAATGATGATACATTATCCAATGCTTCCCAAATATTTTGTGCTTAAACTAGACATGTTCATGGTGATTTTGGTGTAGAGTTTGTGAATTTATCATTGCTGGTTGTGGAGATATGATTTTTTGATTAGGGGTGTGACAATTTGTGTCACACCATTGATGTCCAACTTCATGATTTTAATTACCATGCTTCTTGAACTCAAATTGGTTTGAATTTTTGCATGAACATACTTGTGGATGTCTAGTTTACATGTGAATTTTTCTGGAACTATTGATGGCATTTCCTATTTGTTTGGGATTTTCTCCCCTGTTTGGTCATATGTTGACTTTTTGTGACACATGTTCTCATTTGATTTGTGAAATTCTCATACTTAATTGGATGGACTTGAAATTTGACATGTGATTAGTAGACATCTTAAGGTCCATCATGGTTTTAGTCCCATTCATTTCTCATATGTTGTCACTGATTTATGATTTATTGAAGTTGGTGTATGTTTGGTTGACTTCTTTGAGCTTGCTTGAACTTGCTTTGACTTTCTGATTTTCATTGACCAACTTCCCTTTATCCAAATGAGCTGAAATTTGGTATGCTTATCATGTTATGGTTGATGTATGATAATGATTTATTTGATAATTTATTGAGAGGTTTGAGATTGGTTTTGAGCTAAATCATTCTGTTGACTTCTTTGAGGTTCTATATGACATGTTTTGACCTAATTTGCTTATGAAATGATAATGATGAATGATATGAACATGAAACCACTTGGGTTTGCTTCTTGATTGTTTGAATTTGATTTTGGATAGCTTTCACTTTCTGTTTTGGATTTTTTATCCCCTTTTGACCCTAGGCTTGTCCTAGTGGTCTTGTTGCTCATGTTTGAGTTTGTTTTTCAGGTCAAGAAGCAAATGCTTCAAAGAGATCAATACAAGTTGAATGAGTTTGATTGTTTATCATGAACTAACTTGTTTGTTTTGTAGGTTGCCTAGCTCACTTGTTGAGCTTGTTGCTTTGCACATATGCTTGACTGTATTGTCTGTTGGCTTATGCTGTTTTGTTTTAACTTTGTGTCTGGTATACTAATTGTGCTTGACTGGTTTCAGGTACCTTTAGTTGCTTAGTTCTTTAAGAACTTGCTTTGCTTTGCTTTAATAGCAATTTGCATTGAGGTATAATTCCTTATCTTCACGTAGTCTGGAAGACCTGGCCTGTTACTTGGCCAGGCAACTGTCTGAAGTCCTCCTTAAGAGGCAATGCTTGTGTGTGTTTACATTTGTCCCAAGCAAGAAAAGTCCTTTAAATAAGGCAATTGGTAGACAAAAGAGATATGTAGCCTATCTCCTACTATTCTGTGAGTCACTCACATTGCTCACACTACTTGTGTTTGATGCATGTTGAGTAAATACCCAAGATCTATAGAGTCTAACTTGTGGAGAGAGTTCCATCTTTCTGAACTCCCACACCTTCTGCTATTTAAAGCTCTCCCTGACCAGGGATAAGAGCATGAGGCACACCCCTCATATCCTTTCATCTGCTTCACCTTAGCCCCTCAATGGCAAGGTTAAGAGCACCATTAACCCTATTCCAGTTGGCTTCAATGCCTAACCCTTTTGTATGAGCCTGGTTGTTTGGTTATAGTGTGTGATGAATGCCTTTGATTGATTGATTGTTTATTTCATATGCACATGTGTGCTTACATGCTTTGTGCATTTATCATCATCAATTGCTCATTAGTGCATGATCATTTCATCTGTCTTTATGACATATCTTTGTTGTTTACCCATTGAGGACAATTGTAAGACCATTCATTGGCCATTGTTCCTATGATATGGAAGTGAGTATAAGACCATTTCATTGGCCACTCATCATCTCTTTGCTTGATGCATTTGTTTGATTTATGTGAGGATGCAATTGTAAGTCTGTGTAATTTGGCATCTGTTTTCCTATGATCATATGTTGGAGGTTAGAGTAAGCCCAGATAGATTGGCATCTGACATCCAGGTGTTTGTTTTTGTTGGAGATTGGTATAAGCCCAGATAGATTGGCATCCGATATCCACTTTTTATTTCTTTGTTGAGGAGATTAGTATAAGTCCATAGAGTGGCCTCTGATATCCAGTTTTGTTTTAGGAGATTGGTATAAGTCCAGTGATTGGCATCTGGTATCCGCTTTTGTTGACTTTCTTCCTTTGCTTTGCTTGTTTGTTATTGCTCATTGCCTATTCCAAAGGACGCACTTGAGTCATCTTCTATATGATTTCAAGAGGTGAACCTTCTAAGAAGTTTTACACTCTATCTTCATCCATTCATCCCATTTTGTCCTAAACCTTTTCACACATTACTTTCAAAACTTGAGATAAATATTGTGCAAACATCTTCATGTTTTTAAATTAAAAACCTAGACCCCAAGTCCTTGACTTTTTTTCAAACTCCATTTCATAATACTTCTTTTGAATCAATCTTAATCATACTTTGACCCTCCTTTTGTGAATAATCATAATCAATTAACTTCACCCATTCAATGATTTTGTGGCTTTGTCCATTCTTGCTAAGTTTTCATACATTAGCCATAGGTTTGATTTATCCTAGTTGGTTGATGTCAATCTCACCTATTTGTCCTTAGTTGATTGAATTGTAAGTCTTCCTTGCTTATTATAGGGTTAACCCCTCACTAGCAAGTTGAAGTTGTTCTCACATGGTGGACTCGTTGTTTGTATAAGGTTGAGTTTTCTCCCGTGGATAACGTAAGACCTTAGGGCTTGTGTTTAAAATTGAATCCACTAACTTTTGGAAATCTTTTAGCCGAACTACGACGTTTTGATCCTTACCTTTGATGGAAGGTACGTAGGAAACGGGTTCATCCGTTCGAACACAAAAATAATAAAATTGTATATTCTTTTCTCATCATCCTAATCATGTTTGCACAAGAAATATTTCATAACAAATAACAATTTTATACAACAAGTGTGAAAAGGGCTCCCTAGGAGTACCTAGGACGTAGTGGGTGCCTAACACCTTCCCATTGCGTAATTTACCCCTTACCCAGACTCTCTGATCTTTTCATTAGTTTTCTACGCGTAAAACTTCTTAGGCTTTTGTTCGCTTTTTAGCCAGTCCTTTGGATAAATAAAAGTGCGGTGGCGACTCGAATTCATTGTATGCTTTGCTTATGGTTTAATCAATAAATCATATAGCGACGAATACACCGCTACAGAAAATTGGCGACTCCACTGGGGAAGAGATCCTTGGTGGTATTGCCTACTTTTCACCCTTGTTGTGTGATATATTGTTATTTGTTATATGACATACTTTTGTACCATTTGGGATGACTGTATTGATTGTAATGTTTGAATTGCTTGATATACAATTGCTGTTTGCTTTGGTGATCTGTGAGATGAGTTCTATACCCGAACTCGAGTGCACTCTAGGATAGGAGAATGGCATAGTCTTGTTGACTGGTGTGGAGTATTCCTTAGCCAGTTGACTTGCGAGTCCATTCACTTGGTGGAGGTCATGTTGGATTAATAATGTCACACAAGTTATTTGTGGTTAGGCATTATTCTTTCAATCATGTGCCGCAGAAGCCAAGGACCATAGTTTACCAAACCCATCTTGGCCTATTTTTAGGAACGTAGTGCGGAGGTCGTTCAGATGTAAGTTCTGATGCGATTGTTACGCGATACTACACTCATAAGAGTTTCTCTTGAGAATATTTTTGGAATACGAGTATTCGTTCCTCCGATAATATTCGAAAGATGGAACGATGATTATGGGAACCTCTGGTAGAACATGTCTGGCAGGTTTAAACCCTAGTACACTCCCTTTGGGTGGTTCTTAACCGAAACTCCATGCTCGTGACTCTCAGCAAACCCGTGATTCGTGGTTGAGTCGTTCAGACAACCTTAATATCAATGGAACCTGGGCGTTGATCAGGTATAAAACCTAAATCCCCCAAAAAGGATGGTTGATATTAAGGATGTTCAAGCCGGTTCATGTACCGTTAATATCAATGGAACTTGGGTGTCGATAAGGTGAAAACCTAAATCCACCAAAATGGATGATTGATATTAGGGATACAATGAGCTTTCCCATGACCTTTCTTTGGTGTGACTTGTTTGATCCTTGAGTGTGATTGTTGCATTCATGCATTCATGCATTCATCTGCACTTCATGTCATCAAAAAGAGAAAATTTTCAAGGAACTTAAAAGGGTTTATTTGCAAAATTTTCAGACATGGAAAGACCAAAAAGGCATACGAAGAAGTACAGCTTTAAACAGCCCGATGTAAAAGAGTTAAGGAATCTGACATCTTATGTATTAGATCCCTTGGGTTTCAAAGCTCGCTATGGGAAGCTTCTACCTCTGCTGACTACTCAGGTTGACGAAGGGCTGATGAGTACTCTGGCTCAGTTTTATGATCCGCTGTATCACTGCTTCTCTTTCCCGGATTTCCAGTTGCTGCCTACCTTGGAGGAGTATTCTCATCTCATTGGGATTCCGATTCTGGATCAAGTGCCGTTCAGTGGCCTAGAGAGTATTCCGACTGCTCGAGAGATTGCCGGCTTGTTGCGCATAGATGAAGATCTGATTAGAGCTAATCTGACTACCAAAGGCGGAATTCAGGGTTTTCCTTCCGAGTTCCTCATTGCTCAAGCTACCTTTTATGGGAAGGCCATGAGTGAGGATGCCTTTGAGGCTTTGTTTGTGCTGCTCATCTATGGATTGGTGTTGTTTCCCAACTTCGACAAGTTCGTGGACATGAACGCCATTAGGATCTTCTCAGTTCTTAATCCCGTTCCGACTTTGTTGGGCGATGCCTATGTCTCTTTGCATCTGAGGAACACAAAGGGTGGAGGAGTTATTGTCTGCTGTCTACCTCTGCTGTACAAGTGGTTTATTTCGCACTTGCCGTAGACAGTTGCTTTCAAGGAGAACAAGGGATGTCTACGGTGGTCCCAGAGACTCATGTCTCTCACCAATGATGATATCACTTGGTATAATCGCGTGTATGATACCGTCCAGATCATTGACTATTGTGGTGAATTCCCTAATGTGCCTCTTCTTGGCACATGTGGTGGGATCAGCTACAATCCTATTCTCGCACGTCGTCAGCTTGGGTTCCCCCTGAAGGATAAACCTCATAACATTCTATTAGAAGGTGTGTTCTTCCAGGAGGGTAAAGATCCCCAAGGCCTGAAAGCCAGATTTGTCCGTGCTTGGCGCAGTATTCACAAGAAGAGTAGGAACGAGTTGGGTCCAAAGAACTGCATTGCTTTGGAGCCATACACCTCTTGGGTCAGACAGAGAGCTGCCGTGTACTTAATGCCGTATGATCATCCGAGACCTACACCGTTGGATGTGGCTGGGCCTTCAACCCTCCCTACCCAACGTGTAGAGGAGTTGAGAGAAGAAGACCTTTCACGTGCTTGGATCCGTGAAAGAGAAGAATTGCTGCAGCAGCTTAAGGAGAAAGACGCTATGATTGAGTTCCTCGAGCATCGAGTGATCGACGATCCGAACGACACTTGGACCTCTCTACTTCCTCAGTCTTCCAAATTCTGGAAAAGGAGGTATGATCGACTTGCAAAGGAGAAAGCAGATATGGAAGCGGCCTATGAGAGAGAGATCAAGAAGCTGTGTACTTCTCGTCTTCCAGCATCCCGAGCTTCTAGGGATCCATAGGATGTTTATTTCCCTTTTCTCTTTGTAATGATTAAAAAATGTTGTACTCCTTTGTCTCGATATATTGAATGAAATATTTTCCATGAGAAATTAAAATGTTTTAACTATTCAAAATATTGCAAATAATACCCTAAGGGTTCCTTGAAAATAAACAAAGCATTTGCACAAGCATTTCATGCATCATTTTTGCATAAGCAGGTACCCTTTGTTTCTGGTCTTCTTGTCCTAACTCTGTTCTTCATTTATTTTGAAGACAAGCTGACTCACCGGTATTATACTCGAGTCAATTCTGCGAGAGTTATGGAGCAGCTAGAACAAGAGAACAGAGAACTGAAAGAAGAGGTCGCCAGACTTGGCGCTTTGATGGAGCAACTCCTCGCTGCTCAAAATCAACCTGCTCAAACGCCTGCAACGCCTGCCCAGAGGACGGTCATCTCAGAGGTCGTCACTTCGACTGTGCCAGCCAGTGCTCATCCTGTGCCCAATGCTATGCCAGCCGGGTTCCCTTGGGGGATGCCTCCAGGTTTTATGCCTGATCTGCCTGCGCCAACATTTGCTCACATGCCGGCATCTAGCCCGGTCCCTGTTCCCGCTCCTCCTGTCGTTCATACCATGCCAAGGGTAGACGACACCATCTATCACTCTGAGCCATCTGAGGGCTCAGACGTTCATGAAAAGATGGATGCCATGAACGACCAATTCCTTGAGCTGAGAAAGGAATTGAGGACTCTTCGAGGAAAAGATTTATTCGGCAAGTCTGCTGCCGAGTTGTGCCTTGTTCCCGGTGTGAAGATACCGATTAAATTCAAAGTACCTGACTTTGAAAAGTACAAAGGGAACACCTGTCCACTTGCTCACCTGGTCATGTACGCCAGGAAGATGTCTACACAGACTGATAATGATCAGCTTCTGATTCATTATTTCCAAGACAGTCTGTCTGGTGCCGCGCTCAGATGGTAAATGAGTTTGGACAGTGCCAACATCAGATCCTTCAATGACCTTGGCGAAGCCTTCGTCAAGCAATATAAGTACAACGTCGATATGGCGCCTGACCGAGGTCAACTCAGGTCCATGTCGCAGAAGGACAAAGAAACGTTCAAGGAGTACGCCCAGAGATGGCGAGAGCTGGCAGCTCAGATCACTCCACCGTTTGAGGAGAAGGAAATGACCAAGATCTTTTTGAAGACTCTTGGCTCATTCTATTATGAGCGGATGGTAGCAAGCGCTCCCTCTGATTTCACCGAGATGGTGAACATGGGGATGCGTCTCGAAGAAGGTGTCCGTGAGGGACGGTTGGCGAAGGATGAGAGCTCTTCCTCTAAACGATATGAAGCGTTTAAGAGGAAAGATGGGGAAGCACATACTGTGCAATCCCATCCCAAGCAAAGAAGACCCTCTGTTCAGAGGAAGCCCGCACGTCGTGCCGGTCATCAGCACCAGGTGGCTCATATAGCACCTGTATTCAAAGATAATGCTCAGCAACATCAGCAATATCAACATCAGCAGCGATATCAACAGCCGCAGTGTCAGCAACAACCTCGTCCACAGCAACAGGCTTACCAGCCTCGTGGCAGTACAACCAATCAAGCTAACGTGAATTATGATAGGAAGAAGATCAACTTCGATCCAATTCCTATGACATATGCAGAGCTTTATCCTTCCTTGTTGGAAAGGAAATTGGTTTCTCCCAGGGATCCTCCTGCCATTCCTGCAAATCCACAATGGTGGTATAAACCAGATCAGCATTGTGTTTACCATTCCGGTGCTCCGGGCCACAACATCGAGAATTGCTTCCCACTCAAGACTAAGGTTCAAGACCTTATGAGATGTGGAATTCTGAGTTTTGAAGATTCAGGCCCGAACGTCACCAAGAACCCACTGCCTGCGCATGGGAAGTCTGTCAATATGATTCAGGAATGCCTTGGGAAGTACAAGGTCAGGTATATAAGCCACATTAGGCAGTCGTTGGTTGAATTACATCGTTTGCTGTGTCAGTACAGCTACTTAGAGCATAACCACGACAAGTGCTGCGTTTGCTCGGTTAATCGCTTGGGTTGCGATCAAGTACGCAGAGAACTCCAAAAGCTGTTGAATGAAGGTACCATTGAGATTCTGCAGAATCGCAATGTTGATAAAGTCGAACCTGAAGTGAGTGTTATATCTCCAGTGTTCAAGCTGCCCGAGCATGTTGTTATCCGCTATGATAGCAGCAAGCCGAAGACTTCCCCTTCCTTGGTCATTAAACCTGCAGGCCCTGTGCCTTACTCTTCAGACAAGGCCGTACCATTCAGATACAACCCTGTTGCCGTGCAAGATGGGGTAGAAGTGCCTTTGCCATCAACTTCTGTGACCAACGTTGCTGATGTAAGTGGGTTGACCCGAAGTGGTCGTGTGTTTTCTGCGCCTCCTAAGGTTGTTGCTTCTGATACGGTTGAGCGTCCGGTTGGGACCGCTGTGAATGTTCAGAATCAGGCACGTGATATTGCCAAACCATCCTCCTCTGTACAAAAAACTCCTGTTTCTTCAGTTGGCCCGAGTGGCATTGTAGATGAAGAATCTGATGAGATGCTGAAGCTCATCAGAAAGAGTGAGTACAATGTTGTAGACCAGCTTCTACAAACGCCATCCAAGATTTCCATTCTTTCTCTGCTGCTGAATTCAGAACCCCATAGGGAGGCTCTGCAGAAAGTCCTGGATCTGGCGTATGTTGATCACGACGTCACTATTGAGCAGTTTGATAGTATTGTTGCAAACATTACCGCTTGCAACACTTTGAGCTTTTGTGACGCTGATCTCCCTGAGGAGGGAAGAGACCACAACATGGCTTTACATATCTCCATGAATTGCAAATCTGATGCAATGTCCAATGTGCTGGTGGACACTGGATCTTCTTTAAATGTATTGCCAAAATCCACACTCTCCAGATTGTCGTATCAAGGTCCTTCTATGAGGCAGAGTGGGGTAGTTGTGAAAGCATTCGATGGGTCGCATAAGACTGTGATTGGGGAAGTTGATCTCCCAATCAAAATTGGACCAAGTGATTTCCAGGTCACCTTCCAGGTAATGGATATCCACCCATCTTATAGCTGTCTCTTAGGCAGACCATGGATTCACGAGGCTGGTGCCGTGACATCCACCCTACACCAGAAGTTGAAGTTTGTCAAAAACAAGAAATTGGTTGTAGTAGGGGGAGAGAAGGCTCTCCTGGTTAGCCATCTGTCTTCTTTCTCGTACATTGACGCTGAGGATGAAGTTGGAACTCAGTTCCAAGCTTTATCTATTGATGAACCAATCGAGAAGAAGTCTCCTTCATTCACTTCCTACCGTGATGCGAAGCTGGCCATTGAATGTGGTGCAGTTGCTGGTTTAGGGAAGGTGATTGAACTTGAAGATAATAGATCCCGGGCTAGCATTGGCTACTGTTCTGGGGCATATAATGAGCAAGGTTTGTTCACGAGTGGAGGATTCATCCATGATGATCAACCTGAGGAAGAAGCTGCTGCCATCTTGGAAGAAGATGCAGAAGACGTGAACGACTTCGTTATTCCTGGTGGTGTCTGCCACAATTGGGTCGCTGTAGATGTTCCTACAGTCATCCATAGATCAGAGTAATTGTTCACTTTGTTTAAAACCCTTCTCCCATGCCAAAAGGAGAAGTGATGACATTGTTGGCAAAGCATATATACAATGATGTTTTCATTCAATTAATGCATTATTAAACATTTGTTTTTCCTTTGTTTTCACTTTTTGCTTTTGCATGAAATCAGTGATCACAAAAAACCCATAAAAACAAGAATAAAAGCAATCTTTTTCATCTGCATAATGGTTTGCTTGTTTAAATGCTAAAGTTTTTCATTAACCAAAATCATTATGCAGGTTGATCCTAAAACCCATTGAACATAATGATCCAACGCCATCTCCCAATTTTGAATTCCCTGTATTTGAGGCAGAGGAAGATGACGTTGAGGGGATTCCTGATGAGATTACCCGTCTCCTTGAGCACGAAGAAAAGATCATTCAGCCGCATCTCGAAGACTTGGAAACAGTCAACTTGGGGTCTGAGGATTGTGTTCGCCTGGTGAAGATTGGGGCACTTCTTGAAGGGTCTGTCAAGGAAGATTTGATCAGTTTGCTACGAGAATATTCAGATATCTTTGCTTGGTCCTATGAAGACATGCCGGGTTTGGATACAGATATTGTGCAACATTTCCTGCCTTTGAAGCCTGAGTGCGTCCCTGTGAAGCGGAAGCTCAGAAGAACTCATCCAGATATGGCAGTGAAGATCAAAGAGGAAGTTCAGAAGCAAATTGATGCGGGGTTTCTGGTGACTTCTACATATCCTCAATGGGTGGCCAATATTGTGCCTGTTCCTAAGAAGGACGGAAAAGTCCGTATGTGCGTTGATTATAGAGATTTGAATAAGGCTAGTCCGAAAGACGATTTTCCTCTACCACACATTGACATGTTGGTAGACAATACAGCCAAATTCAAAGTCTTTTCCTTTATGGACGGATTTTCCGGATATAATCAAATCAAGATGGCACCAGAGGATATGGAGAAGACAACATTCATCACACCTTGGGGAACATTCTGTTATCGAGTGATGCCCTTCGGTTTGAAGAACGCCGGAGCCACGTATCAACGAGCTATGACTACCTTGTTCCATGATATGATGCACAAGGAGATAGAAGTCTATGTTGATGATATGATTGCTAAGTCCCGAACGGAAGTTGAGCATATTGAGCATTTGTTGAAGCTTTTTCAATGTTTGAGGAAGTTTAAACTTCGCCTGAATCCGAACAAATGTACATTTGGAGTCCGTTCCGGAAAGTTGTTGGGTTTTGTGGTGAGTGAAAGAGGTATTGAGGTTGATCCTGCAAAGGTCAAAGCAATACAAGAGATGCCTGCACCCAAAACTGAGAAGCAAGTCCGAGGTTTTCTTGGCCGCTTGAACTACATTTCCAGATTTATATCCCACATGACTGCCACATGTGCGCCGATATTCAAGCTCCTCCGGAAAGATCAGTCTCATGATTGGACCGAGGATTGCCAGAAAGCTTTCGACAGTATTAAAGAATATCTGTCTGAACCTCCGATATTGTCTCCGCCTGTGGAAGGAAGACCTCTGATCATGTATTTGACAGTTCTTGAAGACTCGATGGGTTGTGTACTCGGTCAACAAGATGAATCAGGGAAGAAGGAATTTGCTATATACTACCTCAGTAAGAAGTTTACTGATTGTGAGTCTCGGTACTCTATGCTTGAGAAGACGTGCTGTGCTTTAGCTTGGGCTGCTAAGCGTTTGCGCCAGTACATGATAAATCATACAACTTGGTTGATATCCAGAATGGATCCAATTAAGTATATCTTCGAGAAGCCTGCTTTAACTGGGAGGATTGCCCGTTGGCAGATGTTGCTGTCTGAGTATGATATTGAGTATCGAGCTCAAAAAGCTATCAAGGGTAGTATCTTGGCTGACCATTTAGCGCACCAGCCGATCGAAGACCATCAGTCTGTTCAGTATGACTTCCCTGATGAGGAGATTCTGTATTTGAAAATGAAAGATTGCGATGAGCCAACACTTGATGAAGGTCCGGAACCTGGTTCCAGATGGACGATGGTGTTTGATGGCGCTGTTAATCAATATGGAAATGGAATTGGGGTAGTGATCATTACTCCTCAAGGTTCACACATTCCGTTTACAGCAAGGCTAACTTTCAAATGCACGAATAATATGGCGGAGTATGAAGCCTGTATTATGGGACTTGAAGAATGCATTGATTTGAGAATCAAGTATCTTGATGTGTATGGTGATTCGGCCCTGGTTGTTAATCAGATCAAGGGAGAATGGGGGACGAATCAGCCTGGTCTCATCCCATACAGAGATTATGCAAGGAGAATTTCAACATTCTTCACAGAAGTTGAATTTTATCACATCCCTCGAGAGGATAATCGGATGGCAGATGCTCTTGCTACGCTTGCTTCCATGATTGTGGTCAGATGGTGGAATGATGTCCCCAATATTACTGTGATGCGCTTGGAAAGACCAGCTCACGTATTTGCAATCGAAGAAGTGAAAGATGACAAGCCTTGGTATTTTGATATCAAGAATTTCCTCCAGAACCAGGTCTACCCGCCTGGGGCATCTGTGAAAGATAGGAAAACTTTGAGAAGGTTGTCAGGCAGTTTCTACCTCAGTGGTGAAGTGCTGTATAAGAGAAATTTTGATATGGTTTTGCTCAGATGCGTGGATAGACACGAAGCAAACCTGTTGATGACTGAGGTCCATGAGGGTTCATTTGGTACTCATTCCAATGGACATGCCATGGCTAAGAAGATGTTGAGAGCAGGCTACTATTGGCTGACAATGGAGTCTGACTGTTGCAAGTATGTGAAGAAATGTCACAAGAGTTAAATTTATGCGGATAAGATTCATATTCCTCCGACACTTCTGAATGTGATTTCATCACCATGGCCTTTCTCTATGTGGGGAATCGACATGATCGGCATGATTGAGCCGAAAGCGTCCAACGGACACCGGTTTATCCTCGTAGCAATTGATTACTTCACCAAATGGGTTGAAGCCGCTTCGTACGCGAATGTAACCAGGCAGGTGGTTGTGAAGTTTATCAAGAACCAGCTGATTTGCCGTTATGGTGTGCCAGAGAGGATCATTACTGATAATGGATCTAATCTGAATAATAAGATGATGGATGAGTTGTGCGCTGAATTCAAGATTGCACACCATAATTCCTCTCCCTACAGACCCAAGATGAATGGGGCTGTTGAAGCTTCTAATAAGAATATCAAGAAGATTATCCAGAAGATGACTGTCACGTACAAAGATTGGCATGAGATGCTGCCATTTGCTTTGCATGGATATCGTACGTCTGTATGCACTTCAACAGGGGCAACCCCTTTTTCTCTTGTTTACGGCATGGAAGTTGTTCTCCCAGTAGAGGTGGAGATCCCATCAATGAGAGTCTTGATGGAAACCAAGTTGACTGATGCTGAATGGATTCAGAGTCGTTATGACCAATTGAATTTGATTGAAGAGAAGCGGTTAACTGCCATGTGTCATGGTCAGTTATATCAGCAGAGAATGAAGAAAGCATTCGATAAGAAGGTCAAGCCTCGTGTGTTCCGAGAAGGTGACCTCGTGCTCAAGAAAATTTTGTCTTTCGCGCCCGATTCCAGGGGCAAGTGGACTCCAAACTACGAGGGTCCATATGTTGTTAAGAGAGCCTTTTCAGGCGGAGCTTTGATGCTTACAACAATGGATGGGGAGGATTTCACTCGTCCTGTGAATTCAGATGCAATCAAGAGATACTTTGCCTAAAAAAAAAGTTTATGCAAATGAAAAAACAGAATAGCTCGCTAAGTTGAAAACCCGAAAGGGCGGCTTAGGCAAAAATGAGTGTCTCGGTGGAGAACCCGCAAGGGTAATCCAGGCAAAAATTAGAGACTTGGAAAAAAGGGAATATTTGCATCCCGCTAGATTGAGTACCTCACTCTGGGGCAATCTAGGCAAAAGTTAGGGATTTGGCAAGTAACTGCATCCTGACTAGACTTTCTGTTCCACAGCTGTCATTTCGTCAGAGGATTCTCGATTCGTCGTCAAACTGAAGCTTCGAATACATCGAGATTCAAATTGGTAGAGAAAGGATCATTATGTTCAATGTAGCCCTCTTCCAATATATATCACTGATTTCAAATTTGTACAGATCTATGGAGTCTTGCCATTTGCAGGCTACCATTCCATCAAATCAATTTGAGCTTTTTATCCAATTATTTGCACTCTTATTTGTTTCAATTCAACAAATGTTTTGCATGTTTTAATTGATAAAATATCATTGTTTTTAAACAAATCAAATTTTTCAAAATTGTTGTTTTAAACAAAGTGAATATTCACAAGGTTGAAAGGATACTCAAGAATATCTCAGTGCTCTCCCAAGGGTGGCATGATTTCCAACAGGTAAGACATTTGGTTCATATTCCTGGTTTGTTTGTATCTTCTTTCTCCAGATTTTGTGATGGGGTTGTTCCCCAGCATAGTTGCAAGCGGAGTGTTGTTGAAGACTCAGTTTTCTCCAGCAGTAGTTTTCCCCAGTAGATTTGCTTATGCAGTTGGATTCTACTCGAATGATGTTATTCTCCTTCAGTGGGTTGTTCCCCGGAGTTGTTTGGAGTTACAAAGCTTTTGTTTCTCGGTTGATGCTGAGATCCCCTGTGGATCTTCGAGATTTTCTCTTGTTCCCCAACAGATTCGTCTTGGTGGCTGTTTTGCCCGTTGTGACTTTCTGTACCCTGGTTGGATTGTTTGCTGATCCAGCACTCAGAGATTTGGTGTTTCCTGATATCTCTGATCCTCTGCTCCACAGCAGTACCCGCAGATCTATGCTTTATAGCATGTTAGATCTCCGCATATTGGCTTTCCAGTTGGTTTTTCCCCTGGAAGTATAATACCGGGCGTTTGATTCCTGGACCTGTTTGCGTTAGATATGTCTGTTTTGTCAGCATTCATCAAACATAAATCACGCATATTCATGCATATTCATAAACATTCAGATATTCATGTTGCATTTCTTGCCATATATCTTTTGTTGTTTGTTTCCTTGCTATGGTGATGCAGATCCCCAATAGATCTCCCCTAGCAGATGTCGGGTGTTAAATCTCTCCATATAGAGTCAACCCCATAAGCAGAAAGTGTCTGTTATCTTTCCTTCTGCTGTTCCCCACTGAGATATTTCCTCGTGGATGACGGTTTCTTCCGTTTCCTCCCAACATATATATTGGGATGGATTTTCCTATTTGAGTTACATCCTCATTAGGACGTCTTTTGATTCAGTCTGTCTTTTCGGATTATTCCCGAATTGGCTATTTGTCAAAATGTCTTATGCTTCCCAGTGGGTTGTTCCCCAGCGGAGTTTTTTCGGGCCTCTACCCTTATACCGGTAGTTGTAAGTCCTATTTTCCTTGCCCTTTTGATGGAATTGGTGGTTATATACCTTTTATTCCTCGGCAAGAATTGTTGGTTTTCTACCTAGTAGGGGGTAGTCGTAAATCCTATTTCTTACTCTCCAACAGAGTTTGTGATTTGTTATGAACCTTATCTTTGGTTTCCCGTGCGGATTTGTGATTTGTTCTATCCCCACGCAGAGTTTTTGGTTTTCTACCCCGTATTCGGTAGATGTAAACCCTAATTCATGGTTATCCCCCCCAGAGTATGGCTATTACCCCGTATTCGGTAATTGTAAGTCCTGTCTCTTTTCCCCTAACAGAGTAACCTTTGTGGTTCGTCCTGATTGTAAGTGGATTCCTGTTGTTGTGGTTTTATCCCTAACAGAGTTGGTGTCTCCCTGTGGTGATTTTCATCCCCAGTTGAGTTTGTGGTCTTCTACCCCGTATTCGGTAGTTGTAAATCCCAAGTGTTGATGTTTCTCCCCAGCGGAGTTTGTGCCTTGTGGTACAGTTGGATAATTGTCGGATGCTTGCAATTTATCCCCAGCGGGTCCCTTCACCGTTTGTCAGTGATTGCGTTCCCCGGATAGTTGATTGTCATCAATATATCCCCAGCTTGTTGTTGTGGATAATTGCTGTTTATGCAATTCATCCCCGGATCACTGATTCTCACCAGTGAATCCTCAGCAGATCGCCTTTCATTTACCCTCTTGTTGGTAATGTCTGTTGCTCCTTTTGATTGGTCATCATTATATACATGGTTTGGTATCCCGATACCTTTCTTTTCGGTTGATTTATCCTTTATTAACCCTTATACCGGTTGTGGATAATCTTCCATGCGAGTATGTTATTCACGGTCTGCCGGTAATGAATAATATATCTCATGCACTCTTCAGTCGAAGCCTTTTGTGTTTCCCTGGTCGAGTAAGTTTCGTTATTTCCCTTTGTGGAATCGAATATTCTTTGTTGGTTGGATAATTGCCGGATGCTTGCAATTTATCCCTTTGAGTTGTCTTTCGTTTACCCGGATGCTTGGTATCGATTGTCTCTCTTTTTGGTTAGTCACCTATTATATACTTCGGTATCTCTGGTGTCTTTTCCTTTCGAGTATATTATTCACGGTCTGCCGGTAATGAATAATATATCTCTTGCACTCTTCAGTCGAAGCCTTTTGTGTTTCCCTGATCGAGTAAGTTTCGTTCTTTCCCCTTTGTGGAATCGAATATCCTTTGTTGTTGGATAATTGTCGGATGCTTGCAATTTATCCCTTTGAGTTATCTTTCGTTTACCCGGATGCTTGGTATCGATCGTCTCTCTTTTTTGGTTAGTCACCTATTATATACTTCGGTATCTCTGGTGTCTTTTCCTTTCGAGTATGTTATTCACGGTCTGCCGGTAATGAATAATATGTCTCATGCGCTCTTTAGTTGGAATCCTTTGTTGATTTTCCCCAGCTGAGCAAGATTCGTATTCTTTGTAGAATCGAATATCCATCCTTTAACCAGTTTGTGTTTCGGATGACGAGTGTTTTGGCATATACATCAATTCACGTTTTCGGTAGATCACCTATTATATGCTTCGGTATCTCTGGTGTTTCTTACCATGCGAGTTTATTATCTACGTTCTGACGGTAATAGATAATATATCTCATGCGAGTTTTCTTATCCACGGTCTGCCGGTAATGGATATTGTATCTCATGCACTCCTTGGGTTTGTGTCCCTAGTTGAGTAAGATTCGTTTTCCCGTTGTGGATTCGAATGTCCATCCTGCGAGTCGATTTGCTTTTCAAGCCCTCCTTTCGGATGATGAGTGTTTTGGCATATATACCAATTCACGTTTCGGTCGGTCACCTATTATATACCTCGGTATCCCTGGTGTTCCTTCCTTTCTGCTCCCTATTATGACTTTGGTCCCCCTGTGGAGTCAGATTTTTCCTGAGTTTAGGTACCTTTTTCAGGTCTTTCTCAGATGTTGGTTGATTGATATCTCTCACCCTTATACCGGTCTTAGATATTCATTCTTCCTGAGTTTGTTACCCTTATACCGGTAACATCTCATTCTTTGGTGCTTCCTCAGTGGAGTTTCCTTTTGCTTCTCCCCAGGAGTCAGCTTGTGTCTCTCCAATGGATGTTTTCCTTTTGGAATTTTTCTTTTCCCCCAGTGTGAGTCCTTCACTCCCCAGTGAGGACTCCAGTCTGATTTTTGTTATCCTAATCAGAGTCGTGTATTATTCACGCTGTGTCAGTTTTGTTTTTCCCCAACTTGAAGTCGTGTCCTGCTCACGCATTCTTTTTCTTTTACTATCCCCCAATGAGAGTCTTGTTAGAGTCTCTGTTCCTGGTGAGTGTATTACTCCGATGGATCGTCTTTTCTTCTGTGTGAATCATATTCCCCACAGAGTTTGTGTATTTTGCATACATACATATGCATCATGAGGTCTCTTAGGGACCAAAATTTGTCTCATTACTCTTATTTAAGCCCATTCTACCGTGTCGAGATGAAGATTTCTAAACTTCACTTCTCCGGATAGAATGACCTTAAATAGGGGCATCTGTAAGACCCCAATTTTGTCCCTAAGATCCCTCATGGCATCATATCATACCATATCATTGCCTCAAGGATCTTTGTGCACCTTTGCTTGCCTCCTAGTGGGTGGGTTATCTTGTGAGTGTGATTCTTGATCACCAAGCATGTATTGCATTTGTATATCTTTGCTTTTCATCTGTCTATTAACCAAAGGTACAAAAATATTGTCATCTAACCATGTTACTTGCAGATGAAGCAAATTAGGTCAAATCAGTCAAAGTCAGTCATTGAGATAGATGGTGGCCATTCTTGAAGAATTTGGGCACCATGATCATTCATCAAGAGTTCATATGAGTTGTGGCATCATTTGGAATCAAGATATCAAGTGGTAGGGGCTTGGAATTCATCAGAACATGGTTCAGTCAACCAAAACCCTAGCAAAGTCAACTGAAGTCAACCTTGGTCAACTGTGCATTTAATCAGTGATTTGATGGTGGGAATTGGTCTGAGAGGTCTCATTCATGTCCATATAAGCCTCATATAACATGTCAAACATCCACAATGAAGAATTTGAAGTCAGACAAGAATTTTCCCAAAATAGAAAGTTGACCTGTAATTGGAATTTGCCAAAAATGGAAACTTCTTCTCCTCAACATTACATCATCATACAAGCTTCAAATGAATTTTTGCCTAACATGAAAGTTGAAGATCTTGTTCTCCCATTTCCAAAAAGTCCAAGAACACTCATTTCTTATTTATGGTTGGCAAGTTATGATCAAATCATTCTCAAAAAATTTTGAACTTCAAAGTGGCATATCTTCCAAACCATTTGGCCAAATTGGGTGGGTTTTTTTGCTACAAGTCATATTTGATGTGCTTTATCCAAATATTTCATCACAATTCACCAAAACTCAACCAATCAAAATGGCATTTTTTAGTTGACTTGAATTAAAAAGGAAAGGTAAAAAAGTTGACTTTCAAAATAGCCATTTGCTACACTTTCTACCATTTGAACTTGACTAAAAATCACATTTGGAGTTTGTCTAAGGCCCATTTCGCAGCTGTAGCACATGCCCTTGTCATTTGAGTGGATTTTCACAAATTAACCAAAAACACTCCATTTTTGAGCTAAATGCAATTAACCATTCATTAACCAAACTTAGCTCCATTAATCACAGTATATATGCTGCTTTTTCTGCTGAGAAGCCCTAGCCACCATTTCACAAACAGATCAAAAATTTCCATGTTCTCTCAAACTCTCCTTTTCTTCATCTGAACTTTTTGCTGAAACCTTCAAAGAGCTCGAGCTTGGGTGATTTTGCTACCATCTGCAAACCATTTGGAAGCTATAGCAAGCATCAAATCTCAGCTGTAAAGCCTTTCATACCACTGTTCCATTGAAGCATTTCCATGGCAGATTTTGATTGGAGCTTCCTCAAGGGTTATTGAGCTAAAAGCCATTGTTCATTCATCATTTGGAACCACCAGAAGCATCTGTTTCAACCTTCCACAGCCAAACAACATCTGTTTCACCACTGCCCTCCAAATTTGGTAAGTTTTCGAATCACACCATTTCCAAAATCATGTTGTGCTTTATAGAGATCTCTTCATGCTGGTTTCAATGAGCTTTAAATCATTGAAAATGGTCGAGTATTATAGAAGTTATGTTGAATTGAAATTTGATGTGTGAATATGTTTTTGCTTAGTTCTCTTTTGTTAGCATGAGTTAGCGAAAATTAGTGTTGGATTATTGATGAGCATGTTGAGTTGGTTCGAATGATATGTGTGTTGCCAAAATCTGGAAAGTTTGTTCTTCATGATCATGAACACGACCACTGTAGCTTAAAACCCTAGAAATATTCAACCCAGAAATGCATTTGATCTGATGGAATCGTGTTTTGGCTGTTTTGATTTGTTTTTGCATGAGAATCCCCTGTTCCATTGCCATGCACCAATAAGCGCTTGCCACTTAAGGGGTCAAATAATTACGGTTTTGCCATTCCGTGTCTATTATTTTAATTAATTCATTTTTCTTTTTGCATTTTTATTTCATTTTATGTACCAATCTTCCAAAAATCATAAGTGCATCAATTTTCATCCAAATTTGATGGGAGTTTTTGCAAAATGCTCTTCATGATCTCTAGTTTTTTATGATGTTTTATTCAGATTTTTTGCATGTGTGGATTTTAAAATGTGCTAGGGTTTGTCATATGTGTCCATTTTATGCATGCAATGCCAAATTGATTGTGAAATGATGATACATTATCCAATGCTTCCCAAATATTTTGTGCTTAAACTAGACATGTTCATGGTGATTTTGGTGTAGAGTTTGTGAATTTATCATTGCTGGTTGTGGAGATATGATTTTTTGATTAGGGGTGTGACAATTTGTGTCACACCATTGATGTCCAACTTCATGATTTTAATTACCATGCTTCTTGAACTCAAATTGGTTTGAATTTTTGCATGAACATACTTGTGGATGTCTAGTTTACATGTAAATTTTTCTGGAATTATTGATGGCATTTCCTATTTGTTTGGGATTTTCTCCCCTGTTTGGTCATATGTTGACTTTTTGTGACACATGTTCTCATTTGATTTGTGAAATTCTCATACTTAATTGGATGGACTTGAAATTTGACATGTGATTAGCAGACATCTTAAGGTTCATCATGGTTTTAGTCCCATTCGTTTCTCATATGTTGTCACTGATTTATGATTTATTGAAGTTGGTGTATGTTTGGTTGACTTCTTTGAGCTTGCTTGAACTTGCTTTTACTTTCTGATTTTCATTGACCAACTTACCTTTATCGAAATGAGCTGAAATTTGGTATGCTTATCATGTTATGGATGATGTTTGATCATGATTTATTTGATAATTTATTGAGAGGTTTGAGATTGGTTTTGAGCTAAATCATTCTGTTGACTTCTTTGAGGTTCTATATGACATGTTTTGACCTAATTTGCTTATGAAATGATAATGATGAATGATATGAACATGAAACCACTTGGGTTTGCTTCTTGATTGTTTGAATTTGATTTTGGATAGCTTTCACTTTCTTTTTTGGATTTTTTATCCCCTTTTGACCCTAGGCTTGTCCTAGTGGTCTTGTTGCTCATGTTTGAGTTTGTTTTTCAGGTCAAGAAGCAAATGCTTCAAAGAGATCAATACAAGTTGAATGAGTTTGATTGTTTATCATGAACTAACTTGTTTGTTTTGTAGGTTGCCTAGCTCACTTGTTGAGCTTGTTGCTTTGCACATATGCTTGACTGTATTGTCTGTTGGCTTATGCTGTTTTGTTTTAACTTTGTGTCTGGTATACTAATTGTGCTTGACTGGTTTCAGGTACCTTTAGTTGCTTAGTTCTTTAAGAACTTGCTTTGCTTTGCTTTAATAGCAATTTGCATTGAGGTATAATTCCTTATCTTCATGTAGTCTGGAAGACCTGGCCTGTTACTTGGCCAGGCAACTGTCTGAAGTCCTCCTTAAGAGGCAATGCTTGTGTGTGTTTACATTTGTCCCAAGCAAGAAAAGTCCTTTAAATAAGGCAATTGGTAGACAAATGAGATTTGTAGCCTATCTCCTACTATTCTGTGAGTCACTCACATTGCTCACACTACTTGTGTTTGATGCATGTTGAGTAAATACCCAAGATCTATAGAGTCTAACTTGTGGAGAGAGTTCCATCTTTCTGAACTCCCACACCTTCTGATATTTAAAGCTCTCCCTGACCAGGGATAAGAGCATGAGGCACACCCCTCATATCCTTTCATCTGCTTCACCTTAGCCCCTCAATGGCAAGGTTAAGAGCACCATTAACCCTATTCCAGTTGGCTTCAATGCCTAACCCTTTTGTATGAGCCTGGTTGTTTGGTTATAGTGTGTGCTGAATGCCTTTGATTGATTGATTGTTTATTTCATATGCACATGTGTGCTTACATGCTTTGTGCATTTATCATCATCAATTGCTCATTAGTGCATGATCATTTCATCTGTCTTTATGACATATCTTTGTTGTTTGCCCATTGAGGACAATTGTAAGACCATTCATTGGCCATTGTTCCTATGATATGGAAGTGAGTATAAGACCATTTCATTGGCCACTCATCATCTCTTTGCTTGATGCATTTGTTTGATTTATGTGAGGATGCAATTGTAAGTCCATGTAATTTGGCATCTGTTTTCCTATGATCATATGTTGGAGGTTAGAGTAAGCCCAGATAGATTGGCATCTGACATCCAGGTGTTTGTTTTTGTTGGAGATTGGTATAAGCCCAGATAGATTGGCATCCGGTATCCACTTTTTATTTCTTTGTTGAGGAGATTAGTATAAGTCCATAGAGTGGCCTCTGATATCCAGTTTTGTTTTAGGAGATTGGTATAAGTCCAGTGATTGGCATCCGGTATCCGCTTTTGTTGACTTTCTTCCTTTGCTTTGCTTGTTTGTTATTGCTCATTGCCTATTCCAAAGGACGCACTTGAGTCATCTTCTATATGATTTCAAGAGGTGAACCTTCTAAGAAGTTTTACACTCTATCTTCATCCATTCATCCCATTTTGTCCTAAACCTTTTCACACATTACTTTCAAAACTAGAGATAAATATTGTGCAAACATCTTCATGTTTTTAAATTAAAAACCTGGACCCCAAGTCCTTGACTTTTTTTCAAACTCCATTTCATAATACTTCTTTTGAATCAATCTTAATCATACTTTGACCCTCCTTTTGTGAATAATCATAATCAATTAACTTCACCCATTCAATGATTTTGTGGCTTTGTCCATTCTTGCTAAGTTTTCATACATTAGCCATAGGTTTGATTTATCCTAGTTGGTTGATGTCAATCTCACCTATTTGTCCTTAGTTGATTGAATTGTAAGTCTTCCTTGCTTATTATAGGGTTAACCCCTCACTAGCAAGTTGAAGCTGTTCTCACATGGTGGACTCGTTGTTTGTATAAGGTTGAGTTTTCTCCCGTGGATAACGTAAGACCTTAGGGCTTGTGTTTAAAATTGAATCCACTAACTTTTGGAAACCTTTTAGCCGAACTACGGCGTTTTGATCCTTACCTTTGATGGAAGGTACGTAGGCAACGGGTTCATCCGTTCGAACACAAAAATAATAAAATTGTATATTCTTTTCTCATCATCCCAATCATGTTTGCACAATAAATATTTCATAACAAATAACAATTTTATACAACAAGTGTGAAAAGGGCTCCCTAGGAGTACCTAGGACGTAGTGGGTGCCTAACACCTTCCCATTGCGTAATTTACCCCTTACCCAGACTCTCTGATCTTTTCATTAGTTTTCTACGCGTAAAACTTCTTAGGCTTTTGTTCGCTTTTTAGCCAGTCCTTTGGATAAATAAAAGTGCGGTGGCGACTCGAATTCATTGTATGCTTTGCTTATGGTTTAATCAATAAATCATATAGCGACGAATACACCGCTACAATGTGCATATGAATTGAATTATGAAAATGGTCTCGAAATGAGATTGCTTATGAATTTTAGCTTATGCAACGTGAATGCAAAGTAACCAACAAGAAAATAAAGAGTCTCATTGTAAGTTAGCCCAAGAGAAAGTCTTTTGTGTGCTAAAGTGACCTAAGCTAAACAAAGGATAATGGTCTTACAAACATGTCCCCCTAAGGTGGTGCCATGATGCCATTCTTACAACATGCATGTAAGTTACGGGTGAAAATCCAAGTGTTTACAAAGTATCGCAAAGAGTAAAGGAAGGTTTTCAAGCAAAGGTCCTAAGATGAAATCCTCTAAGTCCAAGTTGCTTAAGAGTTGAGTGAATATTTTTGGTCTTACCATTTTATCATGTTTTTGTTATTTTTAATGTATGATGATAATAAAATAAATAACAAGTAAATAAACATGCATGATGAGTTTGTACAATGATGATGATAATGAGTACTTGAATGTAAATTTACAAGGTAATGACATAAAAGTAAATCATAAGATAAAGAATGACAATATCACAATAATAATGGTTAGTGAATGTAAATGACATTTAAATAAATAACAAGTTAGTAGTACCAAAATCACAATAACAAAGGTTAATGATAAACAAAGTTAGTGAAGTATAATTAGTGGTTAGTAATATGTACAAAGTGAACATCTTGAGGACTATTTTTTATAGGTCAAAAAGACTCAAGATATGACACATTAAGGGATAGTTTATCATTGATGCAAAGTATTGAAGATGATTGAAAAGTCAACTAACAATAGATTTGTAATAAAGAAAGTTATACAACCTTAAGTCCATCTATCAATATTTTAAAAGATTATAATTTGTTCTCTTTATTTTTGTTTTTACTCCTCTTTTATTTAGCAAGATAGTAAGAGAGTAAATAGATTAGCATAATGTAAATAATATGGTTAGATAACAATAAACATAAACATAAACATAAACATAAAGTACTTGAAATAAAGTGAGCAATAAAATAAATTGCAAGGAGATAAAGTGCAATAATATAAATATTAGGAGTTAGTAGTTAGTGGTTAGTAGAATAACAATAATCAAATAGAATAACAAGTTAATGTAAAGAAAATGGTTTCATCTATGTATCAAATGACCCAAACATGGTTGAAATAGAGGTAACATATCAATGCCTCAAAGTATCATGAAGGATCTATTGATCAATCATTAATAGGTTTGAAACATTGAAGGTTTTATCCACTCTAAACAACCATAGCCATGATCTAATAGATCTCATCAACCAAATAAATGTGAAAACAATTCAATAATAAATAGCAAATGAAACAAAATACTAAGTTTGATTAAAGATGGTGGATAAAAGTAGCAAGATCAAGAAATCTCAAAAAAAGGTGTAGGCCAAAGTTAATCATTTTTTACAAGCTTGAGTCTAAAACCTCTCAAAAATTCAAACAAGAATAAACAACCAGTTTCAACACAAAAACAAAACCAAAAAGTTAACAAAGTTTAAGCTAAAATCATTACCAAAATGTTGGAAAATGGTAGGTTGAAATGGTGTTGAGCTTGGATATGAAGCAAGGGGTTCGAAATGAAAGTGTTTATGGTGGAAGTCTAGTGAAGGAGCTAAGTTATCACTGTTAGAGAGTAAGAAGTATGAAAGAGGACAAAAAAAATTGGTGGGGTGACTTTTTAGTGAAAAAGATTTTTTGTTTTGACCTAGGTTTGGAGAGGAGAGTGAATGGTACTTGGACAGAACTTTTTGGGGCTAAGAAGCATGAAAAATGAGGGGAAATAGTACCTCTATTTATAAGGAAAGTAGGTGGAAAAGGGGTCACCCAAAAAGCACTCTGTGTAAAAAACAGAGCTACTGCTATTGTCCACGCAAGTCTAATCGATTACCATGATTAGGATAATCGATTACACAGTCCAAAATGGTCTGGAAATCAATTTTTTGTCAGTGTAATCGATTACCATGATTAGGGTAATCGATTACACAGTCCAAAATGGCAAAAAAAACAATTTTTGGTATGGGTAATCGATTACCATGATTAGGGTAATCGATTACATAGTCCAAAATGGCAAAAAAAACAATTTTTTGCCTGGGTAATCAATTACCATGATTAGGGTAATCGATTACTCAGTCCAAATTTTTTTTTTTTAGAACTTTAACCGGATAACCCCAGTTTTTCCCGGGTGTAAACACCATGCCTTAAGTCCGTGTAATATGTATTTGGTTATGAAAGTTCAATGAAATTATGATGATGAAATAATGAAAGCATGTATGTGCAGTATGGCCATGGATCAGATGAAAATTGTATCGGGGTAGGGACAAAATTGGGGTATGACAACTGCCCCTATTTAATTACCTTGAACCAGAAAGTACGAATGACAACAGTCTTCGTACATTCACGGTGGAAGATAATTAAATACTTGAAAGACCCGAATTTTGTCCTTTGAAATGTAAGGAAGATATGCGGAAACAAAATGCAGTGCGAAATATAGTAAGAAAAGGTTATCGGAAGGTAAAATAAAGCAATCAAGACTCTCTGGGAATTATCAGAGCAACATCTTGGATGCCATGATCGAGATATTCCGACAATAGAACGATACTTCAATGGTATATAATACTTTTTTGAAAATTAGCAGAACATTGTTTTGAACAGAAACACAATATTCTCTGGGGATCAACGGAGCAGTTTCTTACATGATATAATCGAGATATTCCAACAAGTGAATGATACCTCAATCGTATCTAAGATTCTCCGAGGATAATAGAGCAGTATCTTGAAAACAAAAATGAGATTCTTCAAATGAATGAAGCAGTATCTCAAACAGACAAATGAGATTCTTCGGATAAATGAAGCAATATCTCATACAGTAAAAATGAGATTCTCTTTATCGAGTCGAAGCAGCATCTTATGTGACAAAATTAAGATATTCCAGCGAGGGAAGAATACCTTAACCGAATCTAAGACTCTCCTAGTATATTAGAGCAGTATCTCTAAAAGAATCTGAAATGAGACTCTTCATATTGATGAAGCAGCATCTCAAACAGTAAAAATGAGATTCTTTGTATCGAGTCGAAGCAGCATCTTATATGATAGAATCAAGATATTCCAGCAAGGGAAAAATACCTTAACCGAATCTAAGACTCTCCGAGGATATTAGAGCAATATCTCTAATCATATGAATGAGATTCTTCAAATGAATGAAGCAGTATCTCCAACAGTAAAAATGAGATTCTCTGTATCGAGTTGAAGCAACATCTTATATGATGGAATTAAGATATTCCAGCAAGGGAAAAATACCTTAATCGAATCTAAGACTCTCCGAGGATATTAGAGCAGTATCTCTAAAGAATCTGAAATGAGACTCTTCATATTGATGAAGCAACATCTCAAACAGTAAAAATGAGATTCTCTGTATCGAGTCGAAGCAGCATCTTATATGATAGAATTAAGATATTCCAGACAAAAGGAATGATATCTTAATTAAATCTAAGACTCTTCGAGGATACTAGAGTAATATCTCTAAAAATCTGAAATGAGACTCTTCATATTGATGAAGCAGCATCTCAAACAGCAAAAATGAGATTCTCTTTATCGAGTCGAAGCAGCATCTTATATGATAGAATTAAGATATTCCCGCAAGGGAAAGATACCTTAATTGAATCTAAGATTCTCCGAGGATACTTAAAGCAATATCTTGAAAAGAATCTGAAATGAGACTCTTCATATTGATGAAGCAGCATCTCGAATAGTAAAAATGAGATTCTTTGTATCGAGTCGAAGCAGCATCTTATATGATAGAATTAAGATATTCCAGACAAAAGGAATGATGTCTTAATTAAATCTAAGACTCTTCGAGGATACTAGAGTAATATCTCTAAAAATCTGAAATGAGACTCTTCATATTGATGAAGCAACATCTCAAACAACAAAAATGAGATTCTCTGTATCGAGTCGAAGCAGTGTCTTATATGATAGAATTAAGATATTCCAGCAAGGGAAAGATACCTTAATTGAATCTAAGATTCTCCAAGGATACTTAGAGTAGTATCTTGAAAATAAAAATGAGATTCTTTAAATGAATGAAGCAGTATCTCAAACATAGAAATGAGATTCTTCAGATAAATGAAGCAGTATCTCGAATATTCGTCTGTTAGGGGAATTTTAAGAAAAGACTCCTTTTGAGGGAGACATTCTGGAAATGCTCGCAGGGGAAAAAGCTCATAAGATACTTTTTAGGGTAACCTCTTCTTGGGGAGCGATGATTGTAAAGAAAATTGTTGGGAATATCATTATTAATCATAAAGTCGAAAAAATGACTTACTGAGATATAATCCCACGAGCATATGCAGGGTAATAACTTCGTTTGGAATGAGGAATGTCCAAGATATACATGAATGACCTTGGATCCTGACATTTTATATTTGATTTTTGTATGATGTCCCACTTTAGGTGGGATTTCCATGCATGGGATGTATGCAAATATGCAATTTGCTAGGGATATTTGGCTGTGCGTGTAGGAATGTGAATGACTTTTTTTATTTTTGTTGAACTTCCCATTTTATGGGAGTGTTATACATGAGTATGCTGATGATTGATATGACCGTGTTTTTTAATTTTTCTGTTCGGTAGGAAAACCATTTACGAATGATTTATATGATGCATGTTAGAGTGAAAATGGGTAATTGGACATGCCCCGGTTAAGACGTTTTTTGCTTTGGGGTATGGTGCCAAAGGTGTGGACTTTTGTTATTGGGGTGTGATGCCAATAGTGTGGACTTCTGTTATTGGGGCGATCCAGGTTACTGAAAGGTTCAGACCTCTCAACACGCGATACTCCATCCATGATTTACCAATGTTTCTGCTGGAAATGTGATGGAGCCTTGCCCTGGTCTGGCTATACCATGAGTACATTTATGAGTGGTATGAATTAGTAGTTGAAAGGAGCATAACTATCTGCAATCAGTCCTACACCTTTATGAAAAATAAGAATGAATCTTGGAGACTAAAGGATTTGCCCGCTTACTGTTTCAAAAGCAACTTTACCACTTTATTCAAACATGTGTTTTATTTTCTCCCATAATTTTTTAAAAGTGATATTTATCAAAAATAAAAGGGTAGTTTGCAAACAAACAAATAAAATACAAAAAAAATAATTTGGGCACATTTTTGTAGAGAAGATTTCTCTTTTATTGATTTGACCCTTAAATGGGCGATTGTACATAAAGATGAAATTCCTTAATGAGGTAATTGATGTGCATAGAAACAAAATGGCAATGAAAATTGAGTCCTTGTCGAGTTTCCACACTGCTATGATCCTTATGTCTTTGATAATCCGAGCACGTTGCTTTTGAAAAGTGAGGTAAGTTGATTCTTTGTCTTCGAGGATACGTCAGATATCTATAAGTACAACTTTTTGCCTTGGAATTAATCCCTAACTTTTGCCTGGACCGTCCTTTCGGGTTTTCGATCCACCGGGATACCCATTTTTGCCTGAGTCGCCCTTTCGGGTTTTCAACTCAGCGGGTCAAATTCTTTTATTCTCATCCCTAATTTTTGCCTGGATCGCCTTTTCGGGTTTTCGATCCACCGGGATAGCCATTTTTTTCTAAATCGCCCTTTTAGGTTTTTGATTTAGTGGCTTTTATTATTCCACTTTTTTAGGCGAAGTACTTTTTAACAACATCAGTGTTGGTGGGAAGCGACAACTCATCACCGTCCATAGTTGTTAGAATTAGAGCACCTCCGGAAAAGGCTCTAACCACCACAAACGGACCTTCATAATTTGGTGTCCATTTCCCTCTGGAGTCCTTGTGAATAGGCAAGATTTTCTTCAGCACTAAATCCCCCTCTTGAAACACCCTGGGACAAACTTTCTTGTCAAACGCCTTCTTAAGACGCCTCTGATAGAGCTGACCGTGACCTAACGCCTTCAAGCATTTCTCCTCAATAAGGTTGAGCTCGTCATACCTCGATTGAACTCATTTTTCCTCGTCTAGCTTAGCCTCCATCAAGACTCTCATCGAGGGGATCTCTACTTCTATAGGGAGAACTGCTTCCATATCGTATACCAAGGAATAAGGGGTTTCCCCTGTTGAAGTTCGTACCGACGTGCGATAACCATGTAATGCAAAAGGAAACATCTCATGCCAATCCTTGTACGTAACAACCATCTTTTGGATTATTTTCTTGATATTTTTATTTGCAGCTTCAACAACCCCATTCTTCTTAGGTCGATAGGGTGATGAGTTGTGGTGCTCGATCTTGAATGTTGCGCATAACTCATCAATGGTCTTGTCGTTGAGATTGGACCCATTATCAGTGATGATTTTGTTGGGAATCCCATATCAATATATGATGTTATTTTTCAAGAAACGGGCGACTAGGTGCTTTGTGACATTCGCATTTGGTAAAGTAATCTATGGCCACCAAGATAAATTTGTGTCCATTTGACGCTTTGGGTTCTATCATTCCAATCATGTCGATGCCCCACATAGAGAAAGGCCAAGGTGATGCTATGACATTCAGCGGGGTAGGCGGTAAATGTATTTTGTCAGCATAGATTTGGCACTTGTGGCATGTTCTGGTGTAATGATAACAGTCAGTTTCCATCGTCAACCAGTAGTAACCTGCCCTTAGAATTTTCTTTGCCATGGCTTGCCCATTGGCGTGCGTATCGAAAGACCCTTCGTGTATGTCCCTCATAAGCTAACCTGCTTCATTTTTGTCCACACACCTCAACAAAACCATGTCATAGTTTTTCTTATACAATACCTCTCCATTCAAAAGGAATTTTGATGCCAACCTCTGGAGGGTTCTTTTGTCAAGGCTGGAAGCCTCTGCCGGATATTCCCGCTTCTCCAGATACTGTTTGATATCAAAGAACCAGGGTTTACCATCTGGCTCTTCCGCTGTCGTTAGGCAATGAGAAGGTTCATCAAAACGCCTAATTTCAATATGAGGCTGATAGTTGGGCCATATCAATTTGTACATGGAAGCCAAAGTTGCTAAGGCATCTGCCATCTGATTCTCTTCTCGAGGAATATGAGAGAAAGTGATTTCGTCGAATTTTGGGAGTAGCTTCAGCATGTAATCCCGGTATGAAATTAGGTTAGCATGTCTTGTTTCCCAATCGCCTTTGATCTGATGTATGACTAGAGCGGAGTCCCCGAATACTTCTAGTATCTTGATCTTCAACTCAATAGCTTCTTCCAACCCTAGTATGCAAGCTTCATACTCGGCCATGCTGTTTGTGCAGGTAAAATAAAGCTTTGCGGTGAATGGTAGATGGAAATTCTTGGGAGACATCAGCACTGCCATAATTCCATGGCCTATTGCATTTGAGGCACCATCAAACATGAGCGTCCAGACTGCTTTTGGCTCAAGACTTTCCTCTAGTTCGGAGTCTTCAACATCCTTAACAGCCATGATGTTCTCATCTAGGAAGTCGAACTTCAAAGATTGGTAATCCTCCAGTGGTTGGTGAGCAAGATGGTCTGCTAATATGCTTCCTTTAATCGCCTTTTGCGTAACATATTGGATATCATATTCTGACAACAATATCTGCCATCGGGAAATTCTACCAGTGAGAGTTGGTTTCTCGAATATGTACTTGATGGGATCCATTTTAGATACCAACCAAGTCGTATGAGTTAGCATGTACTGCCTGAGACGCTTAGCGGTCCATGCGAGTGCACAATAAGTCTTTTCAAGTAATGAATATCTGGTCTCACAATTATTAAATTTCTTGCTCAGATAATAGATGGCATACTCTTTTTTACCAATCTTATCTTGTTATCCCAATAAACAACCCATGGACTCGTCGAGCACGGTTAGATACATGATGAGAGGTCTCCCTTCTGTAGGGGGCATCGGAATCGGTGGCTCTTGCAAGTATTCTTTGATTTTATCGAAGGATATTTGGCAGTCATCGTTCCACTCCAGGCCTTGATTCTTCCTCAAGAGCTTGAATATTGGTTTACATGTCACAGTAAGGTGAGAGATAAACCTGGCGATGTAATTTAGTCTCCCCAAAAAACCACGAACCTCTTTTTCAGTCTTTGGTGCAGGCATGTTCTGAATGGCTCGAACCTTGTCAAGATCTACTTCAATTCCCTTTTTGCTTACAATAAAGCCTAAAAGCTTCCCAGATCGAACCCCAAATTTGCATTTATTAGGATTAAGTCTCAACCTAAACTTCCTCAAATGAGCGAATAGTTTTCCCAGGTTGGTGATGTGTTCTTCTTCTGTCTGGGACTTGGCAATCATGTCATCGACATACACCTCAATCTCTTCATGAATCATGTCGTGAAAGAGAGTCACCATGGCACGTTGATATGTTTCCCCAACGTTTTTTAATCCAAACGACATTACTTTGTAACAAAAGGTGCCCCAATGAGTAATGAACGTGGTCTTCTCCATGTCCTCGGGATCCATTTTAATTTGGTTGTATCCAGAGAAACCATCCATAAAGGAAAACACGGAGAATTGAGTTGTGTTATCCATCAATACATCAATGTGAGGTAATGGGAAATCGTCTTTGTGACTGGCTCTGTTTAAGTCTCGGTAGTCTACACACATGTGAAGTTTTCCATCTTTCTTCGGTACTGGTACAATGTTAGCAACCCATTGTGGGTACTTAGTGAGGAACTTCTGTCTACTAACACTCTTGCCAGTATAGTATCTATGCATTTCAAGGAGATATAGAGGGCCTTGTTATGGTTCTTTCCCTCGATTGGTAGTTCATCATCATTAAAACCCAAGAAATTCCCAGTGGTCACACAAGCTATCACATCATCAAAATATTCTATTGTTATATCCTTCATAATATGAGTGTCGCTCAATACCTTCAACAATGAATTCATGTGTGCTTCTGAGTTGAGTAGTAGAGATAACATGGAAATTTTGGAAGGTGTTTGGTTTAGCTGGTCCACCACCTTATAATCGCTCTTCTTGATTATTCTCAAAAACTCCTCAGCCTCCTCACGAGTGACAAAAACTTTAGGAGACAGGTGCATGTCTTGCATTCCTTGATTAGGGATGGGGATCTGGACAACAACCTCCTTCCCTTTAGCTCTTTCAGAAGTATCAACAGTTCTTGAGGCAAACACTCAGCCACTACGTGTCATTCCTTTTGGCCCCATAATTGAAGTGACATTTGGTTCGTTGATCATCAAAGGTTGATCTTCCTGCCCCTGCTTAAAAGCTCTGGGCTGATATATCCACGGGACTGCCTTCTCATCTTTATATTCGAATGGTGTCGGGAACTCTATCACCAACGGGCTTATAGGTATTTCTACTTTAACCTTATCATAGGGGATGTCCACCACGGCTATCTCTTCCTGGCGCTTGCTCTTGACGCGGAAATTTATCTGTAACTCGCCTTGATCCAGCATTTGTTGTATAAAATTCCTCAACCCTTCATTATTCTCTTCCTCAACCAACTCTTCCGGGATCATACCACTCTTCAACAATTGTGCTCCTATCATGGTGATAGGGATTTGAATCTCTTCAACCTTACGAATCAATTTTCCTTGATCACTCTCCTCAATGGAACTGACGGAAGTATCCTTATGCGTCAGCATAGGGTTGGTGTTCATGTTCGGGCGTCTCAGAGTGAATGAGACAGCTTTCGCTTCGATCAAGTCTTGTACCCGATTTTGAAATGCAAAGCAATTCTCCAAGGTATGACCAGGTGCTCCCATGTGAAACTTTTGGGGGCTAAGAAGCATGAAAAATGAGGGGAAATAATACCTCTATTTATAGGGAAAGTAGGTGGAAAAGGGGGTGACCCAAAAAACACTATGTGTAAAAAACAGAGCCACTGTTGCTGTCCACGCAGGTGAAATCGATTACCATGATTAGGGTAATCGATTACAAAGTCAAAATGGCCTGGAAATCAATTTTTTGTCTGTGTAATTGATTACCATGATTAGGGTAATCGATTACACAATCCAAAATGGCCAAAAAATCAAATTTTGGTTTGGGTAATCGATTACCATGATTAGGGTAATCGATTACACAGTCCAAAATGGCCAAAAATACAATTTTTGGCCTAGGTAATCGATTACCATGATTAGGGTAATCGATTACTCAGTCCAATTTTTTTTTTAGAACTTTAACCGGATAACCCCAATTTGTCCCGGGTGTAAACACCATGCCTTGAGTCCGTGTAATATGTATTTGGTTATGAAAGTTCATTGAATTTATGATGATGAAATAATGAAAGCATGTATGTGCAGTATGACCATGGATCAGATGAAAATTGTATCGGGGTAGGGACAAAATTGGGGTATGACAGCTTCTTATAAGCATCTCTTTCTACCTTAGGTGCAGGACTAGGAGGTTCCTCTTCAGGAACAGGTTTCTCTAAGACATACAACTTTTTTATCATGTTTGAGGATAATCCTCAGATTTCGGTGCCAATCTAGAAAATTTGTCCCAGACAATTTTTCCTTATCAAGGATTGATCGCAAAATGTTGTTAGAGGTATTTGTTGTCATGGCAATCTACATGAAAAATAATGAAAATATAAGTATCACTAAAATAACATATTTAATTAGGCCTTTAATTAAATATGCTCCCACTATTTTACTCATAACAAATGACCCTCGCCATTTGATTCGGAAAATCCCGTTGGAAGATTTTCTAGTGGGTCGAGATCCACGTTTCACTTTGTTTTAAGTCTTCGTAGGCGGATTATAAAAAGGTTATTTAGGTATGAACTCCTTCCAATTGTATCTAATACAACTCTCGAATATTTTAGTTGGGTGAATAACTCCTTATTCTAATCCATCATATGGATCATTTCCAACTCTTGCTTCTCAACATATATAATCTTATTATAATTTGTTTAGTTAAGTTTGATCCATTGTTTTCGCAATTAGATATTTCAATTATCCCATTGCACCTTACTAATATAGAACATGCACCTCGCGTAGGCGAAACCTACATTATTCGATACTAGTCTTGATGAGTGCTAAAACTTGGAAAGCATAAACTTAATATTTAATTTGAGGCAAAAAATTTGCAATTATTCTAATCTCACCGGCTTATTTATCATATAAATCGTCTCTCACATGCATCAACATATATTCACATGCATCAACATACATACAAAATGAAACAGTTATGGCCCCTAGCGCAATTGTTCTCCCAAGCCAATGAGAGAACCTAAGCTAACGTAATAATGATCTAAGCTTCTCCAAGCAAGATCTTCAAGGTTGTCCTCCTTTGATATTATATTCTTCTCTTTATTTATAATATTAAATTACATAAAATAAATTCGTTTTACATACGAGGGAGTGAGATGAGAAAAGAAGTTACATTAAGAGATTAAAAGAGAGGCACGACACGTAGGTCGTATTTTAAAATCCCAAAACAAAATAAAGGAAAACTAAGGCCATTACCGATCACCACAATACAATAATAATAAACACATTATTATTATTATTATTAATTTAAATTCTTTTAATTAAATAAATCAAATTAAATTTCGGCGATTGATCACACTATACAGAGTTAGTCGGGGGTTCCGTTGTCCGGTCAGTGGACGGTGGTTCCAGGGGCAGCGCCCCGACGCAAAATTTTAATGAACAATTCATTTGATATCGACGTCGATTTTTTCATCAACACTTGATACTTTAAAGCACAACTCTTGCACAGTCACAACCCTAATCGCATAACTCTTTGGCAATACAACCCTTGTGCCGTCATTAACCCTAATGCACCAATTTAATACCGTCAAACACACCTCGATTGTTAATTCAGTATGAATGATCAGCACATCATTGCTTCACCATACATTTGTCGGATTCCGAAGCAAATGATCATTGATCGCTTAAAGGAAAATAACCATTAAGTGTTTGAATGAACGAAAGAGAAACAATATATCATATATACCGTATTTTGCATCAGAGTTACTTATATCATATATATATATAACTTGATCGATCTCAATTGTGTAACCTATGGACTATCGATGTATCGCTCCTTCACCATACTAACGTTGGATTTCGAAGCATAGTCAACATCAATCATCCAAATCGTACACACATGATGCCAAATTTAATTACTCGTTTATTCTTTGATTCATTATGTATTTTAATCATATTAATACAGAAAATACAGAAAATAAATAGCTATCAGATGCATGGTTTCATAAGTGGCTCTGATACCACTAAAGGAGAATAGCGATCCAAAACGCAACGGAAATTAAAAAATTCTCCTTTAGTGATCCTTACGAATGGGCATTATTAGTGATAGAATCGTTACCTCTTGTGGCGATTGAAACCCTTGATGCAAATCAAAAGAGTGATCATGAACCTTGAATGGTGACAATGCCTCTACACAGTCCACACGAACGGATTCCTTCAGTCTCAGTGCTAGCTGCTACGAGTGAAGGCTTTGAGTGTGAGAGAGAGAGAGAGAAACGAAATTTTCATCTGAACAAATGCTTCTGCACAAGGGCTATATTTATAGAACCACTTGTGTGGGATGTAATCTAAAAAGCCCACTTAAGTGTATGTGGCCCATATATTATGATATACCAAAATCACTTAAGCATGTGGTACCTTACCATACTTCATATTCTACTTAAGTGCACCGTACCTTACGATGTTCTACAATTCACTTAAGTGCACTGTACCTTACGGTATTCCTTATTTACTCTATCTCTCATGAATCCTTCCTTTTTATGTGTGACCCGGTAGGTTTTTGCGGCATTGGCAATTATATTGAATCACGTATTTAACATAATAAATAGTGAGTGGTATCTAGCAACACATCATTCCTACCCAAGACACGAAAATGCCATATGATTTGACAAATCCTTTTGTGTAATACTTATGTGTACAATTACCATTTTGCCCTTATGTCTATAATTAACACAAGGCATAGAATGTGTCATCCTTGTCCAGTTCAATATTATGCCCATAGACATTTATCCTATTACGCAGGATGAGAAAATTCCATCTAGGTCACTCATGTCCCTCAGCATGCTTCGTGGAGTATCCATCAACTCTCTTTATGGTCATCCAGTTATGGACAATGTTTGATCAGCAATAAGACACTCAACTCTACATCTAGGGTCCATAGTGGTTTCAGGTCAAAGGGTGGTATACACCATTATCAACATGAGAATACTTATGACACTTTGCATAACATTATATACAGTTTTCTCATAACGGGTCATTCCAGTATAAATATTACTCCTAATATTCATACCTATGTTTAAGACTTGATAACTCCTTATCCATGATCCATGAGATGTGATCATCAGTCTATATACATAATAGTCTTAATGCTCTAATGTTATCCTACTTCATAACAAAGCTCGAGTACGGATACTTTAAGAATAATATCCTTATGTATAATGGGATCTCATGATTAAGTCACACTTGATACATTAAACGGACTAGCTATTCGCGGGACTTTATTAAACAAACATAATAAATAAAAAGCCTTTTATTATTAATAAATAATTCGATACAAGTACCAAAACTATTGGCCTCTAGGGTTTACACCATAAGTTGTGACATCTTCTACTTCTGTTGGAAATACCTGACCGAACACACGACCGCTACGGGTCCCCTTCGCAATATCTACCATATTCACCATTGAGTCTACAATTGGTAGAGGAACCTCTTGACCATTCTCAATCATAGTGGCGTTGTATTGATATGGCACAACTTTAATGGATTCATACGTAACAGGGCCCGCTAACCTTATAACCAACGACGGTACCAATTTATTAACATTATTATTATTGCTACTATCAAACTGGATAACTACCCGCTCAGGGGTCTTGAATAAAGGCACAATCATATTCACATCATCTATATCCCTCGACTGTTGAATATGAATTACATTCTCATCCATCAACTTCTGGTTATCCCTCTTGACAACCATACACCCACGGGGGTTCACGCTATAGATTACACAACCATCATGGTCATGTTCACAATCATTGATCAATCACAAGATTCTATGCATTTCCACCAACGACCTACGGATACGTCACACATCGAATACTCGGAAATTCCCTGGACAGTCGTCCACCATATTAACAGTAGCATTACCATGAGCAGGAAATGGATTAACTTTCATGTTCGGTGCTCTATCCTCAAAGGACACCATACCACTCTTCACAAGTTTCTAGACCTCACATTTCAATGAATAGCAGTTCTCTATGTCATGGCCAGGGGCTCCCTGGAGAAAAGCACAATGAAATTTAGGTTTGAACCACCATGGTAGTGGCTTAGGAATTTGCGGAGGATTTCTTGGTTGAATAAGGTTCTTGAGAACCAATGATGGGTACAATTCTTCATATGACATAGGAATAGTATCAACGAAGACCTTCTCCCTCTCAATGTTATTAATGATGATTACTGTTATTGTTGTAGTTGGTTCTTTGTTGTGGTTGTCGTTGATGTTGTTGTTGCTGAATTGGAACTGATTCATTAGAATTGCTGCAAAATGCAGGAATTACTGAGGAAACTTGATGTTGATGTTGATGAGGTTGAGAACTTTTTCTGACATGTAGCCTCCTCTGCCTCCCTACTGACACTGAGTTAGTCCCTCATTCCTTCCTCTTGGAGAAACTCCCACCATACTTCTTGCTGGATGATGCTTCTTCTTTTGACAAGTGTCCTTTATAGACTCTTTCTTCAAGCCTCATCCCCATATTTACCATTTCGGTATAGTCATTGGGGCACCTGCAATGATACGTTCGTATTAAAATGAACTTAACATTTTCAAGAAGATTTTCGTCATTTCCTTCTCCTTAAGAGGTGGACTTATCTAGGCAGCAAGCTCTCTCCATCTCTGAGCATACTCTTTGAATGTCTCCTTATCTTTCTGAGACATAGACCTCAACTGGTCTCTATCAGGTGCCATATCCATGTTCTACTTATACTACTTGACAAAGGCCTCACCTAAGTCGTTGAAAGTACGAACGCTTGCATTGTCCAAACCCATATACCATCTTAAAGCATCTCCAGTCAAACTGTCTTGGAAATAGTGAATCAGTAAGTGATCAATATCAGTCTGAGTAGACATTTTTTTGGAATACATCACAAGACGACTTAGCGGCCAAGTGTTCCCTTTATACTTTTCAAAGTCGGGGACCTTGAACTTCATCGAGATCTTAATATTGGGGACCAAGCTAAGTTCATCCACACTCTTCCCAAACAAATCTTTTCCTCTTAGAGTCTTCAACTCTTTGTGCAGTTCTAGGAATTGATCTTTCATCTCATCCATCTTCTCATACACATCTGAACCCTTGAACGGCTCAGAGTGGAAGATAGTGTCCTCAACACGAGGAAAAGTGTGAACACCAGAAGGGGGAACTGACATGACCGGACTAGATGCCAACAGAGAAACAAAGTTGAGCGCATACCCTTTTGGCATAAAGTTTGATGGCATTCCCTAAGGGAATCCACCAAGCATAGAGGGAATAAATTGACTGGAAGCAACGGGAACAATTGAGGTAGCCACCTCACAAATAACAGTCCTCTGAGGAGGAGGAGTTGCAGGAGTTGGGGATGATTGGTTTTATGCAGCAATAACAAATTCCATCAGCACCGTTAATCTGGCGATCTCATCCTTCAGCTCTCAATTCTCTTGCTCTAGATTCTCCATTATCCTTGGTTGATTAGCACGAGTGTTATAACGGTGAGTTGGCTTGGCTGATGCATAAAAGAAGAACTGATAAGACATCTGGCGGAAGAAAACCTGTTATGCAAATGATGCATGAAAGGCAATGTTTTTTATTTGTTTTTAATTTCAAGGAACATATGAAGTTCTATTTGCAAATATATAATAATAACAATTTGATTAACCATAAAATCTTTTCTTGTTCATAAAATTTGGAAGGATTACACTGAGTATAATTTCAGAAACCAAGGTACAAATACAAGATAAAAGGAAGCTATCATCCTAAGGATCCCTTAGCAACTGTACCAGATGACTTGGCTGTGGGTGCATACTTCCTTCGGATGCGTCGAATCTCGGACTCAAAGGATGTCTCTATCTGAGCCTTCTCAAGGACAAGCTAATCCAATATCTTTTTCCAACCACCGGAAGGCTGAGGCATACTAGAGGAAGATAAACCCTCTGGCTCTCTCTATATCTTTATTGCTCGGTCTTCAAGAATCTCAATAAGCGTATCCTTATCTTTCGACTCAAGATGCAACTCCTCATGCTTTCGGCTTAAAGCGTGGAACCGCTCTTCCCACATGTCTTCCTCTGCTACATCTTGGCAAGTGCGTCTTCCAACTCCTCTACATCTTGGTTAGGGAGAGTTAATGGCTCAGCCACAACCAAATACATAGGTCTTTCACATGCGTACGACATCTTCAACTTTAAAGATCTCTTCTTCACCCAAGTAGTGTAAGCTTCCAAAGCTACACAGTTGCACGGGCCAAGCTCAGATCTTCCTTTCCTAAGCATATTATGCCAAGCATGTATCATCATTTTCTTCAAGTGTTGGGTATCTTTACCCTCTTGATAGAAGATCCCTTCTAACTGAGTGTTATTAGGTTTATCTCTCAAGGGGAACCCAAGTTGACGAAGAGCCAAAGCAGGATTGTAGTTGATTCCTCCTTGTGTACCAATGAGAGGCACATTAGAGAACTCACCACAATTGTCAATAATATCCAAGCTACTCAATGCAGAATCATACCAAACAATATCATCATTAGTGAGAGACATAAGTCTCTGAGACCACAGTAGACACTGCTTATTCTCCAAGAAAGCAGGCGCCTGAGGCAAGTGCGAAATAAACCACTTGTATGGAAGAGGATCACATCACACAATAGTCCCACCACCTTTAGAATTCCTCAAATGCAAAGAGAAATACATGTCACCCAATAGAGTAGGAACATGGTTCCCAATCAAGAATATTCTAATGGCGTTAACATCAATAAAATCGTCAATGTTAGGGAACAAGGTTAAACCATAAATGAGAAATACAAAGATGGCTTCAAAAACATCCATACTACCGGCTTGAGCAAAGACAATAGCTTTACAAACGAGGAACTCAGAAGTCAACTGAATAATACCTCATTTCTTCACCAAATGAGCATCAATCTCAAATTTCTTTAGATGGAGAGCTTCAGCTATGATATGAGATCTGGGAATCTCCTCCAATCCACTAAAAGGCACTTTGTCAGATATGGGTATACCCAAGAGATGAGCATACTCCTCCAGTGTAGGCACAAGCTGATAATCAAGAAAAGTGAAGCACCGGTAGAGAGGATCATAAAACTGAACCAAAACACTCAGAAGTCCTTCAACCACATCACCAGATAACATAGACAAAAGCTTCCCATGACGTTGCTTGAAGGCCAAGGGATCAAGTACAAAGGATGACAACTTCCTTAGCTCTTTCAAATCGGGACATTTGAAACTGTACTTCTTAGTGTTCCTTTGTCCATAATCCATGGTTTGAAAATATTTGCAAATGAGACCTTAGTTCCTTGAAGTTTACTTTTCTGTGATGAATGTTATGATGCGCATGTATGCATGAATGCAACAATCACACGCAAGGGATCACACACAAGGCAAACACAAGCAAAGGTCAATCAATGGATCAAGTCATCATTAAGATCAATCATCCATTTTGGTGGATTATCATTTTCACCTTATCAACACCCAAGTTCCATTGATATTGACAAGACTTGATCGGATCAACCAAGAATCAAAGGGTTTGTTATAAGTCACGAGCATGGAGTCAGGTTAAGAACCATCCTAAAGTAGTGTACTAAGGATAAAAACTTGTAGATCATGTTCTAAAATAGTTCCCAGAATCTTAATCCCATCTATTAAATATTATAGGTTAGGATGACTGACTCATCAACCCGTAATATTCTCAAGAGAAACTCGTCTGAGTGTAGTATCACGTAATAACTGTTATCAGGTCTACACTTGAACAGCCTCTTCACTACGTCCTAAATAGGCCAAGTTGGGTTAAATGTTCTACACTCCTCAGCTTCTCGGACCCAAAATCAGAGAAAGTAATGCCTAACCACAAATAACTTGTGTGACATTAGTAACTTCAAAAGGGTCTCCACTAAGTAGATAGGTCTCAAACCAACTTGTTAAGGACTACTCCGCACAAGTTGAACATGACTATACCATCCTCCTATCTTAATTTCACTAAAGTTCGGGTTAGAACTTATCTCACCACTCAGAGATCACAAAGCACAACAGACAGATTATATCACATAAAAAAATATAAACATCAAATATAGAAATCTATACACATAAAAAAGTAGGCTAAACCCACTGAGGACTACTCCTCAACAGAGTCGCCACTTGACTTTTGTAGCGGTAAATTCATGACCATCAAGTTATGGATAAACTTGACGACAATAAAACCAGAGTCACCACCGCACCTTTATTATTTCCAAAGGAAAAGGGAAAAGTACGAACAAAACCCAAATATAAGAAGTTTTCAAATCAAAACTAATAAAATTCCAGAGATTATAGGTAAGGGGGTTGGTTACACAGAGGGAAGGTGTTAACACCCAAAGTGTCCTAGGTGCTCCTAGGGATCCCTTTTTTATGTGTGTATGTGTTTTTGGTATAAAAGATGTTTGGTAAAAATAGAGTGTGGGGATGAGAAAATAATTTATTAATTATATTTTTGTGTTTCACAAGACCTTCGGTCTTGTGCCTACGTACCAACATAAAAATGAGGAATCAAAAGCTCGTAGTTCGTGGTAAAAAATTCAAAGTTGGTGAATTGCTTTTAACAAAATTTTAAATGAAAAGGAACAAAGGGCCACAAGTTGGAATGAAGTTGTTAGTTCTTTTTTTCTTTTTTTGAAATTTTAAGTCAATATGATTAAGTTTATTTATAAGCTTAATTTAAGAAAAGAGTTTGAAAATTCAATGGCATAAGGCCAAAGTTTCTTATCATTAAAACAAAGTCTAAGTTTAAAATCACAAGCAGAGAAGTTTCTAAAAAGGGGGAGAGATTTTGATATTTAAGAAGTGGGAGGAGATGAAGAGACTACCCTAATCACAAATTTAAAAGTTAAGAGTTGAAAAGAGCTGACCAATGTGATGCAATCCAACAGACAAGAATGTCATATAGAAATCCATTTTCCTTTGGACTTTAATCAAGCAATGATCAATAAGCAATGAACACTATCCAGACATCATGAGGATTGTAGCATCAAAAAAAGATAGACACATCCAAGCAAGCAATTTCCATAACTAGCAGGCTTCTTTGTCTTTAAGTGTCTCAGATAAAATATTCCTTGATCAACTCAAAGCAAAGGATCAGACACAAGGTCAAAATAACAATTAGCACAAAGATAGAGTAACAGATGAATTAAAACAAGATCCAAGGTGATGCGTGCTTTTCGCAAGTATACGAACACGTCAGAGTAATATAAAAGATTATCGAATCCACAAAGACCAAGTGTCAATCTATCGTTATCTGTCGTTATGGTGTTTATCAAAGGCAATCGAAATAAGTGTTTTTGTAGTGTGCAATGAAAAGTAAAATGTTGAAATAGATTTATAATTGATAAAGACAGGATCGAATGTAACTCACGTAATCAATGGATAATCCAAGTACTTGCTAATAGAGCTACTTATGGGCAATGTTTCCTACTTTGGAAAGAACTAATTTAACAGGAACTGTCGCTTTCGCGTATTCAGAACCGAGTTGTACTCCCTTATCAAACCCTCTTATTATCACTTATAAAAAGGCGCGCATTGCGTTAGAGTAGTAAACCTATTTTTAAGAAATATAGTTTCTTGACTAAGTTGAAAAGTATTATAACCTGGATTTCTTAACCAAAAGAGGTTCTTACGAACCAGACTCTAAACTTATAAACGCGTCCGAAAATAGTTTTAAAATCTCTTTTCTTCTTAATGTTAAAATCTCCCAATGAACTAAACAAAGCGCTTTCGCTGTTTTTGAAATAGTTAAAAACAATTAAGTTTAAAAAGACGTTGGATGGCTTTCGATCTTACCCAACGGAATTGAAGTGCGGGAAAACTTAAGTTGAAAGTTAAAATAGCCCTTAAGTGCTTCTACGAACAATTGTACGGATTATCGGTTCAATTACGATCCTTACATTCTAACCTTATAAATTTAGTTAGACATGGTAAAGTAAAAGTGCATTAAAATAAATAAAAGTAGTGCGAGTGCGGAAAGTAAATAATTTAAAGCGAGTGCGAGGAAATAAATAAAAGTAAAGAGAGTGCGAGGAAATAAATAATTTAAAGCGAGTGCGAGGAAATAAATAAAAGTAAAGCGAGTGCGAGAAATAAATAAAGTAAAGCGAGTGCGGGAAAATAAATAAAGTAAAGCGAGTGCGAGGAAATAAATAAAGTAAAGCGAGTGCGAGGAAATAAATAAAGTAAAGTGAGTGCGGGAAAATAAATAAGATAAAGACAAGTAATAAAAACCTGCTCCAATCGGAGGGTTGAATAAATTGCAAAGTGGAAATGAAAATAGAGGCAGGATTAACTTACTTCCAAAGTGCTCCAAACTCGATTACAAACTCTATCACAGACTCGATTACACAATTGTGGTAACACTCCAATGCGAAGCGATTACCACTTTAAAATACTGAATATATGCCTAAGTGAAACAAAGTTGTTCTGAGTTTGCCTCTGCTCTAAGTTTGGATGATTGTAAAAGTGAATTCGCGTTTCTATTTATAAGCAAGTAAAAAGGTGGAAATGACTTGGATGCCCTTCAACTTGAAAATAGGAGGGAACCGTTTTTCCTCTTGTGGCGACCGCCACAAGGCCATGGCGCCCGCCACAAGGCCAAAGTGAGGCGCCTTAGTGGATGTAGTGGGGAAACGTGGGAGTTGAGGGAAGTTGAGTTTGACACGTCATGGCTTGGTCTGTGGCGCCCGCCATTGGGTAGGCCATAAGCACAAAATGCTGAATTTTAGGGTTTTTAGCCCTTTTTCGCTCCTTTTCTCGATCGGGGCTCCGATTAAAGTAAAAACCTGAAAACAAAGGAAAACATAGTAATAACACAACAAAATGATAATAAAACAGCTAGAATGCATGTGAAATCGGAGTCGAAAATACGTAAATTTTAGTGTGATCAAACTCTCCCACACTTAAACCTTTGCTTGTCCTCAAGCAAAACATTATAAAGCTCATAAAAGAAAAACTGGTGTAAACGAGTGCTTCTGGTAAAAATTCTAAGTTCAAGTCGGGATGCAGTGATAGGTACTAACTGAGTGAACTAAGGGTATCATGATGACACTAATCCGCAAATACGGACATAAACTTCATTCCTATATAAACCAACCCATATTATCCCACAATACCTAGGCCTGCCTCTTCATCTCTTTTTGTGTCCTTTTCATTCAGGTACAATCACATTAAGCCCGTTATCCGTACATGCTTCATTGTAGAGTGGCCTGTTAGTGATTATGATCTGAGCATGGGTTTTCTGGCACATAAATATGTGTAAACCCTTTTATTGGACCCAACTGTAGTTGTGGGGGATCGGATCATAATCCGCCCTACCGAGTTCAGTGCCAGATACCTCTGAACCAACCAACAGTGGGTACTTCTTTTGTTTTTCTTTTTCTTTTTTCTTTTTGTAGCAATTTTTTTTACAATTCTTTGGTTTAAATGACTTTGTGAGGGTCACCTATACCGGAGTTGCCTTTTTTGCTTTCTTTTTTATTTTTTTTATTTTTATTTTTTTCTGGATCATTCACTTATTTGCATCAGTCCCCTACGTAGAGGATGCGTAGGCCGGAGCTGACCGCTAGGATAAACTATTGAGGACTCATACGAAAATGATGATTAAGGCCATGGTATATGGGGTTTCGGGAATGATTCCTATATTTATGAAGCTTGTAGTGCTAAAATAGATACTGGTGTTTCGCAAAGTTCTCCCAAGTCACCGCATCCTTACTCAAAACATGTCTTTAGAACCTGAAAACTTTCGGAATAACATTGTTTTCTTTTGCAAAAAAAATTTTGGTGGGGCTAAAGGTATGGGGAGGTAGGATTGTACTAAAGATCTACTATATTTGGTGACTCGTCGAACTCATGCATTATACTAAAAAGAAAAATAAACAACTAAAAAGGGAATTTAAACAACTAAAAAACAGCAAATAAACAACTAAAAACAGCAAATAAAACTGAAATTAAAAGGAAAACGATAAATGCTCCTCCCACACTTAAATCGAACATTGTCCCCAATGTTTCGAAAAAAGATAAGGAAGGGTTACCTGGCAACCTATTGCTGACCACTAGTGCCCTCGCCATCCTGAGATGGACGACGGGATCGGGTACGACGACGGTCTCTCTGATCCATCCTCGCCTGCAGGGCATCCTGAGCGGTCCTCACCTCTCGAAGGTTACCTAGAATGGAACCTTGAGTAGCTTCGATGAGTGCCATGTGTCGCTGGTTGTGTTGTTGCTGACGGGCTTGTGTATTTGTAATCACCTGCAGGGACTGTAGAACAGTGTCGTAGGACCTGTCTGTCCTCCGCTACGATTCTTGCATGAAGTTCATATTATTTGTCATTAGTTGCTGGAGGGTAGAGAGTAGGTCGTCACGCCTTTGCTCTCTAGCCAGGTGGTCATGCCACATCTCTTCTATAATATAGAAGCCAGGAGTGGTACCTGCAGAAGAAGAAGATGGTGCGGTGTGTGGTGGTGAAGGATGATGGGGGGACACATGGGGTACAGGAGATCTCTCTCGCCGATCATATTCATCATCAGTGTCTGGTCCCACCTCATCAGGAATGTTAGGAGGAAGAGGACCCAAAACAGGTGGAGCATCTAAGTCATAGGTCCAATTCCTCTCATCACGTATATTTGTACGTCTAGTGCAAGGTAGAATAACAGATGGGATGGCTACACCATGTATCATAAGTGTATAACCTCCTTCTCTCCTTGAACGACACAATTTCATTTGTCTCAGAAATTTTAAGTTAATTGTGCGAGGAGGTAAGGGGTCTAGGGTAGCCATCTCATTGTTCAGGTTTAGTGCTCAAGCAATAGACGTAATCAATCCACCAAAAGAAATCGGTCCCGCCTTATTCAGAGTTAAAATCATATGGGCGAGCATGAACGGAACCGAATTAATTCACCTATTTGTGAGGCTTCCTTGCAAATATAGAAGCTCTCTAGCGTTAACCTTATTTGGATTCTCCCGGCCAAAAATAGTGCATGCCATTAGATATCTAAAAACTCTGATGGCCGGGTTATGGATAGTTGAGGCAAGAACTCCTTCAAAAGAGTTTATGGAAGTGTTTGATAAACGCTCCCAGAAGGAAAATACTTCAACAGACCATTCGGAATCCAAAGGGGCCTCACAAATAGCACCTTCCCCATTAGGGATCCCTAACAGGCTGGCTAGTTCATCGGTACTGAATTGGTATTCAACAGCAAACATTCTAAATTTGACAGTAACGACTGTGCTAGCAGTGTTAGGGTTGACAATATAAATTAAGGAACTTAAAAATTTGATTGTCAATCGCTCATAGGTGGGTTCTTTGTTGATAAAGAAATTATGCAAACCTAAGTTGTCTAATGAATGAAAAACGCTATGGGAGATACCTAAAGTATAAAGACAATTTTCGTCAACATACCTTGTCGGGAGGATTTCCCGATTTTGCAACCGTTCAATGATTTTTCTTTGTCTCTCCCGCGGTTTCCATCCTCGAAGAATGAATCCGTTGAACTCCATTTGAATTCTCTTGAAAAGTGGATAAAGAAGATGAAGTGGTTGGTGAAAAGGTTGGATTTTTACAAAATTCGATGGATGAAATTGAAAATGGAAAGTGGAATAATGATTTGTGTGGTATGGTGGTTAGGAAAGTATGAGCTTTTTGTGGGTTCAAGGATGTTTTTCCAAGGTGAAAAAATGGGTTTGGGAGGTTGTAAGTTGCAAAAATGGTGAAGAAAAGGGGTCTGCCCCGACCATTTACAGACGTTGTGGCGGGCGCCACAGGTCTTATGGCGGGCGCCACAAGGCAAAATCTGGTTGGGCCAGATTTTGGTCATTTGGTTTGGGCTTCTCTTGTCTTTTGGCTTTGAGGGGTTTGGATAGCATTTGTCTTGTGATTCTCCTAGTTTCTTTGACTTGCATAATTTTATAAAAGTAAAAACGAAAATAAAAAGTGAAACAGAAACAAAAACAAAAACAAAAATTAAATATAAATAAATAAATAACTGAAAAATTAAAATGCAAATAAAATAAAATATATATAGATAAAAAGGAAATACTAATGTATAGTAGTAGTTTATATAATATTCCAAATGCGATAATATAAAATGAGTAATGCAAATACGATAAATAGATAAAAGAGAAATAAAATGAAATAAAATGGTGAGATCAGGTATTAGGGGTGTCGTCTGCCTGAGTGGATCCACGGAGCACGGCTATCTCCTTCTTGAGCTCTGCGATCTCCTGATATAGACAATCGACTTCAGTAGCATGGGTGAGATCAGACACTCCCATCTGTAAAGTTAGGTCCGCCACTTCCTGTCTAAGCTCTGCAATCTCTCTACGGCACTCAGCAATCTGGGTGCGTATGTCGGGTGTCTGCAATGAATGATTATTAGAGAAAACAATGATTCTAGGAGTTGGTGGTGTAAGCGTGTATTCAGCAGCGGGTGGTGATCTCGGTGCCTCGACGGTCTCTCCCTGGCCCTCTAGAGCATAACTCCAATTCGCTGGATCATGCACACTGGTCATCATAGGGTCTGGCAATGTGAAGTAGTGGATAGCCTCATTGTCGACTAGCAATCAGAATTGACATGGGTGGAAAGAGGCTCTCCTCATCAATCCTCTGGTCAAACAGAAATCGATGTCCATGGTAGTGTATCCACAGTAGATCCGAAGATGTGACAGCTTGCGAGACAGACCTAAAGCAACAGCAATATGTGTGATGATTCCACCAACATGGATGACTCCTTCGGTGGATCTAGAGATACCGCTGAGATTGTTCAATAAAAAGTTCCCACATGCTATTGGGCGAGACTGGGATGCGCAAAATAATAGGAAGATCTCCTCTTCACTCAGTAGTGTCTCTGCATCCGGTCTTCCCAGGAAGGAATGTGCTAATATCATCTGAAAATATCTGAAGGCTGGGTTATGTATGACATAAGATAACTGCGTAGATGGATCCTGGCTTCCGCCACCTGATATATCACTCCAAAACTTCTCCACCTCCTTACCCAGGAAATATCCCATAGGTGTCTCCGGGATAGCATCGGGAGTAGTCTGGAAACCCAATAAGTCGCCGAACTCTTTCTGGCTGAAGGAGTACTCAACCCCGAAAAGCCTGAAAGCAGCATACCCATCTGGTCCAGAGTATGGGTCATAGTCGAATGAACTCAAGAATTCCAAAGTCAGGTTCCTATATGTGTTACTCAAGTCATCAGCGAATTCGTCCTAGTGAAGCTGGTGGCTAAGGAATCGGATGCTCGGCTCGATACCTAGTGCCTCCATACAGTGCTGATCAGGGTAACGTGTGGGTGCCATAGGGCGCTGATACAAAGCAATGTAGCGCTCCCTCTGAGCATTGTCTCTATAGGCAACGTGCATGTCATCAAAACCCTGCATCCTGTAAAAGTTAGGAAAGTGATCCTGAAAATGCAAACCATTCAAATCTTAGTCTCAATGCAAAATAAGATTAAAAAAATAAAAATAAATGTAAATAAATGCGAAAAAAGTAAAATGAAAAGAAAAACCATGGGTTTCCTCCCACGCAGCGCTTGTTTAACGTCATTAGCTTGACGATTAGAATTTATACACCTGTAGTTGTAGGAATTGGTGGATCAATCAAGGTGTGGCTTGAGTAGTATGTTGGAATGTCTCCTCCTTCGTAGAGCTTCAGTCTTTGTCCATTTACAATGAATGGACTATAGGTTTCGTTCTTGATTTCTACGGCTCCTGATCTCAGAATCTTGGATACTTCGAAAGGACCAGTCCATCTTGAACGTAGCTTTCCAGGGAAGAGTCATAACCTAGTGTTGAAAAGGAGAACAGAATCGCCTACATTGAAGTTTTTCTTTACTATTCTTTTGTCATGATAGGCTTTTGTCCTCTCTTTATATATTTTTGCATTTTCGTAGGCAGATTGCCTAAGTTCTTCTAATTTATGAATGTCTAGGGTACGCTTTTCTCCAGCGGCTAGGTAGTCTAAATTCAAAGTTTTAATGGCCCAATAGGCTTTATTCTCTATCTCAAAAGGTAAGTGACAGGATTTTCCATAAACTAGTTGATAAGGAGTAGTTCCTATAGGGGTTTTGAAAGCGGCTTTATAGGCCCATAATGCTTCTTGAAGCTTCTGAGACCAGTCTCTCCTAGAAATAGAAACCGTTTTCTCTAGGATTTGTTTTATCTCCCTATTAGATACTTCTACTTGGCCACTAGTTTGTGGATGGTATGGTGTTGCTACTCTATGCCTAACTCCATATTTTCTTAAAAGTTTGTCAAATATTCTCGATATAAAGTGTGATCCTCCATCGCTTATGACTAAACGTGGTGTTCCAAATCTAGGGAATATATAGTTTTTAAATAGTTTGATTACTACCCTAGTGTCGTTTGTGGGTGCGGCTATAGCTTCAATCCACTTAGACACATAGTCTACAGCTACTAAGATATACCTGTTTCTTAAGGATGGTGGAAAGGGTCCCATGAAATCTATACCCCATACGTCAAAGAGTTCTACTTCCTGAATGTTTCTTAGAGGCATTTCATCACGCCTTGAAATGTTTCCAGTGCGTTGGCATCTATCACATTTGACAATGTAAGCATAGACATCATGCCACATGGTAGGCCAAAATAGGCCAGCTTGAAGAATCTTGGCGTATGTCTTAGAGGTGCTCGCATGTCCACCATAGGGTGCAGAATGATAATGCTTGATAATACTATTTACCTCTTCTTCTGGAACACAACGGCGAAAGATGCCATCTTTACCCCTTTTGAAAAGGAGCGGTTCGTCCCAATATAAGTTTCTCACATCGTGGAAGAATTTCTTCTTGCGGTGGTAGTCAAGATCAGAGGGTACTATATCAGTAGCTAGGTAATTAATGAAATCTGCATACCAGGGTATGTTATTTATTACTAAGGAATTTTGGGGGTGCTCATAAGGATCTAGGTTATTATCTTCAATGGTTTCTACTTTAGCGATCAGTCTATCATAGGCGAAATCATCGTTTATGGGTACTAGTTCTGGTTTTAGATGTTCTAGCCTAGAAAGGTGATCGGCTACTACATTTTCAGTGCCTTTTTTATCTCTTATATCTAAATCAAACTCTTGTAGTAATAGAATCCATCGGAGTAACCTGGGCTTGGCATCTTTTTTACTTAATAGGTAACGAATGGCAGCATGATCTGTGTAAACAATAATTTTTGCTCCTACTAGATAAGATCTAAATTAGTCTATAGCGAAAACTACAGCGAGTAATTCTTTTTCAGTTGTTGCATAGTTAAGTTGGGCAGCATCTAAGGTTCTACTGGCATAATAAATGGCATGTAATTTTTTATCTTTCCTTTGTCCTAGAACGGCTCCAACTGCGTAATCACTAGCATCGCACATTATCTCAAAAGGTTCCGACCAATCGGGCGGTTTCATAATAGGTGCTGAGATTAATGCTTGCTTTAAAAGATTAAATGCGTCATTACATTTTTCATCAAAAATGAATTCAGCATCTTTCATTAAAAGTCCAGTTAAAGGTTTAGTTATTTTGGAGAAGTCCTTAATAAAACGCCGGTAGAATCAAGCGTGTCCAAGAAAGCTTCGGACTTCTCTGATGGTTTTTGGGGGTTTTGGGTTTTCTATAACTTCTATTTCAGCTTTATCTACCTCTATACCTTTTTCGGAAACTATATGTCCTAAAACTATTCTTTCGGTCACCATGAAATGACATTTTCCCCAATTTAGCACGAGGTTCACCTCCACGCATCTCTCCAGGATTTTCTCAAGGTTAGCAAGACAATTGTGGAAGTCAAATCCGCAAACCGAGAAATTGTCCATAAACACTTCCATGATCCCATCTAGGTAATCTGCGAATATTGACATCACGCAACGTTGGAAAGTAGCTGGGGCGTTACAGAGGCCGAAAGGCATTCGTCTGTAGGCAAAAGTTCCATAAGGGCATGTAAAGGTAGTTTTTTCTTGATCTTGTGGATGAATAGGTATTTGGAAGAATCCAGAGTATCCATCTAGATAACAGAAGTAAGAGTGTCTGGCTAGACGCTCCAACATTTGGTCTATAAATGGTAAAGGGAAATGATCTTTCCTAGTTGCTTTATTTAATTTTCTATAATCTATACACATCCGCCATCCTCCTTCTAAACGTTTTGCTACATGTTCGACTTTATCGTTTTGCACGACTGTGATGCCTCCCTTTTTAGGTACTACATGCGCAGGGCTCACCCACTTACTATCCGAGATCTGGTAGATTATACCTGCCTCAAGTAACTTAAGAACTTCCTTTTTAACAACATCACTCATTATAGGGTTTATTCTTCTCTGATGCTCCCTAGAGGGTTTTGAATCTTCTTCGAGCGAAATCCGATGCATGCATACGGATGGTGTAGCACCTCAAATTTGCACCTCCCATTTGTATATATATTTCATTTCTAGGTCATTAACATTTCATGGTCATTGCATAGTCCATTGCATCTCATCAGGCAAGACTGGTTAGGACATTCAACTGTGCAAGGCAACAAGAGCATTTTCCTTGAGATCAAAGCCCTAGGGTGATTCCCATGAGTTCACATGACCCAAGGATCACTTTGAAGTAATTTGGCCAAGTGTTGAAGGCTCAAAACTCATCAGTGCATGTGCAAATCATCTGAGGCCCACAAAAGTCAACAGAAGTCAAATGCCCAGTCAACTGTGGATTTGGAGGTGGGAAGTGATTGGAAATACTTCATTCATGTTCAAACAAGTCTCATTTGACATTTCAAACACTCACATTGAAGAATTGGAGGTCCAGTCAAAAATTTCCCAAAATAAAAAAGTGACCCATAATTTGAACTTTCCAAAAATGGAGAGTTTTGGACCAACTTCAAATCAATTTTACATCATCAAAAAAGCTTCAAATGAAATTTTGTTGAACATGAAAGTTGAAGATTTCTCTCTCCCATTTCCAAAAAGTCCAAGATCATGAATTTCTGATGAATGGTTGAGGAGATATGATCAAATTGTCATCAAGTGTGCAAGGCCAAAAAGTGCTATGTATCGATCCATACGAGTTATGTATCGATCCATGCAAGGCAAAAAGTGCTATGTATCGATCCATACGAGTTATGTATCGATCCATGCAAGGCAAAATGTGCTATGTATTGATACATACGAGTTATGTATCGATCCATAATTCTGTTTTGATCATGTATTGGCTACTGTTCACGTGTGCATGCTTCACACACCCTCCAATTTGTCATTTTTTTGCCATGCACCTTGTTTTCACTTAATTTCAATTTAACTAAGCAGGATTAATTTGGATTAAGGGTGGATTAGTACAACATATAAATACCTAAACCCTAACAGAATTGAGGGGTTAATCATTTTTCACATTTTTTAGATCTAAATTTCTCTCTCACTCAAAAATTTTCTCTCATTCACAATTCAATTTTCTTCCAAATACCATGGCATTTTAACTTCAGATTCTTGTTCCTGAGCTTGGATTTAGTAGAGATCAAGGTTTGTTGTGCTGAATTCGTGGAAGAAAAGTGCAGTTCATGTTCATGAAGATGCAAATGGAGCTTCTGTTTTGAGCCAGATCTAGAGCCATTCGAGCTTCCATTGATTCATCAAACTTCATTTCAAGTATTGTGGAGTAGATTGGAACACTTCCAGGCTGCAGATCATGTGAATTCAAAGGCTCTGCACTTCAAGAGGTCACAATTCGAATCTCTTAATTTTAAAATCCATTGCAATGTTGTTGTAGATCTTTTTGTCCTGATGACTCTGAGCTTTGAATCGTGAATTTTCATGCACTATTGGCTGAGTTAGGTTAGTTTAAAGTTTCATGCATGAATCTTATTTTGTTCGATTTGATCTTAATACTTGAAATTATGCTTAGCTTTTCATTGATTCATGATCTCCATGGAAAGACCGACGTGATGATGTGCTTGATTTGATTTTCTGGAATATTTTTTTCTTGATGCATGAAGAACACGTGCACTGTTCATCTTCTTCATGAGGAAGAAGATGAAGTTCATCATTAGGCCACGCTTTTTGGCTTTCTGCAACGCTTTTCTGTTTCCATCCACGTTGTACTATGGTTTGTCCATGATTGGTACACGTTTTGCCTTGCTTGCATGTTGTTTGGCTCACGTTTGTTTGACTTGCACACATCAGCATTGACCATGCCACTTCATTAAATGAAACGGTGTGTTTTGCACCTTGGCGCGCTGAATATTCGAATGCATACTGAATTCGATTCCTGGCCAATGCATAATTTCAAATGCTTCACATTTTATTCCATTTTCCCTCCACATTTCACACTTTGGGTTCATGTTTCATTTTTCAAATTTCTCCAAACTTCAAAAAATCACCATAAATTGAAAAATGCACCAAATGATCTCCAATTCTTTTGCATCATGATCCTCATTCTGTCTACTTTTTTATGATTATTGAATTGTAAGTTGTGCCTGATTAAAAAATTGATTTGTCCTAGGGTGATTGAATGCACATACATGTTTGACCTAGCCTTGTTCCATTCATCATAAAATGCTCAAAAATGATCCAATGCTTCTGAAATTTTGTGTGTGATAACTAGACACATTGCTTGACATTTTGGTGTTGGTTTGGTATTTTTCTCAATTGCCATTCTGTTTTATGCTCATGCTAAGTTGGTGTGACAATTTGTGTCACACATTTGGTTGTCTGTTTTATGCTATGTGATTGCCATGCCTAATGATGTCCAATGCCTCTAATTTTTTGTGTGATGATCATGCTGTATGTCCTGTTTACTCATGAATTTTGTCAAGATTATTTGAGTCATTTTTGATTTGATGTGCATTTGTTTCTTCTGATGTCTCAATGTGATCACCATTTCCATACCTTGCCATGTTTTGCACATGAAATGAATTTGGTTAATGATTTTGATGTGGGACTTTTTGAGATGTGTTCTTGATTGAATGAAGATGATTCATGTTAAATTTCATGTTCTGTTTTGGTTTTTTGATTCATCTTTGGCCCTTGGCTTTGACCTAGTGGTTTGTGGCTTACATGTGGGCTTTGATTTCAGGTTTAAGCTTCCAAGTCCATAGTTGAGGATGCTTCCTCATTTGAGCATTGATGTTTGCTCTTGATTACTAACACTTGTGTGTTTTGTAGGTTGATGCTAACTCATTTGAGTTTGCCTTGTGGCTTGCACATTGTGAATTGTCTGTCTATTTGTTATTGCCTGTTGATTGTTTGTCTGTACAGTTGAACTGATTGGTTTAGATTTTTTCACAGGTACCTAAGTTGCGTAGAGTTCATTTGAACTTGCTTTGCTTTGCTTGGTTGCTTAACCACTGAGGTATAATTCTTCTGACTTCATGTAGTCTGGAAGACCTGTCCTGTTATGTGGGCAGGCACCTGTCTGAAGCCCTCCTTAAGAGGCAATGCTTGTGAATGTTTACTTTTGTGCCAAGCAGGTAAAGACCTCTTAGGAGGCAATTGGCAGATAAAAGAGATATGTAATCCATCTCCTGCTACTCAGTGTGTCATTCACTTTTCTCACACACCTTGTGTTGATGCATTGTGGATAATAACCCAAGATCATGTTGTGTCAGTCACTTATGGAGAAGAGTTCCTACATTCTGAACTCCCACACATTCTATTTTGAGTCAAGCTCTCCCAGGCCAGGGATAAGAGCTGTGAGGTCTTACTCTCACTTCCCATTTCATCTGCTTCACCCTAACTCTCAATGTTAGGGTTAAGAGCTAACCACACCCCATTCCAGTTGGCTTGCTTTTGCTGCCTAGCCTTGTATGGGCCCAATTGTGTGCATATAGTGTGTATGCTTGCTTTATTGTGCTTGTATGTGTTTGCATGTGCTGTTTAGGATAGCTTGCTCCCTGTGCAAGTTAGATAGAAACCTCAACCTAGGGCCATGGTGGATTTACATGATAACTATTAGGCTCGAGTCAGGCTCCCTTCTAGTTTGTCATTTCCCAGTCTCTGGTTAGGTTAGAAGTTCTTTCCCTGTTCAGGGGAACTACGTCGCCCTGATCCTCATACCAGATGAGGTACGTAGGCAGGAGATGAGCTGATCTCTCCGGACGCTCTTTTTCTTTTTCAACCCTTGTGTGTGTGTGTTGGAGTCTGACATAAGTCCAGCGATTGGCAGTTGATTTCCTGTGTCTTGTTTGCTTGTTGGAGTCTGACATAAGTCCAGCGATTGGCAGTCGGTTTCCTGTGTGTGTGTTTGTTGGTTCGGAGTCTGATGTAAGTCTAGCGATTGGCATTCGGTTTCCATGTTTGCCTGTTTGTGTGGAGTCTGACGTAAGTCCAGCGATTGGCAGTCGGTTTCCTGTGTGGTTTTGTTTGGCGTGTGTTAGCCGAGCTACGAGTGCTCTGATTCTTCTTTGGTTAGAGAAGATACGTATGCATAGGATGCGACATCCTAGCGAGAACGTTCCCCTGTCCCGAACTACGTCGACTCTAATGTCTGTGTCTGACAGACTACGTAGGCCCAGGATGCGATATCCTGCCGAGTCCTCTTCTTCCGTCCTTTCTGTGTTTGTTTCCAGTGTGTGTGCAGTGTTTGAGCAGTTTTTAGCAACCTTTCTTCTATTCTTTCTGAGCGTGGATCCCGTCGAGTACGATGGATGCGTAGGGGTGCTAATACCTTCCCTTCGCATAATTGACTCCCGATCCCATCTTTCTCTGGTCGCGAGACCATGTCTTTTCCAGGTTTACTTCGAGCGTTTCCTTTCCCTCTTTGGGATAAATAAAGCACGGTGGCGGCTCTGTTGTTTCGTTTTCCCGCCGGTTTTTCGCGTAATGCGACAGCTGGCAACTCTGCTGGGGATTATAGAGAAGTTGACCTCTTGCTGGTCCATCTTCCCTAAGCAAGTCTCTCCTAGCGCTCTTTAGAATAGGGTTTGGTTGCTTTTGCTGTTTCATTTATTGCATTTATTTGTTTATGATTGCATTTATATTTATTTATGTTTGCATTTATGTTTGCATTTATGTTTGCATTCATCATCTTTTCATTTGTGCTAGCTGGTTGTCTGTTTCTCTGTTGGGGGTGAGAGTTACAAGAGGTAAAAGGCCCAATACCCAGGCTATGAGTGAACTCTAGGACACCTAGGAATAAAGTGATTCTTGGGAAGCGGGTGGTATTGCGCCACTTAGAGGAACTTGATATCACGAGCAGTTCAGATCCTAATGGGGTATTATCGGTGCATACATCGGGTGTGTACATGATGATATTCTATGAAAGGGTTGTTTATCTTGCGTTTCTCTTGACTTTACCCTGGCCTAGATGACACCCGTGAGTGGGGAGGGAATGATCATTATTACAGGTACCGTTGGTGACTTGTTGGTGACTCTTGGTTCCTGTTGGTGACTTGGTTCTGCAGTTTGGGGTCTCAGATGACTTTGGGTCTCAGATGACTGTGTGGTTCCGAATTCAAGCCGAAGCTTTGAACCTGTGCTCCGAGATACACAGCCAGTCAGTCGTGTCTGCATCATTTGCATCATAGCATGTTTATTTTCAAAAAAAAAAATGCAATAAAAAAAGGAAATGAAAAAAAGAAAAAAAGAAAAAGCTAATCTCCTCATGCATATCATTTCTCAGGTTCATTCAGGAGTCTATTCACTATGAGAGATGGCATCCGTTCCCGAGTTGAAGCGGAAGACTTGCTCCTACAGTTTTCACCGTGAGCCTTTGACGTCTCTGATAGAGTTGAGCAACTTTGTGACCGGCGGTAATCAGAAGGTGTTTGTTGATCAGTATGGGGATTTGTTGACACTGTTGAAGATGGTGGTAGATCCAGCGCCGTTGCAGACTCTTCTACAGTTCTACGACCCAGAGCTCCGTTGTTTCACCTTCTAGGATTATCAGTTAGCGCCCACTCTTGAGGAGTACTCCATTCTGATGAATGTCCCGATCAGATACCAGGTTCTTTTCTTGGATGTTCCGAAGGAGGTTGATTTCAGGGTTGTTGCCAGAGCTCTTTATTTGAGTATCAAGGAAGTGAGTGACAATTGGAAGTCGAGTGGTGATGTGGTAGGGTTACCTTTGAAGTTCCTATTGAGGATGGCTAGAGAAGAAGCAAAGAAGGGAAATTGGGAAGCTTTTCATGCCCAGTTAGCTATCATGATTTATGGGATTGTCTTGTTCCCGAGTATGCCTAATTTTGTGAATCTTGCTGCTTTCATTATTTTCCTTGGAGGAAACCCGGTTCCTACTTTGTTAGCTGACACTTACTATGCTATTCACAGTAGGCATGGTAAGGGTGGAGCTATCAGATGTTGTCTCCCTTTGTTGCTCAGATGGTTCTTGTCTCTTCTGCCAGTCAGTGGACCTTTTGTGGATGCTCAGAGCACTCATAGGTGGACTCAAGGGGTTATGTCTCTTACCTCTTATGATATCAGGTGGCAATCTTACCGGATGGATGTGCGTAATGTCATCATGAGTTATGGAGAGTTTCGTAATGTGCCACTTGTAGGGACTAAGGGTTGCATCAATTACAACCCGGTTCTCTCTCTTCGCCAGTTAGGGTTTGTGATGAATGGAAGACCACTTGATGCTGAGATAGCTGAGAGTGTGTATTTTGAGAAGCGAAGTGACCCTGCTAGATTGGAGCAAGTAGGAAGAGCTTGGAAGACCATTGGTGTCAAGGATGGAGCTGTGTTAGGGAAGAAGTTTGTTGTTGCTATGCCTGATTACATCGATTGGGTCAAGAAGAGAGTTGAGACTTTGTTGCTGCCCTATGCTAGGATGGAGTCATTACAAGGGCAACCACCTTTGATCCTTGCTGAGAGTGTGCCTCCTGAGCACTACAAGCAAGCCTTGATGGAGAATCGTCGATTGAAAGAGAAGGAACAAGATACCCAGATGGAGCTTTACAAAGCCAAAGCTGATAAGTTGAACTTGGCTCCTCAACTCAAGGGCATGCAGGGTGAAGATGCTAGTAGATTGAAAAGCAAGAAGAGGTCTTATGAGGAGATGGAGGCCTTGTTGAATGCAGAACACCGGGAGTGCTTGAGGTTGCAGAGAGCTGAAGCCAATTATCAGAAAAAGATACGAGACTTGGAAAAGCAACTTAGGGACAAAGACATCCAATTGAAGAAGGAGGTAGATTTGAGACGTGCATCAGAGAGTCAGCTTGGAGGAGAAGTTGTGGAGCTCAGAAGACAACTGAAGGAGAAGCTCACTCCCCTGCCAGAATGTTCAGAATGCGACCTGTTGATAGACCAGTGTCACTACCTGAAGACTCTCATTCCGGGAGAACATCTGTCTTAGCTTGTATCTCTGTTGTTTATGCTGAGAATCACCTCCAGGCTTGTTGGATGGGATTCATTGTTGTACTCTGATCATTTGGATTTTTGTTTGAATATTGTTGTATGATCCTTGTTGCTCATATCTATAGACGAGTTTGTTGATGTTTCACCTTGTGCTCGTTATTTTGTGTATGTCGCTGCTTTGTTGTTCATTGCAGGTTGCCATTTCTTGAAAGATGAGTTAGGCTTTTGAATGCCTGAGAAATGAACATATCATGTGCATCATGTAACACCCTTCTAAAATACCCCAATAATTAATTAAAACAACAAAATATGAATCAGAGTAGATATGCAATTTCAGGGTGTCACACTTGACACTTCACACCATTCACCAAAATAACTTGTCATGCTCATTTATTAATCAAAATAAAACATTGCACAATTCGCAGCGGATAGAAATCTAACAACATGCAAACCATGTAACACGTTTCATGTAAAATTGTTCAACCACCAAAAATGTAAACAAAGTAAAACATCCCGTCCCGATGTTACATATACCGGAGCATGACCCACTAAGGAACTACACTAGACTCCAAGCACTAGCTTCTACTCAATCACTGCTCGTTACCTGAAACATAGTTGTAAGGGTGAGTTCCTCAATCGATATAATAAGCATTATAAAATATCATGTAATGCTAAGTAAATTAACACATTCATCACCCTAATCATATCACACATTCAGCAACGGCAACATCAACTCATAATCATACTCAACACAAACACAAAACACACGTATAATATTGGAATACATCCATTCATATTATACGCCATACATACATTATGAAATGAGACTCCATGCATGCGGTACCGACTATTCGTGAACACATAGTTCAACCTCACCGATCAAACCCAGATACGGCTACCAAGCTCACTAGTCCCACTCATTTGAGACCTAGTGACTCCCTCACTAATTCCTCACCATGGGAATTAGCTACCACCATAAAGGCTATGCTATGCACGCTAAATCACCTAGCATGCAAACATCAACAACAATCCACAATGGACATATGCTCACACTCTAAGCCATAAACAGTCCATCCACAATTGCATACATAATAGATATATTCACAGCATTATGCATACCATCATACATCATCAGCATATCTATCACAGAATCATATCATGTCATGCCAAATAATAAATCACAGTATTAGCACACTCTACTAATACCTATACTGCTCAAAACAACGAGAAATGATCCCTACTATATCATACATCAGCTAAATTACATCACTCAGCTGAAACGACCAAAACTGCACAACAACAGCTCAGAAAAATCAAACTTCTGCCCATACACGTATGCCTCATGCCCATACGCGTATGGCACATTTCCTAGCCAAGCCCATACAATATGTACACATAATTCCATTCCAAAACGTACACAATATTTAAATATCAATTTTTCACTTTTCAAACAGTGTTAACCGGTTAACGCCCTAGGTTAATCGGTTAACGCAAAACAGGATGCGCTTCTTGGCAATTTTTAACAGTGTTAACCGGTTAACGCCCTGGGTTAACCGGTTAACGCAAGACAGAATGCAATTTTTCAATATCATAACAGTGTTAACCGGTTAACGCCCTGGGTTAACCGGTTAACACAAAACAGAAAGTTGTTCCTGCGCTAACACGAAACAGAATGCAGATTTACCCGCATTTTTCGCCGTTGGAGGACTTCCGGACCTCCGATTTCGATTCCGTAAAAAACTACACGTCCAGAAATTACGACTCATCCAAATATAGATTCATTCACAGTTTTAACGTAATTTATTCATCACAATTCAAGGGTATTTATCAAAACCTAATAATTCCAATTCAAGCCAATTAAGGATTTCAACCTAAAACATGTTCCTACCCATTGACCCAATCATACTAACCCATAATAATAAGGATTTCCCCCCCTTACCTGAGTTAATCCAGCAAATCCTTTAACTTCAAGCTTTTCCCTTCTTCAACCCTTTTTCTCTTGCTCTTCCTTTTTGCCCTTTTTCCACTTTTTAGTCGCTTCTTCGTTTTCACGTGTAAAAACCTTTTTACTAAATGGGACTCTTTACTGATTCCAAAAATCGTTCCAATTCCAACTTTATTATTCCAATAATAATAATCCAATAATATTCCAATTATTTAATTAAATTAATAAATATACTAATAATAATATATATGAATGGTTTATCTTTTATTTTGAAAAATAATACCCTCTCATTCATATTATCATCATAATATACTATTAAACTTAAATTAAATAATTATCATATTTTATCGGGGTGTTACAACTCTCCCCCACTAAAAGAGTTTTCGTCCTCGAAAACATACCTCAAGCGAATAACTCTGGATAAGACTCCTTCATCTGACTCTCAAGTTCCCAAGTCACATTGCCACCTGCTGGTCCTCCCAAAGCTACCTTTACCAAAGCAATCTCTTTACCCCGCAACTGCTTCAACTCTCGATCCTCGATCCTCATAGGTGATGTTTCAACAGTTAGGTTATCTCTCACCAGTACATCATCTACTTGGACCACATGCGACGGATCAGGAATGTACCTCCTCAACTGAGACACATGAAAAACCTCATACAAATTCGCAAGTGACGGCGGTAAAGCGATACGATAGGCTACCTCCCCTATCCTCTCCAAAATCTGATAGGGACCAATAAATCAAGGTGTCAACTTCTTCGACTTCAAAGCTCGACCAACCCCAGTTATCGGAGTAACACGAAGAAACACATGATCTCCCTCTTGAAACTCAAGTGACTTCCTCCTCTTGTCGTGATAACTCTTCTGACGACTCTGAGCAATCCTCATCTTCTCCTGAATCATCTTAATCTTTTCCGTAGTTTGTTGAACAATCTCCGGTCCAACCACAGCACTCTCACCGGACTCATACCAACATAAAGGTGTCCGACATCTCCTACCATACAAAGCTTCAAACGGTGCCATACCAATGCTTGAATGAAAAATATTGTTGTAGGTAAACTCAATCAAAGGTAAATAACAATCCCAAGCACCTCCCTTTTCCAAAACACAAGCCCTCAAAAGATCCTCCAGTGACTGAATCGTCCTCTCAGTCTGACCAGCAGTCTGCGGATGGTATGCAGAACTCAATCTCAGCTTAGTTCCCAAGGCCCTCTGCAAACCTTCCCAGAACTTCGATGTAAATCTAGGATCTCTGTCCGAAACAATACTCGACGGAATACCATGCAAACTTACAATTTTCTCAATATACAACTCAGCTAATCTCTCTAACGGATAATCCATTCTGACCGGAATGAAATGAGCCGATTTTGTCAATCTATCAACAATCACCCAAATAGCTTCAAAATTCTTAATTTTCCTCGGTAAACCAGAAACAAAATCCATACTGATACTATCCCACTTCCACTCTGGAATAGCCAACGGTTGCATTAGCCCAGACGGCTTCTGATGCTCAATCTTTGACTTCTGACAAGTCAAACAAGAATAAACAAAACTCGCAATTTCTCTTTTCATTCCCGGCCACCAAAATAACTTTTTTAAATCATGATACATCTTCGTAGCCCCAGGATGAATACTCAGGCCACTACGATGTCCTTCCTCAAGAATACTCTTCTTAAGTTCGGTAACATCCGGAATACACACCCGATTACCAAATTTCAAAACACCATTCTCATCAACTCTGAATTCACCACCTTGACCTTGATTCACTAGAGTCAACTTATCAACCAAAAGCACATCGGATTTCTGACCCTCTCTAATCTCATCTAGAATACCACTCGTTAACTTCAACATTCCCAATTTAACACTATTGTGAGTACTCTCACACACCAAACTCAAGTCTCTAAACTGCTCAATTAAATCCAATTCCTTAACCATTAACATAGACATATGCAATGATTTCTGACTCAATGCATCAGCCACTACGTTTGCTTTACCCGGATGGTAATTCAAACCAAAGTCATAATCCTTCAGAAACTCTAACCATCTCCTCTGTCTCATATTCAGCTCTTTCTGATCAAACAAATACTTTAAACTTTTATGGTCACTGAAAACCTCAAATCTTGACCCGTACAAGTAATGCCTCCATAACTTCAGAACAAATACCACAGCTGCCAACTCTAAATCGTGTGTCGGATAGTTCCTCTCATGAACCTTCAGTTGTCTCGAAGCATAAGCTACAACCTGCTTATTCTGCATCAAAACACCACCCAAACCCAACAATGAAGCATCACAGTAAACCTCAAATGGTTCCGACGGACTTGGTAATATCAGAATAGGAGCAGTAGTTAACCTTCTCTTTAACTCTTGGAAACCTTCTTCACATTTTGAGTCCCAAACAAACGCTTGCCCCTTTCTAGTCAACATCGTCAATGGTAACGCCAACTTAGAAAATCCCTCAATGAATTTCCTATAATAACCTGCAAGTCCAAGAAAACTCCTTATCTCAGAAACTGACTTCGGAGCTTCCCACTTAGATACCGCTTCTATCTTAGAAGGATCAACAACAACACCACCTCTTGAAACCACATGACCAAGAAAACTAACCTCTTCTAACCAAAATTCACACTTGGACAGTTTAGCAAATAACTTCTTTTCTCGTAGAGCTCCTAAAACCACTCTCAAATGTTCAGCATGCTCTTCTTCAGATTTCGAATACACCAAAATATCGTCAATAAACACCACAACAAACTTGTCTAGGTACGGATGGAAAGTCCTATTCATATACTCCATAAATACCCCAGGCGCATTAGTCACACCAAAAGGCATTACAGACTACTCATAATGTCCATACCTTGTTCTGAAAGCAGTCTTCTGAATATCCTCAGTTTTCACACGTATCTGATGATACCCCGATCTCAAATCTATTTTGTTGAACACACTCGCACCAACCAACTGATCCATCAAATCATCAATCCTCGGCAAAGGATACCGATTCTTGATCGTCACTTTATTCAGTTGCCTGTAGTCCACACACAACCTCATAGTACCTTCTTTCTTCTTAACCAATAACACTGGTGCGCCCCACGGTGACACACTCGGACGAATAAATTTCTTATTCAACAGATCTTCCAGCTGACTCTTCAATTCAGTTAACTCAACAGCAGACATACGGTACGGAGCCATCGATATCGGCCTAGTACCAGGTACCAAATCAATCGAGAACTCAACTTCACGCTCTGGCGGTAATTCATTCACTTCTTCAGGAAACACATCAGGAAAATCACACACCACGGCTAGATCGCAAATCACCAGTTTATCTTTAGCCTCCAAAGTCGCTAACAGCATAAACAACTCTGCCCCATCTGCTACTGCCTCATTCACCTGCCTTGCTGATAGAAACAAACTCTTTCCTTCCTCAATCTCAGGAAAGATCACAGTCTTATCAAAACAGTTGATATAAACTCGGTTAAACACCAACCAGTTCATACCCAGGATAACATCAATCTGCACTAGTGGAAGACACACGAGGTCCATCCCAAAGTCTCTACCAAAAATACTCAAAGGGCAATTTAAACAAACTGAAGTAGTAGTCACTGAACCCTTCGCAGGAGTATCAATCACCATACTCCCATGCATCTCAGATATCTCTAATTTAAGTTTCACAGCACAATCCAAAGATATAAAGGAATGAGTCGCACCTGTGTCAATAATAGCTACAAGAGGAAAGCCATTAATATAACACGTACCTCGGATCAAACGATCATCTGCAGAAGTCTCAGAACCTGATAAAGCAAAGACCTTGCCTCCCGACTGGTTCTCTTTCTTCGGCTTAGGACACTGTGGACTGATGTTACCAATATGGGTCTGGTGGAAGGATTGAGAATTCCTTATAAGTTCAAAGCGCCTTCCTTTGATAAATACAACGGTACTTCCTGTCCTCGCACCCATGTGCAGGCTTACTTCAGAAAAATCTCTGCCTATATAGACGATGAAAAGATGTGGATGTACTTCTTCCAGGATAGCTTGTTTGGAGCCTCCTTGGACTGGTACATGGAGCTGAAAAGAGAATCCATCAGAAGTTGGAGGGATCTGGGTGAAGCCTTTTTGAGGCAGTACAAACATAATATGGACATGGCGCCGAGCCGAACTCAGTTGCAGAGTCTATGTCAGAAATATGGAGAGAGTTTAAAAGAGTACGCCCAGAGATGGCGGGAAATAGCTGCAAGGGTGCAACCTCCGATGCTGGAGAAGGAGTTGACCGATATGTTTATCGGAACTCTACAAGGGGTGTTTATGGACCTGTAGCACCTCAAATTTGCACCTATCATTGTACATGCATTTTCATATTAGGTCATAGCATAACATGGTCCATTGCATAGCATTGCATTGTCCCAGTTGCCTCAAATGCAAGCACGTCAAGAAATTAGGTCAAACTGATCAGGAGATCAGTCAACCAAGCAAGCAAGGGTGTTTCTCAAAGAGCCAAGGCCCTAGGGTTGGTCCAATTTGTTCACATGACTTGGAGGTCCATTTGAAATGTTTAAGTCAAGGGTTGGATGTTCAGAAGTCATCAGTTCATGCACAGTCAGTCAGAAACCCTAAAAAGTCAAACTTGGTCAACTGTGGTTGATTTTATGGTTTTGATGGATGGATTTGGTTTGAGAGAGTTTATTCATGTCCCAATAGGCCTCATATATCATGGCAAACCATATCATTGAAGAATTTGAAGCCAATCAGAAAATTTCCAAAAATAGAAACTGGACCTGTAATTTTAACTGCCAAAAATGGAAACTTCTTGATTCCAAACTTACATCATGATACAAGCTTCAAATGAATTTTTGCCCAACATGAAAGTTGAAGATCTTGTTCTTCCATTTCCAAAAAGTCCAAGAACTCTCAATTCCCATGCATGGTTGTCAAGATATGATCAAATCATTTTCACAAAATCTTGAACTTCAAAAGGCCATATCTCTCAAACCATTCGGCCAATTTTGGTGGGGTTTTTTCCTACAAACCACATTTCATCTCCTCTTTCCAAAAATATAAATTTCATGAGCCAAAACATTGCCAATCAAAATGGCATTTTTTGAACCTAGCACATTTGAATTTCAAGTGAGGTGCATTTTTGAAGTTTTGATTTAAGTGTTCTCTATCACATTAGCCATTTGGAATTGGTTCAAAACATGATTTCTGACTTGCCAAAGCCCAAACTCGGGCAGACCTACACCTCCATATGCATTTTGGTCAAAATTAGCAATTGTGCAAATTGGTTCATTAGAGCAAAGTTTGATTAGCACATGATTACCAATGCTTAAACAGAAATATATAATGATATTTTCTGTCATTTGAGCAACCCTAGCAGCCATCTAACCACAGAAAATTCTTATTCTCTCCCAATTTCCATTTTGACATCTTGCAAATTTCTGACCAAAATTCTCAAAGAACCACGAGCAGCCTTGTTGATTCATCATCTGGCAACTATTTGAAAGCCCTTTTGAACACTTTTTCTCAACTGTAAAGCCCCCCATTACTGTTTCATCCGAGCTCTCATTAATGGCAGCTCAAGTTCTGGACCATCTCAAGCTTTCCTAGGCCAAGTTTCTTTCACCATTCACCTTGTTGAAATTTGTTGAGCACCTGTTTCGAAGAAGCATAGCCAAACAACACCAGAATCTCCACTGCTTTTCATTTTTGGTAAATTTTCGATTCTCCCTATTTGTAAAACCATGCTGTGCAATGTATAGATCCTTTTACCCTGATCATTATGAGCTTTGAATGGTAGAAATTGGTTAAGTATTTAGCAAGAAATCTGGAAATGAAAGTTGATGTTCATATGAAGTTTTGCTCGATTCTCTTTCAATAGCTTGTTTCCATGAGAATTGATGTTGGATTTGTCTTTGCCTTGCTTGGATGAACATGTATGTGTGCTCATTATCCATTTCTGGGAATGTTTGTTCTTGAGCAAGTTTTAATGATGAATGTTCTTTGGTTCAATTCATGATATATGTGATGTTTTGATGAAAATTGATGTTGGATTCTTACTTGCCATGCCATGCTGAACATGTATGTGTGTTTAATTTGTAATTCTGGGAAAATGTCATGAAAACACGATTTGGGAATGAAGGTTGTTGCTTACTGTACATGAATCCTAGGGTTTCTTCATAAGCCTTGCCCAGAATGTTGGATACTGAACGAATGCATGTCACTGTAGCTGCATGGACCAATTACATTATTTCCTTCCTGTGCCCAATACGACACCGTTTGAATTAGTGACTGTCTTAATTACATAAATGCCATTCGGACCATTTAATTCAATATTAATTCATTTTGATTTCACATTTTATTTTCATTTGATCATCAATCTTGCAAAATTCATAACTTGTTCATTGCAATTCCAAATTCAGTGGGAATTTTTGCATCATCTTCATCATGAGCCCTAGTTTTTTATCATTATTTTTTCTGATTTTTTCGATGGCTGGGTTTTAAATGGCCTTAGGTTTTGTATAATGTGACCAAATTTTGTACACCTTGCCAAATCTCTTGTGAAATTGTGATGCATTGTCCATTTGAGCTGAAATTTTTTGTGCTTAATCTACACTCATCCATGTTTATTTTGATGTAAAGATCATGATTTTAGCTTATGTGGTTTGAGAGATGTGAATTTTTGAAGTAGGGTGTGACAACTTGTGTCGCACCATGGTTGTGCAATTTCATGAATTTTGATGACATGCTTCCTGACTTCCAATTGACCTAAATTTTTGCATGGACCTTCTCTCATATGTCTAGTTGACTTTTGATTTTTCTTGGATTTAATTGTGCCATTTTCTATTTGTTTGAGATTTTTCCTCCCTGTCTAGTCAAATGTTAACTTTGTGTGGTGCACTTTGCCATTTGTTTTGTGAAATGCTCATATTGTACTAGATGGACATGAAATTTTGCATGAGATAACTAGACATCCTCATCTTTGCCATGGTTTTAGTCCCATTCATTTATCATATACCCTCTCTGATTTATGATTTTTCTAAGTTGATGCTTGTTTGTTTGACTTCATTGAGCATGTTCAAATTTGCTTTGACTTTATGATTTTCATTGACTGCCTTCCACTTGTCCAAATGCAATGAAATTTGACATGCTTACCATGCTAGGTGTTAGGATTGAGCATGAATTATTTGATGATTTTTGAAAATGTTTGAGTTGACTTTTGATGCAAGTCATTCTGTTGACTTCTTTGAGCTTTCATTTGCCATGCCTTGACTTAAACTGTTCATGAAATGATGATAGTGATTGATATGAATGTGAACCCAATGGGAATTGTTTCTTGATTGATTGAACATGATTTGGATTGCTTGCCCTTTGCTGTTTTGCCTTTTTCATTCTCTTTTGACCCTAGGCTTGTCCTAGTGGTCCAGTTACTTACTTTTGAGCTTGTGTTTTCAGGTTGAACACCAAGTGACTAATGAGATCAATTTCTTTTGATCAAGCTTGATTATTTATCATGAGCTAACCTTTGTTTTGTAGGTGGCTTGACTCATGTGATTTGAGTCCTGTGTTTGGCACCTTTTCCTGTCTTTTTTGACTGTTGTTTTCCAATTCCTTTTGCTTTAACTGTTGAACTGTGTACTGATTAGTTGGACTATTGCAGGTACCCTTAGTTGCTTAAGTTCTTTGAACTTGCTTTGCTTTGCTATTTAGCAACTTGCCTGAGGTATAATTCCTTTTTCTTCATGTAGTCTGGAAGACCTGGCCTGTTACTTGGCCAGGCAACTGTCTGAAGTCCTCCTTAAGAGGCAATGTTTGTGTATGTTTAAATTGTCCTTGTACAGAGTCAAAGACCTCCTAGGTGAAGAGGCAATTGGCAGAACCAAGGGATAAGCAACCTATCCCCTGCTATTCAGTGTGTCTTCTGTTTTGCTCACACCACTGTGTTGATGCATTACAGATAAAAACCCAAGATCTTGTGCAATTGCACAGTTGAGTCAGTATCAAATGTGTAGAAGGGTTCCCACTTTCTGAACCCACACATTCTTGTCAAATGCTCTCCCTGGCCAGGGATAAGAGCAATGAGGCACACCCCTCATCTCCTTTCATCTGCTTCACCTTGGCTCTCAATGTCAAGGTTAAGAGCACATTCACCCAGTTCCAGAGGTTTGTTTGTTGAGGTTGATATGACCCCTCGACTAAAACCTGACCCTTGTGTGAGCCCCTTGTGTGTATATAGTGTGTGCTACCTGTGCTTGTATGTTTGTTTGACTTGCTTCCTGTGCAAGTTAGGTTTAGTTTAGACTAATCCTTGTTTGCTTTCTCCCTCGTTGCGATCCTTTCTCTCGCCCTCGTTGCGATCGAGCCTTTTCCTTTCTCTCGCCCTTGTTGCGATCGAGCCTTTTCCTTTCTCTCGCCCTCGTTGCGATCGAGCCTTTTCCTTTCTCTCGCCCTCGTTGCGATCGAGACTTTCCCTTCCTCTTGCCCTAGTTGCAATCGAGACCTTTGTCCCTCCGTGGCCGAACTACGGCAACTCTGATTCTCATGTTCAGATGAGATACGTAGGCACGAGATGCGATGTCTTGTCGAGTTTGACTAACAACTAACACTAATTCTCTTCTCTCGCCCTCGTTGCGATTGAGACCTCCCCTTTCTCTTGCCCTAGTTGCAATCGAGACCCTTGCTTCCTGTACAAGTTAGGTTAGGTGTGGCTTGCTTCCTGTGCAAGTCATGTTTAGGATAGGCTTGCTTCCTGTGCAAGTTAGCTAGAAACCTTAACTTAGGGACGATTTTGCATGACAACATCTAGGCTCGAGTCGTAGTCTCCCTAGTGTTGTGTCTCCCTATGTTATCTGGTTAGGCTAGTCCTTTTCCCTGCGTAGGGGAACTACGTCGCCCTGATCCTCATACCAGATGAGGTACGTAGGCAGGAGATGAGCTGATCTCTCCGGGCGCCTTTTTTCTTTTTCCGCCCTTTTTCTTTTTCCACCCTTTGTGTCTTAACCACCCTTGCGTGTGTTTTGGTTCGGATGCTGATGTAAGTCCAGTGATTGGCATTCAGGCTCCACGTTTGCCTTTGCCTGTGTTTGTTTGTGTGCGTGTCAGCCGAGCTACGAATGCTCTGATTCTCCTTCGTCCAAGGAGATACGTATGCATAGGATGCGACATCCTAGCGAGCATGTGTCGTTTCCCCATTCCGAACTACTTCGACTCTGATGTCTATGTCTGATAGACTAAGTAGGCCCAGGATACGATATCCTGCCGAGTCAGTTTCAGTCAGTTTCTTTTGTCTCTTTTCAGCCAGTGTGTGTGAGTTTGAGCAGTGTTTAGCAACCATTTTTCCTTCCTATTGTGCGTGGATCCCGTCGAGTACGACGGATGCGTAGGGGTGCTAATACCTTCCCTCCGCATAACCGACTCCCGAACCCATACTCTTTGGTCGCGAGACCATGTTCTTTCCTAGGTTTACTCTGAGCGTTTCCTTTCCCTCTTTTGGGATAAATAACGCACGGTGGCGGCTCTGTTGTTTCTTCTTTTCCCGCCGGTTTTTCGCGTAATGCGACAGCTGGCGACTCTGCTGGGGACACGGAGAAGTTGACCTCTTGCTGGTCCATCTTCCCTAAGCGAGTCTCTCCTAGCGCTCTCTAGGTTAGGGCTTTGGTTGCTTTGCACTGTTTTATTGCATTCTTTGTGTATATTTGCATTTACTGTTTGCATTTATTATTTGCATTAATGTTTGCATTCATTCATATTCATCTATTCATCTGGCTGTGTTTCTCTGTTTGGGGTGGGAGTTACTCGAGGTAAAAGGCCCAATACCCAGGCTATGAGTGAAATCTAGGAAACCTAGGAATAGAGTGATTCGTGGGAAGCGGGTGGTATTGCGCCACTTAGCGGAACATTGATATCACGAGCAGTTCAGACCCTGGTGGGGTATCGTCGTTACATACTTCGGGTGTGTATATGATGGTATTCTGCGAAAGGTTATTTATGCTGCGTTTCTCTCAGCCTTTACCCTGGCCTAGACTACACCCGTGAGTGGGGAAGGGTTGATCATTACAGGTACTGTTGGTGACTTGGTTCTGTTGGTGACTTTGTGTTCAGACAGTGTGTTCAGTTGACCTTGGATCTTTTAAGTTGGATTTGGGTTCCGAGTTTTGACTGAAGCTTCGACCTAGCGATCAGAGATTTGCACAACCAGCCAGTCCAGTCTGCATCATTTGCATCATAGCATATTTATTTTTTTCAAAAGAAACGCAGTAAAAAAAAATAATCAAAAAAAAATCAATCAAAAAAAAAAGAGAGAGAAAAAAAAACTAATCTCTGCATGCATATCATTTCTCAGGTACATTCCAGAGCTTGTCTACTGATAGAGATGACAACAGTCTCAGAGCCGAAGCGGAAGACCTGTTCCTACAGTTTCCATCGTGAGCCGTTGACTTCACTGATTGAGTTGGGTAGTTTTGTGACAGATGATCGTTTGAAGAGTTTCGTTGGACAGTATGGAGATATCTTGACAGTGCTGAAGACAGTAGTGGATCCGGTGCCTCTGCAAACACTACTACATTTCTATGATCCAGAGCTCAGATGCTTCACATTTCAAGATTATCAGCTAGCACCTACTCTCGAGGAGTACTCTATTCTGATGAACGTCCCGGTTCAGCATCAGACTCCCTTCTTGGACGTCCCAAAGGAGGTTGACTTCAGATTGATTGCCAGAGATCTACGAATGAGTGTCAAGGAAGTTGGTGAGAATTGGAAGCCCTGTGGGGAAGTAGTGGGTCTGCCATTGAAGTTTCTGTTGAGAGTATCCAGAGATGAAGCAGAAAAGGGAAATTGGGAAGTTTTTCACGCACAACTTGCCGCCTTGATATATGGAATCATTCTATTTCCCAGTATGCCAAATTTTGTTGATCATGCTGCCATCAGCATTTTTATCGGAGGGAATCCAGTCCCAACCCTTCTAGCTGATACTTACTATGCCATCCACAGTAGGCATGGTAAGGGTGGAGCCATCAGGTGCTGCTTACCTCTCCTGTTCAGATGGTTTATGTCGCTGCTGCCTGTCAGTGGACCATTTGTGGATACCAAGAGCACTCTTAAGTGGACTCAGAGGGTCATGTCGCTCACCTCCTACGACATCAGATGGCAGTCGTACCGGATGGATGTGAAGGATGTTATCATGAGTTGTGGTGAATTCCGGAATGTGCCACTCGTGGGGACCAAGGGTTGCATCAATTACAACCCAGTTCTTTCTCTTCGCCAGCTAGGGTTTGTCATGAGTAGAAGGCCACTTGAAGCTGAGATAGTTGAGAGCGTGTATTTTGAGAAGCGTACTGACCCTGTTAGATTGGAGCAGATTGGGAGAGCCTGGAAATTTGTTGAAGCGAAGGATGGATCCGTCTTAGGGAAGAAGTTTGCCATTGCAATGCCCGATTACACCGATTGGGTAAAGAAGAGAGTGGAAACTTTGCTGCTACCCTATGGTAGGATGGAGCCGTTGCAGGAGCAACCACCTTTGGTTCTTGCTGATAGTGTGCCTGCTGAGCACTATAAGCAAGCCTTGATGGAGAGTCGTTGTCTGAGAGAGAAGGAGCAGGACACCCAGATGGAGCTGTACAAAGTTAAAGCTGATAAGCTGCACTTGGCCCATCAACTCAGGGAAGTGCAAGGAGAGAATGCTGGCAGAGCAAGGGGTAAGAAGAGATCATATGAGGAGATAGAGTCTATGTTGGATGCAGAGCATAGGGAGTGCTTGAGGCTACAGAGAGCAGAAGTCAATTATCAGAAGAAGATCAGAGACTTGGAGAAGCAACTCAAAGACAAAGACGCTCAATTGAAGAAGGAGATGGAGTTGAGACAGACATCAGAGGAGTATCTTGGAGGAGAAGTCTTGGAGCTTAGAAGACAGTTGAAAGAGAAGATTACCCCTCTACCAGAATGTTCAGAATGCACACTGTTGATAGACCAGTGCCATTATTTGAAGACCCTCATTCCGGAGGACCGTCTGTCTTAGATTGTATCTTTGTATGTATTTATTGAGAATCACCTCCAGGCTTGTTGGATGGGATTCATTTGCTTGTACTCCGTCTTTTGGATCTTTTATTGAGAATCACCTCCAGGCTTGTTGGATGGGATTCATTTCTTTGTACTCTGTTTGTGCGAATATTTTGTTGACTTGGTTGTATTGACCTTTTTACCCTTATGTATAGATAAGGTTGTCGGTATTCCCCTGTTGTTCTCATACTTCCTTGAATCTGTTTGTTCTCTTGTTGCTGCAGGTTGCCATCTTTTGAGGATGGGTCAGGCTCTTTGAATGCCTGAGAAATGAGCATATCATGTGCATCATACGCATCATTAAACATCATACTCATATCATTTGCATAACAGGTCTTCTTGTGCCGTCTTCTCACTTTGATTCCTGTGTCCAGGCAGGATAGCTGATCAAAGGCCGCACAGCTACTCAACGCGACTCAACCATCAACGCAACATGGATCAAGTACAAGCTGAGTTAGCAGAGATGAGGGCTAACATGGCCCAGTTCATGCACATGATGCAAGGGGTTGCGCAAGGACAAGAAGAACTCCGAGCACTGGTTCAGAGGCAAGAAGCTGTTATTCCGCCACCCAACCAGGCTCTGCCAGAAGGAAATCCAGTTCCTGACACTCCTGCTGCTGCTATTCCCGTCAACAACTATGCTGTAGGTGAAGAGTTGAGGGGTATTCGAGTCGACGGTCAACCGATTGCTCCAGATGCTGCTAGTGCCAGAGTCATTCATGTTCCAGCCCGTAACAGAATTCCGATTGTTGACAGACAAGAGGATTTGTTCACTATGCTCAGCGAAGACGACGACATCTTGGGTAGAAATGATGCGAGAGATCGCAAAGTTGAGGCCCTTGCTGAGAAGATTAGGGCAATGGAATGTCAAAACTCCCTCGGTTTTGATGTGACTAACATGGGATTGGTTGAAGGACTGAGAATCCCGCACAAATTCAAGGCACCGTCATTTGACAAATACAACGGTACCTCCTGCCCTCGCACCCATGTGCAGGCATATTACAGAAAAATCTCCGCATACACTAATGATGAGAAAATGTGGATGTATTTCTTCCAAGACAGCCTATCTGGGGCGTCTTTGGACTGGTATATGGAATTGAAGCGGGATTCAATTCGATGCTGGAGAGATCTGGGTGAAGCGTTCCTCAGACAGTACAAGCATAATATGGACATGGCTCCGACCAGGACTCAGCTGCAGAGTCTATGTCAGAAGAACAACGAAAGCTTTAAGGAGTACGCCCAGAGATGGCGCGAGTTGGCTGCGAGAGTTCAACCCCCTATGCTGGAAAGGGAGTTGACTGACATGTTTATCAGCACTCTACAAGGTGTGTATATGGACCGGATGGGAAGCTGCCCATTCGGAAGTTTTTCTGATGTCGTCATCTGTGGCGAAAGAACTGAAAGTTTAATCAAAGCTGGGAGGATTCATGATACGGGTTCTTCTTCGTCATCGAAGAAACCCTTCTCTGGGGCACCTCGCCGTAGAGAAGGAGAGACCAATGCTGTACAACACAGAGGGGGTGTGTACAGAGCCAATGCAAACAGAGATCAATACCGTCCGGTAGCTGCAGTGACTATTCCTGCACCTCAACCTCGTCCACAACAACAACAGAGAGTTCAACAACAACCACAACAACAACAACAGCAACAACGTCCGTATCAGCCCAAGCAGAGGATGGCTGATCGACGTTTTGATCCATTGCCAATGTCGTACGCTGAACTATTGCCCGAACTACTCCGGTTAGGGTTTGTTGAGCTGCGTACAATGGCTCCTCCAACAGTTTTACCTCCTGGATATGATGCAAACGTCCGATGTGACTTTCATTCTGGGGCACCAGGCCACCATACAGAAAGATTCCGATCTCTGCAACATAAAGTTCAAGACTTGATCGATGCTAAAGCGATCAACTTTGCTCCAGTGCCAAACGTAGTGAACAATCCTATGCCTCAGCATGGCGGGCATAGGGTGAACAATGTTGAAGGAGGAGAGGCTGAAGATTGGTTGTGAATGTTGAAGATGTTCAGACTTCTCTACTTGTAGTGAAAGACCGTTTGTTGAAGGGGGGTGTTGACCCGGGTTGTAATGAAGATTGTATGGGCTGTGCTGAAGCCACCAATGGCTGTGACCAGTTGAAGGCTGGTATTCAGAGATTGATTGATGAAGGCTGTCTCCAGTTCAGCCGGGCTGTTAAAGACAATGGGTCAGTGTCTACTGTCACCATTTATTTCAAGCCGTCTGAAGGACGAGGGCGAGGGGCTGTCAGTGCACCTACAACAAGTAATGCTCCAGTTACCATTTCCACTCCGGTAACTATCAGTGCTCCGACTACTATCAGTGCGTCTGGCGGAAGACCGGTTGAAAATAGTAGGGCTGTTCCCTGGAGATATGACAACGCTTATCGCAGTGATCGGAGGGCTGTTAATCAGACGAGGCCAGTGGTACAAGCGCCGGTAACAATCAGTGCTCCAGTGAGGACTCCTGTGGTTACAAGTCCGGTGGTGGACAATGTTGGAGGACCAGGAGGTTTCACCAGGAGTGGACGACTGTTTGCTCCTCAGCCTTTGAGAGATGCTAATGCTGAAGCATCTGCTAGGGCTAAGGATAAACAAGCTGTGGTTGACGAGGAACCGGCTCAGAAGGAGGCTGAGGGTTCTTTTGACAAGGACGTCGAGGAGTTCATGAAAATCATTAAGAAGAGTGACTACAAGATCGTAGATCAGCTCAATCAGACTCCGTCAAAGATTTCGATACTCTCTCTGCTGTTGTGCTCTGAGGCACATCGGGACGCTTTGTTGAAGATGCTGAACATGGCGTACGTCCCGCAAGAGATATTCGTCGACCAGTTGGAGGGTGTACTAGCCAACGTGAGTACCAGGCACGGTGTAGGTTTCACTGACCTAGACCTAACGCCTGAGGGACGCAATCATAACAAAGCCTTGCACATCACTATGGAGTGCAAAGGTGCTGTTTTATCTCACGTGCTGGTGGACACCGGGTCGTCCCTGAATGTCCTACCCAAGCAGATCCTAAAGAAGATTGATGTCGAGGGAGTCGTGCTCACTCCCAGTGACCTTATTGTGCGTGCTATCGACGGATCCAAACGGTCTGTGTTTGGTGAAGTCACCTTGCCGGTTAAGATAGGTCCGGAAGTGTTTGATATAATCTTCTATGTTATGGACATTCAGCCTGCTTATAGCTGTCTGTTGGGGCGTCCATGGATTCACGCAGCTGGGGCAGTCTCGTCGACTCTCCACCAAAAGCTCAAGTATGTCTGGAACGGTCAGATTGTGATTGTTTGTGGCGAAGAAGAAATTCTGGTGAGTCATCTCTCCTCATTCAAGTATGTTGAGGTAGATGGCGAGATCCATGAAACCCTGTGCCAGGCATTTGAGACTGTGGCGCTTGAAGGGGTAGCTTGTGCTGAGCAGAGGAAGCCAGGTGCTTCAATTACATCGTACAAGCAAGCCAAGGAAGTTGTGGACTCCGGCAGAGCTGAAGGCTGGGGCAAGATGGTTGACTTGCCTATCAAGGAAGACAAGTTCGGTATCGGGTACGAGCCCCTCCAAGCAGAGCAGAGCGTACAAGCAGGTCCGAGCACCTTTACCAGCGTTGGGCTGATGAACCATGGAGATGTCTTTGCTACTGATGGTGAAGACAGTGATTGTGATTTGGACATCTGGGTCCGCCCTTGTGCACCTGGGGAATCTGTCAACAATTGGACGGCTGAAGAAGTGGTCCAAGTTACTCTACTGACAGAGTAATTTTCTTTTGTTTTTTCATTTTGCATGAAAACCCTACGTTCCGCCCAAGGCGTAGTGGTTCATTGTAGGGCCACATCATGTTTACAATGTTTATAAATAAAGGACGTTTTGCAATCAAATTTTGAGATCTTTGTCTTTCTTTTTTGATTTTTCTTTTTTCAAAATAATAAAAATGGCAATGTTTTTTTTTTTCGTGACTTTGGAATTTTAATCTTTTTCTAAAAACAAAACATTAAACATGCAGAAGTGATATTTTGGCATCCACTGTGAGCGACTCTGTTATGGCTCCATATGATTTTGATAATCCCATCTACCAAGCTGAAGAGGAGAGTGAGGAAGACTGTGAACTCCCTGCAGAATTGGTCAGACTACTGAAGCAAGAAGAAAGGGTCATCCAACCTCATCAGGAGGAGTTGGAAATTGTTAATCTGGGTACTGAGGACGCCAGAAGAGAGATCAAGATTGGGGCTGCTTTAGAAGACTCTGTCAAAAGGAGGCTAATTGAGATGCTAAGAGAATATGTGGAAATATTCGCCTGGACATATCAAGACATGCCTGGGTTGGATACAGACATCGTGGTGCATCGGTTACCTCTTAGAGAAGAGTGTCCGTCGGTCAAGCAGAAGCTTCGCAGAACTAGTCCTGATATGGCTGTCAAGATCAAGGAAGAGGTTCAGAAGCAGTGGGATGCAGGATTCTTGGCTGTTACCAGATACCCACCGTGGGTTGCCAACATTGTTCCCGTACCGAAGAAGGATGGCAAAGTCAGAATGTGTGTCGATTACCGAGATTTGAACAGGGCGAGTCCGAAAGATGATTTCCCATTACCTCACATTGATGTATTGGTTGATAACACGGCTCAATCCTCGGTATTCTCTTTCATGGATGGTTTCTCGGGCTATAATCAAATTAAGATGGCGCCAGAGGACATGGAAAAGACGACATTCATTACACCTTGGGGCACGTTCTGCTACAAAGTGATGCCATTTGGGCTGAAGAATGCCGGTGCTACCTATCAGAGGGCAATGACGACTCTCTTTCATGACATGATGCACAAGGAAATTGAAGTGTATGTGGATGATATGATTGTGAAGTCGCAGACAGAAGAGGAGCACTTGATAAATTTGCAGAAGTTGTTTGACAGACTGGTCAAATTCAAGCTGAGGCTGAATCCGAACAAGTGTACGTTTGGGGTGAGATCAGGGAAGCTGTTGGGCTTCATTGTCAGTGAGAAAGGGATTGAGGTAGATCCAGCAAAACTCAAAGCTATTCAAGAGATGCCTGAACCGAAGACGGAAAAGCAAGTCCGTGGGTTTTTAGGGAGATTGAACTACATTGCAAGGTTCATATCTCATCTAACTGCCACATGTGAACCAATTTTCAAACTGCTCAGAAAGAATCAGGCGATCAAATGGAATGATGACTGTCAGAAGGCATTTGACAAAATCAAGGAGTATTTGCAGAAACCTCCAATCCTGATTCCTCCAGTTCCAGGGAGACCACTGATAATGTACCTATCAGTTACCGAGACTTCGATGGGGTGTGTATTGGGGCAGCATGACGAGTCTGGTCGAAAAGAGCATGCCATATACTACCTAAGCAAAAAGTTTACCGACTGTGAAACAAGATATTCACTGCTCGAGAAAACTTGTTGTGCTTTGGCCTGGGCTGCTCGCCGACTAAGGCAGTATATGTTGAACCATACTACTCTGTTGATTTCTAAGATGGATCCTGTGAAATACATCTTTGAGAAGCCGGCTCTCACCGGACGTGTTGCCCGTTGGCAGATGATCTTAACAGAATACGACATTCAGTACACGTCACAACAGGCCATCAAAGGTAGTATTCTGTCCGACTATCTCGCCGAACAACCAATTGATGACTATCAGCCTATGATGTTTGAATTCCCTGATGAAGACATCATGTATTTGAAGATGAAAGACTGTGAAGAGCCGCTTGTCGAGGAAGGACCAGATCCTGATGACAAGTGGACACTGATGTTTGATGGGGCTGTGAATATGAACGGTAATGGTGTTGGTGCAGTGTTGATCAATCCCAAAGGTGCTCATATACCTTTCTCTGCCAGATTGACTTACGACGTCACCAACAATGAAGCTGAGTACGAGGCTTGTATCATGGGGATAGAAGAAGCCATTGATCTGAGGATCAAAACACTTGACATTTTTTGAGATTCTGCTCTAGTGATCAATCAGGTCAATGGAGATTGGAATACAAACCAGCCACATCTGATTCCGTATAGAGATTACACCAGAAGAATACTAACGTTCTTCAAGAAGGTGAAATTGTATCATGTCCCTCGGGATGAGAATCAGATGGCTGATGCATTGGCTACTTTATCTTCCATGATAAAAGTTCATTGGTGGAATCATGTGCCACATGTTGCGGTGAATCGACTCGAGAGGCCTGCATATGTGTTTGCAGCCGAGTCTGTTGTGGCGATTGATGAAAAACCGTGGTATTATGACATCAAGAATTTCCTTAAGACTCAAGAGTATCCTGAGGGTGCGTCGAAGAATGATAAGAAGACCCTGAGAAGGCTGGCTGGAAGCTTTTATCTGAATCAGGATGATGTGCTATACAAGAGGAACTTTGACATGGTTCTGCTCAGGTGCGTGGATAGACACGAAGCAGACATGTTGATGCAAGAAGTGCACGAGGGTTCGTTTGGTACCCATGCTGGTGGTCATGCAATGTCGAAGAAATTGTTGAGAGCCGGTTATTATTGGATGACTATGGAATCCGATTGCTTCAAATATGCTCGGAAATGCCACAAGTGTCAAATCTATGCTGATAAGGTGCATGTACCACCAAGCCCGTTGAATGTCATGAACTCGCCTTGGCCGTTTGCCATGTGGGGCATTGATATGATTGGGAAGATAGAGCCTACTTCTTCGAATGGACATCGCTTCATCTTGGTCGCGATTGATTACTTCACCAAATGGGTAGAAGCAGCTTCCTATGCCAACGTCACCAAACAAGTGGTTGCCCGGTTCATCAAGAAAGAAATCATCTGTCGTTATGGAGTCCCTAAGAGAATCATCACTGACAATGGCTCGAATCTCAACAACAAGATGATGAAAGAGCTTTGCAAAGATTTCAAGATCGAACATCACAATTCTTCTCCTTACAGACCAAAGATGAATGGTGCTGTAGAAGCAGCTAACAAGAATATCAAGAAGATTGTGCAGAAAATGGTCGTTACGTACAAAGATTGGCATGAGATGTTGCCTTTCGCCTTGCATGGATACCGTACTTCAGTACGTACGTCGACCGGAGCAACCCCCTACTCCCTTGTGTATGGTATGGAAGCAGTTCTACCAGTTGAAGTGGAGATCCCTTCTCTGAGGGTATTATTGGATGTCAAGCTGGACGAAGCCGAGTGGATTCGTACAAGGTTTAACGAGTTAAGCCTTATCGAAGAAAGACGGTTAGCAGCTGTTTGCCATGGGCAGTTATATCAGAGGAGGATGAAGCGAGCCTTTGATCAGAAAGTGCGCCCTCGGACGTTTCAAACTGGCGATCTGGTTTTGAAGAGGATCCTTCCTCCCGGTACAGATAACAGGGGCAAGTGGACTCCTAATTACGAAGGTCCATATGTTGTGAAGAAGGTCTTCTCCGGTGGAGCCTTGATGCTTACAACTATGGATGGTGAAGATTTTCCTTCCCCTGTCAACTCAGATGTAGTCAAAAAATACTTCGCATAAATTGACCCGCTGGACAAAAAGAATAAAAGAGTCCAGGCAAAAATGGGCATCCCGGCGAACCAAAAAACAGAAAGAAAAGGTTCGGGCAAAAGTTAGGGATAAAAATGAAAAAAAATTGTACACCCGGTAAGTCGAAAACCCGCAAGGGCGACTTAGGCAAAAATGGGTATCCCGGTGGATTGAAAACCCGAAAGGGCGATCCAGCCAAAAGAGGGATTAAAGCGAAGACTACAGTTTGAGTTATCTGTACTTCATCATGCTTCGTCAGCTGCCATCTCGACAGATGTGATCGGTCCAGTCAGTCTTCTCAGAAAGCAAGGAATTGGGAGGAAACTGATGATCTATGAGTTATAACGGAGTTGGGAAACAGTGGATGCCGTGTTCACATTGCCATTAGGATAGTTTATTTTCCTTTTGTGCGCAATTACCTCTTCCTAGGAATTGCTTCCCAATGTATTTGCCTTTTCAGGCACACTTTCAATCAATAAAAGTCGTTATTCAGATAAATTGCTCTCTTGTTTTTACTTTTACTGTTTTGTTTGCAAAAACGTCTGAATTTTTGATAAACATTGCATCTAAAAACATGAAGGCTCAATAATGACGTGCAGAAAGATTAAAACATTTGAAAATCATTTTGAATGTTGAGGACACTTGAGCGTATCTTGTCCGTGTACCCCCTGGGGGCATTTGTTGTTCCGTTGTGCAGATCATCACCTGTGAACATTCCTCCAGCAGTTCTTTCCCCAGACAGAGTCATTTTCCTAATTTTGGTTCGTTTAAGCCTTCCCCAGCGAAGCAGTTATCTCTCCAGCAGAGTTCATCCCACCAGTGGATTGGACGAGTTTCCATAGCAGATCGATATCTGCATCCCCAGCTGAGTTGATTCTACTTGTGAATATTGTGGGTCGTCCCCACGGAGTAACAGTTATTCCCCAAAGCATAGTATATTTTATCTGAGGTTTGTATGAGCCTTATCCCCAGAGAGTTGCCTGGATTATCTCCCCCCAGCGGAGCATTTATTTCCCCAAGCGGAATTTTTTGTGAGGATTGATTGGGCTATCCCCAGCAGTTTACCGTTGTTGTCCCCTAGCAGAGTTGCTTTATTACTCCCCGGCGAGTTGCCTTGTCTTCCCCTAGTGGATTGGTATTGTTGGTTCCCCGACATTTGCCCTGTTTTCCCCCAGCGGAATTGCCTTGAAGACTTCTCAGCACAGTCGCCCTGTGTATTCTCCCCCGCAGAGTTCTCATCATATTGCATTGCATGTAGTAATCATTGCATCCTCAAAACTGCGTAGCATTTCCATTCCATATGGAGCATTACGCCATAGAAAAATTCAAACATATGCATTCATGTGTTCGAGACCACATCAGACTGTATCCCCGGCAAAGGCGGATCATCTTTATTCAACATCAGCACAGCAAGCCTGCTACAGTGGTTTGGACAGCATTCAGAATTGATATCCCCACAGAGGTTTATCTCCTCACCCGATGGTGACAGAAAGTTTGTTTCTCCCCAGTGAGACCCCCAGCAAGTGATCAGCCTCGCCTGGGCATATCTAAAATGTCGTTTCTTGTGATACCAGTAAGTGTCATGTCAGCACCCGCGTGTGTTTCCTTTGTTTTGGTGTCGGTAAACGCCATTGTTTCGGTGTCGGTAAACATCGAGTCTCACCCAGTCATCGGTAAATGTCTGGTCTTGCTTTTGATGTCGGTAAACATCATCTTTCGATGTCGGTAAACATCGAGTCTTTCCCTCAGTCATCGGTAAATGTCTGATAATTCTCCAGCTAGAAATCCCTAGTAGAGTCATCCGTAAATGTCCTATCTGGTTCCCAATTGCGAATATTTGTTTGTTTCTCCCCAATAAATTTCTCATCCCCAGTCATCGGTAAATGTCTGGTCACCCTTTTTGATGTCGGTAAACATCATCTTTCGATGTCGGTAAACATCGAGTCTCACCCCCAGTCATCGGTAAATGTCTGGTCATTCTTTTTGATGTCGGTAAACATCATCTTTCGATGTCGGTAAACATCGAGTCCCATCCCAGTCATCGGTAAATGTCTGGTCATTCTTTGTTCTTTTGCTAATAAGATGAAAATCCCCAGAAGTCGTCGGTAAACGTCTTGTCTGGTATCACTACAAAGATTTTGTTCCTCCCCAAGTGGAGATGCCATCGGTAAATGGCCCAGTTTTCTTCGATATCGGTAAATATCGAATTCCCAGTTGCAGCAGCCATCGGTAAATGGCTTTGTTGAAGTTGACATCGGTAAATGTCAAGTTGCTCTGAAGCCACCATCGGTAAATGGTCCTGCTTCCCTTCTACATCAAGTTGTTTCCCAGCAGCCATCGGTAAATGGTCTTGCTGAAGTTGATATCGGTAAATATCAAGTTTTAACCATCGGTAAATGGTTTCACTTTTCAGAAGTTGTTTCCCAGCAGCCATCGGTAAATGGTCTTGCTAAAGTTGATATCGGTAAATATCAAGTTTTAACCATCGGTAAATGGTTTTGTTTCCTAGAAGTTTGTTTTCCCAGCAGCCATCGGTAAATGGTCTTGCTGAAGTTGATATCGGTAAATATCAAGTTCCAGTTTCTAACCATCGGTAAATGGTTTTGCTGTTCTGAAGTTGTCATGCAGTTGTCATCGGTAAATGACGTGGTTCTTCTTGTATTATATCTAGTCGGTGCAAATTTCTACGGTTCTTTGGTATTCAATCCCTGTTTACCCTGAAAGTCTGACAGCAATTGCTATCATCCGTTCGGGTTCCCAGCTGATTGAATAGGGGCAGCTGTAGCACCTCAAATTTGCACCTATCATTGTACATGCATTTTCATATTAGGTCATAGCATAACATGGTCCATTGCATAGCATTGCATTGTCCCAGTTGCCTCAAATGCAAGCACGTCAAGAAATTAGGTCAAACTGATCAGGAGATCAGTCAACCAAGCAAGCAAGGGTGTTTCTCAAAGAGCCAAGGCCCTAGGGTTGGTCCAATTTGTTCACATGACTTGGAGGTCCATTTGAAATGTTTAAGTCAAGGGTTGGATGTTCAGAAGTCATCAGTTCATGCACAGTCAGTCAGAAACCCTAAAAAGTCAAACTTGGTCAACTGTGGTTGATTTTATGGTTTTGATGGATGGATTTGGTTTGAGAGAGTTTATTCATGTCCCAATAGGCCTCATATATCATGGCAAACCATATCATTGAAGAATTTGAAGCCAATCAGAAAATTTCCAAAAATAGAAACTGGACCTGTAATTTTAACTGCCAAAAATGGAAACTTCTTGATTCCAAACTTACATCATGATACAAGCTTCAAATGAATTTTTGCCCAACATGAAAGTTGAAGATCTTGTTCTCCCATTTCCAAAAAGTCCAAGAAATCTCAATTCCCATGCATGGTTGTCAAGATATGATCAAATCATTTTCACAAAATCTTGAACTTCAAAAGGCCATATCTCTCAAACCATTTGGCCAATTTTGGTGGGGTTTTTTCCTACAAACCACATTTCATCTCCTCTTTCCAAAAATATAAATTTCATGAGCCAAAACATTGCCAATCAAAATGGCATTTTTTGAACCTAGCACATTTGAATTTCAAGTGAGGTGCATTTTTGAAGTTTTGATTTAAGTGTTCTCTATCACATTAGCCATTTGGAATTGGTTCAAAACATGATTTCTGACTTGCCAAAGCCCAAACTCGGGCAGACCTACACCTCCACATGCATTTTTGGTCAAAATTAGCAATTGTGCAAATTGGTTCATTAGAGCAAAGTTTGATTAGCACATGATTACCAATGCTTAAACAGAAATATATAATGATATTTTCTATCATTTGAGCAACCCTAGCAGCCATCTAACCACAGAAAATTCTTATTCTCTCCCAATTTCCATTTTGACATCTTGCAAATTTCTGACCAAAATTCTCAAAGAACCACGAGCAGCCTTGTTGATTCATCATCTGGCAACTATTTGAAAGCCCTTTTGAACACTTTTTCTCAACTGTAAAGCCCCCCATTACTGTTTCATCCGAGCTCTCATTAATGGCAGCTCAAGTTCTGGACCATCTCAAGCTTTCCTAGGCCAAGTTTCTTTCACCATTCACCTTGTTGAAGTTTGTTGAGCACCTGTTTCGAAGAAGCATAGCCAAACAACACCAGAATCTCCACTGCTTTTCATTTTTGGTAAATTTTCGATTCTCCCTATTTGTAAAACCATGCTGTGCAATGTATAGATCCTTTTACCCTGATCATTATGAGCTTTGAATGGTAGAAATTGGTTAAGTATTTAGCAAGAAATCTGGAAATGAAAGTTGATGTTCATATGAAGTTTTGCTCGATTCTCTTTCAATAGCTTGTTTCCATGAGAATTGATGTTGGATTTGTCTTTGCCTTGCTTGGATGAACATGTATGTGTGCTCATTATCCATTTCTGGGAATGTTTGTTCTTGAGCAAGTTTTAATGATGAATGTTCTTTGGTTCAATTCATGATATATGTGATGTTTTGATGAAAATTGATGTTGGATTCTTACTTGCCATGCCATGCTGAACATGTATGTGTGTTTAATTTGTAATTCTGGGAAAATTTCATGAAAACACGATTTGGGAATGAAGGTTGTTGCTTACTGTACATGAATCCTAGGGTTTCTTCATAAGCCTTGCCCAGAATGTTGGATACTGAACGAATGCATGTCACTGTAGCTGCATGGACCAATTACATTATTTCCTTCCTGTGCCCAATACGACACCGTTTGAATTAGTGACTGTCTTAATTACATAAATGCCATTCGGACCATTTAATTCAATATTAATTCATTTTGATTTCACATTTTATTTTCATTTGATCATCAATCTTGCAAAATTCATAACTTGTTCATTGCAATTCCAAATTCAGTGGGAATTTTTGCATCATCTTCATCATGAGCCCTAGTTTTTTATCATCATTTTTGCTGATTTTTTGGATGGCTGGGTTTTAAATGGCCTTAGGTTTTGTATAATGTGACCAAATTTTGTACACCTTGCCAAATCTCTTGTGAAATTGTGATGCATTGTCCATTTGAGCTGAAATTTTTTGTGCTTAATCTACACTCATCCATATTTATTTTGATGTAAAGATCATGATTTTAGCTTATGTGGTTTGAGAGCTGTGAATTTTTGAAGTAGGGTGTGACAACTTGTGTCGCACCATGGTTGTGCAATTTCATGAATTTTGATGACATGCTTCCTGACTTCCAATTGACCTAAATTTTTGCATGGACCTTCTCTCATATGTCTAGTTGACTTGTGATTTTTCTTGGATTTAATTGTGCCATTTTCTATTTGTTTGAGATTTTTCCTCCCTGTCTAGTCAAATGTTGACTTTGTGTGGTGCACTTTGCCATTTGTTTTGTGAAATGCTCATATTGTACTAGATGGACATGAAATTTTGCATGAGATAACTAGACATCCTCATCTTTGCCATGGTTTTAGTCCCATTCATTTATCATATACCCTCTCTGATTTATGATTTTTCTAAGTTGATGCTTGTTTGTTTGACTTCATTGAGCATGTTCAAATTTGCTTTGACTTTATGATTTTCATTGACTGCCTTCCACTTGTCCAAATGCAATGAAATTTGACATGCTTACCATGCTAGGTGTTAGGATTGAGCATGAATTATTTGATGATTTTTGAAAATGTTTGAGTTGACTTTTGATGCAAGTCATTCTGTTGACTTCTTTGAGCTTTCATTTGCCATGCCTTGACTTAAACTGTTCATGAAATGATGATAGTGATTGATATGAATGTGAACCCAATGGGAATTGTTTCTTGATTGATTGAACATGATTTGGATTGCTTGCCCTTTGCTGTTTTGCCTTTTTCATTCTCTTTTGACCCTAGGCTTGTCCTAGTGGTCCAGTTACTTACTTTTGAGCTTGTGTTTTCAGGTTGAACACCAAGTGACTAATGAGATCAATTTCTTTTGATCAAGCTTGATTATTTATCATGAGCTAACCTTTGTTTTGTAGGTGGCTTGACTCATGTGATTTGAGTCCTGTGTTTGGCACCTTTTCCTATCTTTTTTGACTGTTGTTTTCCAATTCCTTTTGCTTTAACTATTGAACTGTGTACTGATTAGTTGGACTATTGCAGGTACCCTTAGTTGCTTAAGTTCTTTGAACTTGCTTTGCTTTGCTATTTAGCAACTTGCCTGAGGTATAATTCCTTTTTCTTCATGTAGTCTGGAAGACCTGGCCTGTTACTTGGCCAGGCAACTGTCTGAAGTCCTCCTTAAGAGGCAATGTTTGTGTATGTTTAAATTGTCCTTGTACAGAGTCAAAGACCTCCTAGGTGAAGAGGCAATTGGCAGAACCAAGGGATAAGCAACCTATCCCCTGCTATTCAGTGTGTCTTCTGTTTTGCTCACACCACTGTGTTGATGCATTACAGATAAAAACCCAAGATCTTGTGCAATTGCACAGTTGAGTCAGTATCAAATGTGTAGAAGGGTTCCCACTTTCTGAACCCACACATTCTTGTCAAATGCTCTCCCTGGCCAGGGATAAGAGCAATGAGGCACACCCCTCATCTCCTTTCATCTGCTTCACCTTGGCTCTCAATGTCAAGGTTAATAGCACATTCACCCAGTTCCAGAGGTTTGTTTGTTGAGGTTGATATGACCCCTCGACTAAAACCTGACCCTTGTGTGAGCCCCTTGTGTGTATATAGTGTGTGCTACCTGTGCTTGTATGTTTGTTTGACTTGCTTCCTGTGCAAGTTAGGTTTAGTTTAGACTAATCCTTGTTTGCTTTCGCCCTCGTTGCGATCCTTTCTCTCGCCCTCGTTGCGATCGAGCCTTTTCCTTTCTCTCGCCCTCGTTGCGATCGAGCCTTTTCCTTTCTCTCGCCCTCGTTGCGATCGAGCCTTTTCCTTTCTCTCGCCCTCGTTGCGATCGAGACTTTCCCTTCCTCTTGCCCTAGTTGCAATCGAGACCTTTGTCCCTCCGTGGCCGAACTACGGCAACTCTGATTCTCATGTTCAGATGAGATACGTAGGCACGAGATGCGATGTCTTGTCGAGTTTGACTAACAACTAACACTAATTCTCTTCTCTCGCCCTCGTTGCGATTGAGACCTCCCCTTTCTCTTGCCCTAGTTGCAATCGAGAGCCTTGCTTCCTGTGCAAGTTAGGTTAGGTGTGGCTTGCTTCCTGTGCAAGTCATGTTTAGGATAGGCTTGCTTCCTGTGCAAGTTAGCTAGAAACCTTAACTTAGGGACGATTTTGCATGACAACATCTAGGCTCGAGTCGTAGTCTCCCTAGTGTTGTGTCTCCCTGTGTTATCTGGTTAGGCTAGTCCTTTTCCCTGCGTAGGGGAACTACGTCGCCCTGATCCTCATACCAGATGAGGTACGTAGGCAGGAGATGAGCTGATCTCTCCGGGCGCCTTTTTTCTTTTTCCGCCCTTTTTCTTTTTCCACCCTTTGTGTCTTAACCACCCTTGCGTGTGTTTTGGTTCGGATGCTGATGTAAGTCCAGTGATTGGCATTCAGGCTCCACGTTTGCCTTTGCCTGTGTTTGTTTGTGTGCGTGTCAGCCGAGCTACGAATGCTCTGATTCTCCTTCGTCCAAGGAGATACGTATGCATAGGATGCGACATCCTAGCGAGCATGTGTCGTTTCCCCATTCCGAACTACTTCGACTTTGATGTCTATGTCTGATAGACTAAGTAGGCCCAGGATACGATATCCTGCCGAGTCAGTTTCAGTCAGTTTCTTTTGTCTCTTTTCAGCCAGTGTGTGTGAGTTTGAGCAGTGTTTAGCAACCATTTTTCCTTCCTATTGTGCGTGGATCCCGTCGAGTACGACGGATGCGTAGGGGTGCTAATACCTTCCCTCCGCATAACCGACTCCCGAACCCATACTCTTTGGTCGCGAGACCATGTTCTTTCCTAGGTTTACTCTGAGCGTTTCCTTTCCCTCTTTTGGGATAAATAACGCACGGTGGCGGCTCTGTTGTTTCTTCTTTTCCCGCCGGTTTTTCGCGTAATGCGACAGGACCGGATGGGGAGTTGCCCGTTCGGTAGCTTCTCTGATGTAGTAATTTGTGGGGAAAGGACAGAGAGTCTCATTAAAGCTGGAAAGATTCAAGATGCTGGCTCTTCATCTTCAAAGATGCCATTTTCTGGGGTACCTCGCAGAAGGGAGGGTGAGACTAATGTTGTGCAACATCGAAGAAATGTGAACAGAGGGCAATATCGCCAGGTTGCTGCTGTAACCATTCCAGCACCTCAACCACGTCAACAGTAACAACAGAGAGTTCAACAACCACCACCACCACAACAACAACAACAACGTCCTTATCAACCGAGACAGAGAATGCCTGATCGTCGTTTCGACCTGTTGCCGATGACCTATGCCGAATTGCTGCCCGAATTGCTCAAATTAGGGTTTGTTGAGTTGCGAACAATGGCTCCGTTGACAAGGATACCGCCTGGGTATGATGCCAACGTTCGATGTGACTTCCATTCTGGTACACCGGGGCACCATATTGAGAACTGTAGGGCTTTTCATCATAAGGTCCAGGATTTGATTGACGCCAAAACAATCAATTTTGCTCCTGCGCCTAATGTTGTGAACAATCCTATGCCTCAACATGGTGCGCATAGGGTAAACAATGTGGAAGGTGAGGAGGCCTTGGATTTGGTAGTCAGTATTGACGAGATTCAGACTCCGTTGTTTGTTGTGAAGGATCGTTTGCTGAATGAGGGAGTGTTCCCGGGCTGTGATCAGGGCTGTTTAGACTGTGCAGGTTTAGAGAATGGTTGTATACAGTTGAGGGCTGGTATCCAGAGATTGATTGATGAGGGATGTCTGCAGTTTAGTCGGGCCGTGAAAGATCGTGGGGTGGTGTCGACTGTCACCATTTACTTCAAACCGTCTGAGGGACGTGGCCAGAGAGTTGTTAGTGCGCCAGTGACTGTTGGTACTCCTGTTACCATTTCTGCTCCTATAACTGTCAGTGCTCCCACTACTGTTGTTGTGTCTGGTAGAAGACTGATTGAGAATAGTAAGGTTGTGTCGTGGAAGTATGATAATGCTTACCGTAATAACAGAAGGGCTGAAAGTCAGGTCAGACCAGTTAATCAAGCTCCGGTGACTATTGGCTTGCCGGCTAGAGTTCCTGCAATTGTTGGTCCGGTGGTGGAAAATGTTGGGGGACCTGGAGGGTTTACAAGGAGTGGTCGTCTGTTTGCACCATAGCCTTTGAGAGACAACAATGTTGAGGCACTCGCCAAAGCTAAGGGTAAGCAAGCGGTGGTTGATGAAGAATCTGCTCAGAAGGAGGCGCCTGAGGGTTCGTTCGAGAAATATGTGGAGGAGTTCATGAAGATTATTAAGAAGAGTGACTACAAGATTGTAGATCAGCTGAATCAGACTCCGTCCAAGATTTCTATACTCTCATTGCTTCTGTGCTCTGAGGCACACCGTAATGCCTTGCTAAAAATGTTGAATCTGGCTTACGTGCCTCAAGAGATCTCTGTCAACCAGTTGGAGGGGGTTATTGCTAATGTCAGTACCAGGCATGGTTTGGGTTTCACAGACTTGGACTTGACGCCTGAGGGTCGCAACCATAATAAGGCCTTGCATATCACTATGGAGTGCAAAGGCGCAGTATTGTCACATGTGTTGGTGGATACTGGCTCGTCTTTGAATGTGCTGCCTAAGAAGACTTTGGGTAAGATAGATGTTGAAGGGGTTGTCCTCACTCCAAGCGATCTGATTGTTCGTGCATTTGATGGATCCAAGCGGTTTGTTTTTGGTGAGGTCACATTTCCAATGAAGATTGGCCCGGAGGTGTTCAGTATTATTTTCTATGTGATGGACATCCAGCCAGCATATAGTTGTTTATTGGGGCGTCCTTGGATACACGCAGCTGGGGCAGTTTCGTCAACTCTCCACCAGAAGCTGAAATATGTCTAGAACGGTCAGATTGTGACTGTGTGCGGTGAAGAAGATATTCTGGTGAGTCATTTATCCTCTTTCAAGTATGTAGAGGTGGATGGCGAGATCCATGAAACTTTATGCCAGGCATTCGAGACTGTTGCTCTTGAGAGGGTGGCTTTCGCTGAGCAGAAGAAGCCAAGTGCCTCAATTGCATCATACAAGCAGGCAGTGGAGGTTGTCAACTCCGGTAAATCAGAAGGTTGGGGCAAGATGGTGGATTTTCCCGTCAAGGAAGACAAGTTCGGTATTGGTTATCAACCTCTGCAGGCGGAGCAGATCGAGCAGAAAGGGCCGAGTACCTTTACCAGCGCTGGGCTGATGAATCACGATGATGTCTTTGCAACCAGTGTTGAAGACTGTGACAGTGATTGTGATCTGGACAACTGGGTTCGCCCGTGTGCACCAGGGGAGACGATCAACAATTGGACAGCTGAAGAAGTGGTCCAAGTTACTCTTCAAACAGAGTAATTTTCTTTTGTTTTTCATTTTGCACAAAACCCTACGTTCTGCCCAAGGCGTAGTGGTTCATTGTAGGGCCTCATCATGTTTTTTCAATAATATCATTAATAAAGGATGTTTTGCAAACAATTTTGTGATCCCTGTCTTTCTGTTTTTGTTTTTCACATTTTTCAAAAACAATAAAAATGGCAATGTTTTTTGTTTTTGTGACTTTCTTGAACTCTTTTTTCTAAAATAAAGCATTAAACATGCAGAAGTGATCTTACGGACTCCGCTATGAACAGTTCTGTTATGGCTCAGTGTGATTTCAATAATCCCATCTACCAAGCTGAAGAGGAGCGTAAGGAAGACTGTGAACTCCCTAAGGAACTGGTCAGATTATTGAAGCAGGAGGAAAGGGTCATCCAACCTCATCAGGAGGAGTTGGAGATTATTAACCTGGGTACTGAAGACGCCATAAAGGATATTAAGATCGGGGCTGCTTTGAAAGAAGATGTCAAGAGAAGGCTGATTGAGATGCTGAGAGAATATGTGGAGATATTCGCTTGGTCGTATCAAGATATGCCTGGGTTGGATACATATATTGTGGTGCATAGACTACCTCTCAGAGAAGATTGTCCTTCAGTTAAGCAGAAGCTTCGGAGAACGAGTCCTGATATGGCGGTTAAGATCAAGGAAGAGGTTTAGAAGCAGTTGGACGCGGGTTTCTTGTTAGTGACTACTTATCCCCCGTGGGTGGCCAACATCGTTCCCGTGCCTAAGAAGGATGGCAAAGTCAGGATGTGTGTCGATTACCGGGATTTGAATAGAGCAAGTCCGAAAGATGATTTCCCATTACCTCACATTGATGTATTGGTTGATAACACGGCTCAATCCTCGGTTTTCTCTTTCATGGACGGTTTCTCTGGATATAATCAGATTAAGATGACGCCAGAGGACATGGAAAAGACGACATTCATTACACCTTGGGGCACGTTATGCTATAAGGTGATGCCATTTGGGCTGAAGAATGCCGGTGCTACCTATCAGAGGGCTATGACGACTCTCTTTCATGACATGATGCACAAAGAGATCGAAGTGTACGTGGATGACATGATTGCGAAGTCGCAGACAGAAGAGGAGCACTTGGTAAATTTGCAGAAGTTGTTTGACAGACTGAGAAAGTTCCAACTGAGGCTGAATCCAAACAAGTGTACGTTTGGAGTGAGATCCAGCAAGCTGTTGGGTTTCATTGACAGTGAGAAAGGGATTGAGGTTGATCCAGCAAAAGTAAAAGCTATTCAAGAGATGCCTGAACCAAAAACAGAAAAGTAGGTTCGTGGGTTTTTAGGGAGATTGAACTACATTGCAAGATTTGTATCTCACCTAACTGCCACGTGTGAACCGATATTCAAATTGCTAAGAAAGAATCAAGCAATCAGGTGGAATGATGATTGTCAGAAAGCTTTTGACAAGATAAAAGAGTATTTGCAGAAACCTCCAATCCTTATCCCTCCAGTTCCTGGGAGGCCTCTGATAATGTACCTGTCAGTGACTGAGAATTCGATGGGGTGTGTATTGGGACAGCATGACGAGTCTGGTCGAAAAGAGCATGCCATATACTACCTTAGCAAAAATTTTACCGACTGTGAAATCAAATATTCACAGCTCGAGAAAACTTGTTGTGCTTTGGCCTGGGCTGCTCGCCGACTGAGGCAGTATATGTTGAACCATACTACCTTATTGATTTCTAAGATGGACCCAGTAAAATACATCTTTGAGAAGCCGGCTCTCACCGGACGTGTTGCCCGTTGGCAGATGATTCTAACAGAGTATGATATCCAGTACACGTCACAGAAGGCCATCCAAGGTAGTATTCTGTCAGACTACCTTGCCGAGCAACCTATTGATGATTACCAGCCGATGATGTTTGAATTCCCTGATGATGACATCATGTATATAAAGATGAAAGATTGTGAAGAGCCTCTTGTCGAGGAAGGACCGGATCCTGATGACAAGTGGACATTGATGTTTGATGGGGCTGTGAATGTGAATGGAAACGTTGTTGGGGCAGTACTCGTTAATCCTAAAGGTGCACATATACCTTTTTCTGCCAGACTGACTTTTGACGTAACCAACAACGAGGCTGAGTATGAGGCTTGTATCATGGGGATTGAAGAAGCCATCGATCTGAGGATCAAGACTCTGGACATTTGTGGAGATTCCGCTCTAGTGATTAACCAGGTCAATGGAGATTGGAATACCAATCAGCCGCATTTGATTCCTTACAGAGATTACACCAGAAGGATCCTGACTTTCTTCAAAAAGGTGAAGTTGTATCATGTCCCCCGGGATGAGAATCAGATGGCTGATGCCTTGGCTACTTTGTCATCTATGATAAAAGTTCATTGGTGGAATCATGTGCCACATGTTGCGGTGAATCGACTCGAGAGGCCTGCGTATGTGTTTGCAGCCGAGTCTGTTGTTGATGAGAAGCCGTGGTACTATGATATCAAGAACTTCCTCAAGAGCCAGGATTATCCTGAAGGTGCGTCGAAGAATGACAAGAAAACCCTGAGAAGGCTAGCTGGAAGCTTTTATTTGAATCAGGATGACGTGTTGTACAAGAGAAACTTTGACATGGTTCTGCTCAGATGCGTGGATAGACACGAAGCGAACATGTTGATGCAAGAAGTGCATGAAGGATCTTTTGGTACCCATGCTGGTGGTCATGCAATGTCCAAGAAGTTGTTGAGAGCCGGTTATTACTGGATTACTATGGAATCCGATTGTTTCAAATACGCTCGGAAGTGCCATAAATGCCAGATCTATGCTGATAAGGTGCATGTACCATCAAGCCCTTTGAATGTCATGAATTCGCCTTGGTCGTTTGCCATGTGGGGCATTGACATGATTGGGAAGATCGAGCCTACGGCTTCCAACGGACATCGCTTCATCCTGGTTGCGATCGACTACTTCACCAAGTGGGTGGAAGCAACTTCCTATGCTAATGTTACGAAACAAGTGGTTGCTCGGTTCATTAAGAAGGAAATCATCTGTCGTTATGGGGTTCCTGAGAGAATCATCACTGATAATGGTTCGAATCTCAACAACAAGATGATGAAAGAGCTTTGCATAGATTTCAAGATTGAACATCACAATTCTTCTCCTTACAGACCAAAGATGAATGGTGCTGTAGAGGCGGCAAACAAGAATATTAAGAAGATTGTGCAGAAGATGGTCGTGACGTACAAGGATTGGCATGAGATGCTGCCTTTCGCTTTGCATGGGTACCGTACTTCAGTACGTACGTCGACCGGGGCAACCCCTTACTCCCTTGTGTATGGTATGGAAGCGGTCCTACCTGTTGAAATGGAGATCCCTTCTCTGAGAGTCCTGTTGGATGTCAAGCTTGACAAAGCTGAGTGGATTCGAACAAGGTTTAATGAGTTGAGCCTTATTGAAGAGAGGCGGTTAGCAGCTGTGTGCCATGGGCAGTTGTATCAGAGAAGGATGAAGAGAGCCTTTGATCAGAAAGTGCGTCCTCGAAGCTATCAAACTGGTGATCTAGTTTTGAAGAGGATCCTTCCTCCCGGTACAGATAACAGGGGCAAGTGGACTCCTAATTACGAAGGTCCGTATGTTGTCAAAAAGGTTTTGTCTGATGGAGCCTTGATGCTGACAACTTTGGATGGTGAATATTTTCCGTCCCCTGTTAACTCAGATGTAGTCAAAAAATACTTCGCATAAATTGACCCGCTGGACAAAAAGAATAAAAGAGTCCAGGCAAAAAAGGGCATCCCGGCGAACCAAGAAAAAAAAGGAAAAAAAGGTTCGGGCAAAAGTTAGGGATAAAGAATGAAAAGAATTTGTACACCCGGTAAGTCGAAAACCCGCAAGGGCGGCTTAGGCAAAAATGGGTATCCCGGTGGATTGAAAACCCGAAAGGGCGATCCAGGCAAAAGAGGGATTAAAGCGAAGACTATAGTCTGAGTTATCTGTACTTCATCCCGCTTCATCATTTACCATCTCAAAGGATAGGATCGGTCCAGTCATTCTTCTCAGAAAGCAAGGAATTGGGAGAAAGTTGAGGATCTGTGAGTCATAACAGAATTGGGAAATAGTGGATGTCGTGTTCACATTGCCATTAGGATAGATTTTTCCTTGTGTGCACAATTACCTCTTTTTAGGAATTGCTTCCCGATGTATTCGCCTTTTCAGGCCCATTTTCAATCAATAAAAGTCGTTATTCAGATAAATTGATCTCTTGTTTTTATTTTTACTGTTTTGTTTGCAAAAAGCGTCCGAATTTTTGATAAACATTGCATATAAAAACATGAAGGTTGGACAATAACATGCAGAAAGATAAAACATTTGAAAATCATCTTGAATGTTGAGGACACTTGAGCGTATCTTGTCCATGCAATCACCTGGGGCATGTTTGTCTTGATGTTTGCAGGTTATCCCTTTGGTTCTTGGCTGAAGCAGATAAGCCATGGTTTTGTTCAGAGTTGTTGTCAGCACTGTCTGGTAGCATGGGATGGGGACCTTCCCCAGTAGTTGAAGCAAGCTCAGGACTTATCTTTCCCAGCGTATTCAAGATCAGGAATTCCTCAGCAGGATTGAGGATGTTTCCCCAGCTAGTCTGAAAGCTGCCAAGTTCCCCACTGAGTCTGAAGATTTTTTAATCCCCACCGAGTTGGAAGGATGTTGTATCCCCAGCGGAGGTGTCAGTGAGTAGTTTTATTCCCCAGCAGTCTGGTTTGAAATACTGCTATCCCCAACATGGTCGTGAACGCTTTTCCCCGGCAGGCTCGTGGATGTCTTCCCCAGCATGGTCTGGTCTATTATTTCCCCAACAGAGTTATGCCTTTCCCCAGCAGGGTTGTGGGTGTCTTTCCCCATCAGGGTCGTGAAGGTTTTCCTCTGGCAGAGCTCCTCAGCAGAGGTTTGTACTGTTGATTTTCCCCAGTATGGTTGTGGATGTTTTCCCCTAGCAGAGGGTTTGTGTGGATGATTTTCCCCAGTAGGTTCCCCGAGTGGATCAAGTTCGGTGAATATTATCTCCAGCAGAGTTTATCCTACCTGTGGATTGGCAGCTCTCCCCAGCAATGTCGAGTGGGTAGTCTTCCCAGCGGAGTTTGTGTTAATGGTTTTCCCCAGCGAAGTCCCCAAGTGGATCAGGTTCGGTGAAAATTATCCCCAGTGGAGTTTTTCCTACTCATGGGTGGCAGTTGTTCCCCAGTAGAGGTTTGCATTGGTTGTTTCCCCTAGCGGAGTACCCCAGTGGATTAGGATCGGTGAAGGTTGTCCCCGTTGGGATCCTTTCTCCAGCAGCAATGCTATTCCCCAGCATGAGTGAGAAGTCGGTGCTACTCCCCGCAGAGCATATTCCTCAGACAGAGTCTCCCCACAGAGTTGGAGAATTCATCAGTTTGCGTGCTCGGCAGAGCAATTCAGTTGCTCCCCAGCAGGAGTTTTTCATCATTTCTGCATTGCATGTAGTGATCATTGCGTCCTCAAATCGCGTAGCATTTCCATTCAATATGGAGCATTACGCCATAGAAAAATTCAAACATATGCATTCATGTGTTAAACCTAATCAGATCATATCCCCGGCAGAGGCGGATCATTGTTCAACATTTGTACGACACATTTGCTACAGTTGCTCCTGACAGCGTTCAGGATTGATAATTCCCCAGAGGGGTTTATCTCTCACTCGCCCGTGAAAGGAAAGTTCGATTCTCCCCAGTGAGTTCCCATTCATCCGTTGATGTCTGGTCACCTCTCTGTTGGTGTCGATAATCGTTGAGTTTTTCCCAGTCGTCCGTTGACGTCTGGCTGCATATCTTGTTCCCAGTCATCGGTAAATGTTTGGTCGTCTTTTTTGGATGTCGGTAAACATCATCTTTCGGTGTCAGTAAACATTGAGTCTCATCTCAGTCATCAGTAAATGTCTGGTCGTCTTTTTTGGATGTCGGTAAACATCATCTTTCGATGTCGGTAAACATCGAGTCTCATCCCAGTCATTGGTAAATGTCTGGTCGTCTTTTATTGGTGTCGGTAAACATCATCTTTCGATGTCGGTAAACATCGAGTCTCAGCCCAGTCATCGGTAAACGTCTGATTGTTCCCCAGCCAGAGATCCCCAGTAGAGTCGTCGGTAAACGTCTTGTCTGGTTACTGTTGCAAATATCCTGTTCATTTCCCGCAGAGTGCAAATTTCTACGGTTCTTTGATATTCAATCCCTATTTACCTTGAAGGTCTGACATTCGTTGCTCTCATCCGTTCAGGTTCCCAGTTGATTGAATAGGGGCAGCTAGAGCACCTCAAATTTGCACCTCCCATTTGTATATACATTTCATTTCTAGGTCATTAACATTTCATGGTCATTGCATAGTCCATTGCATCTCATCAGGCAAGACTGGTTAGGAGATTCAACTGTGCAAGGCAACAAGAGCATTTTCCTTGAGATCAAAGCCCTAGGGTGATTCCCATGAGTTCACATGACCCAAGGATCACTTTGAAGTAATTTGGCCAAGTGTTGAAGGCTCAGAACTCATCAGTGCATGTGCAAATCATCTGAGGCCCACAAAAGTCAACAGAAGTCAAATGCCCAGTCAACTGTGGATTTGAAGGTGGGAAGTGATTGGAAATACTTCATTCATGTTCAAACAAGTCTCATTTGACATTTCAAACACTCACATTGAAGAATTGGAGGTCCAGTAAAAAATTTCCCAAAATAAAAGCTTCAAATGAAATTTTGTTGAACATTAAAGTTGAAGATTTCTCTCTCCCATTTCCAAAAAGTCCAAGATCATGAATTTCTGATGAATGGTTGAGGAGATATGATCAAATCGTCATCAAGTGTGCAAGGCCAAAAAGTGCTATGTATCGATCCATACGAGTTATGTATCGATCCATGCAAGGCAAAAAGTGCTATGTATTGATCCATACGAGTTATGTATCGATCCATGCAAGGCAAAATGTGTTATGTATTGATACATACGAGTTATGTATCGATCCATAATTCTGTTTTGATCATGTATTGGCTACTGTTCACGTGTGCATGCTTCACACACCCTCCAATTTGTCATATTTTTGCCATGCACCTTGTTTTCACTTAATTTCAACTTAACTAAGCAGGATTAATTTGGATTAAGGATGGATTAGTACAGCATATAAATACCTAAACCCTAACAGAATTGAGGGGTTAATCATTTTTCACATTTTTTAGATCTAAATTTCTCTCTCACTCAAAAATTTTCTCTCATTCACAATTCAATTTTCTTCCAAATACCATGGCATTTTAACTTCAGATTCTTGTTCCTGAGCTTGGATTTAGTAGAGATCAAGGTTTGTTGTGCTGAATTCGTGGAAGAAAAGTTCAGTTCATGTTCATGAAGATGCAAATGGAGCTTCTGTTTTGAGCCAGATCTAGAGCCATTCGAGCTTCCATCGATTCATCAAACTTCATTTCAAGTATTGTGGAGTAGATTGGAACACTTCCAGGTTGCAGATCATGTGAATTCAAAGGCTCTTCACTTCAAGAGGTCACAATTCGAATCTCTTAATTTTAAAATCCATTGCAATGTTGTTGTAGATCTTTTTGTCCTGATGATTCTGAGCTTTGAATCGTGAATTTTCATGCACTATTGGCTGAGTTAGGTTAGTTTAAAGTTTCATGCATGAATCTTATTTTGTTCGATTTGATCTTAATACTTGAAATTATGCTTAGCTTTTCATTGATTCATGATCTCCATGGAAAGACCTACGTGATGATGTGCTTGATTTGATTTTCTGGAATAATTTTTTCTTGATGCATGAAGAACACGTGCACTGTTCATCTTCTTCATGAGGAAGAAGATGAAGTTCATCATTAGGCCACGCTTTTTGGCTTTCTGCAACGCTTTTCTGTTTCCATCCACGTTGTACTAGGGTTTGTCCATGATTGGTACACGTTTTGCCTTGCTTGCATGTTGTTTGGCTCACGTTTGTTTGACTTGCACACATCAGCATTGACCATGCCACTTCATTAAATGAAACGGTGCGTTTTGCACCTTGGCGTGCTAAATATTCGAATGCATACTGAATTCGATTCCTGGCCAATGCATAATTTCAAATGCTTCACATTTTATTCCATTTTCCCTCCACATTTCACACTTTGGCTTCATGTTTCATTTTTCAAATTTCTCCAAACTTCAAAAAATCACCATAAATTGAAAAATGCACCAAATGATCTCCAATTTCTTTGCATCATGATCCTCATTCTGTCTACTTTTTTATGATTATTGAATTGCAAGTTGTGCCTGATTAAAAAATGGATTTGTCCTAGGGTGATTGAATGCACATACATGTTTGACCTTGCCTTGTTCCATTCATCATAAAATGCTCAAAAATGATCCAATGCTTCTAAAATTTTGTGTTTGATAACTAGACACATTGCTTGACATTTTGGTGTTGGTTTGGTATTTTTCTCAATTGCCATTCTGTTTTATGCTCATGCTAAGTTGGTGTGACAATTTGTGTCACACATTTGGTTGTCTGTTTTATGCTATGTGATTGCCATGCCTAATAATGTCCAATGCCTCTAATTTTTTGTGTGATGATCATGCTGTATGTCCTGTTTACTCATGATTTTGTCAAGATTATTTGAGTCATTTTTGATTTGATGTGCATTTGTTTCTTCTGATGTCTCAATGTGATCACCATTTGCATACCTTGCCATGTTTTGCACATGAAATGAATTTGGTTAATGATTTTGATGTGGAACTTTTTGAGATGTGTTCTTGATTGAATGAAGATGATTCATGTTAAATTTCATGTTCTGTTTTGGATTTTTGATTCATCTTTGGCCCTATGCTTTGACCTAGTGGTTTGTAGCTTACATGTGGGCTTTGATTTCAGGTTTAAGCTTCCAAGTCCATAGTTGATGATGCTTCCTCATTTGAGAATTGATGTTTGCTCTTGATTACTAACACTTGTGTGTTTTGTAGGTTGATGCTAACTCATTTGAGTTTGCCTTGTGGCTTGCACATTGTGAATTGTCTGTCTGTTTGTTATTGCCTGTTGATTGTTTGTGTGTACAGTTGAACTGATTGGTTTAGATTTTTTCACAGGTACCTAAGTTGCTTAGAGTTCATTTGAACTTGCTTTGCTTTGCTTGGTTGCTTAACCACTGAGGTATAATTCTTCTGACTTCATGTAGTCTGGAAGACCTGTCCTGTTATGTGGGCAGGCACCTGTCTGAAGCCCTCCTTAAGAGGCAATGCTTGTGAATGTTTACTTTTGTGCCAAGCAGGTAAAGACCTCTTAGGAGGCAATTGGCAGATAAAAGAGATGTCTAATCCATCTCCTGCTACTCAGTGTGTCATTCACTTTTCTCACACACCTTGTGTTGAAGCATTGTGGATAATAACCCAAGATCATGTTGTGTCAGTCACTTGTGGAGAAGAGTTCCTACATTCTGAACTCCCACACATTCTATTTTGAGTCAAGCTCTCCCAGGCCAGGGATAAGAGCTGTGAGGTCTTACCCTCACTTCCCATTTCATCTGCTTCACCCTAACTCTCAATGTTAGGGTTAAGAGCTAACCACACCCCATTCCAGTTGGCTTGCTTTTGCTGCCTAGCCTTGTATGAGCCCAATTGTGTGCATATAGTGTGTGTGCTTGCTTTATTGTGCTTGTATGTGTTTGCCTGTGCTGTTTAGGATAGCTTGCTCCCTGTGCAAGTTAGATAGAAACCTCAACCTAGGGCCATGGTGGATTTACATGATAACTATTAGGCTCGAGTCAGGCTCCCTTCTAGTTTGTCATTTCCCAGTCTCTGGTTAGGTTAGAAGTTCTTTCCCTGTTCAGGGGAACTACGTCGCCCTGATCCTCATACTAGATGAGGTACGTAGGCAGGAGATGAGCTAATCTCTCTGGGCGCTCTTTTTCTTTTTCAACCCTTGTGTGTGTGTTGGAGTCTGACATAAGTCCAGTGACTGGCAATTGGTTTCCTGTGTCTTATTTGCTTGTTGGAGTCTGACATAAGTCCAGCGATTGGCAGTCGGTTTCCTATGTGTGTGTTTGTTGGTTCGGAGTCTGATGTAAGTCCAGCGATTGGCATTCGGTTTCCATGTTTGCCTGTTTGTGTGGAGTCTGACGTAAGTCCAGCGATTGGCAGTCGGTGTCCTGTGTCGTTTTGTTTGGCGTGTGCTAGCCGAGCTACGAGTGCTCTGATTCTTCTCTGGTTAGAGAAGATACGTATGCATAGGATGCGACATCCTAGCGAGCACGTTCCCCTGTCCCGAACTACGTCGACTCTGATGTCTGTGTCTGACAGACTACGTAGGCCCAGGATGCGATATCCTGCCGAGTCCTCTTCTTTCGTCCTTTCTGTGTTTGAGCAGTTTTTAGCAACCTTTCTTCTATTCTTTCTGAGCGTGGATCCCGTCGAGTACGATGGATGCGTAGGGGTGTTAATACCTTCCCTTCGCATAACCGACTCCCGATCCCATCCTTCTCTGGTCGCGAGACCATGTCTTTTCCAGGTTTACTTCGAGCGTTTCCTTTCCCTCTTTGGGATAAATAACGCACGGTGGCGGCTCTGTTGTTTCGTTTTCCCGCCGGTTTTTCGCGTAATGCGACAGATGGGCTTATACCTTTCAGGTCAGAGATATTATATCCTAAGGCTGAGGGATATCTTCGTAAAACGTCTAAAAGTTGGTTCGTTTCCTCTTGGCTCAAGGTAGAACTAACTATAACTGGACGGTTCATCTTTTCATCGAGGAACTCATATCTCAGGTTCTTAGGCAGTTCCTTAAGTTCTAAGGTTGGTTTCTTAGGGCATAGCATATGATCTGGAGTAAGGGATAAACATTCGTAAAGGTTATCATCGATGTAAGGTTCTTTAAAGTCATTATCTTCCTTTACGGGGGTTGATGGTAGCTTAATAATTTCTTTTTGTTCTTTAAAGGCATTAATTTCTTTTTGTCCATGACGATAAAATCAGTAGGGATAAATAGTTGACCTATCCTAACAGGAACATCTTCTAAAATGCCTATCGAATATTTGACAGATCTATCGGCTAACTGAAGTGACATCTTAGTGGGTTGAAATTCTCCTAAGTTTAATCTCTCACAAACTGCTAGAGGCATTAAGCTCACACTAGCTCCTAAGTCTAGAAAAGCTTTTTCGATGACATGATTACCCAAAAGACAAGGATGGAGAAATTTCCAGGATCTTTATCTTTCTTTGCTAATTTGTCCTCGGAAATAGCATTACATTCCAAAGGCTTCGGATCGTAAAGTCTACGTTTGTTGGTAAGGATGTCTTTCAGAAACTTTGCATAAGAAGGTATTTGGGTTATGGCTTCTATGAAAGGGATTTCTACATGAAGTTTTTCTATAACTTTAATAAATTTTTTATACTGTTTATTGATCTGGGTTTGTTTGAGTCTTTGCGGATATGGAATAGGTGGTTTATATGGCGGGGGCGGTACGTAAATTTTATCTTTAGGTTCTTCTCCTTTCTCTCGACCATCCTGGTTTTCAGATTCCTCTGGTTCCTTTACTTTGTCCGGGGGTTTGGTACATTCCTTAGAAGTTTCAGGTTTGCTCAATCTTGAGTTTGGGGGCTCATCATAAGCGTTCCCACTTCGCAGGGTAATGGCATTGGCTTGACCTCTCGGATTTTGTTGAGGTTGTCCAGGGAATTGTCCTCCAGGTCTAGTCTAAGGGGCTTGGTTTAAAGCTACCTGAGAGATCTGGGTTTCAAGCATCTTGGTATGAGTAACTATTTGGTCAACCTTGGTTCCTAACTGAGTAATCAATTCGTTAACATGAATGTTTTGGTTCATGAACTCCTTGTTTTGTTGGGTTTGAGCGGTGATAAAATTTTCCATAATTTTCTCAAGGCTCGGCTTTGGTGGTACAGGTTGCATAGACCTCACATTTCAATGAATAGCAGTTCTCTATGTCATGGCCAGGGGCTCCCTGGTGAAAAGCACAATGAAATTTAGGTTTGAACCACCATGGTAGTGGCTTAGGAATTTGCGGAGGATTTCTTGGTTGAATGAGGTTCTTGAGAACCAATGATGGGTACAATTCTTCATATGACATAGGAATAGTATCAGTGAAGACCTTCTCCCTCTCAATGTTATTAATGATGATTACTGTTATTGTTGTAGTTGGTTCTTTGTTGTGGTTGTCGTTGATGTTGTTGTTGCTGAATTGGAACTGATTCATTAGAATTACTGGAAAATGCAGGAATTATTGAGGAAACTTGATGTTGATGTTGATGAGGTTGAGAACTTTTTCTGACATGTAGCCTCTTCTGCCTCCCTACTGACACTGAGTTAGTCCCTCATTCCTTCCTCTTGGAGAAACTCCCACCATACTTCTTGCTGGGTGATGCTTCTTCTTTTGACAAGCATCCTTTATAGACTCTTTCTTCTAGCCTCATCCCCATATTTACCATTTCGGTATAGTCATTGGGGGAACCTGCAATGATACGTTCGTATTAAAATGAACTCAACATTTTCAAGAAGATTTTCGTCATTTCCTTCTCCTTAAGAGGTGGACTTATCTAGGCAGCAAGCTCTCTCCATCTCTGAGCATACTCTTTGAATGTCTCCTTATCTTTCTGAGACATAGACCTCAACTGGTCTCTATCAGGTGCCATATCCATGTTCTACTTATACTACTTGACAAAGGCCTCACCTAAGTCGTTGAAAGTACGGACGCTTGCATTGTCCAAACCCATATACCATCTTAAAGCATCTCCAGTCAAACTGTCTTGGAAATAGTGAATCAGTAAGTGATCAATATCAGTCTGAGTAGACATTTTTTTGGAATACATCACAAGACGACTTAGCGGCCAAGTGTTCCCTTTATACTTTTCAAAGTCGGGGACCTTGAACTTCATCGGGATCTTAATATTGGGGACCAAGCAAAGTTCATCAACACTCTTCCCAAACAAATCTTTTCCTCTTAGAGTCTTCAACTCTTTGTGCAGTTCTAGGAATTGATCTTTCATCTCATCCATCTTCTCATACACATCTGAACCATTGAACGGCTCAGAGTGGTAGATAGTGTCCTCAACACGAGGAAAAGTGTGAACACCAGAAGGGGGCACTGACATGACCGGACTAGATGCCGGCAGAGAAACAAAGTTGAGCGCATACCCTTTTGGCATAAAGTTTGATGGCATTCCCCAAGGGAATCCACCAAGCATAGAGGGAATAAATTGACTGGCAGCAACGAGAACAATTGAGGTAGCCACCTCACAAATAACAGTCCTCTGAGGAGGAGGAGTTGCAGGAGTTGGTGATGACTGGTTTTGTGCAGCAATAACAGATTCCATCAGCACCGTTAATCTGGCGATCTCATCCTTCAGCTCTCAATTCTCTTGCTCTAGATTCTCCATTATCCTTGGTTGATTAGCACGAGTGTTATAACGGTGAGTCGGCTTGGCTGATGCATAAAAGAAGAACTGATAAGACATCTGGCGGAAGAAAACCTGTTATGCAAATGATGCATGAAAGGCAATGTTTTTTATTTGTTTTTAATTTCAAGGAACATATGAAGTTCTATTTGCAAATATATAATAATAACAATTTGATTAACCATAAAATCTTTTCTTGTTCATAAAATTTGGAAGGATTACACTGAGTATAATTTCAGAAACCAAGCTACAAATACAAGAGAAAAGGAAACTATCATCCTAAGGATCCCTTAGCAACTGTACCAGATGACTTGGCTGTGGGTGCATACTTCCTTCGGATGCGTCGAATCTAGGACTCAAAGGATGTCTCCATCTGAGCCTTCTCAAGGACAAGCTAATCCAATATCTTTTTCCAAGCACCGGAAGGCTGAGGCATACTAGAGGAAGATAAACCCTCTGGCTCTCTATATCTTTATTGCTCGGTCTTCAAGAATCTCAATAAGCGTATCCTTATCTTTCGACTCAAGCTGCAACTCCTCATGCTTTCGACTTAAAGCGTGGAACCGCTCTTCCCACATGTCTTTCTCTGCTTCATCTTGGCAAGTGCGTCTTCCAACTCCTCTACATCTTGGTTAGGGAGAGTTAATGGCTCAGCCACAACCAAATACATAGGTCTTTCACATGCGTACGACATCTTCAACTTTAAAGATCTCTTCTTCACCCAAGTAGTGTAAGCTTCCAAAGCTACACAGTTGCACGGGCCAAGCTTAGATCTTCTTTTCCTAAGCATATTATGCCAAGCATGTATCATCATTTTCTTCAAGTGTTGGGTATCTTTACCCTCTTGATAGAAGAGCCCTTCTAACTGAGTGTTATTAGGTTAATCTCTCAAGGGGAACCCAAGTTGACGAAGAGCCAAAGCAGGATTGTAGTTGATTCCTCCTTGTGTACCAATGAGAGGAACATTAGAGAACTCACCACAACTGTCAATAATATCCAAGCTACTCAATGCAGAATCATACCAAACAATATCATCATTAGTGAGAGACATAAGTCTCTGAGACCACAGTAGACACTGCTTATTCTCCAAGAAAGCAGGCGCCTGAGGCAAGTGCGAAATAAACTACTTGTACGGAAGAGGAACACATCACACAATAGTCCCACCACCTTTAGAATTCCTCAAATGCAAAGAGAAATACATGTCACCCAATAGAGTAGGAACATGGTTCCCAATAAGGAATATTCTAATGGCGTTAACATCAATAAAATCGTCAATATTAGGGAACAAGGATAAACCATAAATGAGCAATACAAAGATGGCTTCAAAAACATCCATATTACCGGCTTGAGCAAAGACAATAGCTTTACAAACGAGGAACTCAGAAGTCAACTCAATAATACCTCCTTTCTTCACCAAATGAGCATCAATCTCAGATTTCTTTAGATGAAGAGCTTCAGCTATGATATGAGATCTGGGAATCTCCTCCAATCCACTAAAAGGCACTTTGTCAGATACGGGTATACCCAAGAGATGAGCATACTCCTCCAGTGTAGGCACAAGCTGATAATCAAGAAAAGTGAAGCACCGGTAGAGAGGATCATAAAACTGAACCAAGACACTCAAAAGTCCTTCAACCACATCACCAGATAACACAGACAAAAGCTTCCCATGACGTTGCTTGAAGTCCAAGGGATCAAGTACAAAGGATGACAACTTCCTTAGCTCTTTCAAATCAGGACATCTGAAACTGTACTTCTTAGTGTTCCTTTGTCCATAATCCATGGTCTGAAAATATTTGCAAATGAGACCTTAGTTCCTTGAAATTTACTTTTCTGTGATGAATGTTATGATGCGCATGTATGCATGAATGCAACAATCACACGCAAGGGATCACACACAAGGAAAACACAAGCAAAGGTCAATCAATGGATCAAGTCATCATTAAGATCAATCATCCATTTTGGTGGATTATCATTTTCACCTTATCAACACCCAAGTTCCATTGATATTGACAAGACTTGATCGGATCAACCAAGAATCAAAGGGTTTGTTATAAGTCACGAGCATGGAGTCAGGTTAAGAACCATCCTAAAGGAGTGTACTAAGGACAAAAATTGTAGATCATGTTCTAAAATAGTTCCCAGAGTCTTAATCCCATCTATCAAATATTATAGGTTAGGATGACTGACTCATCAACCCGTAATATTCTCAAGAGAAACTCGTCTGAGTGTAGTATCACGTAATAGCTGTTATCAGGTCTACACTTGAACAGCCTCTGCACTACGTCCTAAATAGGCCAAGTTGTGTTAAATGTTCTACAGTCCTCAGCTTCTCGGACCCAAAATCAGAGAAAGTAATGCCTAACCACAAATAACTTGTGTGACATTAGTAACTTCAAAAGGGTCTCCACTAAGTAGATAGGTCTCAAGCCAACTTGTTAAGGACTACTCCACACAAGTTGAACATGACTATACCATCCTCCTATCTTAATTTCACTAAAGTTTGGGTTAGAACTTATCTCACCACTCAGAGATCACAAAGCACAACAGACAGATTATATCACATAAAAAAAATATAAACATCAAATATAGAAATCTATACACATAAAAAAGTAGGCTAAACCCACTGAGGACTACTCCTCAACAGAGTCGCCACTTGACTTTTGTAGCGGTAAATTCATGACCATCAAGTTATGGATAAACTTGACGTCAATAAAACCAGAGTCACCACCACGCCTTTATTATTTCCAAAGGAAAAGGGAAAAGTACGAACAAAACCCAAATATAAGAAGTTTTCAAATCAAAACTAATAAAATTCCAGAGATTATAGGTAAGGGGGTTGGTTACACAGAGGGAAGGTGTTAGCACCCAAAGTGTCCTAGGTGCTCCTAGGGATCCATTTTTTTTTGTGTATGTGTTTTTGGTATAAAAGATGTTTGGTAAAAATAGAGTGTGGGGATGAGAAAATAATTTATTAATTATATTTTTGTGTTTCACAAGACCTTCGGTCTTGTGCCTACGTACCAACATAAAAATGAGGAATCAAAAGCTCGTAGTTCGTGGTAAAAAATTCAAAGTTGGTGAATTGCTTTTAACAAAACTTTAAATGAAAAGGCACAAAGGGCCACAAGTTGGAATGAAGTTGTTAGTTCTTTTTGTCTTTTTTTGAAATTTTAAGTCAATATGATTAAGTTTATTTATAAGCTTAATTTAAGAAAAGAGTTTGAAAATTCAATGGCATAAGGCCAAAGTTTCTTATCATTAAAACAAAGTCTAAGTTTAAAATCACAAGCAGAGAAGTTTTTAAAAAGGGGGAGAGATTTTGATATTTAAGAAGTGGGAGGAGATGAAGAGACTACCCTAATCACAAATTTAAAAGTTAAGAGTTGAAAAGAGTTGTCCAATGTGATGCAATCCAACAGACAAGAATGTCATATAGAAATCCATTTTCCTTTGGACTTTAATCAAGCAATGATCAATAAGCAATGAACACTATCCAGACATCATGAGGATTGTAGCATCAAAAAAAGATAGACACATCCAAGCAAGCAATTTCCATAACTAGCAGGCTTCTTTGTCTTTAAGTGTCTCAGATAAAATATTCCTTGATCAACTCAAAGTAAAGGATCAGACACAAGGTCAAAATAACAATTAGCACAAAGATAGAGTAACAGATGAATTAAAACAAGATCCAAGGTGATGCATGCTTTTCGCAAGTATACGAACGCGTCAGAGTAATATAAAAGATTATCAAATCCACAGAGACCAGGTGTCAATCTATCGTTATCTGTCGTTATGGTGTTTATCAAAGGCAATCGAAATAAGTGTTTTTGTAGTGTGCAATGAAAAGTAAAGTGTTGAAATAAATTTATAATTGATAAAGACAGGGTCGAATGTAATTCATGTAATCAATGGATAATCCAAGTACTTGCTAATAGAGCTACTTATGGGCAATGTTTCCTACTTTGAAAAGAACTAAATTAACAGGAATTGTCGCTTTCGCGTATTCAGAACCAAGTTGTACTCCCTAATCAAACCCTCTTATTATCACTTATAAAAAGACGCGCATTACGTTAGAGTAGTAAACCTATTTTTAAGAAATATAGTATCTTGACTAAGTTGAAAAGTATTATAACCTGGATTTCTTAACCAAAAGAGGTTCTTACGAACCAGACTCTAAACTTATAAACGCGTCCGGAAATAGTTTTAAAATCTCTTTTCTTCTTAATGTTAAAATCTCCTAATGAACTAAACAAAGCGCTTTCGCTGTTTTTGAAATAGTTAAAAACAATTAAGTTTAAAAAGACGTTGGACGACTTTCGATCTTACCCAACGGAATTGAAGTGCGGGAAAACTTAAGTTGAAAGTTAAAATAGCCCTTAAGTGCTTCTACGAACAATTGTACGGATTATCGGTTCAATTACGATCCTTACATTCTAACCTTATAAATTTAGTTAGACATGGTAAAGTAAAAGTGAATTAAAATAAATAAAAGTAGTGCGAGTGCGGAAAGTAAATAATTTAAAGCGAGTGCGAGGAAATAAATAAAAGTAAAGCGAGTGCGAGGAAATAAATAAAAGTAAAGCGAGTGCGAGGAAATAAATAATTTAAAGCGAGTGCGAGGAAATAAATAAAAGTAAAGCGAGTGCGAGAAATAAATAAAGTAAAGCGAGTGCAGGAAAATAAATAAAGTAAAGCGAGTGCGAGGAAATAAATAAAGTAAAGCGAGTGCGAGGAAATAAATAAAGTAAAGCGAGTGCGGGAAAATAAATAAGATAAAGACAAATAATAAAAACCTGCTCCAATCGGAGGGTTGAATAAATTGCAAAGTGGAAATGAAAATGGCGGCAGGATTAACTTCCTTCCAAAGTGCTCCAAACTCGATTACAGACTCTATCACAGACTCGATTACACAATTGTGGTAACACTCCAATGCGAAGCGATTACCACTTTAAAATACTGAATATTGGCCTAAGTGAAACAAAGTTGCTCTGAGTTTGCCTCTGCTCTAAGTTTGGATGATTGTAAAAGTGAATTCGCGTTTCTATTTATAAGCAAGTAAAAAGGTGGAAATGACTTGGATGCACTTCAACTTGAAAATAGGAGGGAACCGTTTTTCCTCTTGTGGCGCCCGCCACAAGGCCATGGCGCCCGCCACAAGGCCAAATTGAGGCGCCTTAGTGGATGTAGTGGGGAAACGTGGGAGTTGAGGGAAGTTGAGTTTGACACGTCATGGCTTGGTCTGTGGCGCCCGCCATTGGGTAGGCCATAAGCACAAAATGCTGAATTTTAGGGTTTTTAGCCCTTTTTCGCTCCTTTTCTCGATCGGGGCTCCGATTAAAGTAAAAACCTGAAAACAAAGGAAAACACAGTAATAACACAACAAAATGATAATAAAACAGCTAGAATGCATGTGAAATCGGAGTCGAAAATACATAAATTTTAGTGTGATCACAAGGCTTGCATCAAATGAAGGCTCAGTTCACAATAGCTTGGTCTCAAAATATTGGCATTGGCCCAGTCCTTTTTGCATAGGGAATGTTGTCTAGTTCTAAGTCCAAGAGTTCAGATCAAGATCAATAGTCCACCAGATGTTTTTTAGGTTTTTTGTTGTTATTAAGTATTTTAAGGTCCTAAGACTACAAACAAAACCAAAACACACAAACAAATATATACAATCACAAGATATGGCTCAAATTAGCAAAGTGAAAATGACATAAACATAAACAAGTTAAATGAAATGTAAATGGCAATGAATGATAAATGACTGAAATTTAAATTGCATAAAGTAAATGGCTTGAAAGTAAAGCAATATTAATGAGAATTAGTCAAATGTTAGTCAAACGTTAGTAAAGGTTAGTGGTGTTTTTTAATTGATTAAGTCATTCTTTGGAGAACACTCAACCTTTCTTTCACAAGTATGAATCCTTAAACCAAGACATCTTCCATGAGAAGGGCTCGAACTTGGATAGTTCAACTATTATGCCACTAGCTCTCATGAAAGGAAAAAAAAAGGTCAAGTTTCCACACAATACCATGAAGAATGGGATACTTAAAATCTCACTTACTAGAATGATATGCCATTGGGGTCAGATTTAGCTCTATGTTAAGCAATCGTAATTGGACTTATGTAGAAGTCACAACTATCTGAGGTCGAGCAATAACAATTTAGGTGTTAATGCATGTTAGATTTTTGGTATGAAGAACCAAACTCCTAAAACATACCACACACTAAAAGAAAATATCAAGAGGTAGGGACCTATCTCATCCATACTTGTATTGGTTCATCTGACACAAGGTCGTTGATGAACCAATTAGTGTAGCGGGAAATTCATGATCATCAATCTATTGACAAGCTAAAGATCAATTAACAAGAGTCGCCACCGCGCTTTTATTGTTTTCAAGGGAAAAGGGAAAAGTACGAACAAAACCCAATCAGTAAGAAATTTTCAAATAAAAACTAATAAAAATCAGAGATCGCAGGTAAGGGGATTCGTTACATAGAGGGAAGGTGTTAGCACCCAAAGTGTCCTAGGTACTCCTATGGAGCCCTTTTTGTGTGCATATGTATTTTGTACAAAGTGATGTTTACAAACAAATAGAATGGGGGGATGAAAAAAGAATTGATTAGTTATATTTTTGTGTTTGACAAGACCTTCGGTCTTGTGCCTACGTACCAACATAAAAATGAGGGATCAAAACCTCGTAGTTCGTGCTATAAATTTCAAAGTGAGTATGTTGATTTTAACAAAATTTAGGTTTGAAAGGAACAAAGGCCTAAAATGGTTTGAATGAGTTAGTTCTTTTTGGCTTTTTGAAAGTTTAAGTCAAGTATAGTTAAGTTTATTTACAAGTTTGATTTAAGAAAATAAGTTTGAAAAAAAGCAATGGCATAAGGCCAAAGTTTCTATCTTTTTGAAGATGGTCAAAGTTTAGAACAAATTTAGTTCACATAAAGAAGGTTTTGAAAATGGAGGGAGAGATTTTGAAATTAAAGAAATGGGGAGAAGATGAAGAGACTACCCTATATACAAAAATTTAAAAGTTTAAAGTTGAAAAGATCTGACCAAATGGGAGCAATCCAATAGACAAATATGTCAATAGAAACACAAAATTTCCTTGGACTTTTTGACTTAAGCAACACACAAATGCACAAATATATCAGTCTTGAAGAGAAAATGCATCAAATAAAGATGGCCTCATCCAAGTTTATCCACTTCAGTGATCTTCTTCAGAATAGACTATGTAACAGATGGATTCCACAAGTCACGGGTTCAACATAACAGCTTAATACTGATCAATGTTGTAGATGAATCTGGAGAGATCTAGAATGATGTATCAGATGAATTCAAATTGCAAGTTCTTGGTTCTTCAACAAATTGGAATTGGCCAAGTCTATTAGCAAAGGAATGTTGCCTAAGTTCTAAGTCCAATTGGGCAAGATCAAACCAACAGTCAACTCAAAAGTCTTTTAGGGTTTTTGTTATTATTAGGTATATTCATGGTCAAAGACCAAAGAAGCAAACAAAATAATATCATACAATATGGTCCAAATGGACAAAAGGAAAATTACATTAATATAAAAAATTAGAATGATATGTATAATGGAAGATGATAATAGAATACTAAAAGTAAATTGCATTAAAAGTAAAAGCGTGAAAGTAAAAGTTAATGGTTAGTAAGTTAGTAGTTAGTTTTGTTTTGCTTTTTGATTTCAAGACATTCTTTAGAGATCACTCAACCCAATTGCCACAAGCATGGATCCTTGAACCAAAATATCTTCCAAAGGGAGGAAAGAAGGCCAAGTTTCCACACAATACCATGGAAGAGGGGAGACTTACAATCTCACTAACTAGAATGCTTATGCCTTTTGTTTCACAAATTTAGCGCTATGTTAAGCAATCGTAATTGGACTTATATAGAGTCACAACCATTTGAGGTCGGGAAATAAACTTTTGGTGTTAATGCATGTTGAAGACATAGTATCAAGAACTATGCTCATTAAATATACCACACACAAAAAATTGCAAAAAAGGCGTGGCCTAATCTCATTCATACTCATGTTAATCTTTCAATCAACTAGCATTAGGACTTTGAGATGTCATTGGCCAATTGAAAATGAATGGATGAAGAAGGGGAATTAGATGAAGAGGGAAAGGGATGAATGAGATCACAAATTGGTCAAAGGAGGACTTTTACCAAATTAATATTATTCATTCATTTTAGGAGATGGAATGTACATTCCATCAATCCTCTAAATCCAATAATATTATCTTGACAAAGTTAAATCAACCTTGACCTAGGCCCGACAACAAATGAGGAACTCAATTAAGTCAATACAAATGGTCAACATAATTAAAATGGCATTTATTCAATTAAAAATATTAAAATATTGCATTAAATTCAAATATGTTTTGTCCAAATCCTAAAATTACATCAAAACACCAAATAAATGGCCATGTGATTTATCATGGGTCAAACAAGGTCAAAGGACCTTGGATAAAAAATTTCATAATTTTTGGACACTTAGAAATATTTTTAAACAATTAAAAACAAATGAAAAATCAATTAATTCATGAAAAATATTAATAATGATCCAAAAAATAACTTTAATTTAGAATATGAAAGAGAAAAATATTTAAAAATATTTGGTGAAAGTCCCATATTTTTGGATCAATATTAAATTTATTATGAATTATTGAAGAAAATGGAATTAAATGGAAATTCAGAAAATGCTAAAATACGTGGACCATCAGATCTCCCTCATTAATTGAGGTGGCAGATCTGATGATCCACAAAGCGCGTTCCACCAATGTCCTAGTCAACTGCGTGAAAAACATGGTATTCACAAGGAACGGTTGAGATTATAACGTGGAGCAAGGATCACACGGTTTAGACCAAAGACACATCATCACCGGAGCCAGAGCTCCGGTTGTCTTCTCCGGCGAGCTCCGCCGGACTGGTCAACATGAATCATCACCAAAATTTAAAATAGGGACATGATTTTAAAGAGAAAACATCACTGAGCACGAATATCACCTCCATTTCTTCTGTTTCCAACTATATTGAGAGATACGTGGAATTGAAAAATGAGGTTCATGATCTGAGTTGCTTCGATTTGGCCTCAAAGCAACTCAAACACCTTTCCTACATTGGTAGGACTTCAGACAACACAAGAATGAATGGAATTGATCAAGAAACAAGGAGAATCGAAGAGTTGAAAAATTCTGCAAATTACCTTCAATGGAGGTCTGAGCTTGCTAGATCTTGATCTGAATCGTACTTTGCTCCACTTCAATTGCTTGCAGAAGAGGAATGGAAAGGCTTAGAATCAATGGACTCCTGGAGAATTGAATACCAAAACAATGGAGATTCAAGCTCAAATTCAAATGAATTTATCAGGGTTATCCTCTTAATATGAAGGGTTTTCAATGGAGATTCAAATTTAGCGCAGTGTGTATGTTAATTCTGAGCATAAGGGCCTCAATTTATAGAGAAATTGGATGATATTTGCACACTCACTTTCACTTTCCAAAATTGGCAAATGATGAAAGCATAGTGCATGGGCGCGCATAGGCCCATGGAATGATTGTTTGAAAGTCCAAAATGAAGTTCAGATGCTTTGGAGATGGATTGGATTGCAAAGTACATGTGCATTGTCATTTGAAGATTGATCCATGCCAAATGATACCAGCCTGTTTAATCGATGTGCATCCTATGCGTTTCTCATCCAAAATGCATGAATTTTAGCTCTTTGGAAAGGCGAGATTAAGAGGAACAAGTTTGATGTTGAACACTTGTTCATTTGGAGCTTGGAACTTGGAGATATTTGAGGTGGAAGTTTGGAAAAAATTCACATATCAAAAATTTTCTAAGCATCAAGCCATATGTCTCAATATTCCACCTTGCCTAGCTTTTTATAGGAGCTTCAAATGAGAAAAGTGTCTTCATCAAAGTTGTAGCTCTCTGAAAGACCTTAAAATTGGTCACCAATTTCATGTCATTTGGATTTGAAATGATAGAGTTATGCATTTTTGATGTTTGGAAAATCACTTGATCAATGATATAGGTCAAAAGTGACCTATAATGTAGCCTCATATCATATGTACAAATAAGTTGAATTATCTCCCACCCCAAACATCAAACTTGAAGTAGACACATTGAATTTGATTTTGAAACTTCTAAATATTTCATATCATAAAAATTGAGTAAGTTATGGCCTTGGGAAGTTGACTTTCAAATTAGGGTTTAGACAAAATGACCTATAATGTTTCAACATAGAAAATGATTTTCCAAGCAAAAGTAGCTCTAGGTCTCAACATAAACGTTGTTTATAATCTCATTTAGAAAACGTTTGCTCTTGGAATCATTTTCATATGGTGAAAATTGTAGGAGATAAGGTCTAGGGAGACCCAGTTTTGATCAGATGAATTCATCTGGCCAACCACCATTAACCAACTTGCTAATTTCCAATTCTCTTGACTTTCTTGGATCATGATAGATCATATATGCATAAGATGATGAAATTTGAAGTGCCCCTTGAGAAATTTCATCAATTGGTGAGATAGCTTGTTGGAGAAGTTACTAAAGATACCAAGTCAAACTAGGGTTTCCAAGGCAAATCACACTCAAACTCTTGAAGCAAACTTGATCAATGTAACATGTAGAGTAAATTAGGACTCATATATGATGCTTATAACTATTCTTGAATCAATTCTTGTTTGTGCTCTTTGTTTATGAGGGTCTGAAACCCTAGATGTGATCAATGAATCAATGAGATCATGCCTTACCTACAAAAGAGTTAGGTAGATGCAAAGACATATTTTTGGTATTTTGGTTAGTGAAATGATAATATACAAGTATGATATAATCACAAAGTGCTTGGTGGTCTCTCCCAAAACAAACCCAATGAAAAGGGGTAAGGAGGATGCCAAGGTATAATCCCAATGCTAATGCTTAAGATAGAATGCATGAGGGATCTTAGGGTCAAAATTGGGGTCTTACAGCTGCCCCTATTTAAGGAAATTCTAATTGAGGAGGTGAAGCTTAAAATCCTCAGCTCGACTCAGTAGAATGGGCTTAAATAACAACATAGAGAAACAAATTTTGGTCCCTAAGAGACCTCATGATGCATATGATATGAATGCAAAAGTTAACACTCTGTGGGGAGAAGTTTCCACAAAGTAAAAGAAATCAGCGAGACTGAAAATCCGTAGGAGTATGATGCATTCCATAAGGAAAACTCGTTGGGGAGACAGAGACTCTAGGGGGAAAAATTATGCGTAGGCCAGGCTACAACTTACAACTGCTGGGGGACTAGAGGAATTCCATATGAAATGGAAAGACTCAATCGGGGAAACAAACAACATCTGCAGGGGATATGAATAAGTCAGTATAAACTGAAATACTTGACTCGTGCAGGGAAAAGCGATTTCACTAAGGAAATGTGCACTCAACTCAATTGGGGAAGAAATAAACTTCAACACAGGAGGAGCAGAAATCTATTACCTACTACCTATTACTGGGTAAGGAGATAATAAAGATCTGACAGGGAGAACATCCGTCATCGGTTAGGATGAACATATCAAGGATGACTCGCTGAGGAAAAGCCAGGAGGAATATTCATTACCGGTTACTGGGTAAGAATAGCCTTGCTAGGGAAAACTGTGGAAAATAGGGTTTACAACTACCAGTTACTAGGAAGAAGACCAAGGGTGAGAGTATCTGTCATCGATTAGGATGAACATATCAAGGATAAACTCAACAGGGAAGAAAATCTGTCATCGGTTAAGATGAACATATCAAGGATTGACTTGCCTGGGGATGTCAATGAGGATACCCGTCATCGGTTAGGATGAACATATCAAGGATACACCAACTGAATAAAACAGGGAATTACATATATCGAAAACTGGATAGAAAACCGTCGGAGAAAAAAATCCGTCATCGGTTAGGATGAACATATCAAGGATTAAACTCTGCGAGGGAACAAAGTGGGATTTACAACTACCGGTTACTGGGTAGAAGACCAAATCAAAGAGAAAATTCGTCACCGGTTAAAGTGAACATATCAAGGATAGACTCTGAAAAGGGGAATGAAAGTAGGGATTACATCTATCAGTTACTGGAAAGAAAACCAAAGAAGAGAAAATGGGTCACCAATTAAAGTGAACATATCAAGGATAGACTCCACTAAAGGGGAACAATAGGATTTACAACTACTGGTTACTGGGTAGAAGACCAATCAAAGAGAAAATTCGTCACTGGTTAAAGTGAACATATCAAGGATAGACTCTGTTGAGGAGATAAAATAGGAATTACAACTACCTTTTTACTGGGTAGAATACCACAAGGAGAAGAAAACCCGTCATCGGTTAAGATGAACATATCAAGGATTAACTCTCCGAGGAACAAAATAGGGATTACAACTACCTTCTTACTGGGTAGAATACTAAAGAAGAGAATACCCGTCACCGGTTAAAATGAACATATCAAGGATAGACTCCTGCGGGGTAAGGAAAGATATTCGTCACCGGTTAGGATATACATATCAAGGATACTTCCAAGGGACTCTACTGGAGAGAAAAAAAAGGGTACTTTTTGCCGGGTATTGGGCAAGAAGTAACAAATTGCAAACTAAGAAGGATATTACCAGTTACTGGGTAATACACTCTTAGGGGACCAAAATATCTATCTAGGTAAGAGCTAGAAAGAAACAGTCAATCAAGACTCAACCCAATGAGGACATAACTCAAGGGGAGTAATTCCATCCATAAAAATTTACTGGAGAGGAAACCGAAATAACAATCATCCACAAGGAAATAAACTCAGTGGGGAAACAGAGAAAGGTTAAAGTCTTTCTTGCTTAGGGGATGACACTCTATAATTGAAGGAGAACAGACACCAGATTTGGTATGGGGGTAAAGTACCGCCATAACAGAGAATAGAAATCTCAAACAAATTAAATATGAAGATGTAGGATATGAAAATCATGAATTTATATGAATGTATATGTATATATGGTGATTATGCTGACAAAACGATCACAAAGGATACAGAGGTGTCGCAAAGAAGTTGAACCACAAGTACAATCCTCAGCTAATCCACAAAATCATGGACAAACTGTTCGAGAACAAAAAGATCAACATCCCAAAGGCTCAACCTTAGCTGGGGAAAGAGATCTGCTGAAGGAAAAAACCATCCACCCTGTAGGGAATTTTAGGTCAACACCATAAAAATGGGAGACAACCCTACTAGGGAACAAATCAGAGAGTTGCTCAGAAACCAGGAGGAAACTCTGACTGGGAGCAAAGATACGACGATCGGTGGGGACACCAAGGCGATCTACTGGGGAGAGATCAAACATCTTCTGATGACGATCTACCTACTGAGGAAAAACGAACTCCACTGGGGAGATCGAAACTCTATTGGGGATGGAGAAATAAACTCCACTGGGATGTATAAACATCTTGGCGACTTCACTGGAGAAAACAATACGCCACATAGTATATGAATCAATCAACTCAGATGGGGAAACAGAAAGATACTCCACTTGGGGGACAAACACTCCGCCGGGGGACTGAATCCGATAGTTGGGGATAAAAGCACTCTACTAAGGAAATGAATCAACACTGATGACTAGGGATACCCGAAGAGTTACTGCTTTGGGGAACCTCAGATGCTTCACACTTAAGGACTTGCTTTTTCACTGAAATGATGTTGATATTATTGTTACTTTAAAAAAGTTCTTGCTTTTATTTATTAAAGAAAACTTGATTTTTGATTTAAAAATTTTAATGATCATAATAAAATTTAAAACTATTGGCTGAAATAAATAGGAATAGAAACAATTGGATAAAGGCTCAACTTTATTTAATAAAATGGTAGTCTATAAATGACAAGACTCCATAGATTTTACAAAGTTGGAAATGGTAATTTACATGGAAAAGGGTTACATTGAATACAAATGATCCCTAATCCTTCTACCAAATCTTGATATCCACTGTGCTCTTGACTGCTGCTGGAGATTAACCAATTGTCAACCCTTGTGCTCAAACAAGTCTTCAAATCACTGAAGACCAGCAGAATTCAGTTACTTGCCATAATCCCTAATTTTTGCATAAGTTGCCCCAAGGTGGGGTACTCAACTTATCGGGAAATTCTTTCTGTTTTATGTCTCTAACTTTTTCGTGGATCGCCCTTTCGGGTTTTCAATCCACCGAGACACTCATTTTTGCCTAAGTCGCCCTTTCGGGTTTTCAACTTAGCGAGCTATTCTTTTTCTTTCTAGGCGAAGTATTTCTTGACTGCATCTGCATTCACAGGATGAGTGAACTCTTCACCATCCATAGTTGTAAGAATCAAAGCACCACCTAAAAAGGCTCTCTTAACAACATATGGGCCTTCATAATTGGGAGTCCATTTTCCTCTCGAATCTGGCTTGAACATCAAAATTTTCTTGAGCACAAGGTCACCTTCTCTGAACATTCGAGGTTTAACCTTCTTATCAAAAGCTTTCTTCATTCTCTGCTGATATAACTGACAATGACACATGGCAGTTAACCTATTTTCTTCAATCAAATTCAACTGGTCAAATTTGGTCTGACACCATTCAGCTTCAGTCAACTTGGCTTCCATGAGCACACGCAACGAAGGAATCTCAACCTCTACGGGGAGCACTGCTTCCATACCATAAATAAGAGAGAAAGGGGTTGCCCCTGTTGAAGTGTGGACGGATGTACGATACCCATGCAAAGAAAATGGGAGCATCTCCTGCCAATCCTTATACGTGACAATCATCTTTTGGATAATTTTCTTGATGTTCTTGTTTGCAGCTTCAACAACCCCATTCATCTTAGGTTTGTAGGGAGAAGAATTATGATGTGCAATCTTGAATTCTTTGCAAAGAGCTTCCACCATATTGTTATTCAAGTTCGATCCATTATCAGTATGATCTTACTTGGCACACCATAACGGCATATGATCTGATTCTTGATAAACCTTACAACAACTTGTTTGGTTAAATTTGCATACGATTCCGCTTCAACCCATTTTGTGAAGTAACCAATTGCTACTAAAATGAAACGATGTCCATTCGAAGCTTTGGGCTCAATCATCCCAATCATATCAATTCCCCACATGGAGAAAGGCCATGGGGAAGAGATAACATTCAATAGTGTGGGAGGAACATGAATCTTATCAGCATAAATTTGACACTTGTGGCACTTCTTCCCAAATTTGCAACAGTCAGTTTCCATTGTCAGTCAATAGTAACCTGCTCGCAACATCTTCTTCGTCATTGCATGTCCATTGGAATGAGTACCAAAGGAACCTTCATTCACTTCAGTCATCAACATGTCTGCTTCGTGTCTATCCACGCATTTGAGCAAAACCATGTCAAAGTTTCTCTTGTATAGTATATCACCATCAAGTAGAAATGACCGGCTAATATTCTCAAAGTCTTCTTATCTTTCAAAGATGCCCCAGGCGGGTAAATCTGACTTTGGAGGAAACACTTGATGTCATAATACCATGGCTTCTCATCTTTGACCTCTTCAACAACAAACACATGCGCTGGCCTATCAAGAAGCATCACCGATAAATTGGGAACTTCATTCCAATATTTCACTACAATCATTAACGCCAACGTTGCAAGAGCATCTGCCATCCGGTTTTCATCTCGAGGGATATGATGAAATTCAACCTTTGTAAAGAAAGTTGAAATCCTCCTCACATAATCTCTATATGGTATTAAATCGGGTTGATTCATCTCCCATTCTCCTTTGATCTGATCCACAACCAAAGCCGAATCACCGAAGACATCAAAATACTTGATTCTGAGATTCATGGCCTCTTCAAGCCCCATAATACAAGCTTCATATTCTACCATGTTGTTTGTACACTTGAATGTCAATCTAGCTGTAAATGGTAGATGCGTTCCTTGAGGAGTAATAATCACTTCCCCAATGCCATTTCCATATTGATTAACAGCTCCATCAAATACCATGCCCCAACGGGAACCAGGTTTTGGCCCTTCTTCTAGCAATGGTTCATCACAATCTTTCATTTTCAAGTACAAAATCTCTTCATCAGGAAAATCATACTGCACTGACTGATAATCTTCAATTGGTTGGTGAGCCAAATCGTCAGCCAAGATACTACCTTTGATCGCTTTCTGAGATCGGTATTCGATATCATACTCTGATAACAACATCTGCCAACGGGAAATTCTCCCAGTTAAAGCAGTCTTCTCAAATATATACTTGATTGGATCCATTTTGGATATCAACCAAGTGGTATGATTCAACATATATTGACGCAGACGCTTAGCAGCCCAAGCCAATGTGCAACAAGTCTTCTCAAGCATAGAATACCGAGTCTCATAGTCGGTGAATTTCTTACTGAGCTATTAATTGCAAATTCTTTCCTTCCAGTCTCATCTTGCTGACCTAGAACACAACCCATACTATCTTATAGCACGGTCAAATACATCATCAACGGTCTTCCTTCAACAGGTGGAGACAAAATCGGAGGCTCAAGCAGACATTCCTTGATACTATCAAATGATTTCTTGCAATCTTCGGTCCAATCACAAGACTGATCTTTCCGAAGAAGCTTGAATGTAGGTGCACATGTGGCAGTCATGTGGGAAATAAATCTGGAAATATAATTCAAGCGGCCGAGAAAACCTCTGACTTGCTTCTCAGTTTTGGGCGCAGGCATCTCTTGTATTGATTTGACCTTGGCAGGATCAACTTTAATACCCTTCTCACTAACGATAAAGCCCAACAACTTACCAGAATGAACACCAAAAGTACACTTATTGGGATTCAAGCAGAGTTTATACTTCCTCAAACGCTGGAATAACTTCAATAAATGGTCAACATGTTCCTCTTTATCAATCGATTTAGCAATCGTGTCATCGACATAAACTTCAATCTCTTTATGCACATATCATGAGAAAGAGTAGTCATTGCTCTCTGGTAAGTTGCACTAACATTCTTTAAACCGAAAGGCATCACTCTATAACAGAATGTTCCCCAGGGTGTAATGAATGTGGTCTTCTCCATATCCTTGGGTGCCATCTTAATCTGATTATATCCGGAAAATCCATCCATAAACGAAAAGACTTTGAATTTAGCAGTATTGTCTACCAACATATCAATGTGTGGTAGAGGGAAATCATCTTTCGGACTGGATTTATTCGAATCTCTATAGTCAACGCACATGCGGACCTTTCCATCTTTCTTCGGTACAGGCACAATATTGGCCACCCATTATGGATACTAAGCAGTTATAAGGAAACCGACATCAATCTGCTTTTGGACTTCCTCTTTGATCTTCACAACCATATCAGGATGCGTTCTTCTCAGCTTCTGCTTGATTGGCGGGCATTCTGGCTTCAACGACAATCTATGCTCCACAATATCAGAATCTAACCCAGGCATATCTTGATAGGACCAAGCAAACACATCTGAATATTCTCGAAGAAGATCAATCAACCCCTTCTTGGCATCTGGACACAGTCGAGACCCGATCTTGACTTCCTTCACATCATCTTCGGAACCCAAGTTTACTAGCTCAATCTGCTCTTCAACGTCTGAATAATCTTTTCAACTTTCTCAAGAAGACGAGACAATTCCTTGCTCACTTCTATATCACTTTCCTCCTCGGCTTCAAACACAGGGAATTCAAAATTCAGAGAAGGAGAAGGATCATTGTATTCAATGGGGTTAGGAACCAACCTGCATAATGATTTGATATTTTGATTTTAGAGAAGTGAATTTGTGACCAAATATTATGCATATGGACAATTATTATTGTTTATTTATGTTTTTTGTGATTACCATTTTCAGAATAAAATCAAAAAGTGAAAATAAACATCAAAGATGTGGATGAATAGAATTAATTTTATTGATGATCAATTTCAAAATGCCCAAACAATGTTCACTTCTCCCTTAGGCATAGGAGAAGGATTTTAAAATATAAAAGCAATTACATAGATCGATGCACAATAACAGGAATATCAACAGCAGTCCAATTGTTGCATGTCTGTCCATGCGTCACAAAGTTGGTGCAGTCTTCCTCTTCGCTATCCTCTAGCACAGCAGATGAGTGTTGTTCATTGCCATGAATAAACCCTCCGTTACAGAAGCTAAGTTGCATCTCTTCAGATCTAATGGTTGACGAGCCCTTCTGGAACCCCAAACCAGTTCTTCCCTTGTTGTTGGCGACTTCTACCATACGCCCCCACTGATCAACATGACCTTCTTCAACAATTCTCTGTGCATCTTTCAGAGAGGACATTGGTGCCCCAACTCTCTTCTCAGCAGCAATAGATAAGGCTTGGAATGGAGTTCCAACCTTATCCACAAATTCCACATAGGAAAAAGATGACAGATGGCTGACCAACAGTGCTTTCTCACCTCCCACAATCACCAACTTGCCATTCTTGACAAATTTGAGCTTCTGATGCAGAGTGGAAGTAACAACCTCTGCCTCATGAATCCATGGCCTTCCCAACAAACAACTATAGGCCGGGTGAATATCCATTACCTGGAAAGTAACCTGAAAATCACTCGGACCTATCTTGACTGGATGGTCCACTTCTCCAATGACTGTCTTGCACGAGCCATCAAAGGCTTTGACAATTACTCCACTGTACCTCATGGGAGCTCCTTGATACGATAACTTTGACAATGTTGACTTTGGAAGCACGTTGAGTGACGACCCAGTGTCAACTAGCACATTTGACAAAGCATCTTCTTTGCAATTCATAGAAATATGCAAAGCCAGATTGTGATTTCTTCCTTCTTTAGGGAGTTCTTTGTCGCAAAAGCTCAGATTGTTGCATGAAGTAATGTTAGCCATAATATGATCAAATTGAGCCACAGTAACATCTTGCTCTACACATGCCTGTTCAAGAACTCTCTGGAGTGCTTCTCTGTGCGCTTCAGAGTTTAAAAGCAGAGACAACACAGAAATTTTAGAGGGAGTTTGGAGCAACTGCTCAACTACGTTGAATTCACTCCTCTTGATTAGTCGGAGTACCTTATCATCACCACTATTGGCTTTCAAATTGCTGGATTCACCAGACTTATCTCTTGAATAACCAACAGGATCTACACTAGGCACCTCCGCTTTCTTACCAACAATTAATTCTTCCTTATTCTCCGGGAACACCGGTTCCAAAAATCGACCACTGCGGGTCACCTTCGTAACATTTGCAATGCTTACTACTGAACTGGTCGTAGGTAACGGGACCTCTTGACAATTCTCCATCATCGTAGCAATGTATTGATACGGTACAGCCTTATCAGATGCATACGGAACTGGGCCCGCTAACCGTATTACCAACGGTGATACTGATCTATTGTTGACGCTCTGGTTACTGCTACTATCATACTGAAACACTAACCGCTCTGGTTGTTTGAAAACGAGCATAATGACATTAACATCATCATCTATATGACGGGATTGAACAATCTGGATTATGCCTTCATCCATCAGACGTTGGATGTCCCTTTTCACTACAACACACCCCATTGGGTTCATACTACAAATATCACAACCATCGTAATCATGTTCACAATCACTCACCAAACAGATATCTTTATGCATTTGCACCAAATATCTTTGGATAAACCGGACATTGAAAACTTTAAATTCACCTGGACAGCCGTCCACCATGTTCATTGAAGAATTCCCATGAACGGGCAAAGGACTAGCTTTCACATTAGGCGTGCGGTCTTCAAAAGACATCATGCCACTCTTCATAAGCTTCTGCACCTCATACTTCAGCGGATAACAGTTCTCAATATCGTGCCCAGGTGCACCCTGGTGAAAAGCACAGCGAAGTTCGGGTTTAAACCACCAAGGAAGTGGTTCTGGGATCTGCAGTGGATCCCTCAGTTGAATCAAATTTTTTAGGACTAAAGATGGGTATAGTTCTGCATATGTCATAGGAATCGGGTCGAAAGAGACCTTCTTCCTCTCAAAGTTCTGTTGCTGGTGATGATTGTTGTTGGAATTGTTGTTGTTGTAGGTGTTCGTTCTTTGTTGCGGTTGTTGTTGTTGACGTTGATTTTGATACTGATGTTGTTGTTGTTGAATTGGTGTTGTTTTCTTATTAGGAAATACTAGAATAACAGATGATACTTGATGATGATGATGTTGACGGGGTGGTAAATTTCTTCTGACTTGAGGCCTCCTCTGCCTCCCACTGGTTATTACGTTGGTTTCATAATCCTTCCTCTTGCTAATATTACTCCCATACTTCTTGCCAGTTGACGCCTCCTCTTTTGACAATCATCCTTCACGGACCCCTTATTCAAGTCTCATCCCCATGTTTACCATTTCGGTAAAATCACTGAGGGCACTAGCAATCATGCATTCATAGTAAAATGAACTCAGGGTTTTCAGAAAGATTTTCGTCATCTCTTTTTCCTCCAAAGGAGGAGTGATTTGGGCAGCTAACTCCCTCCAACGCTAGGCATACTCCTTGAATGTCTCCTTATCCTTCTGAGACATGGACCTCAATTGGTCCCTATCTGGTGCCATATCCACGTTGTACTTGTACTGTTTCACAAAAGCCTCTCATAGATCATTGAAAGTGTGGATGCTTGCACTATCGGAGTGCAGCACCTGTCAGACTATCCTGGAAATAGTAAATCAGCAGTTGATCATTATCGGTTTTGGTTGACATCTTGCGGGCATACATCACAAGATGACTGAGTGGACAGGAGTTCCCTTCTACTTCTCAAAGTCAGGCACTTTGAATTTCACAGGGATTTTCACATTGGGCACTAAGCATAGTTCAGCAGCACTCTTCCCAAACAAATCTTTGCCTCTCAACATTTTCAGTTCCTTGCGCAGTTCAAGGAATTGGTCCTTCATCTCATCCATCTTCTCATAGACGTACAGGCCCTCAGATGGCTCGGAATGATAGATGGTGTCTTCTACATGCGGGAAAGTGTGCACAACGGGAGGTGGCACAGACATGACCGGGCTAGATGCCGGCATGGAAGCAAAAGTGGGAGTGAAACCCTCTGGCACAAAATTAGGTGGCATTCCCCAAGGGAATCCAGCAGGCAGACTCGGAGCGAAGTGGGCAGTGGCAGCAGGCACAGTAGAAGTAACAACTTCAGAAATGACCGACCTCGCGGGAGGAGTTGCAGGAGTTGGAGAAGCTTGGCTCTATGCAGCAAGAACTGACTCCATCATGGAAGTCAGCCTAGCAATCTCCTCTTTCAACTCTCGGTTCTCTTGCTCAAGGTGTTCCATGATCTTTGGACGATTAGCTCTGGTGTTGTACCGGTGAGTCAGCTTGGCTAAAGCACAGAAGAACACCAATCAGACACTTGGCAAAAACCTTCTTATGCAAATGATGCATGAAATGCAATGCTTGATTATTATTTTTTATTTTCCAAGGAACTTACTACATCATTTGCAAATATATATATTAAATGGAAATTGCAATAATTTTGATATGACCAAAAAAAAATCTCTTTTTATTTATATAAATTGGAAGGATTACACTGAGTATAATTTCAGAAACCAAATGAAAAATACAAGAGAAAAGGAGACTCGTCATCCTAAGGATCCCAAACAATAGTGTTAGAGGATCTGGCCGAAGGTGCGTACTTCCTTCGAATGCGACGAATCTCGGTCTCAAAAGAAGCCTTCATCTGAGTCTTCTCGAGGACAAGCTGGTCAACAATCTTCTTCCAAGCAACGGAAGGCTGAGGCATACTAGAAGATGAAACCTCTGGCTCTCTCTGTCTCTTCGTCACTCGGTCTTCAAGTAGCTCAATCAGTGCATCTTTGTCCTTAGACTCCAACTGCAACTCTTCACGCTTATTTCCCAAAGCATGGAAACTCTCTTCCCACATATCCTTTTCTTGCTTCATCTTGATGAGCGCATCTTCCAACTCCTTTACATCTTGGTTAGGGAGAGTTAACGACTCAACCACAACCATAGACATAGGTCTTTCACAAGGACAAGGCATCTTCAACTCCATAGCTCTCTTCTTCACCCAAAGAGTGTAAGCTTCCAAAGCTACACAATTGCACGGATCAAGCTCGGATCTTCCTTTCCTATGCATATTATGCCAAGCATGCACAATCTTCTGCTTCAAATGTTGGGAATCTTTACCCTCTTGATAGAAAAGACCTTCTAACGAAGTGTTATTAGGCTTGTCTCTCAAGGGGAACCCAAGTTGACGAAGAGCCAAAGCCGGGTTGTTGCTAATTCCTCCATGTGTACCAATGAGAGGTACATTAGAGAATTCACCACAACTATCAATAATCTCCAAACTTCTTAAGGACGGATCATACCAAACTATATCATCATTAGTGAGAGACATAAGTCTCTAAGACCACCTTAGACATTGTTTGTTCTCCACAAAAGCAGGCATCTGAGGCAAGTGCGAAATAAACCACTTGTACAGAAGAGGAATGCAACAGACAGTCGTTCAACCACCCTTAGAATTCCTTAGATACAAAAACAAATACATATCACCCAACAAAGTAGGCACGGGATTCCCAATCAAGAAAAGTCTAATGGCGTTAACATCAACAAAACCGTCAATGTTAGGGAACAACGTTAATCCATAGATGAGCAAAACAAAGATAGCTTCAAAAGCATCCACACTACCAGCTTGAGCAAAAGTTGTAGCTTCCTTGATGAGGAAAACAGATGGCAACCAAAATAACCCTCCTTTCTTCACCCAATGAGCCTCTATCTCAGACTTCTTCAAGTGAAGAGCTTCAGCAATAATACTAGATCGGGGAATCTCCTCCCATCCACTAAAAGGTACTCAACTAGAAACAGGTATCCCCAAAAGATGAGAATACTCCTCCAAGGTAGGAAAAGCTGAAAATCCGGGAAAGTGAAACAACGGTAGAGAGGATCATAGAACTGCACCAATACACTCAAGAGTCCTTCAACCATATTAGCAGACAAAATGGATAGAAGCTTCCCATGACGTTATTTGAAGTCCAAGGGATCTAATACAAAATATGCTAGCTTCCTTAACTCTTTCAAGTCTGGACATCTGAAACTGTACTTCTTAGTGTTCCTTCGTCCATAATCCATGGTCTGAAAATATTTGCAAATGATACCTTAGTTCCTTGAATTTTTGTGTGATGAATGTTATGATGCACATGAATGCATGAATGCAACAATCACAAGTAAGAGATCACACACAAGGCAAACAAAGGTCAAGGGATGAATCAAGTCATTGACAAGATCAATCATCCATTTTGGTGGATTATGGTTTACACCTTATCAACACCCAAGTTCCATTGATATTGACAAGACTTGATTAGATCAACCAAGAATCAAGGGTTTGTTGCAAGTCACGAGCATGGAGTCTGGGTAAGAACCATCCCAAAGGAGTGAACTAAGGATAAAAACCTGTAGATCATGTTCTAAAAAGTTCCCTGAGTCTTAATTCCATCTATCAAATATTACAGGTTAAGATGACTGACTCATCGACCCATAATATTCTTAAGAGAAACTCGTCAGAGTGTAGTATCGCGTAACAACTATTATCAAGTCTACACCTGAACAGTTTCCGCACTACGTCTTAAATAGGCCAAGATGGGTTAGGTGTTCTAAGGTCCTCAGCTTCTCAGACCCAATTAGAAATAGTAATGCATAACCACAAATACTTGTGTGACATTTCCAAATCCAAAGGAGTCTCCACTGAGCAGATGGATCTCAAGCCAACTTGTTAAGGATTACTCCACACAAGTCGAACATGACAATACCATCCTCCTACCTTAATTGCACTCAAGTTCGGGTTAGAACTTATCTCACCACTCAGAGATCATCAAGCACAACAAGAAGATTATATCACACATACATATATACAAGCATCACATATATACAAATATATTCACATAAAAAGTAGGCTAAACACACTGGGGACTACTCCCCAGCAGAGTCACCACTTAATTTATGTAGCGGGAAATTCATGATCATCAAGTTACTAACAAGTTAAAGATCAATTAACAAGAGTCGCCACCGCGTTTTTATTGTTTCCAAGGGAAAATGGAAAAGTACGAACAAAACCCAATAAGTAAGAAGTTTTCAAATAAAAACTAATAAAAATCAGAGATCGCAGGTAAGGGGGTTGGTTACACAGAGGGAAGGAGTTAGCACCCAAAGTGTCCTAGGTACTCCTAGGGAGCCCTTTTTGTGTGCATATGTATTTTGTACAAAGTGATGTTTATAAACAAATAGAATGGGGGATGAGAAAAGAATTGATTAATTATATTTTTGTGTTTGACAAGACCTTCGATCTTGTGCCTACGTACCAACATAAAAATGAGGGATCAAAACCTCGTAGTTCGTGCTATAAATTTCAAAGTGAGTATGTTAATTTTAACAAAATTTAGGTTTGAAAGGAACAAAGGCCTAAAATGGTTTGAATGAGTTAGTTCTTTTTGGCTTTTTGAAAGTTTAACTCAAATATAGTTAAGTTTATTTACAAGTTTGATTTAAGAAAATAAGTTTGAAAAAAAGCAATGGCATAAGGCCAAAGTTTCTATCTTTTTGAAGATGGTCAAAGTTTAGAACAAATTTAGTTCACACAAAGAAGGTTTTGAAAATGGAGGGAGAGATTTTGAAATTAAAGAAATGGGGAGAAGATGAAGAGACTATCCTATATACAAAAATTTAAAAGTTTAAAGTTGAAAAGATCTGACCAAATGGGAGCAATCCAATAGACAAATATGTCAATAGAAACCCATAATTCCCTTGGACTTTTTGACTTAAGCAACACACAAATGCACAAATATATCAGTCTTGAAGAGCAAAGGCATCAAATAAAGATGGCCTCATCCAAACTTATCCACTTCAGTGATCTTCTTCAGAATAGACTATGTAACAGATGGATTCCACAAGACACAGGTTCAACATAACAGCTTAATAATGATCAATATTGTAGATGAATCTGGAGAGATCTAGAATGATGTATCAAATGAATTCAAATTGGAAGTTCTTGGTTCTTAAATAAATTGGCATTGTCCAAGTCCATTAGCAAAGGAATGTTGCCTAAGTTCTAAGTCCAATTGGGCAAGATCAAACCAACAGTCCACTCAAAAGTCTTTTAAGGTTTTTGTTCTTTTTAGGTATATTCATGGTCAAAGACCAAACAAGCAAACAAAATAATATCATACAATATGGTCCAAATGGACAAAAGGAAAATTACATTAATATACACAATTAGAATGATATGTATAATGGAAGATGATCATAGAATACTAAAAGAAAATTGCATTAAAAGTAAAAGCTTGAAAGTAAAAGTTAATGGTTAGTAAGTTAGTAGTTAGTTTTGTTTTGCTTTTTGATTTCAAGACATTCTTTGGAGAACACTCAACCCAATTGCCACAAGCATGGATCCTTGAACCAAAATATCTTCCAAAGGAAGGAAAGAAGGCCAAGTTTCCACACAATACCATGGAAGAGGGGAGACTTACAATCTCACTAACTAGAATGCTTATGCCTTTTGTGTCACAAATTTGGCGCTATGTTAAGCAATCGTAATTGGACTTATATAGAAGTCATAACTATTTGAGTTCGGGCAATAAACTTTTGGTGTTAATGCATGTTGGAGACATAGTATCAAGAACTATGCTCATTAAACATACCACACACAAAAAAATATGCAAAAAAGGTGTGGCCTAATCTCATCCATACTCATGTTAATCTTTCAATCAACTAGCATTAGGACTTTGAGATGCCATTGACCAATTGAAAATGAATGGATGATGAATGGGAATTAGATGAAGAGGGAAAGGGATGAATTAGATCACAAATTGGTCAAATGAGAACTTTTACTAAATTAATATTATTCATTCATTTTAGGAGATGGAATGTACATTCCATCAATCCCCTAAATCCAATAATATTAACTTGACAAAGTCAAATCAACCTTGACCAAGGCCCAACAACAAATGAGAAACTGAATTAAGTCAATACAAATGGTCAACATAATTAAAATGACATTTATTCAATTAAAAATATTAAAATAATGCATTAAATTCAAATATGTTTTGTCCAAATCCTAAAATCACATCAAAACATCAAATAAATGGCCATGTTATTTATCATAGGTTAAACAAGGTCAAAGGACCTTGGATAAAAAAATTCATAATTTTTGGACACTTAAAAATATTTTTAAACAATTAAAAACAAATGAAAAATCAATTAATTCATAAAAAATATTAATAATGATCCAAAAAATGATTTTAATTCAGAATATGAAAGAGAAAAATATTTGTAAATTTTTGGTGAAAGCCCCATATTTTTTATATTAATATTAAATTTATTATGAATTATTGAAGAAAATAGAATTAAATGGAAACTCAGAAAATGCTAAAATACATGGACCATCAGATCTCCCTCATTAATTGAGGTGGCAGATCTGATGATCCACAAAGCATGTTCCACCAATGTCCTAGTCAACTGCGTGGCAAACATGGTATTCACACGGAACGACTGAGATTATAACATGGAGCAAGGATCGCACGGTTTAGACCAAAGACACATCATCACCAGAGCCAGAGCTCCGGTTGTCTTCTCCGGCGAGCTCCGCCGGACTGATCAACATGAACCATCACCAAATTTTAAAACAGGGACATGATTTTAAAGAGAAAACATCACTGAGCACGAATATCACCTCCATTTCTTCCAATTCCAACTATATTGAGAGATATATGGAATTGAAAAATGAGGTTCATGATCAGAGTTGCTTCGATTTGGCCTCAAAGTAACTCAAACACCTTGCCTACATTGGTAGGACTTCAGACAACACAATAATGAATGAAATTGAGCAAGAAACAAGGAGAATCGAAGAGTTGAAAAGTTCTGCAAATTACCTTCAATGGAGGTCTGAGCTTGCTAGATCTTGATCTGAATCATACTTTGCTCCACTTTAATTTCTTGTAGAAGAGGAATGGAAAGGCTTAGAATCAATGGACTCCTGGAGAATTGAATTCCAAAACAGTGGAGATTCAAGCTCAAATTCAAATGAATTTATCAGGGTTATCCTCTTAATATGAAGGGGTTTCAATGGAGATTCAAAGTTGGCACAGTGTGTGTGTTAATTCTGAGCATAAGGGCCTCAATTTATATAGAAATTGGATGATATTTGCACACTCACTTTCACTTTCCAAAATTGCCAAATGATGAAAGCATAGTGCATGGGCGCGCATAGGCCCATGGAATGATTGTTTGAAAGTCCAAAATGAAGTTCATATGCTTTGGGTATGGATTGTATTGCAAGGTACATGTGCATTGTCATTTGAAGATTGATCCATGCCAAATGATACGAGCCTGTTTAAGCCATGCGCAGCCTATGCATTTCTCATCCAAAATGCATGAATTTGAGCTCTTTGGAAAGGTGAGATTAACATGAACAAGTTTGATGTTGAACAATTTTTCATTTGGAGCTTGGAACTTGGAGATACTTCAGTTGGAAGTTTGGAAAAAATTGACATATCAAAACTTTTCTAAGTGTCAAGCCATATGTCTCAATATTCCACCTTGCCTAACTTTTTATAGGAGCTTAAAATGAGAAAAGTGTATTAATCAAAGTTGTATCTCTCTCTAAGACCTTAAAATGGTCACCAATTTCATGTCATTTGGATTTGAAATGATAGAGTTATGCATTTTTGAAGTTTGGAAAAATCACTTGATCAATGGTACAGGTCAAAAGTGACCTATAATGTTGCCTCATATCATATGTACAAAGAAGTTGAATTAGCTCCCACCCCAAACATAAAAGTTGAAGTAGACACATTGAATTTGATTGTGCAACTTGGAAATCTTTAATCTCATAAAAATTGAGTAAGTTATGGCCTTGGGAAGTTGACTTTCAAATTAGGGTTTAGACAAAATGACCTATAATGTTTCAACATAGAAAATGATTTTCCAAGCAAACCTAGATCTAGGTCTCAAGATGAAAGTTGTTTATAATGTCATTTAGAGTAAGTTTTCTCTTGGAATCATTTTCATATGGTGAAAATTGTAGGAGATAGGGTCTAGGGAGATCCAATTTTGATTAGATGAATTCATCTGGCCAACCACCATCAACCAACTTGCTAATTTCCAATTCTCTTGAATTTCTTGGCTCATGATAGATCATATATGCATAAGATTATGAAATTTGAATTCCCCCTTGAGAAATTTGATCAATTGGTGAGATAGCTTGTTGGAGAAGTTACTCAAGATACCCAATCAAACTAGGGTTTCCAAGGCAAATCACACTCAAACTCTTGAAGCAAAATTGATCAATATAACATGTAGAGTACATTTGGAATCATATATGATGACTATAACCATTCTTGAATCAATTCTTTCTTGTGCTCTTTGTTCATGAGGGTCTCAAACCCTAGATGTGATCAATGAATCAATGAGATCATGCCCTACCTACAAAAGAGTTAGGTAGATGCAAAGACATGTTTTTGGTATTTTGGTTAGTGAAATGATAATATGCAAGTATGATATAATCACAAAGTGCTTGGTGATCTCTCCCAAAACAAATCCAACGAAAAGGGGTAAGGAGGATGCCAAGGTATGATCCCAATGCTAATGCTTATGATAGAATGTATGAGGGATCTTAGGGTCAAAATTGGGGTCTTACAATTAGCCTTAAGACATTAGAGATTTCATTTGTCAAATAATAGAATGGGAAAGAATGGGGATGTAGATGAAGAGGGAGGGGAAGATAGAAACACAAATTGGTCATGGGAGAAGTTTCATCAAATCAAAACCATCCATTCATTTTAGGAGATGAAATGTACATTTCATCAATCCCCTAAATCCAATGGTTTTGATCCAACAAAAGTCAAATTAAACTGGACCAAGGCCCAAACAGAAAGTCAAACATCATAAGACCATACAAATGATTCAACATAATTTTTAAACAATTAATCAATTAAAAATCACATTAAAAATGAATAAAAATGCATTTTAATTTGGACAAAACCTAAACTCCCTTCAAAACACCAAATAAATGGCCAACAGATTTATCCTAAGTCAAACAAGGTCAAAGGACCTTAGACAAAAAGTTTCACTATATTTGAAAAGTCTGAAGTATTTTTAAATAATTAAAAATGTGCACAAAAACATTTAATTCATGAAAAATATCAAAATTAATTCAAAAAATAATTTTAATTCAGAATATGAAAGAGAAAAATATTTAAAGATTTTTGGTGAAAGTCCCATATTTTTTGAATTAAAAATTAAATTAATATGAATTAAACAAGGAAATTATTTCAAAGAGAAAATGCCCAGGATCACAAATCTGACCTCAATTTTCTCCAATTCCAAGTATATAAAAAGATACAGGGATTTGAATTTTGAGTATCATGAAACGAGTTGTTTCGATTTGACCTCAAAGAAACTCAATCTTGTTGCCTACATTGGTTGGACTTCGGCCAACCAAAAATCAAAGAGAAGGATGAAGAAATAAGAGAGAATCGAAGAGATGAAAATTCTGGAATATCACCTTCGAGGGAGCTTGAATATTGGTTGATCTTGCTTCCAATTGGCCTTGTCTTGACTTCAGATGCTTGCAGGAAGTGAAAAGGATCAAGGAAGGGCTTGGATTCTTAGAGTTTCAACTTCAAAACTGAAGTGAAATTGAGACTCGATTTTCAATTTAAAACCTTCAAGATTGTCCTCTAACAGTGAGGATTAGGATTGTAGGTTTAAACTTTGGGCAAGGTGTCCATAATTCTGAGCATGAAAGGTCTTATTTATAGGCAATGCAATTGGTTCTCACACCCTTCCATCAACATTCCAAAAATAGCAATTCACTCTTACATGGTTACATGGGCGTGTGATAGTCCCATGAAATGATGTAATCAGATCCAAATTTCATCATGTGCAATACTGAAAGTATGTCATGTAATCATGCAATGGAAATTGGAATGTGAACATGAGATTCATCCAAATGGAGCCTTGACGAGAAACCATGCACAAGTCTTCCAATTCTTGGCCAAATGAGATGATCATGGACTTTTTGGGAAGGTGAGATCAAGGGTAACAACTTTCATGTTGAACACTTTTACATTTCAAGCTTGGATAATGATGAATTTTGAGGTGGAAGTTTGTAAAATCAAACATAAATGAAAATTTTCTAAGTACCAAGCCAAATGTTCATTTCTTCTACCTTTAATAACTTTTGTTATGGGCTTCAAATGGAAAATGTTCCTTCTTTAAAGTTATATATCTTTCAAACATCTTCAATTTAGCCACAAATTTGACCTCATTGGATTTATCATGAAGGAGTTATGCATTTTAGACGTTGAGGAAAATCACTTGTTCAATGGTAATGGCCCAAAATGACCTATAATGTTTCCTCTTGGAACATGCATTTTCAAGTTGAAGTTTGAACTTCTTCAAAGAATAAAGGTTATAAAGGACATATTTAATTTGATCATGCAACTTGAATGAATTTCATATCATAAAAAATGAGCAAGTTATGGTCCTTGGAAGTTGACCTCCTAACTAGGGTTCAGACAAAATGACCTATAATCGTTCCCCATAAAAAATGACCTTCTAAGAAAAAATAGCTCTTGACTTCAACATGAAAGTTGTTTGGAATGTCATAATGATTAACGTTTCTCTTGTAATAATTTTCATATGACAAAAATTGTAGGTGATAAGGTCTAGGGAACCCTAGTTTTGACCAGTTGAGTTTCTCTAGTCAACCACCATGAACCAACTTGCAAACTTGAAATTCTATTGATCTTTGGGACTCATCGAGGATAATATATGTATATTATGACGTAATATGAAGTATCCCTTGAAATATTTGAACAGATGATAAGGAAACTTGTTAAGGAAGTCACATAAGATACCTAGATGAATTAGGGCTTCCAAGGCAAACAAGCTTCAAACTCTTGATGATTTCTTTATAAAAATGATGAGTGAAGATAATGGGGATCCATATATGATGTATAGAGCCTATGTGAACCATCTATTGATTTATCTCCTTGCACTGAGGGTCTTAAACCCTAGATATGAGCTTGATGAGGCATAGGTGAACACACACACTACCTACAAAAGAAGTAAACTACATATTGAAATATTTTTGGTATTTTGGTTAGTAAACAAATAAAATAAAAGTATGATACAATAAAATATGCTTGGTGACCTCTCCCAATGCAATCCCAATTAATGAGGGGTAAGGAGGATGTCAATGTGTGATCTGAAAGCCAATGGATATGATGAGATAGCATGAGGGATCTTAGGGTCAAAATTGGGGTATTACAAGTTGGAAAATGGGCATTAGCCCTAACTAAATACTCTTTAACTTATGCGCCCTTAAAGGCCATGAAAGGCTAAATTGTTGTTGATTTCATAGTAGATCATAAAGAAACGGAAATAGCGCAGAACTATGTCGAGTTCCCGACATGGAAACTATATTTTGATGGTTCCACCCATTCCAAAGGAACGAGTGTGGGGATTTTCATCATGTCCCCGGAATGATTCCTACTAAGTATAAGTTCAAAATCAACAATAATTATTCCAACAATGAGGCTGAATATGAAGCCTTGATTACAGGTCTTACCATATTATTAGACTTGGGGGAAACCAAAGTCGAGATAAAAGGTGACTCGAAACTGGTTATCAAGCAGTTAACAAAGGAATACAAATGTATTAAAGATAACCTGTTAATATACTTCATCAAGTAAAATTCAATGCTTAAGTGATTTGAAACTGTGGATATTGAACACTTACCATGAACACGCAACCAAGAGGCAATGATTTGGCTCAGGTAGCCTCTGGCTACAAGGTAGTTAAGAGAAAATTAAAGAACTTGACTGAAGTGATAGACAAGCTCGTGTTAACTAGCATTATCTGATCAAAGTTGTAAGTTCAAAAACTGGTGGGGGAAGAAGAGTTACCAGAATTTTGTGAAAATTTTGAAACTTTTTCCATCGAAAACATTCGAAATGACGATTGGCGAAGAGAATTTGTTGAGTTCCTTAAAAATACTACAAGAACAAAAAATTGAAAGATAAATACAAGGTGTTAAGTTATATCGTCATTGGAAACGAGTTGTTCAAAAAGACTCCACAAGAGGTGTTAATCAAATGTATTGGTGAGAGAGAAGCCTACTTGGAAGTTTCTGACACTCACAACGGATCGTGTGGCGCTCACCAAGAAGGCCGAAAAATAAAATGTTTGTTGTATCGACAGGGGGTATACTGGACCACCATGTTTTAATATTTCATCGATTTCCCTCAAGGATGTCAAGAATGCCAGAAACATGGAGGAATACAACATGTGCCCGCCAGTGAATTACATTAGATCATCAAGCCATGGCCATTCAGGGGATGGGCGTTAGACCTAATAGAAGAGATCAACCATCATCCTTAAATTTCGTAGATATGTCCTCGTTGACATTGATTACTTTACAAAGTTGGTTCAGGTGGTACCTATAACAAATGTCGATCAAGATATGGTGATTGACTTCATATAGAGTCATATCATGTGTAGATATGGGACTCCTGACACCATAACAACTGACCAGGGTTCAGTCTTTATCGGCAGAAAGGTAATGGAGTTTTTTATAGAGACGGGGATCAAACTCCTAACGTCTACCCCTTATTATGCATAATCTAATGGCCAAGTAGAGGTTGCAAACAAAGTTATAATAAGCTTGATAAAAAAGCACATATGCAAGAAGCCAATGAGTTTGCACATAACTTTGAATCAAACACTTTGGGCTTGCAGAACTTCGCATAAGGAGGCCTTTAATGCTACACCCTTCTGACTCATGTTTGGTCATGATACAGTTTTACCTGCAGAGATATGCTTACAGTTGGTAAGAATTCAAAGGCAAAATAAAATCCCATCTGATTATTTTTGGAGTATGATGATGGATGAGTTGGTCGACCTAGACGAAGAAGGACTACTCGCTTTAGATGCCTTAATGCGGAAAAAGACGATAATAGTTTAAACTTATAACAAAAAGGTTAAGTCCAAAGTCTTCTATGTTGGAGATTATGTCTGGAAGGTTATACTTCCTCTAGACAAGAAGGATAGTGTAGCGGTAAAATCATGACCATCAAGTTATGGATAAACTTGACGTCAATAAAACCAGAGTCGCCATCACGCTTTTATTGTTTCCAAAGGAAAAGGGAAAAGTACGAACAAAATGCCATAGATTATAGGTAAGGGGGTTGGTTACACAGAGGGAAGGTGTTAACACCCAAAGTGTCCTATGTACTCCTAGGGAGCCCTTTTTTTATGTGTGCCTTTATGTTTGGTATAAAATATGTTTGAGAAAAATAGAGTGTGGGGGTGAGAAAATAATTCATTGATTATATTTTTGTGTTTGACAAGACCTTCGTACTTGTGCCTACGTACTAACATAAAAATGAGGGATCAAAACCTCGTAGTTCATGGTAAAAATTTCAAAGTTGGTGAATTGCTTTTAACAAAAGTTTAAATGAAAAGGCAGCAAGGGGCCAAAAGACTTGAATGAGGTTTTTAGTTCTTTTTGTCTTCTGAAATTTAATTCAATATGGTTAAGTTTATTTACAAGTTTGATTTAAGAAAAAGCTTGAAAATTCATTGGCATACGGCCAAAGTTTCTAATCATTAAAACATGTCTAAGTTTGAAATCACAAGTAAAGAAGTTTTTTTGAAAAGAGGGAGAGATTTTGAAATTTAAGAAGTGGGAGGAGATGAAGAGACTATCCTAAGAACAAAATTAAAATTTAAGAGTTGAAAAGATCTGACCAACGGGATGCAATCCAACAGACAAGAATGTCATATAGAAACCCATTTTCCCTTGGACTTTAATCAATAAGAAAATGAGCAATATCCAGACATCATAAAGATTAAGGCATCAAATAAAGATAGCCACATCCAAGCAAATAATTCCCATAGCTAGCAGTCTTCTTTGTCTTCCAATGTATCAGATGAAATATTTCTTGATCAACTCAGAATAAAACATTAAACACAAGATCAAAATAACAATCAAGCACAAATATAGAGTAGCAGATGAATCCAAATAAATCATAAGGTTTACATCATATGAAGGCTCAATTCATAATAACTTGGTCTCAAAATTTTGGCATTGGCCAAGTCCTTTTTGCACAGGGAATGTTGCCTAATCCCATGTCCAAGAGTTCAGATCAAGATCAACAGTCTGTCGCATCTCAAAAAATACGATTCCTCGCGATGGTCGTGGAAAAATGTTGTTCGAACAGAGTCGCCACCGAACTTTATTTATCCCAATGAAGGGATAGGAAAATATCGATAAAACCTTTAGGGAATGGAATAATGATCGTCGCAATCATATTCGGGTTCGGGAGTGGATTACGTAAGGGGAAGGTATTAGCACCCCTTACGTCCGTTGTACTCAACGGGAACCTTTTAGTTCTAATGTGCGTTTCGTGTGTTAATTTATATTTGTTTGTTATCTTTGGGTTATAAAATTATTAAAAATAGAAATGGATGAGAACCTCAGAAAGGGAAAGGGGAGGTTTTTTATTAGTGTGCTCGCGAAGATACAGCAATCTCCTGCCTACGTATCCTAATGGTATAATAAGGAAATCAGAGCATTCGTAGTTCGGGGAACTACGGTTGGTTGATGTTTTTAGTGAACAACTGCTTAGATCGTGTTCTAAAGGCTAAACGCTGGTTTGTCTACTCTCGGTGGAGGCTTAAGCATTGGTTTATTATGCGCATTAGAAAGGATTAACAGTGTTCTTTCTGAAAAGAGTTTAGGTCACACGGAGGTGACAAATTTGATTTATATGTTGGACCTTTTGATTGGTTGAGATGTTTTGATCGCACGGGGCGAGGAAGATATATACTTGATGTGTTGAGACATTTTGTTGGATGACGATTACTCGGATAGTCGAGTAAGACAACTCGTATCCTAATAATCGGGAAAGGGAATAGAAGACTCTAGACCACTTTCTTTTTCATCTTTAATTATAGAAAGGAGTTGATAATAATTAAGGTATTTTAAATGGATGACGATTACTCGGATAATCGAGTAAGACAACTCGTATCCTAATAATCAGAAAGAGGAATAGAAGACTCTAGACCGCTTTCTATTTCATCTGAATATTTATGAAAAGGATTGGATAATAATTAAGGTGTTTTGAATGGATGACGAATACTCGGATAATCGAGTAAGACAACTCGTATCCTAATAATCGGGAAAGAGAATAGAAGACTCTAGACCGCTTTCTGTTTCATTTGAATAATTATGAAAATGATTTTAAGTATGGTTGATATATTTTAGAATAAACGACAGATACTTGAATGGCTGAGTAAGAAAACTCATATCCAAGCATTTGAGAAGAGGAATTGAAAATTCAAGACCATCTCCCTTTTCGTACAGTTTGTTATGAAAATGATTTGACTAAGTTGTATGTTTGTGGAAAAATGACAATTGTTCGACTGACCGAGTAAGAGAACTCGTATTCAAACAATTGAGGAGAGAAGTTGAAAACTCAAAGTCATCTCCCTTTTCATTTAAAATCTCAATTTAACGCAATACAATGGAAACAAATTATATTTACAAAGTTCATAATAAGTTGGAAAAAAACAATGATGCCATTATATAATCGGGTCAAAAATTTATGTACACTATAATGTTTCAACAAACAACTAACAACATAATTACAATTTTTTTAGCAATCGATTGTCAATATAATTAAAATATTAATAATTAATTAACTCAGAATTATGATTACTACTATTCATGTGCTATATAATCGGGTCAAAAATTTATGTACACTATAATGTTTCAACAAACAACTAACAACATAATTACAATTTTTTTTAGCAATCGATTGTCAATATAATTAAAATATTAATAATTAATTAACTCAGAATTATGATTACTACTATTCATGTGCTATAATATAAACAAAATATAATTAAAATCTATGTACTACTACTCAGAATTATGATTACTATTCATATGCTATAATTTAACTCTTCATTCTAAAATATAATCAAAATTTATGTACTATAATATGACCAAAATATTATAATTATGACTATCCACCTGCTACTTACCTAGAACGTAAACCAATTAACTCAGAATTTTGAACAAATACAAGAAAATAGGCTTTAACTTTGAGGTTTTGACGGAGTAGGAGCTCACATTAAGTCCAGCTTATGCAGTGTTGATAAATTAATAATATTTACAAAGCTGTATCAATCCAAGATTATTATACAAGCTGAACAGAACAATAATATATTAGTTCAAAATCAATGTAATAGTCCAATTCAAATTACTATGCAAAATTAATTTATCATTCCAATTAATATACTGTAACTAATAGCTGCCAGAATTAATATAATAATCCAAAGTTAACCTTATCAGTTCAACATTCTCATAATCCAATACCTTAAAACCGAATCGGAATACTAACACGCACATAAATGAAAACAATGCTGCAAGATTATAGTACCAACCCAAGATTAAGTTCTGCAAAATCGAATTAGGCCCTTGTATACAAACACTTTAAGTACACCATTCTCTAGCAGACCAAGAGGGAAATCCGACCAAAAAAACAGTAACTCTTCATTGTGAAGTACCAATATCAGAAATAGAAAAGTTTATGAAGTAGCAAACAAAATAGCAGCAGGGAAATCTGGTACACTAGAAACAAATGAACAAATCTGTCATCGTGCTAAAATAATAAAAAACAGCATAAGTCCATCCGCTCATAATAACGGGACCTGATCGTACCGGACCTGCACACCAACAGCGGCATCCGACTGTTCGCAACTCTAACGCGACATCAATATACACCGATGAAACGCCCTTCACCCAGATCCAAAACTCAATTAAATACAACAATGAAAAAAATATATCCAAAGCAAACTCAAAGGATGAATAAAAAAAAATCAGCTCTTTATTTTATAATCCTAAAACAAACAAAACATTAGTCATCAAAGTGACCTCATAAAGAAATCAGAAATCTGACCACAAGATAGAAATGTAATGGATTTTTTTTGAAAAATGGTATAATGAATCGCATAGTGGGGAGGTAATACTTAAAGTTGATTTGAAATTTTACCGGCAGAAACAGAACTTCGGTTACACACGCATACGCAGGGATTCCGTCAATTCTTCGGATTTACTGGCTCATTTCTTGGCGGAGAGATCGCCGGAAAACGAACAGCGCGCGGCGGAGCAGGTTGGAGGGTCGGCGACGGCAAAGGCACCGTTGGGAGGAAGGAGGCGGTTTTGGATTTTTGACGGTGGTTTGAACAAGGTGGATGAAGGTTATGGTGGAAGGCGGTGTTGATGGACGGTGAAGGATCAGGGAATGAAGGGTTTTTCTGTGAGGGAGAAAAGAGAGAAATGTGAGTGATGAGTGTTTGTGTGGAGGTGCGTTGGAGATGAAGAGGAAAAGTCCTCTCCTTGTTTTCTTTCTTTTTTCGTTTTTTGTACAGAGAGAGTGAGTGAGATATGTGGTAAACGTGAGGGAGAGTGAGAGAAAGCAGTTTTTTTATTTACTTCTTTTTGTTTTTTTTTATATTTACTATATTATTATTAATTCATTCTTCTATTGGTGAATAAAGATGCACATGGATAGCTAACATGGACCGTTGATTACTTATGATTTAATGGTTGAGATCCATTGAAAGAAACACACATTGCAACCAACCTTTAAAATGCCTGAAATGCCACTCTTAAATGATTTAATTGATTTAGATAGTTTATATCAATTAAATCCAATAAAATTGACAACTTCAAAAATGAATATGATAAAAATAAAATGAAGACATGGAAAATTTTATTTATTTTTTTGTGAATGTTTTGGCGAAAGAATAAAAATAAAATGACTAGAAATGGATAAATGTCGGGCAAAAATTTGCTCAAAAAATTAAATCGGTCACACTAAAATGATCAGCATAAAATATACTTACTGAAAAAATACAGCGTTTCTTCAAATTCTGAAATAAAATTTCACTGGTTAAAAGACTCAAACGGATTAAAATGCAGCTGAACAAGTTGCCGAAAAATATTACGAGCACACCAGCCTAAACTACGTGAACCGTAGATTAATAATACTGACGTCTGCAAATTTAATTTCAAACTTTTTACCCGCTGATTTTGCACGTACTTGAGAAATGATTTAACCAATTTATCTGTATTTTCAATAAATTTATCCTGACTGATATTTTAGGTATTATTTATGATGAAATGCATGTTATGTTGTACAACTGATGCAAATTGAAATAAAAATCGAATTTATGAAATTTTTAAAATGCCCGGACAAAATTGGGGTATGACACAGTCCACCATATGTTTTTTAGTGTTTTTGTTGTTATTAAGTATTTTAAGGTCCTAAGACCACAAACAAAATAAAAACACACAAACAAATATATACAATCACAAGATATGGCTCAAATGAGCAAAGTGAAAATGACATAAACATAAACAAGTTATATGAAATGTAAATGGCAATGAATGATAAATGATTGAAATTTAAATTGCATAAAGTAAATAACTTGAAAGTAAAGAAATATTAACAAGAGTTAGTCAAATGTTAGTCAAAAGTTAGTTAAGTGTTAGCGGTGATTTTTAATTGATTAAGTCATTCTTTGGAGAACACTCAATCATTAATTCACAAGTATGAATCCTTAAACCAAGACATCTTGCATGAGAAGGGCTCAAACTTGGATAATTCAACAAGTATGCCATTAGCTCCCATGAAAGGAAAAAAGGTCAAGTCTCCACACAATGCCATGAAGAATGGGAGACTTATAATCTTACTTACTAGAAGCCTTAAGGGTCAAATTTTAGCTCTATGTTAAGTAATCGTAATTGGACTTATGTAGAAGTCACAACTATCTGAGGTCGGGCAATAAAAATTTAGTGTTAATGCATGTTAGAGATTTGGTATGAAGAACCAAACTTCTAAAATATACCATACACTAAAAGAAAAGATTAAGAGGGAGGGACCTATCTCAGACATACTTGTATTGATTCATCTGACACAAAGTCATTGATGAATCAATTAGCCTTTAGACATTAAAGATTTCATTGGTCAAATGAGGGAATGAGGAAGAATATGGATGAATATGAAGAGGGAAGGGAAGATAGAAACACAAATTGACCAAAGGAGGATTTTCATCAAATCAAAACCATCCATTAATTTTGGGAGATAAAATGTACATTTCATCAATCCCCTAAATCAAATGGTTTCAATTCAAAAAAAGTCAAATCAATCTTGACCAAGTCCCAAACAGAAAGTGAAACATCACAAGACCATAAAAATGGCTCAACATAATTTTTAAACAATTAAACAATTAAAAATTCAATTAAAAGTGAATTAAAATACATTTTAATTTGGTCAAAACTAAAATCTCTTCAAAACAACAAATAAATGGCCAAGGAATTTAACCTAGGTTAAACAATGTCAAAGGGCTCTAGACAAAAAATTTCACTATTTTTGAAAAGTCATAAGTATTTTTAAACAATTAAAAATATGCACAAAAACATTTAATTCATGAAAAATATCAAAATTAATCCAAAAAATAATTTTAATTCAAAATATGGAAGAGAAAAATATTTAAAGATTTTTGGTGAAAGTCCCATATTTTTGGATTAAAAATGAACTTTCTATGAATTAAATAAAATAAGCAATTAAATGAAAATTCAGAAATTAAAAAGAAATTAGAAAAAAACAAGGGACATCAGATCCCCCTCATTAATTCAGGTGGCAGATCTGATGGCCAAGCGCGCACTTCCATCATGTTCTGCAGTCAACGTGTGTACACATGTGGTAATCAGGAAGCAGGTCCAGGATTAAAATGTTCGAACATGATCAGATGGCCAGGAGGCGTGCTAACACACCACCGGAGCTAGGGCTCTGGTCATCTTCTTCGACGACCTTCACTGGACTGGTCCAACTTTATCTCAATGGAAAATGAAAAACAAGGACACTATTTCGAAGAGAAAATGCTCAGGATCTCGAATCTGGCCTCAATTTTCTCCAATTCCAAGTATATCAAAAGATACACGAATTTGAATTTTGAGGATCATGAGCTGAGTTTCTTTGATTTGACCTCAAAGCGATTCAATCTTGTTGCCTGCATTGGTAGGACTTCAGCCAACCAAAAATCAAAGAGAATAGTGATTAATTGAGAGAGAATTGAAGAGATGAAGTTTCTGAAAAATCACCTTCAAGGGAGCTTGAATCTTGCTTGATCTTGCTTCCAATTAGCCTTGACTTGACTTCAGAAGCTTGCAGGAGTTGAATTGAATCAAGGAAAGGTTTGGATTCTTGGAGTTTCAACTTCCAAACTGAAGTGAAATTGAAACTCGATTTTCAATTGAAAACCTTCATGTTTGTCTTCTAATGGTGAGGGTTAGGATTGCAGGTTCAAAGCTTGGGCAAGGTCCTCCAATTATGAGCAGAAGGGGTGGTATTTGTAGGCAATGCAATTGGTTTTCAGACCCTTCCATCAAAATGCCAAAAATAGCAAACTTCACTTGCATGGTTGCATGGGCGTGTGGTAGGCCCATGAAATGATATAATCAGGTCCAAAGTTCATCATGTGCAATGCTGAAAGTGTCTCATGTAATCATGCAATGAAAATTGGAATGTGATCATGAGATTCATCCAAATGGAGCATTGAAGAGAAGCCATGCGCAAGTCATCCAACTCTTGGCTAAATGAAGTGATCTTGGACTTTGTGGAAAGGTAAGATCAAAGGGAACAACTTTTGTGTTGAACACGTTTCCACTTAAATCTTGGATCATGATGAATTTTGAGGTGGAATTTTGGAAAATCAAACATAAATGAAATTTTTCTAAGTACCAAGCCAAATGTTCACTTCTTCCACCTTGAATAACTTTTGTTATGGGCATCAAATGGAAAACGTTCCTTCATCAAAGTTGTATCGCTTTCAAACCTCTTCAATTAGGTCACAAATTTGAATTCATTTGGCTTTGGCATGAAGGAGTTATGCATTTTAGAAGTTGAGGAAAATCTCTTGTTCAATGGTAATGGCCCAAAGTGACCTATAATGTTTCCTCTTGGCACATGCATTTGCAAGTTGAATTTGAATTTCTTTAAAGAATTAAAGTTGGAGAGGACATGTTGAATTTGATCATGCAACTTTAATGTATTTCATATCATAAAAATTGAGCAAGTTATGGTCCTTGGAAGTTGACCTTCTAACTAGGGTTCAGACAAAATGACCTATAATCTTTCACCATAAAAAATGACTTTCCCAGCAAAACTAGCTCTTGACCTTAACATGAAAGTTGTTTGGAATGTCATAAAGGGTAACTTTTATATTGGAATAATTTTCATATGACAGAAATTGTAGGATATAAGGTCTAGGTAACCCTAGTTTTACGAGTTGACTTTCTTTATTCAACCGCCATGAACCAACTTGCAAACCTGAAATTATCTTGATCTTTTGGACTCATGGAGGATCATATATGCATAATATGATGTAATATGAAGTATCCCTTAAAATATTTGATCAAATGATGAATAAACTTGCTGAGGAAGTCACACAAGATACCTAGATGAATTAGGGCTTCCAAGGCAAACAAGCTTCAAATTCTTGATGAATTCTTGATCAAAATGATAAATGGAAATCATGGGGTACATATATGATGTCTAGAATCAATGTGAACCATCTTTTGATTAGTCTCCTTGCATTGAGGGTCTCAAACCCTAGACATGAGCTTTATGAGGCCTTAGTGGATGCACACACTACCTACAAAAGAAGTAAAGTTATACATAGACATATTTTTAGCCTTTGGTTAGTAAACAAAGAGAAATAAAGTATGATACAATCAAATATGCTTTGTGACCTCTCCCAATGGAAATCTAATGCATGAGGGGTAGGGAGGATGCCAAGGTGTGATCCCAAAGCCAATGCATATGATGAGATAGCATGAGGGATCTTAGGGTCAAAATTGGGGTCTTATAGATAGAGCTTTGGGGATATGGTCACCCAATTGGGAAGGACCTTTCAGAGTTAATCAAGTTTTTTCCAATAATGCATACAAAATTGAAGAGTTAAAATCTGATAATCAAAAGCTGTGAATAAATGGGAAATACTTAAAAAGGTATAGGCTTATGCTTCAGGAAATAAATATCACAAGAGGAAAATAATACTTAAAATATCATTGATTTGGCCAAAAGGCGGTATTACATAAAATGACAAAAGCGGAAAATAATACAAGGCTAAAAAGAAAGGAAAAAGAGAAGAGATATTACAAGTAAAACCCAAACAGAATTTCAAACTACAAAATTCATATTTTCTCTCAACTCCTCAAATCCAGCTTTGGTACATTCGAGCTTTTGGTCGATCTATTGGTCCAAGGCTTTCAATTGGATACTTCGGCCTCTAACTGCATAGTAGCCTGGAAACGTTCCAATCCAGTACTAGCAACTTCATCTAGCTCTTATTCTACAGAACCCAAGTCAGAGGTTACCAGTTTGGCCCTCTCTTCCTACGCCGCCTCTAACTTTAGCTGCAACCAGTTCATCTGCTCAGTCCAGGAGAGGATGTCGCCATCCAAAATGGTCAGTTTATGTTTGGCTTTAACTTTTTCCTCTAAACCGGGAACAAGAGTGCGAGAATCAGAAACCAGGCGTCGATGGCTATACAAAATGGCCATTATTAGTGTGAGATGGTTGGACTCTCTTTCTTTTTCCTCGTGACTTGTACAACCTGCTCGAGTAAGGTGTCAAGATCCAACACAGTGTCAGCAATAGGGCATGGGACATCGAGTTTGCTCAACTTTAACAACAACCCTTGAATCCCAAATAATACTAGGGGATTGTCCCTGACAATTTGGAGGAAATCAATGCCAACCAGTTTATATTTTAGTTACCCAAACAAATCATTGTATTTGTCAATTGGACCAACAGGCGAGTTGGGAGACAAGACCTCTTGGGGAACTAAAGCCTTTTCTTCGATTTCACCAATGTCGAATTCATTCTCTTTTTGGGGAGACAGAGAAAATTTGACAGGTTGAGAAAGGGATTACATCATAATGAGAAATATATTAAAAGTCGAGGTTCAAACCAAAGCATCGTCACTAGAAGGCTCAAGGTTGGTATTGTCTGAGTCCCCCGGGCACGGTGTCTGCCTTGAGGGAGAGTTTTAAACCATAACCCTTCGCTAGAGAGATACTTTTAAGTTATAAAGGCCCGAGATAAAAGAGTTTATTTGGAAGATTAAGAATTTACCCTTGCAGCTCGTGAAATGTTGGCCCTTGGAGAGCCAATAGGATTTTTTTCCGGATTGTTAGGGATACCTGTGAAGAAAATAGCATGTGTTAGCTGGAAGGGATCAAAAATAGGGTAAAAACAAAAAAAAACATTTGAATGGTTTCGATGAAGGTACCTTTTTCCCTTAGGAAAGAAAAAGCATCAACTAAACATTGTGTCATCATTGTTTGGTTATGCACAAAGGACCAATGACGGGTCATCCATTCTTCAAACTCCTAAGTATAGTGTGAAGCTAGCGGAAATATACCCGAATGCATCGCATGTTCGAACATACAACAGAGTCACCATCGAACTTTATTTATTCCTGAAGGAAAGGGAAAACATCGATAAAACCCGAGGGAAAGAGATAATGGGTAAGGAAGTCAATTATGCAAGGGGAAGGTATTAGCACCCCATAATATCCGTTGTACTCAACAGGAACCATTTTTGTTGTTCTAAGCTCGTTTGGGTGTTACTATCTAAAGGTTACTCATAAATAATGAAGGAAAAAGAATAGAATAGATAAAGTGCTCGAAGAGGATTAGGGCCCTCATGACTATGTATCCTTATAGTGAAATAAGGAACTCAGAGCTCCGTAGTTCATGGAACTAATGGTGGGAGGTGGAAAGAATAATGATAAAAAAATATGGTTTGAACCAAAGGATAATATGGTTTGAACCCAATCAGGGATGAAAACTGAACCCGGGAGTAAAATTGGCATTAACCAATATGTGGGGGGCCATATGCATTATACCACTATATACGGCACGACCGAAAGAAAAGAGAATTAAATGTTTGGTATCAGGGAAAACATCTCTTGGTTCACAAGAAGACACTGAATAGAGCTCAAAGAGATATTGTATTTGGATTAAAGATAACAGTATATCACATGAGGTAAATGAAGGTAGAAAATATTGAATGAATGTAATGAATAATGATCCATGAAGATGAATGGAAGATATGGATGATGCCCTGAGGCAGAAGGATAAATAATAATAAATATGGATAAATAGGTGCTCGCGGAGGATTCGAACCCTCGTGCTTACGTATTCTCATCGTGCAATGAGAAAGTTAGAGCTCTGTAGTTTGTGGAACCATGAAAACAAAGAAAGATATTAATTGAGTAGGTTTCCTAGAGGCAAAGCAGATCGCTTAAAAATCAAGAGCATGGCATTAACCAATGATGGTAATCAACCATAGTGAATTTGTGAAAGCATGGTCAGAACTAAGGTGATACCAGAGTTGGAGACTCTACAAGGTGGGGAAAGATATTTGTCAAGGCTTACAACCCCACAAGGCAGAGTGACAGATATCCAAAGTCTGTAACCACATAATTAAGATGAACAAAGGTCAAAGTCTGTAACTTATAGTGAAATTACTGTTTTCCAAAGTTTGTAAATGTATAGGCACTAAAAGAGGTAGCTAGAGTCTGTAACTCTAAGGGCATAAAGAATGAGCGCCAATGTATGTAACCTTATAGGCAGAAATAAGGAATGCTAAGTCTATAACTCTATAAGCAGAATGGAATGGGGCTTTTCCAAAGTCTGTAACTGTATAGGCATAATGAGATGGGGCTTTGCCAAAGTCTATAACTGTATAGGCACTAATCAAGGTTTCCAGAGTCTATAACTCCATAGAGCAAAATAGAGATTGCCATAGTCTGTAACTTTGTAGGGAAAGGATACCAAAGTCTGTAACTATATAGGCAGAATGAAGGAGTGCCAGAGTCTGTAACTATATAGGAAATCAAAGGAGGATGCTAAAGTTTGTAATTGTAGGCAATGCATGAAGCAATTTATAAAATGGGTGTGTGACCCTAAGGTAATCCCCAAAAAATGTATGGACATCAAGGAGGAGAGTCTGGTACAGAATCCAATGAGGAGAGTAATGGTGCTTCGTTTTTGAAGTGTTGAATGATTGATGTGCTTGCCTGAAGGAGACTTGTCAATTATATGATTCAAATTACACTAAAGTCTATGAACGAAGGAAAATACCTTGAGCAACTAGGTCATTCGTCCTGTACCCAAAGATATTCTAGATAAGGATAGGAATGTTCCACTCTCATTATTGTTTGTTACTTAAGGCTTATGGCATACAACTCGACTCAGAATTGACAAGTTGCTGATAGGAGATCCTGGGTGTTAATCCTCATGATGCAATGCTATTTGTTATAGAAGAAGACTTGACAATCACTTAATTCGAATTATGCTAAAGTCTATGAATTGAGGTGAATACAATGAGCAACTGGGTCATTTGTCCTGTACCCAAAGATATTCAGACTAAGTTAATGGAATTCTCCACTCTCATTCATTCTCTATTTCTTAAGACTCGTGCAACACAATCTGAATTATGATTGACAAGTCTTGATACCTTTACTATGCTTGAGAAATGGTCCACTTTGTCAGCTTTTGATTAGTATTGACTTTGAAGTCTTGATCTTGGATTTGAACCTTGAGGTCTTAAGCTCCTGAGATTCATCATATCCAATACATCTTGAGCACAATGGACTTGTCCTATCAAGTGATCAAGAGTCTTTTGATCAATTGAATAGTCTTGGGGATTTAAACACAATGCAAAGGATTTTGTTGACCAAAGTGATCTTCGATCAACACTTATCATAAATTTCTAAGTAAAATCCTAAACTAAGGGATCATGCCAAAATCATGATTATTCTATCTAGGTGCAAAATGGTTAATATGTGCGAATTGATTAAATGAAATAAAATCAAGATTATATAAAACCAATTAGTCAATTAGAAATGATACATGAATATGATGAAAATAACTTAGGCTAAGTTTAATAACTAAAACCTATAAAATCCTAAATGTATCAATTAAAATATTAATCATAATAAAACCATATTAATTAAAATTAATTAATTCATGATTAAATAATTAAATTAAATTGTGATTATTCTATGTGACAAATAATATTTATTAATTAAGAAAAAAACTAAATTAAATAAGCTTAATTAAATAAATTAATTCTATAATAATTAATCAATTCAGCAGGGGGTCAGGCCCATCTATTGGAGTGTTTGCCAGCAAAAACGAGTTTGGGCATGGTGATCAAGGCCCACCGTTGAGTCCCTGAACATGAGGGGGTGTAATGGATTGTGAAGGGAGTGCAAGAGGACACTGAATGGCCCGTTTGCATGGGTTGGGCGCTACTAAGGCCCACATGCCAATATTGATGGATACATGGGGGATATATTCAGCAAGTAGGTGGTACAAAATAGAATTCAATGGGCCTAACGGATAACCGGAGCCGAAATGCACGTCACATGAAAGGAGAAGTCAATAGCCACTTCACATGTTCAAAAACCAAAACTCTTCAACATATGTTCCCCACCAAGACGAAATCCGGCCACCACTCTGTCGCATTGGGAATTGCCTCCTATGGCGGAGGAGGCTTAAACCATACAAAATGTATCTTAAAATGCTCGTCTCAATGAGCTTCAATAAAGCCCTAAGTCAATTCTTCCTAATTCTGCCTATGGTGTCCAGATCGAAGCTCATAATGGATGAACCCTAACAGTGAAATCTCACTGATTTGAAGGCTCAGCGCATTAAGAGGAATCCAAACCTTAGGGGTTTGGTCCCTATAGTATCGAACTGCATATATCTAATGAAGAAACACAAAGAAGGCGAAGAAATCAAGCATGCACTAACCTCTGAAATGGTGAAACCAACGGATCCGGAAGAGAAACGAATGAAAATACCAGAGGCTCTTCAAGGTAAACCTTCAATTCTTCACCTCCGAATTAACTGCAACTTCATCTTCTTCTCTGTGATTCTATTATGTAGATTGAAACTTGAAAGTTAATTAAACTTGGATGCACCAATCAAATGAAAAGATCAATGGTTAACAAATTTAAAGGTATAACTTGAATCGAATGGGCCTATAAAATGGATGGTTGACTTTGGTCAACTAGTTGACCAAAAAGTTAACAGTTGACCAAAGTCAACTATGAGGCATGCATTAGTGTTTTCACATGTAATGCAAACAAGGCATGACTCACATGAAACAAAGGCTAACCAGTCATCCTTGACCATCTCTGCCACAAAAAATGAATCAAGACATATGGACCTATGCATTTGCAAATGCCAAGAGACATAAGTCAATGGCCTAGGCAATATTTGAATCAAATGAAATATCAATCATGTAGGCATGTAGATGATGGATGATGCATGGTATGATAGCCAAATATCTCTCCCCAATGAATTAGGATTCCCAATAAGCACCAGGTAACAAGTCAAGCCACAAGGCACATTAGGATCAAATCTTCCCTGATTAGGGTTTTAAGTCCAAAGTAAGATCAACTGATGAATCACCCATGATGAACACCTAAAATTAGGGTTTTAAGGATCAATAGCAAAAGGTCCATTAAGGACAAGTGCCAAGAAAACTAGGATTTATGAATGAAAGGTTAAGATGCAATCTCACAAGGTCAGGTAAACCAAATTCTGTTATTCACAAGCTTTGGATATACGATGTTTGTGAGAATGTGTTAGTATGAATGCATGATGCATATGAATTAAGTCCAAGGTTGGATGAAGAATGAAAATGGGAGGAAATTTTTTTGTGTATGATAGATGCCCCTATTTAATCAACTTAAGTTTGAATGCGCGAATTGCGAAAATTTTTCGAGTATTCACGATAGAAGAGGATTAAATACCAAAGTATCCAAAAAAATTGTCTGTTGAGAACGGTTATCCGATGATATAGATAGGTGTAATAGAATATGGAATGACATGTAGACTTTTTATAGGTTCTTCTGCTGATGATTTGATTGAAATATTTTGTGAGAAAATATATCAACCGCAACATAGAATTATGATATATATATATATATTATATATATATATATATATATATTATATATATATATATATATATATATATATATATATATATATATATATATATTATGACGCATGAAACCGTGTATACTAAATGACAATCCGATGAAGTAGACTCTGGATCTAGTATGGGACCGGGAGCCATAAATTAACATGAAATCTAGCTAACGTATAAAAGAAATATAAAAGTATAAGAAGAGACTCAAAGAGAGTCCACAAAATAAATAATAAAGAAGACAAACAAATATAAAGAAAAAGAATACAACAACGAAAAATAATATTACAAAGAAAAGAATAAATAATTATATAAATTTCGTTAATTGTGCAGAGATTTTTTTTAATCTTTAAAGTATAAATTTTTTGTCATTAAACTACTAAATAAATAAATAAAAGTTGTAGTGACCACTTGTAAGAGGTAGCAAGGTTTCGAAACTTGTACCGAACAACCTTTTTTCAGAAGAGAGGTTTATCTAATATGTCAATTGCTAAACACAGTGAAATAAATGTCAATATTTCCATGTCCAACTCTAAAAAAAACAAAATCAAGAATAAAGTTAACAGATATGACAATATGACTCTATCAAAATACACTGTACCAAACCCTACTCCAAAGAACGATCCAACAGACAACAAATAGATGTTTTACATATCCAATCTTTTATAATAAATATTGATCGACAATGTTTTGGTTTGCATGCCATCCCTTTATTCTTCTTTATTTCTAGCTACTTTTTGTGGGATATGCATGTGGCATCAATGTCAATCATAAAGATCATTTTGGAGTTTTTCTAAATAAGCTTGGTCTGGTTTCACGGGGCCAACATTTTCATTTCCCCTTATGGTACAATAATTCAGAAATGTATTTTCAACCAAAAATATATATTTTTAAATTCTACGTGCAAGATAATATGATACTTGGCTATTTGCACACAATCATAAAACATATATTTGAGACAATTTTATCATTGATCAAAAGATATACCGACACTTTTAGTGGGGGTCGTTAAAACTTATATCATTTATGGATAATTTATGGATAAGCAATGAATGTGAATGTACATTAAAAATAATTATTAGGTTAGCACTTCATATAATATTATCCTTTTCTTATAAGTGTTATATAAGTGACAATTTATTTTGACACTCTTTTTTATATTAAATATATACATCATATATATTGATCATATATATTCTTCATTATATTTATATGATAATAATATTTTTTAAAAATAAAAAAAAATATTTTTTATAAATAATGTGTGAATAATTCGTAAACAATAATTTTAATTAGTGAAATAAAATTGATTAATAAAATATAAAAAATTAATTAATGAAATAATTAAATTGGTTAATAAATATTTAGATATTAAAAATAATTTTTATTAGTAAATTAAAGTTGGTTAGTAAAATATAAAAAATTAATTAATAAAGTTATAATTTAAATATTAAAATAATTTTAATAATAAATAAAGTTGATTAATAAAATATAAAAAATTGATTAATGAAATTATAAAATTGTTAATCACATAATTTTATATTAATATTATTTAATCTAAAAATAAAAAGTAAACTAAAAAGTAAAAAAATAATTATTATATATATTTTTCTAAAATATTATTATAAAATAGTAACAATATAGGAGTAGGGATGAGGTGTAAGTACGTCATTTTTTTATAAGTTATGGTTAATATATGGTACACGACTAATACAGATTCTATAGCTGATCCTCTTATGTACAACTAACATCGCCGACAGAATATACTAAAGATATCTAATGATACTAACTAACTTTTTAACCATATACATGATCCTCTTATCATGTTTCATTCCACTTTTATTTTGTTTTAAATAAAACACAAGTTTCATTCAAGTTGCCTCAACATATTCTCACATTCATGATATATAGACCCGCAAGTACATGGTCCATATTTTAGCCAAGGAATGGTTCAGGATGAATTTTGAGTCATTCTATGAAATATTTTAATAGACATTCATTCAAGTCTAAGTCATGATGTATCATCGTGAGGAGAAACATTTATATTATGTCAAACACTCATTTAAAGGTCAAAAACTCACTCAACTAAGTTAGAAAGACATTACATAATATTCACCGAAAATTTTAAGGTGATAAGTATATGAGACATTTTATTTATAAAGTATTCAATCTCCACTTTTCTAAGCAATGTGGAATTTAAAACTCACATTTATTTCTCCACACAACTCACACTTATTTCTCAACAAATTGGTAAAATTTATAGAAATTAAATTAATAGCCATTAATTATATATGATAACTTGTGTGATTGTTCTTTCAAGTGACATTCTTAATACCTTCTTTAAGTTTCTTTAAATTAAACAAAAAATTATTTACTTACATATGCTATATTGAAGATCATGATATATTACTATTTTAGAAAATCCATCTCACAACGATTGATAAAGAGATATCATCACGGTTGACCAACCGCTGTGAACTTGTGTGTGATTATAAGTGTGTAGTTTACAACAACGACTTATTTCCCGTTGTAGTAAACATGAAAGCACGCTACATATAACAACGGTTGTTATATGTTGGGTCATCATGAGGAGCATCCACATTGGATCAAGAGCAATACATAAGTAAGAGAGACACCACATATTTATCCAAAACTGTAAGGTGATAGGTGTATGGACCCTCTCACTTATAAAGTTCTCAACCTCCACTTTTCTAAGAAATATGACACTTACAACTCACACTTGTACACAACAATCTCCCCAAGTGTGACTTCATCCATTATGCTCTTCCTCAAGCGGAAACTATTTCATCCACATACACTTGTACCGTCGTTGGGAGCACTACAACATAACATGCCGCCTGACCACCCCATTATCAGGAAGACTTTTGATATAAGGAGTCGGTCCCTTAATTGAACCATCAACTCTGATATCACTATTGGATCATCATGAGGATCCAACAGTGGCATCAGAGCTCTTGGTTAAATGCTATTTTACTTATTTGAACAATGGAGTCAAATACAAAGATGAAGATGATGGTATTGTTGAATGATTATAATTACCATTTATGGAAGGGCAAGATGAAAGACTTACTATTTGTGAAAAAATTATATTTACCAGTTTTAGTTCTGCAAAGTAGGATTATGCATCTGATGAAGAATGAAAGTTTGAATATCAACATGTATGTGGTTTTATTCGACAATATGTAGAAGATAATGTTTATAATCATATTACTAATGAGACATATGAAAAACTTTGTGGGAGAAGATAGAGTCCTTGTATGCCTCTAAATCAAGGAATGATATATTGTTCTTGTTGAATAGATTCATAAGTTTGAAGTATAAGGAGGGGACTTCTATTTCAGATCACTTGAGTGAACTTCAAGGGCTCATTGATTAGATGTCTAGAATAAGTATCAAATTTAATGATGAACTTTTAGGACTATTTCTATTGCTATTTTTATCAAAGTTTTGAGAGACATTTTGGGTGTTTATCACAAGTTCTGCTCCTAGAGGTGTTGTTTCTTTGGAAACAGGTAAGGGTGGTATTCTTAATAAGGAGATGGGAAGGAAGGCACGAGGTTCTTCATCTCAAGCTAAGGTACTTGTCACTGAAAATAGCAGGAGAAATCATAAAAAGGAACCGAATGGTGGTAGAAAGAATAACAGAAGCAAGTCCAAGTCGCGATAAAAGAATCTGGAGTGTCATTATTGTCAAAAAACAGGACATGTACAGAAGTATTGCTATCAGTGGAAAAGAGATAACAAATGCGAGAAGGGTGAGTCTAAAAAAAGAGACCGCGACGATCATGTTACTACTGCTACTAGTGATGATCTTGTTATTCTTTGTGATCACGAGTTTGTTAATCTTGTATCATGCGAGAGTATGTGGATAGTTGATAGTGGTGCTACATTTCATGTTACACCAAGGAAGGATTTCTTCACATAATATACTTCTGGTGATTTTGGAGTGTTGAAGATGGGAAATGATGGTGTATCTAAGGTAATTGGTGTTGGTGATGTTTGCTTGCAAACCAACATGGGAATGCAATTGTTGCTTAGAGGTGTTAAACATGCTCCATATATCCACTTTAATTTGATCTCTATGCATATGCTAGACGGTTGTGGTTATGATAATCACTTTGGTTCTATAAAGTGGAAACTCAACAAAGGCAACTTTTATGGCTAGAGGGGAAAAGATTTCTAAACTTTATTGGAAAAAAACATTGGTTTCTAGGGACAATGTGAATGTTATTGACATGGAATCATTTTTGTGGCACCTAAGACTTAGTCATATTAGTGAAAATGGGCTTATTGTTTTGGCCAAAAAGGATGTTCTTCCTGGATTAAAGAATGTAGATTTGGAGAAGTGTTCTCATTGCATGGCTGGTAAATAGACTAGAGTATATTTCAAGAGACATCCTCCCTCAAGGAAGTCAAAGTTGCTTCAATTGGTAGATTATGATGTTTGTGGTCCATTAATGGTAAAATCCTTTAGTGGTGCACTTTATTTTGTTACCTTTATTGATGATTATTCCAGGAAACTATGGGTTTATGCCTTGAAGACAAAAGACCAAGTGTTGTAAAAGCTCAAAGAATTCCTTGATTTGGTTGAGAGGTAAATAGGAGAAAAGCTTAAATATGTTCCTTCAGACAATGGTGGAGAGTATTGTGCACCATCTGGTTCCTATTGCAAGCAACATGGTATTGCACATGAAAAGAGTCATCTTAAAACTCCTCAATGGAATGGTTTATAAGAGAGTATAATGTATGCTCTCTAAAGCCAAGTTACCTAATCATTATTGAGGCGAGGCACTTTACGCGACAATGCATGTTCTTAATCTCACTCCTATTGTTGCTTTGAACAATGAAGTTCCATACAAATTTTGGTTTGGAAAGAATTTCAAGTATGATCATTTGAGAGTCTTTGGTTGTGAGAACTTTGTGCATATTCTAAAGGATGAAAGATCCACGTTAGATGCAAAGTCAAAAAAAAAAGTATCTTCATCAGCTATGGGCAAGATAAGTTTGGTTACAGGTTGTATGATCCTGTAGGGAAGAAGCTTATTCGAAGCCGCAATGTGGTGTTTATGGAAGACCAAACTATTGAAGACATTGATAATCTAGAGAAGGCTACACCCAAAAAAGATATAAGTTTGTCTAATGTTGACCCAGTTCAGTTACATAATCATAATTTGGATACTATTGGTGGTGATGATCACAATGGTGAGCCATATGATTATGTTAATGATCAACAACTTGGAGATGAGGAAAATATTCCAATTAATGGTGGTGAAGGGGAAAGTGATATGTCACAAGATGAGAATCTTGGTGAAGCTCCAAAATCATCTCAAGTTCAACTTAGGAAGTCTAACAGGCAGAGACAAACTTCTACAACATATAATTATGATGAGTATGTGACCTTGACTGATGAGGGGGAACCCTAGTGTTTTCAAGAGGCCATAGAAAGTGATGAAAATCAAAAGTAGATGGATGCAATGCATGATGAGATGAAATCATTGCATTATAATCACACTTATAATTTAGTGAAGTTGCCTAAAGGAAAATAGACTTTTGAAAACAGATGGATTTATAGAGTTAAACATGAGAGAAACTATAAGTCTCCAAGATATAAAGCCAGATTAATGGTAAAATATTTCCGTCAAAGAAATGATGTTGATTTTAATGATATTTTCTCACCTGTTGTAAAGATGTCATCAATTAGAACCGAGTTGAGTTTGGTTGCTACTCTTGATTTGGAGGTTGAAAAAATGGATGTGAAAATGACTTTCCTTCATGGCTATTTTGAGGAAAAGATATACATGAAACAACCTGATGGTTTTCAAGTTAAAGTTAAACAAGATCACGTGTGTATATTGAGAAAGAGTTTATATGGATTGAAGCAAGCTCCAAGGTAGTGGTACAAGAAGTTTGAGTATGTTATGTGTGATCAAGGATACCAGAAGACTACTTTAGATCATTGCATATTTGTTAGAAAATTTTCTAACGATGGCTTCATTATCATGTTGTTATATGTTGATGATATGCTTATTGTAGGAAAAGGTATTTCTAATATTAACAGGTTAAAGAAGAAATTGGGAGAGTCATTGGACATGAAAGACATGGGAGAAGCTAAATAGATTCTTGGCATTATAATCATGTGTGACATAAAAGATAAGAAACTTTGGATGTCACAAGAACATTTTATCGAAAGAGTGCTGCAAAGATTCAAAATGTAAAGTTCTAAGGTGGTAAGCACTCCTCTCGCTACTCATTTCAAGTTGAGTTCTAGTCAAAGTCCTTCAAGTGAAGATGAAGAGTTTGATGTGAAACGTGTTCCTTATGCGTCTGTTGTGGTAGTTTGATGTATGCAATATTATGTACAAGACCAGATATAACACATGTTGTTGGTATAATCAGTATATTTTTGTCAAATCTAAGTAGAGATAATTGGAATGATATAAAATAGATTTTAAGGTATCTTCGCGGTACTACTTCTACGAGGCTTTGTTTTAGAGGAAATAAGCCTACTCTAGTGGGGTACTCTAACTCTGATATGGATGGAGACATTGATTCCAGAAAGTCCACTTTGGGCTACATGATTAAATTTACAGGGGGAGTTATGGCTTGGGAGTCCAGATTATAAAAGTGTGTAGAACTGTCTACTAAAGAGGCTGAGTTCATTGCAATTATCGAAGCATGCAAAAAGGTACTATCATTGAAGAAATTTTTGCAAGATCTTGGTTTTGTTCAAGACAAATATGTGTTATTTTTTTATATTCAAAGTGCTATTCATCTTGGTAAGAATCCAACTTTTCAAAATAGGTCCAAACACATTGATGTGGGATATCATTGGATACATGATTTTGGATGTTAAGTTGTTGGAGTTAGCTAAAGTTCATATAGATGATAGTGGTTCTGATACGATGACTAAAGCATTACCAAGAGGGAAATTTGAAGCTTGTCGTGATATCGCAGGTTTGGAGATTTCCTCCCCATAGTTGTGAGGGGGGGGGGGGGGGGGATTTGTTGGGTTTGGGCTCCCTTCCTATGTGGAGAAAGACCCAAATATGATTAGCCCATTTGTTTCACTTATTTAAGTGGAGATGATCAATTTATGGTTGGAGAGAGAGAGATAGAAAATAAGGATTCAAAAGAGAGAAAATAGGAGAGAAACTCATTCCCGTTTTTCTGTAATCTGTCTCACTAAATTGACGATCCATGATTCGTTAAGCTTCAGATCAAGCTCAAATTTGGAGGGAAAGTTCGTAACACATGTACCTAACTTTTGACTGTCAGAGTTTCAAAATAACAGATATAAAATTCCCCATACTTGTAGGAACCTTGAGGATCCATAACAAATATAAGACGACAAATCGAACAAATAAAGGCACACAATAACATTGATATTTTTAATGTGGAAAGCCCTTCAATATGAGAGTAAAAACCACGAGTAGTCCAAACCAAAGAAATAACTCCACTATAAACAATTAAGGGTACAAGAGAGTCTTAAATTGATTCACAAACTAGTGCTAACAACCGCAAATCACAAAGCAAACTAGCTTACAAATAAGAATCAAAAAGCTGAAAATTTTCCCAAATCTGCAACTTCAGTGCGAGGCAGATAACTCTCACCTCAAAAGTTGTTTTGAAATTATGAAAAAGTCAAAAGTTAGATACAAGCTATGAACCTAGCCTCCAAATTTGAGCTCGATCCGAAGGTGAACGAATCAAGGATTGTCGATTTAGGGAGACTGATTGTAGAAAAACAATAATGAGTTTCTCTCCTCTTTTCTCTCTTTTGAATCCTTATTTTCTCTCTCTCTCTCTCTCTCTATCTCTCTCCAACCCTAAATTGATCCTCTTCACTTAAATAAGTAAGATAAATTGGCTAATCATATTTGGGTCTTTCTCTATATAGGAAGGGAGCCCAAACCCAACATTATAAATAACCTTTATGAAATAATTTATAGGTCTTGGGTTTGAAACCTAACAACGTCATTTTTGGCATTTTTTTATTCTGGATAGCGTTCTATTTATAACACTAGTTTGATTAAACAACCATTGCAAAAATATTGTTTTTTTAAATATATATATATATATATATATATATATATATATATATATATATATATATATATATATATATATATTACAAAATTCCCAATTTTTTTAACTTGAATTTTTTTGAATCGTATCAGACCAGAAACAACAACACACTCATTTGTGAACTGAATTAGCCCTAAAATTGTATTACAACAAAGATAACATTCAATCCATAACCAAAAATTATATATTACATCAAAACTAAAATGACACAAAACAACCTACAATTTACACATTATTACATCAAATAATAGTATCTTGGTGTCTTGACTTTAAACACATATAATTTCAAATAATAATACATGTGTTACAACGTAAAAAATGACCACAAGTGCTCGCACGCTCGAGATGAAAACAGAGTCGCTACCGAACTTTATTTATTTCAAAAGGAAAGGGAAAATATCGATAAAATCCTCAAAATAAAAAGTAAAATGGTTTTCGCAACCAAATTCGAGTTCGAGAGACGGTTATGCGAGCGGAAGGTATTAGCACGATTCATATCCTTAGTACTCAACAGGAATCGTTTAGTCAAATTTGTGATAGAATGTCAACTTATTGTTATTTGCTTTCTTCGAGTTATTGAAATGTTAAAAGGAAAAGGTCATAAAAAAAGTTTTTTATTAGGGTGTTTGACAAGATTGTGAGTCGTGCTCCTACGTATCCTCAGGTATAATGAGAAATTCAAAGCTACATAGGTCTGGCAAGACAAAAGATGTTTTTGGGTTTTTTGTTATAATGCTTGATGAGACATTGAATTTCGCTCCTATATATGCCCAGGTGCGATATGGAACTCAAAGCAACGTAGTTCTGGGTAGAAAATAAGTGTTGGTTGATTTATTTTAGTGAACAAATGTTTAGGTCGTATTCAGCGGTTAAACGTTTGCTTGTATGCTCGTGCATGTGATCGCTGTATTCGCAAGTGCACGAATTGCGTCAGAGTAATATAAAAGAATATCGATCCCACAGAGACCAAATCGTCAATCTATCGGTTACGATTGTTACGATGTTTATCTAAGGCGGTACAAATGAGATATTGATGTCACAAAATAACAGTAAATAAAGGAAATGATAAATACAGTACAGATAAAGATAGGCTTGAATGTATTTCACGTCAGTTAAACGATGCTTCGATTGTCTAAATAGAACTACTTATGGGGCAATATTTTCTACTCTTGAAAAGAATCCATTTAACAGGAATTGTCGCTTTCGCGTATTCAGAACCGAGTTTACCCTTAAATTAAGGCCTTTTATTGTCACTTATAAAAGGTGCGTATAACGCTAAAGTAGTAAACCTATTTTTAAGAAATAAGACACGTAAGCTTAGTTGAAAAGTGATTTTGATTCGGAAAGTTTACCCAAGGAGTTTCCTAATTTTAAATCTATCAACGCGTCCGAAAACAATTTCAAAAATTGTTTTTCCTTAAAGTGATAAAAATTCCTAGTTAACTAAGCCAGGGTGCTTTCGCACTCCTTGAGTAGTTAAAATTAACCAAGCTTGTTTCAGAAAACTCGAATTAAAAATCAAAACAACCCTTAAAGCATTTCTACATATGCAATATGTGAAACATCTCTTTAACCGCGATCCTTACATTCTAACCTTTGAAAGATTTAGCCAAACATGGTGATACAAACAAATACAACGATATTGAACATGTTGAAAAGAAGTTTAGAATGTAAGGCGTGAAGAACAAGTAAAGCGCGTAAAACAATTAAAACGAGCAATAAAGATAATGGCGAGAAAATTAAATAAAGTAAATACAATGGCAGGAAATTAAATAAAGTAAAGCATGACAAGTAATTAAATAAAGTAAAGCATGACAAGGAATTAAATAAAGTAAGGCATGCAAGTAAAATAAAAAGGCGATTAAATTAGAACCTGCTCCAAACGGAGGCTTTAAATCTAGTACAAGGAAGTAAATAGACCTTTGACTTTGAAAATAAAGACGACAGCAAAATCAAAGTGCTCCAACTCAATTTCACTAAGGTGCGATAACCCCTCGATGTGGCAGATTACAACTTTTACAAATGATAATATAGTCTTAGTGTTGTAAACTAAGTTGGATGATTTGGAAATGAACTAGAACGACCTATTTATAGAGGAACTCAGCAGCATGCAAAGACCAGGATGCCCTTTAACTTCTCTTTAGTGGGAATGTGAAATGCAAAGGTGGCGCTCGCCACCCCTCTATGGCGCCCACCATGTGAGTAAATGGGGAAGTTCATGGGATCATGGCAGTTTCCTCCTGGTTGAGGGCTGATGTGTCATGGCTTCTCCTATAGCGGCGGCCATGCAGAACGCCATGAGTACAATATTTGCCGAAAACCCAAATTTTTTTGGTCTTTTTGCTTCGTTTCTTCTACAAAGATCCTGAAAGAGCTAAATACTTGAAAACAACACAAAAGAAAGCATAACACAAGCAAAATGATAATAAAGACCTAAAAAACATGTGAAGTCCGAGTAAAAAATATGGTGTGATTCAGTGTGATCAAATTCTCCCACACTTAAACCTTTGCTTGTCCTCAAGTAAAACTCTTTATAGCTCATGCAAGAAAAACAATATCAACCAGAGTTAATTCAAGGCGAAAAGGCTTATAAGTTCATTCAAGGAATGTATCGATAGGTACTAACGAATCGAACTAAGGATATTGTAGTGGCACTTCCCGCAAATGCGGTCCTAGGCTTCGTTCCTATACAAATCAATCCATATCACCCCACCATGCCTAGGCCTTCTTTTCATCTTCTTCAAGTCCTTTTCATTCAGATGTGTAGAGGGGTATTCGTTACCATTAGAGATATTGACTAAATCCAAGGTAAACCATACAAGTCGAGTCGCCACCGCACTTCTATTTATCCAAAGGAATGGTTAGAAAGCGAACAAAAACCTAAAAGTTTTATCGAATCAAAAACTAGTAAAAATGTTAGAGATCTGGGTAAGGGGGTTGGTTATGCAATGGGAAGGTTTTAAGCACCCAAAACATCCTAGATACTCATAGGGAGCCCTTTTCATATTTGTTGTAAGGTTGGTATTTTATGAAAATTTGTTTGTGTAAACATGATTGAAGAGATGAGAAGAGAATATACAAGTTATTTACATTTTTGTGTTTGGATGGATAAACCCATTGCCTACGTACCATCTTAAAAAAGATTAGGATGAAAACCTCGTAGTTCGGGGTAAAAATCTCAAAAATGAGTTGGTGAATTGATTGGTCTAAAAGCCCTAAGGTCTTTTGTTATCCAAGGGAGAAAACTCAACCTAAAACCACAAATTCACCATGTGAGGATAGCTTCAACATGCTAGTGAGGGGTTAACCCTATAATAAGCATGGAAGACTCATTGTCCATCACTAAGGATATAGGTGAGTATTACATCTACCTCAAGGATAACTCAAACCTAATAGCTAAAGTTTATGAAAAAGTTTTTGATTAAGAGAGTGGCCATTGAAACCACAAAAAGGTATTTGAATGAGTGGTATTTACCAATGAAAAGTATTTACAAAATATGGTCAAAGTTGATTTAGAAGTTCAATTCAAAATAAGTATTATGAAGAGAAAGTTTGAAAATCAAAAGCATAAGGCTTAGGTTTCTAATGTTTGAAAACAAGTGTTAATGTTTGCACAAAAGTTTTGGCTTGGGTTAGAGTGGAGGGAAGAAGAAGAATGGCTAAAGTCCTAATCATACAAGAGATAAGGGATAAGAAACAAGACCACAAATGGAGTTCCTCTCTTGAGATCATATTGATGATCCAAGTAGCTCCCATCCTTTGTAATATGCAAGCAAAATAATAGTAAGCTCAAGAAATCAACACAATCAAACAAGCTTCTTAGAAGATCCCCAATGTATCTTGTATCTTTCATTTTGGATGAACATGGCAATGGTTCTTCAATTTGAGTTCTCATAGGATACCCTAGCACAAAAGCACACACACATCAAAGAGTCTTATGAAGTAAATCAATAATGGACAAGAGAGAGTTTAGAGGTTTGGTCCTTCTAGTCCGTCTTCAACATTTAAAGTCCTTTTACTCCAATTTGCATAGGGAAAGTCCTAGAAACTAAGTCCATTTGTCCATTTCTTTACATTTGGTCCACAACAAACAAAACAAAACACAAGCAATATAATATATACACAATTATGTGCTCAAGTGAGCAAAAGGCAAATTGCATAAACATAAACATGTGCTCAAGTGAGCAAAAGGGGAAAAGCAAATGAATAATATATACAAGAATATTAAATTGCATAAAAGTAAAGTGCAAGAAGTAAATGTTAATGGTTAATGGTTAGTGTTAGTAGTTAGTGTGCCATAAGGCAAATTTAGCTCTATGTTAAGCAATCGTAATTGGACTTATGTAGAAATCACAACTATCTGAGGCCGGTCAATAATAATGTAGGCAACAACACAAGTTAGAGGTCTTGATTAGTGAATCAAACTCCAACAACTTGCCATGCTAAAAAGAAGAAGAGAAATGATCTTGTATTGATTTAGGTACTTTGCATGATTTAGAAAGCAATTTATCCTTAATGCAAAGCCATTCACTTGATTCATGATCAAGATGAATTAAATTTTAATCAAGGAAGATTAAACCTCCCTAACCAATGCTAACCATCAACCTTTAACTCATTGATCAAAAAAAGAAAGAAGAAGAAGAAGAAGAAGAATAGAAATGAAGAATTATAGTGCATTAAATGAAATGGAATGTACCAATCAATAAATATTGACCAAAGATATGAAAGATCAAGATCAAACAAAAGAAAACAGAAGCAAGATGAAGATTGGAGGTCAAGAAATAAACAAAATATTTTTGGCATTTTTAATATTTAAAATAAAACTTGAATTAAAATATTAAAGAAGGGTCAAACTTCAAACTCACTTCAAATCAACTTTGAAAAGTCCAAATGAATTATCCCAAGTTCAACAAGGTCAAACAAAGTTTTACAAAAAAATTCAGTATTTTTAAAATTTAGAAACTATTTTTAATCAATTAAAAATGCATAAAAATAACCTAATTGAATTAAAATCTCAAATAAATCTCAAATCAATTAATAAATTGATGAGAATATTTTTCATAGATCTATCATCATTCAAAGAGGTTGAGAAAATATTTTTGTATTTTTTGAATATCAAAAACTTTTTAAAATGAATTAAAAATAACAAGAAAAGAGAAAATTATTAAAAAATAGCAAATCATAAAATAAAAAATATTAAAAATCATTTTTAGAAACTAGAAATTAAAAGAGAAATAATGCAATTGGTCCCATAATTTTTGGACCAATAATGAAAGAGATATGAATTTTAGAAAATGAAATGGAATTAAAACAAATAAAAGAAAATAGAAATAAAAAATTAAAAATTAGAAAAAAGGAGAGGCGTTGGATGATGGCTTATTAATTGAGCTGGCACATCACACGACCTTTGAGCGCGCTTCCACCAAGGTCCTTAGTCAACTGAATCACATGGCGCATTATTGAAAGTCATAATAATGTGTGGATGAGATTAGATCTGGAAACTGAGATGGACGGCTCAGATCCAATCTGGAGACCAGACGGTGGCCAGCGCTACCGTCTTCTCCGGCTAGCTCCGGCGAAGGCCAAAAATTACAGAGATACAAATGTGCACCAAAAACCCACGATCTAGGTACCGTTCAAAAGGTGAAATGATGTACATCACTCCTATGCCACCCAATTCCACTCTAGATCCCTATTGGGAGAGAAATCAGAGATGGAACTTTGGTGGTGTTCAACTGAACTTGCTTGATTTCAATAATTAAGAACACAACAATGATGCCTCTATGCAGAGGACTTCAGATCACACAAAATCAAGGCAAATGGAACAATATATAGGTTGTTTCGAAGCAAAATGCAGTTGAGCAAAACCTTGGAATTAAGATGAATTGAGTCACTATCTTTGATTCCTTTTGCAAATAGAAGCTTCTATGGATCAAAGTGAAGAGGTCTAGGAAGTTTAGATCTGAAATTTCAATCGAGGAAACCAAAATTCAGATCTGAATTTTTTAGAGAAAATTGAGATTTGTTTCTTTTGGTAGGGGTGTGGATTCAATTCAGCAGAGGTTTAGGCGCCATTAGGTTTAGAAATGAGAGCTCATATGCCATGTATTTATAGCCAAACCCATGCTGAAAGTGTGATTTCAAATTTGCATGAATGGAAAGGGCCTCCATGCATGGGCCTGTACAGGCGCATGGAGGGCCCAATTCCACTTGATTTGGCAAGCTGAGATCATAGATGAATGAAATGGACGTGCAACATAGATGTAATTAGCTCATGCATGGTAGTTGAATCAAGTTTCTCAAAATGCACTAAAAAGTTCTCCTCTCCGAAAATGATATTTCCATAAATGAAACATAGGCTTATGGGTAATGGTTGGAAAGCTTGTTGCATAAGGAACAAATGCTATGTTGATCAAAACTCCAATTGGGCCTTGGAAATTAATGAAATTTGAGCTTGAAGTGTAGGGTGCAAAACATGCATATGTGAAATTTCCAAAATTGGCCAATGTTCAAGCCCCTCTATCTCAATGATGCAATCTCCAAATGATAAAATCTTCAACATGAAAGTTGTAGATATTTTCAAGGCAATCAATATGTACTTAAATCTTGCATCATTTGGATTTTTCATGAAGAAGTTATGGTCACTTGAAGTTGGACTTTTTCACATTTTAATGCATTTGGTCCAAAGTGGCCTATAATGTTTTGCATTATCACATGTATTTCTTTTGAGATTTTGATATTTTTCTCAACATAACATTTGAAGTATACACATTAATCTTTCCAATGAATTAAGTATAACCTCAAAACCATGAAAAATGAATGAGTTATGTTCTTGGGAAGTCGACCTAAAATTAGGGTTTCAGTCAAAATGACCTATAATGTCTTGGAATGGATGATGACCTTCCAAGCTTCAAATAAATTTTTGATGAACATAGAAAGTTGTTCATATTTTTCTTAAGAACATTGTTTCTATTGGGGTCATATCCATTTGACCAACACATAAAATGTTAGGTCTCAGTGCATTTCAAAATAGTCAGATGAATTGACTGATCAACTTCTCAAGTTCACACCTCATATCTTGATGAATTGATGATTGAAGACACTCAAATAAGTTCAAATATGCATGAAATGATGATTTAAAGAACTTCCCTTGATTGTTTTTGACCATGGACTGAGGTTGCTTCATGAGCAAGGCACAATTGATGAATAGATGAACTAGGGTTTCCTTGGGAAACAAGCCTCAAACCCCTTGACTTGCTTTGATCAAAATGATGAATTGAGATACTTGGGGGACATATTAGGTGGATGAGAGATTTGGGAACCAATACCATGCTTGCTTCCACCTCCTCTTGACCATATCAATGCACATAGGATCTTCTAGAAGCTTTTAGACCTTGTGATTGCTCAAGCTACAAACAAGAAATGTTAGTGACATATTGTAGATGTTTGATTGGCTGCATTGTATGGTAAAACACTAGCTGGATTCTAATGTCTTGACTGATGTCATGACATGCTGTGGAGATGTTTGTTTGACTGCATTGTATGTTAGAATACCTAGTTGTACTCTGATGTCTTGGCTGATGTCAGGACATTCTGAGTAGTGTACTGCAGGATTAGCTAATACAGGATTCATTGAATGTCAAACTGGATGTTATGACATTCATCCCTGTCAGCAGATACTGAGGAATAGAACAGGTGGTGTTCTACTATAACTCAGTATTTATTATCAGTCTGCTTATCAAGGAAATAACAGACCTGGCATAAGGCCTACTGTCTGAATGTTAAACTGGATGTTATGACATTCATCATTGACAGCATATACTGAACAATAAGCAGATTGGTTTTCTGCTACATTTCAGTATGCAACTCAGTCTGCTTATCAATAGGATAACAAACCTGATGTAAGGCTCTATGTGTGAATGTCAAATTGGATGTTTTGACATTTATTAATGTACGCTGATACTGAAGTATGGACAGTTTGGTTTTGTACAGTACAGCAAATTGTACAGTCTGTTTTCAGGAAAAACAGACTTAGCATATGGTTAATGATTTGGAAGTCAAACTGAATGTTGTGACATTCACTCCTGACAGCATATGCTATATTGTAGGTTGTTTAGTTTTTCTGTTTCAGCATTCTTCTCAGGCTAAAATCCAGGAAACCAACAACCAAGCTACAATTAAGGAACCTAACAAATAGCCTATTTCTTAGCACACTAATATGTGGAAATTAGTTTAAATCCTATGTGGCATTATTTGTGGAGGTCTTGAGATATTTTAGGAACTAAATATGGAGATATTTTAGGAACTAAAAGATTGAAGACCTTGTTTGTAGCAGAAAGTTTCTGCTGATGTTGTAACAGCAAAGGAGAAGTTTGCTGCGATTTCTGAAGGCCCAAATCCACTTGGGTGATTAGGTTATAAATAGCATACTGTAACCTAGTTTTTGTAAGCCTCCTAGAATGAAAACTTAGGGGTGTGTGTGAGGTAAACCTCCCAACTTGTGGGAAGGCTACCATGTGTTTCTCAGTGTTCAAAGCTGAGAGTATTTGTAACTCAAAGCCTGTAGGCAAGAGTGATTATGTGCTTGAACGAAGCTGTGAAGCAAGTTCAAGGTGTTTAGCATTAAATTGTAATTGTAGTGATAGGAATGGAAACTGGAGGTTTCTATCTAGGAGTTCCTAGGTATAGATTGCATTGGGTAGGGATTAAGTGAAGAGTTGTAAACGGGGGAGTTTAACTCTGAATTAATACTACTGATAGTGGATCTTCTTCCTGGCTTGGTATGCCCCCAGACGTAGGTGATGTTGCACCGAACTGGGTTAACAATTACTTGTGTTTTTTACCTTTTGCATGTTATAATTTTGTCAGTTATAAAATAAGGTAAATTTGTAATGCTGTAACAGGTGATGTTCAAATCAATGTTGAGACATCATGCTGATAACTGTGCAGGCTCAACAGAAGTAAGTGCTATGTTTGATCTCTGCTGTGTCTTTGTACCAGATGGACAGAACTGGGTGTTCTTCCATTCTATGGTGATATAGTAGCAGATGTCGTGACATCTATGAATGTGTGCATATCAGTACTAGGTTTTAATTTGTATAATTGTCTTGCTGTATTAGTAACAATGTTAGATCAAATGTCATTACTTGGAGTAGAACATCTAAACTCTGACTACACCAGAATTTCAAATGGTATCAGAGCAGGCATCCTGGTTTGTTTCTGGATGAGATCCATGGGTGATACTTTCTGGTATCTTGCAAGGAGTTATATTAGTACTGATGTTGGAACTCGTGGAAGGTTCTATGAGTTCCCTGAATGGTTCCTTGAAGTAGGTGGATGGACTATTCATGACAGGAACTGTGTGCACCTGCCTCTGGAGATTGGCAATTGGCCTTTGTGTGGGATCGCTGTGCAAGTATTGAATCATATTCAAACTTGGTATGTTCTTGGAGGCTGATCTGATGAAGTGTGTGTTCATTGGTTGAGTTGTATTATGATTTCCGCTGCATAATACCTGGCAAAACTCAAACTCTGATGTAGTTTCCCCTCATGTGGATGAAAGGCTGTTGTATTCAAGATTTCCTCATAACCTACTGAAGATGTCAAAGATACTTGAGTATCCTCAAGTCCACCCATCATGGCGTTCTCTCTTCAGGATGGTAAGAATCACCTGATCACTGATTCTTTTACACTCTTGGGTAGTGTATATGAAGACCTTGAAGACTTTCAAGGAGGGTTTGTACCAAGGAGGTGGAACCAATGTTCTATGTGATGTTAGAACATGTTGTTCAACAAGTAAGCAACTGCTGGTTGAAGAACAAATGTTTTTAGGTGTCAAACAAAGGGATACTTTTGTTTGGAACCTACTCCTGACCTGGAAGAGGAGACATCTGTGTGTGCTAAGTTGACAAGGGTAGGGTCAACTGTGTGTATGCTCAAGAAGGTCACTTTTAGAAGTCTGATCTCTAGAAGTGGAGCTGGTTGAGATGTGACACTGTGCAATCCCCGATGTGTGCCTTATTCCTGTAGATTGATCAGGGTTGGATAGTTGTTTCCTGAAGTACTATAGTGTACTGGAAGACAAGTCCCCTGGATGATAGAAGTCAATAATAGGGTAACCTGACTGCTATTCCTTTTAAGAGGATTGGGACCATGAATCTTATTATTCAAACACCACGATCAGAAGTGGAAGTTCTTTCAAGGAGTGAGAATATGAAGATTCAAAGGTTGGTTGAGGTAGTATGCTCTGGCAATGCATATCTACTATTGACTAGTGTTGTGTTTAACTAGTACTTATGGTCAGCTGAAGTCTGATTGGTGTGATTGGAGTATGTATAGGTATAACTCATAGAGTTAGGTGCCACTGGTAGGGATGGTGTATGTCATGTTGAGACATGTTTGTACAATGCATGGATATTGGTGTGAAGTTTCCATGATTGTTAGTTTGAGGGGGAGTTTTGGTTAACCTCCTCACGTTTGGTCAGCCTAGGGTCTGGTTGGCTGTTGACCTGTGTCACATGGGTTCTGGTGGTTGTGTGACACATTTGCAAGGAAGAATCAATCTCTCTCATTCCTAAGGGTGAATTGAATCTGGGAAGAGTTTTCAAAACTGTTGAGGTGCTTGCAAGCAGAAGATGGTGACACTAGAAAAGTATTTTCAAAGTATTCTTATGGTGGAAGTATCTGAAAGGAATATTGGGAAAGGATTTAAGATCAATGGCTACTTGTGCCAAGTGCAAGTATTTAATTGATTATCCTTGGAGCTCAAGATTAATGATGTTTTTAAAGAGGTTGGAACATCTCGTCTTCAATACCCTGTGCAGAATCACAGGAAGGATAGTACACTGGCTTATGATCTATCACATTGGTGGCAACAAAAGCATATGATCACTGAAAAGGTTTCCTGGCAAGAAACATGTTCAGCCTTGGTGTGTACAAGAAGAAGAAAACATCATAGTCCTGATGGTGGTTACTTGGATCAGTTTACTTCTGATCTAGGTAAGGAAGTGCATTGGCTAATGCACACTGTGAAGTTAAGAATAAGTGGCAGCATTCTTAACATCATGGAAACAGCCTTGCTTTAGGAAGTGGAATCCTTGGTATAGCTGAAGGGTTAGTTTCTAACTGGTCCTTCTGAAGACTCATGCATCAGAGTGTCTGATGTCTTTGGAGAAGAAGCAGGGATTCATCAAGGTGTGAGCTTGGATGACTTAACTGCAAACCTGCAAGATGGAGGTTGTTTACTCAAACTTGGTTCCACAATCAAGTCTATGAGAACATTGAACTCTTGTTCTGTGAAGGGAGGAAGTTCTTTCAAGTGGCAGAAGAAGGAGCTGAATTCAACAGCTAGATGTCAAAACACAATGTTGTGACATTTGGTTCAACATCAGATTCTTAGTTGGTGAAGTGGCACATCAACTTGAGATAGAAAGGTCTACAGGGTTGTAGATTGGATACTTCAAAAAGGTCGTTCTCGTTGCAGTTCTTTGGAGTTGCTGGATAGAAAGAATGTTACATGTTCATGTCTTAGAAAATCTAAGTCTTGTTTAACATGTAGCTTGAAGTTCAAGTCTCACTTGGAAGGTCAGAATATCTTTGGGAGAGGTCTGATAAACGTGGAGAGGTCAAAGAATGGCATTTGACTTTTTCATATGAGGATTCATGAAGGAGGTAATCAACCAGTGGCATTTGGTCTATCTCAGAAGTGAGTTCGAAGAATCAAGATAATCCACATATGGCAGCTAATTATTCTTGAGGAAAGTCTGAGACAAATTACTTTTGAGCAGAAAAGTAGTAAGTTGAAGACAAAAGGAGGTGTTTTCTATTCATCTCTTGGAACTTGTGGTAGGAGTTCTGAGCTATCTATGGAAGATTATCTCTCGTAATGGGATGAGAACGTATATGTCCCAATTTATGTCTGGGTTCTTTTGGATCAAGCTGGTGACTCAGTGATATCTGAAGATTATCAGACAGTGTTCCTTGTTATGGTGTGAAGGATGTCCTAACAAATGTTAGAACATTTTGTGAAGTGGTTTTCTGTTCTGGTTAGAAGAGAGATTGACACAGAGTGTGGATGTGTTCAGCCAAGAGGGTTGAACAGAGGGTGTGCTCTTGAAGACATGAAGATGAGTCTTATGTTTTCCATTCATCAAGTGGTCTGGGTTCTGTTTGAATCAGGAAGTATGTGAAGGTCCAACCTTGGGGTGTTGGATATATTCATGTGTGATCTCCAAGTTTCAAGAGGAGAGTTGGGTGTTCATGACAGGGGGAGTTATGTCTTTGTGCTGCAAGTAATCATCAAGCTTGTGGTCTATGTGCTCTCAGATAACAAGGTATGGCACCTGATATACCTGTTGTGAAGACAGTGTGTGACTACTTGATCAAAGTTGTGAAGCAAGATCAAGTGGGTAGTGTCTTGATCAAAGCTGTAAAGCAAGATCAAGAGGGGGTATTCTTGATTGAAACTGTGAAGTAAAATCAAGATTGTGTATCTGTCACTTGTGTGTAATTCTGTTTATGTTGGTCTGTAATTTAAAGTGTTGCTTTGGCAACATTTTTGACAAAAAGGGGGAGTAACACCTGTGATGCCCCAGGACCCAGGACAACAGAGTGTTTTGCTAAACAGATATTGAAGATCCTCCAATCCAGAGGTAGTGCTGCAGCTGAGGTTCCACTTCTATGAGTGTGAGTGTGTGTATGTGTGCTGCAATTAGAAGTTTTTATTTAACTTCTGTATGTGTGCTGTTATGTGAAGTTTTTATGTAACTTCCATCTGTGTGAGTGTGCTGCTACTCTGAGTGTATTAGCTAGGTTAATTTCCTGCTAGATGTGTGTTTTCCGCTGCTATGGACTCTGTTGTGAAGCCAAAGTGTTTTAGCCAAAAATTTGCCAAAGGGGGAGTTTGTATATGTTTGATTGGCTGCATTGTATGGTAAAACACTAGCTGGATTCTAATGTCTTGACTGATGTCATGACATGCTGTGGAGATGTTTGTTTAACTGCATTGTATGTTAGAATACCTAGCTGTACTCTGATGTCTTGGCTGATGTCATGACATTCTGAGTAGTGTACTGCAGGATTAGCTAATACAGGATTCATTGAATGCCAAACTGGATGTTATGACATTCATCCCTGTCAGCAGATACTGAGGAATAGAACAGGTGGTGTTCTACTATAACTCAGTATTTATTATCAGTCTGCTTATCAAGGAAATAACAGACCTGGCATAAGGCCTACTGTCTGAATGTCAAACTGGATGTTATGACATTCATCATTGACAGCATATACTGAACAATAAGCAGATTGGTTTTCTGCTACATTTCAGTATGCAACTCAGTCTGCTTATCAAGAGGATAACAGACCTGATGTAAGGCTCCATGTGTGAATGTCAAATTGGATGTTTTGACATTTATTAATGTACGCTGATACTGAAGTATGGACAGTTTGGTTCTGTACAGTACAACAAATTGTACAGTATGTTTTCAGGAAAAACAGATTTAGCATATGGTTAATGATTTGGAAGTCAAAACTGAATGTTGTGACATTCATTCCTGACAGCATATGCTATATTGTAGGTTGTTTAGTTTTTCTGTTTCAGCATTCTTCTCACGCTAAAATCCAGGAAACCAACAACCAAGCTACAATTAAGGAACCTAACAAATAGCCTATTTGTTAGCACACTAATATGTGGAAATTAGTTTGAATCCTATGTGGCATTATTTGTGGAGGTCTTGAGATATTTTAGGAACTAAATATGGAGATATTTTAGGAACTAAAAGATTGAAGACCTTGTTTTTAGCAGAAAGTTTCTGCCGATGTTGTAACAACAAAGGAGAAGTTTGCTGCGATTTCTGAAGGCCCAAATCCACTTGGGTGATTAGGTTATAAATAGCATATTGTAACCTAGTTTTTGTAAGCCTCCTAAAATGAAAATTTAGGGGTGTGTGTGAGGTAAACCTCCCAACTTGTGGGAAGGTTACCATGTGTTTCTCAGTGTTCAAAGCTGAGAGTATTTGTAACTCAAAGCCTGTAGGCAAGAGTGATTATGTGCTTGAACGAAGCTGTGAAGCAAGTTCAAGGTGTTTAGCATTACATTGTAATTGTAGTGATAGGAATGGAAACTGGAGGTTTCTATCTAGGAGTTCCTAGGTATATATTGCATTGGGTAGGGATTAAGTGAAGAGTTGTAAACGGGGGAGTTTAACTCTGAATTAATACTGTTGATAGTGGATCTTCTTCCTGGCTTGGTATGCCCCCAGACGTAGGTGATGTTGCACCGAACTGGGTTAACAATTACTTGTGTTTTTTACCTTTTGCATGTTATAATTTTGTCAGTTATAAAATAAGGTAAACCTGTAATGCTGTAACAGGTGATGTTCAAATCAATGTTGAGACATCATGCTGATAACTGTGCAGGCTCAACAGAAGTAAGTGCTATGTTTGATCTCTGCTGTGTCTTTGTACCAGATGGACAGAAATGGGTGTTCTTCCATTCTATGGTGATATAGTAGCAGATGTCGTGACATCTATGAATGTGTGCATATCAGTACTAGGTTTTAATTTGTATAATTGTCTTGCTGTATTAGTAACAATGTTAGATCAGATGTCATTACTTGGAGTAGAACATCTAAACTCTGACTACACCAGAATTTCACATATTTTTGTGCTTTTGGTTAGTAAAAAAATGAGAAAAGCAATAATATACAATTCAAGCATGCTTGGTGATCTCAAACCAACTCACAAGAGGCCCCACCCAAAGGAAAAGGGAACCAAGATGCTTAGGATCCTTAAGGCTATGCAAATGAAATGTTATGATGCCATGAGGGATCTTAGGGTCAAAATTAGGATCTTACAGATGCCCCTATTTAAGGTCATTCTAGCCGGAGAAGTGAAGGTTAAAATCTTCGTCTCGACGAGGTAGAATGAGCTTAAATAATAACAAAGAGATGAATTTTGGTCCCTACGAGACCTCATGATGCAAATGCATGTATGCAGAAGGTAATACTCTGTGGGGATATGAAAAGGGATCCGGAGAAACTGATAATCCATATGAGTAATTCACTCCATGGGACAGAGACTCTGGGACTCTTATGGGGATAGGAAAGGAGATAAGTTGCGTGAGCAAGTCACGACTTAAGATTACCGAGAGACACGAAAAGAATTTCCACGAAAATAAATCAATGGAAGGACTCGAGTTGACTCAAAGATGCATGTATTAGGGAATATGCCAATACAGCGGAACTATCCATAACGGATGCCTCGGATGAAAATCCGGACTCAGGTGGGGGAAAAATCCACTAAGGGACTTCGCTGGGGAAGGTCCAAACAGAACTCCTCCGGGGAAACAACAGGGTGAGGTATTACCGGTTACTGGGTAATAAGCTCAAAGAGACATGTGATCCGAACACCGATATAAGGGTGAGAGAACAACATGCTCAGGGAGAATGAATATCTAAGACCGGTATAAAGGTGAGAGATATCAAACATCCAAAATCATCTGAGGGAAAACTAAAAAGGTATATATCAACTCAGGAAAATCTGACTCCACGGGGGACAAAAGTCATAATAGGGAGCAGAGAGGAAGGAACACCAGGGATACCGGTTACTGGGCATATAATAGGTGACCAACCAAGGCGTGAATTGGGGAATATTTCCAAGACACTCATCATCCAAAAGAGGGCTAAAAAGCAAACTCGATTACAGGATGGACATTCGATTCCACAAAAGGGGATACGAATCTTACTCGACTGGGGAAGAACAAAAGACTTCGATCAAAGAGTGCATGAAATATATTATCTATTACCGTCAGAACGTAGATAACATACTCGCATGGAAGATTATCCACAACCGGTTACTGGTTTAATAAAGGATAAATCGACCGAAAGAAAAGGCATCGGGATACCAAAAACTAGGTATAAAATGATGGCCAATCAAAGGGAGAAACAATCATTACCAGCCAAGGGTAAATGAAAGATGACTTGCTGAGGATACATTGACAAAGGCAACGATCCGGGAGACATATCACCGGTTACTGGGAGATATACTCAGAAGGTGAAGGAATATCGATACCGAATATTGGATAAAGATAACCGTCAAAGAGGGGATTACATCAACCAGATACTGGGTAGAAAACCACGGAAGAGTAACCGTCATCGGTTAGGATGAACCAAAAGGTTAACTCTGCAAGGGGATAAAAATAGGGTTTACAACTACTGGTATGAGGGTAGAAAACCACAGACTCCGCCGGGGAAAAGATGGATAATTACTGGTTACTGAGCAATTATTCATCTAAACTACGGGGAAGTGCAAGGAAAAATCTCAAGAAGCCAATCTATGAATAAACTAGAGAGGCACGATGAAACCAGACTCATCCCTATGAGGATATAACTCAGGGGAAATTCCATCCAATATATGTGTTGGGAGGAAAACAGAAACAACCATCATCCACGGGGACATAACTCAGTGGGGAATAGGGAAGGAAGGATAAACACTTTCTGCTTATGGGGCTGACTCTACATGGGGAGATCAGACACAAACATCTGCTTGGGGAAAATATATTACCAACTAGCAGGAGATAACAAACAAAGATATATGGCAAGGAATGCAACATGAATATTTGAATGTTAAAATTATGCATATATGCGTGGTTTATGTATGATGAATGCTAACAAAACAGACATATCTAACACAAACAGGTCCAAAGATTGATGAACAAACATCCGGTACTACATCTCGAGAGAGAAAGCCAGACCCATTGGAGAACCTCCAATCTGATGGGGACCAGGAAACAAAGACCTCTGCGGGGGAATGAACATCATTCATTCTGGATGGGGACATGATCACCACATGGATCAAATCCGCTGTAAAAGCAACTCTACTGGGGAAATTATCAAAGGGGAATAATGGAACTCTGTGGGGAACAACCACCAATCAGAAGCTTCCAAGGTCACCAAATACTGTACTATCAAATAGATCACATCTGCTGAGGAGGAAGGATCACTACTATGCTGAAGGAGAGAGGGATGAATATCTTCTCCAAACACTCTGCTCGGGAGAAAAACCAAAAAGGCTCCGGAGGAAGAGGATACAAGCATGCCAGAAATATGAAAAAATGTCTCACCCTGTTGGGAATCATACCATCTTTGGGAGAGCACTGAGGACATCCCAAGTATCCTTTCATCATCGTGAATGTTCACTTTGTTTAAAAACAAGTTATGAAAATTTGTTTATTTAAAAACAATGATATTTCTTAATTAAAACATGCAAAACATTTGTTGAATAAAAACAAATAAGAGTGCAAATAATGGGAGAAAAGCTCAAATTTATTTGATGGAATGGTAGTCTGCAAATGGAGAGGCTCTATAGATCTTTACAAATTTGAAATTGGTGATATATATTGGAAAAGGGCTACATTGAACATAATGACCATTTCTCCACCAACTCTGAATCCGATGTAATTGAAGCTTCAGTTGACGATGACTGAGTGAGAATCTCTGACAGATGACAGTTTGTAGAACAAAGTCTTATCAGGATGCAGTTACTTGCCAAATCCCTAATTTTTGCCTAGATTGCCCCAGGGTGAGGTAATCAATCTAGCGGGATACATATTCATTTTTTATGTCTCTAACTTTTGCCTGGATCGCCCTTTCGGGTTTTCAATCCACCGAGACGCTCCTTCTTGCCTAAGCCGCCCTTTCGGGTTTTCAACTTAGCGAGCTATTCTGTTTTTATTTCTAGGCGAAGTATTTCTTGACTGCATCTAAATTCACAGGATGAGTGAAATCCTCCCCATCCATAGTTGCAAGTATCAAAGCACTGCCTGAAAAGGCTCTGTTAACAACATATGGACCTTCATAGTTTGGAGTCCACTTGCCCCTGGAATCGGGCGCGAAAGACAAGACTTTCTTGAGCACAAGGTCTCCTTCTCGAAACACACGAGGCTTGTCCTTCTTATCAAAGGCTTTCTTCATCCTTTGTTGATATAACTGACCATGGCACATGGAAATCAATCTCTTCTCTTCTATCAAATTCAAATGGCCATAACGACTCTGAACCCATTCAGCATCAGTAAACTTGGCTTCCATCAAGACTCTCATTGATGGGATCTCCACCTCTACTAGGAGCACAACCTCCATACCGTAAACAAGAGAGAAAGGGGTTGCCCCTGTTGAAGTGCGGACAGACTTACGATACCCATGCAAAGCAAATGGCAGCATCTCATGCCAATCCTTGTACGTGACAACCATCTTCTGGATAATCTTCTTGATATTCTTATTAGCAGCTTCAACAACCCCATTCATCTTGGGTCTATAAGGAGAAGAATTATGATGTGCTATCTTGAACTCGCTACACAGCTCTCTCATCATCTTGTTGTTCAAGTTAGATCCATTATCAATAATGATCTTATCCGGCACACCATAACGGCATATGAGTTGATTCTTGATGAACTTCACGACCACCTGCCTGGTTACATTTGCATATGACGCTGCTTCAACCCATTTGGTAAAGTAATCAATTGCTACGAAAATAAATCTATGACCGTTGGACGCTTTCGGCTCTATCATGCCAATCATGTCAATTCCCCACATGGAGAAGGGCCATGGTGATGAAATCAGATTCAGAAGTGTCGGAGGAATATGAATCTTATCTGCATAAATCTGACACTTATGGCATTTCTTCACATATTTTCAGCAATCAGACTCCATTGTCAGCCAATAGTAGCCTGCTCTCGACATCTTTCTAGCCATGGCATGTCCATTAGAATGAGTACCAAATGAACCCTCATGGACCTCAGTCATTAACAGGTCTGCTTCGTGTCTATCCATGCATCTGAGCAGAACCATGTCAAAATTCCTCTTATAAAGCACATCGCCATTGTAAGACCCTAATTTTGACCCTAAGATCCCTCATGGCATCCCAACATTTCATTTGCATAGCCTCAAGGATCATAAGCATCTTGGTTCCCCTTGCCTTTGGGTGTGACCTCTTGTGAGTGGTTTGAGATCACCAAGTATGCTTGAATTGTATATTATTGCTCTTATCATCTTTATTCACTAACCAAAAGCACAAAAATATGTCACTAACATCTTTTGTTTGTAGCTTGAGCAATCACAAGATCAAGAGCTTCAAAGAGGTCCTTTGTGCAAAGATATGGTCAAGAGAAGATGAAAACAAGTATGGCAATGGTTCCCAAGGCTCTTACCCATCAAATATTCCTCCCAAGTATCTCAATTTATCATTTTGATCAAAGCAAGTCAAGAGTTTGAGGTTTGTTTCCCAAAGAAACCCTAATTCATCTGTGTACCACAATGCCTTGCTCCTGAAGCAAACTCAGCCCATGATCAAATACAATCAAGGGAAGTTCTTTAATTCATCATTTCATGCATATTGGAACTTATTTGAGTGCCCTCAATCATCAATTCATCAAGGTATGAGTTATGGACTTGAGAAGTTGATCAGTCAATTCATCTGACTATTTTGAAATGCACTAAGACCTAACATTTTATGTGTTGGTCAAATGTAGATGATCCCAAAATAAAAAATGTTCTTAAGGACAATATGAAAAACTTTCATGTTCATCAAAAATTGATTTGAAGCTTGGAAGGTCATCATCCATTCCAAGACATTATAGGTCATTTTGACAGAAACCCTAATTTTAGGTCAACTTCCCAAGAACATAACTCATTCATTTTTTGTTATTTTGAGGTGAGATCAAATGCATTGGAAAGATTAAGTTGTCTACTTCAAATTTTATGTTGAACAAAATTTCAAAATCTCAAAGTAAATACATGTGCCCATAACTCTTTCATTATAGGTCACTTTGGACCAAATGCATTGAAAGGCAAAAAAATCCAACTTCAAGTGCCCATAACTCTTTCATCAAAACTCCAAATGATGCAAAATTTAAGTCCATTTTGATTGTCTTGAAAATATATACAACTTTAATGTTGGAGGTTTTTTCATTTGAGGTTTGCATCATCAAAACAGAGGGGCTTGAACATTGGCCAAAGTTGGAAACCTCGCCTTTGCATGCTTTGCACCTTACACTTTAAACTCAAAATTCACTAATTTCCACACTTCAAATGGATTTTTGCCCAACATAACATTTGTTCCTTACATCAAGACCTTTCCAACCATTACTCACATGCTCATGTTTTGATTTGGCAAATGGCATTTTCGAAGAGGAGAAGTTTTAGGCATAATTGTGCATAACATGTTGGAACTCATTACACAAGCTTGTGCATTGCCAATTACACGTCCATTTCAGCTCAATTATACTGCAGATTGCATTTGGCATTGAATTTGGGCCTTTTACAGGATCATGCAAGCCCATGCAAAGAGTATCCACTTGCCATGCACACACGGATTTCTCATTGCTTGCACCATGCTTGGCTATAAATAGAAGCACCATTCCATTCAATTTGGATCGAGGAATCAACCTGAAATACTGCTGAATTGAAAACCAAACCTCTCACCAAAGGAACTATTTCATTTTCATCAAATTTCTCAGATCTGAAATTCAACTAAATCTGGTTGAATTTCTAGATCTAAAGTTCCTAGACCTCTCTCTCATAATCAATTGAAGCTCTGTTTGGCCAAAGGAAGCAAGGAAGCAAGCTCAGATCACCACAATTCAAAGGTTCTCTCCAACTGGTTTTTTCTTCGAAACTCACTATTCTTTGATCTATTTGCTTGGATATTGTGTTGTCTGAAGTCCTCTCCATAGAGGCATCATTGTTGTGTATTCAATTTTCAAAATCTAACAAGTTCATGATGAACACCATCAAGTTTCAACCTCTGATTTCTCTCACTATGGAGATCTAGAGTAGAAATGGATGGTACAGGGGTGATGTACATCACCCCAGCTTTAATTTGGTACCTAGATCGTGGATTTTGGTTGAATTTGGAGGATCTGCAACTCTGGCCGGAGCTTTAGTGCTCGCCGGAGAAGACGGTGGCGCTGGCCACCGTCCACCATGTCAGATTCAATTTGGATCGTTGGATGCACATCCCACGTTTTAATCTCAGCCATGCGTTTGGATTACTTGATTTAATGCCATGTGTTTCGCTGCTGACTTTGGCCTACCATGGAAACGCGCTTCTGGGCCATTAGATGTTGCCACGTCAATTAATGAGTTCCATCAGACGCTCCTTGTTTTTTTGATTTTTCTAATCTCTGTTTTAATTCCTTTTATTTCTTTTATTTTCAAAAAATCATAACTTATTCATTTAATTCCAAAAAATATGGGACCAATTGCATTTTTCTCCATATAATTTCTAGTTTCTAAAAAGGATTTTTAATATTTTTTATTTTGTCATTTGATATTTTTTGTGAATTTTCTCTTTTCTAGTTATTTTTAATTCATTTTAAATAGTTTTTGATATTCAAAAAATACAAAAATATTTTCCTAACCTATTTGAATGATGATGGATCTATGAAAAATATTCTCATCAATTTTTTAATTGATTTGAGATTTATTTGAGATTTTAGTTCAATTAGGTTATTTTTTATTCATTTTTAATTGATTAAAAATAGTTTCTGACATTTAAAAATGCTGAAATTTTTTGTCAAACTTTGTTTAACCTTGTTGAACTTGGGATAAATCACTTGGACCTTTCAAGGTTGATTTGAAGTGATTTTGAAGTTTGACCTTTCTTTTATTTTTAATTCAAGTTTATTTTAATATTAAAAATGCCAAAAATATTTTGCTTATTGTTTGACCTCCAATCTTCATCCCATTTCTGGTTTCTCATTGTTTGACTTTGACTTTCAACGTCATTTGGTCAACACACATGGATTTGGTACATTTTATTTCACCTTATGCATTTTTATCTTTCCATTTCATAATCCATTATTCATCTTCTTCTTCTTCTTCTTTTTCCTTTTGATCAATGAGTTAAAGGTTGATAAGTTAGCATTGATTAGGGAGACTTAATCTTCCTTGATCCAAATCTAATTCATCTTGATCAATTGATCAAGTGAATGGCTTTGCATTAAGGATAGGTTGTTTCCTAAATCATGCAAAAGACTTAAACCAATACAAGATCAATTCTCTTTTCTTTTGGCATGGCAAGTTGTTGGAACTTGGTTCACTAATCAAGACTTCTAACTTGTGTTGTTGCCTACATTATTATTGACTGACCTCAGATAGTTGTGACTTCTATATAAGTCCAATTACGATTGCTTAACATAGCGCTAAATTTGCCTTATGGCACACTAGCTACTAACATTAACCATTAACCATTAACACTTACTTTGTGCACTTTACATTTATGCAATTTATTATTCTTGTACATATTATCCATTTGCTTTTTCCTTTGCTCATTGGAGCACGTGTTTATGTTAATGCCATTTGCCTTTTGCTCACTTGAGCATATAATTGTATATATATCTTTTGTGCTTGTGTTTGTCTGTTTGTTGTGAACCAAATGCAAAGAATTGGACAAAATGGACTTATACTTTAGGACTTTACCCAAGCAAATGGAGTTTGAAGAGAAACTAGGCCTCATGCCTTTAGAATGCTTAAATGTCAAAGAGCAACTAGGCCTCATGCCTTTAGAATGCTTAAATGTCAAAGAGCAACTAGGCCTCATGCCTTTAGAATGCTTAAAGCTTAAGGATGAACATTGAAAGGACTATATTCTAAACTCCCTCTTGTCCATTCTTTGATTGTTAATAGAACCTTTTGATGTATGTGTTTTTATGCTAGGGATTCCAACATTGAGCCAAATTGAGGAACCATTGCCATGAGCTTCTAAGAGAGAGGGATCTTCCAAGAGTTCATTTGATTGTTGATTGCTTGAGTTTATGCTTATGTGTTTGCTTATTCCAAAGGATGGGAGCTACTTGGATCATCAATATGATCTCAAGAGAGGAACTCCATTTGTGGTTTTGCTTCTTGTCCCTTACCTCTTGTATTGCTTAGGACTTTAGTCATTCTTCTTTTTCCCTCCACTCTAACCCAAGCCAAAACTTTTGTGCAAACATCTAACACTTGTTTTCAACATTAGAAACCTAAGCCTTATGCTTTTGATTTTCAAACTCTCTTTTCATAATACTTATTTTGAATTGAACTTCTAAGTCAACTTTGACCATTTTTGTAAATACTTTTCATTGGTAAATATAACCCATTCAAATGCTTTTGTGGTTTCAATGGCCACTTTCTTAAATCACTTTTTCATAACCTTTAGCTATTAGGTTTGAGTTATCCTTGAGGTAGATGTAATACTCTCCTATATCCTTAGTGATGGACAATGAGTCTTCCATGCTTATTATAGAGTTAACCCCTCACTAGCATGTTGGAGCTATCCTCACATGGTGGATTTGTGGTTTTAGGTTGAGTTTTCTCCCTTGGATAACAAAAGACCTTAAGGCTTTTGGACCAATCAATCCACTCACTCATTTTGAGATTTTTACCCCGAACTACGAGGTTTTGATCCTAATCTTTTTTAAGATGGTACGTAGGCAATGGGTTTATCCATCCAAATACAAAATGTAAATAAACTTGTACATTCTTTTCTCATCTCTTCAATCATGTTTTGCACAAACAAAATTTTCACATACCAACCTTACAACAAATATGAGAAGGGCTCCCTAGGAGTACCTAGGATGTTTTGGGTGCCTAACACCTTCCCATTGCATAACCAACCCCCTACCCAGATCTCTGACTCTCTTTTACTAGTTTTTGATTCAATAAAACTTTTAGGTTTTTGTTCGCTTTCTAACCATTCCTTTGGATAAATAGAAGTGCGGTGGCGACTCAACTTGTATGATTTACCTTGGATTTAGTCAATATCTCTAATGGTAACGAATACCCCGCTACAGCCATTGAGGTATAAACTGCCTGACAATCTCCTCAAAGTCTTCCTATCTTTCATAGATGCCCCAGGCGGGTAAATCTGGATCTGAAGAAAACACTTGATATCATAATACCATGGCTTATCATCTTGCACCTCTTCTACTGCAAATACATGAGCTGGTCTGTCCAAACGCATCACGGTGATATTGGGAACTTCATTCCAAAGTCTTACCACAATCATTGAAGCAAGTGTTGCTAGCGCATCTGCCATCCGATTCTCATCTCGAGGAATATGATGAAAGTCAACCTCAGTAAAGAACGTTGAAATCCTCCTTGCATAATCTCTATATGGGATAAGGCTAGGCTGATTCGTCTCCTATTCACCCTTGATATGGTTAACAACGAGGGCCGAATCACCGTAAACATCAAGATGTTTGATCCTAAGATCAATACATTCTTCCAATCCCATAATACAGGCTTCATACTCAGCCATATTATTCGTCCATTTGAAAGTTAGCCTTGCTGTAAAAGGAAAATGTGTGCCCTGAGGAGTAATAATCACTGCCCCAATACCATTTCCATACTGATTTACAGCGCCATCAAACACCATGCTCCATCTGGAACCAGGCTCTGGCCCTTCATCGAGCGTAGGCTCATCATAATCTTTCATTTTCAAATATAGAATCTCCTCATCTGGGAAGTCATACTGAGCTGACTGATAATCCTTAATTGGTTGATGTGCCAAGTGGTCAGCCAAGATACTACCTTTTATCGCTTTCTGAGCTCGATACTCAATATCATACTCAGATAACAACATCTGCCAACGGGCAATCCTTCCAGTTAAAGCAGGCTTCTCAAAGATATACTTAATTGGATCCATTTTGGATATCAACCAAGTTGTATGATTCAACATATACTGGTGTAAGCGCTTAGCAGCCCAAGCCAAAGCACAACATGTCTTCTCAAGCATTGAATATCGAGACTCACAATCAGTGAACTTCTTACTCAGGTAGTAAATAGCATATTCCTTCTTTCCTGACTCATCTTGCTGACCAAGCACACAACCCATTGAGTCTTCAAGAACTGTCAGATACATAATCAATGGTCTCCCTTCCACAGGCGGAGACAGAATCAGAGGCTCAGATAAATACTCTTTAATATTGTCAAAGGCCTTTTGGAAATCCTCGGTCCAATCATGAGACTGATCTTTCTGGAGGAGTTTGAATATCGGCGCACATGTGGCAGTCATGTGAGATATGAATCTGGAAATATAATTCAAGCGGCCAAGAAAACCTCGGACTTGCTTCTCCATTTTGGGTGCAGGCATCTCTTGTATTGCTTTGACCTTTGTAGGATCAACCTCAATACCTCTTTCACTGACAATAAAGCCCAATAACCTGCCGGAACGGACTCCAAATGTACACTTGTTCGGATTCAGACGAAGCTTATACTTCCTCAAACGTTGAAAAAGCTTCAACAAGTGCTCTACATGTTCAACTTACATTCTTGACTTAAGAATCATATCATCAACATATACCTCAATCTCCTTGTGCATCATATCATGAAACAAGGTAGTCATAGCTCGTTGATACATGGCTCCAGCGTTCTTCAAACCGAAGGGCATCACTCGATAACAGAATGTTCCCCAAGGTGTGATGAATGTTGTCTTCTCCATATCCTCGGGTGCCATCTTTATCTGATTATTTCCGGTAAATCCATCCATAAATGAGAAGACATTGAATTTAGCTGTATTATCTACCAACATATCAATATGTGGTAGAGGGAAATCATCTTTCGGACTAGCTTTATTCAAGTATCTATAATCCACACACATTCGGACTTTTCCATCTTTCTTAGGCACGGGCACAATATTGGCCACCCATTGAGGATACGTAGAAGTCACCAGAAACCCCACATCAATTTGCTTCTGAACCTCCTCTTTGATCTTCACTTCCATATCGGGATGAGTTCTTTTGAGCTTCTGCTTCACAGGCATGCACTCAGGCTTCAAAGGCAGGAAATGTTGCACGATATTTGTATCCAGACCAGGCATGTCTTCATATGACCAGGCAAAGACGTCGACATACTCTCGTAGCAACTCAATCAACCCCTTCTTAACAAACTCTTCCAGGAGTGCCCCAATCTTCACTTCTCGCACACAATCTTCAGACCCTAAGTTGACTGTTTCTAGATTCCCAAGATGTGGCTGAATGATCTTCTCTTCGTGCTCAAACAGACGGGTAATCTCGTCAGGAATCTCTTCAATATCATCTTCTTCGGCCTCAAATACAGGGAACTCAAAGTTGGGAGATGGTGTTGGATCATTATGTTCAATGGGTTTGATTAACCTGCATAATGATTTTGGATATAAAGAGATTTTAGAATTAAAACAAGGCAAATCATTATGCAGATGAAAAGATTGATTTTATTTTTTTAGGGTTTTATGTGATCACCAATTTCATGCAAAAGCGAAAAGTTAAAATAATTGGAAAAATAAACATTTAACATGAATTTATTGAATGAAGATATCATTGTATCTATGCGCCAACAATGTCATCACTCCTCCTTTTGGCATGGGACAAGGGTTTTCAAACACAATGAACATTACTTTGACTTATGGATAACTGTTGGCATATCAACAACGACCTAATTTTTGCAGACCCCTCCAGGGATGATGAAGTTGCCAGAATCCTCTGCATCCTCTTCCAAAATGGCAGCAGCCTCTTCATCTCGACCGGTGTGGATGAATCCACCACTCTTGAACAGCCCTTGTTTGTTGAAGACACCAGAAGAATAGCCTATGCCAGCCCGGGATTTGTTGTCCTCCAAATTAATCATTTGCCCCCATTTAGCAATTGCACCATGCTCAATGGCCAACTTTGCATCTTTATAGGATGCAAATGAAGAAGTTCCCTTCTTAATCGGTTCAGTGATAAATAAAGCTTGGAACGGAGTTCCAACTTCATCCTCAGCATCTATGTAAGAGAAGGAAGACAAATGGCTAACCAGGAGAGCCTTTTCTCCCCCTACCACCACCAGCTTCTTATTTTTCACAAATTTCAGTTTCTGGTGTAGGGTGGATGTCACGGCGCCTGCCTCGTGAATCCATGGTCTGCCTAAAAGATAGCTATACGATGGGTGAATGTCCATAACCTGGAAGGTGATCTAGAATTCACTTGGTCCGATTTTGACTGGGAGATCAACCTCTCCAATCACAGTTTTACGAGACCCATCGAAAGCTTTCACTGCCACTCCACTCTGCCTCCTGGGAGGCCCCTGATATGATAACTTTGCAAGAGTGGACTTTGGCAACACATTCAATGATGACCCAGTGTCCACCAACATATTGGACATGGCATTATCTTTGCAACTCATAGAGATGTGTAATGCCAAGTTATGGTCTCTTCCCTCCTCGGGGAGATCAACATCACAAAAACTTAAATTATTACAAGCGCTGATGTTTGCGACGATACGGTCAAATTGTTCAATTGTGACGTCGTGATCCACATACGCCACATCCAACACCTTTTGCAGAGCTTCTCGGTGTGGTTTTTAATTCACCAGTAAGGATAGTACAGAGATTTTAGATGGCGTCTGTATAAGCTAATCTATAACGTTGTACTCACTTCTCTTGATGAGCCTCATCATCTCATCACAGTCTTCTTTCATATTGCCACTTTGGCCACCAGAGACAGAAGTTTTCAACGTAGAGGCAGGCTTAGCAACAAGTGCCGGATTCAGAGCATTCACAGCATTCCCAATCGGGCGTTCAGCATAATCAACAGTATCATTCCTTTGAACGTCAGCTTGTGGCTTTGGCGGAGCCGAGAAAACACGACCGCTGCGGGTCAGGCCGCTGACGTCGGCAATATTAACAACAGATGAAGAGGGCAAGGGCACCTCTTTCCCATTCTCCAATGCTACAACATTGTAGTGATAGGGGACCGCTTTCTCAGAAGAATACGGTACAGGGCCAGCTGGCTTAATGATCAAAGCAGGAGAAGCCTTTTGCTTGCTACCATCATACTTGATGATAACAGGCTCGGGGATCCGGAATACTGGAGAAATTACGTTGACTTCATCAGCATCTTCGTCAACATTTCTATGTTGAAGGATCTCAATGACTCCCTCATCCAGCATTTCCTGAACATCTTTACGCACCTGGCGAAACCTCTTTGGCTGACAGAACAAACTCGACATCTATCGTGGTCATGCTCATAATGACTGTAATCACACAGCAATCTATGCATCTCGACCAGAGATTGTCGAATATGGCTGACATATTTGACTTTGTATTTACCAGGGCAGCCCTGGACCATGTTGACAGATTTCCCATGCTCGGGCATTGGGTTCTTCTTTACATTAGGACCTACGTCCTTGAAACACATAATACCACATCTCACAAGGTCTTGAACCATGGTCTTCAAAGGGTAGCAATTTTCCACGTCATGTCCGGGAGCACCGGAATGATAAACACAGTGTAATTCGGGTTTATACCACCACTGGGGATTGGTAGGTATAGCCGGTGGGTCTCGCGGAGTAATCAACTTCCTCTCTATCAAAGATGGATATAACTTTGCATACGTCATCGGAATAGGATCGAAGGTGACCCTCTTCCTCTCATAGCTTGTGCTGGTTTGATTACTGTTTCGAGGCTGGTAGGCCTGTTGTTGCGGACGGTGCTGCTGTTGTTGATATTGCGGATGTTGTTGTTGCTAATTATTATTGTGATACTGATACTGTTGATTATCTCTGAAAACAGGTGCTATGTGAGCCACCTTGTGCTGGTTACCGGCAGGACGCACGGTCTTCCTCCTCATAGAGGGTTGTCGCATCACGCGAAAAACCGGCGGGAAAACAAGAACAACAGAGCCGCCACCGTGCGTTATTTATCCCAAAAGAGGGAAAGGAAACGCTCAGAGTAAACCTGGAAAGAACATGGTCTCGCGACCAAAGAGAATGGGTTCGGGAGTCGGTTATGCGAAGGGAAGGTATTAGCACCCCTACGCATCCGTAGTACTCTACGGGATCCACGCACAAAAGGAAAGAAAATGGTTGCTAAACACTGCTCAAACACACACACACACACTGGCTGAAAGAGACACAAGAAAACAAAACTGAAACTGACTCGGCAGGACATCGTATCCTGGGCCTACTTAGTCTATCAGGCATAGACATCAGAGTCGAAGTAGTTCGGACTGGGGAAACGACACATGCTCGCTAGGATATCGCATCCTATGCATACGTATCTTCTCGGACGAGAGAAGAATCAGAGCATTCGTAGCTCGGCTGACACGCACACAAACAAACACAGGCAAAGGCAAACGTGGAGCCTGAATGCCAATCACTGGACTTACATCAGCATCCGAACCAGGACACACACAAAGAGGCAAACGTGGAGCCTGAATGCCAATCACTGGACTTACATCAGCATCCGAACCAAAACGCACTCAAGAAGGCAAACATAGAGCCCAAATGCCAATCACTGGACTTACATCAGCATCCGAACCAAACACACGCACACTGGAACCTAACTGCCACTCGATGGACTTACATCAGCTTCCAAGCACACAACAGGACAAAACAAAGACACGGGCGCCCGGAGAGATCAGCTCATCTCCTGCCTACGTACCTCATCTGGTATGAGGATCAGGGCGACGTAGTTCCCCTACGGAGGGATAAAGGACTAGCCTAACCAGATAACAGAGGGAGACACAACTAGGGAGACTACGACTCGAGCCTAGATGTTATCATGCAAAATCATCCCTAAGTTAAGGTTTCTAGCTAACTGGCACAGGGAGCCAGCCTATCCTAATCATGACTTGCACAGGAAGCAAGCCACACCTACACTTAACTTGCACAGGAAGCAAGCCAAGCAAAACCTAACTTGCACAGGAAGCAAGTCTAAACTAACCCTAACTTGCACAGGAAGCAAGTCAAACAAACATACAAGCACAGATAGCACACACTATACACAAGCAAGTGGCTCAAACAAGGGTTAGGTTTTAGTCGAGGGGTCATGTCAACCTCAACAAACAAACCTCTGGAACTGGGTGAATGTGCTCTTAACTTTGCCATTGAGGGGCTAAGGTGAAGCGGATGAAAGGTGAGTGAAGATAAGACTTCACAGCTCTTATCCCTGGCCTGGGAGAGCTTAAGACAAGAATGTGTGGGTTCAGAAAGTGGGAACCCTTCTACACATTTAAAACTGACTCAACTGTACAATTGTACAAGATCTTGGGTTTGTATCTGCAATGCATCAACACAGTGGTGTGAGCAAAACAGATGACACACAGAATAGCAGGGGATAGGTTGCTTATCCCTTGGGTTCTGCCAATTGCCTCTTCACTTAGGAGGTCTTTGACTCTATGCAAGGACAAAAGTAAACAGTCACAAACATTGCCTCTTAAGGAGGGCTTCAGACAGTTGCCTGGCCAAGTAACAGGCCAGGTCTTCCAGACTACATGAAGATAGAAAGGTATACCTCAATGCAAATTGCTTATCAAGCAAAGCAAAGCAACGTTCACAATGAACTAAAAGCAACTAAAGTACCTGAAATCAGTCAAGCTCAGTTAGTATACAACTCAAAGTTAAATCAAAATGAAACAGATATCAACCAGTCAACACAAGCAAGTGAATGTGCAAGGCACAAGGCATGTGAGCCAAGCCACCTACAAAACAAACAAGTTAATCAATGATATTCAAGCAAGCTCAATCAAAAAGAATTGGTCTCATTGGTCATTTGTTGGTCAACCTGAAAACATGAGCTCAAAGGTGAGTAACAGGACCACTAGGGCGAGCCTAGGGTCAAAAGAGAATGAAAAAGTCAAAACAGCAAAGGGCAAGCATCCAAAATCATGTTCAAACAATCAAGAAACACAACCAATTGGGTTCACATTCATATCAATCATCATCATCATCATTTCATGAGCAAATTAGGTCAAAACATGGCATTTAGAAGCTCATAGAAGTCAACAGCAAGACTTAACTCAAAAGCAATCTTAAACACTTCCAAAAATCACCAAATAAATCATGATCAATCACAACCCACAGCATGGTAAGCATGTCAAATTTCATCTCATTTGGACAAGTGGAAGGCAGTCAATAAAAATCAGAAAGTCAAAGCAATTTTGAACATGCTTAAGGAAGTCAACAAAACATGCATCAACTTGAAAAATTCATAAATCAGTGATAGCATATGAGAAATGAATGGGACTAAAACCATGGCAAAGATGAGGGTGTCTAGTTATCTCATGTACAATTTCATGTCCATCTAATAAAGTATGAGAATTTCACAAATGAAATGGGAACATGTGTCACAAAAAGTCAACATTTGACTAAGCAGGGGAGAAAATCTCAAACAATTAGGAAATGCCACAAATAATTCCAGGAAAATTCACATGTAAACTAGACATACAAGAGTAGGTTCATGCAAAAAATAAATTCATTTGGAGGTCAAGAAGCATGGATCCAAAAATCATGAAGTTGCACATCAATGGTGTGACACAAATTGTCACACCCTAATTCAAAAAATCATAACTCACAAACCAGCAATGATAAATTCACAAACTCTACACCAAAATCACCATGAGTGTGTCTAGTTTAAGCACAAAAAATTTGGGAGCCATTGGATAAAGTATCACCATTTCACAATTGTTTTGGCAAAGTGTACAAAAATTGGGCACATGAACAAAACCCTAATGCCATTTAAAAACCAACCATCCAAAAATTCTGGAAAAAATGTGATAAAAAAGTAGAGATCATGATGAACACAACACAAAAATTCCCATGAAAATTGGATTTGAAATGAATAAGTTATGATTTTTACAAGATTGATGATCAAATGAAATAATTATTGAAATGAAAATGAATTAAATTGGATTAATTAAATGGCCGGATGGCAAAAGCGTAATATTGGACTTCATTAATCAAAACGACGTCGTTTAGGCGCGGCCAGGGAAATGTTTTGATTGGCTCCTGGGCCAACATGGCATGCAACACGTGAGAAAGAGGAAAATCTGGGCATGGCTTGGATATTTCTAGGGTTTCAAACACACAGTAACAACATTCATCACCTTCAAATCGTGATTTTTCAAAAATGCCCAGAAACAAAAAATGAGGACATCAACATGACCAGCAAGCAATGTCCATACATAATCCAACAACCATTTTCAAGAAATCGGGCTAATAAGAAAGAACCAAGTAGAAACATGTTCATACATCAATTTTCAACTCAGCATAACTTTCAGCATACTTAACCATTTTCATTGATTTAAACTTCATCATTCTCAGCACAAAAAGATCTATAATAAGCATCTCATAATTTTGCAAATGGCCATGGTCGAAAACTTACCAAACTTGATGAACAGTTGTGATTCTGATGTTGTTTGGTGGCTTTGACTCAAAACAGTTGCACCTTAAGCTTATGAATGAAGAATAGTTGAAGAACTTTGGCTCAAGAGTGCTTGGAATAGCCTCCATTCAGACCTGCCATGGCTGATGCCTCTTTAAAACAGCAGTGGAAGATGACTTTACAGCTGCATTTCCTTGCTTGCAATGGCTTCCAATATGATTATGAATGATGGCACAAACAAGTGTGGCTCGAGCTCTTTGGGGTTTTCTCAAGAAAAATGCCAAAATGCAAAATGAGGATTTTTGAGAATATCAGTTTTCTGTTGTGTTATGGCTGCTAGTTAGGGGTTTCAATTGACAGAAAAAATGATGTTAAAATCTGCTATGTTGTGGTACAAATCTCAGTCCATGAAAATGTGGGATGTAGTGGTTGAAAGTTGTACTTTTGGCCAATTTTCAAGCAAGTAGGGAATGGATACATGTACTGCACAAGAATGGGCCTCCAACAAGTTTTAAATGCATTTTCAGAACATGTTTGATTGGTAGAATTGGTTAGAAATGATTATTTTGAAAAGTCAAAATTCAACTCACTTGAAATTAATTAAGGCAAGTCCAAAAATGCCATTTTGCATGGTGATGTTTTGGTGCATGAGGATGACATATTTGGAAAGATGAGGTCAAATGTGAATTGTAGGAAAAAAACCCCACCCAAATTGGCCAAATGGTTTGAGAGATATGGCCTTTTGAAGTTCAAGATTTTCTGAAAACGATTTGATCATAACTTGTCAACCATACATGGGAATTGAGAGTTCTTGGACTTTTTGGAAATGGGAGAACAAGATCTTCAACTTTCATGTTGGGCAAAAATTCATTTGAAGCTTGTATCATGATGTAAGTTTGAGGATCAAGACTTTCCATTTTTGGTAAGTTTCAGTTACAGATGTTAAAAGGAAGCAAGACCATTTACCGATGGTGGCTTCAAAGCAACTTGACATTTACCGATGTCAACTTCAACTCGACCATTTACCGATGGCTACTGCAACTGGGGATCCGATATTTACCGATATCGAAGAAAACGGGGCCATTTACCGATGGCGTCTCCACTTGAGGAGGAACAAAATCTTTGTGGTGTAATCAGACAAGACGTTTACCGACGACTTCTGGGGATCTTGATTTTATCAACAAGGAAACAAAACATATCCAGACATTTACCGATGACTGGGATGAGACTCGATGTTTACCGACATCGAAAGATGATGTTTACCGACATCAAAAAACGACCAGACATGTACCGATGACCGGGGAACACTTCACTAAGGGAAAAACAAATATTTGCAACTGGAAACCAGATAGGACATTTACCGATGACTCTACTGGGGATTTAGCTGGGGATTACCAGACATTTACCGATGACTGCAGAAAAGACTCGATGTTTACTGACATCGAAAGATGATGTTTACCGACATCAAAAAATGACCAGACATTTACCGATGACTGGGGCGAGACTCGATGTTTACAGACACCGAAACAATGGTGTTTACCGACACCAAAAATGATGACCAGACATTTACTGATGACTGGAGAGAATAACCGATGTTTACAGACACCGAAACAATGGTGTTAACCGACACCAAAAATGATGACCAGACATTTACTGATGACTGGAGAGAATACCCGATGTTTACAGACACCGAAACAATGGTGTTTACCGACACCAAACAAAGAAACACACGCGGGTGCTGACATGGCACTTACCGGTATCACAAGAACGACTTCTTAGATATGTCAAGGCAAGGTTGACCACCTGCTGGGGGTCTCACCGGGGAGAAACAAACTTTCTTGTCACCAACGGGTGAGGTAATAAACCTCTGTGGAGATATCAATCCTGAATGCTGTCAAGAGCAACTGTAGCAGACTTGCTGTGCTGATGTTGAATGAAATGATCCGCCTCTGCCGGGGATACGGTCTGGTGAGGTTAACACATGAATGCATATGTTTGAATTTTTCTATGGCGTAATGCTCCACATTGAATGGAAATGCTACGCGGTTTTGAGGATGCAATGATTACTACATGCAAAATGCAAAATGATGAAAAACTCCGGCTGGGGAGCCAAAAACTGATTGGGTACTCCAACTCTGCGGGGAGACTCTGCAGGGAGAGCAACGACTTCTCACTCATGCTGGAGAATAGCACTGCTGCCGGGGAAAGGTAAACTCCGCTGGGGATATCCTTCAGTCCACAGATAGGATAAATGCTGGAGATAAATTTCAATGGACCTGCCTCACTCGGGGAGGAAAACGACAAATACAGGCCTGCTGGGTATAGGCAATCCTTAGATCTGTTGGGGAATAGAAGGCACTATCCACAGACGTCTCCGCAGGGGAACATAGCTCTGATAGCTTCCATACTTGCTTGGGGAAAATATATGCTGAGGAAACGTCCTCACAGATGCCAATCCTGAAAAACAGCACAACAAAATGCCCCTAGGGGATACATGGACAAGATACGCTCAAGTGTCCTCAACATTCAAAATGATTTTCAAATGTTTTGTCATCCTGCAAGCTATTGTTTAGCCTTCATGTTCTTATATGCAATGCTTATCAAAAAAATTCGGACATTTTTGCAAACAAAACAGTAAAATAAAAACAAGAGAGCCATTTATCTAAATAACGACTTTTATTGATTGAAAGTGCGCCTGAAGAGGCAAATACATTGGGAAGCAATTCCTAGAAAGAGGTAATTGCGCACAAAAGGAAAAATCTATCCTAATGGCAACGTGAACACGGCATCCACTATTTCCCAATTCTGTTATAACTCACAGATCATCAGTTTTCCTCCCAACTCCTTGCTTTCTGAGAAGAATGACTGGACGGATCACATCTTTCGAGATGGCAGACGACAAAGCTCGATGAAGTACAGACAACTCAGACTGTAGTCTTCGCTTTAATCCCTCTTTTGGCTGGATCGCCCTTTCGGGTTTTCAATCCACCGGGATACCCATTTTTGCCTAAGCCGCCCTTGCGGGTTTTCGACTTACCGGGTGTACAAATTCTTTTCATTTTATCCCTAATTTTTGCCCGAACCTTTTCTTTCTGTTTTTTGGTTCGCCGGGATGCCCTTTTTTTGCCTGGACTCTTTTTTTTTTTTTTGTCCAGCGGGTCAATTTATGCGAAGTATTTTTTGACTACATCTGAGTTAACAGGAGACGGAAAATCTTCACCATCCATAGTTGTAAGCATCAAGGCTCCACCGGAGAATACCTTTTCACAACATACGGACCTTCATAATTAGGAGTCCACTTGCCCCTGTTATCTGTACCGGGAGGGAGGATCCTCTTCAAAACTAGATCACCGATCTGATAGCTTCGAGGACGCACTTTCTGATCAAAGGCTCGCTTCATCCTTCGCTGATACAACTGTCCATGACATACAGCTGCTAGCCGTCTCTCCTCGATAAGGCTCAACTCGTTAAACCTTGTTCGAATCCACTCGGCTTCGTCCAGCTTGACATCCAATAAAACTCTCAGAGAAGGAATCTCCACTTCAACAGGTAGGACAGCTTCCATACCATACACAAGGGAGTAAGGGGTTGCCCCGGTCGACGTACGTACTGAGGTACGGTACCCATGCAAAGCGAAAGGCAGCATCTCATGCCAATCCTTGTACGTAACGACCATCTTCTGCACAATCTTCTTGATATTCTTGTTCGCCGCTTCTACAGCACCATTCATCTTCGGTCTGTAAGGAGAAGAATTGTGATGTTCAATCTTGAAATCTTTACAAAGCTCTTTCATCATCTTGTTATTGAGATTCGAACCATTGTCAGTGATGATTCTCTCAGGAACTCCATAACGACAGATGATTTCTTTCTTGATGAACCGGGTAACCACTTGTTTGGTAACGTTAGCATAGGAAGCTGCTTCCACCCATTTGGTGAAATAGTCAATCGCAACCAAGATGAAGCGATGTCCATTCGAAGCAGTAGGCTCAATCTTCCCAATCATATCAATGCCCCACATGGCAAACGGCCAAGGCGAATTCATGACATTCAGAGGGCTTGGTGGTACATGCACCTTATCAGCATAGATTTGACACTTATGGCACTTCCGAGCATACTTGAAACAATCGGATTCCATAGTCATCCAGTAATAACCCGCTCTCAACAATTTCTTAGCCATTGCATGTCCGCCGGCATGAGTACCGAAGGAACCTTCATGAACTTCCTGCATTAACATGTCCGCCTCGGGTCTGTCCACGCATCTGAGCAAGACCATGTCAAAGTTTCTCTTATACAACACATCATCCTGATTCAAATAGAAGCTTCCAGCTAGCCTTCTCAGGGTTTTCTTGTCATTCTTCGACGCACCTTCAGGATACTCCTGAGTCTTGAGGAAGTTCTTGATGTCATAATACCACGGCTTCTCATCAATCACAACAGACTCGGCTGCAAACACATACGCAGGCCTCTCGAGTCGATTCACCGCAACATGTGGCACATGATTCCACCAATGAACTTTGATCATAGACGACAAAGTTGCCAAGGCATCAGCCATTTGATTCTCATCCCGGGGGACATGATACAACTTCACCTTCTTGAAGAACGTCAGTATTCTTCTGGTGTAATCTCTATACGGAATCAAATGCGGCTGATTCGTATTCCAATCTCCATTGACTTGATTGACCACTAGAGCGGAATCTCCAAATATATCAAGAGTTTTGATCCTCAGATCAATGGCTTCTTCTATCCCCATGATACAAGCCTCATACTCAGCTTCGTTGTTGGTGACGTCAAACGTCAATCTGGCAGAAAAAGGTATATGAGCACCTTTAGGATTGATCAATACTGCCCCAACACCGTTACCATTCATATTCACAGCCCCATCAAACATCAGTGTCCATTTGTCATCCGGATCCGGTCCTTCCTCGACAAGAGGCTCTTCGCAATCTTTCATCTTAAGATACATGATGTCTTCATCAGGGAATTCAAACATCATAGGCTGATAATCTTCAATCGGTTGCTCGGCGAGGTAGTCTGACAGAATACTACCTTTGATGGCCTTTTGTGACGTGTACTGAATATCATATTCTGTTAGAATCATCTGCCAACGAGCAACGCGTCCGGTGAGAGCTGGTTTCTCAAAGATGTACTTCACTGGATCCATCTTAGAAATCAATAAGGTAGTATGGTTCAACATATACTGCCTCAGTCGGCGAGCAGCCCAGGCCAAAGCACAGCAAGTTTTCTCGAGCAGTGAATATCTTGTTTCACAGTCGGTAAACTTTTTGCTAAGGTAGTATATGGCATGCTCTTTTCGACCAGACTCGTCATGCTGTCCCAATACACACCCCATCGAGTTCTCAGTCACTGACAGGTACATTATCAGAGGTCTCCCTGGAACTGGAGGTATAAGGATTGGAGGTTTCTGTAAATACTCTTTAATCTTGTCAAAAGCTTTCTGACAATCATCATTCCACTTGATCGCCTGATTCTTTCTGAGCAGTTTGAAAATTGGTTCACATGTGGCAGTTAGGTGAGATATGAACCTTGCAATGTAGTTCAACCTCCCTAAAAACCCACGGACTTGCTTCTCCGTTTTCGGTTCAGGCATCTCTTGAATAGCTTTGACTTTTGCTGGATCAACCTCAATCCCTTTCTCACTGACAATGAAGCCTAAAAGCTTCCCTGATCTCACCCCAAACGTACACTTGTTCGGATTCAACCTCAGCTTGAACTTTCTCAACCGGTCAAACAGCTTCTGCAAATTAACCAGGTGCTCCTCTTCTGTCTGCGACTTCGCAATCATATCATCTACGTACACTTCAATTTCTTTGTGCATCATGTCATGAAAAGAGTCGTCATTGCCCTCTGATAGGTAGCACCAGCATTCTTTAGCCCAAATGGCATCACCTTATAGCAGAACGTGCCCCAAGGTGTAATGAATGTCGTCTTTTCCATGTCCTCTGGCGCCATCTTGATCTGATTATATCCAGAGAAACCATCCATGAAAGAGAATACCGAGGATTGAGCCGTATTATCAACCAATACATCAATGTGAGGTAATGGGAAATCATCTTTCGGACTCGCTCTATTCAAATCCCGGTAATCGACACACATTCTGACTTTACCATCCTTCTTCGGCACAGGAACGATGTTGGCCACCCATGGGGGATAACTTGTAACAGCCAAAAAACCTGCATCCCACTGCTTCTGAACCTCTTCCTTGATCTTAGTTGCCATATCAGGACTCGTTCTACGAAGCTTCTGCTTGACCGAAGGACATCCTTCTCTAAGAGGTAATCGATGCACCACAATGTCTGTATCTAACCCAGGCATATCTTGATATGACCAGGCGAATATCTCCACATATTCTCTCAGCATCTCAATCAGCCTCCTCTTGACAGAGTCCTCTAAAGCAGCCCCAATCTTGATTTCTCTTTTGGCGTCCTCAGTACCCAAATTAACAACCTCCAACTCCTCCTGATGAGGTTGGATGACCCTTTCCTCCTGCTTCAGCAATCTGACCAATTCTGCAGGGAGTTCACAGTCTTCCTCACTCTCCTCTTCAGCTTGGTAGATGGGATTGTCGAAATCATACTGAGCCATAACAGAACTGTTCATAGTGAATGCCATAAGATCGCTTCTGCATGTTTAATGCTTTGTTTTAGAAAAAGAGTTCAATAAAGTCACAAAAAACAAAAACATTGCCATTTTTATTGTTTTTGAAAAAGGATGAAAAAAAAAAAAAATAGAAAGACAGGGATCACAAAGTTTGATTTCAAAAAATGTCCTTCATTAATGATAATCATTAAAACATGATGAGGCCCTACAATGAATCACTACGCCTTGGGCAGATCGTAGGATTTTCATGCAAAATGAAAAAACAACAGAAAATTACTCTGTCAGAAGAGTAACTTGACCACTTCTTCAGCCGTCCAGTTGTTGATAGACCCCCCTGGTGCACACGGGCGAACCCAGTTGTCCAAATCACAATCACTGTCACAGTCTTCACTACCGGTTGCAGAGACGTCGCCATGATTCATCAGCCCAGCGCTGGTAAAGGTACTCGGACCCGCTTGACCATTCTGCTCTGCTTGGAGAGGCTCATAACCAACGCCAAATTTGTCTTCTTTGACAGGCAAATCCACCATCTTGCCCCAGCCTTCAGCTTTGCCAGAATCAACAACCTCCTTAGCCTGCTTGTAAGAAGTAATTGAAGCACCTGGCTTCCTCTGCTCAGCGTACGCCACTTTCTCAAGAGCCACAGTCTCAAACGCCTGGCATAAGGTTTCGTGGATCTCGCCATCCACCTCAACATATTTGAACGAGGATAGATGACTCACCAGAATCTCTTCTTCACCGCACACAGTCACAATCTGACCGTTCCAGACATACTTGAGTTTTTGATGGAGAGTCGACGAGACTGCCCCTGCTGCATGAATCCATGGACGCCCCAATAAACAACTATAGGCGGGCTGGATGTCCATAACATAGAAGATGATATCGAATACCTCAGGACCTATCTTCACAGGCAAGGTAACTTCCCACACACAGAACGTTTGGATCCGTCGAAAGCACGAACGATCAGGTCACTGGGAGTAAGCACAAACCCTTCCACATCAATCTTCTTCAGAATCTGCTTAGGCAACACATTCAGCGACGACCCGGTGTCTACCAATACGTGAGACAACACTGCCCCCTTGCACTCCATGGTGATGTGCAAGGCTTTGTTATGGTTCCGCCCTTCAGGCGGTAAGTCCAGGTTGGTGAATCCTACACCATGCCTGGTGCTCACATTGGCCATCACACCCTCCAGTTGATTGACAGAAATCTCCTGAGGCACGTAAGCCAGATTCAACATCTTCAGCAAGGCATTACGGTGTGCCTCAGAGCACAACAACAGTGAAAGTATAGAAATCTTGGACGGAGTTTGATTCAACTGATCTACAATCTTGTAGTCACTCTTCTTGATTATTTTCATAAACTCCTCCACGTCCTTCTCAAATGACCCCTCGGGCGCTTCCTTCTGGACAGGTTCTTCCTCAACCACAGCTTGCTTACCCTTTGCTTTGGCGAGAGCCTCAGCATTATTGTCCCTCAAAGGCTGCGGTGCGAACAGACGACCGCTTCTGGTAAAACCTCCTGGACCCCCTACATTATCCACAGCCGGACCAACAGTTGCAGGAACTCTATTCGGTAAACCAATTGTCACTGGAGTTTGATTCACTGGTCTCGTCTGACTTTCAGCCCTTCTGTAACTGCGGTGAGCATTATCATACTTCCACGGCACGGCTCTACTATTCTCAACAGCCCTTCTTCCAGACGCAACGATAGTAGTTGGAGCACTGATGGTTACAGGCACGGAAATGGTAACTGGGGTACCATTTGTTGCAGGTGCACTAACGACCCTTTGTCCACGTTCTTCAGACGGTTTAAAGTAAATGGTGATAGTTGACACTGTTCCACGATCTTTTACAGCCCTACTGAATTGCAAACAACCCTCATCCATCATACCCTGGATACCGCCCTTAACTGGTCGCAACCATTCTCAGATTCTGCACAGCCCAAACAATCCTCATCACAGCCCGAGTAGACACCCCCATTCAGCAGACGGCCCTTCACAACTAGCAGAGAAGTCTGAACATCATCAACATTAACAACCAGATCTTCAGCTTCTTTCCCCTCAATATTGTTCACTCTATGCCCACCATGCTGAGGCATAGGGTTGTTTACGACGTTAGGCACTGGAGCGAAGTTGATTGCTTTGGCATCGATCAAATCTTGGACCTTGTGCTGGAGAGCCCGACACTTCTCAGTATGATGCCCTGGTGCCCCAGAGTGAAAGTCACAACGGACGTTGGCGTCGTACCCAGGAGGCAATACTGTAGGCGGAGCCATTGTACGCAACTCAACCATCCCCAACCTGAGTAGTTCGGGCAGCAGTTCGGCGTACGACATGGGTAGCGAATCAAAACGTCGATCAGGCATCCTTTGTCTGGGCTGATACGGACGTTGCTGTTGTTGTTGTTGTTGCGGTTGTTGAACTCTTTGTTGTTGTTGTTGACGAGGTTGAGGTGCCGGAATGGTCACTGCAGCAACCTGACAGCGTTGACTTCTGTTCTGATCTCTGCGGTGTTGAACAGCATTAGTTTCACCCTCTCTTCGACGAGGTGCCCCAGCAAACGGCTTCTTAGAAGAAGAGGAACCAGCATCTTGGATCTTCCCAGTTTTAATCAAGCTCTCAGTCCTCTCTCCACAAATGACAACATCAGAAAAACTACCGAATGGGCAGCTCCCCATCCGGTCCATAAACACACCCTGAAGAGTACCGATAAACATATCTGTCAACTCCCTCTCCAGCATAGGGGGTTGAACTCTAGCAGCCAGTTCACGCCACCTCTGGGCGTACTCCTTGAAGCTCTCATTGGATTTCTGACAAAGACTCTGCAGCTGAGTCCGGCTCGGTGCCATGTCCATGTTGTGTTTGTATTGCCTCAAAAGGCCTCACCCAGATCCCTCCAACAGCGGATAGAATCTCTCTTCAATTCCATGTACCAGTCCAAAGAAGCCCCAGATAGACTATCTTGGAAAAAATACATCCACATCTTTTCATCATCGGTATACGCAGAGATTTTTCGATAATAAGCCTGCACATGGGTGCGAGGGCAAGAAGTACCGTTGTATTTATCGAAGGACGGTGCTTTGAACTTGTAAGGGATTCTCAAACCTTCCACCAACCCCATATTGGTAACATCAAAACCGAGAGAATTCTGACATTCCATAGCTCTAATTTTCTCAGCAAGGGCATCAACTTTACGATCCCTCTCATCAACCCTTCCCAGAACGTCTTCGTCTTCACTGAGCAGAGTGAACATATCCTCTTGTCTGTCAACAATCGGAGCAGGATTACGGGCCGGGGCACGGACTGCTCTGGCATTAGCGGCATCTGGAACAATAGGTTGACCGTTGATTCGAATACCCCCCAACTCATCACCTACAGCATAGTTGTTGATGGGTACAGCAGCAGCAACATTGTTATCATTGACCGGGCCTCCCTCTGGCGGAGCATGGTTGACCGGTGGAATTGCAGCCTCTTGTCTCTGAACCATGGCTCGAAGTTCTTCTTGACCTTGTGCAACCCCTTGCATCATATTCATAAACTGGGCCATGTTAGCCTTCATCTCAGCCAACTCTGCTTGAACTTGATCCATACCTCTCTGTTGATTCAGTCTTGTTGAGTAGCGGTGCGGACGTTGATCAGCTATCCTGCCTGAACAGGAACCAAGAGTGAGAAGTCACGACCAAGAACACCTGTTATGCAAAATGATATGAGTATGGTGCTAATGATGCGTATGATGCACATGATATGTTCATTCCTCAGGCATTCAAAGAGCCTGAGTCATCCTCAAAAGATGGCAACCTGCAGCAAGAACAACACAAAGCACAGAAACAACATACACAAGAGTGATGAGTACAAGGTGAAACCAACAACCTCATCTATATGAGTAACAGGATCATACAACAAAGTCGACAAAGAAAATCCAAACAATCGGAGTACAACAATGAATCCCATCCAACAAGCCTGGAGGTGATTCTCAACATACATATCAAAGATACAAGCTAAGACAAACGGCCTCCCGGAATGAGAGTCTTCAAGTACTGACACTGGTCTATCAACAGGTCACATTCTGAACATTCTGGCAAAAGAGTGATCTTCTCCTTCAGTTGTCGTCTAAGCTCTACCACTTCTCCTCCAAGGTGGTTCTCTGATGCCTGTCTCAAGTCTACTTCCTTCTTCAACTGGATGTCTTTATCTCTGAGTTGCTTCTCCAAGTCTCTGATCTTCTTCTGATAGCTGGCCTCAACTCTCTGCAGCCTCAAGCACTCCCGGTGTTCTGCATCTAACATGCTCTCCACTCCTCGTAGGATCTCTTCTTGCTTCTCAGTCTGCTAGCATCTTCTTCTCGCACTCCTCTGAGTTGATGAGCCAAATTCAACCTATCAGCTTTGGCTTTGTACAGCTCCATCTGGGTATCTTGCTCCTTCTCTCTCAAACGGCGATTCTCCATCAGGGCTTGCTTGTAGTGCTCCGCAGGCACACTCTCAGCAAGGATCAAAGGTGGTTGCTCCTGCAACGGCTCCATCCTATCGTAGGGTAACAACAAAGTTTCTACTCTCTCCTTGACCCAATCAGTGTAATCAGGCATAGCAACGGCAAACTTCTTCCCTAAGACAGATCCATCCTTCACACCAATAGACTTCCAAGCTCTCCCTATCTGCTCCAATCTAGCCGGGTCACTCTGCTTCTCAAAATACACACTTTCTGCTACCTCAGCCTCAAGTGGTCTTCCCTTCATCACAAACCCCAACTGGCGAAGAGAAAGAACCGGGTTGTAATTGATGCAACCCCTAGTCCCCATGAGTGGCACATTACGGAATCCTCCACAGCTCATAATGACGTTACGCACATCCATCCGGTAAGATTGCCATCTGATATCATAGGAGGTAAGAGACATAACCCTCTGAGTCCACTTATGCGTGCTCTGAGCATCCACAAAAGGTCCACTGACTGGCAGGAGAGACAAGAACCATCTGAGCAAAAGCGGGAGACAACACCTGATAGCCCCACCCTTACCATGCCTACTGTGAATAGCATAGTAAGTGTCAGCTAACAGAGTGGGAACTGGATTTCCTCCAATGAAAATACTGACTGCAGCATAGTCAACAAAATTGGGCATACTCGGAAACAGGACGATCCCATAGATCATGACGGCCAACTGAGCATGAAAGGCTTCCCAACTTCCCTTCTCCGCTTCTTCTCTAGCTACCCTCAACAGAAACTTCAAAGGCAAACCTACAACATCCCCACTGGACTTCCAACTATCACTGACTTCCTTGATACCCAAATGGAGAGCTCTGGCAACAACTCTGAAATCAACCTCCTTGGGCACATCCAAGAAAGGAACCTGATACCGGACCGGGACACTCAGCAGAATGGAGTACTCCTCAAGAGTAGGCGCCAACTGATAATCTTGAAAGGTGAAACAATGAAGCTCTGGGTCGTAGAACTGTAGAAGAGTCTGCAACGGCACCGGATCGACTACCATCTTCAACAGTGTCAGAATATCTCCATACTGGTCAACAAACCCTTCTGGTTACCACTGGTCATAAGGTTGCTCAACTCAACCAGAGACGTCAAAGGTTCACGGTGAAAGCTGTAGGAACAAGTCTTCCACTTCAACTCTGGGACTGTTGCCATCTCTATCAGTGAACAAGCTCTGGAATGTACCTGAGAAATGATATGCATGCAGGGATTAGTTTTTTTTTTTCTTTTTCTTTTTCTCCTTTTTTTTTGTATCTTTTTTATTGCGTTTCTTTTGAAAAATAAATATGCTATGATGCAAATGATGCAGACACGACTGGTTGGCTGTGTCTCTCAGAACACAGGATCAAAGCTTCGGCTTGAACTCGGAACCACAAATTCATCTGAAACCCAAAGTCATCTGAGACCCCAAAATTCTGAACCAATAGTCACCAACAGGATCACAAGTCACCAACAAGTCACCAACAAGTCACCAACTGTACCTGTAATAATGATCATTCCCTCCCCACTCACGGGTGTCATCTAGGCCAGGGTAAGGTCGAGAGAAACGCAGCATAAATAACCTTTCGCAGAACATCATCATATACACACCCGAAGTATGTAACGATAATGTCCCACCAGGGTCTGAACTGCTCGTGATATCAATGTTCCGCTAAGTGGCGCAATACCACCCGCTTCCCATGAATCACTCTATTCCTAAGTATCCTAGATTTCACTCATAGCCTGGGTATTGGGCCTTTTACCTCATGTAACTCCCACCCCAACAGAGAGAAACAGACAACCAGCCAGATGAATAATGAATGTGAATGAATGCAAACATAAGTGCAAACATAAATGCAAACAATAAAGGCACATATATACAAATGAATGCAATAAATACAACAGCAAACAGCAACCAAAACCCTAACCTAGAGAGCGCTAGGAGAGACTCGCTTAGGGAAGACGGACCAGCACAGGTCAACTTCTCTATAGTCCCCAGCAGAGTCGCCAGCTGTCGCGTCACGCGAAAAACCGGCGGGAAAACAAGAACAACAGAGCCGCCACCGTGCGTTATTTATCCCAAAAGAGGGAAAGGAAACGCTCAGAGTAAACCTGGAAAAGACATGGTCTCGCGACCAAAGAGGATGGGTTCGGGAGTCGGTTATGCGAAGGGAAGGTATTAGCACCCCTATGCATCCGTAGTACTCTACGGGATCCACGCACAGAAGGAAGGAAAATGGTTGCTAAACACTGCTCAAACACACACACACACTGGCTGAAAGAGACACAAGAAAACAAAACTGAAACTGACTCGGCAGGACATCGTATCCTGGGCCTACTTAGTCTATCTGGCATAGACATCAGAGTCGAAGTAGTTCGGACTGGGGAAACGACACATGCTCGCTAAGATGTCGCATCCTATGCATACGTATCTTCTTAGACGAAGAAGAATCAGAGCATTCGTAGCTCGGCTGACACGCACACAAACAAACACAGGCAAAGGCAAACGTGGAGCCTGAATGCCAATCACTGGGCTTACATCAGCATCCGAACCAAAAACACACACAAAGAGGCAAACGTGGAGCCCGAATGCCAATCACTGGGCTTACATCAGCATCCGAACCAAACACACGCACACTGGGACCCAAATGCCACTCGATGGACTTACATCAGTTTCCAAGCACACAACAACACAAAACAAAGACACAGGGCGCCCGGAGAGATCAGCTCATCTCCTGCCTACGTACCTCATCTGGTATGAGGATCAGGGCGACGTAGTTCCCCTACGGAGGGATACAGGACTAGCCTAACCAGATAACAGAGGGAGACACAACACTAGGGAGACTACGACTCGAGCCTAGATGTTATCATGCAAATCATCCCTAAGTTAAGGTTTCTAGCTAACTTGCACAGGAAGCAAGCCTATCCTAGTCATGACTTGCACAGGAAGCAAGCCACACACACACTTAACTTGCACAGGAAGCAAGCCAAGCAAAACCTAACTTGCACAGGAAGCAAGTCTAAACTAACCCTAACTTGCACAGGAAGCAAGTCAAACAGACATACAAGCACAGATATCACACACTATACACAAGCAAGTGGCTCAAACAAGGGTTAGGTTTTAGTCGAGGGGTCATATCAACCTCAACAAACAAACCTCTGGAACTGGGTGAATGTGCTCTTAACCTTGCCATTGAGGGGCTAAGGTGAAGCAGATGAAAGGTGAGTGAAGATAAGACTTCACAGCTCTTATCCCTGGCCTGGGAGAGCTTAAGACAAGAATGTGTGGGTTCAGAAAGTGGGAACCCTTCTACACATTTGATACTGACTCAACTGTACAATTGTACAAGATCTTGGGTTTGTCTCTGCAATGCATCAACACAGTGGTGTGAGCAAGACAGATGACACACAGAATAGCAGGGGATAGGTTGCATATCCCTTGGGTTCTGCCAATTGCCTCTTCACTTAGGAGGTCTTTGACCCTGTACAAGGACAAATGTAAACAGTCACAAACATTGCCTCTTAAGGAGGACTTCAGACAGTTGCCTGGCCAAGTAACAGGCCAGGTCTTCCAGACTACATGAAGATAGAAAGGTATACCTCAATGCAAATTGCTTATCAAGCAAAGCAAAGCAAAGTTCACAAGGAACTAAAAGCAACTAAAGTACCTGAAATCAGTCAAGCACAGTTAGTATACAAGTCAAAGTTAAATCAGAAGGAAACAAAGGTTAACAGTCAGCACAAGCAGATAAATGTTCAATGCACAGGGCTCAAGGCATGTGAGCCAAGCAACCTACAAAACAAGCATGTTAGTCATGATAAACAATTAAGCTCAATCACTCTGTAATGATCTCTTTGAAGCATTTGTGGCTTAACCTGAAACAGTGAACTCAAACATGAGCAATAGGACCACTAGAACTAGCCTAGGGTCAAAAGAGAATGAGAAAGTCAAAACAGCAAGTGACAAGTGTCCAAAATCATGTTCAAACAATCAAGAAACAAAACCAATTGGGTTCACATTCATATCAATCATCATCATCATTTCATGAGCAAATTAGGTCAAAACATGGCATTTAGAAGCTCATAGAAGTCAACAGCAAGACTTAACTCAAAAGCAATCTTAAACATTTCCAAAAATCACCAAATAAATCATGATCAATCACAACCCACAGCATGGTAAGCATGTCAAATTTCATCTCATTTGGACAAGTGGAAGGCAGTCAATGAAAATCAGAAAGGCAAGGCAATTTTGAACATGCTCAAGGAAGTCAACCAAGCATGCATCAACTTAGAAAAATCATAAATCAGTGATAGCATATGCGAAATGAATGGGACCAAAACCATGGCAAATATGAGGATGTCTAGTTATCTCATGTAAAATTTCATGTCCATCTAATAAAGTATGAGAATTTCACAAATGAAATGGGAACATGTGTCACATGAGGTCAACATTTGACCAAGCAGGGGAGAAAATCTCAAACAATTAGGAAATGCCACAAATAATTCCAAGAAAATTCACATGTAAACTAGACATACAAGAGTAGGTTCATGCAAAAAATCAGATCAATTGGAGGTCAAGAAGCATGGTATCAAAAATCATCAAGTTGGACATCAATGGTGTGACACAAATTGTCACACCCTAATTCAAAAAATCATAACTCACAAACCAGCAATGATAAATTCACAAACTCTACACCAAAATCACCATGAGTGTGTCTAGTTTAAGCACAAAAAGTTTGGGAGCCATTGGATAAAGTATCACCATTTCACAAATGTTTTAGCAAAGTGTACAAAAAATGAGCACATGTCACAAACCCTAATATCAATTAAAATCTACTCATCAAAAAAATCTGGAAAAATCATGATAAAAAACTAGAGATTGTGATGATCATGATGCAAAAAATCCCATGAAATTTGGATTAAAATTGGATGAATTATGATTTTTGTAAGATGATGTATCAAATTGAAACAAAAATGAGAAAAACAACATTTATTCAATGGGACATGCCACGCTGATGGCAGACTTGTAATTGTAAGACCCCAATTTTGGGCCCTAAGATCCCTCATGGCCCATATCATTCATATCATAACCTCAAGGATCATTGCATGCCTTTGCTTTCCTCTTAGTGGATAGTTTGCCTTGTGGGTTTTGTTTCTTGATCACCAAGCATACTTTGCATTTGTATATCTCTGCTTTCATATGTTTATTATTCAAAAAGTACAAAAATATTGTCAGTCTAACCTTTTTGCTTGCAGTTAAAGTAATCATCAGCAATTAGGTCAAACTCAGTCATTGATCAGTCAAAGCAATGGATGATGGCCATTCTTACAGAATTTGGGCATCATGATCATTAATCAAAGGTTCATACATCTTGAGACATCATTTGAAGTCAAGGTCTCAAGGAATTAGGGTTTGGAATGCATCAGAAGTGGTTCAATCAGTCCAAAACCCTAGAAAAGTCAAACTTGGTCAACAGTTGTTTTAATCAAGATTTGATGGATAGAATTGATTTGAAGGAGCTCATTCATGCTTGTATAAGCCTCATCTATCATGTTCAACCTCATCATGGAAGAAAATCAAGCCAATCAGAAAATTTTCCAGAAATAGAAAGTGGACCTGTAATTTCAACTGCCAAAAATGGAAACTTCTTGATCTTAAACTTACATCATGATACAAGCTTCAAATGAATTTTTGCCCAACATGAAAGTTGAAGATCTTGTCTTCCCATTTTCAAAAAGTCCAAGAACATCAAAATCCCATGTGTGGTTGTCAAGATATGATCAAATCATTTTCACCAATTTTTGAACTTCAACAAGCCATAACTCTCAAACCATAAGGCCAAATTTGGTGGGGTTTTTTCCTACACACCACATTTTTCATCCTCTTTCCAAAAATATATATTTCATGACCTAAAACCTTACCATTCAAAATGGCATTTTTTGGCCTATTCCATTAAAAATCAAAGTTTGACCAAACTTTGACTTTTTGATTCTTTGATATTTTCTTCATTTGACCAATTGGGAAATGTTCCATACATCATTTGTAATTTGTTTAAAGCCCAAAATCAAATTGCATTCCCTCATACCACCTCCATTTTTTGCTTTGGTTGTCAAGTTTACAAGTGATACATTTTGGTTCTTTAAGTAAAAACAAGTTAGCATTTCTGTGAGCAGACCAAAAACAGTTGGATTATAGGCCATTTGCAGCTGGTTTAAAGCCCAATTCGACCACAAACATACACCCTCCATGTGCAATGCTCATAATTAGTAAATTTGGCAAATAGCTTCACATAAGCAAAACAAACTTGGCAATTGATGTACAGACCAAAAACAGCAATTGTGAAGACCATGTGCAGCCTGTTTGAGGCCCATTTCGTGGCAAGACTTTGCACCTCCATGTTCATTTTTTCCAAACTTAGCAATTGGCATTTTGCATTTCACTAAGTTAAGCAAGCTTACCATTCCCTAAACCAACCTTAAACAGACCTTTATAAACACTTTTCTGCTCATTTTCACAACCCTAGAGAAAAAGCTAGCTGCTGCCTCCACGAAAATTCTCCTTTCTCTCACATATTGCATTTTTGCTCAAAGAGAATTTCTGCAAAATCCTCCAAACCCTCGAGCTTCCTCTGTGTTCTTCATCATCCATCATCAATATTAAACTCATTTCAAGCATCAAATCCTTGCTGGAACAGCATTCCATGTTCTGTTTTTCTTCATGCACCAACAATGGTAAATGGAGATTTGAAGAACTCTAAGCCGTGCTGAGCCAAGTTCCCTCAAGAATCCATCATCTTAAGGCACTGTGGAGATCTGTTTAAGCCTGCATCATCCAAATAACACTGTTTCATAGACTTCTTCAAATCAGGTGAGTTTTTTCGACCTCTTTGTTTTTTCAAACCATGCTATGTACAACGTAGGTCTTCCTTCACTGATTATTTTGAGCTATGGGTCCTTGAAAATGGTTGGATATTGGTGAAGATATTTCGATTTAAAAGTTGATGTTCATGGTTGTTCTTGTTTGTTGCTCCTTATTTAGTTAGTTTTAATGATAATGGATGCTGGATGTTTGATGTTTGTTGCTTGCTGTTTCAAATGCCGTGTTCAATTATTGTTTCTGGGTGTATTGGATGGTTTCGTTTTGGATGAAGGGATGATGAATACTGTTGTTTAGAAAACCCTAAAAAAAATTCCCAGAACCTTTTGAAATCGTGTTTTGCCTTTGGAAAGGTCACTTTGCATGTTTTCTTTACTGTACCATTGCCATGTTCAATGACGGTGTGACACGCAGGACAATGCAGCGCACCGTTTCATTTATTCTCCACCAGAATTACCACATTGCCCTTTTCATTTTAATATTTCCTATTTATTCCATTTAATTCCTCATTTTATTTCATTTAATTATCACATCTTTGGAAATTCATAACATCTTCAATTTAATTCCAAACTTCATGCCAATTTTTGAATCATACTCATGAAAATGTCTACTATTTTGTTATGATTTTATTAATTTTTTTTCCTGGCTGGATTTTAATTGGTAATTGCTTTTCTAACATGTATGCATAAATGATACATTGTGCCAAATCTTTTGTGAAATTGTCATGTTGCATCCAACGAGCTTGAAATTTTTTGTGGTAAAACTAGACACATTGATCTTCATTTCCATATAAAGTTTGTGGATTTCCCATTTGTGGTTCGATAGATATGAATTTTTGAATTAGGGTGTGACAATTTGTGTCACACCAATGATATGCAAATGTATGATTTTTGTTCACATGCTTCCTCTTATCCAAATCACCTGAAATTTTGCATGAATGATCCCTTGTATGTCTAATTGATGTATGATTTTTTCTTGGAATTAATCTTGCTGTTTTCCATTTGATTGAGAATTTTCTTCCATATGTGGTCATCTGTTGATTTTTTGTGCTATGCCTTGCCAAATCCTTTATGAAATTCTCAAACCTTATTGTATGATCATGAAATTTCATATGTGATAACTAGACATCTCAAGCTTTGCATTGGTGTAAATTTCATTCATTTCTCTTCTGTTTTCAAATTGATATGATTTTTTGAAGTTGGCCCATGCTTGTTGACTTTCACCATGCTTACTTGAATTTGATTTGACTTCATGAATTTCATTGACTGCCTTCCTCTCATCCAAATGCCATGAAATTTCGCATGTATACCATGTTAGATGTTAGGATTGAGTGTGATTTATTTCATAATTTTGGGATTGTTTGAGTGGACTTTTGAATGAAGTCTTTGCTGTTGACTTTTGTATGCTTCTCTTGCCATGCTTTGCATTCATTTGTGTATGAAATGACCATGATGCATGATATAAGTTTGAATCCAATTGTGTTTGCTTTTTACATGATTGATGTTGACTTTGATTGAATAATGCTTGCTGCCTTGGCCTTTTTCTTTCATCTTTGACCCTAGGCTAGTCCTAGTGGTCTTCTGAGCTTACAATTGAGCTATTTGTTTCAGGCTGAGCACCAATGCCCCAAAGACCTTTCAATTTTGATTGAGTTGGTTTGTTTATCATGTGCTAACACTTTGTTTTGTAGGTGACTCATACTTGAGTCTTTGTGCCTTGCACAATTGGTCCTTCTGTGTGACTATTGGTTCATTTTCTTTTGGTTTTGACTGTTGACTTGTTTGCTAATAAGTTTGACTTTTGCAGGTACTTTAGTTGCCTAAGTTCTTTGAACTTGATTGCTTGCTTTGCTTTATAGCATTTGCTTTGAGGTATAAACCCTTCTTCTTCATGTAGTCTGGAGACCCGGTCTGTTATTTGACCGGGCAAACTGTCTGAAGTCCTCCTTAAGAGGCAATGCCTGTGTTTGTTTATATTTGTCCTAAGCAGGAAAAGTCCTTCAAGTAAGGCAATTGGTGGAAGGTAGGGATAAGTAATCTATCCCCCACTATTCAGTGTGTCCTCTCTTTGCTCCCAGTACCTGGTTGAAGCAATGAGATAAATACCCAAGATCTAATCGAGTCAATAATGTGGAGAGAGTTCCTACTTTCTGAACTCCCACACTTTCTTTGATGCTCTCTCTGATATGAGATAGAAGCAATGAGGCATACTCCTCATCTCCTTTTCATCTGCTTCACCTGAGCCCCTCAATGGCCAGGTTAAGAGCGACACTTACCTATTACAGTGGACTTTTAAAGTCAACCCTCTTGTGTGAGCCCCCCATTGTTTGGCTATAGAGTGTGCTGTTTGCTATTCATTGATTGATTGATTGCTTCATGTGCACTTGCTTGCCTGTATGCTATGCATTTATCATCATCATCAATTGCCATTAATGCATGATCATCTCATCTGTTTTGTGATGCTATCATTGTTGTTTGCCCATTGAGGACAATTGTAAGTCCATTGCTTTGGCATTTGCTCCTGTGATATGGAAGGATAGAGTGTAAGACCTCATTGGTCACTCATATCTTCTGTTCATCTGTGTGTATGTGAGGATACAGTTATAAGTCCCTGTAGGTTGGCATCTGTTATCCTGTGATCATAATTTGATCTGTTTGATGTTGTATGTGAGGTTGCAGTTGTAAGTCCCTGTAAGTTGGCATCTGCTTTCCTGTGATCATGGTTTGTTCATCTGTTCGTATGAGAGGTTGCAATTATAAGTCCCTGTAAGTTGGCATCTGCATTCCTGTGATCATATTGTTGCTTTTGTTCTTGTATGTGAGGATCTATTGTAAGCCCCTGTGATGTGGCATTGGATTTCCTGTGAGCATACTGTGGAGTTAACCTAAGTCCAGATAGATTGGCAGTTAACTTCCATATTTCATCTTTGTTTTTCTTTTGGAGGAGATCGGTGTAAGTCCATTGAGTGGCATCTGATATCCTGTTCTGTTTTAGGAGACTGGTGTAAATCCATCTATTGGTATCCGGTATCCGCTTTTATTTCTTTACCTGTGGAGATTAGTGTAAGACCATTGAGTGGCTTCTGATATCCCGTTTTGTTTTAGGAGATTGGTATAAGACCATTGATTGGCATCCGATATCCGTCTTTCTTTGCTTGTTTGTTATTATTAATTGCTATTCTAAAGGACACACTTGAATCATCTGCTATATGATTTCAAGAAGTGAACCTTCTAAGAAGTTTTACTATCCATCCCTCATCCATTCATCATTCATTACGTCTTAGAACCTTTTCACACTATACCTTTTAAATTTTGACATAAGTGTTGTGCAAACATCTTCATGTTTTTCTAACTAAAAACCTGGACTCAAGTCCTTGACCTTTTTCCAAACTTCATTTCATAATACTTATTTGAATTGATCTTAATCATATTTTGACTTCATTTTCATAATCATAATCAGTAACTCCACTCATTCACTTGTTTTGGCTTTGTCCATTAATCTTTTCATACATGAGCTATAGGTTTGATTTATCTTAGTGGTTGATGTTAATCTCACCTTCTGTCTTTAGTGATTGAATTGTAAGTCTTCCTCGCCTATTATAGGGTTAACCCCTCTCTGGCCAGTTGAAGCTGTTCTCACATGGTGGACGTTGTTGTTTGTATAAGGTTGAGTTTTCTCCCGTGGATAACGTAAGACCTGGGGTTTGTGTTTAAAATTGAACCTAACCCACTTTTGGAAATCTTTTAGCCGAACTACGGCGTTCTGATCCTTACCTTTGATGGAAGGTACGTAGGCAACGGGTTCATCCGTTCGAACCCAATACCCAATAACTAATAATAAAATTGTATATTCTTTTCTCACCATCCCAATCATGTTTGCACAATATTTTTGTCATAATAAATAATAATCTTTTACAACAAGTGTGAAAAGGGCTCCCTAGGAGTACTTAGGACGTAGTGGGTGCCTAACACCTTCCCATTGCGTAATTTACCCCTTACCCAGAATCTCTGATCTTTTTATTAGTTTTCTACGTGTAAAACTTCTTAGGCTTTTGTTCGCTTTTTGGCCAGTCCTTTGGATAAATAAAAGTGCGGTGGCGACTCGAAATTTTTCATTGTATCTCTTAGCTTATGATTTAACCAATGGATCATATAGCGACGAATACACCGCTACAGAAAAGTGGCGACTCTGCTGGGGAGACCTCACCAGAATCCCTGGTTGTATTGCCTACTTTTCACCCTTGTTGTGCTATATTGTTATTCTTTATCTGACATATTTTTGTACAATTTGGGATGAATGTATTGATTGTAATGTGTGAATTGCTTGATATACATTTGCTGTGTGCTTTGGTGATCTGTGAGATGAGTTCTGTACCCGAACTCGAGTGCTCTCTAGGATAGGAGAATGGCATAGTCTTGTCGACTGGTGTGGAGTAGTCCTTAGCCAGTTGACTTGCGAGCCCATTCACTTGGTGGAGGTCATGTTGAACTAATAATGTCACACAAGTTATTTGTGGTTAGGCATTATTCTTTCAATCATGTTCCGCAGAAGCCAAGGACCTTAGTTTACCAAACCAATCTTGGCCTATTTTTAGGACCGTAGTGCGGAGGTCGTTCAGATGTCAGTTCTGACACGATTGTTACGCGATACTACACTCATAAGAGTTTCTCTTGAGAATATTCTTGGAATACGAGTATTCGTTCCTCCGAAAATATTCGAAAGATGGAACGATGATTATGGGAACCTCTGATAGAACATGTTTGGCAGGTTTAAACCCTAGTACACTCCCTTTGGGTGGTTCTTAACCGAGACTCCATGCTCGTGACTCTCAACAAACCCGTGATTCGTGGTTGAGTCGTTCAAACATTGTTAATATCAATGGATCCCGGATCAGGTGTAAAACCTAAAATCCATCAAAGCGGCTGGTTGATATTAGGAATGTTTGAACCGGTTCATGTACCGTTAATATCAATGGAACTTGGGTGTCGATAAGGTGAAAACCTAAATCCACCAAAATGGATGATTGATATTAGGGATACATAGAGCTTTCCCACGACCTTTGTTTGGTGTGCTTTGTTTGATCCTTGAGTGTGTTTGTTGCATTCATGCATTCACGCATTCATCCGCATTCATGTCATCAAAAGAGAAAATTTTCAAGGAACTTAAAGGGTTATTTGCAAAATTTTCAGACATGGAAAGACCGAAAAGGCATACAAAGAAGTACAGCTTTAAGCAGCCTGATGTCAAAGAGTTAAGGAATCTGACATCGTATGTATTAGATCCCTTGGGTTTCAAAGCTCGATATAGGAAGCTTCTGCCGTTGCTGACTACTCAAGTGGATGAAGGATTGATGAGCACTCTTGCTCAGTTCTATGATCCGCTCTATCATTGCTTCTTATTTCCGGACTTCCAGCTGTTGCCAACCTTGGAAGAATACTCTCACCTTATTGGGATTCCGATTCTGGATCAAGTGCCGTTCAGTGGCTTAGAGAGTATTCCATCTGCTCGAGAGATTTCCAGCTTGTTGCACATAGATGAAGATCTGATTAGAGCTAATCTGACTACCAAAGGCGGAATTCAAGGTTTTCCTTCCGAGTTCCTCATTGCCCAAGCTACCTTTTATGGGAAGGCCATGAGTGAGGATGCCTTTGAGGCTCTATTCGTATTACTCATCTATGGATTGGTGTTGTTTCCCAACTTTGACAAGTTCGTCGACATGAATGCCATTAGGATCTTTTCAGTTCTTAATCCGGTTCCGACCTTGTTGGGTGATGCATATGTTTCCTTGCACCTAAGGAATATGAAGAATGGAGGAGTTATTGTCTGCTGTTTACCCCTGCTGTACAAGTGGTTTATTTCGCACTTGCCGCAGACAGTTGCTTTCAAGGAGAACAAGGGATGTCTACGGTGGTCTCAGAGACTCATGTCTCTCACCAATGATGATATCACCTGGTATGATCGCGTGTATGATACCGTTCAGATCATCAATTCTTGTGGTGAATTCCCCAATGTGCCTCTTCTTGGTACATGTGGTGGGATTACCTACAACCCTACGCTTGCACGTCGTCAGCTTGGGTTCCCCCTAAAGGATAAACCCCATAACATTCTGTTAGAAGGTGTGTTCTTTCAGGAGGGTAAAGATCCCCAAGGCCTGAAAGCCAGATTTGTCCGCGCTTGGCGCAATATTCGCATAAAAAGTAGGAATGAATTGGGTCCAAAGAACTGCATTGCTTTGGAGCCATATACCTCTTGGGTCAGACAGAGGGCTGCTACCTACCTGATGCCATATGATCATCCAAGACCTACACTGTTGGATGTGGCTGGGCCTTCAACCCTCCCTACCCAACGTGTAGAGGAGTTGAGAGAAGAAGACCTTTCGCGTGCCTGGATCCGCGAGAGAGAGGAATTGCTGCAGCAGCTCAAGGAGAAGGATGATATGATTGAATTTCTCGAGCACCGAGTGATCGACGATCCGAACGACACTTGGACTTCTCTGCTTCCTCAGTCATCCAAATTCTGGAAAAGGAAGTATGATCAACTTGCAAAGGAGAAAGCTGATATGGAGGCTGCCTATGAGAGAGAGATCAAGAAGTTGTACACTTCTCGTCTTCCAGCATCCCGAGCTAATAGGGATCCATAGGATGTCATTTACCTTTTCTCTTTGTAATAGATTAAAAGAATGCTGTATTTCTTTGACCTAATATTTTGAATGAAAATATTTTCCATGAGCAATCAAAATGTTTAAATATTCGAAATATTGCAAATGTACCCTAAGGATTCCTTGAAAATCAAAACATTTGCACAAGCATTTCATGCATCATTCTTGCATAAACAGGTACCCATCTTTTTCTGGTCTTCCGGTTCTAACTCCTGTTCTTCATTTATTTTGAAGACAAGCTGACTCACCGGTATTATACGAGAGTCAACTCCGCCAGAATTATGGAGCAGTTGGAACAAGAGAACCAGAGTTTGAGAGATGAAGTCGCCAGACTTGGCGCATTGATGGAACAACTTCTGGCCGCCCAGAATCAGCCTGCTCCTCAACAGCCAGCAACTCCGGTTCAGCGGACGGTTATATCTGAGATAGCTACTACATCGGTGCCTGTTAGTGCCCAGCAGCCAAATGCCATGCCTCCCGGTTTTCCTTGGGGGATGCCTCCTGGCTTCATGCCTGATCGCCAGCTCCTACATTCGCTCAAATGCCGGCATCTAGCCCGGTCCCTATACCAGTACCTCCTGTCGTGCATACCATGCCGAGGGTAGACGACACCATTTATCACTCTGAAGCGTCTGAGGGCTCAGATGTACATGAGAAAATGGATGCAATGAACGATCAATTCCTCGAGCTGAGAAAGGAATTGAGAACTCTTAGAGGCAAAGATCTCTTCGGCAAGTCAGCAGCCGAACTTTGTCTAGTTCCCGGTGTGAAAATACCAGTCAAATTCAAGGTCCCAGACTTTGAGAAGTATAAAGGGAACACTTGTCCTTTGGCACACTTAGTCATGTATGCCAGAAAAATGTCCACTCAGACAGACAACGATCAACTCTTGATCCACTACTTCCAAGACAGTTTGTCTGGTGCTGCTCTCCGCTGGTACATGAGTTTGGACAGTGCCAACATCCGCTCTTTCAATGATCTTGGCGAAGCTTTCGTCAAACAATATAAATACAACGTTGACATGGCGCCTGACAGAGATCAACTCAGATCTATGTCACAAAAGGACAAAGAGACGTTCAAGGAGTACGCCCAGAGATGGCGTGAGCTGGCAGCTCAGATCACTCCACCATTAGAAGAGAAAGAGATGACCAAGATCTTTCTGAAGACTCTTGGGTCATTTTACTATGAGAGAATGGTGGCCAGCGCTCCCTCTGATTTCACCGAGATGGTGAACATGGGGATGCGTCTTGAAGAAGGTGTCCGCGAAGGACGGTTAACAAAAGATGATAGCTCTTCCTCTAAGCGGTATGGAGCGTTCAAGAGGAAAGAAGGTGAAGCGCATGCTGTGCAGTCTCAGCCCAAGCATAGAAGACCCTCTGTTCAGAGGAAGCCTGCACATCATTCCAGACATCAGCATCAGGTGGCTAGTGTGGCACCTGTATTCAAGGATAATGCTCAGCAGTATCAGCATCAGCAGCAATATCCACAACCGCAATATCAACAGCAACAGCAGCGTCCACAGCAACAGGCTTACCAGCCTCGTGGAAGTACAACCAATCAGGCTAATGCGAATTATGATAGGAAGAAGGTCAGCTTCGACCCGATTCCGATGACATATACAGAGCTTTATCCCTCCTTGTTGGAGAGAAAGTTGGTTTCTCCCAGGGATCCTCCTGCAATTCCTGCCAATCCACAATGGTGGTACAAACCAGACCAGCATTGTGCCTACCATTCCGGTGCTCCGGGCCACAACGTTGAGAACTGTTTCCCGCTGAAGAATAAGGTTCAAGACCTTATGAGAAGTGGAATTCTGAGTTTTGAAGACTCAAACCCTAATGTTACCAGGAACCCATTGCCTTCGCATGGGAAGTCTGTCAATATGATCCAGGAAGACCTTGGGAAATACAAAGTGAAATATGTCAGCCATATCCGGCAGTCATTGGTTGGATTACATAAGATGCTGTGTCAGCACAGTCATTTGAAGCATAACCATGACCAGTGTCGCGTCTGTTCTGTAAATCGCTTGGGTTGCGACCAAGTTCGCAAGGAATTGCAGATGATGTTGAATGAAGGTACCATTGAGATTCTCCAGAATCGCAATGTTGATGTTGTTGAGCCCGAGGTGAGTGTTATCTCCCCGGTGTTCAAGCTTCCAGAGCCCGTTGTTATTCGCTACAATAGCAACAAGCCTAAGGCTTCACCTTCTTTGATTATCAAACCGGCAGGCCCTGTGCCTTATTCATCTGATCGAGCTGTACCATTCCGGTACAATCCTGTTGCTGTCCAGGATGGGGTTGAAGTACCTTTGCCTTCCACTTCCGTGACCACTATCGCTGATGTTAGTGGATTGACCCGCAGTGGTCGTGTCTTTTCTGCGCCTGCTAAGGCTGTTGCTTCTGAATCTGTTGAGCGTCCTGTGGGACTGCTGTGAATGTTCAGAATCCGGCACTTGATGTTGCCAAACCCTCCTCGTCTGTACAAAAGACTCCTGTTTCTTCAGATGGCCCGAGTGGCATTGTTGATGAAGAATCTGATGAGATGCTGAGGCTCATCAGAAAGAGTGAGTACAATATTGTAGACCAACTTCTACACACGCCTTCCAAGATTTCCATTCTTTCTTTGTTGCTGAATTCAGAGCCTCATATGGAGTCTCTGCAGAAAGTCTTGGACCTGGCATATGTCGATCATGACGTCACCCTGGAACAGTTTGATAGCATCGTTGCAAACATTACCGCTTGCAACACTCTAAGCTTTTGTGACGCTGATCTCCCGGAGGAGGGAAGAGACCACAACATGGCTTTACATATCTCTATGATTTGCAAATCGGATGCAATGTCCAATGTACTGGTGGACACTGGATCATCTCTGAATGTATTGCCGAAATCCACACTCTCACGATTGTCATATCAAGGTCCTCCTATGAGGCAGAGTGGGGTTGTTGTAAAAGCTTTTGATGGGTCGCGCAAGACCGTGATTGGGGAAGTTGATCTCCCGATCAAGATTGGACCAAGTGATTTCCAGATCACTTTTCAAGTAATGGATATTCACCCATCATACAGCTGTCTCTTGGGCAGACCATGGATTCACGAGGCTGGCGCCGTGACATCCACCCTACACCAAAAGTTGAAGTTTGTGAAAAACAAGAAATTGGTTGTAGTAGGGGGAGAAAAGGCTCTCCTGGTCAGTAATTTATCTTCTTTCTCGTACATTGATGCAGAGGATGAAGTTGGAACTCAGTTCCAAGCTTTATCTATTGATAAACCAATCGAGAAGAAGTCTCCTTCATTCACTTCCTACCGTGATGCTAAACTGGCCATTGAATGTGGTGCAGTCGCTGGTTTAGGGAGAGTGCTTGAACTCGAAGATAACCGTTCCCGGGCTGGCATTGGCTTTGGTTCTGGGGCATGCAATGAGCAAGGTCTGTTCACCAGTGGAGGATTCATCCATGCTGATCAGCCTGCAGAAGAGGAAGCTGTTGCTATCATTGAAGAAGAAGATGCAGAAGATTTGAACAATTTTGTTATTCCTGGTGGTGTCTGCCACAATTGGGTCGCTGTGGATGTTCCTACAGTTGTCCATAGATCAGAGTAATTGTTCACTTTTGTTTAAAACCCTTCTCCCATGCCAAAAGGAGAAGTGATGACATTGTTGGCAAAGCATATATACAATGATATTTTCATTCAATTTTTACATTGTCAAAACATTTGTTTTTCCTTTGTTTTCACTTTTTGCTTTTCTTTATGAAATCAGTGATCACAAAAAACATAAAAACAAAATAAAAGCTGTAAAAGCAACATCCTTTCATCTGCATAATGATTTGTTTGTTTAAATTCTGGAGTTTTTTCTTAACCAAAATCATTATGCAGGTTGATCCGAAAACCCATTGAACATAATGATCCAACGCCATCTCCCAACTTTGAATTCCCTGTATTTGAGGCAGAAGAAGATGACGTTGAAGAGATTCCTGATGAGATCACCCGTCTCCTTGAGCACGAAGAGAAGATCATTCAGCCGCATCTCGAAGACTTGGAAACAGTCAACTTGGGATCTGAAGATTGTGAGCGCCTGGTGAAGATTGGGGCACTTCTTGAAGGGTCTGTTAAGGAAGATTTGATCAGCTTGCTACGAGAATATTCAGATATCTTTGCTTGGTCCTATGAAGACATGCCGGGTTTAGATACAGATATTGTGCAACATTTCTTGCCTTTGAAGCCTGAGTGCGTGCCTGTGAAGCAGAAGCTCAGAAGAACTCATCCAGATATGGCAGTGAAGATCAAGGAAGAAGTTCAGAAGCAAATTGATGCGGGGTTTCTGGTGACTTCTACATATCCTCTATGGGTGGCCAATATTGTGCCTGTTCCTAAGAAGGACGGAAAAGTCCGTATGTGCGTTGATTACAGAGATTTGAATAAAGCTAGCCCAAAAGATGATTTTCCTCTACCACACATTGACATGTTGGTAGACAATACAGCTAAATTCAAAGTCTTTTCCTTTATGGACGGATTTTCCGGATATAATCAAATCAAGATGGCACCAGAGGATATGGAGAAAACAACATTCATCACACCTTGGGGAACATTCTGTTATCGAGTGATGCCCTTCGGTTTGAAGAACGCCGGAGCCACGTATCAACGAGCTATGACTACCTTGTTTCATGATATGATGCACAAGGAGATAGAAGTCTATGTTGATGATATGATTGCTAAGTCCCGAACGGAAGTTGAGCATGTTGAGCATTTGTTGAAGCTTTTCCAGCGTTTGAGGAAGTTCAAACTTCGTCTAAATCCGAACAAATGTACTTTTGGAGTCCGTTCCGGCAAATTGTTGGGTTTTGTGGTAAGTGAAAGAGGTATTGAGGTTGATCCTGCAAAGGTCAAGGCAATACAAGAGATGCCCGCACCCAAAACTGAGAAGCAAGTTCGAGGTTTTCTTGGCCGCTTGAACTACATTTCCAGATTTATATCCCACATGACTGCCACATGTGCGCCGATATTCAAGCTCCTCCGGAAAGATCAGTCTCATGATTGGACCGAGGATTGCCAGAAAGCTTTCGACAGTATCAAAGAGTATCTGTCTGAACCTCCGATTTTGTCTCCGCCAGTGGAAGGAAGACCTCTGATTATGTACTTAACAGTTCTTGAAGACTCGATGGGTTGTGTACTCGGTCAACAAGATGAATTAGGGAAGAAGGAGTTTGCTATCTACTACCTCAGTAAGAAGTTTACTGATTGTGAGTCTCGGTACTCTATGCTTGAGAAGACGTGCTGTGCTTTAGCTTGGGCAGCTAAGCGTTTGCGCCAGTACATGATAAATCATACAACTTGGTTGATATCCAGAATGGATCCAATTAAGTATATCTTCGAGAAGCCTGCTTTAACTGGGAGGATTGCCCGTTGGCAGATGTTGTTATCTGAGTATGATATCGAGTATCGAGCTCAGAAAGCTATTAAAGGTAGTATCTTGGCTGACCACCTAGCGCACCAGCCAATTGAAGATCATCAGTCTGTTCAGTATGACTTCCCTGACGAGGAAATTCTGTATTTGAAGATGAAAGATTGTGATGAGCCTACACTTGATGAAGGTCCAGAACCTGGTTCCAGATGGACGATGGTGTTTGATGGCGCTGTTAATCAATATGGAAATGGAATTGGGGCAGTAATTGTTAACCCCCAGGGAACGCACATTCCATTTACAGCAAGGCTAACTTTCAAATGCACGAATAATATGGCGGAGTATGAAGCCTGTATTATGGGACTTGAAGAATGCATTGACTTAAGGATCAAATATCTTGACGTCTATGGTGATTCAGCTTTGGTTGTCAATCAGATCAAAGGTGAATGGGAGACAAATCAACCAGGTCTCATTCCGTACAGAGATTATGCAAGGAGAATTTCAACTTTCTTCACGGAAGTTGAATTTTATCATATTCCTCGAGAGGATAATCGGATGGCAGATGCCCTTGCTACACTTGCTTCCATGATTGTTGTCAGATGGTGGAATGATGTTCCCAATATTACTGTGATGCGCTTGGATAGACCCGCTCACATATTTGCAATCGAAGAAGTGAAAGATGACAAGCCTTGGTATTTTGATATCAAGAATTTCCTCCAGAACCAGGTCTACCCGCCTGGGGCATCTGTGAAAGATAGGAAAACTTTGAGAAGGTTGTCAGGCAGTTTTTACCTCAGTGGAGAAGTGCTGTACAAGAGAAATTTTGATATGGTTTTGCTCAGATGCGTGGATAGACACGAAGCAAACCTATTGATGACTGAGGTCCATGAGGGTTCATTTGGTACTCATTCCAATGGACATGCCATGGCTAAGAAGATGTTGAGAGCAGGCTACTATTGGCTGACAATGGAGTCTGACTGTTGCAAGTATGTGAAGAAATGTCACAAGTGTCAAATTTATGCGGATAAGATTCATATTCCTCCGACACTTCTGAATGTGATTTCATCACCATGGCCTTTCTCTATGTGGGGAATCGACATGATCGGTATGATTGAGCCGAAAGCGTCCAATGGACATCGGTTTATTCTCGTAGCCATTGATTACTTCACCAAATGGGTTGAAGCCGCTTCGTACGCGAATGTAACCAGACAGGTGGTTGTGAAGTTTATCAAGAACCAGCTGATTTGCCGTTATGGTGTGCCGGAGAGGATCATTACTGATAATGGATCCAATCTGAACAACAAGATGATGGATGAGTTGTGCGCTGAATTTAAGATTGCACACCATAATTCCTCTCCTTACAGACCTAAGATGAACGGGGCTGTTGAAGCTGCTAACAAGAATATTAAGAGAATTATCCAGAAGATGACTGTCACCTACAAAGATTGGCATGAGATGCTGCCATTTGCTTTGCATGGATACCGTACGTCTGTACGCACTTCAACAGGGGCAACCCCTTTCTCTCTTGTTTATGGCATGGAAGCCGTTCTCCCAGTAGAGGTGGAGATCCCATCAATGCGAGTCTTGATGGAAGCCAAGTTGACTGATGCTGAATGGATTCAGAGTCGTTATGACCAGTTGAATTTGATTGAAGAGAAGAGATTAACTGCCATGTGCCATGGTCAGTTATATCAGCAAAGAATGAAGAAAGCATTCGACAAGAAGGTCAAGCCTCGTGTGTTCCGAGAAGGTGACCTTGTGCTCAAGAAAGTTTTGTCTTTCGTGCCCGATTCCAGGGGCAAGTGGACTCCAAACTACGAGGGTCCATATGTTGTTAAGAGAGCCTTTTCAGGCGGTGCTTTGATACTTACAACAATGGATGGGGAGGATTTCACTCGTCCTGTGAATTCAGATGCAGTTAAGAGATACTTTGCCTAAATAAAAAGATATGCAAACTGTAAAAAAAACAGAATAGCTCGCTAAGTTGAAAACCCGAAAGGGCGGCTTAGGCAAAAATGAGCGTCTCGGTGGAGAACCCGCAAGGGTAATCCAGGCAAAAATTAGAGACTTGGAAAAAAGTAATATATTTGCATCCCGCTAGATTGAGTACCTCACTCTGGGGCAATCTAGGCAAAAATTAGGGATTTGGCAAGTAACTGCATCCTGACAAGACTTTCTGGTTCATCAGTCGTCATTTCGTCAGCAGATTCTCGATTCGTCGTCAACTGAAGCTTCGGATACATCGAGATTCAAATTGGTAGAGAAAGGATCATTATGTTCAATGTAGCCCTCTTCCAATATATATCACTGATTTCAAATTTGTACAGATCTATGGAGTCTTGCCATTTGCAGACTACCATTTCATCAAATCAATTTGAGCTTTTATCCAATTATTTGCACTCTTATTTGTTTCAATTCAACAAATGTTTTGCATGTTTTAAATTGATAAAATGTCATTGTTTTAAACAAATCAAATTTTTCAAAAGTTTTGTTTTAAACAAAGTGAACCTTCACAAGACTGAAAGGATACTCAAGAATATTTCAGTGCTCTCCCGAGGGTGGCATGATTCCCAACAGGTAAGACATTGGTTCATATTCCTGGTTTGGTGGTATCTTCTTTCTCCAGATCTTTGTTGAGGCTGTTCCTCAAACAGAGTTGTTGTTGGGGTTGTTCCCCAGTACAGTCACAAACAGAATGATTTGTTGAAGACTTTGTTTTCTCCAGCAGCAGTATATCCCAGCATGGATGTTTCTTGAGAAGTTTCGGCGGTTGATGGTTTGTCCCCTTGGTGCCCCGTCACTTTCTCCAGTGGGTCGCATTCCCCAGACTTTATTTGTCTCCTCAGCACAGTCATGAATGTAGCTGATTGATTGGTACTCCCCTCGGAGTCACGAGTAGAGCTGTTATTAACATCCCCACCAGGGTTGCAAGAAGAGTTGTTACCTCTTTTCCCCATGCAGTGTGCCAGTAGGAATTGTCTGTTTCCTCAACACGATTGTTGTCTTTTTGAAGACTCGGTAAGTCAGTGGTTTGATACCCAGTACTTTACCTTTTCCCCGGCAAAGTCGTCTGTGGAATTGTTGCTATCTCTCCATCAGAGTTATTCTCTTCAGCAGAGCAGGATTTATTTTCCTGAGCAGTTTTGATTTGGGTTGACATCCCGGTATTACAATCATCTTTTCCTCAGCTTAGTCTGCAAGGTTTGTTATGGCAGTTTCGCCTGTTGATTGCTCCTTCAATCCCCAAGTATGGTCGGATGATGGCTCTAGCCTCCAGTGAACGGATTTACCTCCTGACTGTTTGTGATCCTCAGTAGAGTGGCTTATATTGCAGAATCTACTTGTTGTGATCAATTTGCTGTGTATCCTCCCCAAGTGGAGTGGTTCATCGCAGAATATATTTGTTTGATCTGTCCTCCCTCAGTGGTTTGTTCCCAAGAGAGTAGCCGACAGTTTCCCCTAGTAGAGTTGCTTATGCAGTTAGATTCTATCTGGATGTTTCATTCTCCCTCAGTGGGTTGTTCCCCAGTGGAGTTATGTGGATTTGCTTTTACAGCAGTTCGTGCTTATGCAATGCACCTTTTGTTTCTCAGTTGACACTGGGATCCCCTGCATACTTTGAGATTTCTCTTGTTCCCCTACAGATTCGTCTTGGTGGCTGTTATGCCCGTTGTGACTTTCTGTACCCTGATTGGTTTGTTTCCTGAAATTTTCTGATACTCTGCTTCTTCAGCAGTACCTGCAGATCTTTGCTTTACAGCATGAAGATCTCCGCAGATTGGCTCTCCAGCTGGTTTTTTCCCCTGGAAGTATAATACCGGATGTTTGTTCCTGAACCTGTTTGTGTTAGAATTGTCTGTTTTGTCAGCATTCATCAAACATAAATCACGCATATTCATGCATATTCATAAACATTCAGATATTCATGTTGCATTTCTTGCCATATATCTTTTGTTTGTCGTGTCTCCTGCTATGGTGATATAGATCTCTTTACAGGTCTCCCCAAGCAGATTTTGGGTGTTATAAATCTCTCCATATAGAGTCAGCCCCGTAAGCAGAAAATGTTGTCTTTTCTTCTGCAGTTCCCCACTGAGATATATCCTCGTGGATGACGGTTTCTTCCGTATCCTCCCAACACATATATTGGGATGGATTTTCCTATTTGAGTTATATCCTCATTAGGACGTGTCTTTATTCAGTCTGTCTTTTCGGATCATTCCCGAATCGGCTATTTGTCAGATATCTTGTGCTTCCCAGTGGGTTGTTCCCCAGCGGAATGTTTTTGGGCCTCTACCCAGTAACCGGTAGTTGTAAGTCCTACTTTTCCTGGCTTTCTTAACAGAATTTGTGGTTATACACCTTTTATTCTCCAGCCAGAGTTTTGGTCTTCTACCTCATACCCGGTAGTTGTAAATCCTATTTTCCTGCTCTTCAGCAGTTGGTGGTTTGTTATAAACCCTATTTTGGTTTCCCGTGCGGATTTGTGATTTGTTCTATCCCCACGCGGAGTTTTTGGTCTTCTACCCCGTATTCGGTAGATGTAAACCCTAATTTTGTGGTTATCTTCATCTAGTCTTTGATGATGATTTTCCTTTTGCTTGTATAAGTTGCTCAGATCAGCACTTATATCCCTAACAAGTCTTTTGTGGATAACTGCCGTATGCTAGCAATTTTATCCCCAGCTAGTCTTCTGTCGATAATTGCCGGATGCTTGCAATTTATCCTCAGCAGTTCGCCTTTCATTTACCCTTTTGTTGGTAATGTCTGTTGCTCCTTTTGATTGGTTATCATTATATACCTATTTTGGTATCCCGATGCCTTTCTGTTCGGTCGATTTATCCTTTGTTAACCCAGTAACCGGTTGCGGATAATCTTCCATGCGAGTATATTATTCACGGTCTGCCGGTAATGAATAATATGTCTCATGCACTCTTCGGTCGAAGCCTTTTGTGTTTCCCCGGTCGAGTAAGATTCGTTATTTCCCTTTGTGGAGTCGAATATTTCTTGTTGTGGAATAATTGTCGGGTGCTTGCAATTTATCCCTTTGAGTTGTCTTTCGTTTACCCGTATGCTTGGTATCGATTGTCTCTCTTTTTGGTTAGTCACCTATTATATACCCAGTAACCGGTATCTCTGGTGTCTTTTCCTTTCGAGTATATTATTCACGGTCTGCCGGTAATGAATAATATATCTCATGCGCTCTTTAGTTGGAATCCTTTGTTGATTTTCCCCAACTGGGCAAGATTCGTATTCTTTGTAGAATCGAATAGCCATCCTTTAACCAGTTTGTGTTTTGGATGATGAGTGTTTTGGAAGTGAAATCCAATTCACGTTTTCGGTGGATCACCTATTATATACCCAGTAACCGGTATCTCTGGTGTTTCTTACCATGCGAGTTTATTATCTACGTTCTGACGGTAATAGATGATATATCTCATGCGAGTATCTTATCCACGGTCTGCCGGTAATGGATATCATATCTCATGCACTCTTTGGGTTTGTGTCCCCAGTTGAGTAAGATTCGTTTTCCCGTTGTGGATTCGAATGCCCATCCTGTAAGTTGTTTTGCTTTTTTCAAGCTCTCCTTTCGGATGATGAGTGTTTTGGAAGTGAAAACCAATTCACGTCTTCGGATTTTATCCTATAAACAACCCAGTAACCGGTTCAGGATAATTTTCCTTTCGAGTATATTATTCACGGTCTGCCGGTAATGAATAATATGTCTCATCTGAGTATTCTATCCACGTTCTGACGGTAATGGATATTATATCTCGTTCACTCTTGAGTCGATCTTTTGATTGTTTTCCCCTCAGAGTAAGATTCATTTTCCTTGTGGAATTGAATGTCCATCCTATAAACAAGTTTGCTTTTCTAGCTCTCTTCAGGATGATGAGTGTTTTGGAAGTGAAATCCAATTCACGCTTTGGTCGGTCACCTATTATATACCCAGTAACCGGTATCCTTGGTGTTCCCTCCTTTCTGCTCCCTATTATGACCTCGGTCCCCCTGTGGAGTCAGATTTTCCTGAATTTGTTACCCGTATGCTTGGTAACATCTCATTTCTTTGTTACTTCCCCAGTGGAACTTTGTATTGCTTCTCCCCAGGAGTCAGCTTGTGTCTTTCCAACGGATTTATTTTCCTTTGGAATTCTTTTCCCCAGTGTGAGTCCTTCACTCCCCAGTGAGTTCTCCAGTCTGTTTTTCTGTTTTCTAATCAGAGTCGTGTTTTAATCACGTTGTGTCAGTTTTGTTTTTTTCCCCAGTTTAGAGTCGTGTATTGTCCACGCATTTCTTTTATTATCCCCATAGAGTCTTGTTAGAGTCTCCGTTCCTGGTGAGTGTATTGCTCAGATGGATCGTATTTTCTTCTGTGTGAATCATATTCCCCACAGAATTTGTGTCTTTTGCATGCATACATCTGCATCATGAGGTCTCTTAGGGACCAAAATTTGTCTCATTACTGTTATTTAAGCCCATTCTACCGCGTCGAGATGAAGATTTCTAAACTTCACTTCTCCGGCTAGAATGACCTTAAATAGGGGCATCTGTAAGACCCCAATTTTGGGCCCTAAGATCCCTCATGGCCCATATCATTCATATCATAACCTCAAGGATCATTGCATGCCTTTGCTTTCCTCTTAGTGGATAGTTTGCCTTGTGGGTTTTGTTTCTTGATCACCAAGCATACTTTGCATTTGTATATCTCTGCTTTCATATGTTTATTATTCAAAAAGTACAAAAATATTGTCAGTCTAACCTTTTTGCTTGCAGTTAAAGTAATCATCAGCAATTAGGTCAAACTCAGTCATTGATCAGTCAAAGCAATGGATGATGGCCATTCTTACAGAATTTGGGCATCATGATCATTAATCAAAGGTTCATACATCTTGAGACATCATTTGAAGTCAAGGTCTCAAGGAATTAGGGTTTGGAATGCATCAGAAGTGGTTCAATCAGTCCAAAACCCTAGAAAAGTCAAACTTGGTCAACAGTTGTTTTAATCAAGATTTGATGGATAGAATTGATTTGAAGGAGCTCATTCATGCTTGTATAAGCCTCATCTATCATGTTCAACCTCATCATGGAAGAAAATCAAGCCAATCAGAAAATTTTCCAGAAATAGAAAGTGGACCTGTAATTTCAACTGCCAAAAATGGAAACTTCTTGATCTTAAACTTACATCATGATACAAGCTTCAAATGAATTTTTGCCCAACATGAAAGTTGAAGATCTTGTCTTCCCATTTTCAAAAAGTCCAAGAACATCAAAATCCCATGTGTGGTTGTCAAGATATGATCAAATCATTTTCACCAATTTTTGAACTTCAACAAGCCATAACTCTCAAACCATAAGGCCAAATTTGGTGGGGTTTTTTCCTACACACCACATTTTTCATCCTCTTTCCAAAAATATATATTTCATGACCTAAAACCTTACCATTCAAAATGGCATTTTTTGGCCTATTCCATTAAAAATCAAAGTTTGACCAAACTTTGACTTTTTGATTCTTTGATATTTTCTTCATTTGACCAATTGGGAAATGTTCCATACATCATTTGTAATTTGTTTAAAGCCCAAAATCAAATTGCATTCCCTCATACCACCTCCATTTTTTGCTTTGGTTGTCAAGTTTACAAGTGATACATTTTGGTTCTTTAAGTAAAAACAAGTTAGCATTTCTGTGAGCAGACCAAAAACAGTTGGATTATAGGCCATTTGCAGCTGGTTTAAAGCCCAATTCGACCACAAACATACACCCTCCATGTGCAATGCTCATAATTAGTAAATTTGGCAAATAGCTTCACATAAGCAAAACAAACTTGGCAATTGATGTACAGACCAAAAACAGCAATTGTGAAGACCATGTGCAGCCTGTTTGAGGCCCATTTCGTGGCAAGACTTTGCACCTCCATGTTCATTTTTTCCAAACTTAGCAATTGGCATTTTGCATTTCACTAAGTTAAGCAAGCTTACCATTCCCTAAACCAACCTTAAACAGACCTTTATAAACACTTTTCTGCTCATTTTCACAACCCTAGAGAAAAAGCTAGCTGCTGCCTCCACGAAAATTCTCCTTTCTCTCACATATTGCATTTTTGCTCAAAGAGAATTTCTGCAAAATCCTCCAAACCCTCGAGCTTCCTCTTGTTTTCTTCATCATCCATCATCAATATTAAACTCATTTCAAGCATCAAATCCTTGCTGGAACAGCATTCCATGTTCTGTTTTTCTTCATGCACCAACAATGGTAAATGGAGATTTGAAGAACTCTAAGCCGTGCTGAGCCAAGTTCCCTCAAGAATCCATCATCTTAAGGCACTGTGGAGATCTGTTTAAGCCTGCATCATCCAAATAACACTGTTTCATAGACTTCTTCAAATCAGGTGAGTTTTTTCGACCTCTTTGTTTTTTCAAACCATGCTATGTACAACGTAGGTCTTCCTTCACTGATTATTTTGAGCTATGGGTCCTTGAAAATGGTTGGATATTGGTGAAGATATTTCGATTTAAAAGTTGATGTTCATGGTTGTTCTTGTTTGTTGCTCCTTATTTAGTTAGTTTTAATGATAATGGATGCTGGATGTTTGATGTTTGTTGCTTGCTGTTTCAAATGCCGTGTTCAATTATTGTTTCTGGTGTATTGGATTTTCGTTTTGGATGAAGGGATGATGAATACTGTTGTTTAGAAAACCCTAAAAAAAATTCCCAGAACCTTTTGAAATCGTGTTTTGCCTTTGGAAAGGTCACTTTGCATGTTTTCTTTACTGTACCATTGCCATGTTCAATGACGGTGTGACACGCAGGACAATGCAGCGCACCGTTTCATTTATTCTCCACCAGAATTACCACATTGCCCTTTTCATTTTAATATTTCCTATTTATTCCATTTAATTCCTCATTTTATTTCATTTAATTATCACATCTTTGGAAATTCATAACATCTTCAATTTAATTCCAAACTTCATGCCAATTTTTGAATCATACTCATGAAAATGTCTACTATTTTGTTATGATTTTATTAATTTTTTTTCCTGGCTGGATTTTAATTGGTAATTGCTTTTCTAACATGTATGCATAAATGATACATTGTGCCAAATCTTTTGTGAAATTGTCATGTTGCATCCAACGAGCTTGAAATTTTTTGTGGTAAAACTAGACACATTGATCTTCATTTCCATATAAAGTTTGTGGATTTCCCATTTGTGGTTCGATAGATATGAATTTTTGAATTAGGGTGTGACAATTTGTGTCACACCAATGATATGCAAATGTATGATTTTTGTACACATGCTTCCTCTTATCCAAATCACCTGAAATTTTGCATGAATGATCCCTTGTATGTCTAATTGATGTATGATTTTTCTTGGAATTAATCTTGCTGTTTTCCATTTGATTGAGAATTTTCTTCCATATGTGGTCATCTGTTGATTTTTTGTGCTATGCCTTGCCAAATCCTTTATGAAATTCTCAAACCTTATTGTATGATCATGAAATTTCATATGTGATAACTAGACATCTCAAGCTTTGCATTGGTGTAAATTTCATTCATTTCTCTTCTGTTTTCAAATTGATATGATTTTTTGAAGTTGGCCCATGCTTGTTGACTTTCACCATGCTTACTTGAATTTGATTTGACTTCATGAATTTCATTGACTGCCTTCCTCTCATCCAAATGCCATGAAATTTCGCATGTATACCATGTTAGATGTTAGGATTGAGTGTGATTTATTTCATAATTTTTGGGATTGTTTGAGTGGACTTTTGAATGAAGTCTTTGCTGTTGACTTTTGTATGCTTCTCTTGCCATGCTTTGCATTCATTTGTGTATGAAATGACCATGATGCATGATATAAGTTTGAATCCAATTGTGTTTGCTTTTTACATGATTGATGTTGACTTTGATTGAATAATGCTTGCTGCCTTGGCCTTTTTCTTTCATCTTTGACCCTAGGCTAGTCCTAGTGGTCTTCTGAGCTTACAATTGAGCTATTTGTTTCAGGCTGAGCACCAATGCCCCAAAGACCTTTCAATTTTGATTGAGTTGGTTTGTTTATCATGTGCTAACACTTTGTTTTGTAGGTGACTCATACTTGAGTCTTTGTGCCTTGCACAATTGGTCCTTCTGTGTGACTATTGGTTCATTTTCTTTTGGTTTTGACTGTTGACTTGTTTGCTAATAAGTTTGACTTTTGCAGGTACTTTAGTTGCCTAAGTTCTTTGAACTTGATTGCTTGCTTTGCTTTATAGCATTTGCTTTGAGGTATAAACCCTTCTTCTTCATGTAGTCTGGAGACCCGGTCTGTTATTTGACCGGGCAAACTGTCTGAAGTCCTCCTTAAGAGGCAATGCCTGTGTTTGTTTATATTTGTCCTAAGCAGGAAAAGTCCTTCAAGTAAGGCAATTGGTGGAAGGTAGGGATAAGTAATCTATCCCCCACTATTCAGTGTGTCCTCTCTTTGCTCCCAGTACCTGGTTGAAGCAATGAGATAAATACCCAAGATCTAATCGAGTCAATAATGTGGAGAGAGTTCCTACTTTCTGAACTCCCACACTTTCTTTGATGCTCTCTCTGATATGAGATAGAAGCAATGAGGCATACTCCTCATCTCCTTTTCATCTGCTTCACCTGAGCCCCTCAATGGCCAGGTTAAGAGCGACACTTACCTATTACAGTGGACTTTTAAAGTCAACCCTCTTGTGTGAGCCCCCCATTGTTTGGCTATAGAGTGTGCTGTTTGCTATTCATTGATTGATTGATTGCTTCATGTGCACTTGCTTGCCTGTATGCTATGCATTTATCATCATCATCAATTGCCATTAATGCATGATCATCTCATCTGTTTTGTGATGCTATCATTGTTGTTTGCCCATTGAGGACAATTGTAAGTCCATTGCTTTGGCATTTGCTCCTGTGATATGGAAGGATAGAGTGTAAGACCTCATTGGTCACTCATATCTTCTGTTCATCTGTGTGTATGTGAGGATACAGTTATAAGTCCCTGTAGGTTGGCATCTGTTATCCTGTGATCATAATTTGATCTGTTTGATGTTGTATGTGAGGTTGCAGTTGTAAGTCCCTGTAAGTTGGCATCTGCTTTCCTGTGATCATGGTTTGTTCATCTGTTCGTATGAGAGGTTGCAATTATAAGTCCCTGTAAGTTGGCATCTGCATTCCTGTGATCATATTGTTGCTTTTGTTCTTGTATGTGAGGATCTATTGTAAGCCCCTGTGATGTGGCATTGGATTTCCTGTGAGCATACTGTGGAGTTAACCTAAGTCCAGATAGATTGGCAGTTAACTTCCATATTTCATCTTTGTTTTTCTTTTGGAGGAGATCGGTGTAAGTCCATTGAGTGGCATCTGATATCCTGTTCTGTTTTAGGAGACTGGTGTAAATCCATCTATTGGTATCCGGTATCCGCTTTTATTTCTTTACCTGTGGAGATTAGTGTAAGACCATTGAGTGGCTTCTGATATCCCGTTTTGTTTTAGGAGATTGGTATAAGACCATTGATTGGCATCCGATATCCGTCTTTCTTTGCTTGTTTGTTATTATTAATTGCTATTCCAAAGGACACACTTGAATCATCTGCTATATGATTTCAAGAAGTGAACCTTCTAAGAAGTTTTACTATCCATCCCTCATCCATTCATCATTCATTACGTCTTAGAACCTTTTCACACTATACCTTTTAAATTTTGACATAAGTGTTGTGCAAACATCTTCATGTTTTTCTAACTAAAAACCTGGACTCAAGTCCTTGACCTTTTTCCAAACTTCATTTCATAATACTTATTTGAATTGATCTTAATCATATTTTGACTTCATTTTCATAATCATAATCAGTAACTCCACTCATTCACTTGTTTTGGCTTTGTCCATTAATCTTTTCATACATGAGCTATAGGTTTGATTTATCTTAGTGGTTGATGTTAATCTCACCTTCTGTCTTTAGTGATTGAATTGTAAGTCTTCCTCGCCTATTATAGGGTTAACCCCTCTCTGGCCAGTTGAAGCTGTTCTCACATGGTGGACGTTGTTGTTTGTATAAGGTTGAGTTTTCTCCCGTGGATAACGTAAGACCTGGGGTTTGTGTTTAAAATTGAACCTAACCCACTTTTGGAAATCTTTTAGCCGAACTACGGCGTTCTGATCCTTACCTTTGATGGAAGGTACGTAGGCAACGGGTTCATCCGTTCGAACCCAATAACCCAATAACTAATAATAAAATTGTATATTCTTTTCTCACCATCCCAATCATGTTTGCACAATATTTTTGTCATAATAAATAATAATCTTTTACAACAAGTGTGAAAAGGGCTCCCTAGGAGTACTTAGGACGTAGTGGGTGCCTAACACCTTCCCATTGCGTAATTTACCCCTTACCCAGAATCTCTGATCTTTTTATTAGTTTTCTACGTGTAAAACTTCTTAGGCTTTTGTTCGCTTTTTGGCCAGTCCTTTGGATAAATAAAAGTGCGGTGGCGACTCGAAATTTTTCATTGTATCTCTTAGCTTATGATTTAACCAATGGATCATATAGCGACGAATACACCGCTACAGTAATTTGGGACTTCATTAAACAAAACGACGCCGTTTAGGCGCGGCCAGGGAAATGTTTTTATTGGTTGGTGTTGATGAACAGTGCTAACAGTCATGCACATGTGATTTTTCTGGGCGCAACATGAAGCTAGGGTTTGAACAGCAAGCTTCATCCTCTTCAAAAAATCGTGAAAAACAAAATGGCTCAAAAACGAACAGCAAGCACATCAATCGAACCGTTGAACAACACTCATGCACCACATAACATCTATTTTCAATGAATCATGCTGACCAGAAAGAACAAAGTAAAAACATGTTCATACATCCATTTTCAACTCAGCATAACTTTCAAGATACTTAACCATTTGCATCGATTTAAAGTCTAAAATGCTCAGAGCAAAGAGGTCTACACATTGCATAGCATGATTTTGGAAAAGGATGGATTCGAAACCTTACTTGATTTTGAAGCAAATGGAGAAACAGTTGTTGTTTGGTGGTTTAATGATGAAACAGATGTCCTATGGTCCTCCAAATGATGGATGCTGAAGTTGGCTTGGTTCAGCAACCCTTGAAATGGCTTAAACCGAGTTCTGCCATGGATGATGTGTGGAGAAAAACAGTCGGGCAAAAGCTCTTTCCAGTTGGAGAAAGATGGTTGCAATGTGTTCACAATGTTGTATGGATGTTGTTTTAGGCAAAGCAAAGCTCAGTTCTTTGAGAGTTTTTGACAGGTTTTGGAAAAATGCAAAAGTGAAGTTTTTTTGAGAATGAGTGAAGTTCTGTGTTTTGGAGGCTGCCACTAGGGTTCCCATTTGACAGAAAATGATGAATAAAATCTGCTGTTTTTTAGTACCAAGCATGGTCCATGAAATGGTGGGATAGATTTGGTGAGAAATGTACTTTTTTTCCAAGTTTCAAGCAAGTTGGCATGGGTGTATGTACTTGCACGAATTTGACTTTGAACATGCTGCAAATAACATTCCAAGCAAGTTCCAATTGGCCAAAATGATGGAAAAGGTTTATTTTAAAAAGTCAAAATTTCACTTCACTTGAAATTAATTAAGGCAAGTTCAAAAAGGCCATTTTGCATGGTGAAGTTTTGGTACATGAAAATTACATTTTTGGAAAGAGGGGATCAAATGTGACTTGTAGGAAAAAACCCCACCAAAATTGGCCAAATGGTTTGGGAGATATGGCCTTTTGAAGTTCAAGATTTTCTGAAAACGATTCGATCATAACTTGCCAACCATACATGGGAATTGAGTGTTCTTGGACTTTTTGGAAATGGGAGAACAAGATCTTCAACTTTCATGTTGGGAAAAAATTCATTTGAAGCTTGTATCATGATGTAAGTTTGAGGATCAAGACTTTCCATTTTTGGCAGGTTTCAGTTACAGGTCCAGTTTCCATTTTTGGAAATTTCTGATCTGGCTTCAAATTCTTCCATGATGGTGTTTGACATGATATATGAGGACTATATGGACATGAATAAGCTCTCTCAAACCAAATTCAACCATCAAATCACTGATTAAATGGACAGTTGACTTTTAGGGTTTCTGACTGACTGTGCATTGACTGATGGCTTCTGATCATCCAATCCTTGACCAAAACTCTTCAAATGGATCCCCAAGTTATGTGAACATGTTGGACCAACCCTAGGGCCTTGGCTCCTTGAGAATTGTGCTTGCTTGACTGACTGACTGATCTCCTGACCAGTTTGACCTAATTCTCTTGATTGACTTGCACTTGAGGCAAATGGGACAATGCAATGCTATGCAAATGGACCATGATATGCTATGACCTAATATGAGAATGTATGTACAATGATGGGTGCAAATTTGAGGTGCTACAAGGGTCTTCTAGGTTTTACATGGGAGATCACAACATGTGCCTTGCCATCTTTCTTCTTCCCAAACATCCCATATCGTTTGGTAGAAGAGCCTTCTTCTCTGGTCAGGTGCCCTTCCCTGACTCCTTCTTCCAGACGCATCCCCATGTTCACCATATCGGTGAAGTCAGAAGGAGCCCTGGCAATCATCCGCTCATAATAAAAAGAACTCAAGGTCTTCAGAATGATCTTGGTCATCTCTTTCTCTTCTAGCGGGGGCACGATCTGTGCTGCTAGCTCTCGCCACCTCTGGGCATACTCTTTGAACGTTTCCTTGTCCTTCTGGGACATGGCTCTCAATTGATCCCTATCGGGAGCCATATCCACGTTATACTTGTATTGCTTGACGAAGGCCTCGCCAAGGTCATTGAAGGATTGGATGTTCGCACTGGACAAACTGTCCTGAAAGTAGTGGATGAGCAGTTGGTCATTGTCGGTCTGAGTCGACATTTTCCTGGCATACATGACCAGGTGGCTGAGAGGACAAGTATTCCCCTTTTATTTTTCAAACTCAAGGACCTTGAACTTCACAGGGATCTTCACATTCGGAACCAGACAGAGTTCAGCAGTAGACTTGCCGAAAAGATCCTTTCCTTTGAGAGTTTTCAATTCCTTGCGAAGCTCAAGAAATTGATCATTCATAGTGTCCATCTTCTCATAGACATCTGGGCCCTCAGACAGCTCAGAATGATAGATGGTGTCGTCTACTCTAGGCATAGTATGCACGACAGGAGGAGGAACAACAAGGACCGGGCTAGATGCCGGCAGAGAAGCAAAGGTGGGTGCAGGACCCTCAGGCATGAAATTGGGAGGAATCCCCCACGGAAACCCGACTGGCATGGCTGTTGGAGTAAAGTGTGCGCTGGCCACAGGCACAGTTGAAGAGACAATCTCAGATATGATTGTCCTCTGGGGAGGAGTTGAAGGTGTCGGAGACGAGTGGCTTTGGGCAGCCATGAATGACTCCATCAGGGCAGTCAATATGGCTATTTCCTCTTTCAGCTCGCGGTTCTCTTGTTCCAAATGATCCATCAGTCTTGCAGAGTTGGCTCGGGTGTAGTACCGGTGAGTCAGCTTGTCTTCAAAATAAATGAAGAACACAGAGTTAGACCATAGAACAAGAAGTCTGGAGCAAAACCTGCTGATGCACATGATGCATGCAATGCATATGATTTAATTTTTATATCAGAGGAACTTTTAGAGTTCTATTTGCAAATATTGGAAATATTAAACATTTATCACATATGGAGATATCTCATAAAATAATATTTGGAAAGTATTTTTACACCAAAGAAGTACAGTCTTAGTAACCAAATACAATACAAGAGAGAAGGAAAATGAACATCCTATGGAACCCTAGAAGCAATCATCTAAAGCTCTGGACACAGGAAGATAAGATGCACGAAGCCTCTTCACCTCCCTTTCATAGGCTGCCTCCATATCTCCCTTCTCTTTGGCAAGTCGATCGTACTTCCTCTTCCAAAACTTGGAAGACTGAGGAAGTAGAGAAGTCTATGCATCATCAGGGTCATCAATAACCTGATGCTCAAGGAACTCTATCAAAGCATCCTTCTCCTTGATCTGCTGAAGCAACTCCTCTCGTTCACGGATCCAAGCACGCGAACGGTATTCGTCTCTCAACTCCTTTACTCCTTGGTCAGGGAGAGTTGAAGGCCCAGCCACAACCAACGGTGCAGGTCTTGGATACTCGTAAGGTATGAGGTACTCGGAAGCTCTCCTCCTAACCCAAGAAGTATAAGGTTCCAAAGCGATACAATTCTTCGGACCTAGCTCCTTCCTTCCTTTCCTATGAATCTTGCGCCAAGCGCGGACCATCCTGCCCTTCAAGCCTTGGGGATCTTTACCCTCCTAAAAGAACACACCCTCTAACAGAATGTTATTGGGTTTATCCTTTAGGGGGAACCCAAGCTGACGACGTGCTAAAATAGGGTTGTAGTTAATCCCACCACACGTACCAAGAAGAGGCACATTGGAGAATTCACCATAAGAGTCGATAATCTGCACACCATCATACACACGGTTATATCAAAAGATATCATCATTAGTGAGAGACATAAGTCTCGTGGACCACCGTAGACATCCTTTGTTCTCCTTGAAGGCGACCGTCTGTGGAAAATGTGAAATAAACCACTTGTACAGCAGAGGCAAACAACACACAATGGTACCACCACCCTTTACATTCCTCATATGCAAAGAAAAGTAAGTGTCACCCTGTCGCATTACGCGAAAAACCGGCGGGAAAAGACACAGAGCCGCCACCGTGCGTTATTTATCCCAAAGGAGGAAAAGGAAACGCTCGAAGTAAACCTGGAAAGGAATGGTCTCACGACCAGAGATTGTTAGGATCGGGAGTCGGTTATGCGAAGGGAAGGTATTAGCACCCCTACGCATCCGTCGTACTCGACGGGATCCACGCTCAAAAGAATAGAATAAGGTTGCTAACTAACTGCTCAAACACTGCACAGGCTAGAATGAAATAACATAGGAAAGACGGAAGAAGAGGACTCGGCAGGACGTCGCATGCTGGGCCTACGTAGTTTGTCAGAAACAAACATCAGAGTCGACGTAGTTCGGGAAATAGGAAACGTGCTTGCTAGGACATCGCATCCTATGCATACGTATCTTCTCTAACCAGAGTAAGAATCAGAGCATTCGTAGTTCGGCTAACGCACGCCAAACAAAGACACTGAAATGAGACGCTGAGACGTCAAAGCAAACACACAACAGGAAACGGAATGCCAATCAATGGACTTACATCCAACTCCACACAAAACAAACCAACGGGAAATCGAATGCCAATCGCTGAACTTACATCAGACTCCAAACACACGCACAACACGAGAAACCGAATGCCAATCGCTGGACTTACATCAGACTCCAAACACACACACAAGAGGGTGGAAGAAGAAAAGGGTGCCCGGAGAGATCAGCTCAATCTCCTGCCTACGTACCTCATCTGGTATGAGGATCAGGGCGACGTAGTTCCCCTTAACAGGGAAAAAAATTTCCTAACCAGAGACTAGGGAGATAACAAACTAATAGGGAGACTACGACTCGAGCCTAGAAGTTGTCATGCAAACAATCCCTATGTTGAGGTCTCTAATCAGAACCTAACTCGCACAGGTAGCAAGCTAGCCTAAACAACAAATAAGCAATCACAAGCACATGTATCACACACTATATGCAAACAATTGGCTCATACAAGGCTGGGCTTTAGTCAAGGGGTCATATCAACCTCGACAAACAAGCCAAATGGAAGGGGTGTATGAGGGCTCTTAACCACTGACATTGACCGTCAGGGTGAGCAGATGAAAGGTAATGAGGATAAGACATCATAGCTCTTAACCCGGGCCTGGGTGAGCTTCAATCAGTGAAAACGTGGGAGTCCAGAATGTGGGACTCTACTCCACTTGACTGACTCCATATACAAGGATCTTGGGTGTTTATTCAAATGCATCAACACGTAGTGCGAGCAAGATGAAGAACTCAACTGAATAGCAGGGGATGGATTGCACATCCCTTCTATCTGCCAATTTCCTCTTCACTTAGGAGGTCTTGAAGTACAAGGCACAAAGATAAACAAGCACAAACATTGCCTCTTAAGGAGGGCTTCAGACAGGTGCCTGCCAAAAGAAAATGACAGGTCTTCCAAACTACATGGAGAATAGGAAGTTACCTAGGTGGTATGCCAACCACAAGCAAAGCAAAGCAACTCAAGCAATGAGTTAAAGCTACTAAAGTACCTGTAAGAAAGTCAACCAAGTCAATATTCACATTCAGACAAACAACCAACAGTCAACAGTGTTACAACTCAATATGCACACAAGTCAAGCTTTATGACTCAAGAATTCAAGTGATTCCACCATACTCCATGAACCTATAACACAAAGGATTAGTGCACAAAGTAATTTGCATCTCATGAAGTGAGATTACATCAACCACTAGGATTAGAAGCTTGAACCTGAAATGCAAAACTCAAAAGATGAGTACAAACCACTAGCACCAAGGCTAGGGTCAAAGGCAAAGTAAAAAGTCAAAACAGCAACCAATTCTCAACATGTAGCACATTTAATCTATCATGAACATGTCCTAAAAAGGACCAAACCAAAAGCATTAGGCAAAATCATTTTATGAGCAAGATATGGCAAGGCAAGCAAAAGGTGCATACAATTAGGCATCAAGAATGAAAACTCCATATTAAAACAGAAATGAGTCAAACAATCCTGGAAATTTTCATGTGCACACAATATGTCAAATACAACCATCATGCCAAAAATTAGAATCAACAGAGCTCAATTGACCTAGAAATGAAAATGCACAAGTATGACATCAAATTGTGTGACACACATTGTCACACCATACAATCATGTGTCTAAAACAGAAATGAAAAATGAGAAAAATGCACAATCAAGCCTCAAAGGTCAAGCAACATGTTGGGAACCAGCATATAAAATTTCATGGCAATTGGATCATTATTGAGCATTTCACAATAGAATGAATGAAGCATATCACATTTGCATACATGTTCAATCAACAGTCCACAATTCAAAATCCAGAGACGATAAAATCCAAAAATCAACACCACAAAATAATAGACAAACACATGATCATATAGCAAAAAATCGGGAATTAATTAGAGTCATTTTCAATTTTTAGTGATTTTTCAAAGTTGGAGGAGAAATATGAAATAAAAATGAATTATGCACATGATATTTGGAGGGAAAGGATAAATGGTGAGAAAATTTAAAAATGTGGCACCGGCTGGAATCGAAGCATGTTCATATCAAAAACCAAGCGCTGAAGAAAATAACAACTCAAAATGTCATGGCCAAGGATCGAAGCGTGTGCGTCTTAAAACGCTGGCGTATCACTTAATGAGTTGGCGTGCCAACTCACAGGTCTGTGCACGCGTGGACGAGTCAACGAAAGCTGGGCCAATCAATTGGCCAACAGGCGCGCATACATGGCAAAAACCCTAGCCAGCTCACGTCAATTACATACGGCGGCGTCTATGGTGGAAACCACCGTCTTCTTCATGAAGACGGTGGCGGAACAATAATCATCTTCAAAAAAATTTCCCAGATTTTGCAAGTAGGTATACCAAATGAAAGCTCATGACATGCATAATCCAAATCCACTATTATTTTGGCCTAATTCTTCATAAATCATGCAAATCGAAGAAGAACATTTTTCAACATCAAACTTTAATTCACCATAACTTAGTCATTTCTCAACCAAATTCCATGAAATTTACATCAGTGTGATCAGCAAGCAAAGAACTACAAGATTATATGCATAGAATCATGAATTAAGAGACTCGAAAATCACACCTCTTGAAGCTCAATCAATGGCAGCAACGTGTTCAAGGCCTTGCAAGTGTGTAGATCAGCTCTAGCAACCCTGTTATGAAGCCTGAAGTTGAAATTAAAGCTTGAGATGGCTTGGATCTAGCTCAGATTTGAATCTCCATTATCATGTTCTTGAGCTTCATGTGCTTAATTCTTCACCAAATTCTGCAAATCAAAGCTTGATCTATACCAAATGATAATCAGAGAACACAAATATGCAAGAAAATCAAGGTGTTATGTGGAAAAAATTTGAATTATGGTGGAGAGAAATTTTGGAGGGAAAGTTTGAATCTAGATCTAGAATGATGAAATCTGAAAAATTCTGTTATGATTATCCTTTTATATGCTATGTTAATCCATTTGCTAATTACACTTAAGCATGGCTAATGAAATTTTAGTGAGATATGAGGTGTTATGCCAAATTGGAATTTTCACCCCATGCATGCAACATGAACGTGAACAGTACCAAATGACCATGCAATTACACTTAAAATCATCTTATGAACATGATAGAATGGTTAAAAAACTCATATGATGCACCAAATTCAAATTCATGATTTTCCCTCCAAAATGAGCATGAATGAGCAAATGGTCATGTGATGAAATTTCATGCAATGTGATGAATGATTTGGAAAATATGAGTCATGAGGAGCAATATGCAAAAAGAGGCACTCAATTTGGAGTTTTAGATCAAAAGTTATGGCATTTTGAAGTTCCATGCACACTTGGCAATGATTTGATCATATCTCCTCAACCATTCATCAAATGCTCATGATCTTGGACTTTTTGGAAATGGGAGAGAAAGATCTTCAACTTTCATGTTGGACGAAATTTCATTTTAAGCTTCTTTGATGTTGGAAAGTCAAGTTGAAAGTGGTCCAAAAACTTGCCATTTTTGGAAACTTGAAATTACATGTCATTTTCCATTTTGGGAAACTTTTGATTTGACTTCAAAATCTTCAAGGTAGATGTTTGACATGATGAATAAACTCCTTTTGGACATGAATGAAGTGTCTCAAACCATTTCTCCACCTCCTAGCCCTCAGTTGACTTGCAGTTGACTTTTATGGGGCCCAGATGACCTGGACATATACTGATGACTTTGAGCCTCTAACACTTGGTCAAGTTGCTTCAAAATGAACCTTGGGTTCACATAAGCTCTCTAGAATCACCATAGGGATTTTATCTCAAGGAAAACTTGCTCTTTTTGCACAGATGAATCTCCTTGATGCTAATGCTTATTGAATATGATGCAATGCAATATGTAATGATATATGACCTAAAAAAAATGAAATGAATGCATGAGTAGGGGGTGCAAATTTGAGGTGCTACACACCCAACAGAGTCGGAACGGGATTAAGAGTAGAGAAAATCCTAATAGCGTTCACATCCACAAACTTGTTGATGTTGGGGAATAACACTAGCCCATAGATGAGAAGTACAAATATGGCCTCAAAAGCGTCCTAACTCATGTCCTTCCCATACATAATAGCTTGAGCAATGAGGAACTTAGAAGGGAGACCTTGAATTCCACCTTTGGTAGTCATATGAGCACCAACCAGAGATTCATCTATATGCAACATATCAGCTATCTCTTGAGAAGTAGGAATACTCTATAAGCCACTGAACGACAACTGGTCTAGGATAGGTATACCCACAAGGTAGGCATACTCCTCAAGCGTGGGCAAAAGCTGAAAATCCAGAAAAGTGAAGCAACGGTACAAGGGATCATAAAACTGCACCAATACACTCATCAATCCTTCGTCCACTTGAGTAGTCAAAACTGATAGAAGCTTCCCAAAACGAGCCTTGAAACCCAAGGGATCTAATACATAGGATGTCAAATTCCTTAGCTCTTTCAAGTCGGGTTGTCGGAAACTGTACTTCTTCGTATTCCTTCTTTGTCTTTCCATGTCTGAAAATTTGCAAATAGACCTCTTATGTTCCTTGAAAATTTTCTTATTATAGATGATATGGATGCAAATGGGTGCATGAATGCATGGATGAAACAATCACACTCAAGGATCAAGCAAAGCCCACCAAACAAAGGTCATGGGATGGATCATGTCATCCTTAATATCAATCATCCATTTTGGTGGATTATGGTTTACACCTTATCAACACCCAAGTTTCATTGATATTAAGGATACAAGAACGGATCAACCATGAATCAAGGGTTTGTTGCAAGTCAAGAGCATGGAGTCTTGGTTAAGAATCACCCAAAGGGAGTGTACTAGGGTTTAAACCTGCCAAACATGTTCTACAAGAGGTTCCCATAGTCATCATCCCATCTTTCGGATATTATCGGATAAACGACTACTCGTATTCCAAAAATATTCTCAAGAGAGACTCTTATGAGTGTAGTATCGCGTAACAATCGTATCAAATCTTACACTTGAACGACTTTCGCACTACATCCTAAGAATAGGCCAAGATGGGCTTGGTAAACTAAGGTCCTTGGCTTCTAAGGTCTATATTGGAAAGAGTAATGTCTAACCACAACTACTTGTGTGACATTATTGATCCCAACATGACCTCCACCAAGTGAATGGGCTTGCAAGTCAACTTGCTAAGGAATAACTCCACACAAGTCAACAAGACTATGCCATTCTCCTATCCTAAGTGCACTCGAGTTCGGGTATAGAACTCATCTCACAAAGATCACCAAGCATACAAGGAATTAATATTCAAGCAATTCAATCATTACATACAATACAGTAATCCCAAATTGCACAAAAATATGTCACAAAAAATATACACAACGATACAACAAAATATGAAAAGTAGGCAAAACCCACTAGGCAAAACTCCCCAGTGGAGTCGCCACTTTTCTGTAGCGGGGTATTCGTTACCATTAGAGATATTGACTAAATCCAAGGTAAACCATACAAGTCGAGTCGCCATCGCACTTCTATTTATCCAAAGGAATGGTTAGAAAGTGAACAAAAACCTAAAAGTTTTATCGAATCAAAAACTAGTAAAAATGTCAGAGATCTGGGTAAGGGGGTTGGTTATGCAATGGGAAGGTTTTAAGCACCCAAAACATTCTAGGTACTCCTAGGGATCCCTTTTCACATTTGTTGTAAGGTTGGTATTTTGTGAAAATTTGTTTGTGCAAACATGATTGAAGAGATGAGAAGAGAATATACAAGTTATTTACATTTTTGGTGTTGGATGGATAAACCCATTGCCTACGTACCATCTTAAAAATTATTAGGATCAAAACCTCGTAGTTCAGGGTAAAAATCTCAAAAATGAGTTGGTGAATTGATTGGTCCAAAAGCCCTAAGGTCTTTTGTTATCCAAGGGAGAAAACTCAACCTAAAACCACAAATCCACCATGTGAGGATAGCTTCAACATGCTAGTGAGGGGTTAACCCTATAATAAGCATGGAAGACTCATTGTCCATCACTAAGGATATAGGTGAGTATTACATCTACCTCAAGGATAACTCAAACCTAATAGCTAAAGGTTATGAAAAAGTTTTTGATTAAGAGAGTGGCCATTGAAACCACAAAAAGGTATTTGAATGAGTGGTATTTACCAATGAAAAGTATTTACAAAATATGGTCAAAGTTGATTTATAAGTTCAATTCAAAATAAGTATTATGAAGAGAAAGTTTGAAAATCAAAAGCATAAGGCTTAGGTTTCTAATGTTTGAAAACAAGTGTTAATGTTTGCACAAAAGTTTTGGCTTGGGTTAGAGTTGAGGGAAGAAGAAGAATGGCTAAAGTCCTAATCATACAAGAGATAAGGGATAAGAAACAAGACCACAAATGGAGTTCCTCTCTTGAGATCATATTGATGATCCAAGTAGCTCCCATCCTTTGGAATATGCAAGCAAAATAATAGTAAGCTCAAGCAATCAACACAATCAAACAAGCTTCTTAGAAGATCCCCATTGTATCTTGTATCTTTCACTTTGGATGAATATGGCAATGGTTCTTCAATTTGAGTTCTCATAGGATACCCTAGCACAAAAGCACACACACATCAAAGAGTCTTATGAAGTAAATCAAGAATGGACAAGAGAGAGTTTAGAGGTTTGGTCCTTCTAGTCCGTCTTCAACATTTAAAGTCCTTTTACTCCAATTTGCATAGGGAAAGTCCTAGAAACTAAGTCCATTTGTCCATTTCTTTGCATTTGGTCCACAATAAACAAAACAAAACACAAGCAATATAATATATACACAATTATGTGCTCAAGTGAGCAAAAGGCAAATTGCATAAACATAAACATGTGCTCAAGTGAGCAAAAGGGGAAAAGCAAATGAATAATATGTACAAGAATATTAAATTGCATAAAAGTAAAGTGCAAGAAGTAAATGTTAATGGTTAATGGTTAGTGTTAGTAGTTAGTGTGCCATAAGGCAAATTTAGCGCTATGTTAAGCAATTGTAATTGGACTTATGTAGAAATCACAACTATCTGAGGCCGTTCAATAATAATGTAGGCAACAACACAAGTTAGAGGTCTTGATTAGTGAATCAAACTCCAACAACTTGCCATGCTAAAAAGAAGAAGAGAAATGATCTTGTATTGATTTAGGACCTTTGCATGATTTAGAAAGCAATTTATCCTTAATGCAAAGCCATTCACTTGATCCATGATCAAGATGAATTAGATTTGAATCAAGGAAGATTAAACCTCCCTAACCAATGCTAACCATCAACCTTTAACTCATTGATCAAAAAAAGAAAGAAGAAGAAGAAGAAGAAGAAGAAGAATAGAAATGAAGAATTAAAGTGCATTAAATGAAATGGAATGTACCAATAAATAAATATTGACCAAAGATATGAAAGATCAAGGTCAAACAAAAGAAAACAGAAGCAAGATGAAGATTAGATGTCAAGAAATAAACAAAATATTTTTGGCATTTTTAATATTTAAAATAAAACTTGAATTAAGATATTAAAGAATGGTCAAACTTTAAACTCACTTCAAATCAACTTTGAAAAGTCCAAATGAATTATTCCAAGTTCAACAAGGTCAAACAATGTTTTACAAAAAAATTCAGTATTTTTAAAAGTTAGAAACTATTTTTAATCAATTAAAAATGCATAAAAATAACCTAATTGAATTAAAATCCCAAATAAATCTCAAATCAATTAATAAATTGATGAGAATATTTTTCGTAGATCTATCATCATTCAAAGAGGTTGAGAAAATATTTTTGTATTTTTTGAATATCAAAAACTATTTAAAATGAATTAAAAATAACCAGAAAAGAGAAAATTATTAAAAAATAGCAAATCATAAAATAAAAAATATTAAAAATCATTTTTGGAAACTAGAAATTAAAAGAGAAATAATGCAATTGGTCCCATAATTTTTGGACCAATAATGAAAGAGATATGAATTTTAGAAAATGAAATGGAATTAAAACAAATAAAAGAAAATAGAAATCAAAAATTAAAAATTAGAAAAAAGGAGAGGCGTTGGATGATGGCTCATTAATTGAGTTGACACATCACACGACCTTTGAGCGCGCTTCCACCAAGGTCCTTAGTCAACTGAATCACATGGCGCATTATTGAAAGTCATAATAATGTGTGGATGAGATTAGATCTGGAAACTGAGATGGACGGCTCATATCCAATCTGGAGACCAGACGGTGGCCAGCGCCACCGTCTTCTCCGGCTAGCTCTGGCGAAGGCCAAAAATTACAGAGATACAAATGTGCACCAAAACCCACGATCTAGGTACCGTTCGAAAGGTGAAATGATGTACATCACTCCTATGCCACCCAATTCCACTCTAGATCCCTATTGAGAGAGAAATCAGAGATGGAACTTTGGTGGTGTTCAGCTGAACTTGCTTGATTTCAAAAATTAAGAACACAACAATGATGCCTCTATGTAGAGGACTTAAGATCACACAAAATCAAGGCAAATGGAACAATATATAGGCTGTTTTGAAGCAAAATGCAGTTGAGCAAAACCTTGGAATTGAGATGAATTGAGTCACTATCTTTGATTCCTTTTGCAAACAGAAGCTCCTATGGATCAAAGTGAAAAGGTCTAGGAAGTTTAGATCTGAAATTTCAATCGAGGAAACCAAAATTCAGATCTGAAATTTTTAGAGAAAATTGAGATTTGTTCCTTTGGTAGGGGTGTGGATTCAATTCAGCAGAGGTTTAGGCGCCATTAGGTTTAGAAATGAGAGCTCATATGCCATGTATTTATAGCCAAACCCATGCTGAAAGTGTGATTTCAAATTTGCATGAATGGAAAGGGCCTCCATGCATGGGCCTGTACAGGTGCATGGAGGGCCCAATTCCACTTGATTTGGCAAGCTGAGATCACAGATGAATGAAATGGACATGCAACATAGATGTAATTAGCTCATGCATGGTAATTGAATCAAGTTTCCCAAAATGCACTAAAAAGTTCTCCTCTTTGAAAATGATATTTCCATAATTAAAACATAGGCTTATGGGTAATGGTTGGAAAGCTTGTTGCATAAGGAACAAATGCTATGTTGATCAAAACTCCAATTGGGCCTTGGAAATTAATGAAATTTGAGCTTGAAGTGTAGGGTGCAAAACATGCATATGTGAAATTTCCAAAATTGGCCAATGTTCAAGCCCCTCTATCTCAATGATGCAATCTCCAAATGATAACATCTCAACATGAAAGTTGTATATATTTTCAAGACAATCAATTTGTACTTAAATCTTGCATCATTTGAATTTTTGATGAAGAAGTTATGGGCACTTGAAGTTGGACTTTTTCACATTTCAATGCATTTGGTCCAAAGTGACCTATAATGTTTTGCATTATCACATGTATTTATTTTGAGATTTTGCTATTTTTCTCAACATAACATTTTAAGTATACACATTAAGATTTCCAATGCATTAAGTCTCACCTCAAAATCATGAAAAATGAATGAGTTATGTTCTTGGGAATTCAACCTAAAATTAGGGTTTCAATCAAAATGACCTATAATGTCTTGGAATGGATGATGACCTTCCAAGCTTCAAATAAATTTTTGATGAACATGAAAGTTGTTCATATAGTTCTTAAGAACATGTTTTCTCTTAGGGTCATATCCATTTGACCAACACATAAAATGTTAGGTCTCAGTGCATTTCAAAATAGTCAGATGAATTGACTGATCAACTTCTCAAGTTCACACCTCATATCTTGATGAATTGATGATTGAGGACACTCAAATAAGTTCAAATATGCATGAAATGATGATTTAAATAACTTCCCTTTATTGTTTTTGACCATGGGCTGAGGTTGCTTCATGAGCAAGGCATAGTTGATGAACAGATGAACTAGGGTTTCCTTGGGAAACAAGCCTCAAACCCCTTGACTTGCTTTGATAAAAATGATAAATTGAGATACTTAGGGGACATATTTGATGGATGAGAGCTTTGGGAACCAATACCATGCTTGCTTCCACCTCCTCTTGACCATATCAATGCACATAGGATCTTCTATAAGCTTTTAGACCTTGTGATTGCCCAAGCTACAAACAAGAAATGTTAGTGACATATTTTTGTGCTTTTGGTTAGTAAAAAAACGAGAAAAGCAATAATATACAATTCAAGCATGCTTGGTGATCTCAAACCAACTCACAAGAGGCCCCACCCAAAGGCAAATGGAACCAAGATGCTTAGGATCCTTGAGGCTATGCAAATGAAATGTTATGATGCCATGAGGGATCTTTGGGTTAAAATTAGGGTCTTACAAGGTGCAATCACATTAAGCCCGTTATCCGTGCATACTCATAGTAAGGTGACCGGTTAGTGATTATGATCTTAAGCATGGGGCTCTGGTACATAAGTTGGTGTAACCCCTTTATTTAACCCAATTGTAGTTGTGGGGGATTGGATCGTAATCCACCCTACCAAGTCCAGCACCAGATACCTCTGAACCAACCAACAATAGGCATATTATTATATATTTTTTTATTTTTCTTCTGCGTGTTTCGCAAACCTCTTTATTTTGCTGGGTTAAATAACCGTGTGAGAGTCACCTAGCCCGGAATTTCATACAACTAGAGGACAAAGCAGAAATTTTTATGATCATTCACTTATTTTCATCGGTCCCCTATGTAGAGCATGCTTAAGCCGGAGCTGACTACAAGGATAAACTACTTAAGGACTTATATGGAACAAAAATTAGGGCCACAACATATGGGGTATCGGGATCGACTCTTATAATCATGAAGCCTACAGTGTCAAGACATATCGATTTTTAGAAAAAAAAATCCCAAGTCTTTTACATCTTGTCATAAACCTGTCTTATAGCCCGAATATTCAAAATACATTGTTTTCTTTGCTCACAAATTTTTTTGTAAGGCTAAAGAAATGGGAGAAGTACGGATACACCACACATATGACTCGTCAAACACATGTTATTTTATTGAAAGAAAAGAAAACAACTAAAACACACAAAACATACTGAAAATAAAGGAAAGCGATAAAAATCTCCTCCCACACTTAAACCGAACATTATCCCCAATGTTTCAATATGAGATAGGGTAGGAGTAACCTGAAAGAGAGAACCATGGCTGATCACCAGTACCGTCACCGCCTTGGTCAGGATGCCTGGGTCGACGACTCCTGCTACGAGTACTAAGACCTTCCTGCAGCTGCCTAGAGCGACCTAAGAGAGACCCCTGGTTAGCCTCGATAAGTGTGAAGTGACGCTTAGTAGCCTGTCGCTGGCGATGCTGCTCATTAGTGATCGCAAGCAAGGACTCAGTGATAGTCTGATGTGCTTGCTCACTACGCTGATGGGAGCCTACCATAAAGCTCATATTATCAGTCAATTGTTGGTTTATGGTATTTAGAAGGGCGTCACGCCTTTCTTCCCGAGCCAGGTGCTCGCGCCACATCTCCTTAGTGATGTAAAAACCGGGAGTGGTACCTGCAAAATGGTCAGAAGAGGAAGGTGCAGTGTGTGCAGGTGATGCATCGTGTGTAGAAATATCATGAGCAGAGGACTATTCGCGTTAATCATACTCATCATCGGTCCCTTCCCCATCGTCCATAGGGACATTAGGTGGCAAAGGACCGGTAAAAGGTGGAGCATCGAGATCATATGTCTAGTTCCTTGCATGTCGTACATATGTACACTGAGAGCAAGGTAAAACAACACTCGATATAACTACACCATGGATCATGAGGTTATAACCGCCCGCTCGCCGCACTTTGCATAATTTCATATTGTAAGACCCCAATTTTGTCCCTGAGATCTCTCATGGCATCATATCATAGCATTGCATAGCCTCAAGGATCTTTGAGCATCTTGCCTCCCTTTCCTTTGGGTAGGGTATCTTGTGAGTGGTTCTTGATCACCAGGCATTGCTTGCATTGTATATCATTGCTTTTCTTGTTTAATCATTAACCAAAAGCACCAAAAATATGTCATCTAACATTTGTTTTGCAGTCTAAGCATCCACATGTCAAGGCAATTCAAGGTTTTCCTTTGTACGAGAGCAGATGGTATTTTCTTGGTTTGAGGACCACACATCATTATCTTGAGCTTATATGAGCTAGAGGTCCATTTTGGAGCAAATTCCCCAAGTGGTTGAGGCTCAAATTCATCAGGCATTGTCAAGGTCATCTGAGGACCATACAGTCAAATGTGCAGCCAGTTGAAGGCTTTGAGGTGTGGGAAATGATCTGAGACCTCCCATTCATGTTCAAACAAGGCTTATTCATCATGTCAAACCTCAATCTTGAAGATTTTGAAGTCAAATCAAAAGTTTCCCAAAATGGAAAGTGACCTGTGTAGCACCTCAAATTTGCACCTATCATTGTACATACATTCTCATATTAGGTCATAACATAACATGGCCCACTGCATAACATTGCATTGTCCTATTTGCCTCAAGTGCAAGCCAATCAAGAGAATTAGGTCAAACTGGTCAGGAGATCAGTCAGTCAAGCAAGCAAGTGCATTTCTCAAGGAGCCAAGGCCCTAGGGTTGGTCCAACATATTCACATGACTTGGGGATCCATTTGAAGTGTTTTGGTCAAGGATTGGATGTTCAGAAGTCATCATTCAATGCACAGTCAGTCAGAAACCCTAAAAAGTCAAACTTGGTCAACTGTGATTGATTTTATGGTTTTGATGATGGGATTTGGTTTGAGAGAGCTTATTCATGTCCAAATGGGCCTCATATATCATGTCAAACACCATCATGGAAGAATTTGAAGCCAGATCAGAAATTTCCAAAAATAGAAACTGGACCTGTAATTGAAACCTGCCAAAAATGGAAAGTCTTGATCCTCAAACTTACATCATGATACAAGCTTCAAATGAATTTTTGCCCAACATGAAAGTTGAAGATCTTGTTCTCCCATTTCCAAAAAGTCCAAGAACACTCAATTCCCATGTATGGTTGGCAAGTTATGATCAAATCATTTTCAGAAATTTTTGAACTTCAAAAGGCCATATCTCTCAAACCATTTGGCCAAATTTGGTGGGGGTTTTTCCAACAAGTCACATTTGACCTCCTCTTTCCAAAAATGTAACCATCACTCACCAAAACATCATAAATCAAAATGGCATTTTTTGACTTACTTGAATTAATTTCAAGTGAAGTGAAATTTTGACCTTTTAAAATAACCGTTTGTAATCCCTTTGGCCATTGGAATATGTTCAGAAATGACATTTGAGACTTGTTGGAGGCCCATTTTCGTGCAGTACACACACCCATCCCCAACTTGCTTGAAAATTGGCAAAAAGTACACTTTTCACCAACTCCATTCCACATTTTCATGAACCTTGATCAGTACCATTAAACAGGGTATATATTCATCATTTTATCTCTGAAACAAACCCTAGCAGCCACCATTAGAAACAGAGAATTCACTCACTCTCTCAAAAATCCATTTTCTTACCATTCTCAAAATCTGCAAAATACTCCAAAGACCACGAGTCAGCTTTGTTGATTCAACATCCATACACCATTGTGAGCTTGTTTCAACCTCTATTCCACATCTGTAACCAGCCTTTGCTCAGTTTTTCTTCAAAGCATCTTCCATGGCAGAACTGGTGTCGAGCAAGAGCAAGCTTCTTTGAGCTAAACCATCTTCATCATTCGTCATTAGGAGGGTTTTAAAGCATCTGTTTCAAGCCAAATACACAAGATAGCAACTGAATCCCAACTGTTCTTCAAAACTGGTAAAATTTCGATCTCATTATTTCATCAAATCAATACATGTTTTAGAAAGATCTCTCCATGCTGAGCTTTGTGATGGTTTTACTTTTTAAAATGGTTGATTATTGCTCGAGTTATGCTGAAATGAAGTTTGATGATGTTTTTTCATTCTTGCTCGATTCATGATGTGTACTGTGTTTTAATGGAAATTGATGATGGATTCGTGTTTGCCATGCTTTGATGATCATTTCTGTGTAGCCAATTTTGATTTCTGGGAAATTTTTTTGTTGAGCTCGATTGAAGGTGATGAACGTTGTTGCTGTTCTTCATGAACCCTAGGTTTCATAAGCCATGCCCAGATTTTTCTGCTTGTACGTATGCATGGCACTGTTGGTCCATCAACCAATAGGATTATTTCATTTCCGTGGCCAAAACGGCAGTGTTTAGGATAAGTGACTCTGGAATTACAAAATTGTCATTCGAGGCACATGTCCCATTGAATTACATTGTTATTTTTCATTTTAATTCCATTTTTTGAACTCCAACTTTGAAAAATCATATCTCATCCATTTTAATTCCAAATCTCATGGGAATTTTTGCATTGTGTTCATTTGGATCTCTACTCTTTTATCATGATTTTTGCTGATTTTTTGGATGAGTGAATTTTAATTGGTATTAGGGTTTGTGACATGTGCTCATATTTTGTACCTTTTGCCAAAACATTTGTGAAATGGTGATACTTTATCCAATGGCTCCCAAATTTTTTGTGCTTAAACTAGACACACTCATGGTGATTTTGGTGTAGAGTTTGTGAATTTATATTATCTGGATTGTGAGTTGTGAATTTTTGAATTAGGGTGTGACAATTTGTGTCACACCATTGATGTAGAACTTCATTATTTTCATAGCCATGCTTCTTGACCTCCAATTGATGTGAATTTTTGCATAAACCTACTCTTGTATGTCTAGTTTGCACATGATTTTTCTTGGAATTATTTGTGCCCTTTTCCATTTGTTTGAGATTTTCTCCCCTGTTTGACCAAAATGTTGACCTTATGTGATGCATGTTGCCATTTCATTTGTGAAATTCTGATACTTTATTAGATGGACATGAAATTTTACATGAGATAACTAGACATCCTAAGCTTTGCCATGGTTTTAGTCCCATTCATTTATCATACACCATCTCTGACTTATGATTTTTCTAAGTTGATGCATGTTTGGTTGACTTCTTTGAGCATGTTCAAAATTGCTTTGACTTTCTGATTTTCATTGACTGCCTTCCTCTTGTCCAAATGAGATGAAATTTGACATGCTTACCATGCTGTGGGTTGTGATTGACCATGATTTATTTGGTGATTTTTTGAAATGTTTGAGATTACTTTTGATGCAAGTCTTGCTGTTGACTCCTATGAGCTTCTAAATGCCATGCCTTGACCTAAATTGTTCATGAAATGATGATGATGCATGATATAAACATGAAACCAATTGGGTTTGCTTCCTAAATGTTTGAATTTGATTTTGATTGGGCATTGCTTGCTGTTTTGGCTTTCTCATTCATTTTTCCCCTAGGCTTGCCCTAGTGGTCTTGTTACTTACATTTGAGCTCATGTTTTCAGGTTGACCAACAAATGACCAATGAGACCAATTCTTTTTGATTGAACTTGCTTGAATATCATTGTTTAACTTGTTTGTTTTGTAGGTGGCTTGGCTCACATGCCTTAAGCCTTGTGCCTTGCACATCCATTTGCCTCTAATTAACTATTGATGTCTGTTTCTTTTTGCTTTGTTTGAAGTTGCATACTAATGTCTGCTTGACTATTTCAGGTGCTTTTAGTTGCTCAGTTCCTCGTGAACTTTTTCTTTGCTTTGCTTATATAAGCAATTTGCATTGAGGTATATTTCTAATCTTCATGTAGTCTGGAAGACCTGGTCTGTTACTTGGCCAGGCAACTGTCTGAAGTCCTCCTTAAGAGGCAATGTTTGTGTATGTTTAAATCTTGTCCCTGTACATATCCAAAGTCCTCCTAAGTGAAGAGGCAATTGGCAGAACCCAAGGGATAAGCAACCTATCCCCTGCTATTCTGTGTGTCATCTGCTTTGCTCACACCACTGTGTTGATGCATTGCAGATACAAACCCAAGATCTTGTACAATTGTACAGTTGAGTCAGTATCAAATGTGTAGAAGGGTTCCCACTTTCTGAACCCACACATTCTTGTCTTAAGCTCTCCCAGGCCAGGGATAAGAGCTGTGAAGTCTCATCTTCACTCACCCTTCATCTGCTTCACCTTGGCTCTCAATGTCAAGGTTAAGAGCAACATCTACCCAGTTCCAGAGGTTTGTTTGTTGAGGTTGATATGACCCCTCGACTAAAACCTAACCATTGTGAGCCCTTTTTGTATATAGTGTGTGCTACCTGTGCTTGTATGTTTGTTTGACTTGCTTCCTGTGCAAGTTAGGTTTAGTTTAGACTTGCTTCCTGTGCAAGTTAGGTTTTGCTTGGCTTGCTCCCTGTGCAAGTTAAATGTGTGTGTGGCTTGCTTCCTGTGCAAGTCATGATTAGGATAGGCTGGCTCCCTGTGCCAGTTAGCTAGAAACCTTAACTTAGGGATGATTTTGCATGATAACATCTAGGCTCGAGTCGTAGTCTCCCTAGTTGTGTCTCCCTCTGTTATCTGGTTAGGCTAGTCTTGTATCCCTCCGTAGGGGAACTACGTCGCCCTGATCCTCATACCAGATGAGGTACGTAGGCAGGAGATGAGCAGATCTCTCCGGGCGCCTGTGTCTTTGTTTTGTCTGTTGTGTGCTTGGAAGCTGATGTAAGTCCATCGAGTGGCAGTTAGGTTCCAGTGTGCGTGTGTTTGGTTCGGATGCTGATGTAAGTCCAGTGATTGGCAGTCAGGCTCCACGTTTGCCTTTGCCAGTGTTGGTTTGTGTGTGTGTCAACCGAGCTACGAATGCTCTGATTCTTCACTCGTCCGAGAAGATACGTATGCATAGGATGCGATATCCTAGCGAGCATGTGTCGTTTCCCCAGTCCGAACTACTTTGACTCTGATGTCTATGCCTGATAGACTAAGTAGGCCCAGGATGCGATATCCTGCCGAGTCCGTTTTGTTTGTTTCTTGTGTCTCCTTCAGCCAGTTTGTGTGTGTGTGAGCAGTGTTTTAGCAATCATTTTCCTTCCTTTTGTGCGTGGATCCCGTCGAGTACGACGGATGCGTAGGGGTGCTAATACCTTCCCTTCGCATAACCGACTCCCGATCCCATTCTCTTTGGTCGCGAGACCATGTTCTTTCCAGGTTTACTCTGAGCGTTTCCTTTCCCTCTTTTGGGATAAATAACGCACGGTGGCGGCTCTGTTGTTCTTGTTTTCCCGCCGGTTTTTCGCGTGATGCGACAGCTGGCGACTCCACTGGGGATATAGAGAAGTTGACCTGTGCTGGTCCGTCTTCCTTAAGCGAGTCTCTCCTAGCGCTCTCTAGGATAGGGTTTGGTTGCTTTTGCTGTTATTTATTGCATTCATTTATTTATTGTTTGCATTCATGTTTGCACTTATGTTTGCATTCATTCACATTCATTATTCATCTGGCTGGTTGTCTGTTTCTCTCTGTTGGGGTGGGAGTTACATGAGGTAAAAGGCCCAATACCCAGGCCATGAGTGAAATCTAGGATACTTAGGAATAGAGTGATTCATGGGAAGCGGGTGGTATTGCGCCACTTAGCGGAACATTGATATCACGAGCAGTTCAGACCCTGGTGGGATATTATCGTTACATACTTCGGGTGTGTATATGATGATATTCTGCGAAAGGTTATTTATGCTGCGTTTCTCTCGACCTTACCCTGGCCTAGATGACACCCGCGTGGGGAGGGAATGATCATTATTACAGGTACAGTTGGTGACTTGTTGGTGACTTGTTGGTGACTTGTGATCCTGTTGGTGACTATTGGTTCAGAATTTTGGGGTCTCAGATGACTTTGGGTTTCAGATGAATTTGTGGTTCCGAGTTCAAGCCGAAGCTTTGATCCTGTGTTCTGAGAGACACAGCCAACCAGTCGTGTCTGCATCATTTGCATCATAGCATGTTTATTTTCAAAAAAATACGCAAAAAAAAAAAAAAAAAGAAGAAAGGAAAGAAAAAAACTAATCCCCGCATGCATATCATTTCTCAGGTACATTCCAGAGCTTGTTCACTGATAGAGATGGCAACAGTCCCAGAGTTGAAGCGGAAGACTTGTTCCTACAGCTTTCACCGTGAACCTTTGACGTCTCTGATTGAGTTGAGCAACCTTATGACCAGTGGTAACCAGAAGGGGTTTGTTGACCAGTATGGAGATATTCTGACACTGTTGAAGATGGTAGTCGATCCGGTGCCGTTGCAGACTCTTCTACAGTTCTACGACCCAGAGCTTCATTGTTTCACCTTTCAAGATTATCAGTTGGCGCCTACTCTTGAGGAGTACTCCATTCTGCTGAGTGTCCCGGTCCGGTATCAGGTTCCTTTCTTGGATGTGCCCAAGGAGGTTGATTTCAGAGTTGTTGCCAGAGCTCTCCATTTGGGTATCAAGGAAGTCAGTGATAGTTGGAAGTCCAGTGGGGATGTTGTAGGATTGCCTTTGAAGTTTCTGTTGAGGGTAGCTAGAGAAGAAGCAGAGAAGGGAAGTTGGGAAGCCTTTCATGCTCAGTTGGCCGTCATGATCTATGGGATCGTCCTGTTTCCGAGTATGCCCAATTTTGTTGACTATGCTGCAGTCAGTATTTCATTGGAGGAAATCCAGTTCCTACTCTGTTAGCTGACACTTACTATGCTATTCACAGTAGGCATGGTAAGGGTGGGGCTATCAGGTGTTGTCTCCCGCTTTTGCTCAGATGGTTCTTGTCTCTCCTGCCAGTCAGTGGACCTTTTGTGGATGCTCAGAGCACGCATAAGTGGACTCAGAGGGTTATGTCTCTTACTTCCTATGATATCAGATGGCAATCTTACCGGATGGATGTGCGTAACGTCATTATGAGCTGTGGAGGATTCCGTAATGTGCCACTCATAGGGACTAGGGGTTGCATCAATTACAACCCGGTTCTTTCTCTTCGCCAGTTGGGGTTTGTGATGAAGGGAAGACCACTTGAGGCTGAGGTAGCTGAAAGTGTGTATTTTGAGAAGCAGAGTGACCCGGCCAGATTGGAGCAGATAGGGAGAGCTTGGAAGTCTATTGGTGTGAAGGATGGATCTGTCTTAGGGAAGAAGTTTGCCGTTGCTATGCCTGATTACACTGATTGGGTCAAGGAGAGAGTAGAAACTTTGTTGTTACCCTACGATAGGATGGAGCCGTTGCACGAGCAACCACCTTTGATCCTTGCTGAGAGTGTGCCTGCGGAGCACTACAAGCAAGCCTTGATGGAGAATCGCCGTTTGAGAGAGAAGAAGCAAGATACCCAGATGGAGCTGTACAAGGCCAAAGCTGATAGGTTGAATTTGGCTCATCAACTCAGAGGAGTGCGAGAAGAAGATGCTAGCAGACTGAGAAGCAAGAAGAGATCCTACGAGGAGATGGAGAGCATGTTAGATGCAGAACACCGGGAGTGCTTGAGGCTGCAGAGGGTTGAGGCCAGCTATCAGAAGAAGATCAGAGACTTGGAGAAGCAACTCAGAGATAAAGACATCCAGTTGAAGAAGGAAGTAGACTTGAGACAGGCATCAGAGAACCACCTTGGAGGAGAAGTGGTAGAGCTTAGACGACAACTGAAGGAGAAGATCACTCTTTTGCCAGAATGTTCAGAATGTGACCTGTTGATAGACCAGTGTCAGTACTTGAAGACTCTCATTCCGGGAGGCCGTTTGTCTTAGCTTGTATCTTTGATATGTATGTTGAGAATCACCTCCAGGCTTGTTGGATGGGATTCATTGTTGTACTCCGATTGTTTGGATTTTCTTTGTCGACTTTGTTGTATGATCCTGTTACTCATATAGATGAGGTTGTTGGTTTCACCTTGTACTCATCACTCTTGTGTATGTTGTTTCTGTGCTTCTATGTTGTTCTTGCTGCAGGTTGCCATCTTTTGAGGATGACTCAGGCTCTTTGAATGCCTGAGGAATGAACATATCATGTGCATCATACGCATCATTAGCACCATACTCATATCATTTTGCATAACAGGTGTTCTTGGTCGTGACTTCTCACTCTTGGTTCCTGTTCAGGCAGGATAGCTGATCAACGTCCGCACCGCTACTCAACAAGACTGAATCAACAGAGAGGTATGGATCAAGTTCAAGCTGAGTTGGCTGAGATGAAGGCTAACATGGCCCAGTTTATGAATATGATGCAAGGGGTTGCACAAGGTCAAGAAGAACTTCGAGCCATGGTTCAGAGACAAGAGGCTGCAATTCCACCGGTCAACCATGCTCCGCCAGAGGGAGGCCCGGTCAATGATAATAATGTTGCTGCTGCTGTACCCATCAACAACTATGCTGTAGGTGATGAGTTGGGGGGTATTCGAATCAACGGTCAACCTATTGCTCCAGATGCCGCTAATGCCAGAGCAGTCTGTGCCCCGGCCCGTAATCCTGCTCCGATTGTTGACAGACAAGAGGATATGTTCACTCTGCTCAGTGAAGACGAAGACGTTCTGGGAAGGGTTGATGAGAGGGATCGTAAAGTTGATGCCCTTGCTGAGAAGATCCGGGCTATGGAATGTCAAATTCTCTCGGTTTTGATGTTACCAATATGGGGTTGGTGGAAGGTTTGAGAATCCCTTACAAGTTCAAAGCACCGTCCTTCGATAAATACAACGGTACTTCTTGCCCTCGCACCCATGTGCAGGCTTATTATCGAAAAATCTCTGCGTATACCGATGATGAAAAGATGTGGATGTATTTTTTCCAAGATAGTCTATCTGGGGCTTCTTTGGACTGGTACATGGAATTGAAGAGAGATTCTATCCGCTGTTGGAGGGATCTGGGTGAGGCCTTTTTGAGGCAATACAAACACAACATGGACATGGCACCGAGCCGGACTCAGCTGCAGAGTCTATGTCAGAAATCCGGAGAGAGCTTCAAGGAGTACGCCCAGAGGTGGCGTGAACTGGCTGCTAGAGTTCAACCCCCTATGCTGGAGAGGGAGTTGACAGATATGTTTATCGGCACTCTTCAGGGTGTGTTTATGGACCGGATGGGGAGCTGCCCATTCGGTAGTTTTTCTGATGTTGTCATTTGTGGAGAGAGGACTGAGAGCTTGATTAAAACTGGGAAGATCCAAGATGCTGGTTCCTCTTCTTCTAAGAAGCCGTTTGCTGGGGCACCTCGTCGAAGAGAGGGTGAAACTAATGCTGTTCAATACCGCAGAGATCAGAACAGAAGTCACGCTGTCAGTTGCTGCAGTGACCATTCCGGCACCTCAACCTCGTCAACAACAACAACAAAGAGTTCAACAACCGCAACAACAACAACAACAGCAACGTCCGTATCAGCCCAGACAAAGGATGCCTGATCGACGTTTTGATTCGCTACCCATGTCGTACGCCGAACTGCTGCCCGAACTACTCAGGTTGGGGATGGTTGAGTTGCGTACAATGGCTCCGCCTACAGTATTGCCTCCTGGGTACGACGCCAACGTCCGTTGTGACTTTCACTCTGGGGCACCAGGGCATCATACTGAGAAGTGTCGGGCTCTCCAGCACAAGGTCCAAGATTTGATCGATGCCAAGCAATCAACTTCGCTCCAGTGCCTAACGTCGTAAACAACCCTATGCCTCAGCATGGTGGGCATAGAGTGAACAATATTGAGGGGAAAGAAGCTGAAGATCTGGTTGTTAATGTTGATGATGTTCAGACTTCTCTGCTAGTTGTGAAGGGCCGTCTGCTGAATGGGGGTGTCTACTCGGGCTGTGATGAGGATTGTTTGGGCTGTGCAGAATCTGAGAATGGTTGCGACCAGTTAAGGGCCGGTATCCAGGGTATGATGGATGAGGGTTGTTTGCAATTCAGTAGGGCTGTAAAAGATCGTGGAACAGTGTCAACTATCACCATTTACTTTAAACCGTCTGAAGGACGTGGACAAAGGGTCGTTAGTGCACCTGCAACAAATGGTACCCCAGTTACCATTTCCGTGCCTGTAACCATCAGTGCTCCAACTACTATCGCCGCGTCTGGAAGAAGGGCTGTTGAGAATAGTAGAGCGTGCCGTGGAAGTATGATAATGCTCACCGCAGTTACAGAAGGGCTGAAAGTCAGACGAGACCAGTGAATCAAACTCCAGTGACAATTGGTTTACCGAATAGAGTTCCTGCAACTGTTGGTCCGGCTGTGGATAATGTAGGGGGTCCAGGAGGTTTTACCAGAAGCGGTCGTCTGTTCGCACCGCAGCCTTTGAGGGACAATAATGCTGAGGCTCTCGCCAAAGCAAAGGGTAAGCAAGCTGTGGTTGAGGAAGAACCTGTCCAGAAGGAAGCGCCCGAGGGGACATTTGAGAAAGACGTGGAGGAGTTTATGAAGATAATCAAGAAGAGTGACTACAAGATTGTAGATCAGTTGAATCAAACTCCGTCCAAGATTTCTATACTTTCACTGTTGTTGTGCTCTGAGGCACACCGTAATGCCTTGCTGAAGATGTTGAATCTGGCTTACGTGCCTCAGGAGATTTCTGTCAATCAACTGGAGGGTGTGATGGCCAATGTGAGCACCAGGCATGGTGTAGGATTCACCAACTGGACTTACCGCCTGAAGGGCGGAACCATAACAAAGCCTTGCACATCACCATGGAGTGCAAGGGGGCAGTGTTGTCTCACGTATTGGTAGACACCGGGTCGTCGCTGAATGTGCTGCCTAAGCAGATTCTGAAGAAGATTGATGTGGAAGGGTTTGTGCTTACTCCCAGTGACCTGATCGTTCGTGCTTTCGACGGATCCAAACGTTCTGTGTGTGGGGAAGTTACCTTGCCTGTGAAGATAGGTCCTGAGGTATTCGATATCATCTTCTATGTTATGGACATCCAGCCCGCCTATAGTTGTTTATTGGGGCGTCCATGGATTCATGCAGCAGGGGCAGTCTCGTCGACTCTCCATCAAAAGCTCAAGTATGTCTGGAACGGTCAGATTGTGACCGTGTGCGGTGAAGAAGAGATTCTGGTGAGTCATCTATCCTCGTTCAAATATGTTGAGGTGGATGGCGAGATCCACGAAACCTTATGCCAGGCGTTTGAGACTGTGGCTCTTGAGAAAGTGGCGTACGCTGAGCAGAGGAAGCCAGGTGCTTCAATTACTTCTTACAAGCAGGCTAAGGAGGTTGTTGATTCTGGCAAAGCTGAAGGCTGGGGCAAGATGGTGGATTTGCCTGTCAAAGAAGACAAATTTGGCGTTGGTTACGAGCCTCTCCAAGCAGAGCAGAATGGTCAAGCGGGTCCGAGTACCTTTACCAGCGCTGGGCTGATGAATCATGGCGACGTCTCTGCAACCGGTAGTGAAGACTGTGACAGTGATTGTGATCTGGACAACTGGGTTCGCCCGTGTGCACCAGGGGGGTCTATCAACAACTGGACGGCTGAAGAAGTGGTTCAAGTTACTCTTCTGACAGAGTAATTTTCTGTTGTTTTTTCATTTTGCATGAAAATCCTACGATCTGCCCAAGGCGTAGTGATTCATTGTAGGGCCTCATCATGTTTTAATGATTATCATTAATGAAGGACATTTTTTTGAAATCAAACTTTGTGATCCCTGTCTTTCTATTTTTTTTTTTCATCCTTTTTCAAAAACATAAAAATGGCAATGTTTTGTTTTTTTTTTGTGACTTTATTGAACTCTTTTTTCTAAAACAAAGCATTAAACATGCAGAAGCGATCTTATGGCATTCACTATGAACAGTTCTGTTATGGCTCAGTATGATTTCGACAATCCCATCTACCAAGCTGAAGAGGAGAGTGAGGAAGACTGTGAACTCCCTGCAGAATTGGTCAGATTGCTGAAGCAGGAGGAAAGGGTCATCCAACCTCATCAGGAGGAGTTGGAGGTTGTTAATTTGGGTACTGAGGACGCCAAAAGAGAAATCAAGATTGGGGCTGCTTTAGAGGACTCTGTCAAGAGGAGGCTGATTGAGATGCTGAGAGAATATGTGGAGATATTCGCCTGGTCATATCAAGATATGCCTGGGTTAGATACAGACATTGTGGTGCATCGATTACCTCTTAGAGAAGGATGTCCTTCGGTCAAGCAGAAGCTTCGTAGAACGAGTCCTGACATGGCAACTAAGATCAAGGAAGAGGTTCAGAAGCAGTGGGATGCGGGTTTTTTGGCTGTTACGAGTTATCCCCCATGGGTGGCCAACATCGTTCCTGTGCCGAAGAAGGATGGTAAAGTCAGAATGTGTGTCGATTACCGGGATTTGAATAGAGCGAGTCCGAAAGATGATTTCCCATTACCTCACATTGATGTATTGGTTGATAATACGGCTCAATCCTCGGTATTCTCTTTCATGGATGGTTTCTCCGGATATAATCAGATCAAGATGGCGCCAGAGGACATGGAAAAGACGACATTCATTACACCTTGGGGCACGTTCTGCTATAAGGTGATGCCATTTGGGCTAAAGAATGCTGGTGCTACCTATCAGAGGGCAATGACGACTCTTTTTCATGACATGATGCACAAAGAAATTGAAGTGTACGTAGATGATATGATTGCGAAGTCGCAGACAGAAGAGGAGCACCTGGTTAATTTGCAGAAGCTGTTTGACCGGTTGAGAAAGTTCAAGCTGAGGTTGAATCCGAACAAGTGTACGTTTGGGGTGAGATCAGGGAAGCTTTTAGGCTTCATTGTCAGTGAGAAAGGGATTGAGGTTGATCCAGCGAAAGTCAAAGCTATTCAAGAGATGCCTGAACCAAAAACGAAAGCAGGTCCGTGGGTTTTTAGGGAGATTGAACTACATTGCAAGGTTCATATCTCATCTAACTGCCACGTGCGAACCAATTTTCAAACTGCTTAGAAAGAATCAGGCGATCAAGTGGAATGATGATTGTCAGAAAGCTTTTGACAAGATTAAAGAGTATTACAGAAACCTCCAATTCTATACCTCCAGTTCCAGGGAGACCTCTGATAATGTACCTGTCAGTGACTGAGAACTCGATGGGGTGTGTATTGGGACAGCATGACGAGTCTGGTCGAAAAGAGCATGCCATATACTACCTTAGCAAAAAGTTTACCGACTGTGAAACAAGATATTCACTGCTCGAGAAAACTTGCTGTGCTTTGGCCTGGGCTGCTCGCCGACTGAGGCAGTATATGTTGAACCATACTACCTTATTGATTTCTAAGATGGATCCAGTGAAGTACATCTTTGAGAAACCGGCTCTCACCGGACGCGTTGCTCGTTGGCAGATGATTCTAACAGAATATGATATTCAGTACACGTCACAAAAGGCCATCAAAGGTAGTATTCTGTCAGACTACCTCGCCGAGCAACCGATTGAAGATTATCAGCCTATGATGTTTGAATTCCCTGATGAAGACATCATGTATCTTAAAATGAAAGATTGCGAAGAGCCTCTTGTCGAGGAAAGACCGGATCCGGATGACAAATGGACACTGATGTTTGATGGGGCTGTGAATATGAACGGTAACGGTGTGGGTGCGGTGCTGATCAATCCTAAAGGTGCTCATATACCTTTTTCTGCCAGATTGACGTTTGACGTCACCAACAACGAAGCTGAGTATGAGGCTTGTATCATGGGGATAGAAGAAGCCATTGATCTGAGGATCAAAACTCTTGATATATTTGGGAGATTCCGCTCTAGTGGTCAATCAAGTCAATGGAGATTGGAATACGAATCAGCCGCATTTGATTCCGTATAGAGATTACACCAGAAGAATACTGACGTTCTTCAAGAAGGTGAAGTTGTATCATGTCCCCCGGGATGAGAATCAAATGGCTGATGCCTTGGCTACTTTGTCGTCAATGATCAAAGTTCATTGGTGGAATCATGCGCCACATGTTGCGGTGAATCGACTTGAGAGGCCTGCGTATGTGTTTGCAGCCGAGTCTGTGGTGATTGATGAGAAGCCGTGGTATTATGACATCAAGAACTTCCTCAAGACTCAGGAGTATCCTGAAGGTGCGTCGAAGAATGACAAGAAAACCCTGAGAAGGCTAGCTGGAAGCTTCTATTTGAATCAGGATGATGTGTTGTATAAGAGAAACTTTGACATGGTCTTGCTCAGATGCGTGGACAGACCCGAGGCGGACATGTTAATGCAGGAAGTTCATGAAGGCTCCTTCGGTACTCATGCCGGCGGACATGTAATGGCTAAGAAATTGTTGAGAGCGGGTTATTACTGGATGACTATGGAATCCGATTGTTTCAAGTATGCTCGGAAGTGCCATAAGTGTCAAATCTATGCTGATAAGGTGCATGTACCACCAAGCCCTCTGAATGTCATGAATTCGCCTTGGCCGTTTGCCATGTGGGGCATTGATATGATTGGGAAGATTGAGCCTACTGCTTCGAATGGACATCGCTTCATTTTAGTAGCGATTGACTATTTCACCAAATGGGTGGAAGCAGCTTCCTATGCTAACGTTACCAAACAAGTAGTTACCCGGTTCATCAAGAAAGAAATCATATGTCGTTATGGAGTTCCTGAGAGAATCATCACTGACAATGGTTCGAATCTCAACAACAAGATGATGAAAGAGCTTTGTAAAGATTTCAAGATTGAACATCACAATTCTTCTCCTTACAGACCGAAGATGAATGGTGTTGTAGAAGCGGCAAACAAGAATATCAAGAAAATTGTGCAGAAGATGGTCGTTACGTACAAGGATTGGCATGAGATGCTACCTTTCGCTTTGCATGGGTACCGTACCTCAGTACGTACGTCGACCGGAGCAACCCCTTACTCCCTTGTGTATGGTATGGAAGTTGTCTTACCTGTTGAAGTGGAGATTCCTTCTCTAAGAGTTTTATTGGATGTCAAGCTGGACGAAGCCGAGTGGATTCGAACAAGGTTTAATGAGTTGAGCCTTATCGAGGAGAGACGGCTAGCAGCTGTATGTCATGGACAGTTGTATCAGAGAAGGATGAAGCGGGCCTTTGATCAGAAAGTGCGTCCTCGAAGCTATCAGATCGGTGATCTAGTTTTGAAGAGGATCCTCCCTCCCGGTGCAGATAACAGGGGCAAGTGGACTCCTAATTATGAAGGTCCGTATGTTGTGAAAAAGGTATTCTCCGGTGGAGCCTTGATGCTTACAACTATGGATGGTGAAGATTTTCCGTCTCCTGTTAACTCAGATGTAGTCAAAAAATACTTCGCATAAATTGACCCGCTGGACAAAAAAAAAAAAAAAAAAAAAAGAGTCCAGGCAAAAAAGGGGCATCCCGGCGAACCAAAAAACAGAAAGAAAAGGTTCGGGCAAAAATTAGGGATAAAATGAAAAGAATTTGTACACCCGGTAAGTCGAAAACCCGCAAGGGCGGCTTAGGCAAAAATGGGTATCCCGGTGGATTGAAAACCCGAAAGGGCGATCCAGCCAAAAGAGGGATTAAAGCGAAGACTACAGTCCGAGTTGTCCGTACTTCATCAAGCTTTGTCGTCTGCCATCTCGAAAGATGTGATCCGTCCAGTCATTCTTCTCAGAAAGCAAGGAGTTGGGAAGAAAACTGATGATCTGTGAGTTATAACAAAATTGGGAAATAGTGGATGCCGTGTTCACATTGCCATTAGGATAGATTTTTTCCTTTTGTGCGCAATTACCTCTTCCTAGGAATTGCTCCCCAATGTATTTGCCTCTTCAGGCACATTTTCAATCAATAAAAGTCGTTATTCAGATAAATGGCTCTTTTGTTTTTATTTTTACTGTTTTGTTTGCAAAAATGTCCGAATTTTTTGATAAGCATCGCATATAAAAACATGAAGGCTATACAATAGCTTGCAGGATGACAAAACATTTGAAAGTCATTTTGAATGTTGAGAACACTTGAGCGTATCTTGTCCATGTATCCCCTGGGGGGCATTTTGTTGTTCTGTTTTTCAGATTGGCATCTGTGAGGACGTTTCCTCAGCAGATATTTTCCCCAAGCAAGTTTGGAAGCTATCAGAGCTATGTTCCCCTGCGGAGACGTCTGTGGATAGTGCCTTCTATTCCCCAACAGATCTAAGGATTGCCTATCCCCAGCAGGCCTGTATTTGCCGTTTTCCTCCCCGAGTGAGGCAGGTTCATTGAAATTTATCTCCAGCATTTATCCTATCTGTGGACTGAAGGATATCCCCAGCGGAGTTTACCTTTCCCCGGCAGCAGTGCTATTCTCCAACATGAGTGAGAAGTCGTCGCTCTCCCTACAGAGTCTCCCCGCAGAGTTGGAGTACCCGATCAGTTTTGGCTCCCCAGCCGGAGTTTTTCATCATTTTTGCATTTTGCATTTTAGTGATCATTGCATCCTCAAACTGCGTAGCATTCCCATTCAATATGGAGCATTACGCCATAGAAAAATTCAAACATATGCATTCATGTGTTCGAAACCCATCAGACCGTATCCCCGGCAGAGGCGGATCATTTTGTTCAACATCAGCACAGCAAGTCTGCTACAGTTGCTCTTAACAGCATTCAGGATTGATATCCCCACAGAGGTTTATTACCTCACCCGTTGGTGACAGAAAGTTTGTTTCTCCCCAGTGAGACCCCCAGCAAGTGGTCAACCTTGCCTTGACGTATCTAAGAAGTCGTTCTTATGATACCGGTAAGTGTCATACTAGCACCCGCGTGTGTTTCTTTTTTTGGTGTCGGTAAACACCATTGTTTCGGTGTCTGTAAACATCGGGTATTCTCCCCAGTCATCGGTAAATGTCTGGTCATCATTTTGGGCGTCGGTAAACACCATTGTTTCGGTGTCTGTAAACATCGGGTTTTCTCCCCAGTCATCAGTAAATGTCTGGTCATCATTTTTGGTGTCGGTAAACACCATTGTTTCGGTGTCTGTAAACATCGGGTATTCTCCCCAGTCATCGGTAAATGTCTGGTCATCATTTTGGGTATCGGTAAACACCATTGTTTCGGTGTCTGTAAACATCGGGTATTCTCCCCAGTCATCGGTAAATGTCTGGTCATCATTTTGGGCGTCGGTAAACACCATTGTTTCGGTGTCTGTAAACATCGGGTTTTCTCCCCAGTCATCAGTAAATGTCTGGTCATCATTTTTGGTGTCGGTAAACACCATTGTTTCGGTGTCTGTAAACATCGGGTTTTCTCCCCAGTCATCAGTAAATGTCTGGTCATCATTTTTGGTGTCGGTAAACACCATTGTTTCGGTGTCTGTAAACATCGGGTTTTCTCCCCGGTCATCGGTAAATGTCTGGTCGTTTGTTTTGATGTCGGTAAACATCATCTTTCGATGTCGGTAAACGTCGAGTCTCATCCCAGTCATCGGTAAATGTCTGGTCATGCTTTGTTTCCTTGTTGATAAAATCAAGATCCCCAGAAGTCGTCGGTAAGCGTCTTGTCTGATTACACCACAAAGATTTTGTTCCTCCCCAAGTGGAGACGCCATCGGTAAATGGCCCTGTATGCTTCGATATCGGTAAATATTGAATGCCCAGTTTTATCCGCCATCAGTAAATGGCCCCGTTTTCTTCGATATCGGTAAATAGCGGATCCCCAGTTGCAGTAGCCATCGGTAAATGGTCGGGTTGAAGTTGATATCGGTAAATGTCAAGTTTCTTTGAAGCCACCATCGGTAAATGGTTTTGCTTCCTTTTACATCAGAAGTTGTTTCCCAGCAGCCATCGGTAAATGGTCTTGCTGAAGTTGATATCGGTAAATATCAAGTTACCAGTTTCTAACCATCGGTAGATGGTTTCGCTTTTCTGAAGTTGTCAATTGCAGGCGTCATCAGTAAATGACGTGGTTCTTCTTGTATCATATCCGGCAGAGTGCAAATTTCTACGGTTCTTGGTATTCAATCTCTGTTTACCCTGAAAGTCTGACAGCCGTTGCTCTCATCCATTCGGGTTCCCAGCTGATTGAATAGGGGCAGCTGTAGCACCTCAAATTTGCACCTATCATTGTACATACATTCTCATATTAGGTCATAACATAACATGGCCCACTGCATAACATTGCATTGTCCTATTTGCCTCAAGTGCAAGCCAATCAAGAGAATTAGGTCAAACTGGTCAGGAGATCAGTCAGTCAAGCAAGCAAGTGCATTTCTCAAGGATCCAAGGCCCTAGGGTTGGTCCAACATATTCACATGACTTGGGGATCCATTTGAAGTGTTTTGGTCAAGGATTGGATGTTCAGGAGTCATCATTCAATGCACAGTCAGTCAGAAACCCTAAAAAGTCAAACTTGGTCAACTGTGATTGATTTTATGGTTTTGATGATGGGATTTGGTTTGAGAGAGCTTATTCATGTCCAAATGGGCCTCATATATCATGTCAAACACCATCATGGAAGAATTTGAAGCCAGATCAGAAATTTCCAAAAATAGAAACTGGACCTGTAATTGAAACCTGCCAAAAATGGAAAGTCTTGATCCTCAAACTTACATCATGATACAAGCTTCAAATGAATTTTTGCCCAACATGAAAGTTGAAGATCTTGTTCTCCCATTTCCAAAAAGTCCAAGAACACTCAATTCCCATGTATGGTTGGCAAGTTATGATCAAATCATTTTCAGAAATATTTGAACTTCAAAAGGCCATATCTCTCAAACCATTTGGCCAAATTTGGTGGGGTTTTTTCCAACAAGTCACATTTGACCTCCTCTTTCCAAAAATGTAACCATCACTCACCAAAACAGCATAGATCAAAATGGCATTTTTTGACTTACTTGAATTAATTTCAAGTGAAGTGAAATTTTGACCTTTTAAAATAACCGTTTGTAATCACTTTGGCCATTGGAATATGTTCAGAAATGACATTTGAGACTTGTTGGAGGCCCATTTTCGTGCAGTACACACACCCATCCCCAACTTGCTTGAAAATTGGCAAAAAGTACACTTTTCACCAACTCCATTCCACATTTTCATGAACCTTGATCAGTACCATTAAACAGGGTATATATTCATCATTTTATCTCTGAAACAAACCCTAGCAGCCACCATTAGAAACAGAGAATTCACTCACTCTCTCAAAAATCCATTTTCTTACCATTCTCAAAATCTGCAAAATACTCCAAAGACCACGAGTCAGCTTTGTTGATTCAACATCCATACACCATTGTGAGCTTGTTTCAACCTCTATTCCACATCTGTAACCAGCCTTTGCTCAGTTTTTCTTCAAAGCATCTTCCATGGCAGAACTGGTGTCGAGCAAGAGCAAGCTTCTTTGAGCTAAACCATCTTCATCATTCGTCATTAGGAGGGTTTTAAAGCATCTGTTTCAAGCCAAATACACAAGATAGCAACTGAATCCCAACTGTTCTTCAAAACTGGTAAAATTTCGATCTCATTATTTCATCAAATCAATACATGTTTTAGAAAGATCTCTCCATGCTGAGCTTTGTGATGGTTTTACTTTTTAAAATGGTTGATTATTGCTCGAGTTATGCTGAAATGAAGTTTGATGATGTTTTTTCATTCTTGCTCGATTCATGATGTGTACTGTGTTTTAATGGAAATTGATGATGGATTCGTGTTTGCCATGCTTTGATGATCATTTCTGTGTAGCCAATTTTGATTTCTGGGAAATTTTTTTGTTGAGCTCGATTGAAGGTGATGAACGTTGTTGCTGTTCTTCATGAACCCTAGGTTTCATAAGCCATGCCCAGATTTTTCTGCTTGTACGTATGCATGGCACTGTTGGTCCATCAACCAATAGGATTATTTCATTTCCGTGGCCAAAACGGCAGTGTTTAGGATAAGTGACTCTGGAATTACAAAATTGCCATTCGAGGCACATGTCCCATTGAATTACATTGTTATTTTTCATTTTAATTCCATTTTTTGAACTCCAACTTTGAAAAATCATATCTCATCCATTTTAATTCCAAATCTCATGGGAATTTTTGCATTGTGTTCATCTGGATCTCTACTCTTTTATCATGATTTTTGCTGATTTTTTGGATGAGTGAATTTTAATTGGTATTAGGGTTTGTGACATGTGCTCATATTTTGTACCTTTTGCCAAAACATTTGTGAAATGGTGATACTTTATCCAATGGCTCCCAAATTTTTGTGCTTAAACTAGACACACTCATGGTGATTTTGGTGTAGAGTTTGTGAATTTATATTATCTGGATTGTGAGTTGTGAATTTTTGAATTAGGGTGTGACAATTTGTGTCACACCATTGATGTAGAACTTCATTATTTTCATAGCCATGCTTCTTGACCTCCAATTGATGTGAATTTTTGCATAAACCTACTCTTGTATGTCTAGTTTGCACATGATTTTTCTTGGAATTATTTGTGCCCTTTTCCATTTGTTTGAGATTTTCTCCCCTGTTTGACCAAAATGTTGACCTTATGTGATGCATGTTGCCATTTCATTTGTGAAATTCTCATACTTTATTAGATGGACATGAAATTTTACATGAGATAACTAGACATCCTAAGCTTTGCCATGGTTTTAGTCCCATTCATTTATCATACACCATCTCTGACTTATGATTTTTCTAAGTTGATGCATGTTTGGTTGACTTCTTTGAGCATGTTCAAAATTGCTTTGACTTTCTGATTTTCATTGACTGCCTTCCTCTTGTCCAAATGAGATGAAATTTGACATGCTTACCATGCTGTGGGTTGTGATTGACCATGATTTATTTGGTGATTTTTGGAAATGTTTGAGATTACTTTTGATGCAAGTCTTGCTGTTGACTCCTATGAGCTTCTAAATGCCATGCCTTGACCTAAATTGTTCATGAAATGATGATGATGCATGATATAAACATGAAACCAATTGGGTTTGCTTCCTAAATGTTTGAATTTGATTTTGATTGGGCATTGCTTGCTGTTTTGGCTTTCTCATTCATTTTTCACCCTAGGCTTGCCCTAGTGGTCTTGTTACTTACATTTGAGCTCATGTTTTCAGGTTGACCAACAAATGACCAATGAGACCAATTCTTTTTGATTGAACTTGCTTGAATATCATTGTTTAACTTGTTTGTTTTGTAGGTGGCTTGGCTCACATGCCTTAAGCCTTGTGCCTTGCACATCCATTTGCCTCTAATTAACTATTGATGTCTGTTTCTTTTTGCTTTGTTTGAAGTTGCATACTAATGTCTGCTTGACTATTTCAGGTGCTTTTAGTTGCTCAGTTCCTCGTGAACTTTTGCTTTGCTTTGCTTATATAAGCAATTTGCATTGAGGTATATTTCTAATCTTCATGTAGTCTGGAAGACCTGGCCTGTTACTTGGCCAGGCAACTGTCTGAAGTCCTCCTTAAGAGGCAATGTTTGTGTATGTTTAAATCTTGTCCCTGTACATATCCAAAGTCCTCCTAAGTGAAGAGGCAATTGGCAGAACCCAAGGGATAAGCAACCTATCCCCTGCTATTCTGTGTGTCATCTGCTTTGCTCACACCACTATGTTGATGCATTGCAGATACAAACCCAAGATCTTGTACAATTGTACAGTTGAGTCAGTATCAAATGTGTAGAAGGGTTCCCACTTTCTGAACCCACACATTCTTGTCTTAAGCTCTCCCAGGCCAGGGATAAGAGCTGTGAAGTCTCACCTTCACTCACCCTTCATCTGCTTCACCTTGGCTCTCAATGTCAAGGTTAAGAGCAACATCTACCCAGTTCCAGAGGTTTGTTTGTTGAGGTTGATATGAACCCTCGACTAAAACCTAACCATTGTGTGAGCCCTTGTTTGTATATAGTGTGTGCTACATGTGCTTGTATGTTTGTTTGACTTGCTTCCTGTGCAAGTTAGGTTTAGTTTAGACTTGCTTCCTGTGCAAGTTAGGTTTTGCTTGGCTTGCTCCCTGTGCAAGTGAAATGTGTGTGTGGCTTGCTTCCTGTGCAAGTCATGATTAGGATAGGCTAGCTCCCTGTGCCAGTTAGCTAGAAACCTTAACTTAGGGATGATTTTGCGTGATAACATCTAGGCTCGAGTCGTAGTCTCCCTAGTTGTGTCTCCCTCTGTTATCTGGTTAGGCTAGTCCTGTATCCCTCCGTAGGGGAACTACGTCGCCCTGATCCTCATACCAGATGAGGTACGTAGGCAGGAGATGAGCAGATCTCTCCGGGCGCCTGTGTCTTTGTTTTGTCTATTGTGTGCTTGGAAGCTGATGTAAGTCCATCGAGTGGCAGTTAGGTTCCAGTGTGCGTGTGTTTGGTTCGGATGCTGATGTAAGTCCAGTGATTGGCAGTCAGGCTCCACGTTTGCCTTTGCCAGTGTTGGTTTGTGTGTGTGTCAGCCGAGCTACGAATGCTCTGATTCTTCACTCGTCCGAGAAGATACGTATGCATAGGATGCGATATCCTAGCGAGCATGTGTCGTTTCTCCAGTCCGAACTACTTTGACTCTGATGTCTATGCCTGATAGACTAAGTAGGCCCAGGATGTGATATCCTGCCGAGTCCGTTTTGTTTGTTTCTTGTGTCTCCTTCAGCCAGTTTGTGTGTGTGTGAGCAGTGTTTTAGCAACCATTTTCCTTCCTTTTGTGCGTGGATCCCGTCGAGTACGACGGATGCGTAGGGGTGCTAATACCTTCCCTTTGCATAACCGACTCCCGATCCCATTCTCTTTGGTCGCGAGACCGTGTTCTTTCCAGGTTTACTCTGAGCGTTTCCTTTCCCTCTTTTGGGATAAATAACGCACGGTGGCGGCTCTGTTGTTCTTGTTTTCCCGCCGGTTTTTCGCGTGATGCGACAACCTGTAATTTCAAGTTTCCAAAAATGGCAAGTTTTTGATCCACATTCAACTTAACTTTCTAACATCAAAGAAGCTTCAAATGAATTTTTGGTCAACATGAAAGTTGAATATCTTTCTCTCCCATTTCCAAAAAGTCCAAGATCATGAGTATCTGATGAATGGTTGAGAAGTTATGATCCAATGATTGCAAAGTGTGTTTGGAACTTCAAAATGCCATAACTTTTGATCCAAAACTCAAAATTGAGTCTCTCTTTTTGCAATTTGCTTCTTGTGACCAATAGTTTACAAATCCATCATTGCATTGCATGAAAATAATTCAAATGATCATTTGCTCATTCAAGTGCATTTTGGAGGGGAAATGTATAATTCAAATTTGGTGCATCATACATGCTAAATTCCAATCCAATCTTGCTCATGAGTTGATTTTAAGTGATTTTGAATCATGCATGGCACTGTTCACGTGCTCAATTACCATGCATAGGTGTATTTGCTAATTTTGCATTTCACCTCATTTCTCTCTAATTTTACATTAACCATTGCCTAATTATCATATCAGGGTGATTAACACATGGTATATAAGACTAATCATAACAGAATTTTGAGGACAATCACATTCTAGATCTAGAAATTTCACTTCCCTCCAAAATTTTCTCTCAATTGAAACTTGAATTTTCTTCACATAACACACCAATTTTATTGCATATTCGTGTTCATTGAGTGTCATTGAGTAAGAATCAAGGTTTGGTTTGAAAGATTTGGCCAAGAATCAAGCAAATTGTGCACAAACTCATGAAGATGGAATTTGCAATTTGAGCTAGATCCAAGCCCTTTCAGCTGATAATTCGTGCATAAAGCTTCACCACAAGGTTGATAGAGGAGATCTGGAACATTTGAGCACTTGAATCCATTGTTTCATCTCACTGTTCTCAAGAGAGGTTGGAATTCGAATCTCATAATTCTTCATTTTATGCACATGATATTGTAGATCTCTTAGTGCTGATGATGCTGATGCTTTTAGATTTTGATTTGGTTAGAAAATGAGTGTGATATGTGAACTTGAACTTTTGATGTGCATTATGTTTCTGTTCGATTCGCACGATTCTTTGAGAATTAGGCTTAGCAAATGTTAGATTCATGTTCTACGTGTTGAGAGCTTTCGAACCATGTATGCATTGCTTAATTCTGGAAAAATTATTCATGCTGCTCCGCCGGTTCATTGAGGAAGACGGTGGAAACCACCGTCAACCACCGCATGTGAATAGTGCCAATGGCTTCTGGTTCAGCGCGCTAGGGTTCACTGTTTGAACGCTTGCAACCAATGCATCCTCTGTTCGAGTCCATGCTCTAGCATTTGATTATTTCACTTACTTCCTTTCCATTAGCCAAACGAAACATTTTGCTTCAAACGCTCTTGCAACCGTGCGTACCTCAGTTCGATCCTCACCATATGCTTATTTGTGATTTAATTTTCCAGCGCTCATTTTACCATGCTTACCTCTGTTCGAACCTGGCTAGCACACTTTGTTGATTTTATTTCCAGCGCTTATTTGAATGAACATGCCTTGGTTCGATCCTTGCTGAGTGCACATTGATGGTTTTCCATTTTTCAACCTTATTTCCATTGATTTTCATTATTTCCATTTATTTCCTTCAAATCCTAAAAATCACTAAAAATAGCATATGCATCCAATTTAATTCAAATTTTTTGCTACTTGTTCATTTGAATGTCTTTTATTTGTTGATGTTAATTTCCTGATTTGTACCTTGCTAGAATTTTAAATATGCTTAATTGTTTAAACATGATGCAAATGTGGCATGTTGTGCTATTTGTTTTGTGAAATGCTCATTGTTTGTCCAATTGCCTTGAAATTTGACATGCTCATTCATGACATGTAACATGGTCTTTTGGCTTTTGTTTGGCATTTTTACCATTTAATCTCACTGTTTTGGACACATGACTATATGGTGTGACAATTTGTGTCACATATTGGATGTTGCTTTTGTGCATTTTCATATACATGTCATATTAGCTCTTCTGGACTTCATTTTTGGTATGATGCTTGATCATAATATGTAAAGTGCACATAAAATTTTTCATGATCATTGGATTCATTTATGTTTTAATGTGGATTTTCTATTCTTGATGTCCAATTGTGATCACATTGTTTGCCTTTATCTTATCTTGTTCGATTGATGGCTTTGCTTAATGATTTGGGTTTGTTCCTTTTGAGGATTTCTTCTCATTTGATTGAATGTGTTTCATGTGAAATCTTGACTTCTGTTTTGGTTATTTACCTTGCCTTTGACCCTAGTCTTTGTACTAGTGGTTTGTACTCACCAATTGTGCTTCATGTTTCAGGTTTGAGCATTTGGTTTTGATGATTGGTGTGGCCTCATTATTTGAGATGCCATTTGCTTTGATCACTAACTCTTGTTGTGTTGTAGGTCCATTGTTGATGTGATGAACTCACTTGATTGCTTGCATTTGAGACTTGCATTATGCATAACTGTTGGATGTTACACTGTTGTCTGTTTGATTCTCTGAATACAATATTAACTGTTTAAGCTTTTGTACAGGTACATTAGTTGCTAGCTAGCTCTTGCTTAGCCTTTGCTTTGGAGTGTGGTTGATACACCACTGAGGTAGCTTAGCTCTCTTACTCCATGTAGTCTAGAAGTCCTGTCACCTTTTTGGCAGGCATTTGGCTGAAGTCCTCCTTAAGAGGCCATGTTTGTGATTGTTTACATTTGTGCTAAAGACCTCTAAATGAGGCATGTTACTTGTTAAGTCCTCCTAAGTGAAAAGGCAATTGACAGATAGAAGGGATTTGCAATCAATCCCCTGTTATTCAGTTGAGTCATTCATTATGCTCGCACTACGTGCTGATGCTCTTGAATAAACACCCAAGATCTTGTATACAGTCAGTCAAGTGGAATAGGATTCCTCATTCTGGATCCCCACACCTTCTTTGATTCAAGCTCACCCAGGCCAGGGTTAAGAGCATGAGGTCACATCCTCATTTTCCATTTCAACAGCTTCACCCTAACTCTCAATGTTAGTGGTTAAGAGCTCACAGATCACCTGATTACATTTGGCTTATTTGTCGAGGTTAATATGACCCCTCTTGACTAAAGCCTACCCTTTGATTGAGCCACCTTGTTTGTATATAGTGTATGCTTGTTTGCTTGTTTGTGAATCTTTCATGTGTGTGCATTTGCATATTTGTTTTGAGGAGTCAGATGTAAGTCCAGCCATTGGCATTTTGTTTCTTCTGTGTTGTTTAGGAGTTAGGTATAAGTCCAGCTATTGGCATCTTGTTTCCTTTTCTTTGTTCAGGAGTTAGATGTAAGACCATTGATTGGCTATCTGTTTCCTGTTTTGCTCTTGGAGTTGGATGTAAGACCATTGATTGGCATTCTATTTCCAGTTTTGGTTGTTCTCTTGAACTTGCTTATTTGCTTTTGCCTTGTGTTGCTTGATTCCAAAGGAACTTACTTGGATCATCTCTATGATCTTGAGAAAGCAACTCCTATTGTGGCTTTGTCCTTCACCCTCACCTTTTGTGCTTAACCTTGATCCATGTTTTCTCATCCTTAACCCAAACCAGAAAACTTTTGTGCAAACATTTGATTTGTTTTCAAAACTAGAAACCTAGGCCTTATGCCTTTGATTTTCAAACTCTCTTTTCACTAATACTCATTGTAAATGAACTCTAATTCATACTTTGACTTCATCTTTGTGAATACTTCTAATTGGTTAATTCAACCCACTCAATTGCTTTTGTGGCCCTTGTCCACTTCTTAATCAAATTTTCATGTATTAGCCATAGATCTGAATTATCTTAGTGGTTGATGTGAATCTCACATTTGTCCTTAGTGATTGAATTGTAAGACTTCCATGCTTATTATAGGGCATAATCCCTCACTAGCATGTCGAAGCTTTTCTCACATGGTGGACTTGTGGTTGTTCAGGTCGAGTTTTCTCCCTTTGATAATGAAAGACCTTAAGGCTTTTGTTTAAAATCAATCCACACACTGTTTTGAAATCTTTTACCCGAACTACGGGGTTTTGATCCTTATCTTTCATGAAAGGTACGTAGGCAATGGGTTCATCAATCCAAACACAAAAATAACTAACTTGCATATTCTTTTCTCATCTCTTCAATCATGTTTGCACAAAATAATTTCATAAACAATAATAATGCAACAAGTTGTGAAAAGGGCTCCCTAGGAGTACCTAGGATGCATTGGGTGCCTAACACCTTCCCTTTGCATAACCAACCCCCTTACCCAGATCTCTGACCCCTTTTGCTAGTTTTGATTGTAAAACTTTATAGGTTTTTGTTCGCTTTGTAACCATTCCTTTGGATAAATAGAAGTGCGGTGGCGACTCGACTTTGTATGATTTACCTTGGATCTAGTTAATATTTCCAATGGTGATGAATACACCGCTACAGAAAAGTGGCGACTCTGCTGGGGAAAAATTCCTGGTGGGTTTTGCCAACTTTTCACACTTGTTGTGTTACACTTGTTTATGACATATTTTTGGTGCAATTTGGGATTACTGTATTGATTGTACTGTTTGAATTGCTTGATATATCAATTGCTTGCTTGCTTGGTGATCTCTGTGAGATGAGTTCTATACCCGAACTCGAGTGCACCTTAGGATAGGAGAATGGCATAGTCTCGTCGACTTGTGTGGAGTTATTCCTTAGCAAGTTGACTTGCGAGTCCATTCACTTGGTGGAGGTCATGTTGGGATCAATAATGTCACACAAGTTATTTGTGGTTAGACATCACTCTTTCCAATATGTGCCTTAGAAGCCAAGGACCTTAGTTTACCAAGCCCATCTTGGCCTATTTTTAGGACGTAGTGCGAAGGTCGTTCAAATGTCAGATTTGATACGATTGTTACGCGATACTACACTCATAAGAGTCTCTCTTGAGAATATTTTTGGAATACGAGTATTCGTTTCTCCGGTAATATTCGAAAGATGGGATGATGACTATGGGAACCTCTGATAGAACATGTTCGGCAGGTTTTAACCCTAGCACACTCCCTTTGGGTGGTTCTTAACCGAGACTCCATGCTCGTGACTCGCAACAAACCCGTGATTCATGGTTGATCCGTTCACACCTCCTTAATATCAATGGAACTTGGGTGTCGATAAGGTGTAAACCATAATCCACCAAAACGGATGATTGATATTAAGGATGGTTGAGCCGTTCGTATATCGTTAATATCAATGGAACTTGGGTGTCGATAAGGTGAAAACCATAATCCACCAAAATGGATGATTGATATTAAGGATAATACGAGCTATCCCATGACCTTTGTCTGGTGTGCTTTGCTTGATCCTTGAGTGTGATTGTTGCATTCATGCATTCATGCATTTCATGCATTCATCTGCATCCATATCATCAGAAAAAGAAAATTTTCAAGGAACTTAAGGGGTTTATTTGCAAAATTTTCAGATATGGAAAGACAAAAAAGGCATACAAAGAAGTACAGCTTCAGACAGCCTGATCTGAAAGAGTTAAGGAATCTGACATCCTATGTACAAGATCCCTTGGGTTTCAAAGCTCGTTTTGGGAAACTGCTTCCTCTTCTGACTACTCAGGTTGACGAAGGGTTGATGGGTACTTTGGTGCAGTTTTATGATCCCTTGTATCACTTCTTCTCTTTTCTAGACTTTCAGCTGTTGCCTACCCTTGAGGAGTATGCTTATCTGGTGGGTATACCGATTCTTGATCAGGTGTCGTTCAGTGGCTTAGAGAGTATTCCTACTTCTCAAGAGATAGAAGACTTGTTGCACATAGATGAATCCTTGGTTAAAGCTCATATGACTACCAAAGGTGGAATTCAAGGTCTCCCTTCTGAGTTCCTCATCGCTCAAGCTACCGTTTATGGGAAGGCCATGAGTGAGGATGCCTTTGAAGCCATATTTGTGCTTCTCATCTATGGATTGGTATTGTTCCCCAACATCGACAAATTTGTGGATGTGAACGCTATTAGGATCTTCTCTGCTCTTAATCTCGTTCCGACTCTGTTGGGTGATACATATTTCTCTTTGCATCTGAGGAATGCAAAGGGTGGTGGCGCTATTGTGTGTTGTTTGCCTCTGTTGTATAAGTGGTTTATTTCTCACTTACCTCAGACGCTCGCCTTCAAGGAGAACAAGGGATGTCTACGGTGGTCCACGAGACTTATGTCTCTCACTAATGATGATATCTCTTGGTATAATCGTGCATATGACGGTGTCCAGATCATCGACTCTTGTGGTGAATTCTCCAATGTGCCTCTTCTTGGTACATGTGGTGGGATTAGCTACAACCTTATCTTAGCACGTCGTCAGCTTGGGTTCCCCCTAAAGGATAAACCTAATAACATTCTGTTAGAAGGTGTGTTCTTTCAGGAGGGTAAAGATCCCCAAGGCTTGAAGAGCAGGATGGTTCGCGCTTGGCGTAAGATCCATAGGAAGGGCAGGAATGAGTTGGGTCCGAAGAATTGCGTTGCTTTGGAGCCGTATACTGCTTGGGTAAGGAAGAGAGCATTTGAGTATCTCATGCCTTACGACTATCCGAGACCTACACCTTTGGTATTGGCTGGGCCTTCAACCCTTCCTAACCAAGGAGTAGAGGAGTTGAGAGACGAAGACCTTTCACGTGCCTGGATCCGTGAAAGAGAAGAGTTACTTCAGCAGCTTAAGGAGAAGGATGCTCTGATCGAGTTCCTCGAGCATCAGGTCATTGATGATCCTGATGATGCACGGACTTCTCTACTTCCTTAGTCTTCCAAGTTCTGGAAAAGGAGGTATGATCGACTCGCCAAAGATAAGGCGGATATGGAAGCAGCGTACGAGAAAGAGGTGAAGAGGCTTCGTGCAGCTTATCTTCCTGCATCCCGAGCTTCTAGGGATCCATAGGATGTTTATTTTCCTTTTCTCTTGTATTGATTGACAATGTTGTACTTCTTTTCTCAAATATATTTGATGAGATATTTTCCATATGCGATCAAACGCTTAATATTTCAAAATTTGCAAATAATACCCTAAAGTTCCTTCGAAATAAAAACAAATCATGTGCACGAGCATTGCATGCATCATTTGCATAAGCAGGTGTTGTTCTCAGCTTCTGGTCTTGTGGTCTAACTTTGTGCTCTTCATTTATTTTGAAGACAAGCTGACTCATCGGTACTACACGAGAGCCAACTCTTCTAGATTGATGGATCATCTCGAGCAAGAGAACCGTGAGCTCAAGGAGGAAGTCGCCAGACTGAGTGCTTTGATGGAGTTGTTCCTGGCTGCTCAGAATCAGTCGTCTCCACCACCTGCAACTCCTCCCCAGAGGACAGTCATCTCTGAGATTGTCTCCTCTACCGTGCCAGCTGCCAGTGCCCACTTCGTGCCAACAGCCATGCCGTCCGGGTTTCCGTGGGGGATGCCTCCTGGCTTTATGCCTGGTATTCCTGATCCAACATTTGCTTCTATGCCGGCATCTAGCCCGGTCCTTGCTATTCCTCCTCCTGTCGTGCATACCGCTCCTAGGGTAGACGACACCATCTATCATTCTAAGCCGTCTGAGGGCCCAGATTTTCATGAGAAGATGGACGCGATGAATGACCAATTTCTTGAGCTGCGCAAGGAATTGAAGAATCTTCGAGGAAAGGACCTCTTTGGCAAATCTGCTGCTGAACTTTGCTTAGTTCCCGGTGTGAAAATTCCTGTAAAATTCAATGTCCCTGACTTTGAGAAATATAAGGGGAACACCTACCCTCTCAGCCACCTGGTCATGTATGCCAGGAAAATGTCTACTCAAACAGATAATGATCAGTTACTCATTCATTATTTCCAGGACAGTCTGTCCGGTGCTGCACTGGGTGGTATATGAGTCTGGACAGTGCAAACATTCGTTCCTTCAATGATCTTGGCGAAGCCTTCGTCAAGCAGTACAAATACAACATGGATATGGCTCCCGATCGGGATCAGCTCAGAGCCATGTCCCAGATGGACAAAGAGACATTCAAAGAGTACGCCCAGAGGTGGCGAGAGTTGGCAGCTCAGATTGTGCCTCCGCTGGAAGAGAAGGAAATGACCAAGATCTTTCTGAAGACCTTGAGCTCATTCTATTATGAGCGGATGATTGCTAGCGCTCCTTCTGATTTCACCGAGATGGTGAACATGGGGATACGGCTAGAGGAAGGAGTCCGTGAAGGACGGCTATCCAAGGATGAAGGCTCTTCTAGCAAACGATATGGGGCGTTTGCGAAGAAGAAAGATGGAGAGGCACATGCTGTGCAATCCCATGTGAAGCCCAGAAGACTCTCTGTGAGGAGGAAGCCTGTGCGTTCAGCCAGTAACCAGCACCAGGTGGCTCACATAGCACCTGTCTTCAGAGACAACCAATACCATCATTAGCACAACAACAATCAACAACCATCTCAGCAGTATCAGCAGCAACATCATCCTCAACAACAGGCCTACCAGCCTCGCAACAGTAATCAAGCTAGTACGAGTTATGAGAGGAAGAAGATCACTTTCGATCCTATTCCTGTATCATACGCAGAGCTGTATCCCTCTTTGATAGAGCGAAAACTGATTACTCTGAGATACCCGCCAGTTGTACCGGTCAACCCTCAGTGGTGGTATAAGCCTGATCAGCACTGTGTCTATCATTCGGGTGCTCCCGGCCACGATGTAGAGAACTGCTTTCAGCTGAAAACTAAGGTTCAAGACCTTATGAGATGCGGCATTCTGAGCTTTGAGGACGCAGGTCCTAATGTTAAGAAGAACCCACTGCCCGAGCATGGGAAATCAGTTAACATAGTCCAGGGTTGCCCTGGCAAATACAAGGTCAAATATGTTAGCCATATTCGACAGTCATTGGTCGAGTTGCATCGTCTACTGTGTGATTACAGTCATCTGGAGCACGACCATGACAAATGTCGTATCTGCTCTGTTAATCGTCTGGGCTGTCGCAAAGTGCGCAAAGATCTTCAGGAATTACTGGATGAAGGTGTCATTGAGATCCTTCAAAACAGAAATGTTGATGAAGACGAACCAGAGGTTAACGTGATTTCTCCGGTGTTCAGGATCCCTGAGCCTGTTATCATTCGATATGATGGTAGCAAGCAGAAGGTTTCTTCTTCCCTGGTTATCAAGCCTTCCAGTCCTGTGCCTTATTCTTCTGACAAGGCAATCCCATTCCGATACAACGCTGTTTCTGTTGAAGATGGGAAAGAGGTGACTCTGTCGTCCACCTCTGTTGTGAACATTGCTGATGTCAGCGGGTTGACCCGTAGCGGTCGTGTGTTTTCTGCACCCCCGAAGCCTCAGGCTGTTGCTGACTCTGTTGAGCGTCCGGTTGGGAATACTGTGAATCCTCCGAACCTGGCACCTGTTGTTAAGCCCTCCTCCGTACAAAAGACTCTTACTTCTGTTGGCCCTAGTGGCAATTCGAAAGAAGACTGTGATGAGATGCTGAGGCTCATCAAGAAGAGTGAGTACAGTGTTGTAGATCAACTTCTACAAACACCATCCAAGACCTCCGTGCTATCGTTTCTTCTGAATTCAGAACCGCACAGAGAGGCTCTGCAGAAAGTCTTGGATGTGGCTTATGTCGATCATGACGTCACAATAGAACAGTTTGACAGCATTGTTGCAAACATTACTGCTTGCAACACTTTGAGTTTATGTGACTCTGATCTTCCTGAGGAGGGAAGAGACCACAACTTGGCATTACACATTTCTATGAATTGCAAAGACGACGCCATGTCCAACGTGCTGATGGACACTGGGTCATCCCTGAATGTATTGCCAAAATCCACTCTCGCAAGATTGTCATTTCAAGGGCCTCCCATGAGGCAGAGTGGAGTTGTTGTGAAGGCTTTTGATGGGTCGCGTAAGACTGTGATTGGGGAAGTTGATCTCCCAATCAAGATTGGACCAAGTGATTTCCAAATCACCTTTCAGGTTATGGATATCCACCCATCTTATAGTTGTCTCCTTGGCATACCATGGATTCACGAGGCTGGCGCCGTGACATCCACCCTACACCAGAAGCTGAAATTCGTTAAGAACAAGAAACTGGTTGTGGTAGGGGGAGAAAAGGCTCTCCTGGTTAGCCAATTGTCTTCCTTCTCATACATAGATGCTAGGGATGAAGTTGGAACGCCTTTCCAAGATTTATCTATAGCCGAGCCTGTTGAGAAGAGAATTCCTTCATTTGCTTCCTATCGAGATGCAAAACTGGCCATCGAATGTGGTGCAGTTGCTGGTCTAGGAAAAATGATTGAGCTGGAAGATAACAAGTCTCGGGCTGGCATTGGCTTTTCTTCAGGAGTCTTTAACGAGAGAGGGTTGTTCAAGAGTGGAGGTTTCATCCACACCGCTCAGAGCGAGGAAGCTGCTGCTGTTCTGGAGGAGGATGCCGAGGATTCTGACAACTTTGTCATCCCTGGCGGGATCTGCCACAATTGGGTCGCTGTAGATGTTCCTACAGTCATTCATAGATCAGAGTAATGATTCACTTTGTTTAAAACCCTTCTCCCATGCAAAAAGGAGAAGTGATGACATTGTTGACAACATTTATACAATGATATTTCATTCAATAAATTCATGTTAAATGTTTGTTTTTCCAATTATTTTCACTTTTTGCTTTTTGCATGAAATTGGTGATCACAAAAAACCATAAAAACGAGAATAAAAGCAATCTTTTTCATCTGCATAATAATTGTCTTGTTTGATTTCTAAAAAGCTTTTTATATCAAAATCATTATGCAGGTTGATTCTTAAACCCATTGAACATAATGATCCAACGCCATCTCCCAATTTTGAATTCCCTGTATTCGAGGCAGAGGAAGATGATGTTGAAGAGATTCCTGACGAGATTACCCGTCTTCTTGAGCACGAAGAGAAGATCATTCAGCCGCATCTTGAGAATCTGGAAACAATCAACTTGGGGTCTGAAGATTGTGTTCGAATGGTGAAGATTGGGGCACTCCTTGAAGAGTCTGTGAAGAAGGGGTTGATCAGTTTGCTACGAGAATACTCTGATATCTTTGCTTGGTCGTACAAAGACATGCCGGGTCTAGATACAGATATTGTGCAACATTTCCTGCCTTTGAAGCCTGAGTGCATGCCTGTGAAGCAGAAGCTCAGAAGAACTCACCCTGATATGGAAGTGAAGATCAAAGAGGAAGTTTAGAAGCAAATTGATGTGGGGCTTTTGGTGACTTCTACGTATTCTCAATGGGTGGCCAATATTGTGCCCGTGCCTAAGAAAGACGGAAAAGTCTGGATGTGTGTGGATTACCGTGATTTGAATAAAGCTAGTCCGAAAGATGATTTTCCTCTACCACACATTGATATGTTGGTAGACAATACAGCTAAGTTCAATATCTTCTCCTTTATGGATGAATTTTCCGGATATAATCAAATCAAAATGGCACCCGAGGATATGGAGAAGACAACATTCATCACACCTTGGGGAACATTCTGTTATCGAGTGATGCCCTTCGGTAGAACGCCGGAGCCACATATCAACGAGCTATGACTACCTTGTTCCATGACATGATGCACAAGGAGATCGAGGTCTATGTTGATGATATGATTGCTAAGTCACGAACGAAAGTTGAACATGTAGAGCATTTGTTGAAGCTTTTTCAGCATTTGAGGAAGTTCAAGCTTCATCTGAATCCCAACAAATGTACATTTGGAGTCCGTTCTGGCAAATTATTGGGCTTTATTGTCAGCGAGAGAGGTATTGAGGTTGATCCTGCAAAGGTCAAAGCAATACAAGAGATGCCTGCGCCCAAAACTGAGAAGCAAGTTCGAAGTTTTCTTGGCCGCTTGAACTATATTTCCAGATTTATATCCCACATGACTGCCACATGTGCGCCGATATTCAAGCTCCTCTGGAAAGATCAGTCTCATGATTGGACCGAGGATTTCCAGAAAGCTTTTGATAGTATCAAAGAGTATCTGTCTGAACCTCCGATCCTGTCTACGCCTGTAGAAGGAAGACCTTTGATCATGTATCTGACAGTTCTTGAAGACTCCATGGGCTGTGTCCTTGGTCAGCAAGACGAATTTGGAAAGAAAGAATCTGTTATCTACTACCTGAGTAAGAAGTTCACTGATTGTGAGTCTCGATACTCAATGCTTGAGAAGACATGATGTGCTTTGGCTTGGTCCGCTAAGCGTTTACGCCAGTACATGATAAATCATTCAACTTGGTTGATATCCAGAATGGATCCAATCAAGTACATCTTCGAGAAGCCTGCTTTAACCGGGAGGATTGCCCGTTGACAGATGTTGTTGTCTGAGTATGATATCGAGTATCGAGCTCAGAAAGCTATCAAAGGTAGTATCTTGGCTGACCACTTGGCACATCAGCCGATTGAAGATCATCAGTCTGTTCAGTATGACTTCCCAGATGAGGAGATTCTGTATTTAAAGATGAAAGATTGTGACGAGCCTACACTCGATGAAGGGCCAGAGCCTGGTTCCCGATGGAGTATGGTATTCGATGGCGCTGTAAAACAGTATGGAAATGGAATTGGGGCAGTAATCATTACTCCTCAGGGCACACATATTCCTTTTACAGCAAGGCTAACTTTCAAATGCACGAATAATATGGCTGAGTATGAAGCCTGTATTATGGGATTGGAAGAATGCATTGACCTCAGGATCAAGCATCTCGATGTTTATGGTGATTCGGCCCTCGTTGTGAATCAGATCAAGGGTGAGTGGGAAACGAATCAGCCTGGTCTTATTCCATACAGAGATTATGCGAGGAGGATTTCAACATTCTTTACAGAAGTTGACTTTCATCATATCCCTCGAGAAGATAATCGGATGGCAGATGCTCTTGCTATGCTTGCTTTAATGATTGTGGTCAAATATTGGAATGAAGTTCCCAATATCACCGTGATGCGCTTGGATAGACCAACTCACGTGTTTGCAGTTGAAGAAGTACAAGACAATAAGCCTTGGTATTACGACATCAAGTGTTTCCTCCAGAACCAGGTCTACCCGCCTGGGGCATCTGTGAAAGACAGGAAAACTTTGAGAAGATTGTCAGGCAGTTTCTACCTCAGCGGTGAAGTGCTCTACAAGAGGAATTTTGACATGGTTCTGCTCATATGCGTGGATAGACACGAAGTAGACCTGTTGATGACTGAGGTCCATGAGGGTTCATTTGATACTCATTCCAATGGACATGCCATGGCTAGAAAGATGCTGAGAGCAGGCTACTATTGGCTGACAGTGGAGTCTGACTGCTGCAAATATGTGAAGAAATGCCACAAGTGTCAGATTTACGCGGACAAGATTCATATCCCTCCGACACTTCTGAATGTGATTTCATCACCATGGCCTTTCTCTATATGGGGAATTGACATGATTGGCATGATTGAACCGAAAGCGTCCAACGGACACAGGTTTATTCTCGTAGCAATTGATTACTTCACCAAATGGGTTGAAGCTGCATCGTATGCTAACGTGACCAGGCAGGTGGTCGTGAAGTTTATCAAGAATCAGCTGATATGCCGTTATGGTGTGCCTGATAAGATCATTACTGATAATGGATCTAACTTGAACAACAAGATGATGGAAGAGCTGTGTAGCGAGTTCAAGATTGCACATCATAATTCTTCTCCTTACAGACCCAAGATGAATGAGGCTGTTGAAGCTGCTAACAAGAATATCAAGAAGATTATCCAGAAGATGGTTGTCACGTACAAAGATTGGCACGAGATGCTGCCATTTGCTTTGCATGGATATCGTACATCCGTCCGCACTTCAACAGGGGCAACCCCTTTCTCTCTTGTTTATGGCATGGAGGCTGTACTCCCAGTAGAGGTGGAGATCCCATCAATGCGAGTCTTGATGGAAGCCAAGTTGACTGATGGTGAGTGGATTCAAAGTCGTTACAACCAACTGAATTTGATCGAAGAGAAACGATTGACTGCCATGTGCCATGGTCAGTTATATCAGCAAAGAATGAAGAAAGCATTCGATAAGAAGGTCAAGCCTCGTGTGTTCCGATAAGGTGACCTTGTGCTCAAGAAAGTCTTGTCTTTCGCGCCCGATTCCAGGGGCAAGTGGACTCCAAACTACGAGGGTCCATATGTTGTCAAGCGAGCCTTTTCAGGCGGTGCTTTAATGCTTACAACTATGGATGGGGAGGATTTCACTCGTCCAGTGAATTCAGATGCAGTCAAGAAATACTTCTCCTAAAAAGAAAAACAGAATAGCTCGCTAAGTTGAAAACCCGAAAGGGCGGCTTAGGCAAAAATGAGCGTCTCGATGGATTGAAACCCGAAAGGGCGATCCAGGCAAAAGTTAGAGACATAAAAAAACAAATAATTGCATCCCGCTAGATTTAGCACCTCACCCTGGGGCAATCTAGGCAAAAATTAGGGATTTGGCAAGTAACTGCATCTTGACAAGACCGTGTTCTACATCTGTCATCTATCAGAGATTCCTGTTCATTCGCCGTCAACTGAAGCTTCGAATAGATCGAATCCGGAATTGGTGGAGAAATGGTCATTATGTTCAATGTAGCCCTTTCCAATATATATCACCAATTTCAAACTTGTAAAAATCTATGGAGTCTTGCCATTTGCAGGCTACCATTCCATCAAATAAACTTGAGCCTTTATCCAATTATTTGCACTCTTATTTGTTTCAATTCAACAAATGTTTTGCATGTTTTAATTGATAAAATATCGTTGTTTTCAAAATAAACAACTTTTCACAAATAGTTTTTAAACAAAGTGACACATTCACAATGACAAAAGATACTTAGGAGACTCAGTGCTCTCCCAGGGGTGGTACGATTTCCAACAGGGTAAGACATTTGTTCATATCCCTAGCATTTTGATTGTATCCTTTTCCTCTGGAACCTTCTGTGGTTTTTTCTCCCCAGCAGGTTGCCTTTCTTGGCTTCGTTCCCTTAACAGAGTGTTGGGACGATGTATTCACGCTTCAGATTTCCCAGCAGAGCAGTAATTTTCTCCCCTCGGGTGTGTTCTCCCTGGAAGATTGGGTTTGGTATTTTCTTCCTCAGCGAAGTTGTTGAAGCGGTAGTCTTCCCTTCATCTGTCAGATAGACTCCCCAGTAGAGTTGTTCATGTGGTAGATCCCCTGCCTAGATATTGTTGTTTCCTGGCATGTCTAGATCCCAGCTAGAGTGGTTGGTTTGTTGGATCTTATCTCGATGATGTTATCCCTTTCAGAGACATTGATGTTTCTCTGATCTGTAGCAGATTTTGGCTTGTGCAATAAATCTTTTCTCCCTAGCTGAGTCTTTTGGGTTTATCCCTAAGCAGAGTGCTCGCTAAGACGTTCACCACTCTTCCCCCTCAGCGGAAGAACGATCTTTTCCTCCTCAGCAGAGTGTGATCTCTCAGTAGATTTCCTAAGTGGAGTTGCTGATTGATTCCCCAATGGATGTGCTCTCAGTGGTTTTCCCCAGTAGAGTTGTCAGTGGAATTGCTGACAGTTTCCCCAGTAGAGTTGCCTGTGCGGCAAATTCTACTCGTGCTTTATGTCCTCCTCAGTAGTATCTGCCGGTGCAGTGGACTCTTTTCCCTAGCGGAGTTGTTGGTAGGATGAGCTTTATCTATGTTGATATATCCCCAATGGAGATACTATTATTCTTTGGTATCTAGATCTCCCCAGCATGAGTGGCTGTTGTGGCTGTGTCTGCCTGTGCGACAACTCTTCTCCTTAACCGGATTGGCTTGTTGATCCATCACTCAGAGATTTTTGTGTGATTTCTGTGATATCTCTGATTCTCCTGCAGAGTCTTTGCTTCCTAGCATCTCAGATCTCCAGTAGATTGGTTACTCTCCATCAGAGTTTCTGGCTTTCTCTCTCGAGATGTAGTACCGGACGTTTAATTTCGGGTCCTGTTTGTGTTAGATATGTCTGTTTGTCAGCATTCATCATACATAAACCCCGCATATACATGCGTAATCATTAACATTCAGATATTCATGTTGCATTTTTTGCCATATATCTTTTGTTTTGTCTCCTGCTAATGGGTGATATTCATTTCCTCAAGCAGATGGGTGTGTCTGATCCTTCAAAATAGAGTCAGCCCCTTAAGCAGAAAGTGTCTATCTTTCCTGCCATTTCCCCACTGAGTTCTATCCTCGTGGATGACAGTTGCTTCCGTTTCCTCCCAACACACACATTGGGATGGAGTTTCCTATTGAGTTATATCCTCATTAGGATGAGTCTTAATTCAATTTGCCTTTTTGGTTTGATCCTAAATTGGCCTTCGTGACTGTTTTGGTGTTCCGCAACAAGGTCACCAATGGTTTTTCACCTTATCCTCAGTGTATTTCTTTGGTCTTCTACCTACTAACCGGTAGTTGTAAATCCTACTTTCATCCCCTAGCAGAGGTAACCTTCGTGATTCATTCTGGTTGTTGGCGGATTTTGTGGTCGTCTACCCAGCTCGGTAGTCGTAAATCCTATTTTGTTTCTCCCCATCGGAGTTTGTGCTTCCCTGCGGTATAAATGAATATTTGCTCACTAACAGGCAATCATTCATCTTATCCCCAGTGGATTTTTTGGTTTACTACCCAGCATCTCGGTAGTTGTAAACCCTATCCTTATCCTCAGCAGAATTTTTGGTCTTCTACCCAGCATCTCGGTAGTTGTAAACCCTATTTTCTCCCCTTGCAGAGTTAACCTTGTTGTTCATCCCAACCGATGACGATTACTCTTCCGTGGTTGTCTACCCAGTCTTCGGTAGATGTAATCCCCTCTTTGTTGGTTATCATTATTCAGTATTTGATGTTGATATTCCTCCTTGCAGATAATTGCTTCGAGTAAACAATTTATCCCCAGCGGGTCCTCTTTCATTCACCGTTTGCCGGTAATGTCTGTTGCTTCCCTTTGATTGGCCATCTTTGCATACCTAGTTTGGTATCTCGATGCCTTTCTTTTTCGGATGATTTATCCTTTTCTAACCTACAACCTGGTTATGGATAATCTTCCATGCGAGTATATTATCTACGTTTTGACGGCTATAGATAATATATCTCATGCACTCTTTGGTCGAAGTCTTCTGTTGTTCTTCCTCAATTGAGTAAGATTCGTATTCCTTGTGGAATCGAATATCCATCCTATAAATAAGTCTGCTTTTCTAGCTTTCTTCAGGATGATGAGTGTTTTGGAATACAAACCAATTCACGTTTCGGATGATTTATCCTTTTCTAACCTACAACCCGGTTATGGATAATCTTCCATGCGAGTTTATTATCTACGTTTTGACGGCAATAGAGAATACATCTCATACACTCTTCAGTCGAATCCTTTCGTGTTTCCCCAGTTGAGTAAGATTCATTGTCCCTTTGCGGAATCGAATATTTTACCCCTTTGCGGAGATAGTTGCCTTGTTCGCGCAATTTATCCCCAGTGAGTCATCTCTCGTCTACCCTTTTGTTGCTGGTAACGATTGTTTCTCCTTTTCGGTCGACTTATCCTTTTCTAACCTACAACCCGGTTATGGATAATCTTCCATGCGAGTATATTATCTACGTTTTGACGGCTATAGATAATATATCTCATGCGCTCTTTGGTTGAAGCTTTCGTCTTTCTCCAGTCGAGTAAGATTCGTATTCTTTGCAGAATCGAATGTCCATCCTATAAACAAGTCTGCTTTTCTAGCTTTCTTCAGGATGATAAGTGTCTTGGAACACAAACCAATTCACGCCTTGGTCGGTCACCTGTTGCATACCTATTACCCGGTATCCCTGGTGTTCCTTCCTTTCTGCTCCCTATTTTGACCTCGGTGCCCTGTGGAGTCGGATTTTTCCTGAGTCGAAATATACCTTTTCAGGTCTTCCTCAGATGTTTGGTCGATTGATATCTCTCACCCGTACACAGGTCTTAGATATTCATTCTTCCCGAGCTTGTTACTCACTAACCGGTAACACCTCATCCTTGTGTTTCCCCTGGAAAGTCTTTCAGATTTTCCCAGCGGAGTTGTTGTTGTGATTCGCCTTTTGCTGTGTTGGCTTAACTCCCAATACATGCATTTTCCCGGCAGAGTTGTCTTGTCAGCTCTTTCCCTAGTCTGAGTCCGGATTTTCATCCGAAGTATCCTTTGCGGATAGTTTTGCTGTGTTGGCATCTTTCCCAGCACACGCATCTTTGAGTCAGCTTGAGTCTTTCCATTGGATTTGTCTTCCTTTGGAATTCTTTTCCCCAATTTTGAGTCTTCTTCTCCCCAGTAAAGTCTCCAGTTGAGTCGTGTCCTGCTCACGCAGTGGCAGTTTCTTTTTCCCCTAATTCTGAGTCGTGTCCTGCTCACGCATTTTTTCTTTTTTTATCCCCATAAGAGTCCCATCAGAGTCTCTGTTCCCTTAGGAAGTGCATTATTCCTGTGGATTTTCAATTTCTCCTGATTTCTTTTCTTCTTTGTGGACCCATATTCCCACAGAGATATTTTGTGTTGCATACATACATTTGCATCATGAGGTCTCTCAGGGACCAAAATTTGTCTCATTGTTGTTATTTAAGCCCATTCTACCTCGTCGAGACGAAGATCTTAACCTTCATTTCTCCGGCTAGAATGATCTTAAATAGGGGCATTTGTAAGACCCCAATTTTGTCCCTGAGATCTCTCATGGCATCATATCATAGCATTGCATAGCCTCAAGGATCTTTGAGTATCTTGCCTCCCTTTCCTTTGGGTAAGGTATCTTGTGAGTGGTTCTTGATCACCAGGCATTGCTTGCATTGTATATCATTGCTTTTCTTGTTTAATCATTAACCAAAAGCACCAAAAATATGTCATCTAACATTTGTTTTGCAGTCTAAGCATCCACAGGTCAAGGCAATTCAAGGTTTTCCTTTGTACGAGAGCAGATGGTATTTTCTTGCTTTGAGGACCACACATCATTATCTTGAGCTTATATGAGCTAGAGGTCCATTTTGGAGCAAATTCCCCAAGTGGTTGAGGCTCAAATTCATCAGGCATTGTCAAGGTCATCTGAGGACCATACAGTCAAATGTGCAGCCAGTTGAAGGCTTTGAGGTGTGGGAAATGATCTGAGACCTCCCATTCATGTTCAAACAAGGCTTATTCATCATTTCAAACCTCAATCTTGAAGATTTTGAAGTCAAATCAAAAGTTTCCCAAAATGGAAAGTGACCTGTAATTTCAAGTTTCCAAAAATGGCAAGTTTTTGGTCCACATTCAACTTAACTTTCCAACATCAAATAAGCTTCAAATGAATTTTTGGTTAACATGAAAGTTGAAGATCTTTCTCTCCTATTTCCAAAAAGTCCAAGATCATGAGTATCTGATGAATGGTTGAGAAGTTATGATCTAATGATTGCAAAGTGTGCTTGGAACTTCAAAATGCCATAACTTTTGATCCAAAACTCCAAATTGAGTCCCTCTTTTTGCAATTTGCTTCTTGTGACCAATAGTTTCCAAATCCATCATTGCATTGCATGAAAAATAATTCACATGATCATTTTCTCATTCAAGTGCATTTTGGAGGGAAAATGCATAACTCAAATTTGGTGCATCATACATGCTAAATTCCAATCCAATCTTGCTCATGAGTTGATTTTAAGTGATTTTGAATCATGCATGGCACTGTTCACGTGCTCATTTACCATGCATAGGTGTATTTGCTAATTTTGCATTTCACCTCATTTCTCTCTAATTTTACATTAATCATTGCCTAATTATCATTTCAGGGTGATTAACACATGGTATATAAGACTAATCATAACAGAATTTTGAGGACAATCACATTCTAGATCTAGAAATTTCACTTCCCTCCAAAATTTTCTCTCAATTGAAACTTGAATTTTCTTCACATAACACACCAATTTTATTGCATATTCGTGTTCATTGAGTGTCATTGAGTAAGAATCAAGGTTTGGTTTGAAAGATTTGGCCAAGAATCAAGCAAATTGTACACAAACTCATGAAGATGGAATTTGCAATTTGAGCTAGATCCAAGCCTTTTCAGCTGATAATTCGTGCATAAAGCTTCACCACAAGGTTGATAGAGGAGATCTGGAAGATTTGAGCACTTGAATCGACTGTTTCATCTCACTGTTCTCAAGAGAGGTTGGAATTCGAATCTCATAATTCTTCATTTTATTCACATGATATTGTAGATCTCTTAATGCTGATGATGTTGATGCTTTTAGATTTTGATTTGGTTAGAAAATGAGTGAGATATGTGAACTTGAACTTTTGATGTGCATTATGTTTCTGTTCGATTCGCACGATTCCTTGAGAATTAGGCTTAGCAAATGTTAGATTCATGTTCTACGTGTTGAGAGCTTTCGAACCATGTATGCATTGCTTAATTCTGGAAAAATTGTTCATGCTGCTCCGCCGGTTCATTGAGGAAGACGGTGGAAACCACCGTCAACCACCGCATGTGAATAGTGCCAATGGCTTCTGGTTCAGCGTGCTAGGGTTCACTGTTTGAACGCTTGCAACCAATGCGTCCTCTGTTCGAGTCCATGCGCTAGCATTTGATTTTTTCACTTACTCCCTTTCCATTAGCCAAATGCAGTGTTTTGCTTCAAACGCTCTTGCAACCGTGCGTACCTCAGTTCGATCCTCACCATATGCTTATTTGTGATTTAATTTTCCAGCGCTCATTTTACCATGCTTACCTCTGTTCGAACCTGGCTAGCACACTTTGTTGATTTTATTTCCAGCGCTTATTTGAATGAACATGCCTTGGTTCAATCCTTGCTGAGTGCACATTGATGGTTTTCCATTTTTCAACCTTATTTCCATTGATTTTCATTATTTCCATTTATTTCCTTCAAATCCTAAAAATCACTAAAAATAGCATATGCATCTAATTTAATTCAAATTTTTTGCTACATGTTCATTTGAATGTCTTTTATTTGTTGATGTTAATTTCCTGATTTGTGCCTTGCTAGAATTTTAAATATGCTTAATTGTTTGAACATGATGCAAATGTGACATGTTGTGCTATTTGTTTTGTGAAATGCTCATTGTTTGTCCAATTGCCTTGAAAATTTGACATGCTCATTCATGACATGTAACATGATCTTTTGGCTTTTGTTTGGCATTTTTACCATTTAATCTCACTGTTTTGGACACATGACTATATGGTGTGACAATTTGTGTCACATATTGGATGTTGCTTTTGTGCATTTTCATATACATGTCATATTAGCTCTTCTGGACTTCATTTTTGGTATGATGCTTGCTCATAATATGTCAAGTGCACATAAAAAATTTCATGATCATTGGATTCATTTCTGTTTTAATGTGGATTTTCTATTCTTGATGTCCAATTGTGATCACATTGTTTGCCTTTACCTTATCTTGTTCAATTGATGGCTTTGCTTAATGATTTGGCTTTGTTACTTTTGAGGCTTTCTTCTCATTTGATTGAATGTTTTTCATGTGAAATCTTGACTTCTGTTTTGGTTGTTTACCTTGCCTTTAACCCTAGTCTTTGTACTAGTGGTTTGTACTCACCAATTGTGCTTCATGTTTCAGGTTTGAGCATTTGGTTTTGATGATTGGTGTGGCCTCATTATTTGAGATGCCATTTGCTTTGATCACTAAATCTTGTTGTGTTGTAGGTCCATTGTTGATGTGATGAACTCACTTGATTGCTTGCATTTGAGACTTGCATTGTGCATAACTGTTGGATGTTACACTGTTGTCTGTTTGATTCTCTGAATACAATATTAACTGTTTAAGCTTTTGTACAGGTACATTAGTTGCTAGCTAGCTCTTGCTTAGACTTTGCTTTGGAGTGTGGTTGATACACCACTGAGGTAGCTTAGCTCTCTTACTCCATGTAGTCTAGAAGTCCTGTCACCTTTTTGGCAGGCATTTGGCTGAAGTCCTCCTTAAGAGGCCATGTTTGTGATTGTTTACATTTGTGCTAAAGACCTCTAAATGAGGCATGTTACTTGTTAAGTCCTCCTAAGTGAAGAGGTAATTGACATATAGAAGGGATTTGCAATCAATCCCCTGTTATTCAGTTGAGTCATTCATTATGCTCGCACTACGTGCTGATGCTCTTGCATAAACACCCAAGATCTTGTATACAGTCAGTCAAGTGGAATAGGATTCCTCATTTTGGATCCCTACACCTTCTTTGATTCAAGCTCACCCAGGCCAGGGTTAAGATCATGAGTTCACATCCTCATTTTCCATTTCATCAGCTTCACCCTAACTCTCAATGTTAGTGGTTAAGAGCTCACAGATCACCTGATTACATTTGGCTTGTTTGTCGAGGTTGATATGACCCCTCTTGACTAAAGCCTACCCTTTGATTGAGCCACCTTGTTTGTATATAGTGTATGCTTGTTTGCTTGTTTGTGAATCTTTCATGTGTGTGCATTTGCATATTTGTTTTGAGGAGTCAGATGTAAGTCCAGCCATTGGCATTTTGTTTCTTCTGTGTTGTTCAGGAGTTAGGTATAAGTCCAGCTATTGGAATCCTGTTTCCTTTTCTTTGTTCAGGAGTTAGATGTAAGACCATTGATTGGCTATCTGTTTCCTGTTTTTCTCTTGGAGTTGGATGTAAGACCATTGATTGGCATTCTATTTCCAGTTTTGGTTGTTCTCTTGAACTTGCTTATTTGCTTTTGCCTTGTGTTGCCTGATTCCAAAGGAACTTACTTGGATCATCTCTATGATCTTGAGAAAGCAACTCCTATTGTGGCTTTGTCCTTCACCCTCACCTTTTGTGCTTAACCTTGATCCATGTTTTCTCATCCTTAACCCAAACCAGAAAACTTTTGTGCAAACATTTGACTTGTTTTCAAAACTAGAAACCTAGGCCTTATGCCTTTGATTTTCAAACTCTCTTTTCACTAATACTCATTGTAAATGAACTCTAATTTATACTTTGACTTCATCTTTGTGAATACTTCTAATTGGTTAATTCAACCCACTCAATTGCTTTTGTGGCCCTTGTCCACTTCTTAATCAAATTTTCATGCATTAGCCATAGATCTGAATTATCTTAGTGTTTGATGTGAATCTCACCTTTGTCCTTAGTGATTGAATTGTAAGACTTCCATGCTTATTATAGGGCATAATCCCTCACTAGCATGTCGAAGCTTTTCTCACATGGTGGACTTGTGGTTGTTCAGGTCGAGTTTTCTCCCTTTGATAATGAAAGACCTTAAGGCTTTTGTTTAAAATCAATCCACGCACTGTTTTGAAATCTTTTACCCGAACTACGGGGTTTTGATCCTTATCTTTCATGAAAGGTACGTAGGCAATGGGTTCATCCATCCAAACACAAAAATAACTAACTTGCATATTCTTTTCTCATCTCTTCAATCATGTTTGCACAAAATAATTTCATAAACAATAATAATGCAACAAGTTGCGAAAAGGGCTCCCTAGGAGTACCTAGGATGCATTGGGTGCCTAACACCTTCCCTTTGCATAACCAACCCCCTTACCCAGATCTCTGACCCCCTTTTGCTAGTTTTGATTGTAAAACTTTATAGGTTTTTGTTCGCTTTCTAACCATTCCTTTGGACAAATAGAAGTGCGGTGGCGACTCGACTTTGTATGATTTACCTTGGATCTAGTTAATATTTCCAATGGTGACGAATGCACCGCTATACATATCCTTCAACAATTTCAAGTTAATGGTGCGGTGAGGGAGCGGTTCTAAGGTAGCTAACTCAACGTTGAGATTTAGTGCTCTACCAATAGAAGTAATTAATCCACCAAAAGAAATGGTTCCTCCTTTTTTCAAAATGGCGGACATATGTGCAAGCATAAAAGGAACAAGATTGATCATTTGATTATTAAGGCAACCCTATAAAAATAGCAACTCGCGAGCATTTACTTTGTTAGAATTTTCCCGACCAAATATAGTACATGCCAAAAGATATCGAAAAATACGGATGACCGAGTTATGAATAGTGGAGGCTAAAATTCCTTCAAAAGAAGTGACAACTACATTTGATAATCTATTCCAAAATTTAAAGGCTTCGAGTGCCCATTCAGCATCAAAGGGTGTCTCACAAATGGCACCCCCTCCGTAAGGCATTCCTAACAAACCTGCTAAGGCATCGGTAGTGTACTCATATTCAACATCAAACATTCTAAAACATACGGTACCAACCGTGCTAGCAGTGCCAAGATGAACAGTGTAAATTAGGGAACTTATAAATTCCCTGGTCAGCCTATCATATGTGGGTTCCTTATTAGCAAAAATATCATGCAGTCCTAAACTATCCAACATATGAAAAACACTATGATACGTCCCTAAAGTATACAAACAGTCCTCATTTACATACCTGGTAGCGAGAATTTCCCGTGTTTGAAACTTCTACAAAATTTTGCTCTGACGCTCTTCGGGTTTCCCTCCGCGAAGGATGATGTTGTTGAAGTCCATTCCGGCCATTGATGGTGAGTGAAGAGAAAATGAGTTTTTATGGTAAGGAAGTGAAAATGGAATTTTAGTGGATTTTTGGTGGAGGAAATTGATGGGTGAAGTTTGGGAATGATAATGGGTTGGAGTTAGAATGATAAAGTTGGGATTTTTTTATGGACTTCAATGGAGTTGGAAGGAGGAAAAAATGGGTGTTGAGAGGTTGAAGAAGGCAAAAATGGGGAATTTAGGGATTCTATCCCGTTAAATGTTCAGACTCCATGGCGCCCTCCATGAGGCTTATGGCGCCCGCCATGATGCCGAATTTGGTGTTTGGGCCGGCCTTATTTCTTGTTCTTGGGCTTCATTTTTTCCTTATTTTGCAAAGGATGTGCACATAGGATTCCATAACATGCTGTTTTTTTATTAAGCTTGATAAATGACAAAATAAAATAAAATAAAATAAAAAAGTAAAGTAAAATAAAATAAAATAAAAAGGAAATAAAAACATAATAATAATAATGTATATATCTGTATATATATGAATAGTTAGTAATAAGTCATGGGTCGAGAGATGCTAGGAAAGGAAATGCAAGCATAAAATCAATAAGTAAAGCAAGCATAAATAATAAGTCTAATAATGGAAAATAAGTAAAGCAAATGGCATCTCTTGATCAGTGATATCATCAATGTCCAGGGAATAATGGAGTCTCATCAACTTCGGATCCTCGGAGCTCTACAATCTGGTCAGTGATATCATCAATGTCCAGGGAATAATGAGAGTTTCACCAACAAATTTTAAATAAAATCCTCTTCCATTTTTTGAATTAAAATTATTTTTAGGATTATTATTAATATTTTTCATGATTTAATTGATTTTGTGAATATTTTTAATTGTTTAAAAGTACTTTTAAGTTTCCAAAAAATCTGAAATTTTTTCTCCAAGGTCCTTTGACCTTGTTTGACCTATGATAAATCTCATGGTCATTTATTTGGTGTTTTGATGAGGTTTTAGGAAATTGACCAACCATATTTAATTTAATGTATTATTTTTAGTATTTTTAATTGAATAAATGTCAAATAAATTGTGTAGAGCCATTTTGATTGACTTTGGAAGTTTGAGTTATGTTGTTGGGCCTTGGTCAAGGTTGATTTGACTTTGTTAAGTTAAGATCATTGGATTTAGGGGATTGATGGAATGTACATTCCATCTTCCAAAATGAATGAATGATCTTAATTTGGTAAAAGTCCTCTTTTGTCCAATTTGAGTTTGATCCATTTCCCCTCCCTCTTCATCTCATTCCCCTTCTTTATGCGTTCATGTCATGGACCTATGATATCTCAATATTTTAAGGCTGGTTGATTGCAAAATCAACATAAGTATGGATGAGATTAGCCCCCCCCCCCCCCCACACACACACACACACTTTTGCATATTCTTTTTGTGTGTGGTATGTTTCATGAGTATAGTTTATCATATTATGTCTCTAACATGCATTAACACCAAAATTCTATTGCCCGGCCTCAAATAGTTGTGACTTCTACATAAGTCCAATTACGATTGCTTAACATAGTGCTAAATTTTTAACACAAAAGGCATAGCATTTTAGTGAGATTGTAAGTCTCCCCTCTTTCATGGTCTTGTGTGGAAACTTGGTCTTTTTTCCTTCCTTTAGAAGATGTCTTGGTTCAAGGATCCATGCTTGTGATAAGTGGGTTGAGTGTTCTCCAAAGAATGACTTAAAGCAAAAGCAATACTAACTTCTAACTCATTAACAACTAAAATTTAATTCCAAGTCATTTGCTTTTAATGCACTTTATTTTTTAAGCCTTATTCATTTGCCATTATTCATACCATTCTAATTGTTTATGTTAATGTCATTTTCACTTTGTCCACTTGGACCATATTTTGTGATATATTTTGTTTGTAAATATTGTGTTTGTTTGTGTCGTCTTTGACCATTAATGTACATAATAAGAACAAAAACCCTAAAAAATATCTTGTGTGGACTGTTGGTTTGATCTGAGACTATTAGACTTAGAATTTAGGCAACACTCCCTATGCAAATGACTTGGCTAATGCCAACTTTCATGTAACCAAGTGCTTGTATCTTGAAACTTCATTTGATACATCATTGAAGATCCATTTGAGTTCATCTGCAACATGATCATTGTGAAGTTGTTACTTTGAACCTGTTACTTATGGCATCTTGAAATTCATCTGCTACTTGGGAAAATTTGAAGAAGATCATGGAATTGCTAAGCTTGGATGTGGCCATCTTTATTTGATGTCTTGCTCTTCAAGTTGATATATTGTGCATTGTTTGTTGCTTGAATCTAATGTCCAAGGGAATGTGGGTTTCTATATGACATTCTTGTCTATTGGATTGCAGCCCATTGGTCAGATCTTTTCAACTCTCAACTTTTAAATTTCTGCTTAGGATTAGTCTCTTCATCTCCTCTCCACTTCTTTAATTTCAAAATCTCTCCCCCTTTTCAAAATCTTCTATGCTTGTGATTTCAAACATTGACCTTATTTTCATAATTAGAAACTTTGGTCTTATGCCATTGCATTTTTTGAACTTCTTTTCTTAATCAAACTTGTAAATATACTTAACTATACTTGACTCAAAATTTTCAAAAGCCAAAAAGAATTAACTCATTCAAACCATTTTTAGGCCTTTGTGCCTTTCAAAACTTAAATTTTTGCTAAAAGCAATGCATCCACTTTGAAATTTATACCACAAACTATGAGGTTTTGATCCCTCATTCTTATGTTGGTACGTAGGCACAAGTCAGAAGGTCTTGTCAAACACAAAAATATAATTAATGAATTCTTTTCTCATCCCCCCATTCTATTTTCTTACAAACATCATTTGTACAGAAACACATATGCACACAAGAAAGGGCTCCCTAGGAGTACCTAGGACACTTTGGGTGCTAACACCTTCCCTCTGTGTAACCAACCCTCTTACCTGTAATCTCTGGCATTTTATTAGTTTTGATTTGAAAACTTCTTATTTGTGGATTTTGTTCGTACTTTTCCCTTTTCCCTTGGAAACAATAAAAGAGTGGTGGCGACTCTTGTTATTTGATGTCTAGCTTATCCATAGCTTGATGATCATGAATTTACCGCTACAATATCATCCACAAACAACTCAACCACAATGATCCAACTACGATAACATGGACACCGAACTCAATTACGGCAGCGCCGTCGACGACAACAACCCTAGCTATTTGGGAGAAATGATGATAAATTTATCAAATACCGCTGGACATTCCACCGGATCTTCACACCAGCCACAATTGCATCATGTCAGCACTCAAAGATCCCAAACACCTCTGGGAAATCGTGGGAGACCTCGAAGACAGGCTAATGCACCAGGATGTGGAATAGGGGGTGTTTCAATCGGGCGGGTCATTGATTTTCTTGTTAATCTTAATGTATTTTAACTTTATATCATAATATTAATAATTCTTTTTCATTTACCTATTTATTTTTTATTTATAAGTATAACATATAAAATTAATATAATATATATATATATATATATATATATATATATATATATATATATAACATGTGTCACATGCAATGGATATAATTAAGTATGCGTCAATTCCATTGATTTTACTTGCATGCATGCACCAACACCATTGACGCCTGTGTTAAATCACAAATTGAATGTGTCATTTCAACAAACGCATCATTTAGACGTGTGCATGGAATATGGTTATCTTGGTAAATATTTTTAAAAAATAATTATTTTAGAATTTTAATTGAAAAACCAATTTTTTTTTAAATTCCGATCCAAGGGTAAGGTAGGTTAGGCCTTCACCTTCTGCCTAAAAAAGACCATTTTTTTAAAAGAGATCTAGGTGTTTAAATATACAAATTTTAATATTTTTTAAATATAAATCTATCTTAGATCAATTGTAGACTTAGCTCAATTGCTAAAAGTATGAAAATATACAAGGAGGTCTAAAAACTAGTTGATGTATTATATTGATTTTTTATTTTATTTGAGTTAGTGACCTTTAAAATTAGTTTAATAATAGATAGAAAAATTATAATTGCAAAAATAATTTAGAGCACTTAAAAATTAAATATTTTAATAATAGTATTAGTGGATGACAACACACAAAACCTCATGTTAATATTAATCTTGCCTCAAATTGTGTTGGTTGAGCCGACACTGATTGTTTTATGTGAGAGGAAATTCCTATAGAATAAAAACTGAAAAACAAAATCAAACAGTCATATGGCATTACAAAGTTTTGTCCAACTTGTTGAAGACTTTATGTTAATTCCTAAAAGAGAAACCACAAGTTAATAACATATAACATACTGTCTTTAGTAACTAACAGCTTGAAAACACACAAGCCAACCCTTCAACATCTTGGATAGAGTTTTCCTTTTTGAAAGGCAAATAAGTAAATGTATTGTATATATAAACAAAAATAATAGTACAAAATACAAAATGTTCAAACAACCAGCAGAAGCTACAAAGACAACAGAAGAAGTGTACAGATAACTCTGCTGAAAAGAAACTAAGAGGAGAGAGATATAAAAACCAGAGAGAAAAAAGACCAGCAGCTCCAAGAACCAGAAAAACCACCAAAACAACTAGGCTAGAGCCAGAAAAAGGAATCACTATCAACAGAGCAACATCCTCCAAAAATAGCTTAAGACATTATATAGACTTTATGAGCTTAACATCTTGTTGAAGACTTTATATATGCTAGTTTTTTTTTTCTTTTTCTGATGAGTAAATTTATTAATAGTGGATAGAGTTTGCATGCAATGACCTAAGTTAGCTACAACCGAATTAATGTTGCTTGACACTAGAAACACCCACCAAAAACCGGGACAGCATGTGACCACCAAACCTAACATACATTAATTTCTCTCCAAAAAAATATATAGCATTAAGTATATCAACATATAATAATAAACAAAAAAAATATATGGCAATTTCCTTCTATTCCAAGTAAGGGGTCATTCAGAATCATGCCAACAAACAAGCATTTTGATACACTTCCGCAGAATATAGAATCTGCCTCTATGCTCCTTCACAACCCCACTGCATTTCCGCCCCAACGATGATCCAGTGCCTCTCTGCATTTTTTGCGGCTTATCATCTTGCATTATGAACTCTGAAATGTATATTGATATTTTCTTGCTACTAGCTATTAAAACAAAAGTCCTACCTAGTTGAAAGCGGGGAGGGAATCGAATATATAAGAAAACAAGGACATGTTTGAAACTAGTTTCTTTTTTGGTGATGGTGGATGGAAAATGTTTATCTATTTATAGATATCATGTATATGTGTATGTGAGGAAATTTTACACTGTTGTTATGGATATTTGTATCTGCACAGAGAAATGAAACGTCACTCCTCTCAAAACTAAACACGTACACATATGATATAACAACAATGCACACGATACAACTTGAGAAAATATTAAGTGTATATGTTCTGAAAGGACGAAACACCAAACGTCTTAGTTTTATTGGGTTTGGGCCTTTGGAATATATATATATATATATATATATATATATATATATATATATATATATATATATATATATATATATATAAGATTGATTAGTTGCAAAATGATTTTTTGCAAAGAGAAGACTTTGACTTTGAAGAGGTATTTTAACCGGTGGCTAGAATTAAAAGCATTAGACTACTTGTTGGTATTGCGAATAACAACAATTGGTTCATATATCAAATGGATGTCAAATATGCGTTTTTGAACGGACCGTTTGAAGAGGATGTATATGTACAACAACTCTTTAGTTTTGTTGTGAAAAATCAAGAGTCAAAGTTCTACAAGTTGAGGAGTGTTGTATGGTTTAAAATAAGCTCCAAGAGCTTTGAACAATAGGATAAATGGTTTCTTAAAGGAGATTGGCTTCAAGAAGCGTGTGTCCGAACATGGTGTGTATGTAAAGAAGAATACAAGTGAATGGGTCATAATCCTTTGACTATACGTAGACGATTTGTTGATTACGGCCAAGGATGAAGAGTACATTTCTAAGTTCAAGAATGAACTTATGAAGGAGTTTGAGATGACCGACATTCGCCTTATGTCATACTTCCTTCGCATAAAGTTTTACAAGTCCAAGAGGGGACTGCTCATGCACCAAAGAAGATATGCGCTTGAGATTTTGAAGAAGATTGAAATGGAGCATTGCAATGCTGCCATTACTACAGTTGAATCGATGCTACAATTGTTGAAGAATGAGGATGAGCAAGACGTCAATCCAACTAATTATTGGAGGTCGATTGAATCCTTCCTTTATTTTTGTAATACGCGATCAGATTTGGTGTTTAGTGTCTGTATTCTTAGTAGATTCATGGAGAAGGTGTCTCACTTGGCATCAGACAAAAGGATTCTAAGATAAGTCAAAAGATCTATTGGTTGCAGAATTCTCTTTCCCGCAATGGACAAGGAAATAAAATGCAATTTGCTCGATTTTACCAATTCCAATTGGTGCGGAGATAAAGAAGATCGAAGGTCTACAACAAGCTACATCTTTATGTTCGGCGAAACACCAATATCATGGTGTTCGAATAAGGAATCGATATTAGCACTCTCTTCTGGTGAGGTCGAGTATATTACCGCTTCGTTGTGTGTGTCAAGCCGCGTGGTTAATGAATTTGTTGAAGGAGCTAGTCAGCGAAGATGGTGATGTTGTAACACTCATGGTTGATAATGTTTCCGTTATAGACCTTGCTAAGAACGAACACATGGGAGGAGCTAGTCAACAAAGAGAGTAATGTTGTAACACTAATGGTTGATAACGTTTCCGCTATTCTTGGGAGTGTTCTAGAACGGTCTAAAGGCGGGACACTTCAATGAATCTCTCGCCCATAAACAAGCGTTTTCGCTCGCATAAATGGTTACCAGGGCGGAATGTTACATAAAAGGTAAGGAGAAAAACACTAAGAAGAAGGCGTGAGATGTCAACGAGCGTGTTTCTAACACCAAAGGTTCACACCGCAAGAGGAAGAGTAATTATACCTCTCCCATCAAAGACAAGACTGTGTTTAAGAGAGTAGGTAATACGACAAATAGCTTCACGCCTCTGAGCACTCGATATTAACAGATCTGGAGCGAGGTTCTTCACCTGCACAACATCTTTACATCTCCATCTCTGAAAGAAGATATAATGGGTCCTTAACCAGGTAGATGGTGTAAGTTTCATTGAGTTAAAGGGCACCGCACCAAAGACTGTTACCAACTCAAGAAAAAGATCTAGAGGTCGATCCATGAGAGACACCTCAAGAAGTATGTCAAGGGTGACTCCTCCCGTGGGCCCGGAAAATCCAATTCTCGAGCGAGGGCAGCAAATTCGTGCGTCACACGCTTAACACCATTTCAGGAGGATTTGTCAGATGCGAGGAAAATAGTTTCGCCTGTAAAAGGTATGCTCTCCAAATTCTTGATATAGAAGACCTTCCCAATTTTGGAAGTGAAGGCGAGACAAAGACACCGAAAGCCAAAATTGCCTTCTTAGAGAAGGACGCAACTAGAATTAACCCTCATGATGATGACCCCATGGTCATTACCATTAGATCTAAAAAAGTTCTCGTAAACTAAGGTAGTTATGCCAATATTCTATATTGGGAAGCGTTTGTAAGACTCTGTCTTGACCCAAAGGAATTAAAACCCTTCAAGGACTCGTTGGTTAGATTATTTGGGGAACATGTGCAAGTGAAATGCTATATCACGCTGAAAACCTCCTTAGGAGAATAGTGTCATGCCAGAGAAATTAAGTTTAGGTACATGGTTATTGATTCCCCTTCTTCTTACAATATAATTAAAGGGTTACCAACTTTTAATCAGTTGGGATCCGCCTTCTCCACCTTATATTTGTGTATGAAGTACCTGCTCCCTGGAGGGCGAGTTAGAGTCGTCCAAGGAGATCAAAAAATTTCCAGGAAGTACTACATAGAGAGTCTTAAACTAAAAAAGAACTAAACTCTAGGCATGAGCATTACATAGGTAGGCTAATGAATAAGACTTCTAGGAGAAGCTTATAAAGGCGGTGAGGCTCCCCCTCCATCCAGTTAAGAGGTTAAGGATTGTAAGCCAAGAGGTTGCTCCCTGTTGTTACTCTTTCTATTATCGTCTGATTGTTTTCTTTACTTTTAATTAGTTATTTAGTTGATTTTTAAAGGCGAGTATTGCATCTCTGTTGCTTGTTAGGACGTATTATTTTTTTGTGCACTCTTTTCTTTACGTACCTTGTAGGGATCAAGGGTTTTTAATTAGGCCCCTGACACAACGCAAGTGTACGAAAATGCGAAGTAGTATAAACGTTATTGAACCATAGCGACCAATTGTTGAATACTGAATTTTATTCTATTAGTGTAAATTTAGAGCGATTGAAAATATTGTTTTTTTATGAAAACAACTTAAATAAAAAACACTTAACTGAAAACAATTTAAATAAAAATAACTTAAATAATATGAGACAAAAGGACTTTAGGGTTCATGATCCCTACTCTGACATATCCATATGATCCTTTCACTTTAATTATGAAAATTCTAACATTGTTATAGAAAATAGATAGATGTAGACAACACCTACTTTTCTGGGAAAATGGCTAGGGCATGCATGCTGCTACGGGTGGTCGTAGCAGCCCTTTGGAAAATGAATGTGGAAAATCCGACTTTTCACATTTTACGCGTTTTTCTCATTTTGGTTCTTCTTTCGCCAGGGATGCTTATTAAAGCCTGAAAATACCAGAAACACACTACCAAAGCATAAAACATGATAAAAGAAAGGAAATTGGACGATAAACGAGAAAATAAAGAAGTAAAACAACTAACAAAAGCAATACAAAAATCATTTACCAAACTCCCCCAAACTTAGACCTTTTTTTATCCTCAAGCAACAAAGCTTGCATATGAAAATTTTCAGATCAAGCGGGTCAATAATGGAAAAGCTTACAAAAATGAAATTGTCGACACTCATACGTGAATCTTTGTTCAGATTGGTTGAGACTTAGATCTCTCGGTACTTACTTGATACTAGAGGTATTATAAGGATACAAGTTGTAAAAAAGCTACAAACCAAAGCCTCTCTTTTAGATACCGCTCTAATTATGCTTTGGACTTAAGTCTCATTTTTCCGAGTTTTCCATCCCTTTTTCTCGGGACAATCAAATTAAGGCAATTAGAATTATAATAATCATCACACACACACGCATACAAGATAGACTGAGGGTTTTATTCAAGTACTTTTAACACAAATGCAAACTCGTTGCTTTTATTTTGCGAATGAAACTTGTTATTTTTAGGTTGACGTTGGGGTCCAACCACTGTGGTTTCCTTTTACCGCCAAAATTTTTCTTTTAGGTGTTATTGTTTTTTTTCTCAATTGATCAAGTGTGATATATGAATCAAGTGTGTGCTAGACTGTCAAGAATAAATTACTAAGGAAGTGTTTTCTCAAGATCAAAGACTATGGTACAAAATACACGTTAAACTCGTATCCTACTTTGGGAGACTTAGGGTGTTCAGTCATACCCCTTTTATCAAATTTTTCTGGGGTCCCTAGACTCAACATTTCATTCCTCTAACTCTATATACTTTCTCGGTTTTCTCATAATTTAAACTTCTCAGGTTCCCTAGAGACCAGTTATTGAATACTAAATTAGATTATATCAGTGTAAATTTAGAGCAATTGAAAATATTGATTTTTTGTGAAAAAAACTTAAATGAAAAGCACTTAATTGAAAACAACTTAAATAAAAACCACTTAAGTAATATGAGACAAACATGACTTTAGGGTTCATGATCCCTACTCAGACATATCCATATGATCTTTTCACTTCAATTATAAGAAATCCAACATTGTTATAGAAAATAGATAGATGTGGACAACACCTACTTTCGTTAGTGTGTTATCCTATCTATGATGAATAATTCATCTGGTTTCGCTAGCCTGAATTGTTCATCAAAGATTCTTTTATTTACATGACTATAAAAGATGGAACATTTCTCAACCACGTCCGAGCACATATGATCAATACCTAAAAACTCTTTACTTTCTTATAAGGGTTGGCTTTAAGAATTCAAACTTTAAAATAACGTGTGAATAAAATTCTCGTAATCGATTTGTGAAAGTTCATACAAATAGTCATGAGACAAGTCTCATGACCCTTAGTCCCTAGTGGACTACTCACTCATGGTGAGAAATCACACAAACAAAGCAATAATCGCAATAAAAAACATGATTAACAGTAAAAATATAAATTGATAAGTGTAAAAAATAATAAACATAACCGAACTGGCAGCAAAATAACTTGAATTATAAAGAATTCAGATGCTCTAATGGAGACTTGAGTACAACGACTTATAAAAACTTGGAAATAACACGTAAAAGCTCAAAAACAAGATATCCTAAACTATCATAAGCCATGAGATTTTATAGGAAATTATAATTGTATCCATCTATTTAATTCCCATAAAAAATTTACAAACTAGAAAATACAAAGATCCCAAAACAACAATAGGAGAGTCGAAAAAGGAAAGAAAAGCTGGGAAATATCGCTTGCCTGCTACGACCCGTAGTAGTTGCTACGGTCGCCCGTAGTAGGCAATTGATGGACATATGTGAAAATGGCTAGGGCATGCATGCTTCTACGGCCTGTAGTAGCTGCTACAGGTGGCCGTAGCAGCCCTTTGGAAAATGTATAGGGAAAAATCCTACTTTTTGCCTTTTTTCGCGCTTTGCTCATTTTGGTTCTGTTTTCCCTCGAGACACTTATTAAAGCATGAAAACAAAATAAACACACGAATAAAGCATAAAACATGATAAATTAAAGTAAATTGGACCATAAACGAGAAAATAGAAAAGTAAAACAACTAACAAAAGCGATACAAAAACCACTTATCATACCCTCATTTTATTAGTTCGTAGAATCTGCACTTGTTGTGTATCGTCTTTTTGCAAAAAACATAAACATTTTGGAGAAGATTGCCTTTAGAGTGATCAAAATGTTGGATCCTTAAAGTGGGATCCTTTCCGCCTTGAGATGTGATTCAAACGCTGGATCCCTATGTTGGATAGGAGATCAATTGTTTGATCCCTAAAGTGGTATCTTTGTCTCCCTAAGAGGTGAGTTAAACGTTGGACCCCTTAGTGGGATCCTTGTCGCCCTATGAGGCCATCATAATGCTGGACACCTAAGAGGAATCCTTTCACACTATGAGGCAATCATAATATTGGACCCATAAGTGAGATCCTTGTTTCGCTATGAGATGATCTTAATGATAGACCCATAATTAGAATCCATGTCATCCTATGAGGTGATCATAATGATAGACCCCTAAGTGGAATCCTTGCCGCCTCTTAAGGTAATATTTTGTATTCTAGACTTCATGACGAAGATCTATGTCGCCTCTTTAGCAAATATTTTTTATAATGGACTTCATGGTGGAGATCCTTATTGCCTTTTAAGGAAATATTTGTATGTTGGACTTCATGCCGAAGATTATTGTCGCCGCTTAAGGAAATATTATGTATGTTAGACTTCATGGCAAAGATTCTTGTTACCTCTTAAGGGAATATTTTATATGTTGGACTTCATGGCGGAGATATTTGCCACCTCTTAAGGAAACATTTTGTATGATGGACTTCAGGTCAAAGATCCTTGGCACCTCTTAAGGAAATATTTTATATGATGGACTTTATGGAGAAGATCTTTGTCGCCTCTTGAGGCAATATTTTGTATGATGGACTTCATGGAAAAGATCATTGCCGCCTCTTAAGGCAATATTTTTTATGTTGGACTTCAGAGCCAAGATTCTTGTTGTCTCTTAAGGAAATATTTTGTATGTTGGACTTAATGTCGAAGATCTTTACTGCCTCTTAAGATAATATTTTGTATGATGAAACTTGAAGGTGTGAAAAACACAAGAAATTGGGGTTTGAATTGGGTTTTTTAAATCAAAAGATTTTTCGAAACAAAAACTCCACAAACAAGTTGAATAATGAAGTGATAAAAACACAATGATTTTTATCCTGGTTTGCTTAAAACTCAAAGTTAATCCATTCCACCCGCCGGGATGATTTGCCTTATACACAAGGAATTAATCCACTATAATCAACATATTACAATAAACACAAAGAATACCCTTCTTTGTCTTCTCAAGGATCCAACTAAACCTTAGTCTCCTAAAGGATTCACAAAGAAAAGCTTTCTTTGTCTTCTCAAGGATAACCTCCTTAAGGAATCAAACAAATAGTTTGAATACAAGTTTATGTGTTACATGATGCTTCTTCAAAAGCATATTTTACACAAATGAATAATAAATACTTAAATAACACTGAATACAAAAGATGAGCTTTTCATAAATAAAATTAGCTTGTGTAGTTCAACAGCAATAGAGCAAACATAAGAGTTTTTCAAGTCTCCAATGCATGCTTATATAGTGTAAGCATGTGACTGTAGGAGGGAAAATGGGGAAAGCTCCTTGAGCGGTTGCCCACTGTTGGATGAGAAAGGAATGATACCATGTACGTCCTTTCCCCCACAAAATCAGTGACAGGTGTGATAAATAGTATAGTCTTTGCCCATGAAATCAGGTAGTGGAAAGGTTGTTTGATTTGTACTATGTACTATTTGATCATGTTCCCATTTGATCTTATATTTAGATTCATTGGCTTCTGATAAAAGATGATTAAAGCATGAAGTGAAGAAATAGTGAGTTGGATTCAAAAACTTCAGAATCTTGACAGCGTCAGTAGTCTGGCTTGAGTTCTTTAGAGTCTTCAGAATCTTCAGAGTCTTCAGAAATCTCAGTCAAAACCTTGATAACTTAAATCGTCTATCTTGAGATCTTCAGAATCTTCAGCTAATTAACACAACTTCAGAAGCTTGTCATTCTTCAGAAGCTTATTGATCAGAGTCACGTCTAGAAGCAAAACAACTGAGAGAACATTGCAACAGCAACATAGTGTCTCCTCATAAGCTTCTGATGGATGAAATAGCGCAAAAGCAGAAAGAACATTGCAGTAGCAATATTGACGTCTTTTAGAACTTCTAATTGCAATGCATAAGCGAATTTGGAGTACAAAGTTCAGAAATTAATGATGTTACACATCATATGATCAGAATCAAAACTGTTTGTTAAAGCTACACAATAACAAACCATTAGGGTGCCAAAATTGTTCTCACACAAATACAACGTTGTTACATCAAAACTCAAGGTATAGATATAGAACCAAATCTTGTTCTAACAAAACTCATGGTGAAGATCTATGTCTCCTCTTAAAGAAATATTTTGTACATTGGACCTCCTGTTGGAGATCCTTGCTGCCCTTCGGGGCAATATGAATAGGTTATCCAAACTCCCAACATGAGAGACTTTGAGTTTTCTCGGGCGAGACCAAACATATAAATCTCACCCAAGGGACGCGATTGAAGTCTAGCCTAAGATACTTAGCCTTAAATATTATCTAAGGGCTTGATATAAGTTTCACCCAAGAAGTTCAATGCTTCGCCTGAGGGACTTGTAGTCTCATCATGCAGGACTCATATAATTTCTCCTAAGGGACTAAGATTTCCCAGACTTTCTAAATTTCCCGCCTGAGACACCTATTTCTCAAATAGCACATAACATATATATCTTTACCAAGGGGTGCAACTAAAGTTTATCCTAAGATACTTAGCCTTTAGTATTTTCTGAGGGATTTATAGAAATCTCGCCCGAGAGGTCTAACGCCTTGCTTGAGGGGCTTTTAGTCTCATCATCCAGGCTTTATATAATTTCACATAAGCGACTAATATCTCCCAGGCTAACTAAATTCCCCTCCTAAGAGACCTATAGTTTTTTAAGATAGGACAAAACATATAAATCTCACCCAAGGGGCGTGATTGAAGTCCAACCTAAGAGACTTAGCCTTAAGTATCATCTAGCGGCTTTATGGAAGTCCTGCATGAGAGGTCCAATGCCTTTCCTGGGGGACTTGTATTCTCAATAGCCAAACTCCATATAATTTTTCCAAAGGGAATAAGACCCCCCATGCTATCTAAATTCCTCGCTTGAGAGACCTAGAGTTTTCTCGGAAGGGCCCGAACATATAAATTTCGCCAAAGGAGTAGGATTGAAGTTCTATCCTAAGAGACTTAGCTTTAAGTCTTGTTAGAGGGCTTTATAGAAGTCCCGCTCGAGAGGTCAAACTCCTCACCTGAGGGACTTGTAGTCTCACTTGCCAAGATCCATATAATTTCTCCTAAGGGACTAAGATCTCCCTAGCTGTCAAAATTCTTCGTCTGAGAAACGTTGCGTTTTCTCGGGCGAGACCAAACATATAAATATCGCCTAAGAGGCACAATTAAAGTCTATCCAAAGACACTTAACCTTAAATCTTGTTTGAGGGCTTAATAGAAATCCTGCCCAAGAAGTTTAATGCCTCGCATGGGGGACTTGTAGTCTCATCAGCCAGGATCCATATAATTTTCCCTAAGGGACTAAGATCTCCCAAGCTATCTAAATTCCTCACTTGAGAGACCTATAGTTTTCTCGGGCGGTACCAAACATATAAATCTCGTCCAAGGGGAACGATTGAAGTATAGCCCAAGACACTTAACCATAAGTCTTGTTTATGGGCTTGATAGAAGTCCTGTTTGAGAAGTCTAATGCCTCACCTGATGAACTTGTATTCTCATTAGCAGGCTCAATATAATTTTTCCTAAGGTACTAAGATCTCCCAGGCTATTTAAATTCCCTGCCAAAGAGACTTATAATTTTCTCGGACGGGACCAAAAATATATATCTCCCCCAAGGGGCACGATTAATAAAGTCTAGCTTTAGATACTTTAAATTAAGTCTTGTCTAAGGGCTTGATAGAAGTCTCGCATGAGAGGTACAAAGCCATTCCTGAGGGACTTGCCAGACTCCATACAATTTCTCCTAGTGGACTAAGATCTCATAGGCTATCTAAATTCCCGGCCTGAGATACCTATAGTTTTCTTAGATGGGACCAAACATATAAATCTTGCCCAAGGTGTGTGACTAAAGTTTAGCCTAAGAGACTTAGTCTTAAGTATTGTCTTAAGACTTGATAGAAGTCCTACCCGAGAGGTCCAATGCATCGCCTTAGGGACATGTACTCTCATGAGCTTGACTCCATATAATTTTACCTAAGGGACTAAGATCTTCCATTTTGTATAAATTCATAGCCTAAGAGACCTAGAGTTTCTCGGGTGGGACCAAACATATAAATCTCGCTCAAGGGACACGACTAAATTTTAGCCTAAGAGACTGATTGTAAAAATAACAAGTGTACTATTTTGCCTATTAAAGTAATAAAGGGGAAATTCCCCGAATGTCAATCTCAAGGACTGAAAGTCAATATCGAGTTCAAATTATCATTCAATTAAACAAAAACTATGGTTGGGGTTTTTTAGATTCAGATATAAAAATAAAGGCAAAAGAAAATAATACTGTAAAAATAAGGGTTTACAAGGTATGAGGAACAATGCCAGGGAAGGTGTATGACTTGTCCCTGTAACAACTCTGAGTCACTATTGCATCAACAAATATCAATTACTACCAGTTCTCAAAGGTATTTTCTCCCAAGTCCTCAGTGAAAAAACATTTAATCATTCTACCCTAATTTCTATGTCCATAGGCAATTAGGGTGAGGTTAAGCTTTATTATACCAAGAATGCTCTGATTCATACATGATGCCCCTAGTCCTAGGTGATACCTAGTGCAGAGTAATCTTATGAAAACCTTACCAATGGCGGTCCAACCTAATTGATAACCATACAACAATCTCGATTGGTCCAAAAGAGAAAGCATTAAACACATCAAAAGGTTACCGTAAAAATAATATTATAAATGCAATCGTAAACTCATAGTCATAACAATTCTAAATTAGGGACATCCCATAGTATTGGGGGGTTTAGCTACTCATATTGTTCAAAATAAATTCAGGATAAAAAATACACATTACAAGTAATTGGATGACTTGGATCTTCAATCGCTTCCGCTCATGAAAACCTTCCGCTCTCCGAATTCCCTGATCTTTGTAATCCTTGCTCGTCTGATAATTATGTGTTCTCCTCGTTCTAAGATGACCTTTTCTCTTGTAGAAACTCTCATAATATAGTGAAAAATCCATAGGCAAAAGGTGGAAATCTCCAAACTTCCCTGCAGCTCAAGCTCGGTAAAAATCCCAAAAACGGGAAAAAATTGCGTCTAGGCTGATACGACCTATGTCACCTGACACGGGTGGCCGTGTCAGCTCACTGTCCAGCCTGACACGCCCAAGATGCTGCAACACGACCTCCAGCTGACCTGACACGGTTCGTGTCAACTGATACGGCCGGCGTGTCAGACTTCTATCTTTGGTCCATTCAGCCTTGTTTTGCCTTCTGCCTGACACGGCCCGTGTCAGGTGACACGGGTGGCCGTGCCAGGCCTCTTATACTGAGTCTTTTCCTTTCCTTACTTGCCAGAACTCCGCTGATGAATTTTGGACATTATGCAGACATTTTACTGGGCGAAAGGATATCCTCATTGGGCGTATTCTTGTTAAGCGAAATTTCCATATGCAAAATTTTGCTGCGTAAAATCACTACAGTAGCGAAGTTGGATTGAATTCACTCTTTTTTCCCAACAAAATATGGAAATCTCCTACCAAAAATGACATTACCAGTATATTGGTAACCACGTTCAGACTTAAAACACACTCTTTAAAAGCAATCTCCATACAATTTAACTACACTAAGTTGTGAATTTTTCTACCCTAAACCTAGAAACATAAATCTCAACACATTTTCATCATATGTTTTCAACATTTTCTACATTAATCACACACCAATACAAAGTTTTTACAAATTTCTTTTGCAAACCAAGATCATTGACAAGTATGCTCTAAAAATCTCATGTTTCCTTACTTTTTTTTCTCTTTATATGCATTATATATTACTTCATGATATTGATTTTTTCCATTTTATTTGTTATTATTCTTTGATAATTGTTAGATAAAAATGCTAAAATATGGTAATCAACATTATGTTTCTATTGTGCTCTTTTTATTTTGTGGTGATTATGCATATTATCCCCTTTTTGTCATGTTGTGTTATATTTTCAGAGATTATAGAAATAAACAACGTGTTGTGCTATTTTGGTTCTTAAATCATATGGTTTCATCCTTCCTATATGATACCAATTTAAACCATTAGGGATTAAGAATTACGAAAATATGGTGAGGAACATGTTGATGACTTATAATAGGGTAGACATTGATGATTAATTCTACCTTGTTAAGATGTTCCAATTTTTCTAAGAACGTATGTTTTGATAGTTTTCTTTTCCAATTCACAATAGGATCTAGTGTTAAAACCATGCAAATAGTTTAATGTAAAAAAATGTCATAGGTTCTCAGAACTAGAATGGTTGTTAAAATTGCATATTCATCATAAGCTTATCTAATAGTTTTCCACTTTTACTCTATTGGTGATTGCTTTAGATGACACCAAAAAGACCTACAAATACCAAGAAAAGAATAACTTTAAAAATGGGAACGTCTTGGTCCCGTTCACCCATGATATTTTTTTCAAACTTTGTTAAAGAAATCAACAAGAGGTGTTGGGGGATTTTGACACAATCTCCAGAACAAATTAACCTTGATATCATATGGGAATTCTTTGCTAACTCCAAGCCACATCTATCACCCACATACACAAATTTCTTGGGTGAGGGGACAATTAGTCTCATTTGATCGGGATCCCATAGATGCCTATTTAGGAGACCCCTATCTTGCAAACCCTGATGAGTTAGACCTTTTTTCCAAACAAGTAGCGAGAGGAAACTAGGATTATAAGAATATTGCAATTGAATTATGCACATAAAATGTTACATACAAGTTAGGAAGAGATGGAAAATCTACCCAATTTAAGAGAGAAAACTTCACCATTGTGACTCAAATGTGGATGACCTTTATCATTCATAACATCACTTCCAAAAGCCACAATTCTACTACAACCTTTCATATCTCCCAACTTATTTGGTATATCCTTACTTTTCAAGAAGCTGACACAACCCAAATCATTTCTGATAAAATTTAGGATGTCATCAATTCCAAATCCCAACCTCATCTAGCATCTTCAGGCTAACTATTGGACTTAGTTACAATCTTCTTATTTTTCCTTGTTGAAGTGATCAATAATCATCGACGACGACACCAATTTTTTAGCGTAAAAATTATTGTCGCAGTAGTTGTGCCAACAAAAACCATAGTGTGACAAGTAAAATCATCATATCCACGAAGATTGTATTAACCTTATACTAGGAAACAATGATTGAACTTATGAATTCATCGAAGTGACTAAGTAATAGAAATAGGGAGTGCGTAAAGGGTGATTGATTTGTGTGTGTATGCGATTGTAAATACCTAACAAACAATTTGAAAAGATAATGATAAAAGCCATGAACCCCCTTTGGGGACTAGCCACTCATATTTAGGGGATTCGTGGTTTTTACAATTAAAAAGAAAATATAAAGACTTACAATGATGAAGAACAAACTCATAATGATAGCCTTTGTTTTCACCTTCCCTTAACTTAGAAAAACACCTTAGGCTCTTTAAAAACAAAATCCTAATGACTAAACACATTTTTGTATTATAGGTAAAATTCATACTTCACGAGATCACGATGTACCATTCCATAGCTGCGAGGCGATTGCTCAATTAAAATGCTTCCACATATTGACAGAAGGTTGAGATTGCACTAGTGTGCTCATGAGCACGTTACTTGGTCCTTCCAAGTCTTGATAGTCGATAAGGCTTATAGGTGCACCATAATATTATCATTTAATTGTTTTTACATTTCACACAAAAAGTTTAGATAACATCGTCGTGTCTTTTGAGCGCCGCTATGACTTGATGACGTTGAACCGCACCAATGTTTTCTCATGGACGCGCTTCGATAGATATGCTCCTTATACTTTTCTCTAATTTTCTTCATTTCTCCGTGTTTCATCTCTCTCATTGCTTCTTCATTGTAACTTTCATAACAAATTACTATGAAATTTGTCTGGTTAAGAAGGTTTAAACATGGTTTGATATTATCCACAAATCTTCAAACTTTGTATTAAAATCTACAAAATTAAAATGAATAAATTGTAAAAACTCTTTAAAATAACAAATTTAACTACTGGAAATATAGTGTGACAGACTATATCAAAACCCAAACCTTGAACCTTTTCTTATCCTAAGGATAATGCTTGGAAAATGAGATTTAAGAAAAGATAAGAGTTTACTTGCTTTGATTATAATTTCAAAGTTCATAATACTTATCAGGATACTTCCATGTTCTTATTTAATTCTCACTGTCATTCTCATACCTTAGAATAAATAACTCAATAGATTTCACTCTTGCATCCTATCTTTCAACTTTTTATCTCTTCTCAACAATTCACTCAAATAAAAAATATTACACACCAAATTAAAATATAGAACATATTTTTTTAATATTAAATCTAGGGGTAAATATACTTTATTCTCATGCAATTTGAGCAAAATTCGGTTTACCCCCTTATAAATTTTTTTATTCCCCCTTGTACTGTTTAGATTATATTTCTTTGACTCTTTTAGTGACGTGACAACTATGAAATCTTCATAGTTGTTGACTTGGTATGCCACGTGATTTTTTTAATAAATCCACGTGGATTTATATATATATATATATATATATATATATATTATATATATATATATATATATATATATATATATATATATATATATATATATATATATATATATATATATAATAATTTTTATTTTTATTTTATTTTATTTTTAATTTGTTTTTCAATTTTAAAAACTTTTTTTCAATTTTTTTTAGAACTAGAGAAAGTAGTATAAGATATATGTGCAAGGTGAGTGATGTTGCATGCTTCACAATGCCAGTATATTAGTCCTTCACTTTTCACTAAATAAATTACTCAACTATTTCACACAATAACAAAATTTGTTATTTGTTATATATGGATGAGTCTACAAGGTACAATAATACAATACAATATAGAGGCAAAAGCCTCAAATATAAGGTTAATTTTTCTATATCTAGCATCAAAATATGAGGCAAAAGAACTAGCTATCAACACTAATGTGACCTGAAAAAACAATAACAAGACAAATAATAAATCACCATTAACAAAAACAAATGAAACTCGTTTAGAGAGGAGTCAATGTATGAAATGAGTAACTAAACATTTGTAAATTCTATTCACCATATAAAAAATATAGAATAATTAAAAACATATATATTTATTAACTGGTATAAAATTTTCTTTTGCACGCTTCTAATATACTACCGTAATAGCATGCATAGAAGTGTTTTTCTCTGACGACACACCAATCAGTGTGTTGCATAGGGTGACAAACATATAATTTTAGTTTCGTGTCAAAGTAATAACTTTCTATAAAGATCTAGAAGTAAGATACATTGTAAAGAAAATATATGTATAGAATAATCAACCTAATAATGTACCATAGTGAAAGTTGGAACTTGGATGATTCACAACACAAAAGTAACAGGCGATTGTGTGCCTTTCTTTTCTTATCAATTTCATCAGAATATTCTTTACTAACCAAAATATCTAAAGTTATTAGTATTACACAAGATGAAGGAACATGTCATCTTGTCCAAACAGGGGGACAAAATATTAGACGAAAAAAGTATAACCTAAAAAGAATCAATGCCTTACTTTCACAAATATATCTAACCTAATACCAATATTCTTTAATTTTCAAAACTAACCAATATATCTAATGTTTTTAATGTGTACTCTTGTCCTGATAAAGTGCCAAGACAGAGAGATTAAACACACATCTCAAAAAAAATCAATGGCTTACTTTTAGAAGTATATCTAATCTAAAAAATATTATTATTACATGAATTAGAAAAAACTAATTTATCAAAATAAAAACTTATTCTATTAAAAAAAACTAATATATCAAAATAAAGAAACATAATAAAAAAGTTATTCTATTAAAAAATAAATAATTTAAAAGTTTAATATATAATTTAATTAATGTTTTTATATTATTTTCATTTAAAATATAAATTTATTAAAATAAAAATTAGTTATATGAAAAACTTAAAAAATAAAATAAAATAAAAACATTTAAAAAATTAATAAAAAATTAAAAAATATTTAAAAAATTTAAAATGTTTTTTTATAAAAAATAATTAAAAAAAATTCACATAGGTTTAAAGAAAAATTTAAAATTTAAAAAAACAAGCAACCTATAAATCAACCACTATGAAAATTACATAATTGTCACATAATTTTATTTTGAAAGAAATAGAATCTAAATATTATAAGAGAAAATATTTTTTTTTTACAAAGTAAGTGGAAGTTCGTTCACATTCCAAGATAAAATATATTTAATTCGTAAATGTCATATACTGATTATTTTTTAAAATAACCACTTTTTTCAATTTAAATACTAAAATAACATATTTTTTTAATTAATTACCGAAATAACCACCTTTCACTATTGATGCGTCAGTTGAACTGGCGCATCCAATTAACATTCAAAGGAGGCGTCCAAGTCATTGGCACATGCATGCAACCAAGCATGTGAAGGCGCCACATGCATTGACACATGCATGTAGGCATGCGAGTGTGCGCCACATGCATTGGCGCATGCATGTGCCATGTGTGTGTGGCGCCTAGGGCAATGACGTATGCATGTGTGTTGATCTATAAACACACTGTGCATCTCCCATAAATTTTCACATAACTTCTTACCCTCATTACATTTTCCTTCATTCTCCTTCAATTTTCTTTTCTTTAACCATGTCTGAATACTCATATATTCACAAGAGAAATGCCGATTTAATCTTTTCAGCAGTGCAACCTCCGATAAAGATCCGACTTTGGAATATAGAAACGTTCGAACGTCTTAATAGGACGTTGAACCATTGGTTAGATGGAGAAATTACAGAGGGTGAAAGGATCAGAAGAATTCAATGGCTTGAGTCCACGTTCAACCAAAATGGAGAAGTTCGTGTATGGATGAATATTAAGACTGACAGAGACGTTCACATGATGATGTATATTATATTCAAAATTGTTTTGATGGTTGTAATCGCATATTTATGTTGTTGTAATCGCATAGTTATGTTATTTATGTGTTGTATTTGTTAGTAATGGTATTTTATTTGTTGTAGTTTGTTGTGTTGTTGTTTATGTGTTGCTTATGTGTTGTATGTGTTGTATTTTTTTGTGATGGTATTTCCTCACAAAGTTATCATATGAAATAAATGTTGTTTTTAATATAAAGCAAAAGAGTTACAATTAAAATTATCTTGTTGTGTTTGTTCCAACACTGGGACAGTTAGTACGATTATGACTGTGCTGACGACATAAACTACATAATCTAACCATTTTGTTCTTCGTATCCATTTCGGTTCGAGTACATGTGCTGTTTGGGTGACCGTTTTTCTTTCTTCGTATTATTTCATTATGCCAGAGAATGTCCTCTTGATATGAAGATCGGTAATCCTCTTTTTCTACCACTGAAAAACTAATTTTGTAAACATTGGAAAGGCTTATGACTTTGTAAATGTCAGATAGTAAGTAAGATGAATCCCGTCGAACCTTTAAACATGCTGCTATGACATAGGAGCAGGGCATACAAAAGGCTTAAAACTTTCCATAGTCGCACCAACCTCAATCTAGTTCCAATCTATAGTATCCCCTCAGCATGCCTTCATTGTGATCCATGGACTCAACAACACTGTACCAACCTTTAGTACGGCCAAACACCGTGACCACATGTGTGTTACCTTTGGCAACTTCCTCTCTAATGAATTTCATTGAAGCATAATTGAACAATTGCCTAAATTGTAACACTAAACTTCATTTGGAACGTCTAGTCTCAAGCATCGCCTATAGCCTGAAATAGGTTGCTTGCACTAAAGCGGTTATAGGTAGGTTTCAGATGCCTTTGAAGACAAAGTTCATTGATTCCATAATATTTGTTGTCACGTGTCCCCCAACATTGACCGTTGTCGTATGCCTTAGTCCACTTCTCAAATGGAATATTGTCTATCCACCGTATTGCATATGCGTTTGACAATATGATATCTTCGCGGTAGTGTTTGAAAGAAGGTTCTGTTAATGCATACCCCGTATTAACAAACTTCTTCCGCAATGTTTTGTCTTTGATCTCCCGCATAAAATTTTGAGCGATATGTCTAATGCAGTAGACATGCGTCGACGGAGGATCTTGCCAACCATTATCAATGTTTTTGTAGGCACTTACTATTGAAGGGTGCCAGTTTGAGATCAAACATAAGTTAGGATGAGGAGAAACATGCAATCAAAGATTTTTTAGGAAAAAACTTCATCCCTCAGCAGTCTCCCTGAATAAGTGATGCTCAAATATTTCACCATCGGTATGAGCACTAATCATGTAATATGGTGATGACTACATTTTTCTAAAATGTAAGTTTAGTGTTTGATGTTGAGTGTATTGATCACATATTAAAATGAAGTTAAATAGGGTAGATGGTGAAGGAAACAGAAGACAAGGCAAGTGCACTGATTATGTAAAGAATCTGCAGGATTCCATGCAGAGACAAGGCAAGGCATGCGCCTGCATGATTCTCTGCCCTAATAAACCAAGGCATACGCTTGCATGATTCTATGCAAAGATGATTCTTCCCTAACAAGACAAGGCAAACACCCTTATCAATGGCGCATAAAGCAACTCATGCGCCCTTAACTTTAACGCCTACTCCCATGCATGCTTAAACACATGCATGCGCCCTTAACTTTGACGCATATTATCATACATGCAAAAGTAAAAGGCATGTGCCCTTCCCAAGGGCGCCTACACTTATACATCATCTACTACAACTTGCCAATCTATCTCATCTATAAATATTGCAGCAACTCACAACATTCAACATTTACAACACTTAATATCTGCAACACTCAACCTCACTGCAACACTCAATCTCTCTACAACGGTCAATCTCTCTGCAACATTATCCACAAATCTTCAAATTTTGTATTAAAATCTACAAAATGAAAATGAATTAATTGTAGAAACTCTTTAAAATAACAAATTTAACTACTAAAAATATAGTGTGATAGACTATATCAAAATCCAAACCTTAAACCTTTTCTTGTCCTAAGGATAATGCTTGGAAAATGAGATTTAAGAAAAGATAAGAGTTTACCTGTTTTGATTATAATTTCAAAGTTCACAATACTTATCAGAATACTTCCACGTTCTTATTCAATTCTCACTGCCATTCTTATACCTTAGAGAAAATAACAAAATAGATTTCACTCTTGCATCTTATTTTTCAACTTTTTATCTTTTCTCAACAATTCACTCAAATGAAAAATATTACACACAAAATAAAAATATAGAACATCTTTTTTTAATAGCAAATCTAGGGTTAAATATACTTTATTCCCATGCAATGTGAGCGAATTTCGGTTTACCCCATTGCAAAAAAATTATTCTCCCTTGTATTATTTAGATTATGTTTCTTTGACTCCTTTAGTGACGTGACAACTTTGAAATCTTCATAGTTGTTGACTTGGTATGTCACGTGATTTTTTAAAATAAATCCATGTGGATTTTAATTAATTTTATTTTTTAAATATTTTTTATTAATTTTTTTAATTTAAAATTTTGTTTTTCAATTTTTTTAGTTCTTTTTTAGAACTAGAGAAAGTAGTATAAGATCTCTGTGCAAGGTGAGCGATGTGACATGCTTCACAATGCCAGAATATTAGTTCTTCACTTTTCACTAAATAAATTACTCAAATATTTCACACAATAAAAAAATTCGTTATTTGTTATAAATGAGTGAGTCCACAAGATACAATGATACAATACAATATAGAGACAAAAATCTCAAATATAAAATTGTTTTTTCTATATCTAGCATCAAAATCTGAGACAAAAGAACTAGCTGCCAACACTAATATGAACCGAAAGACAATAACAAGACAAATAATAAATCGTCATTAACAAAAACAAATGAAACTCGTTGAGAGAGGAGTCAATGTATGAAATGAGTAACTAAACATTTGTAAGTTCTAGTCACACAAAATGTAAATTCCATTCATCATATAAAACATATACAATAATTAAAAAATATATATTTATTAACTGATTAAAATTTTCTTTTGCATGCTTCTAATATACTATCATAATAGCATGCAAATAAAACATTTTTCTCTGACAACGCATCAATTCAGTGTGTTACATAGGGTGACAAAAATACAATGTTAGTTTTGTGTCAAAGTAACAACTTTATGTAAAGACCTAAAAGTAAGATAGTTCGTAAAAAAATATATGCATAGAATAATCAACCTAATAATATACCATAGTGAAAGTTGGAACTTTGATGATTCACGACGCAAAAGTAACCAAAGATTATGTGCCTTTCTTTTTTTATCAATTTCATTATTAACCAAAATATCTAAAATTATTAGTATTACACAAAATGAAGGAACATGTCATCTTGTTCGGACAAAGTGACACAATATTAGACAAAAAAAGATATACCCTAAAAAAAATCAATGCCTTACTTTCATAAGTATACCTCATCTAATACTAATATTTTTTAATTTTCAAGACTAACCAAGATATCTAATGTTCTTAATGCATAATATTGTCCAGTCAGAGTATCAAGACATATATTAAAGACACGTCTCAAAAAAGAATCGATGGCTTACTTTTAGAAGTATATCTAGTCTAAAAAATATTATTATATGAATTATGAAAAACAAATCTTTCAAAATAAAAATTTATTCTATTAAAAAAACTAATCTTTTAAAATAAAGAAATATAATAAAAAAATTATTCTATTAAAAAATAAATAATTTAAAAGTTTAATATATATTTAATTATTTTTTTATATTTTATATTACTAAAATAAAAAATAATTATATGGAAAACTTAAAAAATTAAATAAAATATTTTTTTTTTTAAAAAGTAATAAATTTTCAAAAAAATATTCACGTGAATTTAAAGATAAATTAAAAAAAATCACGAGATTTAACAAATCAACAACTATGAAAATTACATAGTTATCTTTGTCACGTCATTAAAGAAATAAAAAAAATAAAATCTCAATATTATAAGAGAAAATAAATTTTTTTTACAGAATAAATAAAATTTCGTTAGACAAAATATATTTAATTCGTAAATGTCATATAGTACTAGTCATACAAAAATAAAAAGTAAAAGTAAAAGTGTACTCTTTTATTAGTAGTATATAAAAATGTACTCATTAATTGTAAACGTACTGATTTATTATATATATCAATTAATCTCTATTTATAAAGAAGGAGTAGAAAATATATAAATTATAAAACAAACATTATTCCTTTTTTAAATTTTACGAGAGGTGGAATCCTCGTCCTCACGGAAAGCACGATATAGGATTCTATTCCATTCAATCCAAGCATCCATCCGTTAACGAACCCTCAATTTCCCAGATTTTCTGAATCCTTCTCACCCCACCAATTTCTCTCACAATAAACCAACAACAACAAAAAAAAGTTCCAATTTTTTATACCAGTGGTGTGTTGTGTTGTGCAGCATCACCCATCATCCCTTATTCTCTCGACATGGGTTGTGGCTCCTCTTTTCCAGGTAAATCAATTTCTACTTACGTTCGTTTGGTCAAATTTTGAAATTTTCTTAGAATTCTTGTCTATTAACCTGCAGCAGCTGAAAAGGGGTTGGAAAAATTGTATCTTTTGTGGTTTTGATCTGTGATTTTGGGTTTGTATTCAATGGGTTTAGTCAATTAGGATTAATTATTGAGCTTAGGGTTTGATGGGGTTTTGGGTTGATTTGATTTTGTGTTTTCAGATAGGGAATCAGGGCAGCTAGGTCGACCTAATTCAGAGAATGGTGGAGGACAAGACGCTAAGAATCTTCGTGTTAAGGTATTTTATGCTAAATTCTTTAATTTTTTGATAACCAATTCTTTTGTTGTTGTTGTTGTTGTTGTTATATTATGCCTGTTTCAACATGGTTTTATTCTTCAACATGGTTTGATGGGGTTATTGTTGTTCTTCAACATGGTATTTCATGTTGTAAGTGTAGCAAAAATTAGGATGATGAGGATGATGCGTTGGATGTGCAAAGATTAAACGTGATGAGATTATAATGAAAATATTAGAGTGTGTTGGGGTAGCATCTATAGTAGAGAAGATGGTGGAAACTAGACTTAGATGGTTTGGACATGTAGAGAGAAGACTTGTAGATTCTGTGGTAAGGAGAATAGATAAGATGGAGAGAAGTCAAACAACTAGAGGAAGAGGAAGACCTAGAAAGACTATAAGAGAAGTTATTAAGAAAATCTCCAAATTAACGATTTGGATAGAAGTATGGTTCTGGATAGAACATTATGGCGAAAGGTGATCCATGTAGCTGACCCTGCTTAGTGGGATAAGGATTGATTGATACTGATGTTAACTGAGGAAGTTAATATTGTTTGTTATAAGAGGTGTCTATTAGTATTTTTTGTTGCAAATGCTTAATTTTGGATTTTGGATTTTGGCTTCACTCTGCCTCTTTTTTTTTTTCTTTCATGATTGTGATTCTTTGATGTATTACATTGGATTCATGTTTTGTTGAGTAGCTTTGTGCAAATCTGGTTTCAAACAGTTTCTTTATACATCAGACATTATATTTATGTAGTAAATAGTAAACCAGTTCTGTTTTTGCTCGGATTGAGTAACTGTTTTCTTAAAAAAAATTAACAACAGAAGTAGTACAATTTAATTAAAGTAAGCTGTGAAAGTTTAAAGCACTGCTTAGCTTTTTTATTTTTTGTTCTTAATTAAGTGAATTATTTAGTACCTTTATTTTCTTTTCTGTAAACTGTCCTATAAGGTCTGCTATAAATATTTGGCCGGAGTATGAAAAGGATTTCATTGGAGTTCTGTATCATGCAGTTTAGTTTATATATGCGAATGTCATGCCAAAGTAATAACAATGACCCATCTTACATTCTTTGTCAAACCTGTAACCACATCCACAGAAGGAGTACCTGAAAAACCATGTGTATATCCACAGAATGGGTGAATGTGAAATATGGAAACCGATAAAAATATAAAATTTTGAACAACATTTATCATCTGTATACTAGCCAAGACATCAATTCGATCCACTGTCAAAGAAAGAATGAATGGGAAACATGATCTTAGATGAAAATCTAAGTACCTGCTTAGTTTGAGAAAATATTTCAATTTTCATTTTGACTATATTTTTAGTTACTATAATACTTTCTTGGTTTGGAGAACAACTTGTAGAAGTGTTTATGGAAACCAATACGAGCGTCAATTGAAATATGTCACACACATTTCTGCTTACTGTACTGTTTTTGACTTCGCAAGTCCTTGAATAATGAAGGGATTTAGTTGAATTTATTAATAAAAAAATCATTTCATACCCCAAATATTTCATTGTTCAATTTTTGTAGGACTGAATAACTAACCTTTAAATGTCACTGAACACAGCTCGTTCTCTTAGGTGATTCTGGTGTTGGTAAGAGTTGTATTGTTCTGCGATTTGTCCGTGGTCAGTTTGATCCAACATCCAAGGTAAGAATATGTTGCTTTGATTTGATCACTTTGTATTTTCAATGTAAGTTTTCCTAATACAGAATGGGCTATGAAGTAAAATTTTTATTTACTAGATACGTTAACTATTTCATATTAGAGTTCTTATAATTTTTAGACTTTGTAATGTAAGGTAACTGTTGGAGCATCTTTCTTGTCACAAACAATCGCTCTTCAAGACTCTACAACAGTCAAGTTTGAAATATGGGATACCGCTGGTCAAGAGAGGTAACTTTCATTTATCTTTCAAGTTTGCACATGATTCACACTGTATATTTTGATTCTCATAAGTATTCCCTCTTTTCTTATTTCAAACAAGATTTACATTCTTAAGAAAAATTTGGTTGCCGATTATCTGTTTCAGGTATGCTGCACTTGCACCGCTGTATTATCGTGGTGCATCGGTTGCAGTTATTGTCTATGATATAACAAGCCCGGAATCTTTCAGCAAAGCACAGTACTGGGTTAAGGTATATTTGCAGTTGTTGCATGGTTCTATATTGTCATACTCTTTCAGTTTTGTTTTAGCAGCTGAAATAAGTATGTGTACATATTTAGGAGCTACAAAAACATGGAAGCCCTGATATAGTGATGGCATTGGTTGGTAATAAAGCTGATCTTCACGAGAAGCGGGAAGTGGCTGTTCAGGTAGTACAATAATAACCCTAAATAATGTAACTATCTAGTAAACAAAGCAATGTCTTGTTTTCCTTATATAGCTTTTTTCTTGTTCATGTGAAGGATGGCATGGACTATTCAGAAAAGAACGGAATGTTTTTTATAGAGACCTCGGCAAAGACAGCGGATAATATCAATGAACTGTTTGAGGTACCTCTGATATTTGCATTCTGTCAGTTTTTTAGTTTAAATTAATCATAGAATTTTGTATTTGGAGAGAATACAAAATAATAGAAAACTAACATTAACATAACTACTAACATACTAACATTTGCCTATCAATAAAAGAAAATAATCGGTTATTCTGATTGTTACGGAAGTTAGGAATAGGCGTTGATCACATCTTACTCCTCTAACTACAATTGTTTTGAACCATGTTAAAATAAATATCTATGAATCACAGTTTTATACATGAAAGAAGTATCATAAATGATGTGGTAATCAATGTTTTTGATTAAGTATAAAGTGCCAAAACGATATGCTCCGGTTTGAATGCTGATCATGTGGTATGACACTTGCTAACCACGGGCTACAAGAAGCTTACATCAAAACATGCTCATGTTTTTGGAACTGTTGGAATACTGTTTGATACTGACTTGCAGATCTTTGGGACTTCTCAGTGGCCACGCATGTAGTAAATTTTCAGTTTTAACTCTGGTCTTTGGTCTCTTAGGACATTGTTGACTATGCTACTAGCAGGCTTCCCTATGATGTTCTTGCTGCTTGAAGATAGTTGTAACAAACTCATTACCTATTGGAGGAGCTAAACATGATCTTGTATAGGTATCCATCCTACAAAATCCCGAAAAATTGAATCTTTTCCGAACAAAGTTAACATCTTGGTTTTTGAATGCATGAGGATGTGGGGAGCTTATAACCAATAAGGGTCTGTCTGGGAGATGGGTTTTGGAGGGCTAGGTCTTATTTTAATATCTATATTTGAGGTTTAAAAAAGAAAAGAAAGAATACCATTATATTTGATCATATAACAATTCAATCACACTTCATTCATTTTTAGAAACATTTTTTAGCTTGTTTAATTTAGAAAAGAAAAACAAGCCCTTTCCTTCCCCTCCAAAAATCTCCCTCCCAAAGAGATCTTAAATAATATTTTAGGCCAGAAAATGAGAATTAGAATGCCATGCAAGATTGCTACTTTTAAAGCAATTCCCTCAAGAATTACTGCTACTTTTGGTTGCCTGCTGCATATATGCATCGAGGATACAGAAGAAAACACGATTTTGCTATGAAAATAACACTGCTCTGTTATTCAGAAATTAGCTGCAAATTAGTTAAGGACAAGAAATAAGTTCCTTGCATCCTTGCCATCAAGTTCTCAAATCAAATTGTGACATAGTCCCTCAGTCCCAATTTATAAGAAAAAAAACTCATTTTTTCTCTTTTACAAATTATAAGCAAAGAAAATAAACTTTTATTTTATTTTAAAAGTGCATCTTTTTCTATATAAAAATAAATGCAAATTGCATTAATTTTGCTCTCTCTTTCAATTTCTCCCCCAATCAATAATATATTAAAATTGTTTTCACATCTTTCCACGAAACTTATTCTAAGGAAAACACAAAAAGTCATACTCTAAATTATTATATTTTGGTTTTCTTAGTAAATGTGATTTTCATTTTTTATTTTCTTATAAATCAAGTGTGTATATAGATATATTTGCAACATAAAATAACCTTTGTCAAGAATAAATTGCCGAATCATAAAAAATCCACACATCTTGCCGAATCATAAAGAATATATTTACTATGAGTGGTTGAACTTACTGTGCGCATGACAGAAAATGAGAATAGACAAGGCTGAGTACTTGCAAGGCTGTTCAAATGCTTCTAGTTAGTGATTGGTTGCAAATTGCAATGCGTGTTCTTGAGGGAGTGTGTACAGATGTTAGACGCAGGTCAGAGACATCTTGGAAAAATGTTAAGAATCGGGTAATGAGTGTAAGAATGTCCATACAATACTAACAGTCAGATCTGGCCTCAAACATCCAGACCCGATGGAGTATGATATGGGTGGAACCACCATGTTGGGCCTAGATGGAACAATGCTGATGTTTGATTTGAAACTTGATGGAAACTGGAAGTTGATGATTGATGCAATTCAAGAAATGCAGATTTTTTTGCAACTTGTCTAACTATGTAGGCTAATATATAGGCAATTCATGTTGGCTGGTGCTGTTTAAAGTATATTATCTTTCTTGCTATGAATCTTATGATCTCTTTCTTTGAGCTTTATTAGAAACTCATCTTGAGTTTTATATTGCCATTAAGCATAAAGATTGACATGTTGATAATATTGACAGGAAATTGCCAAAAGACTGCCTCGCCCACCAGTTACTTGATGTGCACATATTGCAGCTCTCTATAGAATTTGCAGCTGCTTTTGATCCTTTAAAATTGTACTGTATGCAGTTATGTTTATGAATGTGTTAATTAGATTGTATCTTATGAATATTCCTTAGGCTATGCTTTTAGACACTCAAGTATATGATTTCATATTCAATTTGGGATGCTTTGTGAGAATTTAGTTGAATTACTAATGAGACATATTTTCATATATTTTAAGAATTACTTGCAAAATGTTAGGGGCTAAGTATGGTTTTATTTTTAGTGGAGATTTAACACCTTTGGATGTTCTTTACTTGAATTGATTTTATTTTTAAAATTTAGACTTTTTGCTTCTCAAGTGATTTAATTTTCAATTTATTTTTACATGAATATTTATTCGAAAATCATTTAATATTTAATAAACATCTTTGCAATAGAATTCATCAGTGTGATGTCTTGATCAGTGATAATTATACTCAACATGTTTTTTTTGTCCTTCAACAAAGTCTTGCACATCTACAAGGTCCATGTAACATTGCCCACTTTTTCGGATTTCAAAAATGCAAATCCCACTAAAAAAGTCTTCTCAGTAGAAGTAACTCCAATAATTTCCAGAAGCGGAAGTTTATACTTGTTGGTCTTATACGTTGAATCAATTATGAGGACATTGGGAGATGTGTTGAACAACTTGATACTTTCAGGATGAGTCCAAAATATGCCACGAACTGTGACTTTATCCTCACAAACTTTGTATTTAGAAATATAGTGGTTTTCATCCAAAAGCTTCAAAAGTTATTGCATTTCGGATTTTGGACCTCTTATCGTCATGTTGTTTCGATAACACGCATTGTATATCTACTTGATATTTGAAACACTTTTAGGTCTTTTCCGTTTCAAATATGCTAGTATGTTTTTCGGCGCGACCCTGATTAAAGATATGTCCGGAATAATTTCCTTCTCATCGGATTTAAGGCGACATGCGATGTGATGACTGACTAGCTCGTTTTTCATGGCATGATTATGTATAACAAAAATCACATTAAAGGTCCATGTATCATTCACCTTACATTACTCACACAATTTAAACGGACACTCGTATTTTCTTACATTACTCACACAATTTAAACGGACACTCGTATTTTCTCAACCCAGTGTCATCATGTTTCAACTTTCGAATCAGTGCAACGTATGTGCCACTTCTCTCACATCTCATGATTGCAAATTCTTACCTTCTATTTGAACTATTATCAGACCTTTCGATGACAATGCCAAACCCCAATTTCCTAACCTCCATTCAGATCCATTCAAGCATATGATCACGAGCGCTATGCATACTTATATTTTTTTTTCATGGGTTGATGGTGAAAATAAGGAGCCAATTTTATTTTAAGCATCAGGATTGATATTGTTTGTGTGGAAACATTTAGGAATGTGATAGTTTTAATATCCCATGAAGTCTATTTTTTATTTTTAAAAAAAGTTTTGAAATGATATTAGATTGCATTTTATGAGGTTGATGTATTAATATCATTATGATGAAAGATATGTTAAAGGTACAATTGTACTTTTATTAGGTTGATTACGAAGAAAAATACATAATCTTCAAAAGCCTATAACTTTAGTTTTTTTTAGTTGGATGTATATTTAAGACGGTTTTTTAATACATTCTATACATATTTTTTTTAAATTTGAAAATATATTCGTCAAAATATTTTACAATAAATTCTGCCGATATTGTTAATATTTAATATTTTTTTTAAATATGTTTACTCTATTTTTCTGTAAATAAGACTATAATAAATTTAAATTGATATAGAGCGTCTTAAAGTTAACTTTTGAACATCATAAATATATTTAGAATTCTAAAATTCATGCGATTTTACTCCAAAATTTCCTATAAATTTTTATTTTGCAAAAAGTTCTCAAAATTTACCATTTTCTATAAATGGTATTTTTCAATAATATATGAATTTTAACTTCATGGCAAACATTTTTAGTTATTCTTTAGATAAAGTCATATGAACAATATGGTATATGATATGCTTGAAAGTTAATTTTCGAACAAGGCCATTTTGAACATATATAGAATTTAAAGAAATTTTTAATGTATAATGAGCAATTTCCATATTTAAAGAATTATACATTTGCCAAAGATCGATACATTTTGATGATATTTTTATTGTTAATGAGGTCGTAAAGTGAATTACGAAGAGCGAGACATAAATTATTATATGTTTATTGAAGAGAAATTCTTGTCATAATTTCAACATGACATTGCCTATCTTTGATCTTTTGTGATTCATATTCAATTTTCACACTACATAGTTTTTAAATTTTTTATTTTAATATAATTATCCATAACAATTTAAAAATGAAAAATTATGAAATAAATTTAAACGACATATATCAAAGGTTCCTTGAACATCAATTATCCCGATTTTCATCCTTCCAATTCAATTTACTTAACTCTAATGCACTAGTTCTTCTTTCCCTTTCCAAATCCTATATTTTTATATTATTAGTCTCACGTTGAAGGGAAATCGCGATATAAAACGCATCGGAAAACAATTTTTTTTAAATTGATCATTACGAATGAGAATGACCAATTATAAAATGATTATCTTTTGTGTTGATTAACCTCTTTTGTAAAAATGCAGCCTCCGAAAGGCGAAGTTGAGTTCACCATAGATTTAGTACCTGATGCCTGACTTGTGATGATGACTTCATATAAAACGTTTGCATCAAAGTTGGACGAGCTGAAGAAACAATTAGAAGATCTGCTTGAGAAAAAGTTTGTTTGACTGAGTGTTTCGCTGTGGGGAACGCCAGTGTTATTAGTCAAGAAGAAAGATGGTAACATGAGGTTGAGTGTTGATTATCGACAAGTGAATAAAGTGACTGTCAAAAACAAGTATTCTCTTATGAGAATTGATGATTTGATGGATCAGTTGGTTGGTGCTTGTGTATTCAGTAAGATTGATTTGTCGTCGGGTTATCATCAGATTCGAGTGAAACCATAAGATAATTTGAAGACTGCGTTCAGAACGAGATATGGTCACTATGAGTATTATGTGATGCCGTTTGGTTGTGTTCATCGATAACAGTTTGATATATTCTAAGTCTGATGAAGAACATGCAGATCATCTGAAGTTGTGTTGTAGACCTTGAAAGAAAATAAGTTGTATGTGAAGTTATCTAAGTGTGAATTCTGGTTGAAATAAGTGAGTTTCCTTGGTCATGTGATATCTAGTGATGGTATCGCAGTGGGTCCATCAAAGATAAATGCATTATTGCAATGGGAGACTCTGAGGTCTGTTACAGAGATCAGAAGTTTTTTGAGTTTGGTTTGTTACTACAGAAGGTTTATCAAAGGCTTTTCGAAGTTGACATTGCCTTTGACTCAGTTGACTCAAAAAGGGCAAGCTTATGTGTGGAGTATGGAGTGTTCAGTGTGAAGAAAGTTTTTAAGAACTCAAGAAGAAGCTGGCACCAACTCTAGTTTTGATTTTGCCAAGTCCAAGTGAATCCTTTGTTGTGTATTGTGATGCTTCGAAGATGGGTCTAGGTGGCGTGTTGATGCAAAATGGACAGGTTGTGGCTTATGCTTCTAGATAGTTGAAAGTTCATGAGAGGAATTATCCTACGCATGATCTAGAGTTGGAAGCCGTGGTGTTTGTGTTAAAATTTTAGAGGCATTATCTGTTTGGTTCCAGATTTGAAGTGTCCAGTGACACAAAGAGTTTGAAGTACTTGTTCGATCAAAAAGAGTTAAATATGAGGCAAAGGGGGTGACCTGAATTTATGAAGGATTATGATTTTGATTTGAGTTACCATCCTGGTAAAACAATGTCATAGTTGATGCTTTGAGTAGAAATTTGTTGCATATGTCAATGCTTATGGTTCAAGAATTGAAGTTAATCGACTAATTCAGAGATCTGAGTCTATTGTGTGAAAGGACTCCTAACAGTATGAAGTTAGGTATGTTGAAGTTGACTAGTGGTATTATCAAAGAAATAAGATAAGGTCACAAATTAGATTTAGGATTGCTTGACCGGTTAATGTTGATCAATCAAGGTAAAGAGGTGGATTTCAGAATATACGAGAATGGTGTTATACTTTTCCGTGACAGAGTTTGTGCACCTGATGTGCCAGAACTTAAGAAGAGTATTTTTGAAGAAGGACATATAAGTAGTCCGAGTATTAGTCTCGGTGCCCTAAAATGTATCAAGACTTGAATAAAATATTTTGGTGGCCAATAATGAAGAAAGATATAGCCGAGTTCGTTTATGTGTGTTTGACTTACCAGAAGTCGAAGATTGAATATCATAAATCGTTGGGTTTGATGCAACCATTAAATATTTTTGAATGGAAGTGGGATGGTATTTCCATGGATTTTGTGACGAGTTTTACTAAGACTTCTAAAGGGAATGATTCAGTTTGGGTTATAGTGGATAAATTGACTAAATCGACTCATTTCATTCTGATTAAGATCAATTATTCATTGTAGAAGTTGGCTGAAGTGTATATTGAGAAGGTTATTAGCTTGCTTGGTATTCCTTCTAGTATTGTTTCTGATCGAGATCTGAGATTCACATTGAGGTTTTGAGGGAGTTTTCAGGAAGCCATAGGTACTAAGATGAAGTTGAGTTCTTCTTATCACCCATCTGCGGACGGTTAGACAGAGAGGTGTAAGACCCCAATTTTGACCCTAAGATCACTTATGCAATTTCATAATAAGCATTAGCATTGGGATCATGTATTGGCATTCCTCCTTACCCCTCCTTCATGGGTTTGTTTTGGGAGGGATCACCAAGCATTTTGTGATTATATCATACTTGTATATTATCATTTTACTAACTAAAATACCAAAAAAAAAGTCTTTGTATTTGCCTATCTCTTTTGTAGGTAGGGCATGATCTCATTGATTCATCAAGTTCACATCTAGGGTTTGAGACCCTCATGAACAAAAAGTACAGCCAAGAATTGATTCAAGAATGGTTATGAACATCATATATGAGTTCCATTGTTCTCTACATGTTATATTGATCAAGTTTTCTTCAAGAGTTTGAGGGTGATTTGCCTTGGAAACCCTAGTTTGACTGGGTATCTTGAGTAACTTCTCCAACAAGCTATCTCACCGATTGATCAAATTTCTCAAGGGACACTTCAAAATTCATCATATTATGCATATATGATCTACCATGAGCCAAGAAAGACAAGAGAATTGGAAATTAAAAAGTTGGTTGATGGTGGTTGGCCAGATGGATTCATCTAATCAAAACTGGGTCTCCCTAGACCCTATCTCCTACAATTTTCACCATATGAAAATGATTACAAGAGAAACATTACTCTAAATGACATTCTAAACAACTTTCATGTTGATACCTAGAGCTAGTTTTTCTTGGAAAATCATTTTCTATGTTGAAACATTATAGGTCATTTTGTCTAAACCCTAATTTGAAAGTCAACTTCCCAAGGCCATAACTTGCTCAATTTTTATGAGATGAAATATTTCCAAGTTGAACAATCAAATTTAATGGGTATAATTCAACTTTTATGTTTGGAGTGGGAACTAATTAAACTTTTTTGAGCATGTGATATGAGGCTACATTATAGGTCACTTTTGACCTATACCATTGATCAAGTGATTTTTCCAAACTTCAGAAATGCATAACTCTATCATTTCAAATCCAAATGACATGAAATATATAACCATTTTGAAGGTCTTTGAGATAGCTATAACTTTGATGAAAACACGTTTCTCATTTGAAGCTCATAGAAAAAGTTAAGCAAGGTGGAATATTGAGACATATGGCTTGACACTTAGAAAAATTTTGATATGTCAAAAATTTCCAAACTTCCACCTCAAATATCTTAAAGTTCCAAGCTCCAAATGAAAAAGTGTTCAACATCAAACTTGTTCCTCTTGATCTCACCTTTACAAAGAGCTCAAATTCATTCATTTTGGATGAGAAATGCATAGGCTGCGCATGGCTTAAACAGAGTGACATCACTTGGCATGGATCAAACTTCAAACATCAATGTACATTTGCCTTGCTATCCAAACTTACTTCAGAGCATTTGATCTTCAAATTTGGACCTTAAGCTATCATTTCATGGGCCTATGCGCGCCCATGCACCATTACATCACCATTTGCCAAAATCGGAAAGTGAAAGTGAGTGTGCAATTATCAACCATTTCAGCTATAAATAGAGCTTCAATTGCTCAGAAATGAAGACACAATCGCGCCAGCTTTGATCCCCCATTGCAAACCCTCAATTCTTAAAGGATAAGCCTGATAAATTCTCTTGAATTTGAGCTTGAATCTCCACTGTTTTGGAATTCAATTCTCCAGGAATCCATTGCTTATAAGCCATTCAATCCTTCTCCTGCAAGCAAGTTGAGTGAGTCCAAGCACAAGCAAGATCAAGATCCATCGAATTCAGACCTCCATTGAAGGTATTTTTCAGAAATTTTAAACTCTTCGATTCTCTTAAATTCTTGCTCAATTCTATTGATTCTTTGGTTGTCTGAAGTCCTACCAATGTAGGCAAGAAGATTGAGTTGCTTTGAGGTCAAATCGAAGCAACTCAGTTCATGTACCTCAAATTTCAATTCCACATATCTCTAAATATACTTGGAATTGGAATGAATGGAGGTCAAATTCGAGTTCAGTGCCATTTTTTCTTTAAGATCATGTCCTTGTTTTTCTTTTTGGTGATGGTTCATGGTGGACCAGTCCGGTGAGGTCCACCGGAGAAGATGACCGGATCTTTGGCTCCGGCGGTGACTTGGCTAGCATCTAAACCACATGATCCTTCTCTCACGTTCTAATCCTGAGCGTTGGTGTTGATTACCACATTTGCCACGCGCTGACTAAGGTCCATTGTGGAATGCGTGCTTTGGACCATCTGATCTGCCACCTCAATTAATGAGGAAGATCTAATGGTCCACGTAATTTAGATTTTATGAATTTTTATTTTTATTGCATTTTCTTCAATAATTCATATTAAAATTCAATATTGATCCAAAAAATATGGGACTTTCACCAAAAAATTTCAAATATTTTTGTTTTCCATATTCTGAATTAAAATTATTTTTTGGATCATTATTAGTATTTTTCATGAATTAATTGATTTTGCATTTGTTTTTAAGTGTTTAAAAATATTTTTAAATGTCCAAAAATTATGAATTTTTTTCTCCAAGGTCCTTTGACCTTGTTTGACCTATGATAAATCTCATGGCCATTTCTTTGGTGTTTTGATGAGATTTTAGGAATTGGACAAAACATATTTGATTTAAATGCATTATTTTATTATTTTTAATTGAATAAATGCCAATTAAATTTTGTTGACCATTTGTATTGACTTGTTTGAATTTGCTTATTGTTGTTGGGCCTTGGTCAAGGTTGATTTGACTTTGTCAAGTTAATATCATTGGATTTAGGGGATTGATGGAATGTACATTCCATCTCCCAAAATGAATGAATGATATTAATTTGGTAAAAATCCTCCTTTGACCAATTTGTGATCTCATTCATCCCCTTCCCACTTCATCTCATTCCTCTTCTTGATTCATTCATTTCATTTGGCCTATGACATCTCAAAGTCCTAATGCTAGTTTATTGAAAAATTGACATGAGTATGGATGAGATTAGGCCACCCCTTTTGCATATTCTTTTTGTGTGTGGTATGTTTCATGAGCATAGTTCATTATACTATGTCTCTAACATGCATTAACACCAAAATTCTATTGCCCGGTCTCAAATAGTTGTGACTTCTACATAAGTCTAATTACGATTGCTTAACATAGCGCTAAATTTGTGACATTAAAGGCATAAGCATTCTAGTTAGTGAGATTGTAAGTCTCCTCTCTTTCATGATATTGTGTGGAAACTTGGCCTTCTTGCCTTCCTTTGGAAGATGTTTTGGTTAAAGGATCCATGCTTGTTATAAGTGGGTTGAGTGTTCCCTAAAGAATGTCTTGAAAAGCAAAAGCAAAACAAAACTAACTACTAACTTTTAACTTCAAGCTTTTACTTTAATGCAATTTACTTTTAGCACTTTATATCATTTGCCATTATACATATCATTCTAATTGTTTATGTTAATGTAATTTTCACTCTGTCCATTTGGACCATATTGTGTGATATATTTTGTTGGTGTTATTTTGTTTGTTTGTGTGGTCTTTGACCATTAATGTACATAATAATCATAAAAACCCTAAAAAACTTTTGAGTGGACTGTTGGTTTGATCTTGAGAAAAAGGACTTAGAGTCTAGGCAACCTCCCTATGCTATTGGACTTGGCCAATGCCAATTTGTTAAAGAACTAAGTGCTTTCAAATTTGAACTTCATCTGATACATCTTTGAAGATCTCTCTAAAATTCATCTGCAACATGATCATTGTGAAGCTATTATTTTGAACTTGTGACTTGTGGAATTCATCTGTTGCATGGGCTATTTTGAAGAAGATCATGAAATGGTTAAGCTTGAATAAGGCCATCTTTATTTGATGCCTTACTCTTCAAGATAATATAATTGTGCATTTGCGTGTTGTTTGATTCTAAAAGTCCAAGGGAATTCTGGGTTTCTATTGACATATTTGTCTAGTGGATTGCTACCCATTTGGTCAAATCTTTTCAACTCTAAACTTTTAATTTTATGCATAGGATAGTCTCTTCATCTTCTCCCTATTTCTTTAATTTCAAAATCTCTCCCTCCATTTTCAAAATCTTCTTTGTGTGAACTATTTTTGTTCTAAACTTTGACCACTTTTGCAAACAGATAGAAACTTTGGCCTTATGTCATTACATTTTCAAACTTATTTTCTTAAATCTAACTTGTAAATAAATTTAACTATACTTGACTTAAACTTTCAAAAAAAGCCAAAAAGAACTAACTCATTCAAACCATTTTAGGCCTTTGTGCCTTTCAAACTTAAATTTTGTTAAAATCAACACACTCACTTTGAAATTTGTATCACGAACTCCGAGGTTTTGATCCTTCATTTTTATGTTGGTACGTAGGCACAAGACCGAAGGTCTTGTCAAACACAAAAATATAATTAATGAATTCTTTTCTCATCCCCCCATTCTATTTGTCTGTAAACATCATTTTGTACAAAATACATATGCACACAAAAAGGGCTCCCTAGGAGTATCTAGGACACTTTGTGTGCCAACACCTTCCCTATGTGTAACCAACCCCCCTACCTGTGATCTCTGACTTTTATTAGTTTTTATTTGAAAACTTCTTACTTTTTGGGTTTTGTTCGTACTTTTTCCCTTTTTCCCTTGGAAACAATAAAAGCGCGGTGACGACTCTTGTTAATTGATCTCTAGCTTGTCAATAGCTTGATGATCATGAATTTCCCGCTACAAAAATTAAGTGGCGACTCTGCTGGGGAGTAGTCTCCAGTGGGTTTAGCCTACTTTTTGTGTGAATATATTTGTATATATATGATGTTTGTAATATATATATACTATATATAATATATATATTATTATATATAATATATATATATATTATATATATATATTAATATATATATATATATGTGATATAATCTGCTTATTGTGCTTGGTGATCTTTGAGTGGTGAGATAAGTTCTAACCCGAACTTGAGTGCAGTTAAGATAGGAGGATGGTATAGTCATGTTCGACTTGTGTGGAGTAGTCCTTAACAAGTTGGCTTGAGATCCATTTGCTCAATGGAGACTTCTTTGGATTTGGGAATGTCACGCAAGTATTTGTGGTTAGGCATTGCTATCTCTAATTGGGTCTGAGAAGCTGAGGACCTTAGAACATTTAACCCATCTTGGCCTATTTAGGACGTAGTGCGGAAACTGTTTAAGTGTAGACTTGATAACAGTTGTTACGCGATACTACACTCAAATGAGTTTCTCTTGAGAATATTATGGATCGATGAGTCAGTCATTTTAACCCGTAATATCCGATAGATGGAATTAAGACTCTGGGAACTTTTTAGAACATGATCTATAGGTTTTATCCTTAGTTCACTCCTTTGGGATGGTTCTTACCCATACTCCATCCTCGTAACTTGCAACAAACCCTTGATTCTTGGTTGGTCCAATCAAGTCTTGTCAATATCAATGGAACTTAGGTGTTGATAAGGTGTAAATCATAATCCACCAAAATGGATGATTGATCTTGACAATGACTTGATTCATCCCTTGACCTTTGTTTGCCTTGTGTGTGATCCCTTATTTGTGATTGTTGCATTCATGCATTCATGCACATCATAACATTCATCGCACAAAAATTTCAAGGAACTAAGGTATCATTTGCAAATATTTTCAGACCATGGATTATGGAAGAAGGAACACTAAGAAGTACAGTTTCAGATGTCCAGATTTGAAAGAGTTAAGGAAGCTAGCATCTTTTGTATTAGATCCCTTGGACTTCAAACAACGTCATGGGAAGCTTTTGTCCATCTTGTCTGCTGATGTAGTTGAAGGACTTTTGAGTGTATTGGTGCAGTTCTATGATCCTCTCTACCATTGTTTCACTTTCCCAGATTTTCAGCTTGTGCCCACCTTGGAGGAGTATTCTCATCTTTTGGGGATACCTATTTCTAGTAGAGTGCCTTTTAGTGTATTGGAGCAGATTCTCCGGTTTAGTATTATTGCTGAAGCTCTTCACTTGAAGAAGTCTGAGATAGAGGCTCATTGGATGAAGAAAGGAGGATTATTTGGGTTACCATCTGTTTTCCTCATCAAGGAAGCTACTACTTTTGCTCAAGATGGTAGTGTGGACGCTTTTGAAGCTATCTTTGTGTTGCTCATCTATGGATTAGCTTTATTCCCTAACATCGACGGTTTTGTTGATGTTAACGCCATTAGACTTTTCTTGATTGGGAATCTTATGCCTACTTTGTTGGGTGATATGTATTTCTCTTTGCATCTAAGGAATTCTAAGGGTGGTGGAACGATTGTCTGTTGCATTCCTTTTCTGTACAAGTAGTTTATTTCGCACTTGCCTCAGACACCTACTTTTATGGAGAACAAACAACGTCTAAGGTGGTCTCAGAGACTTATGTCTCTCACTAATGATGATATAGTTTGATATGACCCATCTTTAAGCAGTTTGGAGATTATTGATAGTTGTGGTGAATTCTCTAATGTGCCTCTCATTGGTACACAAGGAGGAATTAACTACAACCTTGCTTTGGCTCGTCGTCAACTTGGGTTCCCCTTGAGAGACAAACCTAATAACATGTTGTTAGAAGGTCTTTTCTATCAAGAGGGTAAAGATCCCCAACATTTGAAGCAGAAGATTGTGCATGCTTGGCATAATGTGCATAGGAAAGGAAGATCCGAGCTTGGTCCGTGCAATTGTGTAGCTTTGGAAGCTTACACTCTTTGGGTGAAAAAGAGAGCTTTGGAGTTGAAGATGCCTTATCCTTGCGAAATACCTATGTCTATGGTTGTGGTTGAGTCATTAACTCTCCCCAACCAAGATGTAGAGGAGTTGGAAGACACGCTCATCAAGATGAAGCAAGAAAAGGGTGGGAAGAGCGTTTCCGTGCTTTGAGCAAAAAGCATGAGGAGTTGCAGTTGGAGTCTAAGAACAAAGATGCACTGATTGAGCTACTTGAAGACCGAGTGATGAAGAGACAGAGAGAGCCAGAGGTTTCTTCTTCTAGCATGCCTCAGTATTCTGTTGCTTGGAAGAAGATTGTTGACCAACTTGTCCTCGAGAAGACCCAGATGAAGGCTTCTTTTGAGACCGAGATCCGTCGCATCCGAAGGAAGTACATGCCTTCAACCAGATCTTCTGACATTATTGTTAGGGATCCTTAGGATGACTATTCTCCTTTTCTCTTGTACCTTTTATTTTGGTTTCTAAAATTGTACTCAGTGTAATCCTTCCAATTTATATAAATAAAAAGAGATTTTTGGTCATATCAAATTGTTGCAATTGCCATTTAAATATATATATTTGCAAATGATATCGTAAGTTCCTTGGAAATAAAAAATAATCAAGCATTGCACTTCATGCATCATTTGCATAAGCAAGTTTTTTCCAGGTGTCTGATTGGTGTTGCTTATGTGCTTTAGCCAAGCTGGCTCACCGATACAACACCAGGGCCAATCATCAGAAAATTATGGAACATCTAGAGCAAGAGAACAGAGAGATGAAGGACGAGATCGCATGACTGACTACCATGATGGAGTCAGTTCTTGATGCTCAAAGCCAAGCTTCTCCAACACCCGCAACTCCTCCCGTGAGGACTGTTACTTCAGAAGTGGTTACCTCTACCATGCCTGTTGCCACCGCCCACTTTGCATCGAACATGCCTGCCGGATTCCTGTGGGGAATGCCACCCAACTTTGTGCCAGAAGGCTTTGCGCCTACCTTTGCTTCCATGCCGACATCTAGCCCGGTCATGTTCGTGCCACCTCCAGTTGTGCACACTTTGCCTCGTGTAGAGAATACCATCTATCATTCCGAGCCGTCTGAGGGTACGAATGTTTATGAGAAGATGGACAAGATGAAAGACCAATTTCTTGAGCTGCGCAAGGAGTTGAAGGCGCTGAGAGGTAAAGATCTGTTTGGGAAGAGTGCTGTCGAGTTGTGCTTAGTACCCAATGTGAAGATCCCAGTGAAATTCAAAGTGCCTGACTTTGAAAAATATAAGGGGAATTCTTGTCCCCTCAGTCATCTTGTGATGTATGCTCGCAAGATGTCGACTCAGACAGATAATGACCAATTACTTATTCACTACTTCCAGGATAGCCTGATTGGTGCTGCACTCCGTTGGTATATGGGGTTAGATAGTGCAAGCATCCACATTTTTAATGACTTGGGAGAGGATTTTATGAAGCAATACAAATGCAATATGGACATGGCACCAGATAGAGACCAGTTGAGGTCTATATCTCAAAAGGACAAAGAGACATTCAAAGAATATGCGCAGAGATAGAGGGAGTTGGCTGCCCAGATCACTCCTCCTTTGGAGGAGAAAGAGATGACGAAGATCTTCTTAAAAACCCTGAGTTCATTTTATTATGAACGAATGATCGCCAGTGCCCCAAGTGATTTTACCGAAATGGTAAATATGGGGATGAGACTTGAAGGAGGGGTCCGTGAAGGACGTGTGTCAAGAGATGAGGCGTCAACGAGCAAGAGGTATGACAATAGTTTCAGCAAGAAGAAGGACAATGAAGAAAATGCAATTTCCAGTGGGAGACAGAGGAGGCCTCAAATCAGAAGAAATCCACCATCCCGTCAACATCATCATCTTCATCAAGTATCATCAGTAATTCCAGTATTTTCTAATCAACAAACAACACCCATTCAACAACAACAACATCAACTTCAACAACAACAACCGCAACAAAGAACAAACACCTACAACAACAACAATACCAACAACAATTATCAGCAGCAGAACTTTGAGAGGAAGAAGGTCTCTTTTGACCAGATTCCAATGTTGTATGCAGAGTTGTATCCATCCTTGGTTCTCAAGAATCTGATTCAACCGAGGAACCCACCACAGATCCTAGAACCACTTCCTTGGTGGTATAAACCTGAGCTTCGTTGTGATTTTCATCAGGGTGCACCCGACCATGACATTGAAAACTGCTATCCATTGAAGTATGAGGTTCAAAAGCTTATGAAGAGTGGTATGGTGTCCTTTAAGGACCGCGCGCCAAATGTGAAAGCTAACCCTTTGCCCGCTCATGGGAACTCTTCAGTGAATATGGTGGACAACTGTCCTGGTGAATTCAAAGTTTTTGATGTTCGGTTTATCCGAAGATCTTTGGTGCAGATGCACAAAGATATTTGTTTGGTGAGTGACTGTGAACATGACCATGATGGTTGTGTTGTTTGTAGCGTGAATCCAAGAGGGTGTGATATAGTGAAAAGGTACATCCAGCGTTTGATGGATGAAGGCATGATTCCGATTGTTCAATCCCATCATGTAGATGACGACGTCAATATCATAGTGCCCGTTTTCAAGCAACAAGAGCGTTTGGTAATTCATTATGATAGTAGCAGCAACAAGAATGTTAGTCAAAGATCAGTATCGCTGTTGGTAATACGATTAGCGGACCCAATCCCATATTCATCTGATAAGGTTGTACCGTACCAGTATAATGCTACAATGATAGAGAATGGTCAAGAGGTCCCGTTACCTACGACCAGTTCAGTGGTGAGCATTGCTGATGTTACGAAGGTGACCCGCAGTGGTCAAGTGTTTGGGTCGGTTGTCCTAGAAAGTAAAGAGGAAATGATTGTTGGTAAGAAAGCTGAGGTACCTAATATAGATCCGGTTGGTTGTTCAAAGGATAAGTCTGGTGAATTCAGCAACTTGAAAGCCAATGATGCTGATGAGGTACTCCGATTGATAAAAAGGAGTGAATTTAATGTGGTTGAGCAACTGCTTTAGACTCTCTCAAAGATTTTCGTGTCGTCTCTGCTTTTGAATTCTGAAGCGCATAGAGAAGAACTACAGAGAGTTCTTGAACAAGCATATGTAGAGCAAGATGTTACTGTGGACCAGTTTGATTACATCGTGGCTAACATCACTCGTGCAATAATTTGAGCTTCTACGATGAAGAACTCTCTGAGGAGGGAAGAAATCATAACCTGGCTTTGCATATTTCAATGAACTGTAAGGAAGATGCTTTGTCAAACCTGCTTTTTGACACCGGTTCGTCACTCAATGTGCTTCCGAAGTCAACTTTGTCGAAGTTATCTTACCAAGGAGCGCCCATGAGGTATAGTGGGGTGATTGTCAAAGCCTTTGATGGCTCACGCAAAACGGTTATTGGTGAAGTGGACCTTCCAGTCAAGATAGGTCCGAGTGATTTTCAAATTACTTTCCAAGTAATGGATATCCACCCGGCCTACAGCTGTTTATTAGGAAGGCCATGGATTCATGAGGCAGGGGCTGTTACCTCCACTCTGCACCAGAAGCTCAAATTTGTCGAGAATGGAAAGCTAGTGATTGCGGGAGGAGAGAAAGCACTGTTGGTTATCCATTTGTCATCTTTCTCGTATGTTGAATCTGAGGATGAGGTTGGGACCCCGTTCCAAACCTTGTCTATTGCTGTTGAGAAGAGAGTTGGGGCACCTATGTCCTCGTTGAAAGATGCTCAGAAGATTGTTGAAGAAGGTGCTGCTGATTCATGGGGGAGCATGGTAGAGGTCTTCGACAACCAAGGCAAAACCGATTTGGGGTTCCAGAAAGGCTCATCAGTTGTTAGATCTGAAGATATGCAACTCAGCTTCCATAGCGGAGGGTTCATTCATGGTAATGAACAACACTTAGCCGCTGTGCTAGAGGATAGCGAAGAGGAAGACTGCACAAACTTTGTAACGCATGGAGGGACATGAAACAATTGGACTGCTATTGATATTCCTGTTATTTTGCATCGATCTAAGTAATTGCTTTTATATTTTAAAAATCCTTCTCCTATGCCTAAGGGAGAAGTGAACATTGTTTGGGCATTTTAAATTGATCATCAATAAAATTAATTCTATTCATCCACATATTTGATGTTTATTTTTACTTCTTGCTTTATTCTGAAAATGGTAATCACAAAAAAAACACAAATAAACAATATAATTGTCCATCTGCATAATATTTGGCCATAAATTCACTTACCTAAAATCAAAATATCAAATCATTATGTAGGTTGGTTCCTAACCCCATTGAATACAATGATCTTTCTCCTTCTCCAAATTTTGAATTCCCTGTGTTTGAAGCCGAGGAGGAAAGTGATGTAGAAGTAAGTGAGGAGTTGTCTCGTCTTCTTGAGCAAGATGAAAAGATTATTCAGCCGTTTGAAGAGCAGATTGAGCTGGTCAACTTGGGTTCCGAGGATGATGTGAAGGAAGTCAAGATTGGGTCTCGATTGTGTCCAGATGCTAAGAAGGGGTTGATTGATCTTCTTCGAGAATATTCAGATGTGTTTGCTTGGTCCTATCAAGACATGCCTGGTTTGGATTCTGAGATTATGGAGCATAGATTGCCGTTGAAGCCAGAGTGCCCGCCAGTCAAGCAGAAGTTGAGAAGAACGCATCCTGATATGGCTGTGAAAATCAAAGAGGAAGTTCAGAAGCAGATTGATGCCAGTTTCCTTGTGACTGCCGAGTTTCCGCAATGGGTAGCCAATATTGTGCCTGTACTAAAGAAAGATGGAAAAGTCTGCATGTGTGTCGATTATAGAGATTTGAATAAAGCCAGTCCGAAAGATGATTTCCCTCTACCACACATTGATATGTTGGTAGACAATACTGCTAAATTCAAAGTCTTTTCATTTATGGATGGATTTTCCAGATATAATCAGATCAAGATGGCACCCGAGGATATGGAGAAGACCACATTCATTACACCATGGGGAACATTCTGTTGTAGAGTGATGCCTTTCGGTCTAAAGAATGCTGGTGCAACTTACCAAAGAACAATGACCACTCTTTTTCATGATATGATGCATAAAGAGATTGAAGTTTATGTCGATGACATGATTGCTAAATCAATTGATGAAGAGGAACATGTTGAGCATTTGTTGAAGCTATTCCAGCGTTTGAGGAAGTATAAACTCTGCCTGAATCCTAATAAATGTACTTTTGGTGTTTGTTCTGGTAAGTTGTTGGGATTCATTGTCAGTGAGAAGGGTATTGAAGTTGATCCTGCCAAGGTCAAAGCAATACAAGAGATGCCTGCGCCCAAAACTGAGAAGCAAGTCAGAGGTTTTCTCGTCCGTTTGAATTATATTTCCAGATTCATTTCCCACATGACTGCCACATGTGTGCCTATATTCAAGCTTCTTCGGAAAGATCAATCTTGTGATTGGACCGAAGACTGCCAGAAAGCATTTGACAGTATCAAAGAATATTTGCTTGAGCCTCCAATTTTGTCTCCACCTGTTGAAGGAAGACCGTTGATCATGTATTTGACTATGATAGAAGATAGTATGGGCTGTGTTCTTGGTCAACAAGATGAGGCTGGAAAGAAAGAATTTGTAATTTACTACCTCAGTAAGAAGTTCACCGACTGTGGAACTCGGTATTCTATGCTTGAGAAGACTTGTTGCGCATTGGCTTGGGCTGCTAAGCGTCTGCGTCAGTATATGTTGAATCATACCACTTGGTTGATATCCAAAATGGATCCAATCAAGTATATATTTGAGAAGCCTGCTTTAACTGGGAGGATTGCCCGTTGGCAGATGTTGTTATCAGAGTATGATATCGAATACCGATCTCAGAAAGCAATCAAAGGTAGTATCTTGGCTGACCATTTGGCTCACCAACCAATTGAAGATTATCAGTCAATGTAGTATGACTTTCCTGATGAAGATTGTGATGAACCATTGCTTGAAGAAGGGCCAGAACCTAGTTCCCGTTGGGGCATGGTATTTCATGGAGCTGTTAATCAATATGGAAATGGAATTGGGGCAGTGGTTATTACTCCTCAAGGCACACATCTACCATTTACAGCTAGATTAACTTTCAAGTGTACGAATAACATGGCAGAATATGAAGCTTGTATTATGGGGCTTGAAGAGGCCATGAATCTCAGAATCAAGTATTTAGATGTCTTCGGTGATTCAGCTTTGGTTGTGAATTAGATCAAAGGGGAATGGGAGACAAATCAACCCGGTTTGATACTGTATAGAGATTATGCGAGGAGGATTTCAACTTTCTTTACATAGGTTGAGTTTCATCATATCCCTCGAGATGAGAACCGGATGGCAGATGCTCTTGCAACATTGGCGTCAATGATTTTAGTGAAGTATTGGAATGAAGTTCCCAATTTATCTATGATGCATCTTGATAGGCCAGCTCATGTGTTCGCTGTTGAAGAGATCAAAGATGAAAATCCGTGGTATTACGACATCAAATGTTTCCTCCAAAGTCAGAGTTACCCGCCTGGGGCATCTTTGAAAGATAAGAAGACTTTGAGAAGATTAGCCGGTAATTTCTACTTGAATGGTGATGTACTGTACAAGAGAAACTTCGACATGGTTTTGCTCAGATGCGTGGATAGACACGAAGCAGACTTGTTGATGACTGAAGTGCATGAAGGTTCCTTTGGTACTCATTCCAATGGACATGCAATGACGAAGAAGATGTTGTGAGTAGGTTACTATTGGCTGACAATGGAATCTGACTATTGCAAGTTTGTAAAGAAATGCCACAAGTGTCAAATTTGTGCTGATAAGATTCATGTTCCTCCGACACTATTGAATATTATCTCTTCCCCATGGCCCTTCTCCATGTGGGGAATTGATATGATTGGGATGATTGAGCCCAAAGCTTCGAATGGACATCATTTCATTTTGGTGGCAATTGACTACTTCACAAAATGGGTTGAAGCGACATCGTATGCAAATGTAACCAAGCAAGTTATTGTAAGGTTAATCAAGAATCAGATCATATGTCGTTATGGTGTGCCAAGTAAGATCATTACTGATAATGGATCAAACTTGGATACCAATATGGTGGAAGCTCTTTGCAAAGACTTCAAGATTACACATCATAATTCTTCTCCCTATATTGTTGAAGCTGCGAATAAGAACATTAAGAAGATCATTTAGAAGATGGTTGTCACATATAAAGATTGGCATGAGATGCTCCCATTTGCTTTACATGGGTATCGTACATCCGTTCTCACTTCAACAGGGGCAACCCCTTTCTCTCTTGTGTATGGTATGGAAGCAGTGCTCCCTGTAGAGGTTGAGATTCCTTCATTGCGTGTGCTCATGGAAGCCAAGTTGACTGAAGCTGAATGGTGTCAGACCAGGTTTGATCAGTTGAATTTGATTGAAAAAAAGAGATTGACTGCCATGTGTCATGGTCAGTTATATCAGCAGAGGATGAAGAAAGCTTTTGATAAGAAGATCAAACCTCGAGTGTTCAGAGAAGGTGACCTTGTGCTCAAGAAGATTTTATCTTTTAAGCCAAATTCCAAAGGAAAGTGGACTCCCAATTATGAAGGCCCATATGTTGTCAAGAGAGCCTTTTCAGGCGGTGCATTGATTCTTACAACTATGGATGGTGAAGAGTTCACTCGTCATGTGAACGCAGATGCAGTCAAGAAATACTTCGCCTAAAAATAAAAGAACAACTTGCTAAGTTGAAAACCCGAGAGGGCGGCTTAGGCAAAAAAGGAGCATCTCGGTGGATTGAAAACCCGAAAGGGCGATCCTGGCAAAAATTAGAGACATAAAAGAGAAAGAATTTCCCGATAAGTTGAGTACCCCACCTTGGGGAAACTTATGCAAAAATTAGGGATTATGGCAAGTAACTGCATTCTGCTGATCTTCAGTGATTTTGGAGACTTGTTTGAGCACAAGGGTTGACATCAGTTCATCATCCCAACAGTGGTCAAGAGCACAGTGGATATCAAGAGTTGGTAGAGGGATTAAGGATCATTTGTATTCAGTGTAACCCTTTTTCATGTAAATTACCATTTTCAACTTTGTAAAATCTATGGAGTCTTGTCATTTACAGACTACCATTCTATTAAATAAAGTTGAGCTTTTATCCAATTATTTCTACTCTTATTTACTTCAGCCAATAGTTTTAAAATTTATTATGATCATTTTGAAATTAAAATTTTAAATCAAAATCAAGTTTTCTTTAATATATAAAAGCAAGAATTTTTCCAAAGCAAGTAAAAGGAATATCAACCGTGTTTCAGTAAAAAGCAAGTCCTTAAGTGTGAAACATCCGTGGTTCCCCCAAGCAGTTAACTCTTCGGGTATCCCTAGAAGTTTGTGTTGATTCAGTTCCTCGGCGGAGTGTTTGACCCCCAGTAAAGCTTCTTTCTTTATCCCCAGTTGAGTTGGTTGATTCAGATACCCTGTGGCGTGTCCTTGTCCCCTACAGAGTTTCGGCCTTCCCCAGCGGAGTTCGTATTTCCTCAGCAGGTGGATCTTCATCAGAGATGCTTGATTTTCCCCAGAAGATCTTATTGGTGTCCCCACCAATCTCCATGTATCTTTGCTCCCAGTCAGAGTTTCCTCCTGGTTTCTGAGCAACTTTTGTTCATTGTAGGGTTGTCTCCCATTTTTATGGTGTTGACCTAAAATTCCCCACAAATGGGTTGTTCTTTCCTCAGCAGATCTCCTCTGTCTTCAGCTAGGGTTGAGCCCTTTGTGATATTGACCTCTCCATTCTCCAGCAGTAGTCTCCATATTTTGTGGATTGACCGAGGATTGTACCGGTGGTTCAATTTCTTTGCGACACCTCCGTATCCTTTGTGATCGTTTTGTTAGCATAATCATCATATATACCTATACATATACATTCATACAATTTCATAATTTGCATATCCTGCATCTTCATATTTGATTTGTTTGAGATTCTCATTCTCTGTTATGGCGGTACTTTACCCCCATACCAAATCTGGTGTCTGTCCTCCTTCAATTGTAGTGTCAGCCTCTTAAGCAGAAAGACTTTAACCTTTCTCTGTTTCCCCACTGAGTTTGTTTCCTCGTGGATGTTTGTTATTTCATTTTTCTCTCCAGTAGATCTTCTGGATGGAATTACTCCCCTTGAGTTATATCCTTAATGGGTTGAGTTTTGATTGACAGTTTTCTTTCTAGCTCTTACCTAGATGGATACTTTGGTCCCCTAAGAGTCTATTACCCAGTAATTGGTAATATTCTTCTTAGTTTGCAGTTTGTTACTTCTTGCCCAATACCTGGAAAAAGTACCCCTTTTCCTCCTTAGTGGAGTCCCCAAAAAGTATATCCTTGATATCTTCACCTTAACTGGTGACGGATATCTTTCTTTCCCCCGCAGGAGTTTATCCTTGATATGTTCACTTTAACTAGTGACATATATTCTCACTCTTGGTATTCTACCCAGTAAAAAGGTAGTTGTAATCCCTATTTCGTTCCTCAGAGAGTTAATCCTTGATATGTTCATCCTAACCGATGACGGGTTTTCTTCTCTTTGCGGTCTTCTACCCAGTAGCCGGTAGTTGTAAATCCTACTTCTTTCCCCTGCATGAGTCGAGTATCCTTGATATGTTCATCTTAGCCGGTGACGGATTTTCTCTTTGATTGGTCTTCTACTCAGTAACCGGTAGTTGTAAATCCTGCTTTGTCCCCTCGTAGAGTTAATCCTTGATATGTTCATCCTAATCGATGACGGGTTCTCTCTTCGACGGTTTTCTATCCAGATTTTGATAGATGTAATTACCCTTTTGTTCAGTTGGTATATCCTTGATATGTTCATCCTAACCGATGATGGGTATCCTCCTTGACGTTTTCCAGGATGACGAATTCTCTTCCCTGTTGAGTTTATCCTTGATATGTTCATCCTAACCGATGACAGATACTCTTATCTTTGGTCTTCTTCCCAGTAACTGGTAGTTGTAAATCCTATTTTTTCTGCAGTTTTCCCCAACAAGGCTATTTTTACCCAGTAACCGGTAATGAATACTCCTTCCTGACGGTCCTCAACGAGTCATCCTTGATGTGTTCATCCTAACCGGTGACGGATGTCCTCTCTGTCAGACTTTTATTATCTCCCTACCCAGTAACAGGTAGTAGGTAATAGATTTATGCTCCTCCTGTGTTGAAATTTTATTTCTCCCCAGTTGAGTTGAGTGCACATTTCCTTCGTGAAATCACTTTCCCCTGCATGAGTCGAGTACCTCAGTTTTATCCTGACTTATTCATATCCCCTGCAGATGTTGTTATTTCCCCGACTGAGTCTCTCCATTTTTGTGGAATCCCTCTATCCCCTAGTAGTTTTAACTCGTAGCCTGGCCTACACATAACTCCTTTTTATCCCCCAGAGTCTCTGTCTCTCCCAGCGAGTTTTCCTTACGGAATGCATTATACTCCTGTGGACTTTCGGTCTCTCCAATTTCTTTTTCCTTTGTGGAAATATCTCCCCATAGAGCATTAACTTTTGTATTCACATCATATGCATCATGAGGTCTCTTAGGGACCAAAATTTGTTCTCTATGTTGTTATTTAAGCCCATTTTACTGAGTCGAGCCGAAGATTTTAACCTTCACCTCCTCAGTTAGAATGTCCTTAAATAGGGGCATCTGTTACACCCTAATTTTGACCCTAAGATCCCTCATGCAATTTCATCATAAGCATTAGCATTGGGATCATATCTTGGCATCCTCCTTACCCCTCCTTCATTGAGTTTGTTTTGGGAGGGATCACCAAGCACTTTGTGATTATATCATACTTGTATATTATCATTTTACTAACTAAAATACCAAAAAAAAAGTCTTTGTATTTGCCTAACTCTTTTGTAGGTAGGGCATGATCTCATTGATTCATCAAGTTCACATCTAGGGTTTGAGGCCCTCATGAACAAAGAGAACAACCAAGAATTGATTCAAGAATGGTTATGAACATCATTTTTGAGTTCCATTGTTCCCTACATGTTATATTGATCAAGTTTTCTTCAAGAGTTTGAGGGTGATTTGCCTTGGAAACCCTAGTTTGACTGGGTATCTTGAGTAACTTCTCCAACAAGCTATCTCACCGATTGATCAAATTTCTCAAGGTACACTTCAAAATTCATCATATTATGCGTATATGATCTACCATGAGCCAAGAATTGGAAATTAGAAAGTTGGTTGATGGTGGTTGGCCAAAAGGATTCATCTGATCAAAACTGGGTCTCCCTAGACCCTATCTCCTACAATTTTCACCATATAAAAATGATTACAAGAGAAGAATTACTCTAAATGACATTATAAACAACTTTCATGTTGATACCTAGAGCTAGTTTTTCTTGGAAAATCATTTTCTATGTTGAAATATTATAGGTCATTTTGTCTAAACCCTAATTTGAAAGTCAACTTCCCAAGGCCATAACTTGCTCACTTTTTATGAGATGAAATATTTCCAAGTTGAACAATCAAATTCAATGGGTCTAATTCAACTTTTATGTTTGGAGTGGGAGCTAATTCAAATTTTTTGAGCATGCGATATGAGGCTACATTATAGGTCACTTTTGACCTATACCATTGATCAAGTGATTTTTCCAAACTTCAAAAATGAATAACTCTATCATTTCAAATCCAAATTGAAGGTGAGAAAAACAAGAAAGGGGGGTTTGAATTGTTTTGGAAAATAAGCGCTTTTTCAGACAAAGACCACACAAGGAATTTATATTGGTTCGCTTATAACACAAAGCTACTCCAGTCCACCCGGCCAAGGTGATTTCGCCTTCAACAAGGACTTAATCCACTATTCTTGAAAGATAGTTTACAACCAACGTCTAAGAGAAAGATCTCTTAGTCCTCTCAAGTATACAGACTGCGCAGAGTCACTTGAGGAAATAAAACAATAGATAAAAAGACAATGTAATCTAGAGTGCTTCTAGGATAAGCAAAATATTACAACAGTAAGATCAAAAGAATGTTTCACGTTCTAAGCAAAAGCTTCGTGAAAGATTGAGAGAGAGAGAGAGTAAAACGTTTATGTGCGTTGGTTTTTCTCTCAATGCTGTTTGCTGTCCTTTATATAGGGGTGAAAGGACCTTTGAAATTGATGGCAGATGATTTGTCTTGAATAGGAATTAATGCCATAACTTTTGTTGTTTCTTGCCAAAACAACTTTGTCTCCCTGAATAACTTCTTTCCAATAATAGTTTCTTTCCATTTGAGATTGAAGTTGCCGTTACTCTTTCTATAAGGAAGTCCGATATCAGAGTCTGCGTAGCTCTGGGAATCTTTAAGAGTTATGATGATGTCTTCAGATGACGCTGAGAGCTTCTGGAATGATATACCGTTGTTCAGAGTCAGAACTTCTAGAGTGCACTCCTTCTTCATATGCTTCTGATATTCTGCTGTTTTGCTCAGAGTTAGAACTTCTTGAGCGTGTTTCTACTTCAGATGCTTCTGATCTTTTGGTAATTTGTATCTGATATGATTATGTATCTGATGACGCAGTCAGATTCCTTTCTTTTTGATTAGAGTCCTGCACACTTAGAAACTTTTCGTTAGAGTTCCATTTTTGGTTTCATCCTTTGTTATCATCAAAATCTTGGAATCTGTTGTAGAACAGTTTTTGTTCTTACAATCTCCCCCTTTTTGATGATGACAAAACAAACTCAATTAGCAGATGAAACATTAAAGGAATCAGATCAGATAGAAGTGAGCTCCCCCTGAGATGGGCTAGGGAGTTCAGAAGTTCTTACCAGAGCTTCCAAGCAATGAAGTTTCGATACCTTCTGCAATTTCTTAAGTTCAATGTTAGAAATTTATTTTTAAGAAAAGTATGTTGCAGAGTGCTTAAGGAATTAGGCAATTTTTCATCAGAGCTATATTTGATTTCTCCCCCTTTTTGTCAGAATCAAAAAGACTTAAACAAAAATAAACAAGAAAAAGGATTTTATATATCCAGATAACAGACAACAGAGATAAGGACAAGAAAAAAACAAACATCAGAAACAAGGAAAACAAGGCAACAAACAAAAGATCCTAAGTGCCTAAGGGTTGGGAGGAGGAGGCATTCTCTGAAGCAGTTGAGCCAGCATGTTCTGAATATTATCGTTGACGGAGTCCTGTTTATCCATTCTGGCTCTGAGTTCCTTCTGGTCTTTCTGAAGTTCTTCAAGTGTCTTGAGAACCATAGGAATGACGGAAGAGGACTCCCCCTGAGTCAGAGCACTCTGTTCTTCAGCAGCTCTGGCTTTAGCTTCTGCGGCTGCCTTTACTTCAGCTTCAGCAGCAGCAGCAGCAGCAGCGTCAACTAGAGCTTTGGCCTCAGCTTCCTTGGCCCTTTGGATTTCTGCTTGTCGAGCTCTTTCTTCTTCTTGCCTTCTGGCTTCTTCTTCAGCTTCTCTGGCAAGTCTCTCCTGTAGTCTTGCCATAGCATCTCTGATGAAGTCGTTTCTGACTTGCTCAGAGATGTGCTTCAGTTTGAAAGCCTCATAGGTCATCTAGCCAATGACTCTGTTCCAGTGTGTCCTTACAGAGTCAGGATCATCACTGATGCCAGAGTTAATGGTCAGAGACTTGACCTTTTGTACCGAAGCCCCTGCGAACAGCATTATGGCTTCCTCTAGGGTAGGCAGGGAATGTTCAGGTTCAGATGTTTGGGGTGGAGAGGTTAGAGGGCTTAGGTTAAATGTTAGAGGTTCAGGTTCAGCGGAAGTGTTTTGAGGGGTGATGTCATAGGGTTGGAGGTCAGAGGGTTGAGCTTCAGAAGGTGTGTTGGTTGGTTGTTCTGGGGGTGGTGAAGTTACTGCAGGTTCTGGTGGAGGTTGTTGTGGTTGTTGTGTGTTATGGTTTAGAGAATAGAGGTGGGCTAGAGTGGGAGAAGCGGGGTCAGAAGGTTCTGGGTCAGAGGAGAGGATAAGGTAGGGAGGTGATTCTAGGGCTGAAGATGAAGAGGTGGTTTGATTGAGTTCGTCAGCTTCGGATATAGGTAGGGATGTATGGGCGAGATTAAATTTGGGTAGAGGTTGTGAGGTTCTGGTTGTAGAAGGTGGGGTGTAAGAGGAGGTGTAGATAGGTGTTGGGAGAGGAGTAGAGGAAGCCAACAGTGGTTCAAAGGGAATAGTAGGGGCAGACTTACCAGAGGTTTCTTGCAGAGGCGCTGAAGGTCTTGATTCAGAAGGTTCTCCTAGCCTTGCTTTCTTCGCTCTTGAAGACTTCTTTTCAGATGGACCTCTTTTGAACTTAACGAAGTCTGATTCTGAATCTAGCATATCGTCTAGTCTGAAGTCTGAGATGTCTACTCCTTCATCCTTCAGACGTTGGAGATAATGGAGGATTGCCTCTCTGGGTTCATTCTTGTAGAACCTTGCGAGACCATGTGGCAGCTTACTCTGATCTTTTAAAGCGTCCCAAGAGGTGTCCAGCGTAGGTTTGACTTGAATCTTCTTCAGAATTCCCATGCTCTTCAGATTTCTGGAGTTCAGAGGCCTTCCAGTATCTATTGCCAAGTCTTCCATGAGTTTGTTCTTCTCCAGATGGTCTACGAGCCCATTTTCTATTAATACGTCAGAGAGAAGTCTTCCCAGAGGGATGTAGGCTCTGGGTTTCATGTTGTTTCTGGTCTCCCGTACGGAGTCTCTGAGATATTTGAAGAGTAGTGCTGGGAGGCAGAGCTTCAAACCCTTGTGAATGCAATACAGAATGCACTTCTGATCTGTATTGATGTAGTCAGAGGAGTTTGATGCTGAGCAATGATGAATGGTTCCCAGAATGATCTTGAGCCATACCCGGAGGTTCTGATGAAGTTCTTTGTTCTTTGATGGATTTCCTTCTGTGTTGAGTTTGAAGATAGTGGGGTTGATTTCCTGAGCAATGCTCCTTGACCTAGGGTTGATGTCGTAGATCCTTCTTCCTCCAGCTTTCTCCATGTTCAGTAATGAGGCAATTGACTTTTCAGTAATCACTATCTTGACCCCCAATACATAGGAGACTATGAAGTGGTCGTCATCGTCAGCAAATCTCCAGAATTCTTTGATGAGGTTTGGGTAAACAGGGCCATAGAGCCGTTGAAAGTAGTTTTCCCAACCTTGTTGACGGAGTTCTTCAGTTAGGTCTACTCCATTCCTCTTCATGTTGTTGAAATCCACAAGTGATTCACACAACACTTCCAGTTTATCAAAGGGAGTTGCCAGGTTGATATGAGGTTCACGATCAAGAACATGGGGTTCCTTGTATACTGGAGTGATGGTTACGCATGTAACGATAGGAGTGGGAATGCTTGTGCTTTGGGCTGTGTTGCTGGATTCCATTTGTTGAGAATAGTTGAAAACTGATTGTTGTTGAGCATCCATTGTTGAGGAAGAACGAGATGAAGATGAACTGCTTGCAGAAATGCTTCAGAGAACTGGTTTGAGAAAGTGAGTGAGAGTGAAAAGTGTGTGAAGTGTGAGAGGAGTGTTTAAATACCCTAAACAAAACGCATGCAAAACGACACATAAAACAACGTTAGCACAAAAATCAAGTTAGCACGCTTAGAGGGAGAAATAATTATGGCTCATTAATGAATTTCTAATCCCAACAGTATGCACACTGCTCGAGGAGATCTCAAACGTCTGCCCTTTGAATTTCTTCTGGACAGCTGTCTAGAAGTTCCAAGGTTAGACGCAATTCACTCCACGTGTTGATGTATCTGATCTTCAGGAATACCAAGGGATTGGTTCCTGGAGATTTCTAACTCAGATATCTTCTTAACTCGGTAGAAGTATCAGAGTCAGAGGCAGAAGTTCATTTGTTTATGTCAGAGTCTCATTTTACATCTTCAGAGGCACAATTTATTCAGGGCAATTTTGAATGTTCAGATTTTCTAAGATAAAAAGGAATCTATCTTCAGCTAAAGGTTTAGTGAATATATCTGCCCATTGATGATCTGTATCAATGAACTTCAATGTTACTATCCCTTTCTGAACATAGTCTCTGATAAAATGATGTTTTATTTCAATGTGCTTAGCTCTGGAGTGTAAAATGGGATTTTTACTTAAACATATGGCAACAGTATTATCACAAAAGATAGGAATGTTACTCTCGAAGATTTGCAGATCTTCTAACTGATTCTTCATCTAGAGCATCTGAGTTGTGCACAGTGATGCTGAGATGTATTATGCTTCTGCAGTTGATAGAGCGATAGTTGACTGTCTTTTGCTGGCCCAGGATATCAGATTGTTTCCTAGGAGCTGACAGTTTCCAGATGTGCTTTTTCGTTCCAATCTATCTCCTGCATAATCTGCATCACAGTAACCCGAAAGTCTATACTCTGATGTTTTCTCATACATCAGGCCCAGGTTAGGAGTTCCTTTCAGATATTTGAGAATTCTCTTAACTGCTGTTAAGTGAGTTTCTCTAGGGTCTGATTGGAATCTGGCACAGAGACAGACACTAAAGAGAATATCAGGTCGAGTAGCAGTCAAATAGAGAAGAGAGCCTATCATACCACGATAGAGCTTCTGACAAACCTTTTTACTGACTTCTTCCTTTTCAAGAATGCATGTTGGATGCATGGGAGTTTTTGCAGAGTTGCATTCAGTCATGTCAAATTTCTTCAGAACGTCTTTTATATATTTGCTTTGATGAACGTACGTGACTTCTGAAGTTTGGTTAATTTGAATTCCTAAAAAGAACTTTAGTTCTTGCATTAAGCTCATTTCAAATTCTGCCTGCATTAACTCAGAGAATTCTTGACAAACAAAGGCGTTAGCAGAACCAAAAATAATATCATCAACATATATCTGACATATCATGAGGTCATTGTTAAGGTTTTTACAGAAGAGTGTGGAGTCAACTTTCCCTCTGATAAAGTTGTGTTCCAGAAGAAAGTTACTTAAACGTTCATACCAAGCTCTGGGAGCTTGTTTAAGTCCATATAAAGATTTTTTAAGTTTAAAAACATGTTCTGGAAAATTTTGATTTTCAAAACCTGGAGGTTGGTTGACATACACTTCTTTTGATATATAACCATTAAGGAATGCACTCTTGACATCCATTTGATATAATTTAATAGAATGATTAATGGCAAAAGATACAAGAAGACGAATAGATTCTAACCTTGCGACTGGAGCAAAGGTTTCATTGTAGTCAATACCTTCTTGTTGACTGTAACCTTGAGCAACCAGTCGAGCTTTGTTTCTGACGACTTCTCCTTTCTCGTTTAGCTTGTTTCTGAAAACCCATCTGGTTCCAATGACGTGAGTGCCTCTGGGCTTAGGAACAAGATCCCAGACATCATTCTTTGTGAATTGATCAAGTTCTTCTTGCATGGCTGAAACCCAGTCGTTATCTTGAAGTGCTTCATCACAGGACGTAGGCTCGATCAGAGACACTAGTCCCAGAGGAGTATCTTCAGAGGTCCTGAAGGTAGATCTGGTTCTGACAGGTTCGTCCTTGTTGCCCAGAATCAAATCTTCAGATACGTTGATACGACTTTTAGCTTTCTTTGGGATTACTGGGGAATTAATTTCCTCAGAGTTCTGAGTGGCAGTTGCTTTTGGAGCTTTATCAGATCCTGCAAGAGTGATTTCTAAATCTGCAAAATTTTCAACTAGCTTTGACTTTTCAGGGTCAAGCTTATCGTCAAATCTGACATGAATTGATTTTTCCACAATTTTGGTTTCTGTATTGTATACTCTGTAGCCTTTAGAGCGTTCTGAGTATCCTAACATAATACCTTTCTGTGCTTTGGAATCAAACTTGTTCAGATGTTCTTTAGTGTTTAAAAAAAGCAAGAACATCCAAATGGATGAAAATATGAAATGTTTGGTTTCCTTCCTTTACACAGTTCATAGGGAGTCTTTTCCAGAATAGGTCTTATTGAGATTCTATTCTGAATGTAACACGCTGTATTTACAGCTTCTGCCCAAAAGTGCTTAGCCACATTAGTTTCGTTGATCATAGTTCTGGCCATCTCTTGGAGTGTCCTATTCTTCCTCTCTACAACTCCATTTTGTTGTGGAGTTCTAGGGCAGGAGAAATCATGGGATATTCCATTAGAGTCAAATAATTCCTCAAAGGATTTATTTTCGAATTCCCCACCATGATCACTTCTGACTCTGATGATTTTAGAGTCAAATTCTTTTTGCACTTTGGAGCAGAAACTAGTGAATACAGAGTGAGACTCACTCTTGTGTTTTAGGAATTTCACCCATGTCCAGCGACTGAAATCATCAACAATGACTAGTCCATACTTCTTTCCATTGACTGATGCTGTTTTCACAGGACCAAATAAGTCAATGTGGAGAAGTTCCAGAGGCTTAGAGGTAGTAACAATAGTTTTCTTTTTGAAAGATGTTTTTGAAAATTTTCCTTTCTGACATGCTTCACATAGAGCATCTGAAGAAAACTTCAGTTTAGGTAGGCCTCTGACTAACTCGAGTTTATTTAGCTGAGATAGTTTTCTCATGCTAATGTGGCCCAAGCGTCTATGCCATACCCATTACTCTTCGTGAACAGACATCAGACATTATACATTTTGTTCTTTTAAATCAGAAAGATTAATTTTATAAATATTGTTTTTCCTCTTGCCTGTGAATAGGACTGAACCATTGTTTTGATTTATGGCTTTACATGTTTTTTGATTAAAGATCACGTCATAACCGTTATCACTTAATTGACTTATGGATAACAAATTATGCATTAATCCTTCTACATAAAGAACATCAGATATAGAGGGAAGAGTACCATTACCAATAGTTCCGGAGCCTCTGATCCTTCCTTTCTGATCTCCTCCGAAGCCTACGAATCCAGCGTCTTTAAGTTCCAGGATTTGGAACATAGACTTTCTTCCCGTCATGTGTCGCGAGCATCCAGAGTCCAGGTACCATGACTGGTGTCTGAACTTTGCTGCATAGGATATCTGCAACATAAACAATCTTATCTTTTGGTACCCAGAGTCTCTTGGGTCCTTTCTGATTAGTTTTCCTAGAGTTTCTTATAACTTTGGGTTTTCTAGCATTTTCAAATTTTTGTTCTTGTGTGTGTGTGTAGTGATATGAAAATGGAGATTTGAGTTGGTCACTAGTAGAAGTTTTATCTTCCTTAGGATCGTACCCGATTCCCTTTTTATTGTTTTGACTGACTCCATAAATCATGGATGCCATAACACTCCTTCCTATCCCATTTTTCAGAAATTCTTGAAAGGCTTCTTCGTATTTATAAATTATCGTATTTGAAGTCTGTGGAGCTTGAGATAACGCTTCTTCCAGTTCTAAATGATGTTTAATTGCTCCATCTCTTTGTAATGTTAAAGATCTGATTTCATCTTCTCGTTTTAGAATTGTCATCTCAAGTTTGCCACATTCTTCAAATTTTGCTTCAAGACAGCCTTTTATTGCTTTAAACTTTTGTTTTAATTTCTGATATGAGCTAAGAGTTTCTGACAAGCATGATTCTAGATCAGATCGAGAGAGTTCAGAAAATACCTCTTCAGATTCTTCATCTGAACTGTTCCTGGATGTGGTAGCCATGAATGCCACATTGGCCTGTTCATCAGAGTCAGATTCTGATGAGTCAGATTCGCTATCATCCCAGGTAGCCATTAATCCTTTCTTTGTCCTGAAGGTATTTTTCTTGAAACTTTCTTTTCTGGAACTGTCTTTCTTTAGCTTGGGGCATTCATTCCTGTAGTGACCTGTTTCTTTACATTCATAACAAGTAATATCTTTGTTAGTTTTTACCTTTTGAGGTTGATTCTGATCGATCCCCTCTGGGTCTTGGTCTTCTGAAGTTGTTGTTCCTCTTTTTCCAGAGTTGTTTAACTCTTCTGGTCAGGAGGGACAATTCTTCTTCATCATCAGAATCTTCCGGTTCAGAGTCATCAGCATCTTCTGTTTCGGCCTGGAATGCTTTGGTTCTGTCAGATTTGCGTCTTTCAGATCTGGACTTTAATGCTACAAACTTGTTCTTCTTCTGAGGTTCATCTTCCTCTAGTTCTATCTCATGGCTTCTGAGGGAACTTACAAGCTCTTCAAGGCTGATGTTGTTCAGATCTTTAGACAACTTCAGAGCAGTGACCATAGGTCTCCACTTCTTTGGCAAGCTTCTGACTATCTTTTTGACGTGGTCTGCAGTTGTATACCCTTTGTCTAGAACTTTGAGACCTGCAATAAGAGTTTGGAATCTAGAGAACATTACCTCTATGGCTTCGTCCTCCTCCATTTTGTAGGCTTCATATTTCTGGATAAGCGCCAGAGCCTTTGTCTCTTTGACCTGAGAGTTTCCTTCATGAGTCATCCTCAGAGAGTCAAGTATCTCTTTGGCTGTTTCTCTGTTGGTGATCTTTTCATACTCGTTGTAAGATATAGCATTGAGAAGTATGGTTCTGGCCTTGTGATGATTTTTGAAAATATGCTTCTGATCATCTGACATCTTACATCTGGGAACTTCAACTCCATCCTCTGTGACAGGAGGTTTGTATCCATCTGTGACAATGTCCCAGAGATCAACATCATAGCCTAGAAAGAAGCTCTCAATCCTATCTTTCCAGTAGTCGAATTTTTCTCCATCAAAGACAGGAGGCTTATCATTGTAACTGTCTCTTTCGTTTGTGTGGGCCATGGTTTTTCTCGTTCTGGATCTCTCTACACTGTTAAGTGTTTGATTAGAAAATCAATAACAGAGCCGAAGCTATGATACCAATTGAAGGTGAGAAAAACAAGAAAGGGGGGTTTGAATTGTTTTGGAAAATAAGCGCTTTTTCAGACAAAGACCACACAAGGAATTTATACTGGTTCGCTTATAACATAAAGCTACTCCAGTCCACCCGGCCAAGGTGATTTCGCCTTCAACAAGGACTTAATCCACTATTATTGAAAGATAGTTTACAACCAACGTCTAAGAGAAAGATCTCTTAGTCCTCTCAAGTATACAGACTGCACAGAGTCACTTGAGGAAATAAAACAATAGATAAAAAGACAATGTAATCTAGAGTGCTTCTAGGATAAGCAAAATATTACAACAGTAAGATCAAAAGAATGTTTCACGTTCTAAGCAAAAGCTTCGTGAAAGATTGAGAGAGAGAGAGAGAGAGAGAGAGAGTAAAACGTTTATGTGCGTTGGTTTTTCTCTCAATGCTGTTTGCTGTCCTTTATATAGGGGTGAAATGACCTTTGAAATTGATGGCAGATGATTTGTCTTGAATAGGAATTAATGCCATAACTTCTGTTGTTTCTTGCCAAAACAACTTTATCTCCCTGAATAACTTCTTTCCAATAATAGTTTCTTTCCATTTGAGATTGAAGTTGCCGTTACTCTTTCTATAAGGAAGTCCGATATCAGAGTCTGCGTAGCTCTGGGAATCTTTAAGAGTTCTGATGATGTCTTCAGATGACGCTGAGAGCTTCTGGAATGATATACCGTTGTTCAGAGTCAGAACTTCTAGAGTGCACTCCTTCTTCATATGCTTCTGATATTCTGCTGTTTTGCTCAGAGTTAGAACTTCTTGAGCGTGTTTCTACTTCAGATGCTTCTGATCTTTTGGTAATTTGTATCTGATATGATTCTGTATCTGATGATGCAGTCAGATTCCTTTGTTTTTGATTAGAGTCCTGCACACTTAGAAACTTTTCGTTAGAGTGCCATTTTTGGTTTCATCCTTTGTTATCATCAAAATCTTGGAATCTGTTGTAGAACAGTTTTTGTTCTTACACAAATGACATGAAATTTATGACCATTTTGAAGGTATTTTAGAGAGCTATAACTTTGATGAAGACACGTTTCTCATTTGAAGCTCATAGAAAAAGTTAAGCAAGGTGGAATATTGAGACATATGGCTTGACACTTAGAAAAATTTTGATATGTAAAAAATTTCCAAACTTCCACCTCAAATATCTTCAAGTTCCAAGCTCCAAATGAAAAAGTGTTCAACATCAAACTTGTTCCTCTTGATCTCACCTTTCCGAAGAGCTCAAATTCATTCATTTTGGATGAGAAATGCATAGGCTGCGCATGGATTAAACAGAGTGACATCACTTGGCATGGATCAAACTTCAAACATCAATGTACATTTGCCTTGCTATCCAAGCTTACGTCAGAGCATCTGATCTTCAAATTTGGACCTTAAGCTATCATTTCATGGGCCTATGAGCGTCCATGCACCATTACATCACCATTTGCCAAAATTGGAAAGTGAAAGTGAGTCTGCAATTATCAACCATTTCAGCTATAAATAGAGCTTTAATTGTTCAGAAATGAAGACACAATCGCGCCAACTTTGATCCCCCATTGCAGACCCTCAATTCTTAAAGGATAAGCCTGATAAATTCTCTTGAATTTGAGATTGAATCTCCACTGTTTTGGAATTCAATTCTTCAGGAATCCATTGCTTCTAAGCCATTCAATCCTTCTCCTACAAGCAAGTTGAGTGAGTCCAAGCACAAGCAAGATCAAGATCAATCGAATTCAGACCTCCATTGAAGGTATTTTTCAGAAATTTTAAAGTCTTCGATTCTCTTAAATTCTTGCTCAATTCTATTGATTATTTGGTTGTCTGAAGTCCTACCAATGTAGGCAAGAAGATTGAGTTGCTTTGAGGTCAAATCGAAGCAACTCAGTTCATGTACCTCAAATTTCAATTCCGCATATCTCTCAATATACTTGGAATTGGAATGAATGGAGGTCAGTGAGCTCAGTGCCATTTTTTCTTTAAGACCATGTCCTTGTTTTTCTTTTTGGTGATGGTTCATGGTGGACCAGTCCAGTGAGGTCCACCGGAGAAGATGACTGGAGCTCTGGCTCCGGCGATGACTTGGCTAGCATCTGAACCACATGATCCTTCTCTCACGTTCTAATCTTGAGCATTGGTGTTGATTACCATATTTGCCACGCGCTGACTAAGTTCCATTGTGGAATGCACGCTTTGGACCATCTGATCTGTCACCTCAATTAATGAGGGAGATCTAATGGTCCACGTAATTTAGATTTTCTGAATTTTTATTTTTATTGCATTTTCTTCAATAATTCATATTAAAATTCAATATTGATCCAAAAAATATGGGACTTTCACCAAAAAATTTCAAATATTTTTCTCTTTCATATTCTGAATTAAAATTATTTTTTGGATAATTATTAATATTTTTCATGAATTAATTGATTTTGCATTTGTTTTTAATTGTTGAAAAATATTTTTAAATGTCTAAAAATTATGAAATTTTTTCTCCAAGGTCCTTTGACCTTGTTTGACCTATGATAAATCTCATGGCCATTTCTTTGGTGTTTTGGTGAGATTTTAGGAATTGGACAAAACATATTTGATTTAAATGCATTATTTTATTATTTTTAATTGAATAAATGCCAATTAAATTTTGTTGACCATTTGTATTGACTTGTTTGAATTTGCTTATTATTGTTGGCCTTGGTTAAGGTTGATTTGACTTTGTCAAGTTAATATCATTGGATTTAGGGGATTGATGGAATGTACATTTCATCTCCTAAAATGAATGAATGATATTATTTTGGTAAAAATCATCCTTTGACCAATTTGTGATCTCATTCACCCCCTTCCCACTTCATCTCATTCCTCTTATTGATTCATTCATTTCATTTGGCCTATGACATCTCAAAGTCCTAATGCTAGTTTATTAAAAAATTGACATGAGTATGGATGAGATTAGGCCACCCCTTTTGCATATTCTTTTTGTGTGTGGTATGTTTCATGAGCATAGTCCATTATACTATGTCTCTAACATGCATTAACACCAAAATTCTATTGCCCGACCTCAAATAGTTGTGACATCTATATAAGTCCAATTACGATTGCTTAACATAGCGCTAAATTTGTGACATTAAAGGCATAAGCATTCTAGTTAGTGAGATTGTAAGTCTCCCCTCTTTCATGGTATTGTGTGGAAACTTTGACCACTTTTACAAAAAGATAGAAACTTTGGCCTTATGCCATTGCATTTTCAAACTTATTTTCTTAAATCAAACCTGTAAACAAATTTAACTAGACTTGACTTAAACTTTCAAAAAAAGCCAAAAAGAACTAACTCATTCAAACCATTTTAGGCCTTTGTGTCTTTCAAATTTAAATTTTGTTAAAATCAACACACTCACTTTGAAATTTATATCACGAACTACGGGGTTTTGATCCCTCATTTTTATGTTGGTACGTAGGCACAAGACCGAAGGTCTTGTCAAACACAAAAATATAATTAATGAATTCTTTTCTCATTCCCCCATTCTATTTGTCTATAAACATCACTTTGTACAAAATACATATGCACACAAAAAGGGCTCTCTAGGAGTACCTAGGACACTTTGGATGCTAACACCTTCCCTCTGTGTAACCAACCCCCTTATCTGTGATCTCTGACTTTTATTAGTTTTTATTTGAAAACTTCTTACTTTTTGGGTTTTGTTCGTACTTTTTCCCTTTTTCCCTTGGAAACAATAAAAGCACGGTGGCGACTCTTGTTAATTGATCTCTACCTTGTCAATAGCTTGATGATCATGAATTTCCCGCTACAAGAGGACAATCTAGTCTTTGGGGGATTTGCTGAGAGCTTGTGTTTTGGAGCATGTAGGTAACTTGGATAATTACTTACCGTTGTTTGAGTTCACTTACAACTACAACTTCGATTCTAGTATTGGAATGAAACAGTTTAAGGCTTTGTATGGTAGATGGTGTAGAACACCTTTGTGTTGGTATGATTCTGGTGAAAGTGTTGTGCTTGGACATAATATTGTCCAACAGACTACCGAGAAGAACGAGATGATCCAAAAGAAGATGAAAGCTTCACAGAGTCGCCGGAAGAGTTATCGTGATAAGCGGAGGAAAGAATTTGATTTCCAAGAGGGAGATAATTTATTTTCGAGAGTCACTCCAGTGACTGGTGTTGGTCGTGCTTTGAAATCTCGAAAGCTCACATTGCATTTAATTGGTCCTTATCAGATTATGAAGCGAGTAAGAGACGTGGACCATGTAGTTGCTTTACCATCATCTCTTTTGAATCTTCATAGTGTGTTTCATGTGTCTCAACTTCGAAAGTATATTATGGATTTGTCTCATGTGGTTCACATAAATGATGTACAAGTGAGAGATAACTTGATTGTGGAGGCATTATCAATGTGAATCGATGACCGAGAAGTGAGACAACTGAGAGGTAAAGAGATCGTCTTGGTGAATATTGTTTGGGGAGAACCTGCTGTTGGAAGCATGATGTGTGAGTTGGAAAGTCAGATGATAGAGTCTTATCCAAAGCTGTTTCGTTCAGGTAATTTTCGAGGGCGAAAATTCTATAAGTGGGGGAGAGTTGTAATACCCTGAATTTAATTAAATTATTTAATTGAATTTAGTTTTGTTCTATTTAATTATTTAAATTAATTTATATGCTTTTATTTGGATAATTGGTGAATATATGTGTCTTGTTGGGTATTGGAGAGAGTTAAGGGAATGGTAGAAATTAATTAGATTAATTTTAGTTGAGAGGAATGATTAAAAATAATATTATTGGGAGGAAATTTAGATTTAAAATAAAAATAATATAATTGTATAAAAATAAGAGAAATAATAGAATTTGGTGGAAAATTGAGCTATTAGAATTAAAAATTAATAGAGTTATTAAGAGAAGTAGGGGAAAGATAAGGAGTAAGGGAGTAAGTTGAAGATAATAAGAGAATAACCTAATTAAGATAAATTATATTTTGGTTTAAATAGAAAAGGTGAGAGCTTGAATTTTTAAAGTACGTGAAAGCATTTGGAGAGTTAGGGAAATAGGCAAGAGAGACAATCTATAGCTTGAGGAAGAGGGAAATATCACCATTGTTGTAGAGCTTACTTTGTTGAAAATTCAGGTAAGAGGGAGATTACTCTATTGTCGATGCATATTTTATGAAGGGTAAAGAGGGGTCCTCACCCTCCTCTAGGTTTTCTCCATTATTGTGTTTTTGAAACGCTTGATGTATAATTATGAGAAATTAATGATAATGGTGATTCTTGATGTGCGACTATGTACTCGTGATGTAATAATTGCAGAAATTAGTATGTGAAATCTAATTTTAGCATTGTTATTATTGATGTGTCGTGTTAGTGATGATTAACATGAAAGTGATTTTCATGATGCATTGTTGATGATGTTAAATTGGTGAAATTAGATGTTAATTGATAGGTTTATGATGTAATAACTGTAGATAATTGATATAATAGGTTAGATTTTCGAAATAAGTTGTTATAGTATGTTAGGACATGTTTGGATGAGGTTTGGAAGGAATATAAATGGCAGAAACTGAGTATTCTCGTCATAGGTTCTGTGGTAATCGATTACCAATGAATGATAATCGATTTCCAACTTAAAAGTTAAGTTTTATGAGTTTTTCGGGGTCTGTAATTGATTACCACGTATTGATAATCAATTAGTGCAAGATGGCAGGAATTGTCTTGAAGTAAAACTTAAAATGTCATAACTTGAGTTTCGTGATTCCTTTTGAGGTGCGGTTCAAAGCGTTGGAAATCTAATGCGTAAAACTTTTCCCTAGTAATGTTTTAGGGAGATGAGTGTGAATTAATGATATTCATATAATGTTTTCTTTATGTGCAATATTTTGAATGTGTGATTGATTCAAGATGAATTGTGTTGATGATGAGATAATTATGTGATGAGCATGTAATTGAGATTGTGGTGGGTAGTCCAGATGTGGGGACTACTTTGAAGTTGTTATTCACAGTTAGATATGGAATTGTAAATTTGTTGTTGAGTTGTCGAGATCGTTGTATTATCGTATGCCATGCATCATATGTTGTCATTATTGTGAAAAAGGCGGGTCACGAGTTTAGATGAGGGGACAAGTGATTTGTCCAGAGCTTAGATGAGGGGACTTAGGGTTCATATGTTGGGACCTGATTCGTATGAAGAACTAGTGTTGAGTTGGTATCAGATACATATAGAATCAAGGTGTTGTCACATTGCATACAAGTTTACATTTGTGAATTAATGATTGTCATATGAATACATTACATGTTTATGATTGTTGTTGTTGTTTATGCTACCATTCTTGACCTTTTGCACTACTAACATATTTGAGTGTATTCTCATCCCTTTATTATTTTCTTTATGTGTCAATGTACAATGTGCACACATACTCAAGAACAGGAGTATTAGCTGCTGTGAGTTGAAAGATGACCTTGGAGCTCATCTTAATTTACTTTATTATTTATCGCTTTTAGCTGGTTAAATGTTCTGATATGTAACATCAGAAAAGATGAGTTTTTACTATGTTTTGAGTTAATGCTGAATTATGTGGTTTAAAGTCTAATACTTTATTTACAAAATTTAATTTTGAAGTTGTTGTGACATGATTTTCTGATGCTTGTTGTCAAATGTGTTAATGAGTTTTTGGATGGTTGTCGTAATGACACCTTATATTTTTAATTAAATATTTTATATAAGTTTCGGGGTTTGTGGTGTTACAATTAGAGGTTTTACACCTTCGTCTGAGAGTGATGTTTGGAGGTGGCATGAGGCGAGTGATGGTGTTTATTCTATTTCTTCTTCCTACTCATGCCTTTTATCTCGTTAGCTCACCTTAGATCGGAAAGTCTCTCCGGTTGAGTTAGTCCTTCCATCTATTTGGTGTAGTTGGGTCCCATCTAAAATTTTAGTTTTCTCTTGGCAACTTCTTCAGGACCGTATCCTAACCAGAGATAGTTTACTTAAGAGGGGAATCTAGTTGACCTCTGGGACTATTTCCTACCCCTTATGCTCCTTGTTCATTGAGTCGTCTTCTCATCTATTTGTGACTTGTGAGGTTGCATCCACTATTTGATATAATTTTTTTTAGATGGTTAGGATGGTGTGATGTTTTTCCTAGAGATATTTTGATCATATTCCAGATGTTTACTCCTCTGAGTGGAGGCTTTAGGACTAGAGAGGGGTTTAGGATGATTTGACATGTCGTGGTTTGGTTGATTTGGAAATCTAGGAATGATTTGGTTTTTTTTCCAGGTTCTTCGGTGACATCAAAAGATGTGGAAAACATGAGCATCATTTTGACTTGGAAATAGTATCTTGGTAGGTCTGTGGGAAACCTTGTACCTTCTCAGTCTGACTTGAGAACCCTATCCTATTTCTGAGCTAATAGTGGGTGAGTCGCTTCGGTCTCCCTTGATTGTGTTCTTGTTGGTTTTTCGTGGGCTCATTGCTTTTACAGGTGTCCTTGTATTTGAGAGATCTGACTTTGTCTAGATTTTAATTTTTGTGTTTTTTTTCTCTTTTTCCTTTGTTGTTTGTGATCCCCTCGCCTGGTGGTTGGGGTTGTTATTATTGGTTGTTTTAATTTTCTCTGTTGTTCTTTTCCCAGGTTCAACACTCCTTGTTCCGTTTCTCGGATGTTCCTTGTACTTTAGTCGGTAGTGCCTCTTAATTTATTTATTTATATCTATATATGCTAAAAAAAAACTAAAAAATTAACATGAATGTTGAAACATCTTTTCATTTTATACAACATGAATAAATAAACGGGCAGCCCAATGACATAACCAGAGTTTCAACTTTTCATATATTAGCATGCTCTGTATGAGACATTAGTATAGCCGTGTTTTGTTTCCAGCATCCTAAGACAACAGGATCCCCAATTAAGTACAGCAAGTGGCCATCTTCTAAATCAAATTCTAAAGTCAAAACAATCTTGCATATATCCTCAACACTAGTGGTTGAATTTCCTGATAAATAAGGCTGGCCAAAATCATCATTCATTCTAAACTATTGAAAAATACACTAAGAAAGCATTATAATGAGTATTAATTAATACCAAAATGGAAGATTGGCACCTGCGCATAACTTATACTACTGAAAGTGGTTTTATTTGATAAAGTAACATTGGTTCATATAAAGCGATGGAGAGAATTAAAAAGAAAGTTCATATAAAGCGATGGAAGATTGGCACCTGCGCACTCAACTACTGTTGCTCCAATGACTAAACTGTAATAACCCTTTGAGCACTCAACTACTGTGCCCCTATATTTATTCTTTAAAGAATGAATTTTGAATTGTTATATATACTTAATACAACAAAAATATATATTGCCCCCACAATTAAGTTTTTTTGGGTTCCGTCCTTGTTCCTCCCCAACCAAATAATTCAACAAATAGTTATTCAAATTATATCAGCCTTATCCGGACCAAAATCAATCCGCAACAGACTAGAGAACTTAGAAAAGACTCACAATAATTGGTTTGAGGCTCTATTCTAATGCCCACACCTTTTCAAATATTCTTCGCAACAGAGCAAGAGAAGAAAAGATTAAATAAATTCTCATATGCAGAAATAAAATAAAGCACATGTCAAGTCTCTACTTGCATTAATGACACCACGGTTCAACAATTGATTATTCGTAGACAACCGATCCAGAAAAATTCTCCATGTAAAGATAAGGAACTTAGATGTGATCTTTGTTTTCCAAAGTTGATTGAAGACATAAGCCAATTGTGCATCAATTAAAACATAGTGGTTCCCATTTAGCCGCAGCTTACAATATGATCTAACTGAAAACAATTTAGTCGAGTCAGCCGTCCACGCAAATGGGTCTTGCACCTCCGGATTTGGCGCAATATCCTCCATAAAATTCAACAAGTCTGACGCCAACCAGTCTTCAATCCCAACATCATGACTATCTATGAAATGGAGGTTCTAAACCCAATTTCCCCCCACTCAATTATTGGGGTTGGTTGAAAATATACACGCTGAAGAAGTCCCACATCACTTAGTTTTGTGAAAGAGAGAGTCCAAGGTTATATATAGAATACAAGTTCTTTGAAGTCTCACATCACTTAGTTTTGTGAAGGAAGAGCGAGTCCAGGGTTATATATTGGATCCAAGTTCTTCATTCTAAGATGCACCAATCAAAAATACTTTAAGCTTGTATTTAATTCTGTTTGTTCTCTTATACTCTTGTATTAGAGTGTTGTGACATGTAGTTAAATATTTGATTTGGAGGGCGTGGGTGTATTGGGGGCCTGAGTTAGTTGAGGGTATATTATGTGTTGTAAAAAATTTGAGATATTGTTATTCTCTGGTTGTCTATTGATAACAACCATGGTTTTTTCTCCGGTTTTGGAGTTTCTATATTATGTTCTTGTGTTGTGATTGTGTTCCTCTTTTTGCTCTATCATTTTCTTTCTTTTTTCCAACACCAATCACACATCTCACAAAACGCAATCTCGTTACTGTTACCAAGAGTACACTTCAAATTGTCAGCAAAATAGTCCTTATTAAAACTAGAATCAAACCCCAATTTAATGAGGTCTCTCCACCATATAGTGTCACCTTTCCTACCTCTACTTTCACCATTACTCAACGAAGAAATCCTTGGATTATGATACCAAACCAAATCGCTTTTTTGTCATGCAAAATTCTCCATTTCCATTTCGATAGAAGATAAATGTTGAAAAGTTCAATATTCTTAACACCTAAACTACCCTCAGATTTGGCCAAGCAAAACTTCTTCCAACTAACCCGGTGAATGGATTTCTTCTGACCTACACTACTCCACAAGAAATTAATTTGCAACCTTGTGATCTCTCTTAACACTTCCAATTGTGCTTTGTAGAAAGACAATATAAAAGTCGGAATAGAATTCAACATAACATTGATTATAACCACCCTCCCACACATTGACATACATTTTCCCTTCCAACTTGACAATCTAAATCTCACATTGTCTACGACATTCTTCCATAAACTCTCTCTCCTAAGACTAGATCCTACATGCAAACCCAACAATTTGAAGGGAAGCTTATCTATACAACAACTCTGAAAAATAGAAGTCGTCTGAAGAAAGTTTATTCACATTAATGTCACTACTGAGATTTTAATCGGATAACGAAATCGGGACTATCGTCATGTTTAAAGACAAAACAGGAGAGTCGCCACCGAATTTTATTTGAATTTCCTCTATGGGGGAGGAGAGGGGAAATAGTCTATAAACCCCTCAAAGTGAAAAGGTGCACAAAGGAAGTGCAAGGATAAGGAATCGGTCTCGCAACCGATACTTGGGTTCGGAAGTCAGTTATGCAAGGGGAATGTATCAACACCCCTCACGTCCATGGTACTCCATGAGAACCATTTGGGTTATCTATGTATGTGGGATATTTATCTCGTTTATTCTTATTTATTTTCTAAAGAGTGTAAAAATGATAGAACTCTGGGGTTTTTTATTATTGTGCTCGCCAAGGATTGTGACCCTTGTGCTTACGTATCAGTCGTCGGGTGATGAGGAATCAGAGCTCTGTGGTTTAAAGTAGAAAATTTTTATGGGTTGGTTAGTGTTACCTTTGAGAAAAGTGTTTTCGGAGTGATTCCCTAAGGCGCAAAAATGAGGTTTGATGTGTTGTGATGCCCTAAGGGTTTCTAAAAAAGTGTTTGTGATTAGATTGCACTAAAGTCTATGGGTGGAAGCGAATATTCTAGACAAACAAGACATGCGTCTTGTACCCAAAATAATCAGAGTAAGTGTAGGAAAGCTCAATTCTTACTCATTCTCCATCGCTTAAGACTCATAGCGCACAATACTAATTGTAGTTTTAATATATTTTGAATTTGATTAAGAAAAAGTCACTTGACGTTGAATGAAGGGTTTATTTATTTGATTATGAAATTGGTGACGGGTAAAATATACGCAAAGTAATCAAACAAGAAAGTAAATGGTCTCATTGTAAGGTAGCCCAAGAGAAAGTCTTGTGTGTGCAAAAGTGACCTAAGCTAACAAAGGATAATGGTCTTACAAACATGTCCCCCTAGGGTCGTGCCATGATGTCATTCTTACAACCGGTATGTAAGTTACATAAAATCCAAAGTTAAATCAAAGTGTCAAAAGATAAAGGCAAGGTTCTCCAAGCAAAGGTCCTAAGTGAAATCCTCTAAATCCAATTGTTGATTACAAGTTGGATGCATTTTTTTGATCTTATAATTTTATCATGCTTATGTTGTTTTTAATTCTATGGTGACAATAAAGTAAATAACAATAATAAATATGCATGAGAATATATACAATGATGATGATGATAATGACTACTTGAATGTAAATTACAATGTAATGATATAAAATTAAATCATAAGATAATAATAATAATATCACAATAACAATGGTTAATGAGTATGAATGACATAAAATAAACCACAACAATAGTAACAAAATCACAATAATAAAGGTTAGTGGTAAACAAAGTTAGTGAAATGTAGTTAGTGGTTAGTAATATGTGCAAAGTAAACATTTGAGGATTATTTATCCATAGGTCAAAAGATTCAAAATATGGCACATCAAGAGATAACTTATCATTTATGCAAAGTATTGAAGATGATCAATGATCATCTAACAATAAATTTGTAACAATGAAAATACAACCCCAAGTGCATCTATCAATAGTTTGACAAATAGAATATTATATCACTAAAATGATTATAATTTTTTTAATACAAGGTGGTAAGAAAACAACTAAATTGGCACAATATAAATGACATATGAATGGATGACAATGAACATAAACATAGAGTGCTTGAAATAAAATTAACAATAAAAATAAATTGCAGAAAATAAATTGTGAGAATTTAAATAGCAAAGAAATAAAGTGAAATAATATAAATGTTAGAAGTTAGTAGTTAATGGAATCAAAATAATCAAAGGGATTAGCAAGTTAGTATACACAAACATGGTTTCATATATGCATTAAATGACTCAAGTATGGTTGAAATAGAGGCAACATATCAATGCCTTAAAGTATCATGAATGATCCATTGATCATTCATTGATAGATTTAAAGAATTGAAAGTTTTATCAACCATAAGTAACCATGGTCACGACTTAATAGATTTCATCAACCAATATAAATATAACAATAAGTCAACAATAAATAGTAAATGATATAGTTTGATTAAAAATAGTAAATAACAAGTAGTAAGAGCAAAAGTCCCCCAAAAAAGTGTGTGAACCAAACAAAACCATTTGTTTCAAACTTGACTCAAGTCTCTCTCAAAAAACAACCCATGAATACCCAACCATTTTTAACTCAAAAACAGAACCAAAGTGCTAATGAGTTTGAGCTACAATCATTACTAAATGTGAAAAAACTAAGTTGTTATGGTGTTGAACTTGAATATGAAGCAAGGGGTTTTGAAATATAGGTGGTTGTGATTGAAACTTAATGAAGGGGATTGTAACACCTCAAAATTTGCCCTCCTCTCTTGGGACTAGCTTAGCATATTGCATTTCATTTTTTAGGACATTAGTCATTGCATATTGCATATCATGTGAAAATAAACAAGTCATCCTCCTAAGTCTTGCTCAGAAGATAGAGAGGTTGAGAGATTCAAGCCTGAGGGTCTCATAAATTGATCACTAATCATCTGAGGTTTGTGCTTCAATTAGGGTTTCTTGGTTCCTCAAAGAGGTTGAGTATTATCTTGTTGCAAAAGGATATATCACCATCATCATGGTCTTATCATCCTCAAGGGGTTCACTGTGCCTGATCATGTTCTTTGGGATTAGGGTTTTGACCTCTGGTCAACCCTAATCAATGGCATTCTCCCAACCAGGGATTCTCAAGGAGATGAGGTCTTTATTGAGATGGAGGTCATCATATGATATTATTGAGCTTGTACAAGCTAGGGTTTCATTTTGGAGTCATTTCATCAAGTGGTTGAGGCTCAAAGTCATCTGTGCATGTTCAAAGTCATCTGTCAACCATAAAAGTTAACAGAAAGTCAACTGAAGGCTAGGAGGTGGAGAAATGAGTTTCAACATCTCATTCATGTCCCAAAGAGGCTTATTTGCCATTACAAATGCATATCTTGAAGAATTTGGGGTCAGATCAAAAGTTGCCAAAAATGGAAAGTGACCTATAATTGAAAGTTTCCCAAAATGGAAAGTTTTTTGTTCAAATTCAACTTGATCTTGCATCACCAAAGAAGCTTCAAATGAATTTTTGTCCTACATGAAAGTTGAAGATCTCTCTCTCCCATTTCCAAAAAGTCCAAGATCATGAATTTATGATGTGTGGTTGAGGAGATATGGTCAAATCATTGTCAAGTGTGCATGGGATTTCAAAAGGGCATAACTTTTGTTTCATAACTCCAAATTTGGTGCCTCTTTTTCTAAAACTCTTCTCTTGACATGAACTTTCCAAATCATTCATCACATTTCATAAAATCTCATCACATAATCATGTAATTTTTCAAGCCAGTTTTGGAGGGAAATTCACAAATTTGAAATCTATGCATCATGGGAGCTTTCTACCATTGCCAATGTGTTTAAAAGATGATTTTGAGTGACTTTGATCAAGAAAATGTTACTGTTCACGTCCATTTGCTCCATGCACCATGCAAAATGTCATTTTTGGTCATAACACCTTATTTTGATTAGTCACAACTAAACCATGCCTAATTTTAATTAGTATGTGATTAGTGAAGCATATAAATAGAAAAATCTATCAGAATTTCAGTTTAGCTTCATAAATTCTAAATCTAGATCTCAAAATTCTTTTTCCCTCCATTTTTTCTCCAAATCAAAACTTCAATTTCTTCCACATAGTGCATTGATTTTCTTCCATATTCTTGTTCACTGACCTTCATTTAGCATAGATCAAGCATTGGTTTGGAAGATTCGAGCAAGAATTGAGCACTTGAAGATCAAGAACATGATGATGGAGATTCAAATCTAAGCTAGATCCAAGCCATTCCAAGCTTCATTTTCAACTTCAGAGGTGTTAACAAGGTTGATAGAAGGGATTTGGATGCTTTTGGACACTTGAATCTACCACTGCCATTGTTGGAGCTTCAAGAGGGCACATTTTCGAACCTCCTAATTCATGATTTTATGTGCATAGAATTGTAGAGTTTTTCATGGTGAGAATGCTGATATAAATTTCGTGTGATTTGGTGCAATATTCATGAAGTTATGTGGAATTGAAAGTTTGTAGATCTAGAAAGTTTTCCTTCGATTCTTGAAATTCATGATGAATTAGTGTGAATTGTTTATGGATTTGTGTTCCTCGTTGCATAGGCTTCGTTTTGATATAAAATTTGTGAAATTCTGGGCACTTTGAAAAATTCTGGAAAAAACGCATGAACATTCATGTTGTTCTTCATCATCTTCATGAAGAAGATGAAGATCTTCGTGTTACGTCGGTTTTGCGTCCTTTGCGTCGGTTTGAACCGTCGCTAGCGTAGAACTAGGGCTCGCTGCCAAAACCGCAGCGTTTCATGGCCAGGCGCTCATTTCAAATTGCTACCAGGTTCGATTCCTGGTAGCAGCGTTTTTCAAATTATTTCACAATTATGCTTTTCCCTCCCTAATTTCATGTATGTGCCATTTTCATTTCATTTTTTTTCCTCCAACTTCCAAAATTCATAACTAATTGAAAAATGGCTCAATTAATTCCAATTTTTTTGTAGCATGATCCTATGTTTGTCTAGAATGTTTTGGTGGTAATTTCATGATTTTACACTTTCTGGATATTTAATTGTGGTTGAGTATGTGAACGTGTATACATTTGTGACCTTGCTCCATTCATCTTATCATAAAATGCTCAAAAATAATCCAAATGCCATGAAATTTTGCATGATTGTTCCTAACATGTTAATGGATGTTTTAGGCTTGGTTTGGTATTTTTCTCATTTACCATTTCTGTTTTATGCATGTGTTAACTTGGTGTGACAATATGTGTCACATAATTTAATGATCAACTTGTGAAATTTTATTTCCATGCCAATTGAACTTGGATGCTTCTGATTTTTTGTATGATGATTGTTTGGGATGTATTGAATGTTCATAAATTTTTCCAAAATTATTTGAATCATTTCTGTTTTGATTTGGAATTTTCATTCTCAATGTCCATTTGTGAGCTTTGAAATTGTCTTTGACTTCTCTTGCACGTGAAATGCCTTTGCTAGATGATTTTGTTTTGCTCCTTTGTAGGAAATATTCATATGTGTTTGAAGTTGCATTGTGCTGAATTTCAGCTCCTGTTTTGGATTTTTTTCTTCACTTTTGACCCTAGGCTTTGACCTAGTGGTTTGGACTTACATGTGAGCTTTGAATTTCAGGACCAAGCACCTAATCTCCATGGTTGATGTTGCTTCATCATTTGAATGTTGATATTTGCTTTTGATTGCTAACATTTTCTGTTTTGTAGGTTGATGATAAGTCACTTGAGTTTGCCTTATGGCTTATGTGTTGTACATTGGGATTGTCTGTTTGTTATTGACTGTTGTCTGTTTGTCTGAGTATTGTACTGATTGGTTTAGCTGTTTCCACAGGTACCTAAGTTGCTTTAAGTTCATTTGAACTTTGCTTGGCTTGCTTGTGGTTGGCATACCACTTAGGTGACTTCCTTGATCTTCATGTAGTCTGGAAGACCTGTCATGTTATGTTGGCAGACACCTGTCTGAAGCCCTCCTTAAGAGGCAATGTTTGTGCTTGTTTATCTTTGTGCCCTGTACATATAAATACCTCCTAAGTGAAGAGGCATTGGCAGATATAAATACCCCCTGCTATTCAGTTGTGTCATTCATCTTGCTCACACCCTGTGTTGATGCATTTTGAATAAACACCCAAAATCTTGTATATAGAGTCAGTCATTGTGGAGTAGAGTTCCTCATTCTGGACTCCCACACTTTCTATTTGATTCAAGCTCTCCCAGGCCAGGGATAAGAGCTGTGAGGTCTTACCCTCACTTCCCATTTCATCTGCTTCACCCTAACTCTCAATGTTAGGGTTAAGAGCAAACAACACCCCTTTCCAGTTGGCTTGTTTGTCGAGGTTGATTTGACCCCTTGACTAAAGCCCAACCATGTTGTGTGAACCTTCTTGTTTGCATATAGTGTGTGATACCTGTTCGCCCGCTTGCTTACTTGCTGTGATGTTGACTTGCTGCCTGTGCGAGTTAGGATCTGTTAGATACCTCAACCTAGGACTATTGTGGATTGCATGACAACTATTAGGCTCGAGTCAGTCTCCCTTTTAGTTTGTTATTTCCCGGTCTCTGGTTAAGAGAAAGTTTCTCCCCTATTAAGGGGAACTACGTTGCCCTGATCCTCATACCAGATGAGGTACGTAGGCAGGAGATCGTGCGAGATCTCTCCGGGCACCCTTTTTCTTTTTGTGTGTGTTTGCTTGACAGCTAGCAGGCTCGAGTACCAGACTTCCTGTTAGTTTGTTTGTTCAACTTTTTTGTTGCTTTTGATGACTCAGTGTCCGGTTAACCGCTTTTTTGCTTGGAGTCTGACGTAAGTCCAGCGATTGGCAGTCGGTTTCCTGGTTGTGTTTGTGTGCTTGGAGTCTGACGTAAGTCCAGCGATTGGCAGTCAGTTTCCTTGTTTGTGTTTAGGTGTGTGGAGTCTGATGTAAGTCCAGCCATTGGCATTCGGTTTCCTTGTTTGTGTTTGTTGCTTGGAGTCGGACGTAGGACCAGCCATTGGCAGTTTCCATTTTGCGAGTTTCTTTTGACGTCTCAGCGTCTTTGTGTTGTATTTTGTTTCGGCGTGCGTTAGCCGAACTACGGTAGCTCTGATTCTCATTCCAGATGAGATACGTAGGCATGGGATGCGATATCCTAGCGATCCCGTTGCCCATTTTCCCCGAACTACGTCGACTCTGATGTTTCTTTCTGACAAACTACGTAGGCCTAGGATGCGATATCCTGCCGAGTCCTCTTCCTCCATCCTCTTCCACCTGTTTATTCCAGTGTGTGTGCATTCTTTGAGCAGTTATTTAGCAACCTTATTCTATTCTTTCTGAGCGTGGATCCCGTCGAGTACGACGGACGTGAGGGGTGCTAATACCTTCCCCTTGCGTAGCCGACTCCCGATCCTTGCATCTCCGGTCGTAAGACCATTTCCTTTCCAGGTTTACTTCGAGAGTTTCCTTTCCCTCCTTTGGGATAAATAACGCACGGTGGCGGCTCTGTTTGTTTGTTTTTCCCGCCGGTTGTTTTTCGCGGATGCGACAGGGATGAGTTGTGAATGTTAGAGAATGGAAGGTTTAGTGAAAAAAATGAAGTGAGGAAAAATTTGGTGGGTGGTGATTTGAGAGATAATAATTTGTATGAATTTTTGGGTTTAGGTTTAAGGAGAGCGTTTGAGTGATGTTTGGACAAAATTTCTAGGGGTTGCTAGCTTGTCCAAATAAGGGGAAAATAGTGTCAGATTTATAGGGAAAACAAGTGGATAGATGGATGAAAAAAAGAATCACTTTGTGTAAAAAAAAAAAATACTGCTGCTATCTGCGTAGGTGTAACCGATTACCAGGATTTGGGTAACCGGTTACACACACCGAAACTGGCATAGTGAGTCTGTGTAATGCAGGTGTAACTGGTTACCAGGATTCGGGTAACCGGTTACACATACCAAAATTGCCCATGGACACCTGTTTTAAAAGGGGTGTAACCGATTACCAGGATTTGGGTAACCGGTTACACAGACTAAAAAAATGGGTTTTTTCTTTATTACACATTTTCTTTTGAAGCTTTATCCGGAAAACCCCAATTTTTTTCTCAGGTGTGAACACCATGTCTTGAGTTTGTATAATATACTTTTGGTTATGAATGTTAATGCAATTATGATGATGAAACAATGAATGCATGCATGTGTATTAGGGTCATGGATCAGATGAAAATTGTATAGGGTAGGGTAAATTTTGGGGTATGACAGCTGTCCATATTTAATCTTCTCAGACCTTAATATATCGATAGCAACGACTTCCAATGCGTTCATGATATGAGGGGATTAAATAAAAAAAAGTGTAACCATAAATTTTCCCTACTGGGGGGGGGGGGGGGGGGGTGAAAGTGGTATGAGTTGGTTTGTTGGAGATTACAGGTGGGAACGTTTTTTACGGGATGGCAAATGATCTTGTTACGAGCTCATCTGATGGGGGAGATGAATATGGTATTTTGTGCTTTGCTGGGGAGATATGGTTATGATAATTATGTATGGTATGTAATGCGATGAATGTTATGCAACATAAGTATCTTCTAAAAAATTAAAGTTGGATGACAAGACTCAAATAAGAAAGGTAAGGGAGAAACTCTGTTGAAGGTAAGAATCATGTAAAAGAGGTGACTGCCCCTAGCAACGGCTAGGGAGGAAAAAATTCAACGATGATTCCTAGCAACAGTCGGAATACTTGAATCTGATGGGGAAATTTAGATTCAGTGATGATTCTTAGCAACGATTGGAATACCTGACATCTACTGGAGATACCTTCAAGTTCAGTGACGATTCCTAGCAATGGCTGGAATACCTGACTCCATGGGGAGAATCTCTGAGTTCAGTGATGATTCCTAGAAATGACTGGAATACCTGACTCTGATGGAGAGAATGAAGAGGTAATACGAATATTCTTAGCAATGGCTAGAATACCCAACTCTGAAGGGAGGAAGAAATTCAGCGACGATTCCTAGCAACAACTGGAAGACCTAACTTTTGTTAGGGATGAAACCAAATGGTTTAGTGACGATTCCCAGCAACGGCTGGAATACCTGACTCTGGTTGGGGACGAACAAAAATTCAATGGTGATTCTCAGTAATGGCTAGAATACCTTGTAGCGGTGTATTCGTCGCTATATGATCTATTGATTAAACCATAAGCAAAGCATACAATTAAATTTTCGAGTCGCCACCGCACTTTTATTTATCCAAAGGACTGGCTAAAAAGCGATCAAAAGCCTAAGAAGTTTTACACGTAGAAAACTAATAAAAGATCAGAGAGTCTGGGTAAGGGGTAAATTACGCAATGGGAAGGTGTTAGGCACCCACTACGTCCTAGGTACTCCTAGGGAGCCCTTTTCACACTTGTTGTAGTAAATTGTTATTTGTTATGACATAAACATTGTGCAAACATGATTGGGATGATGAGAAAAGAATATACAATTTTATTATTGGGTTTGCACGGATGAACCCGCTGCCTACGTACCTTCCATCAAAGGTAAGGATCAAAACGCCGTAGTTCGGCTAAAAGATTTCCAAAAGTTGGTGGATTCAATTTTAAACACAAGCACTGAGGCTTTTCATTATCAATGGGAGAACACTCGACCAAAACCAACATCCACCATGCGAGGATAGCTTCGACGTACTAGAGGGGTTAACCCTGTTTTCAGTACGGAAGTCTTACTGTCGACTCACTAAAGATAAGGTGAGGTTTACATCAACCACAATGATAATTGAAGCCTATGGCTAATGCATGAAAAGATTAACAAAGGGGCAGAGCCAAAACAAGTGAATGGGTGAAGTTAATTGATTGTGATTATGAAAATGGAGTCAAAGTATGATTAAGATTAATTCAAAGAAGTATTATGAAATGGAGTTTGGAAAAAGGTCAAGGACTTGGGGTCCAGGTTTTTAGTTTGAAAAGCATGAAGAAGTTTACACAATATCTATGTCAAGTTTGAAATCAAAGTGTGAAAAGGTTTAGGACATAATGAGGATGAATGGATGAAGATGGAAAGTAAAACTTCTTAGAAGGTTCACCTCTTGAGATCATATAGGAGATGGTTCAAGTGTGTCCTTTGGAATGGGCAATAAGTAATGATAAAATAAACAAACAAATGATACCGGATGCCACTCAATGGTCTTACTCCAATCTCACAAACAAAATCGGATACCGGATACCAATAGATGGATTTACACCAATCTCCTAAAACAGAAATGGATATCAGAGGCCACTCAATGGACTTACACTAATCTCCTAAAACAAAATGAAACCTGGATACCGGATGCCAATCTGTCTGGACTTATACCAATATCCAACATATGATCATAGGAAAGCAAATGCCAACTTGCGGGGACTTACAATTGCATCCTCACATAAACAAAGAAAGCAAAACATGGATGTCAGATGCCAATCTGTCTGGGCTTACTCGAACATACACAATATGATCCTAGGAAAACAAATGCCAACTTGCGGGGACTTACAATTGTATCCTCATATACAAACAATGCAACAAGCAAAGATAAGATGAGTGGCCAATGTGATGGTCTTATACTCACTTCCATATCCCAGGAGCAATGGCCAATGGATGGTCTTACAATTGTCCTCAATGGGCAAACAAACAAAGGTGTGTCGCAGAGACAAATGAGATGATCATGCATTAATGGGCAATTAATGATGATAAATGCATAAAGCATACAAGCAGATATGTGCATATGAGGTAAACAATCAATCAATGAGAATCAAACAACACACTCTATAACCAAACAAGGAGGCTCATACAAGAGGGTTAGGCACTGAGGCCAACTGGAATAGGGTCAAAGATTGCTCTTAACCTTGCCATTGAGAGGCTAAGGTGAAGCAGATGAAAGGAGATGAGGGGTGTGCCTCATTGCTCTTATCCCTGGTCAGGGAGAGCATATCAGAAAGTGTGGGAGCTCAGAAAGATGGAGCTCTTTCCACATTATTGACTCGATAGATCTTGGGTTTTTATCTCAATGCTACAACCATGTAATGGGAGCAAGGAGAAGACTCACTGAATAGTAGGGGATAGGCTACTTATCCCTTTGATCTACCAATTGCCTTATTTGAAGGACTTTTCCTGCTTGGGACAAAATTAAACACGCACAAGCATTGCCTCTTAAGGAGGACTTCAGACAGTTTGCCCGGCCAAATAACAGACCGGGTCTCCAGACTACATGAAGAAAGAGGGATTATACCTCAAAAGCAAGTTGCTAAATAGCAAAGCAAAGCAAGTTCAAAGAACTTAAGCAACTAAGGGTACCTGAAATAGTCAAACAAATCAGTACACAGTTCAACAATTAAAGCAAAAGGAAAGGAATCAACAGTCAACACAGAAGGACCAATGTGCAAAGCACAAGACTCAAATCATATGAGTCTAGCCACCTACAAAACAAAAGTTAGCTCATGCTAAACAAACAAGCTCAATCAAATTGGCAATGGTTTCTTTGAAGCATTTGTGCTTAACCTGAAACAATGAGCTCAAACATAAGCAACAAGACCCCTAGGACAAGCCTAGGGTCAAAATGAGATGAGAAAGTCAAAACAGCAAGGGATAGTCAACCAAAATCAAGTTTAAACAATTAAGAAACAAACTCAATTGATCCCACATTCATATCATTCATCATCATGATTTCATAAGCAAAGGAAGTCAAAGCATGGCAAATGAAAGCTCATAGAAGTCAACAGCAAGACTTGCATCAAAAGCAATCATAATCAATTCCAAAAATCAGCAAATAAATCATGATCAATCACAATCCATAACATAGCATGCATATGAAATTTCAGCTCAATTGAATCATGGGAAGATGGTAAATTAAAATCAGAAAGTCAAAACAATTTCAAACATGCACAAAGAAGTCAAACAATCATGTATCAACTTCAAAAAATCATAACTCAATGCCAACAGATGAGAAATGAATGGGATCAACACCAATGCAAAGCTTAAGATGTCTAGTATGCACATGTAAAATTTCATGATCATCCAATAAAGTATGAGAATTTCCCAAATGAAATGGCAAGATGTGTCACACAAAGTCAACAATTGACTAGGTAGGGAAGAAAAATCTCAAACAATTAAGAAATGGCATAATTAATTCCAAGCAAATTCACAAGTCAACTACACATATAACAGAAGGTTCATGCAAAATTTCACATTAATTGAAGGTCAGGAAGCATGTCAACAAAAATCAAGAAATTGCATATCAATGGTGTGACACAAATTGTCACACCCTACTTCAAAAATTCATATCTCACAAACCACATATGATAAATTCAAGAACTCTACATCAAAACAAACATGAATGAGTGTAGATTGACCACAAAAAATTTCAGGGGCATTGGATACATCATCACAATTTCACAAAAGGATTGGCAAAAGGTACAAAATGTGCATACATGTCAAGAACTCTAATGCCATTAAAAATCCAGCCATCCAAAAAATCATGATAAAATAATAGACATTCACGTGAATATGATGAAAAAAATTTCATGAATTTTGGAATTGAAACGAGTGAAATATGATTTTTAGAAGATGAGTAATCAATTTGGAATAACATGAACAACATAACATGATTCAATGGTCAAAGTGTTGACCGAGTGGCAATTTTGTAATAATAATTCCAACTAACCAAAACGCCCCGTTTTAATGGGACACGCGAAATGTTGTAATTGGTTGTTTCAATACAACAGTAACATGAGCAGGTAATACACGTGAAAACACCAAGTTCTGGAAATGCAATTAGGGTTTGTGAATGGAACAGTATTCTTCATCATCTCCAACAATCGTGGAAAACCAACATGCCCAGAAACAGCAAACAAGCATGGCAATCGATTCAGCAAACCAAGCATAACCATAATCCAACATTCATTTTAACAAAATCAGCTTCAAACAGTGTGAATCGAGCAAGACATCATTTCACTTTCAAACTTAAAAACAACATAACTCAAGAAATATTCAACCAAATCAAGTGATTCGAGTTTCAGAATGACCAGCAAGAAGAGATTTACACAAAGCATAGCATCACTTTAAGAAACTAGAGATTCGATTACTTACTTGATTTTGAAGAAACTCGTGAAACAGTGTTGTTTTGAGTGCCTTAGCTTGAAACAGATGAAGATTAGGGTTGGAAATGATGGATGCTTGAAACACTTTAGCTCAACGATGATTGAAAGAGTCCAAATCTCGATTTGCCATTGAAGGGTCCTTTGAAAAACAGAGCTCGAAAATGGCTGTGCAGTTGGGGTTTGATGCTCCAAATGGCTCTCAAATGTTGGTTAGATCATGGAACAACCAAGAGGGCTCGTGGTCTTTTGGAGATTTTGAGCAGAAAAGCCAAGATGTGGAAATGTTGATTGAGAGAGAATGAGAGTTTTCTGTGTATTAGAGGCTGCAGCTAGGTTTAGAATGACAGAAAATGTGACTTATATTTGCTGTTTAACATTGGTAATGGAAGTGCTAAACAAGATTAACTTAAATGAAGCCAATTTGCATTTTGCTAACTTTTGAGCCAATTGCAACAAGGAGGTGTGGTCTGCCCGAGTTTGGGCCTCAAACATGTCTCAAATAACATTCTAAACAGGTCCCAAATGGCCAAATTGTTTAAAAATCCCTAATTCAAAAAGTCAACTTTTTGCACCACTTGAAATTTAATGAAGGCAAGTCCAAAAATGGCATTTTGCATGGTGAGGTTTTGATGAATGATGAATGCATTTTTGGAAAGAGGGGAACAAATAGAGCTTGTAGGAAAAAACCCCACCAAAATTGGCCAAATGGTTCATGAGATATGGCCTTTTGAAGTTCAAAAATTTGTGAAAATGAATTGATCATATCTTGACAACCATACATGGGATTTGTGAGTTCTTGGACTTTTTGGAAATGGGAGAACAAGATATTCAACTTTCATGTTGGGCAAAAATTCATTTGAAGCTTGTATCAAGATATAAGTTTAGGCTCAAGAAGTTTCCATTTTTGGCAGTTAAAATTACAGGTCCAGTTTCTATTTTTGGAAATTTTCTGTTTGGCCTCAAATTCTTCAATGATATTGATTGCCATGATATATGAGGCCTATTGGGACATGAATAAGCTCTTTCAAACCAAATCCATCCATCAAATCCACAAAATCAACCACAGTTGACCAACTTTGACTTTCTAGGGTTTTTGACTGTCTGTGCATGAACTGATGGCTTCTGAACATCCAACCCTTGACTTAAACACTTCAAATGGACCCCCAAGTCATGTGAACTTGTTGGACAAACCCTAGGGCCTTGGCTCCTTGAGAAACACCCTTGCTTGCTTGGTTGACTGATCTCCTGATCAGTTTGACCTAATTCTTGACTTGCTTGCTCTTGAGGCAACTGGGGACAATGCAATGCTATGCAATGGACCATGATATGCTATGACCTAATATGAGATGGTATGTACAATGATAGGTGCAAATTTGAGGTGCTACAGCTGCCCCTATTCAATCAGCTGGGAACCCGAACGGATGATAGCAATGGCTATCAGACTTTCAGGGTAAACAGGGATTGAATACAAAAGAACCGTAGAAATTTGCACCGACTGGATATAATACAAAAGAACCACGTCATTTACCGATGACAACTGCATGACAACTTCAGAAAAGCGAAACCGTTTACCGATGGTTGAACAACTAGAAACTTGATATTTACCGATATCAACTTCAGCAAGACCATCTACCGATGGCTGCTGGGAAAGCAAATTCTGAAAAACAAAACCATTTACCGATGGTTAAAACTGGGACCTTGATATTTGTCGATATCAACTTCAGCACGACCATTTACCGATGGCTGCTGGGAAACAAATTTGATGTAGAAAGGAAGCAAGACCATTTACCGATGGTGGCTTCAGAGCATCTCGACATTTACCGATGTCAACTTAGCAAGACCATTTACCGATGGCCGCTGCAACTGGGAATTCGATATTTACCGATATCGAAGAAAACTGAGCCATTTACCGATGGCATCTCCACTTGGGGAGGAACAAAATCTTTGTGGTGGGACCAGACGAGACGTTTACCGACGACTTCTGGGGATCTTGATTTTATTAACAAGAGACCAAAGAATGACCAGACATTTACCGATGACTGGGGCGAGACTCGATGTTTACCGACATCGAAAGATGATGTTTACCGACATCAAAAAGAATGACCAGACATTTACTGATGACTGGGGATGAGAGATTTATTGGGAAGAGACAAACAAATATTTGCAACTGAAAACCAGGTAGGACATTTACCGATGACTCTACTGGGGATTTTTGTTGGGGGGTTATCAGACATTTACCGATGACTGAAGGAAAGACTCGATGTTTACCGACGCCGAAGCAATGGCGTTTACCGACACCAAAAAATGACCAGACATTTACCGATGACTGGGTGAGACTCGATGTTTACCGACACCGAAGCAATGGCGTTTACCGACACCAAAAAATGACCAGACATTTACCGATGACTGGGTGAGACTCGATGTTTACCGACACCGAAGCAATGGCGTTTACCGACACCAAATAAAGAAAAACACGCGCGGATGCTGATATGACACTTACCGGTATCATAAGAATAACATCTGAGATATGCCAAGGCAAGGCTGATCACTTGCTAGGGGTCTTACTGGAGAGAAATAAACTTTCTGTCACCATTGGGTGAGGACAAAAACCTCTGTGGGGATAATCAATTCTGAATGCTGTCAAAGCAACTGTAGCAGACTGGCTGTGCTGATGTTGAACAAAACAATCCGCCTCTGCCAGGGATACAGTCTGATGTGGCTTTGAACACATGAATGCATATGTTTGAATTTTTCTATGGCGTAATGCTCCATATGGGATGGAAATGCTACGCAGTTTTGAGGATGCAATGATTACTATATGCAATGCAATATGATGCGAGCTCTGCGGGGAAGATACACAGGACGACTGTGCTGAGAAATCTTCAATACAAATCCACTGGGGGGAAGCAATACAACTGCTGGGGAACCAACAATACCAATCCACTAGGGGAAGACAAGGCAACTTGCTGGGGAGTAATAAAGCAACTCTGCTAGGGGACAACAACGGTAAACTGCTGGGGATAGCCCAATCAATCCACAAAAAATTCCGCTTGGGGAAATTAATGCTCCGCTGGGGGGAGATAATCCAGGCAACTCTCTGGGGATAAGGCTCATACAAACCTCAGATAAAATAGACTATGCTTTGGGGAATAACTGTTACTCCGCGGGGACGACCCACAATATTCACAAGTAGAATCAACTCAGCTGGGGATGCGGATCTCAATCTGCTATGGACACCCGTCCAATCCACTTGGTAGGATGAGCTCTGCTGGAGAGATGACTGCTTCGCTGGGGAAGGCTTGAAACAAACCATAGTCAGGAGAATGATTCTGTCAGGGGAAAGAACTGCTGGAGAATGCTCACAGGTAACGACCTGCGCAACGGGACAACAGATGCCCCAGGAAAAATTTGGACAAGATACGCTCAAGTGTCCTCAACATTCAAAATGATTTTCAAATGTTTTAATCTTTCTGCACATTATTGTTGAGCCTTCATGTTTTTATATGCAATGTTTATCAAAAATTCGGACGTTTTTGCAAACAAAACAGTAAAAGTAAAAACAAGAGAGCAATTTATCTGAATAACGACTTTTATTGATTGAAAGTGTGCCTGAAAGGCAAAATACAAAGGGGAGCAATTCCTAGAAAGAGGTAATTGCGCACAAAAGGAAAATAAACTATCCTAATGGCAATGTGAACACGGCATCCACTATTTCCCAACTCTGTTATGACTCATAGATCATCAGTTTCCTCCCAATTCCTTGCTTTCTGCGAAGACTGACTGGACCGATCACATCTGTCGAGATGGCAGCTGACGAAGCATGATGAAATACAGATAACTCAAACTGTAGTCTTCGCTTTAATCCCTCTTTTGGCTGGATCGCCCTTTCGGGTTTTCAATCCACCGGGATACCCATTTTTGCCTAAGCCGCCCTTGCGGGTTTTCGACTTACCGGGTGTACAATTTTTTTCATTTTTATCCCTAACTTTTGCCCGAACCTTTTCTTTCTGTTTTTGGTTCGCCGGGATGCCCATTTTTGCCTGGACTCTTTTATTCTTTTTGTCCAGCGGGTCAATTTATGCGAAGTATTTTTTGACTACATCTGAGTTAACAGGGGAAGGAAAATCTTCACCATCCATAGTTGTAAGCATCAAGGCTCCACCGGAGAAGACCTTCTTCACAACATATGGACCTTCGTAATTAGGAGTCCACTTGCCCCTGTTATCTGTACCGGGAGGAAGGATCCTCTTCAAAACCAGATCGCCAGTTTGAAATGTCCGAGGACGCACTCTCTGATCAAAGGCTCGCTTCATCCTCCTCTGATATAACTGCCCATGGCAAACAGCTGCTAACCGTCTTTCTTCGATAAGGCTTAACTCGTTAAACCTTGTACAAATCCACTCGGCTTCGTCCAGCTTGACATCTAATAATACCCTTAGAGAAGGGATCTCCACCTCAACTGGTAGGACTGCTTCCATACCATACACAAGGGAGTAGGGGGTTGCCCCGGTCGACGTACGCACTGAGGTACGGTATCCATGTAAAGCGAAAGGCAACATCTCATGCCAATCCCTGTACGTTACGACCATCTTCTGCACAATCTTCTTGATGTTCTTGTTTGCTGCCTCTACAGCACCATTCATCTTTGGTCTGTAAGGAGAAGAATTGTGATGTTCGATCTTGAAATCTTTGCACAGTTCTTTCATCATCTTGTTGTTGAGATTCGAACCATTGTCAGTGATGATTCTCTCAGGGACTCCATAACGACAGATGATTTCTTTCTTGATGAACCGGGCAACCACTTGTTTGGTGACGTTGGCATAGGAAGCTACTTCCACCCATTTGGTGAAGTAATCGATCGCAACCAAGATGAAGCGATGTCCATTCGAAGCAGTAGGCTCTATCTTCCCAATCATATCAATGCCCCACATGGCAAACGACCAAGGCGAGTTCATGACATTCAACGGGCTTGGTGGTACATGCATTTTATCAGCATAGATTTGACACTTATGGCACTTCCGAGCATATTTGAAGCAATCGGATTCCATAGTCATCCAATAATATCCGGCTCTCAGCAATTTCTTCGACATTGCATGACCACCAGCGTGGGTACCAAACGAACCCTCGTGCACCTCTTGCATTAACATGTCTGCTTCGTGCTTATCCACGCATCTGAGCAAGACCATGTCAAAGTTCCTCTTGTATAGCACATCATCCTGATTCAGATAAAAGCTTCCAGCCAGCCTTCTCAGGGTCTTCTTATCATTCTTCGACGCACCCTCAGGATACTCTTGAGCCTTAAGGAAATTCTTGATGTCATAATACCACGATTTTTCATCAATCGCCACAACAGACTCGGCTGCAAACACATATGCAGGCCTCTCGAGTCGATTCACCGCAACATGTGGCACATGATTCCACCAATGAACTTTTATCATGGAAGATAAAGTAGCCAATGCATCAGCCATCTGATTCTCATCCCGGGGGACATGATATAACTTCACCTTTTTGAAGAACGTCAGTATTCTTCTGGTGTAATCTCTATACGGAATCAAATGCGGCTGGTTTGTATTCCAATCTCCATTGACTTGATTGATCACTAAGGCAGAATCTCCAAAAATGTCAAGTGTTTTGATCCTCAGATCAATGGCTTCTTCTATCCCCATGATACAAGCCTCGTACTCAGCTTCATTGTTGGTGACGTCGAAAGTCAATCTGGCAGAGAAAGGTATATGAGCACCTTTGGGATTGATCAACACTGCCCCAACATCGTTACCGTTCATATTCACAGCCCCATCAAACATCAGTGTCCACTTGTCATCAGGATCTGGTCCTTCCTCGACAAGCGGCTCTTCACAGTCTTTCATCTTCAGATACATGATGTCTTCATCAGGGAATTCAAACATCATAGGCTGATAGTCGTCGATCGGTTGCTCGGCAAGATAGTCGGACAAAATACTACCCTTGATGGCCTTCTGTGACGTGTACTGAATGTCATATTCCGTTAAGACCATCTGCCAACGGGCAACACGTCCGGTGAGAGCTGGCTTCTCAAAGATGTATTTTACTGGATCCATCCTAGAAATCAACAGAGTAGTATGGTTCAACATATACTGCCTTAGTCGGCGAGCAGCCCAGGCCAAAGCACAGCAAGTTTTCTCGAGCAGTGAATATCTTGTTTCACAGTCGGTAAACTTTTTGCTTAGGTAGTATATGGCATGCTCTTTTCGACCAGACTCGTCATGCTGCCCCAATACACACCCCATCGAAGTCTCGGTAACTGACAGGTACATTATCAATGGTCTCCCTGGAACTGGAGGAATCAGGATTGGAGGTTTCTGTAAATACTCCTTGATTTTGTCAAAAGCTTTCTGACAATCATCATTCCATTTGATCGCCTGATTTTTCTGAGCAGTTTGAAAATTGGTTCACATGTGGCAGTTAGATGAGATATGAACCTTGCAATGTAGTTCAACCTCCCTAAAAACCCACGGACTTGCTTTTCCGTTTTCGGTTCAGGCATCTCTTGAATAGCTTTGACTTTTGCTGGATCAACCTCAATCCCTTTCTCACTGACAATGAAGCCCAACAGCTTCCCTGATCTCACCCCAAACGTACACTTGTTCGGATTCAGCCTCAGCTTGAATTTGACCAGTCTGTCAAACAACTTCTGCAAATTTATCAAGTGCTCCTCTTCTGTCTGCGACTTCGCAATCATATCATCCACATACACTTCAATTTCCTTGTGCATCATGTCATGAAAGAGAGTCGTCATTGCCCTCTGATAGGTAGCACCGGCATTCTTCAGCCCAAATGGCATCACTTTGTAGCAGAACGTGCCCCAAGGTGTAATGAATGTCGTCTTTTCCATGTCCTCTGGCGCCATCTTGATCTGGTTATAGCCCGAGAAACCGTCCATGAAAGAGAATACCGAGGACTGAGCCGTGTTATCCACCAATACATCAATGTGAGGTAATGGGAAATCATCTTTCGGACTCGCCCTGTTCAGATCCCGGTAATCGACACACATTCTGACTTTGCCATCTTTCTTCGGTACGGGAACAATGTTGGCAACCCACGGAGGGTAACTTGTTACAGCCAGAAAACCTGCGTCCCACTGCTTCTGAACCTCTTCCTTGATCTTGACAGCCATGTCAGGACTAGTTCTACGAAGCTTCTGCTTGACCGACGGACACTCTTCTCTGAGAGGTAACCGATGCACCACAATGTCTGTATCCAACCCAGGCATATCTTGGTATGACCAGGTGAATATTTCCACATATTCTTTCAGCATCTTAATTAGCCTCCTCTTGACAGAGTCTTCTAAAGCAGCCCCAATCTTGATCTCTCTTCTGGCGTCCTCAGTACCCAGATTAACAATCTCCAACTCCTCCTGATGAGGCTGGATGACCCTTTCCTCTTGCTTCAGTAGTCTGACCAATTCTGCAGGGAGTTCACAGTCTTCCTCACTCTCCTCTTCAGCTTGGTAGATGGGATTGTCAAAATCATACTGAGCCATAACAGAGTCGCTCACAGTGGATGCCAAAATATCACTTCTGCATGTTTAATGTTTTGTTTTTAGAAAAAGATTTCAATAAAGTCACAAAAAACAAAAACATTGCCATTTTTATTATTTTGAAAAAAAGTGAAAAATCAAAAAAGAAAGACAAAGATCTCAAAATTTGATTGCAAAACGTCCTTTATTTATAAACATTGTAAACATGATGTGGCCCTACAATGAACCACTACGCCTTGGGCGGAACGTAGGGTTTTCATGCAAAATGAAAAAAACAAAAGAAAATTACTCTGTCAGTAGAGTAACTTGGACCACTTCTTCAGCCGTCCAATTGTTGATAGACTCGCCTGGTGCACAAGGGCGGACCCAGACGTCCAAATCACAAACACTGTCTTCACCATCAGTAGCAAAGACATCTCCATGGTTCATCAGCCCGGCGCTGGTGAAGGTGCTCGGACCTGCTTGTACGCTCTGCTCTGCTTGGAGAGGCTCGTAACCAATGCCGAATTTGTCTTCTTTGATTGGCAAGTCAACCATCTTGCCCCAGCCTTCAGCTCTACCGGAGTCAACCACCTCCTTGGCTTGCTTGTACGATGTAATCGAAGCACCTGGCTTCCTCTGCTCAGCACAAGCTACCCCTTCTAAAGCCACGGTCTCAAATGCCTGGCACAAGGTTTCATGGATCTCGCCGTCTACCTCAACATACTTGAATGAGGAGAGATGACTCACCAGAATTTCTTCTTCGCCACATACGGTCACAATCTGACCGTTCCAGACATACTTGAGTTTTTGGTGGAGAGTCGACGAGACTGCCCCAGCTGCGTGTATCCACGGACGTCCCAACAGACAGCTGTAGGCAGGCTGAATGTCCATCACATAGAACACGATGTCGAAAACTTCCGGACCTATCTTAACCGGCAGGGTGACTTCACCAAACACAGACCGTTTGGATCCGTCGAAAGCACGCACAATAAGGTCACTGGGAGTGAGCACAACTCCCTCGACATCAATCTTCTTCAAGATCTGCTTGGGTAGGACATTCAGGGACGACCCGGTGTCCACCAGCACGTGAGATAAAACAGCACCTTTGCACTCCATAGTGATGTGCAAGGCTTTGTTATGATTGCGACCCTCAGGCGTTAGGTCTAGGTCAGTGAAACCTACACCGTGCCTGGTGCTCACGTTGGCTAGTACACCCTCCAACTGGTTGACGGATATCTCTTGCGGGACGTACGCCATGTTCAGCATCTTCAGCAAAGCGTCCCGATGCGCCTCAGAACACATCAGCAAAGAGAGTATCGAAATTTTTGACGGAGTCTGATTGAGCTGATCTACGATCTTGTAGTCACTCTTCTTAATGATCTTCATAAACTCCTCAACGTCTTTTTCAAAAGAACCCTCAGCCTCCTTCTGAGCCGGTTCCTCGTCAACCACAGCTTGTTTGCCCTTAGCCCTTGCAGATGCCTCAGCAGTAGCATCCCTCAAAGGCTGAGGAGCAAACAGTCGTCCGCTTCTAGTGAAACCTCCTGGCCCTCCTACATTGTCCACCACAGGACTTGCGACCACAGGAGTCCTCACAGGAGCACTGATTGTTACTGGTGCTTGTACCACTGGCCTAGTCTGATTACCAGCCCTTCTATCATTGCGATAGGCGTTGTCGTACCTCCATGGAACGGCCCTACTATTTTCAACTTGCCTTCTGCCAGGCGCAACAATAGTAGTTGGTGCATTGATGGTTACCGGAGCTGGAATGGTAACCGGAGTATTGTTTGTTGCTGAGGTACTGACAGTCCCTCGACCTCGTCCTTCAGACGGCTTGAAATAAATGGTGACAGTAGACACTGACCCATTACCTTTAACAGCCCGGCTGAACTGGAGACAGCCCTCATCAATTAATCTCTGAATACCAGCCTTCAACTGGTCGCAACCATTGGTAGTTTCAGAATAACCCAAACAAACTTCATTACAACCTGGGTCAACACCCCCCTTCAGCAAACGGCCCTTTACTATCAACAGAGAAGCCTGAATGTCTTCAACATCAACAACCAAATCTTCAACCTCTCCTCCTTCAACATTGTTAACCCTATGCCCACCATGCTGCGGCATAGGATTGTTCACTACATTTGGCACCAGAGCAAAATTGATCGCCTTAGCATCGATCAGATCTTGAACCTTATGTTGCAAAGCCCGACATCTTTCAGTATGGTGGCCTGGTGCCCCAGAGTGAAAATCACAACGGACATTTGCATCATAACCCGGAGGCAGCACTGTTGGAGTAGCCATTGTACGCAATTCCACAAACCCTAACCGGAGTAGTTTGGGTAACAATTCGGCGTACGTCATGGGCAACGGGTCAAATCTTCTATCAGGCTGCAACCTTTGCCTCTGCTGATAAGGACGTTGCTGCTGTTGCTGCTGCTGTTGCGGTTGTTGTTGAACTCTCTGTTGTTGTTGTTGTTGACGAGGTTGAGGTGCAGGAATAGTCACTGCAGCCACTGGACGGTACTGATCTCTGCTTGCATTGGCTCTGTACGCACCCCCTCTGTGCTGTACAACATTGGTCTCTCCTTCCCTACGGCGAGGTGCCCCAGAGAAGGGTTTCTTCGAGGACGACGAAGAACCTGCGTCATGAATCCTCCCAGCTTTAATCAAACTTTCTGTTCTCTCGCCACAGATGACGACGTCAGAAAAACTTCCGAATGGGCAGCTTCTCATCCGGTCCATATATACACCTTGCAGAGTACTGATGAACATGTCAGTCAACTCCCTTTCCAGCATAGGGGGTTGAACTCTCGCAGCTAGTTCACGCCACCTCTAGGCGTACTCCTTAAAGCTTTCATTATTCTTCTGACAAAGACTCTGCAGCTGAGTCCTGGTCGGAGCCATGTCCATATTATGCTTGTACTGTCTGAGGAACGCCTCACCCAGATCTCTCCAGCATCTGATGGAATCCCGCTTCAACTCCATATACCAATCCAAAGACGCCCCAGATAGGCTGTCTTGGAAGAAATACATCCACATCTTCTCATCATCAGTGTATGCGGATATCTTTCTGTAGTATGCCTGCACATGGGTGCGAGGGCAGGAGGTACCGTTGTATTTATCAAATGACGGTGCCTTGAATTTGTGCGGGATTCTCAGTCCTTCAACTAATCCCATGTTTGTAACATCAAAACCGAGGGAGTTTTGACATTCCATTGCCCTGATCTTCTCAGCAAGGGCCTCAACTTTGCGATCTCTCGCATCATTTCTGCCCAAAATATCTTCATCTTCACTGAGCATAGTAAACAAATCCTCTTGTCTGTCAACAATAGGAATTCTGTTACGGGCCGGAGCATGGATGACTCTGGCACTAGCAGCATCTGGAGCAATCGGTTGACCGTCGACTCGAATACCCCTCAACTCTTCACCTACAGCATAGTTGTTGACGGGAATAGCAGCAGCAGGAATGTCAGGAACTGGGGGTCCCTCTGGCAAAGCCTGGTTGGGCGGTGGGATTACAGCTTCTTGCCTCTGAACCAGTGCTCGGAGTTCTTCTTGTCCTTGCGCAACCCCTTGCATCATGTGAATGAATTGGGCCATGTTAGCCCTCATCTCAGCTAACTCGGCTTGTACTTGGTCCATATTGTGTTGATGGTTGAGTCGCGTTGAGTAGCGGTGCGGCCTTTGATCAGCTATCCTGTCTGGACACAGGAATCAAAGTGAGAAGACGGCACGAGGACACCTGTTTATGCAAAGATGATGCATACAATGCTTGTGCAAATGCTTTGTTTTCAAGGAACCCTTAGGGTATTATTTGCAATATTTTGAATATTTAAACATTTTAATTGCTTATGGAAATATTTCATTCAATATATTGAGACAAAGAAATACAACATTTTTGATTCATTACAAAGAGAAAAGGTAAATGACATCCTATGGATCCCTAGAAGTTCGGGATGCTGGAAGACGAGAAGTGCACAACTTCTTGATCTCTCTCTCATAGGCAGCCTTCATGTCAGCTTTCTCTTTTGCAAGTCGATCATACCTCCTCTTCCAGAATTTGGATGACTGAGGAAGCAGAGAAGTCCAAGTGTCATTCGGATCGTCGATCACTCGGTGCTCGAGAAATTCAATCATAGCGTCCTTCTCCTTGAGCTGCTGCAACAATTCCTCTCTTTCACGGATCCAAGCACGCGAAAGGTCTTCTTCTCTCAACTCCTCTACACGTTGGGTAGGGAGGGTTGAAGGCCCAGCCACATCCAGCAGTGTAGGTCTCGGATGATCATACGGCATCAAGTAGGTGGCAGCTCTCTGTCTGACCCAAGAGGTGTATGGCTCCAAAGCAATGCAGTTCTTTGGACCCAACTCATTCCTACTCTTCTTGTGAATGCTGCGCCAAGCACGGACAAATTTGGCTTTCAGGCCTTGGGGATCTTTACCCTCCTGGTAGAACACACCTTCTAACAGAATGTTATTAGGTTTATCTTTCAGGGGGAACCCAAGCTGACGACGTGCAAGAATGGGATTGTAGGTAATCCCACCACATGTACCAAGAAGAGGCACATTAGGGAATTCACCACAATAATCGATAATCTGAACGGTATCATACACGCGATCATACCAGGTGATATCATCATTGGTGAGAGACATGAGTCTCTGAGACCAACGTAGACATCCCTTGTTCTCCTTGAAAGCAACTGTCTGCGGCAAGTGCGAAATAAACCACTTGTACAGCAGGGGTAAACAGCAGGCAATAACTCCTCCACCCTTCATATTCCTCAGGTGCAAAGAGACATAAGCATCACCCAACAAAGTCGGAACTGGATTAAGAACTGAGAAGATCCTAATGGCGTTCATGTCCACGAACTTGTCGAAGTTGGGAAACAGCACCAATCCATAGATGAGCAGCACAAATAGAGCCTCAAAGGCATCCTCACTCATGGCCTTCCCATAAAAGGTTGCTTGGGCAATGAGGAACTCGGAAGGAAAACCCTGAATTCCGCCTTTGGTAGTCAGATTAGCTCCAATCAGATCTTCATCTATGTGCAACAAGCTGGCAATCTCTCGAGCAGATAGAATACTCTCTAGGCCACTGAACGACACTTGATCCAGAATAGGGATCCCCATAAGATGAGAGTATTCTTCCAAAGTCGGCAATAGCTGGAAGTCCGGAAATAAGAAGCAATGATGCAATGGATCGTAGAACTGAGCCAAGGTACTCATCAACCCTTCGTCAACCTGAGTGGTGAGCAGAGGCAGAAGCTTCCCATAGCGAGCTTTGAAACCCAAGGGATCTAATACATATGATGTCAGATTCCTTAACTCTTTTACGTCGGGCTGCTTAAAGCTGTACTTCTTTGTATGCCTCTTTGGTCTTTCCATGTCTGAAAATTTTGCAAAATAACCCTTTAAGTTCCTTGAAAATTTTCTTTTTCTGATGACATGAATGCGAATGAATGCGTGAATGCATGAATGCAACAAACACACTCAAGGATCAAGCAAGGCACACCACACAAAGGTCGTGGGAAAGCTCTATGTATCCCTAATATCAATCATCCATTTTGGTGGATTTAGGTTTTCACCTTATCGACACCCAAGTTCCATTGATATTAACGGTACATGAACCGGTTCAGACATTCTTAATATCAACCAACCGCTTTGATGGATTTTAGGTTTTACACCTGATCCGGGATCCATTGATATTAACAATGTTTGAACGACTCAACCACGAATCACGGGTTTGTTGAGAGTCACGAGCATGGAGTCTCGGTTAAGAACCACCCAAAGGGAGTGTACTAGGGTTTAAACCTGCCAGACATGTTCTATCAGAGGTTCCCATAATCATCGTTCCATCTTTCGAATATTATCGGAGGAACGAATACTCGTATTCCAAGAATATTCTCAAGAGAAACTCTTATGAGTGTAGTATCGCGTAACAATCGTATCAGAACTGACATCTGAACGACCTCCGCACTACGGTCCTAAAAATAGGCCAAGATGGGTTTGGTAAACTAAGGTCCTTGGCTTCTGCGGCACATGATTGAAAGAATAATGCCTAACCACAAATAACTTGTGTGACATTATTAATCCAACATGACCTCCACCAAGTGAATGGACTCGCAAGTCAACTGGCTAAGGAATACTCCACACCAGTCAACAAGACTATGCCATTCTCCTATCCTAGAGTGCACTCGAGTTCGGGTATAGAACTCATCTCACAGATCACCAAAGCAAACAGCAATTGTATATCAAGCAATTCACACATTACAATCAATACAGTGATCCCAAATTGTACAAAAATAAGTCAAATAACAAATAACAATATAGCACAACAAAGGTGAAAAGTAGGCACTACCGCCAAGGATGTGTTAAGTCCCCAGCAGAGTCGCCACTTTTCTGTAGCGGTGTATTCGTCGCTATATGATCTATTGATTAAACCATAAGCAAAGCATACAATGAAATTTTCGAGTCGCCACCGCACTTTTATTTATCCAAAGGACTGGCTAAAAAGCGAACAAAAGCCTAAGAAGTTTTACACGTAGAAAACTAATAAAAGATCAGAGAGTCTGGGTAAGGGGTAAATTACGCAATGGGAAGGTGTTAGGCACCCACTACGTCCTAGGTACTCCTAGGGAGCCCTTTTCACACTTGTTGTAGTAAATTGTTATTTATTATGACATAAACATTGTGCAAACATGATTGGGATGATGAGAAAAGAATATACAATTTTATTATTGGGTTTGCACGGATGAACCCGCTGCCTACGTACCTTCCATCAAAGGTAAGGATCAAAACGCCGTAGTTTGGCTAAAAGATTTTCAAAAGTTGGTGGATTCAATTTTAAACACAAGCACTGAGGCTTTTCATTATCAATGGGAGAACACTCGACCAAAACCAACATCCACCATGCGAGGATAGCTTCGACGTACTAGAGGGGTTAACCCTGTTTTCAGTACGAAAGTCTTACTGTCGACTCACTAAAGATAAGGTGAGGTTTACATCAACCACAATGATAATTGAAGCCTATGGCTAATGCATGAAAAGATTAACAAAGGGGCAGAGCCAAAACAAGTGAATGGGTGAAGTTAATTGATTGTGATTATGAAAATGGAGTCAAAGTATGATTAAGATTAATTCAAAGAAGTATTATGAAATGGAGTTTGGAAAAAGGTCAAGGACTTGTGGTCCAGGTTTTTAGTTTGAAAAGCATGAAGAAGTTTACACAATATCTATGTCAAGTTTGAAATCAAAGTGTGAAAAGGTTTAGGACATAATGAGGATGAATGGATGAAGATGGAAAGTAAAACTTCTTAGAAGGTTCACCTCTTGAGATCATATAGGAGATGATTCAAGTGTGTCCTTTGGAATGGGCAATAAGTAATGATAAAATAAACAAACAAATGATACCGGATGCCACTCAATGGTCTTACTCCAATCTCACAAACAAAATCGGATACCGGATACCAATAGATGGATTTACACCAATCTCCTAAAACAGAAATGGATATCAGAGGCCACTCAATGGACTTACACTAATCTCCTAAAACAAAATGAAACCTGGATACCGGATGCCAATCTGTCTGGACTTATACCAATATCCAACATATGATCATAGGAAAGCAAATGCCAACTTGCGGGGACTTACAATTGCATCCTCACATAAACAAAGAAAGCAAAACATGGATGTCAGATGCCAATCTGTCTGGGCTTACTCGAACATACACAGTATGATCCTAGGAAAACAAATGCCAACTTGCGGGGACTTACAATTGTATCCTCATATACAAACAATGCAACAAGCAAAGATAAGATGAGTGGCCAATGTGATGGTCTTATACTCACTTCCATATCCCAGGAGCAATGGCCAATGGATGGTCTTACAATTGTCCTCAATGGGCAAACAAACAAAGGTGTGTCGCAGAGACAAATGAGATGATCATGCATTAATGGGCAATTAATGATGATAAATGCATAAAGCATACAAGCAGATATGTGCATATGAGGTAAACAATCAATCAATGAGAATCAAACAACACACTCTATAACCAAACAAGGAGGCTCATACAAGAGGGTTAGGCACTGAGGCCAACTGGAATAGGGTCAAAGATTGCTCTTAACCTTGCCATTGAGAGGCTAAGGTGAAGCAGATGAAAGGAGATGAGGGGTGTGCCTCATTGCTCTTATCCCTGGTCAGGGAGAGCATATCAGAAAGTGTGGGAGCTCAGAAAGATGGAGCTCTTTCCACATTATTGACTCGATAGATCTTGGGTTTTTATCTCAATGCTACAACCATGTAATGGGAGCAAGGAGAAGACTCACTGAATAGTAGGGGATAGGCTACTTATCCCTTTGATCTACCAATTGCCTTATTTGAAGGACTTTTCCTGCTTGGGACAAAATTAAACACGCACAAGCATTGCCTCTTAAGGAGGACTTCAGACAGTTTGCCCGGCCAAATAACAGACCGGGTCTCCAGACTACATGAAGAAAGAGGGATTATACCTCAAAAGCAAGTTGCTAAATAGCAAAGCAAAGCAAGTTCAAAGAACTTAAGCAACTAAGGGTACCTGAAATAGTCAAACAAATCAGTACACAGTTCAACAATTAAAGCAAAAGGAAAGGAATCAACAGTCAACACAGAAGGACCAATGTGCAAAGCACAAGACTCAAATCATATGAGTCTAGCCACCTACAAAACAAAAGTTAGCTCATGCTAAACAAACAAGCTCAATCAAATTGGCAATGGTTTCTTTGAAGCATTTTGTGCTTAACCTGAAACAATGAGCTCAAACATAAGCAAACAAGACCCCTAGGACAAGCCTAGGGTCAAAATGAGATGAGAAAGTCAAAACAGCAAGGGATAGTCAACCAAAATCAAGTTTAAACAATTAAGAAACAAACTCAATTGATCCCACATTCATATCATTCATCATCATGATTTCATAAGCAAAGGAAGTCAAAGCATGGCAAATGAAAGCTCATAGAAGTCAACAGCAAGACTTGCATCAAAAGCAATCATAATCAATTCCAAAAATCAGCAAATAAATCATGATCAATCACAATCCATAACATAGCATGCATATGAAATTTCAGCTCAATTGAATCATGGGAAGATGGTCAATTAAAATCAGAAAGTCAAAACAATTTCAAACATGCACAAAGAAGTCAAACAATCATGTATCAACTTCAAAAAATCATAACTCAATGCCAACAGATGAGAAATGAATGGGATCAACACCAATGCAAAGCTTAAGATGTCTAGTATGCACATGTAAAATTTCATGATCATCCAATAAAGTATGAGAATTTCCCAAATGAAATGGCAAGATGTGTCACACAAAGTCAACAATTGACTAGGTAGGAAAGAAAAATCTCAAACAATTAATAAATGGCATAATTAATTCCAAGCAAATTCACAAGTCAACTACACATATAACAGAAGGTTCATGCAAAATTTCACATTAATTGAAGGTCAGGAAGCATGTCAACAAAAATCAAGAAATTGCATATCAATGGTGTGACACAAATTGTCACACCCTACTTCAAAAATTCATATCTCACAAACCACATATGATAAATTCAAGAACTCTACATCAAAACAAACATGAATGAGTGTAGATTGACCACAAAAAATTTCAGGGGCATTGGATACATCATCACAATTTCACAAAAGGATTGGCAAAAGGTACAAAATGTGCATACATGTCAAGAACTCTAATGCCATTAAAAATCCAGCCATCCAAAAAATCATGATAAAATAATAGACATTCACGTGAATATGATGAAAAAAATTCATGAATTTTGGAATTGAAACGAGTGAAATATGATTTTTAGAAGATGAGTAATCAATTTGGAATAACATGAACAACATAACATGATTCAATGGTCAAAGTGTTGACCGAGTGGCAATTTTGTAATAATAATTCCAACTAACCAAAACGCCCCGTTTTAATGGGACACGCGAAATGTTGTAATTGGTTGTTTCAATACAACAGTAACATGAGCAGGTAATACACGTGAAAACACCAAGTTCTGGAAATGCAATTAGGGTTTGTGAATGGAACAGTATTCTTCATCATCTCCAACAATCGTGGAAAACCAACATGCCCAGAAACAGCAAACAAGCATGGCAATCGATTCAGCAAACCAAGCATAACCATAATCCAACATTCATTTTAACAAATCAGCTTCAAACAGTGTGAATCGAGCAAGACATCATTTCACTTTCAAACTTAAAAACAACATAACTCAAGAAATATTCAACCAAATCAAGTGATTCGAGTTTCAGAATGACCAGCAAGAAGAGATTTACACAAAGCATAGCATCACTTTAAGAAACTAGAGATTCGATTACTTACTTGATTTTGAAGAAACTCGTGAAACAGTGTTGTTTTGAGTGCCTTAGCTTGAAACAGATGAAGATTAGGGTTGGAAATGATGGATGCTTGAAACACTTTAGCTCAACGATGATTGAAAGAGTCCAAATCTCGATTTGCCATTGAAGGGTCCTTTGAAAAACAGAGCTCGAAAATGGTTGTGCAGTTGGGGTTTGATGCTCCAAATGGCTCTCAAATGTTGGTTAGATCATGGAACAACCAAGAGGGCTCGTGGTCTTTTGGAGATTTTGAGCAGAAAAGCCAAGATGTGGAAATGTTGATTGAGAGAGAATGAGAGTTTTCTGTGTATTAGAGGCTGCAGCTAGGTTTAGAATGACAGAAAATGTGACTTATATTTGCTGTTTAACATTGGTAATGGAAGTGCTAAACAAGATTAACTTAAATGAAGCCAATTTGCATTTTGCTAACTTTTGAGCCAATTGCAACAAGGAGGTGTGGTCTGCCCGAGTTTGGGCCTCAAACATGTCTCAAATAACATTCTAAACAGGTCCCAAATGGCAAAATTGTTTAAAAATCCCTAATTCAAAAAGTCAACTTTTTGCACCACTTGAAATTTAATGAAGGCAAGTCCAAAAATGGCATTTTGCATGGTGAGGTTTTGATGAATGATGAATGCATTTTTGGAAAGAGGGGAACAAATAGAGCTTGTAGGAAAAAACCCCACCAAAATTGGCCAAATGGTTCATGAGATATGGCCTTTTGAAGTTCAAAAATTTGTGAAAATGAATTGATCATATCTTGACAACCATACATGGGATTTGTGATTTCTTGGACTTTTTGGAAATGGGAGAACAAGATCTTCAACTTTCATGTTGGGCAAAAATTCATTTGAAGCTTGTATCAAGATATAAGTTTAGGCTCAAGAAGTTTCCATTTTTGGCAGTTAAAATTACAGGTCCAGTTTCTATTTTTGGAAATTTTCTGTTTGGCCTCAAATTCTTCAATGATATTGATTGCCATGATATATGAGGCCTATTGGGACATGAATAAGCTCTTTCAAACCAAATCCATCCATCAAATCCACAAAATCAACCACAGTTGACCAACTTTGACTTTCTAGGGTTTCTGACTGTCTGTGCATGAACTGATGGCTTCTGAACATCCAACCCTTGACTTAAACACTTCAAATGGACCCCCAAGTCATGTGAACTTGTTGGACAAACCCTAGGGCCTTGGCTCCTTGAGAAACACCCTTGCTTGCTTGGTTGACTGATCTCCTGATCAGTTTGACCTAATTCTTGACTTGCTTGCTCTTGAGGCAACTGGGGACAATGCAATGCTATGCAATGGACCATGATATGCTATGACCTAATATGAGATGGTATGTACAATGATAGGTGCAAATTTGAGGTGCTACATACCTGACTCGTGTTGGGGAAATAAGCAAGTTCAGCGACGATTCTCAGTAACGACTAGAATACCCGACTATGAGGAGAAGAAGAAATTCAGTGACGATTCTTAACAACGGCTAGAATACCTGACTTTTTTGGGGATAATATGAATATGGTACTTTCTAGAATTGGATGAAACGTCTGATTTACGGGGAAGCCAAAACAATTTAGTGATGATTCCTACTAAAAGACCTGAATCTGCTTTGGAAGAAATTTAAGAACTCATATTGACTATACTTGGGGATAATCCCTAGCAACGACTGGGAAGTTCCGAAATCTGAAAAGGAAAAATCCTAGCAACGACTGAGAAAGTAGGAAACTTGATGAATTTTTCTTGAGTAAGGTTGGAATATTCATTAAAGAGGATACTTATGATGCAATGTTATGTATGTAAAAGGTCAATGTATGTTTGGGCTATTAGGGAATATGCAAATGCAAGGTTTAAGAATTGTGCCAAATATGATTGGGTTTTACAGGGGATAATTTGTTTAAAATGTCAATGGTGGTTGGGCTTTGAATTTGTTTGGGGAGAGTGGTCTGACTTCCTGACATCGGCTTATGGAACTCCTGGTGTTCAAGCCGCGCCTGATACAACTGCTGGGAATCTTCCTGCAAATGAATTAATTTTTAATTGGGCCAAATCCAAAGGATTTTGTGGCGTTGCGATGTTGAGGTATACCAAACATGTTGGACTATGGTTACCTTTAGATACTTTTAAAAGAGAAGTAATTTTGATGTTTTCCCTTAAAAGTTCTCTCTCTTTTTTTAGTGAAAGTTTGTTTTACCCAAAATTTTCAATGCAATGTTAATTAAAGAAAGTCATACTTCACAAACAAAGCAGGGAGAGTAAAAGCATTGATCACGTATGATGGAATCAATTTTTATTCATAAAATAATCCCAAGAATGAGTGATCTGTACAAGGAAGCAATTCCTAAAAGAGGTGATTGCAAAAGGAAATTTGAAAAACTATAATGGCAATGGAAATAGCTCGGGTTTCCACAAGGTTCCAACTCTGCTATATTCCTTATGCCCTTGAAGGTCCTCATATCTTGCTTCAGAAGGAAAGTGATTGGATTGAATCACCGATAAGTGTAGAAGATTCTTCACGGAATGCAGCCTCTCGCTTTTTATGAATCCCTAATTTTTACCTAGACCGTCCTTTCATGTTTTCAGTCTACCGGGATACCCATTTTTGCATAAGTCTCCCTTTCGGGTTTTCAACTTATCAAACTCTTTTTTTCTCATGTTAAGCGTAGTACTTTTTGACTGCTTTTGCATTCACGGGGGATGGAAGATCTTCGCCATCCATAGTTGCAAATATTTAGGCTCCTTTAGAGAAAAACTTTCTTCCAATGTATGAGCCTTCATAGTTCGGCGTCCATTTTCCCTTTGGGTCAGTATGAATCGGTAGAATCTTCTTTAAGACTAGGTCTCCATCTTTGATATTGCGAGGAAATACCTTCTTGTCATGGGCCCTCTTGATGAGATTTTGATATAACTGACCATGACAGATAGCTGCCAGACACTTCTCATCAATGAAGTTCAGCTGGTCAAATCGGGCTTGCACCCACTCAGCATTGTCAAGCTTAACATCAGTTAAAATCCTTAAGGAAAGAATCTCTACTTCAACAGGCAGGACTGCATCCATGCCATACACAAGACAGAAGGGGGTTTCCCCAATGGAGGTATGTATGAAGGTATGGTATCCATGCAATACAAACGGGAGCATCTCGTGCCAATCATTATAGGTTTCTACCATTTTCTACACGATTTTCTTGATATTCTTGTTGGCTGCCTCAACAGTGCCATTCATCTTGGGCCTATAAGGCGATGAGTTGTGGTGTTTGATCTTGAAGCTCTGGCACAATTCTTTCATCATATTTTTATTGAGGTTAGATCCATTATCAATATTGATCTTGTTGGGAACTCCATAATGACAAATGATTTCTTTCCTTATGAATCGTTCCACCACTTGTCTTATGACATTGGCGTAGGAGACTGCTTCCACCCATTTAGTGAAGTAGTCTATGGCTACCAAGATAAAGTGATCCACGTTCGAGGTAGTTGGCTCAATACGTCTGATCACATCAATGCCTCACATGGCAAAAGGCCAAGGTGATGTTAGGACATTGAGTGGTACTGGTGGTACATGGATCTTGTCAGCATAGATTTGGCACTTGTGGCACGTTTGGACATGGAGGTAACAGTCAACCTCCATGGTCATCCAATAGTAGTCGGCCCTTAAGATTTTCTTCACCATGGTGTGTCCACTAACATGCGTCCCAAATGAGCCTTCATGGATTTCCATTATAATTTGATTTGCTTCTTGCTTGTCCATACATCTAAGCAAAACCGAATCATGATTCCTCTTGTACAATACCCCTCCACTTAAGAAAAACTTGGATGATAGATTCCGAAGGTGCTTCTTGTCGGTGATAGATGAATTATATAGATATTCTTATCCTTCTAGGAACCTCAGGATGTCATAGAACCAAGGATGGCCATCAGATTCATCTTTAGTCGCTAAACAATAAGTATGCTCGTCTAAGTAGCTAAGATGAAAAGATGTTACTTCATTCTGTAAGAACAAAAATAGTTCTACAATAGATTCCATGATTTTGATGATAACAAAGGATGAAACCAAAAGTGGTACCCTAACGAAAAGTTTCTAAGTGTGCAGGGTTCTAAAGAAAGAAGAAACAAATCTGATGATGTCATCAGATGCAAAACAAGATCAGATGCAAAATCTCAAGTATCAGAAGCATCTAAAGAGGAATCTCATTCAAGAAGCTCTGACTCTGGACAAAACTGCAAGTATCAGAAGCATCTGAACATGAAGTAAAGTCTAGAAGCTCTGACTCTGAACAAATGCCTTCTGTAAATTCTGAAGTGATCAGCGATTTCTGAACTCTCAAGAGATAACATCAGAAGCCAGTTTCTCCAGATACACAAAGACTCTAATCAGAATTGTTAATCATGATGAAGTAACGTTTAAGCCAAGTTAAAGTTCTGCAAATGGATTTCCTCAATTAGAAAGAGACGTTAATCTCCACTTCCAAGAGAGAAGATACTAATTGTGGTAAGTAGTCACTTCTAAGATGAAAAAGTCTACTGCAGAAGCTATTAATGGAATGGCGTAACTACATCTCAATATCCAACAGATTCAATGCTACTTCAACTCTACTTCAACTCCTATAAATAGAGAAGAAATCTCATTCAGTAGACACGAAGAAATCACTAGCCAAAACTATACTGAAATCATATCACGCTCAAGAAAAACATCTTTGTTCTTCAAAGATTTTCACTAAGCTTTTGCTTATCAAGTGAAAAATTTGTTCTTAAGTTTGTAATATTTGCTTTCTTAGAAGCACTCTAGATTACACATCTTGTATCTATTTTTATTTGATTTCCTCAAGTGACTCTTTGTAGTCTGTAGACTTGAGAGGACTAAGAGATTTTCTTTTCTCTTAGGGGTTGTTTGTAATCTTTCAAGATTAGTGGATTAAGTCCTTGTTGAAGGCGAAATCACCTTGGCCGGGTGGACTGGAGTAGCTTTGTGTTATAAGCGAACCAGTATAAAATCATTGTGTGATTTCATTTTGCAAAAGCGCTTATTTTTCAAACAATTCAAACCCCCCCTTTCTTGTTTTTCTCACCTTCAATTGGTATCAGAGCTCCGGCTCTGTTATTGATTTTCAAATCAAACACTTAACCGTGTAGAGAGATCCAGTGCGAGAAAAACAAATGGCCCACTCAAATGAGAAAGATTCTTACAATGCCAAGCCTCCTGTTTTTGATGGAGAAAAGTTTGATTACTGGAAAGATAGAATCGAAAGTTTCTTTCTGGGTTATGATGCTGACCTCTGGGACATTGTCACAGATGGATACAAACCTCCAACCTTAAATGGAGCTGAAGTTCCCAGAAGCAAAATGTCAGAAGATCAGAAACGTGAGTTCAAAAATCATCACAAGGCCAGAACAATACTTCTAAATGCTATATCATACAACGAATACGAAAAGATCACCAACAGAGAGACGGCTAAAGATATACTTGACTCTCTGAAGATGACCCATGAAGGAAACTCCCAAGTCAAGGAGACGAAGGCTCTGGCGTTGATCCAGAAATATGAAGCCTTCAAGATGGAAGATGACGAAGCTATAGAAGCTATGTTTTCCAGATTCCAAACTCTTATTGCAGGTCTTAAAGTGCTAGACAAGGGATATACGACTGCAGATCATGTTAAGAAGATTGTCAGAAGTCTGCCAAAGAAATGGAGACCAATGGTTACTGCTCTGAAGCTATCAAAGGATCTGAACAACATCAGCCTTGAAGAACTTGTTAGCTCTCTCAGAAGTCATGAGATAGAACTAGAGGAGGATGAGCCTCAGAAAAGGAACAAGTCAGTGGCGCTGAAGTCCAGACCTGAAAGACGGAAGTCAGACAGAACCAAGGCTCTTCAAGCAGAAACTGCAGACACTGATGACTCTGAACCTGAAGACTCTGATGATGAAGAAGAGCTGTCTTACTAACCAGAAGAGTTAAGCAACTCTGGAAAAGAAGGAACAACAACAACTTCAGAAGATCAAGACCCAGAGGGGATAGATCAGAGTCAACTTCAAAAGGTAAACCTAATAAAGATATTACCTGTTTTGAATGTAAAGAAACAGGTCATTATAGAAATGAATGCCCCAAGCTGAAGAAAGATAACTCTAAGAAAGAAAGCTTCAAGAAAAATGCCTTCAGAACAAAGAAAGGATTAATGGCCACCTGGGACGATAGTGATTCAGGATCATCAGAATCTGACTCTGATGAACAAGCCAACGTAGCATTTATGGCTACCACATCTAGCAGCTCAGATGAAGAATCTGAAGAGGTATTTTCTGAACTTTCTAGATCTGACTTAGAATCATGTTTATCAGAAACTCTTACCTCTCTTCAGAAATTAAAACAAAAAGTTAAAAACATTAAAGGCCTTCTTAAAGCAAAATCTGAAGAGTGTAGTAAACTTGAGACAACAATTCTAGCAAGAGATGATTCAATCACATCTTTAACGTTAGAAAGAGATGAAGCTAAAACGAAAAGCTTAGAATTAGAAGAAGTGTTGTCTCAAGCACCACAAACTTCAAATGAAATTATTTATAAATATGAAGAAGCCTTTCAACAATTTCTGAAGAATGGGATAAATAGGAGTATTATGGCATCCATGATTTATGGAGTAGGTCAGAATAATAAAAGGGGAATTGGGTATGATTCTGATTCTGATAAAACTTCTACCAGTAACCAGCTTAAATCTCCTTTTTCATATCATTACACACACACACAAGAACAAAAATTTAAGAATGCTAGAAGACCCAAAGTTGTAAGAAACTCTGGGAAAACTAATCTAAAAGGACCCAAGAGATTCTGGGTACCGAAAGATAAGATTATCTATGTTGCAGATATCCTATGCAGCAAAGTTCAGACACCAGTCATGGTACCTGGACTCTGGATGCTCGCGACATATGACGGGAAGAAAGTCTATGTTCCAAAGCCTGGAACTTAAAGACGCTGGCTTCGTAGGCTTCGGAGGAGATCAGAAAGGAAGGATCAGAGGCTCCGGAACTATTGGTAATGGTACTCTTCCCTCTATATCTGATGTTCTTTATGTAGAAGGATTAATGCATAACCTGTTATCCATAAGTCAATTAAGTGATAACGGTTATGATGTAATCTTTAATCAAAAAACGTGTAAAGCCATTAATCAGAACGATGGCTCTGTCCTTTTCACAGGCAAGAGGAAAAACAACATTTATAAAATAAATCTTTCTGATTTAAAAGATCAAAATGTTAAATGTTTAATGTCAGTTCATGAAGAGCAATGGGTATGGCATAGACGCTTAGGCCACATTAGCATGAGGAAACTTTCTCAGCTAACTAAACTTGAGTTAGTCAGAGGCCTACCTAAACTGAAGTTTTCTTCAGATGCTCTGTGTGAAGCTTGTCAGAAAGGAAAGTTTTCAAAAACATCTTTTAAAAAGAAAAATGTTGTTTCTACCTCCAAGCCTCTGGAGCTTCTTCACATTGACTTATTTGGTCCTGTGAAAACAGCATCAGTCAATGGAAAGAAGTATGGACTAGTAATCGTTGATGATTACATCCGCTGGACATGGGTAAAATTCCTAAAGCACAAGAGTGAGTCTCACTCTGTATTCACCAGTTTCTGTTCTAAAGTGCAAAAAGAATTTGACTCTAAAATTGTTAGAGTCAGAAGTGATCATGGTGGAGAATTTGAAAATAAAGATTTTGAAGAACTATTTGATTCTAATGGAATATCCCATGATTTCTCCTGCCCTAGAACTCCACAACAAAATGGAGTTGTAGAGAGGAAGAATAGGACACTCCAAGAAATGGCCAGAACCATGATCAATGAAACAAATGTAGCAAAGCACTTTTGGGCAGAAGCTGTAAATACAGCGTGTTACATTCAGAATAGAATCTCTATTAGACCTATTCTGGATAAGACTCCCTATGAACTGTGTAAGGGAAGAAAACCCAACATTTCATATTTTCATCCTTTTGGATGCATTTGCTTTATATTAAATACTAAAGAACATCTAAACAAGTTTGATTCCAAAGCACAGAAAGGTATTATGTTAGGATACTCAGAACGCTCTAAAGGCTATAGAGTATACAACACAGAAACCAAAATTGTGGAGGAATCAATTCATGTTAGATTTGATGATAAGCTTGACCCTGAAAAGTCAAAGCTAGTTGAAAAGTTTGCAGATTTAGAAATCACTCTGGTAGAATCTGAGAAAACTCCAGAAGCAACTGTCACTCCAGACTCTGAAGAAATTAAATCTCCAGAAATTCCAAGGAAAGTCAAGAGTCGTAGCAACGTATCTGAAGACTTGATTTTGGGAAACAAAGATGAACCTGTTAGAACCAGATCTACCTTCAGAACTTCTGAAGATATTCCTCTGGGACTAGTGTCTCTGATTGAGCCTACGTCCTGTGATGAAGCTCTTCAAGATAATGATTGGGTGGCAGCTATGCAAGAAGAGTTAGATCAATTCTCCAAGAATGATGTCTGGGATCTCGTTCCTAAACCCAGAGGCACTCATGTCATTGGAACCAGATGGGTTTTCAGAAACAAACTGAACGAGAAAGGAGAAGTTGTCAGAAACAAAGCACGACTGGTAGCTCAAGGTTATAGTCAACAAGAAGGTATTGATTATAATGAAACTTTTGCTCCAGTCGCGAGGTTAGAATCTATTCGTCTCCTTGTATCTTTTGCTATTAATCATTCTATCAAATTATACCAAATGGATGTCAAGAGTGCATTTCTTAATGGTTATATTTCAGAAGAAGTGTATGTTAATCAACCTCCAGGCTTTGAAAACTCAAACTTTCCAGAACATGTTTTCAAACTTAAGAAATCCTTATATGGACTTAAACAAGCTCCCAGAGCTTGGTATGAACGTCTGAGCAATTTTCTTCTGGAACAAAATTTTATCAGAGGGAAAGTTGATTCTACACTCTTCTGTAAAAATCATGAAAATGATCTCATGATATGCCAAATTTATGTTGATGACATTATTTTTGGTTCTGCTAATATCTCTGTTTGCCAAGAATTTTCTAAGTTAATGCAGGCAGAATTTGAAATGAGTCTAATGCAAGAACTAAAGTTCTTTCTGGGAATTCAAATCAATCAAACTCCAGAAGTCACGTACATTCATCAAAGCAAGTACATTAAAGATGTTCTGAAGAAGTTTGATATGTCTGAATGCAACTCTGCAAAGACTCCTATGCACCCAACTTGCATTCTGGAGAAGGAAGAGGTAAGCAACAAGGTTTGTCAGAAGCTCTATCGAGGTATGATAGGCTCTCTTCTCTATCTGACTGCTACTCGTCCTGATATTCTCTTTAGCGTCTGTCTTTGTGCCAGATTCCAATCAGATCCTAGAGAATCTCATTTAACAGCTGTTAAAAGAATTCTTAAGTATCTGAAAGGAACTCCTAACCTGGGCCTGATGTATGAGAAAACATCAGAGTATAGGCTTTCTGGTTATTGTGATGCAGATTATGCAGGAGATAGAATAGAACGAAAAAGTACTTCTGGAAATTGCCAGCTTCTGGGAAACAACTTAATCTCCTGGGCTAGCAAAAGACAGTCAACAATTGCTCTATCAACTGCAGAAGCAGAATACATCTCAGCATCACTGTGCACAACTCAGATGCTCTGGATGAAGCATCAGCTAGAAGATCTTCAGATATTTGAGAGTAACATTCCTATCCTTTGTGATAATACTGCTGCTATTTGTTTGAGTAAGAATCCTATTCTACATTCCAGAGCCAAACACATAGAAATTAAACATCATTTTATTAGAGACTATGTTCAGAAAGGAATAGTAACGCTGAAGTTCATTGATACAGAACATCAATGGGCAAATATCTTTACTAAGCCTCTAGCTGAAGATAGATTTCGTTTTATATTAGAAAATCTGAACATTAAAAATTGCCCTGAGTAAAATTTGGCTCTGAACATGTAAAATGAGAATCTGATAAAAACAAATACACTTCTGCCTCTGACTCTGATACTTCTACCAAGTTAAGAAGATATCTGAGTTAGAAATCTTCAGAAATCCTTTTGTATTCCTGAAGATCAGAAACATCAACACGTGGGGAACATGCGTCTAACCCTAGAACTTCTAGACAGCTGTCAAAAGAAATCAAAGGTCAGAACGCTTGAAATCTCCTTGAGCAGTGTGCTTACTGTTGGGATTAGACATTCATTAATGAGCTGTAATCATTTTTCCCCAAACGTGCTATTTTGGTTTTTGTGCTAACGCTGGTATGTGTGTCGTTTTGCATGTGTTTTTACCCTTAGTATATAAACACTTTTCTCACATTTCACACACTTATCACTCTCACTCACTCTTAAACCCTAAACCCTCTCTCGAAGTTTTCTCTGCAACCTTCTCAGTTCTTCATCTTCTTCTTCAATCTTCGTCATGAATCCTCAAGAGCAAGCAGTTTTTAACTTCTCCCAACAAATGGAAGCTGCTTCTAACCCCCAAACCTCAAACACTCAAACACCCATGGTTGTAGATGTTACCACGACCCCAGTTTACAAAGAACCTCACATTTTGGAACGTGAACAACACATTCATCTTTCTACTCCCTTTGAAGGTTTGGATGTACTGTGTGAATCGCTGGTGGATTTTGAAAATTTGAAAAGAAATGGCGTTGATTTAACTGAAGATCTTCGCAAGCAAGGTTGGGAAACCTACTTCAACAGATTGTATGGTCCAATCTATCCTCTTCTGGTGAAAGAATTCTGGAGATGTGCAGATGCTGATGATGAGTTCATCGTTTCTTTTGTTCTGGGAGTGAAGATCATTATCACAGAAGCATCTATTGCTTCTTTGCTGAATATGGAGAAAGCTGGAGGTAAAAGGATTTACAACATTCCTCCAAGGTCCAAGCGCATTACAGAAGTCATTAACCCTACAATCTTCAAGGCAAATGTTGAAGGAAACCCATCTAAGAACAAGGAGCTTCATCAGAACCTCCGAGTTTGGCTGAAGATTATTTTGGGAACAATCCATCATCGTCCAGCCTCCAACTCTTCAGATTATATTAATGCTGATCAGAAATGCATCCTCTACTGTATTCAGAAGGGTATTCCAATCAACCTCCCTGTTCTCCTCTTCAGATATCTGAGGGATTCAGTCAGAGAAACAAGGAATAATATGAAGCCCAGATCCTACATTCCTCTGGGGAGATTGCTCTCTGACATCTTCATTGAGCATGGGCTGGTAGATGCTCTGGAGAAGACCAGATGTATGGATGATCTGGCAATTGATGTGGGAAAGCCTCTGAATGCCAGAAATCTGAGGAGTATGGGAATCATCAAAGACATCAGAGTCAAGCCCACTATGGAAGTAACCTGGGAAGCTCTGAAGGATCAGAGGAAGATGCCTCATGGCCTTGAAAGGTTCTTCAAGAATGAACCCAGAGATGCCATTGCCATCTACCTTCAGGATCGTCTGGATGAAGGCATTGACATTTCTGATTTCCGCCTTGAAGACTGTCTGGACTCTGTAGAAGATTTGGTCAGATACAAAAGAGGCCTTTCTGAGAAGAAGATAGCTGAGGAAGCAAGGAAGGCAAAGAAACCCAGAATTGGAGAATCCTCTGGAACCAAAGCTCCTCTGAAAGTCTCTTCTTCTTCTGGTAAGTCCATTCCTCCTGTTACTTCTGTACCTGTAATGGCTTCTTCTACTCCTCTCCCAACACCTCCCATTTTTACAACCTCAGAAATCCCTCCTTCAACCATTAGAACCTCTCAACCTCCACCTGTTCTAAAAATTGCCCGTACTTTTACAACAACCTCTGACCCTAATCAACTATATCACCACAGCTCTTCCTCATCCTCTGAATATGAATCACCACCTTACCTTTCCCCTTCTTCTGACCAAGAGTTCTCTGATCATGAGTCCTCTGATCAAGAACACTCTGACCCAAACTCCCCAACAATAGCTGAAATTTATGCTAAAAATTTCGCCCCACAAACTCAAACACAAACTGAAGTAACCTCACCCCTCCGAACTTCTATTCCACAACAAACAACCACCATCTCCTCTGAAAATCAAACCTCACTTCCACCACAAACAACCACCACACCCTCTGAAACCCAACCACCTGTGATTCAACCATCTGAACCTTATATCACTCCACCACTTATTCCCGCTGTACCTGAACCAGACTCTGACCCCTTAGATGTAAACCCACTCTATGCTTCTTCCCCAGATTCTGAACTTCAACCAGAAGCAGAATCTGAACCCCAGCCAGAACCAGAAACTGAAACTCCCTCTCTGAATCTCAGCTCCCCAAACTCTCCAACTAATACTCCTGAACCTGAACCTGAACCTAAAATTATCACACCTACCCTTGAGGAGGCCATTATACAGGTTGCAGAATCCTCAGTCCAGAAGATCAAGTCTCTGGCTAAAAATTCTGAAGTCAGTGATGATCCTAAATCTGTTAGGACACACTGGAACAGAGTTATTAGTTGGATGACCTCTGAGTCTTATAGGCTGAAGAGTATCTCTGAACAAGTCAGAAATGGCTACATCAGAGACTCTGAGGAAAGACTCCAAGAAAGACTGGCTAGAGAAGCTGAGGCCAGAAGGTTAGAGGAAGAGAGACTGGCTAGAGAAGCTGAGGCCAAGAGATTAGAAGAAGAAAGGTTGGCTAAGGAAGCTGAAGAAGAAGCTAAGAGATTGGAAGAAGAACGCCTGGCAAAGGAAGCAGAACTTCTGAGAATTCAGGAAGCTGAAGCCAAGGCTAAGGCAGATGCAGAAGCCCAAGCTGCTGCTGAAGCTGAAGCTCAGCAGGCTCTGATTCAGGGGGAGTCTTCCTCTGCGATCCCTCTGATTCTTAACACTCTGAAGGAGATCAAGCAAGATCAGCAAGAGATCAAGCAAGATCAGAGTGAGCTCCGGGCAAGGATGGACAAGCAAGACGCTCTGAATGAAAACCTCCAGAATATGTTTGCTATGCTACTACAGAGACTTCCTCCTCCTCCAAACCCTTAGGCACTTAGGATTTCTTTTGTTTGCCTAGTGTTTTTGCTTCTGTCTTTTCTTTTTTAGCTCTGATATTTCTGTTGAATCTGATGTTTTGACTGCTGCTTGCCTTTGTGCTTTTGTTTAATGAAGTGTTTTTTTTTTTCTCTCTATTATTCTTTTTATGTTTTATGCCTTTTTGATTATGCCAAAAAGGGGGAGAAATTATTAAATAGCTCTGATGAAAACTATGTCTAAAACCTTAAGCATTCTGCAACAATTGTAGAAATAGTTCTGATAAAATTAGCTCTGATTAAATAATAGCTCTGATTAAATAATTCTAACATTAAATTAAGAAATTGCAGAAAGTTTTCAGAAATCTTATTGCTTGGAAAGCTCTGGTAAGAACTTCTGAACTCCCTAGTACTAACTCAGGGGGAGCTTTTGTCTATCTGATCTAATATTTTTCATGTTTCATCTGATAATTTTTATTTGTTTTGTCATCATCAAAAAGGGGGAGATTGTAAGAACAAAAATAGTTCTACAATAGATTCCATGATTTTGATGATAACAAAGGATGAAACCAAAAGTGGTACCCTAACGAAAAGTTTCTAAGTGTGCAGGGTTCTAAAGAAAGAAGAAACAAATCTGATGATGTCATCAGATGCAAAACAAGATCAGATGCAAAATCTCAAGTATCAGAAGCATCTAAAGAGGAATCTCATTCAAGAAGCTCTGACTCTGGACAAAACTGCAAGTATCAGAAGCATCTGAACATGAAGTAAAGTCTAGAAGCTCTGACTCTGAACAAATGCCTTCTGTAAATTCTGAAGTGATCAGCGATTTCTGAACTCTCAAGAGATAACATCAGAAGCCAGTTTCTCCAGATACACAAAGACTCTAATCAGAATTGTTAATCATGATGAAGTAACGTTTAAGCCAAGTTAAAGTTCTGCAAATGGATTTCCTCAATTAGAAAGAGACGTTAATCTCCACTTCCAAGAGAGAAGATACTAATTGTGGTAAGTAGTCACTTCTAAGATGAAAAAGTCTACTGCAGAAGCTATTAATGGAATGGCGTAACTACATCTCAATATCCAACAGATTCAATGCTACTTCAACTCTACTTCAACTCCTATAAATAGAGAAGAAATCTCATTCAGTAGACACGAAGAAATCACTAGCCAAAACTATACTGAAATCATATCACGCTCAAGAAAAACATCTTTGTTCTTCAAAGATTTTCACTAAGCTTTTGCTTATCAAGTGAAAAATTTGTTCTTAAGTTTGTAATATTTGCTTTCTTAGAAGCACTCTAGATTACACATCTTGTATCTATTTTTATTTGATTTCCTCAAGTGACTCTTTGTAGTCTGTAGACTTGAGAGGACTAAGAGATTTTCTTTTCTCTTAGGGGTTGTTTGTAATCTTTCAAGATTAGTGGATTAAGTCCTTGTTGAAGGCGAAATCACCTTGGCCGGGTGGACTGGAGTAGCTTTGTGTTATAAGCGAACCAGTATAAAATCATTGTGTGATTTCATTTTGCAAAAGCGCTTATTTTTCAAACAATTCAAACCCCCCCTTTCTTGTTTTTCTCACCTTCACATTCTTCCATTTAACCTTAAACATGGACGAAAAAGTTTCCAGGGCGTCGGCCAACTGATTTTCCTCTTGAGGAACGTGGTGGAATGTGATCTCGTCAAAGTAAAGGATCAACCTCAAGACATGCTCTCTGTAAGGGATTAGCTTTTGATATTGAGCCTCTCATTCTCCTTTGACCTGGATGATGACCAAGGTTAAGTCACCATAAACCTCAAGAATTTTGATCCTAAGATCAATCATAGCTTCAATATCGAAGATATAAGCCTCGTACTCTACCATATTATTGGTACAATCAAAGCACAACCTTGCGGTGAATGGTAAGTGAAAACCAGTTGGGGAAGTGATGATTGCCCCAATGCCATTTCCATGAGCGTTGGAAGCTCCATCAAATACAAGGGTCCACCGAGATCCTGGTTATGGTCCTTCCTCGGGGTCAGGGATGTTGCAATCCCTTATCAGCATAATACCCTCATCAGGGAACTTAAAGCACATAGACTGGTAGTCCTCCAAAGGTTGATGTGCAAGATAATCTGACAATACACTCCCTTTGATAGCTTTTTGAATGACATGTTGGAAGTTGTACTCGATCAAAGCCATTTGCCAACGATCTACTCTACCGATTAGAGTAGGCTTCTCGAAGATGTACTTGACGGGGTCTATCTTGGAGATTAATAACATATGGGTGATCATATATTGTCTTAGGTGTTTGGAAGCTCGAGCAAGTGCACAACAGGTCTTCTCAAGCATTGAGTATCTACTCTTACAATCGATAAACTTCTTGCTTAAGTAGTATATGACGTGTTCTTTCCTACCAGTCTAGTCTCGTTGGTCGAGGACACATCCCATAGATCCTTCACATGAGGCATCGGGATAAGACGTTCTTGTAGATACTCCTTTATTTTCTCAAAAGCATTTTGGCAGTTGTCATTCTAAATGATGGCTTAATCCTTTCGAAGCAGTTTGAAGATTGGCTCACAAGTGGATGTAAGGTGAGATATGAATCTAGCTATGTAGTTAAATCAACCTAGAAATCCTCAGATTTTCTTCTCAGTTTTGGGCGCAGGTATAACTTGGATGTCCTTTACGTTTTCAGGATCCACTTCAATACCACGTTGGCTAACAATAAAACCTAGTAGTTTTCTAGATCTTACCCCAAACGTGCATTTATTGGGATTGAGCCTCAACTTGAATTTCCTTAGCCTCTCAAAGATCTTCTCAAGGTTGACAAGATGTTCATCTTCGGTTTGTGATTTGGTAATCATATCATCAATGCAGACCTCGATGTCTCTATGAATCATATCATGAAAGAGTCTGCCCATGGCACGTTGGTAGGTTGCACCAATATTCTTTAATCTGAAAGGCATAACCTTGTAGCAGAAAGTTCCCCATGGGGTGATGAAATTAGTTTTCTCTATGTTCTCCAGAGCCATTCTGCTTTGGTTGTAACTGGAGAAGCCATCCATGAATGAGAAAACAAAGAATTGAGTTATATTATCCACTAGCACATCAATATGAGGCAAGCGAGAAGTCATATTTGGGACTTGCTCTATTCAAATCTCTGTAATCTACACACATCCTTACCTTTCCATCCTTTTTGGGTACAAGTACAATATTGGCTATCCATTGGGGGTAATTGGCTACGGCTAGAAATCCCGCCTTAAGATGTTTTTGTACTTCCTCCTTTATCTTCATTGCCATATCAGGATGAGTCCTTCTTAGCCTTTTCTTTACAGGAGGGCAATCCTCTTTGAGAGGTAGACGATAGACCACAATGTTAATATCGAGGCTTGGCATGTCTTGGTAGGACCATGCAAACACATCCATGTACTCTCGTAGGAGTTTGACCATCTTTGTCTTCATGTCGTCTTGTAGGGCTGAGCCTACTCTGAATTTGTTGGCCCCTTCCTTGGGTCCAAGGTTGACCACTTCTACCGCTTCTTCGTGTGGTTGTATGACTTTTTACTCTTGCTTTAACATTCGAGCCAACTCCTCAGGGAGTTCACAATCTTCATCACAATCTTTGCCAGTGTGATTGATAGGATTGTCGAAGTCATATAGGACCATAGTAGAGTCGTTATTGGTGGAAATCGAGGGTAATATGCATGATTCATGATTCATGTTTTTATTTTGTGAAGGAAAATGAATGAAAATTTAAAGAAACAAAACATTGCCATTTAAATTTCAAGTGAGTAAAATAAATGAAAGACAATGAGAAAAATCTGGATACGAAAAGTGACTTTTCATTAATTGATAAATAGGAATTTTGACGGAGGCCCTACAAATGGTTCCCTCATGCCTTGGGCACGACATGGGTTCTTTTTTTTTAACGGAAAAACATTAATTGGGGAAATTACTTTTCTAACATCGTTACTTCGGGTAACTCCAACACAATCCAGTTGGTCAATCCTCTTCCTTCAGCCTTCTTGTACACCAGTCCTTCCTCTTCAGCCATACCATCCTCTTTTAGAGAAAAAATGTAGCCATCCACAAGGTGTCCGACACTTGAGAAGAAATCTGACAAGGGGAGCACTTTCCCCTATACAACAATCAGTGTTTGCTTCTTCAATTTTTGGGAGTTATATCCCAATCCGACGCGATCCTTGTTGACCAAAAACTCTAGCATCATCGCCCAACCTTCGGGGTGTCCATTCTTGATGATGGGTCTAAGCATCTTTCAGAGAGGCCATAGGAAATTCAGCAGTTTTAACTTCCCCTATAGGGAAAACCATTTCAACATTGACAACTTCAAAGGATTGAAATGGGATTTCCTGTGCCTCTTCTCCTCTTTCCACATACCAAAATGATGCCAAGTGGCTGACCATAATGTCTTATTCAACCTCTACAACTACTAGCTTGTTGCTGATCAAAAACTTCAACCTTTGATGGAGTGTTGATGTAACAGCTCCGAGTGAAAGTATCCATGACCGTCCAAGCAAAAATACGAAGAAGGTTATAAAGAAAGTATGGGGGCCGATCTTGATAGTGAGATCCACTTCACCAATTACTGTTTATCTAGAACCATCAAACGCTCTTACCACTAGCTCACTAGGTTTAATAACGAGTCCCTCAATGGTCAATTTGGAAACATAATTCTTAGGCATCACATTGAGGGACAAGCCAGAATCCATTAAGACCTTTGACAAAATAGTGTCTACACATTCAATGGAAATGTGTAAGGCCTTATTATGGTTCCTTCCTTCTACGGGGAGCTCTTCATCACTAAAACCCAAACTGATACTAGCAGAGATATTGTTAACTATACCCTCGAACTGACAGACGGATATTTCTTGCGGTATGTGTCCAGACTTCAAGAATTTTACCAGGGCTTCCTATGTGCCTCAGAGCACATGAGCAAATACAACATCGAGATTTTGGACGGGGTTTGGTTGAGTTGGTCAACCACCCTATAATCACTCCTCTTGATGATGCGCAAGAGTTCCTCCACCTCATTATGGGGTAAGGAATCTTGCCTTTGATGGATGTTTTTAGTTTACTTGCCTTTTTCCTTGGCTGAAGGGTCGCTATTGTAAGTCATTGAAGGTATGGGTGCAAAGATCCTTCCACTTCTCGTTACTCCGCCGATACAAGTCATATTTGTAATTGGTTCAGAAGACGTTGTTGGTTCTTCCTAAATTCTTTGTCTATAGATGTAGAATGCTGAGTCATATACCCATGGGATTGCTTTTGTATCGTCAAAGGGGAATGATGTTGGTATCGTTATAACCATAAGAGTAACTGGGTTGTTGGAGATTGTCATTTGTGATAAGTCATATGGAATGAGTAGAGGTGGGACTTGATTGTATGGAATTTACAGGGTGGATACATCTTAAATTGGGGATGGACGATCTATCACCAAGATCCCTTGGTCCACTAATTTCTGTATGGTAGATTTTAAAGTTTCACATTGATGTGCATTGTTCAAAGAGTTTTCACAAGTTGTACTATAAACAGGAAAGGCATTGTTCTTCATCAAGATATTCTTTATTTCAATAATTGGTGTTTTTAACTTGTCCACACAAGACAATAATCTTCTTTCATTATCAAATTCTACCATATTTACAGTTGACCTGTTATAAGGAGGCATCAGATTGTTGTTTACATTTGGGTCGTTAGGTGCAAAAGTAATTGCCTTGGAATCGATCAGGTCATGCACCTTATATTTTAAGGCTTTACAGTTTTAGATGGAATGACCAAGAGCGCTTGAATGGAACTCACATCGGGCGTTGACATCATAACCAGGAGGAAGGACCGTTGGGGTGGCCCTAACTCCCATAACTGTACCAATGATCCTCGTAACAAGTATGGTAAAATATAATTGTATGACATTGGGACCAGATCAAATCTTCTCTCAGGGCGTCTTTGTCATTGTTGTTGTTGTTGTTGATAACACGGTTATTGTTGTTGAGGTTGCTTATGATGGTGTTGTTGTTGTGGTGGTGGTTATTATTGAATCAGAATCGTAAATGATTGTTGTTGTTGTTGAACTGGCGCTACGACGGCCACTTGTTGATATGGGACATGGTATGTTGGAGCTCTTGCTCTGACCATTGCGGTTGCATTTGTTTCTCCTTCCCTTTTCTTTCCATAAGCTACGAAGGGTTTTTTCACAACATCTGAGGTGCTTACAGAGTTCTGGATTTTCCCCATTTTGATCATATTCTCAATTCCTTCACCGGCCAAGACTAATTCGGAGAAACTAGAGGATGTACTCCATACCATCCTATCTAAGTATGGACCTTACAGATTGCCCATAAACATATCCACCAATTCACATTCTATGCAAAGGAGGTTGTACCTTAGTTGCAAGCTCTCTCCATCTTTGAGTGTATTCCTTAAAAGTCTCCTCAGACTTTTGCATCAGGTTTTGCAGTTGCGTGCAATTGGGCATCATATCTGTATTATACTGATAATGCTTAAGGAACACTTCAGCCATCTCCCTCCATGTACGGATGTGGGTACCTTCCAGTTGCATGTACCAATCCAAAGATGCTCCACTCAACGAATATTGAAAGAAATTCATGAGGAGTTTGTCGTCATCAAAATAAGCGGCCATTTTGCGACAGTAGGCTCAGATATGAGTCCTTGGATCACTGGATCCTTTATATTTTTCAAGGTCAGGGACTTTGAATTTGGAGGGGATAACCACTCCAGGAACTAATCACATCTTCGCAGCATCGAGACCCAAAGTATATGTGCTTTCCATGGCCTTCAATTTCTCCTCAATGGCTTTCACCTTCTTCTCCACTTCATTGGCCAGGGGACCAAAGGCTTTATACATGGAGACAACTTTGGGACTGAAAAAAGCTTCTTGTTGATCATCAATCTCTATGAAAGGAGTATTAAGAATAGATGGAGGAATACTGTCGGATGCTCTCACAGGAATATGAACTAGAATGTTGCTTTGAGGAGGCACATGATTCTCTATGACAGGAGGATGGGTAGTAGGAATGGGATTGGCAGCGTGAGCTCAATGATTAATCTCCTCTTGCATTTTGGCCATTATTTCCTGACCTTGAGCGACTGCTTGGATTGTTTCTATCAACTATCCCATTTTTAATCTTACTTCAGACACTTCCTCGCGGAGGGTGGCTTGATTTTGTTCCAGCTGGTCCATTACTGCTTGTTGGTATCGACGCGTATTATAATAGTGTCAGAAAGTCAGTTTGTAGCGTCAGTTTCTGAACAAGAAAGGGTGAATGATGAGCTTTTTAGTTTTTGTGTTTTGAAAATGCAAATGATGCATGAATGTTTTTTTATTATTATTAATGCAAAGCTCTTTAGTTATTTGTATTTTTTTATTGTAAGAAATGCTTAATGATTTACGGTTGCAATCAAGAATAAAGGAAAGCATATAAAGTGAATCACAAAAAGCTTCATTCGTCCTTTGAAGGAATCATATAAATACAAATACATGGAAATTTCAAAATACAAGTGGTTGAGACTAATAAGCAAACTAAATTTCAACCCTAAAAGTGATCCCTTGAGACTTGCGGAGAGCCTCTATGTCGGTGATGAGTTCAGCCATTGTCTTCTTGTAGAATTTGAAGAAATGGTAGACCTCCTCGGGGGTATTTTCAGTGAACATGATTAAATCAGTCTCCTTCAACTTATCGGGAAAGTCTTGGAGGGTATAATTAGTCATCAGTGCCATGTTGGCATACTTGTCTCTCCATTCGTTGTAGAGAGTTTGAAGATTATGGATGATTTCATACCTTTGTGTTATTGAAGCTTCGGCTCCATGAAATCTCTTCTCCTAATATCTACACTCGTTTTGCAATTCTGCATACGCTTGGTCGTAGATTCCCATCTTTAGATTCTTAATTTGCTCACAAGCTCGTCCAAGGTTGAACAACTCACACAAGAAGCTTCAATGGGCCTTCTTTCTCTAGTTGTTCCTTAGCCAAGAGTTCCTTGCACTCTTTTAGAGTGGTCCTAAGCTCTAGGATTTAGACTTCATAATCCTCCCTAGCCTCTGTAAGACCCCAATTTTGACCCTAAGATCCCTCATGCTTTCTCATCATATGCATTGGCATTGGGATCACAACTTGGCTTCCTCCTTACCCCTCATTCATTGGGTTTGCATTGGGAGAGATCACCAAGCATCATTTGATTGTATCATACTTTGGATTTTTTCATCTTTACTAACCAAAATACCAAAGATATGTTTTTGTATTTGTCTAACTCTTTTGCAGGTAATGCACATGCTCACCTTTCATTCATCAAGCTCATATCTAGGGTTTAAGACCCTCAAGGAAAGGAGCTCAATCAAGAAGTGGTCTACTATGGCTCTAGGCATCATATATGAATTCCCATGAGCTTCACATGTTAGTTTGATCAAAGTAATCATCAAGAGTTTGGAGATGGTTTGCCTTGGAAACCCTAATTCATCTAGGTATCTTGTGTAACTTCTTCAACAAGCTTCTTCAATAATTGATCAAATAATTCAAGGGATACTTCAAAATTCATCATCTTATGCATATATGATCTCCCGTGAGTTCCAAAGGTCAAGAGATTTGCAAGTTAGCAAGTTGGTTGATGGTGGTTGACCAGAGGAATTCATCTGATCAAAACTAGGTTCCCTAGACCCCATCTTCTATACTTTTTGTCATATGAAAATGATTCCAAGATAAACGTTACTCTAAATGACATTCCAAACAACTTTCATGTTGATGTCTAGAGTTAGTTTTGCTTTGAAAGTCATTTTTTATGGTGAAAGATTATAGGTTATTTTGTCTAAACCCTAATTTGGAGGTCAACTTCCCAAGACCATAACTTGCTCAATTTTTATAAGATGAAAGATTTACAAGTTGAACAGTCAAATTCAAGATGTCTACTTAAACTTTTATGTTTGGAGGAAGAGCAAATTCAACTTTTATGTGCATGTGATATGAGGATACATTATAGGTCATTTTGGACCAATGCCATTGAACAAGTGATTTTCCTCAACTTCAAAAATGAATAAATCCTTCATATTAAATCCAAATGAGGTTCAATTTTGAAGTACTTTTAGAGATATACAACTTTGATGAAGGAACCTTTCTCATTTGAAGCTCACATGAAAAGTTAGCCAAGGTGGAATAAGTGAACATATGGCTTGACACTTAGAATTCTTTTTGACATGTTTGATTGTCCCAACTTCCACCTCAAAATTCATCATAATCCAAGATTAAAATGAAAAAGTGTTAAACATGAAAGTTGTTCCTCTTGATCTAACCTTTCCAAAAAGTCCAATTTCATCCATTTTGGACAAGATTTGAATGGGTTGTGCATGGCTTGAACATGAATGATCATTTGGCACAAATTGAACTTAAACATTCCATATACCAATGCATAACATTTCAATGTGATTCAGCAAGGCTTGTACTCAATTATGGATCATAAGAAGTGATTACATGGGCATGTTACACACCAATGCACCGATGTAATGTACATTGCTATTTTTGGATTCGGTTTCAAGTGTGAAAATATCAATTGCTTTTGCTATAAATAGAGCCCTCTATGCTCAGAAACAAGGACCCTGCGCGCCAACTTTGAATCCATACCTTCAAACCTTCTCATTTCAAAGGATAACCTTGATAATTTCCATTAGAAATTGAGTTTGAATCTCACTGTTTTGAGATTCGAAACTCTAAGAGTCTTGAGCTTTTCATCCATTCAATTCTACTCGTTCAAGTGTCCTGAACAAGATCAAGAGCAAGCAAGAGCAAGATCAATCAAGCACAGACCTGCATTGAAGGTATTTTTTAGAAATTTTCATCTCTTCTATTCTCACTCAATTCTCCCTAATTCTCTTGGATCATTGGTTGTCTGAAGTCCTACCAATGTAGGTGTCATACCCCAAAAATTACCCATCATTTTTCCTAAAGAAAAAAAAAAAAAAAAAAAACGAAAAAAAAAGAAGAAAAAAAAAAAAAAAAAAATTTAATTAATTAATTAATTAATTAATTAAATAATTAAAATAAATATATAAATAAAATATAACAAATTATTTTGGACTTGGGTCTCCCTCATTCCAAGCCCATTACCCACAAAATTAGTCTATAAATACTGAAGTTTCAGTAGGGGAGTTAGACTTGGAGTTTACACTGGGAGATTCACTGGAGAAAGAAGGAAGAGAAGCAAAACACTCTGAGGTTTCCTTGGAACAAAACCTTGAGGAAAAGAAAGAGAGAGAACAGAGAAGGACGGATAGAAACTTTGGCATAGGAACCCTGCCAACCCGGAGAATTCAGAGTAAAGAAATCCGGAAAGCAGCCCATCCGCACCGAAGCCACCGCCGCCCAATTCCCGCCGCCTAACTCATTCCGATACCACAAGTGATCAACCCCTTCAACCTTGAATTGGCAAACAGGTTTGCGTATCTCTATTGTTTATACTTTCAATTGGCCATATTTGCATATATAATGCATCATGATTAAATGTTGATATATAATTTGCTTTCGTATGTGAATTTAAATATGCCTGAATACCCTGAATGTTTGACCATGCTGTTCCTGTGATTAAATGCCATAAAAATTCAAGGTTCCTAACATGGGGCTATTTTCAAATTCAAAATCCGTGGCCGCTCGCTAGCACATCGCTAGGCGAGCCTGGGGCGAATATTCGCCTGGCCTTCGCTAGGCGAAGCAGAGGCGAACGAGACAGTAGCTGACTTTTCTATTCTGTTTTTTTTTTATGTTTTATCATAGCCATGCATTATTCATCCTATCCTATTTATTGTTGTGATATTTCTCCGGTGTAATCTTCGATTGCACCCTGATTTGGTGTTCTGACATGTCTCTTTTTTTGAGTTTCGTAAAGGTTCACATATCCCAGGAAAAGGTTATTGGCTAGGTATTCCACTTTATTTGTGGGATACCCTTGTGGAGTCTCACCCTAAATTAATTTTTAATGTATTAATTTCTAATGTATTAATTTTTAATATATTATTTTGAATAATTTTAATGTGGAGTTTCATCCTAATTATATAATTAATTGTAAAACTTTGCCTTTGAATAAGTGATCTTGGACCTCTCTTTGTTGCCTTACGATTACGATATTACGGTCATGTCCCGCGAATGTGGGGATACCCTTAGCAAAGACCCTTCGGTTAAATCATCATAAAATAAATTATAGTCCCTCGGATGTTGCCTTCGAATATACAACTTTGTCCCTCGATGACCCTCCGATGTTGCCTACGGTTAAATGATGATAGTCCCTTCGAATGCTAAGGTATCCTCATAACTGTTGCCTTCAATGACCAATCGATGACCCTACGATGACCCTTTTACATCCAAAGGATAAAACTACTTATTTCTCAATAATAAGGACAGTTTTACCCTCATAAGGATAGGAAATGCCCGTAAAGACCTTGGGTCGGTATAACTCTTAATTGCTGGCTCACAACTTAAAACATTTTTTTGCACCTCACACCTTTCAAAATGCCTTTAGAAAATCACCACTTGGTATACATTCATACTAGAATCATTACCGAGTTATATTTTTCTAAACAATTTTCAAAACTAAAACGGGATAACCACTTTGTATACATTCATACAAGAATCATTACAAAGTTAAATTCTCTTTTCAAAACAATTTTCCAAACAATTCACAAACACTTTTTTAGACAAAAATAATATAAGTGATCGAGCAATTAAGAGCCCATGGATAACCATGGATACAAAGGGTGCTAACACCTTCCCTTTGTATAATGTACCTCCCGAACCCAAAATCTAAATTAAGGTCTTTCCTGTTCTTTTCCACCTTTCCTTATTGGATAAAAGAAAAGTCGGTGGCGACTCTTGCTAACCGCGACATTGCGATTAAAACCACAAAAAGTCCAGTTCACCGTATGACAGAACTGGCGACTCTGCTGGGGAATATTTAAAAAGAGAGGTTACCTTAAAAACAAGATCACTTATTCAATTTGTCTGATTTATTTTTAAGGGATTGCTTGGGTATGTTATGCTTGAGTGAAAGATCCTACACCCGGATCTAGTGTACCTTAGGTAAGTAGCAAGAGATCATCGCGACTGTCCGGCGTATACTGGAATGGTCAAAATGATGGCTACGGTTAACGTGGCACTTTGGATGTCCTGATGTTCCTCATGTTAGTTGAGGAAATATTTGGCATTCGCGTGGTGTCATAAAAGCATTAACCAGACCTTTAGAACCCTAATTGACTCATCCTGGCCATTAGAAAGTAGTGAGATAACTGGCTTCGGTTCCGACTGGAGTTGGTTGAGACTCGATACTACACTCTTTGAGATTGGACTTTAGGGAAGCTTCGGTCAACCACTTGGTGTTGCACTGAAGTGGACTTAAGGAAAGGTCAATGATTTGAGATCCTTCTAGAACCCGGTTACTATTCTAAGACAGGTTGAACCCACCAAACTTCAGTGGGGAGGGTACTTACCTATGGAACTCATGCAAGCCTTAAAACCTAGGAATGATTGTTGTATGACTTGCTTATGCTTGTTATTTGTTTAATATCATAATATCATAACATCATAACATCATAACATCATAACATCATAACATTATGACATTGAACTAATCACTTCGAGGACTTAGGGATTTAACTTGGCTCTATTTTGTAAGGCTATGGCTCCCAGGAAGACTATCCGGATAAATTTTGTAGTCATCTCTCCTCAACTCAAGGATTTAGTGTCAGAACTTCCTGATCAGGCTCAGTTCGTCAAAAAGCATGGTTCTCTCCTCGATTTGGTTACCACTGGTTTCAAAGAAGATATGATGAGAGTCCTATTCCAGTTCTTCTATCCTAAACATCATTGCTTCACATTCCCAGATTATCAGTTGGTGCCCACATTAGAAGAATTTTCCCAGCTGCTTGGGATACCTATTCTTGATCAAATACCTTTCAGTGGTTTAGAAAAGATTCCGAGGTCCGAAAAAGTTGCCGCAGCTTTACACATGACAAAGTCAGATATTGAAGCTAATTGGGTAACAAGAAGTGGAGTTAAGGGTTTACTTGCCAAATTTCTGATGAATAAGGCCCGAGAATTCTTAAAAGTCATGAATGTCCATGCTTTCGAGGAGATTCTAGCATTACTAATCTATGGTTTGGTGTTATTCCCTAATCCAGATCAATTCATAGATATGAATGCTATTCAGATATTTCTCGCTCGTAACCCTGTGCCTACCTTGCTCGGCGACATTCTGCATTCCCTTCACACTCGTACTATGAAGAGGCAAGGGACTCTCATGTGCTGCATACCTTTATTATCCAGGTGGTTTATTTCGCACCTTCCTCAGTCAGTCTTGAAGAATGAGCAAAGTTTGAGATGGTCTCAAAGGATAATGTCGCTCTCCCACTCAGACATCCGTTGGTGTCCTCATTTCAAAGAAAACAATATCATCATTGACCGTTGTGGAGAATTCCCTAATGTACCACTCATGGGGATAAGAGGAGGTATTACTTATAATCCTGCTTTAGCCCTACGTCAGTTTGGTTGTGCTCGAAGAGATGGTCCACATGAAATAATTATACAAGGCACGGTGTTTGACTATGATAACGATTCCCAAGGTCTCCGTCAAAGATTTGTGCGAGCTTGGGGCATGGTGAAAAGAAGTACTTTAGGACAGAAAAACTCTATTCCTATGGAACCTTATCTCAGATGGGTCCGCACAAGAGCTCGTGAACTTGTCATGCCATATCTGGCAGTCGGACCACTGATTGTTGAACCAGAAGCTGAAGGAGGTACTCCTCAGATCGTTCCTTATCCAGATATGCCTACCGATGTTGAAGAGTTAAAGAAGTCCTGGATCCAGTTGAGAGAGGAAAGGGATACTTTTGAAGCCCAGTTCTGTGCTACAAGGAAGAAGGTGTTAGAGCTCACCGGCCAGCTTAATGAGGAACGAAGACTCAATACATATCTTCGCCCAAAAAGAAGCCGTCCCTGGGAGACCTGAGCTTTTATTGTATTTTACTTCTTATCAAATATTATTAATAAAAGTGGCTTTCTTTTTTGGTAGTTTATGCAAAATTAAATTCCAAAAGTCCTTGAAAACATTTCATACATTGCATAGCATAACATGACATTGCATAACAGGTACTCTAAAAGGATCAGTATTCTCACGGTTTTCCTTCAAACAGAAAAAATGGACCTCGAACAAACTGTCAAAGATCTCCAGGCTCAAAATGCTCAACTCCAGGAGATGATCTTGAACTTATCCAAGGGGCAGGAGGAACTGAAGACTCTCTTGCTCAAGAAGAAAAAGGACAAGAAATCTGTGAGGCACATTAACCCGGGAAGAAGGCAGTTTACGAAGATCAATATGACTTTAGCACAAGCACTGCAGGGTATGCTAAAAGTAAATTTAATTACCCTCAGAGATCCTCCTGCAAAACCCAACACTACTTCTCCTCGTTATAATCCCAACGCCAGGTGTGCCTATCACTCCGATAGCCCCGGGCATGATACGAATGATTGCTGGTCGCTGAAGAACAAGATTCAGGATATGATCGACGCTGGGGAATTTGAATTTGATCCTCTGGATATTCCTAATGTCATCACTGCTCCTATGCCCGATCATGACAAGACTGTTAATGCTGTAGAAGATGTGAATAGCGATTGCAACTTGGATAATTGGAAGGCTGAAGACACTATTCCAACTTCCTTTAGTCAGGAGTAATTGTTTGTTGTTTATTCAATGTATCAAATTTGGTTAAATGTTTTGTCATTCTCATAAGCATATTCATATTCAATAAATCAATGGACTTTTTGCATTCAAATATTGCGCTCTTTATCTTTCCTGTCATTTTTCAAATAAGCTATGCTTTCTTGCACACACTCACGTAACAAATTGCGTATCCACATCCACTCTGGATCCTGTTGATAATAGTTCTGCTACTGTTCATTATGACTTCGAAAATCCGATCTACCAAGCCAAAGATGGAAGTGAGGAAGATTGTGAAGTACCTGAAGAACTTGCCAGACTGTTACTGAAAGAGAAAAGGACTGTACAGCCGCATGAGGAGTCAATTGAAACTGTCGATCTGAGTACTAAAAGTAGACAAGAAAGAAGTCAGAAGCCTCTTGGGGCACTTGAATTACATTGCCCGGTTTATATCCTACTTGACTGCTACTCGCAAACCTATCTTCAAATTACTGAGGACAGTCAAGAGATGATGAATGTCAGGAAACTTTTGATAAAATCAAGAAGTGTCTCCAAGAACCTCCAATTCTGACACCACCAGTTGAAGGAAGACCTCTAATCATGTATTTGACCGTGTTAGAAAATCCAATGAGGTGTGTTGGGGCAACATGACGAGTCTGGTCGAAAAGAGCATGCCATATACCGCCTTAGCAAAAGGTACCGACTGTGAAACAAGATACTCATAGCTCGAGAAAGCTTGCTGCGCTTTGGCTTGGGCTGCTCGCCGACTAAGACAGTACATGTTGAATCATACCACTTTATTGATTTCTAAGATGGGTTCTATCAAATATCTATTCGAGAAACTTGTTGTCTCCTGAAAGAGTTATCACTGATAATAGTGCTAATTTGAACAACAAGATGGTTACTGAACTCTGCACGCGGTTCAAAATAAAACACTCTAATTCTTCTCCGTACCGGCCAAGGATGAACGGCGCCGTGGAGGCTGCTAACAATGTCCAGAAGCTTATACAAAAGATGACAGTAATGTACAAAGACTGGCATGAGATGTTACCATTTGCTTTTCATGACTATCGCACTTCAGTACGCACTTCGACAGGGGCAGCTCCGTTCTCTTTAGTCTATGGAATGGAAGCCATCTTACCAGTGGAAGTTCAGATTCCCTCGCTAAGAATCATGAAAGAGGCGGGCTTAGATGAAGAGGAACGGATTCAGACTCGACTCGATCAGATAAATTTGATTGAAGAGACTCACGGCTGTTTGTCATAGGCAGATATATCAGAAGCGCATGACCAGGGCATTCAACAAAAGGGTCAAGAGACAAGCGTATCAAATGGGCGACTTGGTGATAAAGCGTATCATCCTACCACAAATTGATCCCAGAGGCAAATGGACTCCCACATACGAAGGGCCATTTGTAGTTAAGAAGGTATTCTCTGGTGGAGCCATGATACTTGCTACAATGGATGGCGAAGATTTCCCGCATCCCGTGAACGCGGACATAGTTAAAAAATACTACGCATGAAAAAGACCCGCTAGATCGACGTATCTAGGAAAAAGTAAGGGCATCCCGGCGAACCAAAAGGGTTCGGGCAAAAATTAGGGATATATATAAAAAAATGTACACCCGGCAAGTCGAAAACCTGAAAAGGTGGCTTGGGCAAAAAAGGGTATCCTGGTGGGCTGAAAACCTGAAAAGGCGGTCCAGGCAAAAATTAGGGATTAAAGCGTATGACTATGTCCCGTTCTCAGTCAACTTTCATCCAAGTTCGAGGGACTGACCAAGCCAATCACTTCTATCCGACAGCAAGGGATGAGATGCTCGAAGACATAATGACAGTAGTAGGCTTAAAATCAATAGGACTTCTTCCACATAGCTATCTCTTTGTTTTCGACAATTTCCTCTTACTAGGATTTCTGTCTCCTTGTACACAAATTGCCTGTTTATAGGCCTCCTTTCAAAATCAATACAACCTTCTTTCAAAAAAGATACTTTTGTTTTTACTTTTTCTGTTTTGTTTGCGTAAACGTCCATTGATTTAATTTGAATTAATATGTGCATTTGAATATGATCAATGTTTATCAAAAATACGTACATAGAATAGCAATAGCAATTACTACAAGACTTCGGGATCGAGGATAAGGTCTAATCATGCTTCCAATGAATCCACTACCAATTCTCTTCCCCCAGCAAGCCTGTTTTTCCCCAGAAGAAGTTGGCAGTATTCCCCGGCACAGCCAGCTATTCCCCAACAGAGGTCGGCATCATCAGACAGATTGATCATCTCATCCATCCCCAGCCAGGCTCTGTTGAATATCTCTACCATCAGACAGAAATCAGAACCCCCAGCCGAGAGAGGGTCCTCAACACGAATATCTCCAATCAGTAGATGGGGATTTATTTTCCCCAGTAGAGTCCCCAAGCAGAACTTCTCATACGCATAACTCATTCATTACATCATTTCACAACATACGCATGCATACAACATTCGCATTTATTTTCGAAAGCATAAAACATCTCATGCATCATGACATAGCATAAAGCTAACTTTTCTTTGCAGGTTAATTATCCTCCTGATATAGTCAAAGTAAAAGGCTCATTCAGGCAGACGCCTTTATCAATCACAGACAAGATTCAGATACATATTCCAGATGCAATTCATGGGAACATTCATTCTGATAACACTTCGATATCCTCCTAGCGATGGCATCTTTAAGCCCATCCCAGACATTTATTGCAAGTACAACGTATACAGATACAGCCTAACATACGGTTCATTCTGATTCAGCTCAACATATGACTCCTTCAACTCAGATACGATCTAGCATACGATCCATTCTGACCTTCGACAACTCAGAGACGATCTAATGTATGATCCATTCTGACCTTCAACAACTCAGATACGATCTAGCGTACGATCCATTCTGACCTTCTTCAACTCAGATACGATCTAACGGACGATCCATTCTGACCCTCAACAACTCAGATACGATCTAGCGTACGATCCATTCTGACCTTCTTCAACTCAGATACGATCTAGCGTACGATCCATTCTGACCTTTTTCAACTCAGATACGATCTAACGGACGATCCATTCTGACCCTCAACAACTCAGATACGATCTAGCGTACGATCCATTCTGACCTTCTTCAACTCAAGTACAGTCTAATGCACGACCAAGTTAGACCTTCATCTGACCAGATGCTACCTTCGGACAGGTACATTTCTGGATGGTAGTCCAGTATACGGCTACTCCCTTTCCCAGATGCTACCTTCGGACAGGTACATTTCTGGATGGTAGTCCAGTATACGGCTACTTCCTTTCCCAGATGCTACCTTCGGACAGGTACATTTCTGGATGGTAGTCCAGTATACGGCTACTCCCTTTCCCAGATGCTACCTTCGGACAGGTACATTTCTGGATGGTAGTCCAGTATACGGCTACTCCCTTTCCCAGATGCTACCTTCGGACAGGTACATTTCTGGATGGTAGTCCAGTATACGGCTACTCCCTTTCTCAGATGCTACCTTCGGACAGGTACATTTCTGAATGGTAGTCCAGTATACGGCTACTCCCTTTCCCAGATGCTACCTTCGGACAGGTACATTTCTGGATGGTAGTCCAGTATACGGCTACTCCCTTTCCCAGATGCTACCTTCGGACAGGTACATTTCTGGATGGTAGTCCAGTATACGGCTACTCCCTTTCCCAGATGCTACCTTCGGACAGGTACATTTCTGGATGGTAGTCCAGTATACGGCTACTCCCTTTCTCAGATGCTACCTTCGGACAGGTACATTTCTGGATGGTAGTCCAGTATACGGCTACTCCCTTTCCCAGATGCTACCTTCGGACAGGTACATTTCTGGATGGTAGTCCAGTATACGGCTACTCCCTTTCTCAGATGCTACCTTCGGACAGGTACATTTCTGAATGGTAGTCTAGTATACGGCTACTCCCTTTCTCAGATGCTACCTTCGGACAGGTACATTTCTGAATGGTAGTCTAGTATACGGCTACTCCCTTTCCCAGATGCTGCCTTCGGACAGGTACATTTCTGGATGGTAGTCTAGTATACGGCTACTCCCTTTCCCCGATGCTACCTTCGGACAGGTACATTTCTGGATGGTAGTCCAGTATACGGCTACTCCCTTTCCCAGATGCTACCTTCGGACAGGTACATTTCTGGATGGTAGTCCAGTATACGGCTACTCCCTTTCTCAGATGCTACCTTCGGACAGGTACATTTCTGAATGGTAGTCTAGTATACGGCTACTCCCTTACTCAGATGCTACCTAGTGCACGGTACATTTCTGAAGTGTAGTCTAGTGTACGACTACTCCCTTTTACCATCAGATTCAGCCTACTGGACGGCTCATTCTGCAACTCAGATTCGATTTAATGTACGATCCATTCTGAGCTCCAGCAACTCCAATACGGTCTAACGTACGACCCATTCGGATCCTCAACTACTCAGATGCTACCTAGTGTACGGTACATTTCTGAAGTGTAGTCTAGTGTACGACCACCCCTTTCATCATCAGATTCAGCCTAACGGACGGCTCTCTCTTCAACTCAGATACGATCTAGCGTATGGTCCATTCTGATCCTTTATCCCCAACAGCATATGACACACTCCGACTCCCCAGCGAAGTCGGCAGCCTAATGGATGACTCATTATTCGGTCTAATGTACGACCCAGTGTGGCACCCATGTCTTCAAATTGGCCTAATGTACGGCTCGATCTGAAGCTTTCGTCATCAAACCTCCCGGATGGCATCTTTAAGCCCATCTCCATCAAGACCAACTGTCGATTCTCAAGTGCAAATTTTTGGGGCATTCTAGTGTTCAATAATCTTCCACCTCCAGACCACGAATGGCATACACGCCATCCTAACTCTCTCGGTTCAAGAATATTGAACAGGGGCAGCTGTCATACCCCAAAAATTACCCATCATTTTTCCTAAAAAAAAAAAAAAAAAAACGAAAAAAAAAAGAAGAAAAAAAAAGAAAAAAAAAAGAAAAAAAAATTTAATTAATTAATTAATTAATTAATTAATTAATTAATTAATTAAATAAATAATTAAAATAAATATATAAATAAAATATAACAAATTATTTTGGACTTGGGTCTCCCTCATTCCAAGCCCATTACCCACAAAATTAGTCTATAAATACTGAAGTTTCAGTAGGGGAGTTAGACTTGGAGTTTACACTGGGAGATTCACTGGAGAAAGAAGGAAGAGAAGCAAAACACTCTGAGGTTTCCTTGGAACAAAACCTTGAGGAAAAAGAAAGAGAGAGAACAGAGAAGGACGGATAGAAACTTTGGCATAGGAACCCTGCCAACCCGGAGAATTCAGAGTAAAGAAATCCGGAAAGCAGCCCATCCGCACCGAAGCCACCGCCGCCCAATTCCCGCCGCCTAACTCATTCCGATACCACAAGTGATCAACCCCTTCAACCTTGAATTGGCAAACAGGTTTGCGTATCTCTATTGTTTATACTTTCAATTGGCCATATTTGCATATATAATGCATCATGATTAAATGTTGATATATAATTTGCTTTCGTATGTGAATTTAAATATGCCTGAATACCCTGAATGTTTGACCATGCTGTTCCTGTGATTAAATGCCATAAAAATTCAAGGTTCCTAACATGGGGCTGTTTTCAAATTCAAAATCCGTGGCCGCTCGCTAGCACATCGCTAGGCGAGCCTGGGGCGAATATTCGCCTGGCCTTCGCTAGGCGAAGCAGAGGCGAACGAGACAGTAGCTGACTTTTCTATTCTGTTTTTTTTTATGTTTTATCATAGCCATGCATTATTCATCCTATCCTATTTATTGTTGTGATATTTCTCCGGTGTAATCTTCGATTGCACCCTGATTTGGTGTTCTGACATGTCTCTTTTTTTGAGTTTCGTAAAGGTTCACATATCCCAGGAAAAGGTTATTGGCTAGGTATTCCACTTTATTTGTGGGATACCCTTGTGGAGTCTCACCCTAAATTAATTTTAATGTATTAATTTCTAATGTATTAATTTTTAATATATTATTTTTAATAATTTTAATGTGGAGTTTCATCCTAATTATATAATTAATTGTAAAACTTTGCCTTTGAATAAGTGATCTTGGACCTCTCTTTGTTGCCTTACGATTACGATATTACGGTCATGTCCCACGAATGTGGGGATACCCTTAGCAAAGACCCTTCGGTTAAATCATCATAAAATAAATTATAGTCCCTCGGATGTTGCCTTCGAATATACAACTTTGTCCCTCGATGACCCTCCGATGTTGCCTACGGTTAAATGATGATAGTCCCTTCGAATGCTAAGGTATCCTCATAACTGTTGCCTTCAATGACCAATCGATGACCCTACGATGACCCTTTTACATCCAAAGGATAAAACTACTTATTTCTCAATAATAAGGACAGTTTTACCCTCATAAGGATAGGAAATGCCCGTAAAGACCTTGGGTCGGTATAACTCTTAATTGCTGGCTCACAACTTAAAACATTTTTTGCACCTCACACCTTTCAAAATGCCTTTAGAAAATCACCACTTGGTATACATTCATACTAGAATCATTACCGAGTTATATTTTTCTAAACAATTTTCAAAACTAAAACGGGATAACCACTTTGTATACATTCATACAAGAATCATTACAAAGTTAAATTCTCTTTTCAAAACAATTTTCCAAACAATTCACAAACACTTTTTTAGACAAAAATAATATAAGTGATCGAGCAATTAAGAGCCCATGGATAACCATGGATACAAAGGGTGCTAACACCTTCCCTTTGTATAATGTACCTCCCGAACCCAAAATCTAAATTAAGGTCTTTCCTGTTCTTTTCCACCTTTCCTTATTGGATAAAAGAAAAGTCGGTGGCGACTCTTGCTAACCGCGACATTGCGATTAAAACCACAAAAAGTCCAGTTCACCGTATGACAGTAGGCAATAAGATTGAGTTGCTTTGAGGTCAAATCGAAGCAACTCAGATCGTGCACCTTAAATTTCAACTCCTTGTATCTCTCAATATACTTGGAGTTAGGATAAATTGAGGCCAAATTCGAGCTCAGAGACATTTTTACTTTAAATTTATGTCCTTATTTTTAATTTTGGTGATGGTTATGGATGAACCAGTTCAGTGAAGCTCACCGGATCTTTGGCTCCGGTGGTGAATTGGCATTCATCTTAGCCACTTGATCCATTTGAAATAATCTAATCTCGCGCGTTAAACTGATTACCACTTGTGTTACGCTTTGACTTGTGACTATGATGGAATGCGCGCTAACAACCACTTGATCTGCCACCTCAATTAATGAGGGAGATCAAATGGTCCACGTGTTTTCTCATTTTCTAGTTTCCATTTTTTTGGTTTATATTCATTAATTCATATTAATTTTAATATTGATCCAAAAAATATGAGAGTTTCCCCAAAAAATTTAGAATAAATTCCTCTTTCATTTTCTGGATTAAAATCATTTTTTGGATCATTATTAATATTTTTCATGATTTAATTGATTTTGTGAATATATTTAATTATTTAAAAATACTTTTTAGTTTCCAAAATTTATGAAATTTTTTCTCCAAGGTCCTTTGACCTTGTTTGACCTATGATAAATCTCATGGCCATTTATTTGGTGTTTTGATGAGATTTTAGGATTTTGACAAACCATAATTTAATTTAATGCATTATTTAATTGATTTTAATTGTTTAATTGCAAAATAAATTATGTTGAGCTTCTAATATTGACTTGTTGAGTTGAACTTCTGTTGCTGGGCCTTGGTCAAGGTTGATTTAACTTTGTTGAGTTAAAATAATTGGATTTAGGGGATTGATGAAATATACATTTCATCTCCCAAAATGAATGAATGATTTTAATTTGATAAAAGTCCTCCTTTGACCAATTTGTGTTGATTCCATTCCCCCTCCCTCTTCATCTCAATCCCCTTCTCTATTCATTCATGTCATGGACCTATGATATCTCTATATCCTAAGGCTAGTTGATTGCAAAATCAACATAAGTGTGGATGAGATTAGGTCCACCTCTTTTGCATATTCTTTTTATGTGTGGTATGTTTGTGGAGCATACTTCATTATACTATATCTCTAACATGCATTAACACCAAAAAATTTATTGCTCGACCTCAAATAGTTGTGACATCTACATAAATCCAATTACGATTGCTTAACATAGCGCTAAATTTGTGACACAAAAGGCATAACATTCTAGTAAGTGAGATTGTAAGTCTCCCCTCTTTCATGGTATTGTGTGGAAACTTGGCCTTTTTTCCTTCCTTTGGAAGATGTCTTGGTTCAAGGATCCATGCTTGTGAATAGTGGATTGAGTGTTCTCCAAAGATTGACTTAAACAAAACAAAAGCAAACGCAATACTAACTTCTAATCAACTAACAACTAACATTTAGTTTCAAGCCATTTACTTTTTATGCACTTTAATTTTGAGCCCTTATTCACTTGCCATTATTCATACCATTTAACTTGTTTACTTTAATGTCATTTTCACTTTGCTCATTTGAGCCATATCTTGTGATTATTCTATGATTGTATATACTTGTTTGTGTTCTTTTGACCTTAATGTACATAATAACAACAAAAACCCTAAAAGACAATTTGTGTGGACTGTTGGTTTGCTCTGAAACATTAGACTTAAAATTAGGCAACACTCCCTATGTAAAAGGACCTGGTCAATGCCAACTTTCATGAAACTAAGTGCTTGTGAAGTGAACTTTCATCTGATGCAAGTATTGTGATCCCATTTGAGTTCATCTGCAACATGATATTTTGGAGCTGTTACTTTGAACCTGTGTCTAATGCTTATCTTTGAAGTCATCTGATACATGGAAGATTATGAAGAAGATCATGAAGTTGCTAAGCTTGGATGTGGCTATCTTTATTTGATGCCTTGCTCTTCATCTTACTATTTGTGTATTGATATTTCTTAATTTTAAAGTCCAAGGGAAATTTGGTTTTCTATATGACATTCTTGTCTATTGGATTGCAGCCCATTGGTCAGATCTTTTCAACCCTTAACTTGTAAATTTGTGCTTAGGATTAGTCTCTGCATCTCCTCCCCATTTATTTATTTTCAAATCTCTCCATCCTTTTAAAATCGTGTTTGTTTTCTAAACTTAGACCATTTTGAAATTAGAAACTTTGGCCTTATTCCATTTCATTTTTTAAACTCTTTTCTTAATTAAACTTGTAAATGAACTTAATCATACTTGACTTAAAATTTCAAAAGCCATAAAGAACTAACACTCATCCAAACCATTTTTAGACCTATTGTGCCTTTGTTAAACTTAAATTTTTGTTAAAAAACAATGCACTCATTTTGAAATTGTTACCACAAACTACGAGGTTTTGATCCCTCATTTTATGTTGGTACGTAGGCACAAGTCCGAAGGTCTTGTCAAACATAAAAATATAATTAATGAATTCTTTTATCATCTCTCCATTCTATTTATTGCAAACATATTTTGTACAAAAATACATATGCACACAAAAAAGGGCTCCCTAGGAGTACCTAGGACACTTTGGGTTCCTAACACCTTCCCTCTGTGTAACCAACCCCCTTACCTGTAATCTCTGGCATTTTATTAGTTTTGATTTGAAAATTTCTTATCTTTTGGGTTTTGTTCGTACTTTTCCCTTTTCCCTTGGAAACAATAAAAGCGTGGTGGCGACTCTGGTTTTATTGACGTCTAGCTTATCCATAGCTTGACGATCATGAATTTACCGCTACAGAAATTAAGTGGCGACTCTGCTGGGGAGTAGTCTCAAGTGGGTTTAGCCTACTTTTGTGTGTGTATATATTTGTCTATTTGATGTATGTATATTTGTTTATGTGATATAATCTTCTTGTTGTGCTTGGTGATCTCTGAGTGGTGAGATAAGTTCTAACCCGAACTTGAGGGCAATTAAGATAGGAGGATGATATAGTCATGTTCGACTTGTGTGGTGTAGTCCTTAACAAGTTGGCTTGAGACCCATCTACTCAGTGGAGACCCTTTTGGAGTTATGAATGTCACACAAGTTATTTGTGGTTAGGCATTACTATCTCTGATTTGGGGTCTGAGAAGCTGAGGACCGTAGAAAATTTAACCCCTCTTGGCCTATTTAGGACGTAATGCGGAGACTATTCAAGTGTAGACTTGATAACATTTGTTACGCGATACTACACTCAGACGAGTTTCTCTTGAGAATATTATGGGTTGATGAGTCAGTCATCCTAACCTATAATATCCGATATAAGGAATTAAGACTCAGGGAAATTTTTAGAACATGATCTACAGGTTTTTATCCTTAGTTCACTCCTTTGGGATGGTTCTTACCCAGACTCCATGCTCGTGACTTATAACAAACCCTTGATTCTTGGTTGATCCAATCAAGTCTTGTCAATATCAATGGAACTTGGGTGTTGATAAGGTGTAAACCATAATCCACCAAAATGGATAATTGATCTTGACAATGACTCGATTCATCCCTTGACCTTTGTTTGTTTGCCTTGTGTGTGATCCTTTATCTGTGATTATTACATCCATGCATTCATACGCATCATAACATTCATCACACGAAAAATAATTTCAAGGAACTGAGTCTTGTTTGCAAATGTTTTCAAACCATGGATTGTGGATGAAGGAACACTAAGAAGTATAGTTTCAGATGTCCAGACTTGAAAGAGTTAAGGAAGCTATCATCTTTTGTATTAGATCCCTTGGACTTCAAGCAACGTCATGGGAAGCTTCTGTCTGTTTTATCTGCTGATTTGGTTGAAGGACTCTTGAGTGTGTTGGTTCAGTTTTATCACCCTCTCTACCATTGCTTCACTTTTCCTGATTATTAGTTGGTGCCTACGTTGGAGGAGTATGCCCATCTCTTAGGAATACCTGTTTCTTGCAAAGTGCCCTTTAGTGGATTGGAAGAGATTCCCAGATCTCATCTTATAGCTGAAGCTCTTCATCTGAAGAAGTATGACATTGAGGCTCATTGGGTGAAGAAAGGGGGATTGTTTGGATTGACTTCTGAGTTCCTCATCAAGGAAGCTACTGCCTTTGCTCAAGCCGGTAGTGTAGATGCTTTTGAAGCTATATTTATGTTGCTTATGTATGGTCTAGCTTTGTTCCCTAACATTGGCGGTTTAGTTGATGTTATTGCCATTAGAATCTTCTTGATTGGGAATCATGTGCCTACTTTGTTGGGTGATATGTACTTCTCTTTGCATCTAAGGAATTCTAAAGGCGGTGGGACGATAGTGTGATGTGTTCCTCTTCTGTACAAGTGGTTTATTTTGCACTTACCTCAGACGCCTACTTTTGGGGAGAACAAACAATGTCTAAGGTGGTCTCAGAGACTTATGTCTCTCACTAATGATGATATAGTTTGGTATGATTCTTCATTGAGTAGTTTGGATATTATTGATAGTTATGGTGAATTCTCTAATGTGCCTCTCATTGGTACACAAAGAGGAATCAACTACAACCCTGCTTTGGCTCGTCGTCAACTTGGGTTCCCCTTGAGAGATAAACCTAATAACACTTTGTTAGAAGGTATTTTCTATCAAGAGGGTAAAGATCCCCAACATTTGAAGCAGAAGATTGTGCATGCTTGGCATAATATGTATAGGAAAGGAAGATCTGAGCTTGGCCTGTGCAATTGTGTAGCTTTGGAAGCTTACACTCTTTGGGTGAAGAAGAGAGCTTTGGAATTGAAGATGCCTTATGCTTGTGAGAGACCTGTGTCTATGGTTGGGGTTGAGCCATTAACTCTCCCTAACCAAGATGTAGAGGAGTTAGAAGACGCACTCACCAAGATGAAGCAAGAAAAGGATATGTGGGAAGAATGTTTCCATGATTAGAGTAGAAAGCATGAGGAGTTGCAGCTTGAGTCTAAGGACAAAGACGTACTTATTGAGTTTCTTGAATACCAAGTAATGAAGAGACACAGAGAGCCAGAGGTTTCATCTTCCTCTAGTATGCCTCAGCCTTCCGTTGCTTGAAAGAAGATTGTTGATCAGCTTGTCCTTGAGAAGGCTCAGATGAAGACTTCTTTTGAGTCTGAAATTCGACGCATCCGAAGGAAGTACGTGCCTGTAGTTAGATCTTCTGATATTGTTATTAGGGGTCCTTAGGATGATTAGTCTCCTTTTCTCTTGTATTTGGTATTGTGGTTTCTGAAATTGTACTCAGTGTAATCCTTACAATTATATAAATAAAAGAGATTTTATGGTCAATCAAATTGTGCAATTGTTATTATTTATATATTTGCAAATGAAACAGTAAGTTCCTTGAACATAAAAACAATCAAAACATGGCATTTCATGCATCATTTGCATAAGCAGGTTTCTCTTTCGCCAGATGTCTTATTGGTTATTCTTCTGTGCTTCAACCAAGCTGACTCATCGATATAATACCCACGCCAATCATCCAAGAATCATGGAACATCTAGAGCAAGATAACCGAGACTTGAAGGACGAGATTTCTCGCCCGACTGCCATGATGGAGTTAGTGTTAGCTTCTCAGAGTCAATCGTCTCCAACGCCTACAACTCCTCCTCCTCAGAGGACGGTCATTTCAGAGGTTGCTACCTCAACCATTCCTGCTACTGCTGCTCACTTTGCGCCCACCATGCTTGCCGGATTCCCGTGGGGAATTCCGCTTAACTTTGTGCCCGAAGGTTTCGCGCCTACTTTTGCTTCCATGCCGACATCTAGCCCGGTCATGTCTGTTCCACCACCGGTTATTCATACTTTACCCCGTGTTGAGGACACCATCTATCATTCTGAGCCGTCTGAGGGTCCGGATGTTTATGAAAAGATGGATGAAATGAAAGACCAATTCCTTGAGCTGCGAAGGGAGTTGAAGACCTTGAGGGGAAAAGATTTGTTTGATAAGTGTGTTGCGGAACTTTGTTTAGTTCCTAATGTGAAAATTCCGATGAAGTTCAAAGTCCCTGACTTTGAAAAGTATAAGGGGAATACTTGTCCACTCAGTCATCTCGTCATGTATGCTAGAAAGATGTTGACGCAAACTGATAATGATCAGTTACTGATTCATTATTTCCAAGACAGTCTGACTGGTGTCGCTCTGAGGTGGTACATGGGTTTGGATAGTGCGAGTGTCCGTATATTCAACGATTTGGGTGAGGCTTTTGTGAAGCAGTACAAATATAATGTGGATATGGCACCGGATAGGGACCAGTTGAGGTCATTGTCTCAGAAGGACAAAGAGACATTTAAGGAGTATGCGCAGCGATGGAGAGAGCTTGCCGCTCAGATTACCTCTCCTTTGGAAGAAAAGGAGATGACCAAGATTTTTCTCAAGACCCTGAGCTCATTTTACTATGAGCGCATGATTTCCAGTGCCCCCAGTGATTTTACCAAAATGGTAAATATGGGGATGAGGTTAGAAGAAGGTGTCCGAGAGGAACGGTTGTCCAAAGAGGAGGTTTTGTCTAGCAAGAAGTATGGTAGCGGGTTTGCCAGAAAGAAAGAGAACAAGACCAATGTAGTATCTGTTGGGAGGCAGAGGAGGCCTCATGTTTGAAGGAATCCATAATCCCGTCAACACCATCATCAAGTATCGTCTGTTATTCCGGTATTTTCTAACAATCAATCAACACCAATTCAACAACAATGTCAACAACAGCCACCGCAACGAACAAACACCTACAACAACAACAGTACCAACAATCATCATCAACAACAAAACTTTGAGAGGGAGAAGGTCTCTTTCGACCCGATTCCTATGTCTTATGCTGAACTGTATCCATCATTGGTTCTCAAGAACCTTTTGCAACCAAGAAATCCTCCACAGATTCCTGAACCACTTCCATGGTGGTACAAGCCAGAGCTTCACGGTGCCTTTCACCAAGGATCTCCTGGCCATGATATTGAGAATTGTTACCCCCTGAAGTACAAAGTTGAAAAGCTGGTAAATAGTGGAATGGTGTCCTTTGAGGACCGTGCGCCTAATGTCAAAGCTAATACACTACCTGCTCATGGTAACCCTTCTGTCAACATGGTAGATGGTTGTCCTAGTGAGTTCAAGGTATTTGATGTCCGCTTCATTATAAGGTCCATGGTGACGATGCACAAGGATATCTATTTGGTGAGTGATTGTGAGCATGACCGTGATGGTTGTGCAATCTGCAGTGTCAATCCCCGAGGTTATATGGTTGTGAAGAGAGACATCCAGAGGTTGATGGATGAAGGTATGATCCAGATTTTACAATCCCGTCACTTAGGTGACGATGTGAATGTTATAGTTCCTGTATTCAAGACTCCAAAGAGGGTAATAATCCAGTTCGACAACAGCAGCAGTAACAATGTTAGCAATAGATCAGTATCGTCGTTGGTTATACGGTTAACGGGCCCCGTTCCGTATGCATCCGTTAAGGCTGTTCCATATCAGTATAATTCTACCATGTTAGAGAGTGGTCGAGAGGATCCTTAGCCTACGACTAGCTCTGTTGTGAGCATTGCTGATGTTACGAAGGTGACCCGCAACGGTCGAGTTTTTGGGCTGGTGTTCCCAAAGAATATGGAAGATGGTTCAGTCAATAAGAAGGTTGAAGTGCCTGCAGTAGATCCTGTTAGTGCTCCAAGATGTCAGTCTGGTGAATCCAGCGGTTTGAAGCCTAACGATGATGTTGAGGTGCTTCGTTTGATCAAAAATAGCGAATTTAATATGGTGGAGCAGTTGCTCCAAACTCCCTCCAAGATTTCAGTGTTGTCTCTGCTTATGAACTCTGAAGCACACAGAGAAGCATTGCAAAAGTATTAGAACAAGCTTACATGGAGCATGATGTTACGGTGGATTAGTTCGATCATATTGTGGCTAACATCACTTCCTACAACAATCTTAGCCTTTGTGATGAAGAACTCCCCGAGAAGGGCAGAAATCAGAACTTGGCTCTACACATTTCAATGAACTGCAAGGAGGACACTCTGTCAAATGTATTGGTTGACATCGGTTCTTCATTAAATGTACTCCCGAAATCAACCTTCTCAAGATTGTCGTATCAAGGAGCTCCGATGAGATATAGTGGTGTGATCGTAAAAGCTTTTGACGGTTCTCGCAAGACTGTGATCGGTGAAGTGGACCTTCCTGTGAAAATAAGTCCGAGTGATTTCCAAATTACTTTCCAGGTAATGGATATCCACCCGGCCTATAGCTGCTTGTTAGGAAGGCCATGGATACATGAGGCAGGATACTTCAACGCTACATCAGAAACTGAAGTTTGTCAAGAATGGTAAGCTTGTTATTGCCGGTGGGGAGAAGGCTTTGTTGGTAAGCCACCTGTCATCTTTCTCGTACGTAGCAGCTGAGGATGAGATTGGAACTCCATTCTAAGTTCTATCTATTGCTGAAGAAAAGAGAGTTGGGGCACCTATGTCCTTATTCAAAGACGCTCAGAAGATTGTTGAAGATGGTATTTCTGACCAGTGGGGGCAGATGGTAGAGGTCACCGACAACAAGAGAAGAGCTGGTTTGGGTTTCCAACGAGGTTCATCTATGGTTAGAGCTGAAGATGTGCAACCCAGTTTCAATAGAGGAGGGTTCATTCATGGTAATGAACAACACTTAGCTGCTGTGATCGAGGGGGATGAAGATGAAGACTGCACCAATTTTGTGACGCATGGAAAAGCTTGCGACAATTGGACTGTTGTTGATGTTCCTATTATTGTGCATCGATCTAAGTAATTGCTTTTATTTGTTTTGTTTTTTTTGAAAATCCTTCTCCTATGCCTAAGGGAGAAGTGAACATTGTTTGGGCATTTTCAAATTTGATCATCAATAAAATTTAATTTTATTCATCCACATCTATGATGTTTTATTTTTACTTTTTTCTTTTCCGAAAATGGTAATCACATAAATCAATAAATATAATTTGTCCATCTTCATAATATTTGGTCACCAATTCACTTCTCTAAAATCAAAATATCAAATCATTATGCAGGTTCGTTTCTAAACCCATTGAATACAATGATTCTACTCCTTCGCCAAATTTTGAATTCCCTGTGTTTGAGGCTGAGGAAGAAAGTGATGAAGAAGTATATGATGAACTGTCTCGTCTACTTAAGCACGAGGAAAAAGCCATTTAGCCATTCAAAGAGCAAATTGAGCTAGTCAACTTGGGTTCCGAAGATGATGTGAAGGAAGTCAAGATTGGGTCTCAACTGTGCCCAGAGGTTAAGAAGGGGTTGATTGATCTTCTCTGAGAGTATTCATATGTGTTTGCTTGGTCCTATCAAGATATGCCTGGTTGGGATTCTGAGATTGTGGAGCATAGATTGCCGTTGAAACCAGAATGCCCTCCAGTCAAGCAGAAGTTGAGGAGAACTCATCCTGATATGGCAGTGAAGATCAAAGAGGAAGTGAAGAAGCAGATTGATGATGATTTCCTTGTTACCATTGAGTATCCGCAATAGGTGGCCAATATTGTACATGTTCCAAAGAAGGATGGAAAAGTATGTACGTGTGTCGACTATAGAGATTTGAATAAAGCCAGTCCGAAAGATGATTTCCCTCTGCCACACATTAATTTGTTGGTAGACAATACAACTAAATTCAAAGTCTTTTCGTTTATGGACGTATTTTCCGGATATAATCAGATCAAGATGGCACCATAAGATATGGAGAAGACCACGTTCATTACACCCTGGGGAACATTCTGTTATAGATTGATGCCTTTCAGTTTAAAGAATGTTGGTGCAACTTACCAGAGGGCAATGACTACTCTTTTTCATGATATGATGCATAAAGAGATCGAAGTCTATGTTGATGATATGATTGCCAAATCCATTGAAGAAGAGGAACATGTTAAACATTTATTGAAGTTATTCCAGCGATTGAGGAAGTATAAATTCCGCTTGAATCCCAATAAGTGTACTTTTGGTGTTCATTCTGGTAAGTTGTTGGGCTTTATTGTCAGTGAGAAGTGTATTGAAGTTGATCATGCCAAGGTCAAAGCAATACAAGAGATGCATGCGCCAAAAACTGAGAAGTAAGTCAGAGGTTTTCTCGGCCGCTTGAATTATATCTCAAGATTAATTTCACACATGACTGCCACATGTGATCCTATATTCAAGCTTCTTCGGAAAGATCAGTCTTGTGATTGGACCAAAGACTACCAGAAAGCTTTTGATAGTATCAAAGAGTATCTGCTTGAGCCTTCGATTCTGTCTCCGCCTGTGGAAGAAAGACCATTGATCATGTATTTTATTGTGCTTGATGAAAGTATGGGTTGTGTTCTTGGCCATCAAGATGAGACTGGAAAGAAAGAATATGCAATTTACTACCTCAATAAGAAATTCACCGATTGTGAGACTCGATATTCTATGCTTGAAAAGACTTGTTGCGCATTAGCTTGGGATGTTAAGCGTCTGCGTGAGTATATGTTGAATCATACTACTTGGTTGATATCCAAAATGGATCCAATCAAGTATATCTTTGAGAAGCATGCTTTAACTGGGAGGATTGCCCGTTGGCAGATGTTGTTATCAGAGTATGATATTGAATACCAATCTCAGAAAGCGATTAAAGGTAGTGTCTTGGCTGACCATTTGGCTCACCAACCAATTGAAGATTATCAGTCAGTGCAGTATGAATTCCCTGATGAAGATATTTTGTACTTGAAAATGAAATATTGTGATGAACCATTGCTTGAAGAAGGGCCAGAACCTGGTTCCTGTAGGGGTATGGCATTTGATGGAGCTGTTAATCAATATGGTAATGGCATTGGGGCAGTAATCATTACTCCTCAAGGCACGCATTTTCCATTTACAACTATATTGACTTTCAAGTTTACAAACAATATGGTTGAGTATGAAGCTTGCATTATGGGGCTAGAAGAGGCCATTGATCTCAAAATCAAGTATTTGGACGTCTATGGAGATTCAGCTTTGGTTGTGAATCAGATCAAAGGTGAATGGGAGACAAATCAACTCGGTTTGATACCATATAGAGATTATGCGAGGAGGATTTCAACTTTCTTTACAAAGGTTGAGTTTCATCATATCCCCCGAGATGAGAACCGAATGGAAGATGCTCTTGCAACGTTGGCTTCGATGATTATGGTAAAGTACTGGAATGAAGTTCCCAATTTGACTGTGATGCGTCTTGATAAGCCAACTCATGTGTTTGTTGTTGAAGAAGCCAAAGATGAAAAGTCATGGTATTTTGATATCAAATGTTTTCTCCAAAGTCTGATTTACCCGTCAGGGGCATCTTTGAAAGATAAGAAGACTTTCAGAAGATTAGTCGATAATTTCTACTTGAATGGTGATGTGCTTTACAAGAGAAACTTCGATATGGTTCTGCTTAGATGTGTGGATAGACACGAAGCAGATCTATTGATGACTGAAGTCTTTGAAGGTTCCTTTGGTACTCATTCCAATGGACATGCTATGGCTAAGAAGATGTTGTGAGCAGGTTACTATTGATTGACAATGGAATCTGACTGTTGCGAATTTGTGAAGAAATGTCACAAGTGTCAAATATATGCAGATAAGATTCATGTTCCTCCGACACTATTGAACGTCATTTCCTCTCCATGGCCCTTCTCCATGTGGGGATTTGATATGATTGGAATGATTGAGCTCAAAGCTTCGAACGAACATCGTTTCATTTTGGTGGAAATTGACTACTTCACAAAATGGGTTGAAGCGACATCATATCCGAATGTGACCAAGCAAGTTGTTGTGAGGTTTATCAAGAATCAGATTATATGCCGGTACGGTGTGCCAAGTAAGATCATTACTGATAATGGATCGAACTTGAATAACAATATGGTGGAAGCTCTTTGCGAAAACTTCAAGATCGCACATCATAATTCTTCTCCCTACAGACCAAAGATGAATGGGGTTGTTGAAGCTGCGAACAAGAACATCAAAGATTGGCATGAGATGCTACCATTTTCCTTGCATGGGTATCGTACATCCATCTGCACTTCAACAGGGGCAACCCCTTTCTCACTTGATTATGGCATGGAAGTTGTGCTCCCCGTAGAGGTTGAGATCCCATCATTGCGTGTGCCGATAGAAGCCAAGTTGACAAAGGTTGAATGGTGTCAGACCAGGTTTGATTAGTTGAATTTAATTGAAGAGAAGAGATTAACCGACATGTGTCATAGTCAGTTATATCAGCAGAGAATGAAGAAAGCTTTTGATAAGAAGGTCAGACCTCGTGTGTTCAGAGAAGGTGACCTTGTGCTCAAGAAGATTCTATCTTTCAAACCAGATTCTAGGGGAAAATGGACTCCTAATTATGAAGGCCCATATGTTGTTAAGAGAGCCTTTTCAGGCAGTGCTTTGATTCTTACAACTATGGATGGTGAAAAGCTCACTCGTCCTGTGAACGCCGTTGCAGTCAAGAAATGGTTCACCTAAAAAAGAAAAGAATAGCTCGCTAAGTTGAAAACCTGAAAAGGCAGCTTAGGCAAAAATGAGTGTCTCGGTGGATTGAACCCGAAAGCGCGATCCAGGCAAAAATTAGAGACAAAAAAACAGAAAGAATCATCCCGATAAATTGAGTACCCCACCTTGGGGAAATTTATGCAAAAGTTAGGGATCATGGCAAGTAACTGCATCCTACTGATCTTCAGTTTTGAAGATTTTTCTTAAGCAAGTTGGTCAAGTTTGGTTCATCATCCCCAGTGGCGGCCAAGAGCACAGTGAATATCAAGAGTTGGTAGAAGGATCAATGATCATTGTATTCAATGTAGCACTTTTCCATGTAAATTACCATTTTTTAACTTTTGTAAAGATCTATGGAGTCTTGTCATTTACAGACTACCATTCTATTAAATAAAGTTGAGCTTTTATCCAATTGTTTCTACTCTTATTTATTATTCAGCCAAATAGATTTAAATTTTATTATCATTTTTGAAATTAAAAATTTAAATCAAAATCATGTTTTCTTAAATATATAAAAGCATTTATTTTTAAGCAATCGATTTCATTTAAAAGAATATCAACAGCAGTTTAAAAAACGGTAAGCCCTAAGTGAGGAGCATTATTGGTTCTCCCCAAGCAGTTGGCGTGATTCTTTTTTTATCCTCAGCAGTATTTCAGCAGCCTTTCGGCAATCGAGTTTTTGATGACTTCCCTAGCTGAGTTTGTTGGTTAACCCAACCGAATTTGTTGGCCTCCCTTGAGTTGTAGGCACACTATTTCAGCAGTTTGTTTGGTTTCGGCAGAATTTTGGCTTCTCCGTAAATCACCATCAGATTCGTCCCCAGTCAGAGATTCTCCCTGTTTCTGAGCAGATATTTGTGTTATTCCCCTGTAGGGTTGTCTCCCATTTGATATGGTGTTAACCTAAAATTCCCCGCAAGGTTGATAGCAGTTTCCTCAGCAGATCCTTGTGCTTTCCCCGACCAGGATTGAGCCTTTGAGATGTTTAATTTCTTCTCTAGCAGTTGTTTCTCTCTTGTGTGGACTGGACGAGGGTTGTATCGATGATCCAAATCAGTGACATTTGTATCTTTTGCAATCGTTTTGTCAGTATAATCATCACATATACATATACATATACATATGCATAGACATTCAGAAATTTCATTATTGCATCATTACACCTTATGATTCATTGTTACTTTAACTCTATGCTATGGTGGTACTTTATCCCCATGCAGGTTTGGTGTGTCTGTCCTCCTTCAATAGTAGAGTGTCAACCCCTTAAGCAGAAAGACCTTAACCTTTCTCCTATTCCCCACTGAGTTATTTCCTCATGGATGATTATTATTTCAGTTTCCTCCCCAGTTGATTATTTGGATGGAACCACTCCCCTTGGGTTATATCCTCATTGGGTTGAGTCCTTTGATTGACCTTTTCTTTCTAGATCTTACCTAGATAGAAGCTTTTGGTCCCCTGAGAGCCTATTACCCAGCAATTGGTAATATGCTTCTCATGTTTGTTACTTCTGCCCAATACCCGACAAGAATAACCTTTGTTTCCCCAGCGGATTCGTGTCCACGTTTCCCCAGGAAGTATGTCCTTGATATGTTCATCCTAACCGATGACGGATATTCTCTTTTTTGTGTTCTATCCAGTAACTGATAGATATAATTCCTATTCTTCCCCTCGAGGTCTATCCTTGATATGTTCATCCTAATCGGTGATGGATATTCTCTTTTTGGTATTCTATCTAGCATTCGATAGATGTAATTCCTACTTTTTCAGGCAATATATCCTTGATATGTTCATCCTAACCGATGATGGATATCCTCCTTGATTTCCCCAGGCAAGTTTATCCTTGATATGTTCATCCTAACCGATGACGGATTTTCTTTCCTTTGAGTCTATCCTTGATATGTTCACTTTAGCCAGTGACGAATATTCTCTCTCTTTGCTTTTCTACCCAGTAAAAAGGTAGTTGTAATCCCTATTTTATTCCCCAGAGGGTTAATCCTTGATATGTTCATCCTAACCAATGACGGATTGCCTTCTCTTTACGGTCTTCTGCCCAGTAGTCGGTAGTTGTAAATCCTGCTTTTCTCCTCGTTGCAGAGTTTATCCTTGATATGTTCATCCTAACCGATGAAGGATATTCTCTTTTTTTTTGTATTCTATCCAGTAACTGATATATATAATTCTTATTCTTCCCCTCGAAGTCTATCCTTGATATGTTCATCCTAACCGATGACGAATATTCTCTTTCTGGTATTCTATCCAGCATTCGATAAATGTAATTCCTACTTTTTCAGGCAGTATATCCTTGATATGTTCATCCTAACAGATGACGGATATCCTCCTTGATTTCCCCAGGCAGGTCTATCCTTGATATGTTCATCTTAACCGATGACGGATTTTCTTTCCTTTGAGTCTATCCTTGATATGTTCACTTTAACCAGTGACAAATATTCTCTCTCTTTAGTTTTCTGCCCAGTAACCGGTAGTTGTAAACCTTATTTTGGCTTTTCCCCAGTAGTTTATTCTTACCCAGTAAATGGCAATGAATACACTTCCTGGTTGCCTTCAGTGAGTCATCCTTGATATGTTTACCCTAACCGGTAACGGATGTTCTCCCTGTCATATTTTTGTTATTCCTTTACCCAGCAACCGGTAATAGATAATAGATTTCTGCTCCTCCTGTGTTGAAGATCTTTTCTTCCCCCGGTTGAGTTTGAGCGCACATTTCCTTAGTGAAATTGTTGTTTCCTGCTTGGTTTGAGTATTTCAGCTTTGTCCTGATCTACCCGTTTCCCCTACAGATGTTTCCTTTCCATTGATTTATTTTCATGGAATCCCTCTAGTCCCCCAGCAGTTTTAAGTCGTAGCCTGGCCTACTCACAACCCTTTTTATCCCCCCTAGAGTCTCTGTCTCCCCAGTGCGTTTTCCTTATGGAATTCATTATACTCCTATGGACTTTCAGCCTCTCAAGATTCTTTCCCTTTGGGGAAATATCTCCCCATAAAGATTATTTCAACATAACATTTCATATGCATCATGAGGTCTCTTAGGGACCAAAATTTGTTTCTATATGTTGTTATTTAAGCCCATTCTACTCAGTCGATGTGAAGATTTTAACCTTCATCTCCTCAGTTAGAACATCCTTAAATAGGGGCAGCTATAAGACCCTAATTTTGACCCTAAGATCCCTCATGTTTTCTCATCATATGCATTGGCATTGGGATCACAACTTGACGTCCTCCTTACCCCTCATTCATTGGGTTTGCATTGGGAGATATCACCAAGCACCATTTGATTGTATCATACTTTGTATTTTATCATCTTTACTAACCAAAATACCAAAAATATGTCTTTGTATTTGTCTAACTCTTTTGCAGGTAGTGCACATGCTCACCTTTCATTCATCAAGCTCATATCTAGGGTTTAAGACCCTCAAGGCAAGGAGCTCAATCAAGAAGTGGTCTACTATGGCTCTAGGCATCATATATGAATTCCCATGAGCTTCACATGTTATTTTGATCAAAGTAATCATCAAGAGTTTGGAGATGGTTTGCCTTGGAAACCCTAATTCATCTAGGTGTCTTGTGTAACTTCTTCAACAAGCTTCTTCAACAATTGATCAAATAATTCAAGGGATACTTCAAAATTCATCATCTTATGCATATATGATCTCCCATGAGTTCCAAAGGTCAAGAGATTTGCAAGTTAGCAAGTTGGTTGATGGTGGTTGACCAGAGGAATTCATCTGATTAAAACTGGGTTCTCTAGACCCTATCTCCTGTAATTTTTGTCATATGAAAATGATTCAAAGAGAAACGTTACTCTAAATGACATTCCAAACAAATTTCATGTTGAGGTCTAAAACTAGTTTTGCTTGGAAAGTCATTTTTTATGGTGAAAGATTATAGGTCATTTTGTCTAAACCCTAATTTGGAGGTCAACTTCCCAAGACCATAACTGGCTGAATTTTTATGAGATGAAATATTTCCAAGTTGCACAATCAAATTCAAGATGTTTACTTCAACTTTTATGTGCATGTGATATGAGGATACATTATAGGTCATTTTGGACCAATGCCATTGAACAAGTGATTTTCCTCAACTTCAAAAATGCATAACTCCTTCATATTAAATCCAAATAAGGTCAAATTTGTGACCATTTTGAAGGACTTTGAGAGAGATACAACTTTGATGAAGGAAACTTTCTCATTTGAAGCTCACATAAAAAGTTAGCCAAGGAGGAATAAGTGAACATATGGTTTGACACTTAGAAATGTTTTTGACATGTTTGATTTTCCCAACTTCCACCTCAAAATTCATCATAATCCAAGCTTAAAATGAAAAAGTGTTCAACATGAAAGTTGTTCCTCTTGATCTAACCTTTCCAAAAAGTCCAATTTCATCCATTTTGGACAAGATTTGAATGGCTTTTACATGGCTTGAAAATGAATGATCATTTGGCACAAATTGAACTTAAACATTCCATACACCAATCCATAACATTCGAATGTGATCTCAGCAAGGCTTGTACTCAATTATGGATCAGAAGAAGTGATTACATGGGCCTGTTATATGCCCATGCACCCATGCAATGTACATTGCTATTTTTGGATTCCATTTCAAGTGTGCAAATATCAATTGGTTTTGCTATAAATAGAGCCCTTTATGCTCAGAAACAAGGACCCTGTGCGCCAGCTTTGAATCCATACCTTCAAACCCTCTCATTTCCAAGGATAACCTTGATAATTTTCATTGGAAATTGAGTTTGAATCTCACTATTTTGAGATTCGAAACTCCAAGAGTCCTTTCATCCATTCAATTCCACTCCTTCAAGTGTCCTGAACAAGATCAAGAGCAAGCAAGAGCAAGATCAATCAAGCACAAACCTGCATTGAAGGTATTTTCCAGAAATTTTCATCTCTTCGATTCTCACTCAATTCTCCATAATTCTCTTGGATCCTTGGTTGTCTAAAGTCCTACCAATGTAGGCAACAAGATTGAGTTTCTTTGAGGTCAAATTGAAGCAACTCAGACCGTGCACCTCAAATTTCAACTACTTGTATCTCTCAATATACTTGGAGTTGGGATAAATTGAGGCCAGATTCGAGCTCAGATACATTTTTATTTTAAATTCATGTCCTTATTTTTAATTTTTGTGATGGTTATGGATGAACCAGTCCGGTGAAGCTCACCAGAGAAGGAGACCGGAGCTTTGGCTCCGGTGGGGAGTTGACATTCATCTGAGCCATTTGATCAATTTGAAATGATACAATCTTACGCGTTGAAACTAATTACCACTTGTGTTACACTTTGACTCGTGACTATGGTGGAATGCGCGTTAGCAGCCACTTGATCGGCCACCTCAATTAATGAGGGAGATCAAGTGGTCCACGTTTTTTCTCATTTTCTGATTTTCATTTTATTTGATTTATTTTCATTAATTTATATTAATTTTAATATTGATCCAAAAAATATGAGAGTTTCACCAAAAAATTTAAAATAAATTCCTCTTTCATTTTCTGAATTAAAATTATTTTTTGGATCATTATTAATATCTTTCATGATTTAATTGACTTTGTGAATATATTTAATTGTTTAAAAATACTTTTTAGTTTCCAAAAATTATGAAATTTTTTCTCCAAGGTCCTTTGACCTTGTTTGACCTATCATAAATCTCATGGCCATTTATTTGGTGTTTTGATGAGATTTTAGGATTTTGACAAACCATAATTTAATTTAATGCATTATTTAATTGATTTTAATTGTTTAATTGCAAAATAAATTATGTTGAGCTTCTAATATTGACTTGTTGAGTTGAACTTCTGTTGTTGGGCCTTGGTCAAGGTTGATTTAACTTTGTTGAGTTAAAATAATTGGATTTAGGGGAATGATGAAATATACATTTCATCTCCCAAAATGAATGAATTATTTTAATTTGATAAAAGTCCTCCTTTGACTAATTTGTGTTGATTCCATTCCCCCTCCCTTTTCATCTCAATCCCCTTCTCTATTCATTCATGTCATGGACCTATGATATCTCTATATCCTAAGGCTAGTTGATTGCAAAATCAACATAAGTGTGGATGAGATTAGGTCCACCTCTTTTGCATATTCTTTTTATGTGTGGTATGTTTTAGGAGCATAGTTCATTATACTATATCTCTAACATGCATTAACACCAAAAAATTTAATGCTCGACCTCAAATAGTTGTGACATCTACATAAATCCAATTACGATTGCTTAACATAGCGCTAAATTTGTGACACAAAAGGCATAACATTCTAGTAAGTGAGATTGTAAGTCTCCCCTCTTTCATGGTATTGTGTGGAAACTTGGCCTTTTTTCCTTCCTTTGGAAGATGTCTTGGTTCAAGGATCCATGCTTATGAATAGTGGGTTGAGTGTTCTCCAAAGAATGACTTAAACAAAACAAAAGCAAAAACAATACTAACTTCTAATCAACTAACAACTAACATTTAATTTCAATCCATTTACTTTTTATGCACTTTAATTTTGAGCCCTTATTCATTTGCCATTATTCATACCATTTAACTTGTTTACTTTAATGTCATTTTCACTTTGCTCATTTGAGCCATCTCTTGTGATTATTCTGTGATTGTATATACTTGTTTGTGTTTTTTTTACCTTAATGTACATAATAACAACAAAAAACCTAAAAGACATTTTGTGTGGACTGTTGGTTTGCTCTGAAACATTGGACTTAGAATTAGGCAACACTCGCTATGCAAAAGGACTTGGTCAATGTCAACTTTCATGAAACCAAGTGCTTGTGAAGTGAACTTTCATCTGATGCAAGTATTGTGATCCCATTTGAGTTCATCAGCAACATGATCTTTTGGAGCTGTTACTTTGAACCTGTGTCTAATGCTTATCTTTGAAGTCATCTGATACATGGAAGATTATGAAGAAGATCATGAAGTTGTTAAGCTTGGATGTGGCTATCTTTATTTGATGCCTTTCTATTCATCTTACTATTTGTGTATTGATATTTCCTGATTTAAAGTCCAAGGGAAATTTGGGTTTCTATATGACATTCTTGTCTATTGGATTGCAGTCCATTGGTCAGATCTTTTCAACCCTTAACTTTTAAATTTGTGCTTAGGATTAGTCTCTTCATCTCCTCCTCATTTCTTTAATTTCAAATCTCTCCCTCCTTTTAAAATCTTCTTTGATTGTGTTTGTTTTCTAAACTTAGACCATTTTGCAAATTAGAAACTTTGGCCTTATGCCATTGCATTTTTTAAACTCTTTTCTTAATTAAACTTCTAAATGAACTTAATCATACTTGACTTAAAATTTCAAAATCCAAAAAGAACTAACACTCATTCAAACCATTTTTAGGCCTATTGTGCCTTTGTTAAACTTAAATTTTTGTTAAAAAACAATGCACTTATTTTGAAATTGTTACCACGAACTACGAGGTTTTGATCCCTCATTTTATGTTTGTACGTAGGCACAAGTCTGAAGGTATTTTCAAACACAAAAATATAATTAATAAATTTTTTTCTCATCTCTCCACTCTATTTATTACAAACATCTTTTGTACAAAAATACATATGCGCACAAAAAAGGGCTCCCTAGGAGTACCTAGGACACTTTGGGTGCCTAACACCTTCCCTCTGTGTAACCAACCCCTTACCTGTAATCTCTGGCATTTTATTAGTTTTGATTTGAAAACTTCTTTTCTTTTGGGTTTTGTTCGTACTTTCCCTTTTCCCTTGGAAACAATAAAAGCATGGTGGTGACTCTGGTTTTATTGACGTCTAGCTTATCCATGGCTTGATGGTCATGAATTTACCGCTACAACCTCTTTCTTCAAAGCATTACACCTCTCAACGGTCTTCTCAAAGTCCCTAATGGTTCGGTACGCTTGATCCAATTTTTCATTGCGAGTGTCTAGCTCAGAATTGGATTCTAGTAGAGCACCACCAACCCAAACTCTTTGGCGTTCGACTTCCCTTAGTCTCTTCTTGCTGACCGCGAACTTCTCACAGACTTGCTTACCCTTGTCTTCCAAGGTGTGGTTATGTTCCTTGGCACATTTGAGTTGGAATCGTAATTGAGTGTATTCCAACTCAAGCTCTTGTATATTACCGGTAAGCTTGTCCATATCTTCTTGTAATATGGACTCGGGTTCCGACACTAACGGAAATGATAAAGAGTCATAAAGGAAAGGCATTTTGTCAACTGATCAGTCTCCAATTCTACTTGTTTTCTGACACTCATTCGGCACCTTTGTACGAAGTCGGTAACACATAAGTCCACTTATTTTATAGTTTTGTTTAGTAATTTAGATGTTTTGCATTGTTGTTTCCAGTTGTTGATTACATGTTATATGCATCATTATACTCCACTTTATGTCCCTTTGTGGTAGTTCTATTGGTTTCAGGTGTAAGCAAGAGTATTGGAGGGATAGACAAGAAAATCGGATGTTCCGAGCCCATAAGAAGAAGAAAATTGGACATAGAGTAGTCCTGACACAGCCACCTGTGTTGCCCAACACGGGCCGTGTCAGGAGAGGACACTGGGAAGAGGAAAACAGGGAGCTGACACGGGTGCCCGTGTCAGTTGACACGGCCCGTGTTAGCCTCCCTGAAGGTGTGTGTCCAACATTGTTCTCCAGAAGCCCAACACGGTCTGTCGTGTTGCCTGACACGGTCAGTGTTGGCTTGGACACTTAATTTTCCAATTTTGTGTTTTATTTGGCACGATTTATCTCGGAGGGCATTTTGGACTTTTGCTAGATAAAAATTGTCATCAGGAACTATTTATAGGAGATTTGAATATGGAGAGAGGGACTTTTTTTTACACGATGAAAAATTAGAGACAATCAAGATTGAAGTAGTGGAAAGCGAAGAAGAACGGAGATCCTTCAAGAGCGGACGCAGTTGAAGATCAACGGAATTCCGAACTTTTCGTAATATCTCAATTTTATCTTGTATCTGATTTGAATAATATGAGAGGCTAAACCCCCAATGCCAGGGGGTGTCCCTGAATTGATCATGTAATGACTCTGATGTTAGATTTTCCTTAATATATGTTATTTGTTATCAATTTCACTGTGTAATTTGCGTAATGCTTTCTTTCTCAGAAAAATTAAGATTGATGTATGGTTAACGATTAGCAAGATTGCAATTGTTAAGGTTTCTATACAGTGAAACCATAGTAGATATCACTTAGGACTAGGGATACCCTATGGTTACTGGTTTATTCTTGTTAAGTTAAAATGACTTGGTTTCATCATAATCACCTAAGGACTTAGAGGTTAGATTCAACACCAAAGGTTTCCCTCCGAGGTCTTAGGGGGAAACAATCTTAAGATCTGGTAATTGAAACAATTCTCATTATTAAGGAGATATACACTCAAGGGTCATTACAGGAGATGTTCACACACTATCTTTGGCATATTATTATAATCTGTGAAAATATTTATTTGTTTTATTTTCCCTTACAGTGAATTTTACAAACCCTAAAACTATTACTTTTGTTCAATTGAGTGTCTGTTTACTCATATATTGTTGCACAATCCTCAAGATCGATCTTTGGGAAACATCCCTCTTATTACTATATCGCCAAAATAGTACACTTGCTATTTTTCCGATCAAGTTTTTGGCGCCGTTGCCGGGGATTGCCAAATATAAGTTTAAAATTATCTCAATTGAAATTTTGTTGCTCTACAACTAAAATTTACTTTCTGTTATTTTGAATATTTTATTTCGATTATATCAACTGATCTGTGTCTGATATTTGTATGCGAGGTAAGGCCTCAACTAGTTTTCCTTTTGACGCAGAAATCGAGAGAACCTTGCGGGAAAGACTCAGACAAGGTCGATTAGCCAGATTGGAATCAGACGAAGAACAATTTTCCATCCATTCAAGTTCAAATTCAGGTTCTGATAGAGAGATCGAAACTATGGGTGAAGTTCCACTGCCACCTGAAAGACTGTTGGGAGACTATGGAGGTGCAAATGTACAAATCGGCAGATTAACTATTGTCAACCAACCAGTGTCCGTGGCTAATCTCCAGCTGCACCCGAGTACCATTAATCAGCTTGAAAGGAAGCATTTTACTGGAAAAGTAAATGAAGATGCAAACAAGCATTTGCAGAGGTTTATGACCATGAGCACCACTCTGAAAATTGAGGGTCACACTAAAGAAGCCAAGAAGTTGAGAATGTTCCCGTTTACCTTAGCGGAAGAAGCTGAAGAATGATTTTATTCTTTACCTGCCGGTAGCATCACATCTTGGGAAGAAATGGAAAAAGCCTTCCTGAATGAGTATTTTCCAGCATCGGTATTTCTGCGGAAGAGGTATGAAATTCTATATTTTAAGCAGAAGGACGGGGAAACTTTGGGAGACGCCTACAAGAGAGTCTTGGTAGCCTGCCCAACTCATAATATGGATGCAACTGAACAAATGCAGATGTTTGTGAATGGTCTTAAAATAAATACCAAACAGCTGATTGATACTGCAGCCAGTGGTTCCACAAATTTCTAAACATCCACCGATATCAAGAAGATCATTGAAGCTATTGTTGCTAATGAGCACATGGAGTTGTTCGATAGGTGTCAAAGAAAACTAGAAGGGGTTATAGATTTAAAGATGGAAACTAATAAAATTCGTATTGAAGATACTATAGCTACTGAAGTTGATAAGAAGCTGAAGGCGATGAATATAGGTACCCAACAGGTGGCGCAGGTCCAACCAGTTCCTACTGTCTGCTGTGAAATTTGTAGTGGTCTGCACCAAACTGTTTATTTTTTTGCAACTCCTCAACAAGTGGAGGAAATCAAATTTTTGAAGCAGAATAATCCTTATTCCAACACGTACAATCCGGGTTGGAAGAATCATCTCAACTTCTCATGGAAAGACCAAAAAGGAACCGCTCATCAACATGGTCAGTACCAAACTCAATATCAACAACAACAACAGCAACAGGCCCCTAAGAAAGATGATTGGAAATTGCCATTGAAAGAATGGCATCTCATAATGTTAAATTTCAAGAAGAAACCCGGAACAGTCAGAAAAATACCATAACATCCATAAAAAATCTTGAAGTCCAAATAGGTCAAATTGCTCAGCAACTAGCTTCGAGTTCTCAAGCACAAGGTGCTCTACCTAGTGCAACCGTGACAAATCCTAGAGAACATAATAATGTGAGCACGGTGACAACAAGAAGTGGTAAATCGGATGAAGTTGTCGAGGAAGTGGATGAAAAGGAAGACCAATTGATCGAAGTGGACCTTGAGATCAAAGAAAATGAAGTTGTTAGGGAAGAAGTGGTAGCACCGAAACTTGTTGTAAAAGAAACAGTCATGGAGCCCAAGCCGGTTGTTAAGCTTCCCTTCCCCACTAGAAACAAGAAAAAAGGACAACATGAGAAAAACTTTGAAAAATTCTTAGAGTTGTTCAAGAAGCTAGAGATTAACATTCCTTTGTTAGAGGCACTTGAACAAATGCCTACGTATGCCAAGTTCATGAAGGATATCATTTCAAAGAGGCGTACCACTGACACTAACCCGATTATTCTAACCGAAACTTGTAGTGCTATTTTGCAGGGTACGAAGACTCCGATAAAGAAGAAGGATCGAGGAGCTATCACGATCCCATGTACTATTGGAGACAGGTCGTTCAACAAAGCTCTTATTGATTTGGGAGCTAGTATGAGTATCATGTCGTTATCCATTTACAAGAAGCTTGGTATAGGGGTTATGCAAGATACCAGGATGACACTCCAATTCACTGATCATTCGGTCAAGAAATCGTATGGCATTGTCGAAGATGTTCTGGTGAAAATTGATAAGTTTGTATTTCCGGTGGATTTTGTAATTCTAGAAATGCCAGAAGATGAAGAGATCCCTCTCATTCTAGGGAGACCCTTTTTTGAGACGGGACGGTGCTTGATAAACATAGAAAAAGGAACAACGACGCTGAAAGTTTATGATGAGGAATTGAAAATCGATGTTCGAAACACCATGAGGTACAAGGATGATATTTGTACCAGTCATACTATAGAGGTTCTGGATCAGGTGATGACATATGATAACCTTTTGCATACACCCCAGTCACCTTTGGAAAGAGTGTTGAGTTTGTCCATTTTTTATTCGGATAAAGAGGTGGACAACGGGGAATCTGAAGTGTTGGCCTTGTTGGACGCACAAACCCCGTGGAAAGGATCTCGACCATGCCGGTGGGAGGATTTACGCCTACCTCAATCTAGTAAGGAGAATGAAGAACCAAAGAAGGAAACGGAGTTGAAACAACTTCCTGACAATCTCAAATATGTCTTTCTAGAACCAGAAGGAAAATGTCCTGCTATCATAAACTCAAGCCTTCAGAATATCCAAGAGGAAAAGCTCATCCAAGTCTTGAAAAAGTACAAAAATGATATTGGATGGGCAATTGAATATTTGAAGGGTATTAGCCCTACTGTGTGCATGCATAAAATTCTCATGGAAGATGACCACAAACTGGTAGTCCATCTGCAGAGAAGACTCAATCCTGCAATGAAGGAAGTAGTTCGGAAAGAGGTGGTGAAATTGTTAGATGTAGGTCTTATATATCCTATTTATGACAGCCCGTGGGTGAGCCCGGTTCATGTTGTCCCTAAGAAAGGGGGGACCACCATAATAAAGAATGAAAAAAATAAGTTAATTCTTACTCAGACAATAACCGGATGGCGTGTTTGCATTGACTACAGAAGGTTGAACACAACAACTAGGAAGGCCCATTTCCCTTTTCCCTTTATTTACCAGATGTTGGAGAGGTTAGTCGGGCATGATTACTACTGTTTTCTAGTTGGATACTCTGGGTATAATCAGATTGTTGTAGCGCCGGAAGACCAAGAAAAGACAGCATTCACATGCCCGTATGGTGTTTTTGCTTACCGAAGAATGTCACTCGGGTTGTGTAATGCTCCAGCCACCTTCCAACGATGCATGACTTCCATTTTTGCTGACATGCTCGAAAAGCATATGGAAGTCTTCATGGATGACTTCTCGGTCTTTGGATCCTAATTTGATAATTATTTAACTAATCTCTCTCTTGTTTTAGACAGGTGCCAGAAAACGAATTTAATTCTGAACTGGGAGAAATGTCACTTCATGGTGCGTGAGGGGATAGTGTTGGGTCACAAAATTTCCTACAAGGGAATTGAAGTTGACCAAGCAAAAGTGGAAGTGATCTCTAAACTACCACCCCCGGGTAATGAGAAGGGTATCAGGAGTTTCTTAGGACACGCAGGTTTTTACCGCAGGTTCATAATAGATTTCTCAAAAATTTCTAAATCGCTGACCACTCTATTGGTTAAAGATAAGGCGTTTCTGTTCAACAAAGAATGCACCATGGCCTTTGAGACATTGAAGAGAAAACTGAGTTCAGCACCATTGTTATTGCCCCCGATTGGTCTCTTCCATTTGAGATCATGTGTGATGTTAGTGATATTGTTGTAGGGGAAGTCTTAGGATAGTGAAGAGAGAAGTTATTACATGTCATTTACTATGCTAGTCATGTGTTGAACCCGACACAGATGAACTACGCAACCACGGAAAAAGAGTTGTTGGTCGTGGTTTACGCTTTTGACAAGTTCAGGCAATATTTGTTAGGATCAAAGGTTGTAGTGTACACGAACCATGCCGCTTTCAAATATCTGTTTGCTAAGCAAGAGTCTAAGTCGAGACTTCTTAGGTGGATCTTACTCCTCCAAGAATTTGATGTAGAGATCCGAGACAAAAGAGGGTGTGAAAACACAGTGGCAGATCATCTATCCTGCATGTCACCTATTGAAGAAACAGAAGAAAAGAGACCGATAAAGGATGAGTTCGCTGATGAACACATCCTCGCTGTTATCGGTATCCCGTGGTTCACAGGCGGTTTTGATTCTGTAACACCTCAAAATTTTCCCTCCTCTCTTGGGACTAGCTTAGCATATTGTATCTCATTTTTAGGACATTAGGCATTACATCTTTGCATATCATGTGAAATAAGCAAGTCATCCTCCTAGGTCTTTCTCAGAAGATAGAGAGGTTAAAAGATTCAAGCCTGAGGGTCTCATAAATTGATCACTAATCATCTGAGGTTTGTGCTTCAATTAGGGTTTATTGGTTCCTCAAGGAGGATGAGTGTTATCTTATTTGCCAGAGTATATCACCATCATCATGGTTTTATCATCACCAAGAGGTTCATTGTGCTTGATCATGTGCTTTGGGATTAGGGTTTTGACCTCTAGTCAACCCTAATCAGTTGCATTCTAATAGGCAGGGTTTCTCAAGGAGATAAGGTCTTTCTTGAGAAGGAGATCATCATATGGTTATTATGTGGAGCTTGTGTAAGCTAGGGTTTTATTTTTGAGCCATTTCATCAAGTGGTTGAGGCTCAGAATCATCTGTGCATGATCAAGTCAAATGTATGTCAACTGCCAAGTCAACTGTGGATTTGGAGGTGGGAAGTGGTCAGAGATACTTCATTCATGTTCAAACAAGTCTCATTTGACATTTCAAACATCAACATTGAAGAATTTGAAGTCAGATCAAGACTTTCCAAAAATAGCAAGTGACCTGTAATTTGAACTTTCCAAAAATGGAAAGGTTTTGGACCAACTTCAACTCAAGATTACATCATCAAGAAAGCTTCAAATGAAATTTTGTCCAACATGAAAGTTGAAGATCTTTCTCTCCCATTTCCAAAAAGTCCAAGATCATCAATTTCTCATGTGTGGTTAAGGAGATATGATCAAAACATGGCAAACTATGCATGGAACTTCAAATGGACATAACTTCTCAACCAAAGCTCCAAAATGGATGGCTCTTTTTGCATTCTTCTCCTTTTGGCCTATTGTTTCCAAACCATGCATTGCATTGCACAAATTATCATCACATGAGCACTTGCTAATTCATTGATTTTTGGAGGGAAATTTTGAAATTCAAATTTGGTGTATTATTTGAACATTTTGCTATTGCCATTAGCTCCAAAATCAGATTTTAAATGGAAAATGAACCAAATTCGTGTACTGTTCACATGCATTTCATGCATAGAGGTGAAAAACTCAATTTGTGCATACACTCCCAAACTCATCAATTTCATTAGCATTTGGTTTAAGCTTAATTAAACATGATTAGCAAGGCATATATATAGAAAACCCTAACTGTTTTCAGAGGAGGATTCATAATTTCAGATCTAGATCCAAATCTCTCAAAATTCTCTCTCAAAATTTCTTCAAATTTCTTCAAACAATATCCATTTCTCTTGCTTGATTCATCATCCTGAAGTATCATTGAGCAAGATTGGACGTGGAATGGAATGAAATCGTGGCTGTTTGTTCATAATGGAAGCTTGGAAGCATTAATGGTGAATTCAAATTCTGGTGAAATCAAGAGCAATTGAACCTCAATCGCTCCTCCAATCATTCATACAAGCATCATAGAGGAACATTTGAGCTATCACAAGCCTTGAATCAAGCCAAATCCAGATCTGCTCTTCAAGAGGTTACAAAATCGATCCTCTTAATTCTCAAAATTATTGTGATGTTATTGTAGATCTCTTTATGCTGATCATGCTGAGCTTTGAATCATGAATTTTAGTGACCTATTGGCTGAGTTATGGTAGATTAAAGATCCATGCATGAAAATTGATTTGCTCGATTCTCTCTTAACATGTGGATTTATGCTTAGTTATTCATTGATTGTGAATCTCCATGGAATATACTATGTGATGATGTCTTTAATTATGATTTCTGGAGCAATTGTTCTTGAGCTCACATGAACAGTTACTGTTCATCTTCTTCACGAGGAAGAAGATGAAGTTCTGGCTTTGGCAACGGTTTTGATCTTCTTTTGCAACGCAAATCCGTGGCTGTAGGTGTTCGTCTAGGGTTCACGTGTGATTGGTTAATGCATTTTCCCATGCTGCGTTCTCATTGGTCCGTCTGTTTGACCGCGTGTGTTGACCTGCCAGCACATAAATGAAACGGCAGTGTTTCATGCTGCTGGCGCCAATTTTCAAATTTTAAAAAATCATTTCATTTTAATTCATTTTTTGTGTTACATGTTTATTTCATTTTTTACTCAAACTTACAAAAATCATAACAAATGCAAAATTCATCCAAATTCATCCCAATTTTTTGCATTGTGATCCTGATTCTCTCTAGTTTTTTATCATCATGATTTCACAAATTGTGCTTGGCTGAATAATTTTTGGTGCTAGAATGTTTGAACATGTATGCTATTTTGACCTTGCCATGTTTATACATTTGTGAAATGCTGGTTTTTGATCCAATGATTCTGAAAATATGCATGATGAAACTAGAAACTTTGCTTGACATTTTGGTGTTAATTTGGTATTTTTATCAATTGTCATTTCTGTTTTATGATCATGTTAAGTTGGTGTGACAATTTGTGTCACACCTTGTGATGTTCAATTTGAATGATGTGTTTGCCATGCCAAATGATATCCTATGCTCCTGATTTTTTGTGTGATGCATGTTATAGATGTTGTGATTGCTCATGAATTATGTTTGAATTATTTGAATCATTTCTGATTTAATTGAGATTTTTCATTCTGGTTGGTCACATTTGAGCTTCAAAATTGCCTTGAACTTCAATTGATCATGAAATGCTTTTGGTTAATGATATTGATATGAGACCTTTTGGAATGTTTCAAGATGTGATTGAAGTTGATTCATGTTAAATTTCAAGTTCTGTTTTGAATGTTTGACCTACTTTTGACCCTAGGCTTTGACCTAGTGGTTTAGACTCACTGTTTAGATTGTGGATTTCAGGTTCAAAGGCACATTGCCATGATTGGAGTGGCTCATTCATTTGAGTTGATTACTTGATTGATGTTGGCTAATATTGAGTTGTTTTGTAGGCTTTGAGAACAAGTTGCCTAATGGCTTGTGCTTTGCTCATTGTGGCCTAATGCTTTGTCTGTCTGTGTACTATTGCATGATGACTGTTGTCTGTTTGATTGACTGAACTGTAAACTGATTGGTTTAGATTTTTCAACAGGTACCTAAGTTGCTTTGAGTTCTTTTGAACTTGCTTTTGTTTGGCTTGTGGTTTGATTACCACCTAGGTATAACTCTCTGACTTCATGTAGTCTGGAAGACCTGTCCTGTTATGGGGGCAGGCACCTGTCTGAAGCCCTCCTTAAGAGGCAATGCTTATGAATGTTTAAATTTGTGCCAAGCAGGTAAAGACCTCTTAGGAGGCAATTGGCAGATAAAAGAGATGTGTAATCCATCTCCTGCTATTCAGTTGTGTCATTCACCTTGCTCACACCATTGTGTTGATGCATTGTGGATAATAACCCAGGATCATGTTGTGTCAGTCATGTGGAGAAGAGTTCCTCCATCCTGAACTCCCACACTTTCATTTGTCTGAAGCTCTCCCAGGCCAGGGATAAGAGCTGTGAGGTCTTACCCTCACTTCCCATTTCATCTGCTTCACCCTAACTCTCAATGTTAGGGTTAAGAGCTAACTACACCCGATTCCAGTTGGCTTGTGTTTCACAGCCTAACCTTGTATGAGCCCATTTGTTTGTATATAGTGTGTGTGCTTGCTTTTGTGCTTTTGCTTGCCTGTGTTGTTTAGGATAGCTTGCTTCCTGTGCAAGTTAGATAGAAACCTTAACATAGGGATCGTATGCATGACAACTTCTAGGCTCGAGTCGTAGTCTCCCTAGTAGTTTGTGTCTCCCTTTGTATCTGGTTAGGCTAGTCCCTTTTCCCTGTTTAGGGGAACTACGTCGCCCTGATCCTCATACCAGATGAGGTATGTAGGCAGGAGATGAGCAGATCTCTCCGGGCGCCCTTTTTCTTTTTCAACCCCTTTGTGTGTGTTTGGAGTCTGATGTAAGTCCAGCGATTGGCAGTTGGTTTCCTGTGTCTTGTTTGCTTGTAGGAGTCTGACGTAAGTCCAGCGATTGGCAGTCGGTTTCCTGTGTGTGTGTTTGTTGGTTCGGAGTCCGATGTAAGTCCAGCGATTGGCATTCGGTTTCCATGTTTGCCTGTTTGTGTGGAGTCTGACGTAAGTCCAACGATTGGCAGTCGGTTTCCTGTGTTGGTTTTGTTTGGCGTGCGTTAGCCGAACTACGACAGCTCTGATTCTCATTCCAGATGAGATACGTAGGCATAGGATGCGATATCCTAGCTAACCCGTTCCCCTCTTCTTCTTCCATCTGAGTTTCCTTCTAGTGTGTGTGTGCAGTTTGTGAGCAGTGTTTAGCAACCTTTCTTCTATCCTTTGGAGCGTGGATCCCGTCGAGTACGACGGATGCATAGGGGTGCTAATACCTTCCCTTCGCATAATCGACTCCCGATCCCATCTCTCTTTGGTCGCAAGACCATGTCCTTTCCAGGTTTACTTCGAGCGTTTCCTTTCCCTCTTTTGGGATAAATAACGCACGATGGCGACTCTGTTTGTTTTTCTTTTCCCGCCGGTTGTTTTTCGCGGATGCGACAGCTGGCGACTCTGCTGGGGATAACATAGAAGTTGACCTCTTGCTGGTCCATCTTCCCTAAGCGAGTCACTCCTAGCGTTCTCTAGGATAGTTTAGGTTGCTTGTGTTTATTGCAGTTATGATTATTATGTTGTGTATATATTTGCATAAATGTTTGCATGCATCATACTATCATCGTGTTGTCTTCTGTACAGGTGGTTCCTCTGATTTGGGGGGGGGGGTGTTCTGAGTGGGGCTAAAACCCAGGCCCGAGTATACACCTAGGATTAGTGTGGTCTCATGTTGCCTCTCATGTTAGGTCAACATGTTTTGGGCGACGTGACATACCACAAGCCGGACAAGGTTCTTTTGAGGGAGCTCTTCCTTTGTGGAGTATCCACTTTGGTTGAGTCACTTCATTTGAGCTATTGACTTCGGTGACCATTCTTTCCCGGATCATTGGTTTAGACGATCTTATGAGAGCTGCAACGGCATACCCGAAAGGGCAAACCCGTTGAGTATCTTTGCCTGATTGTCGAGACCATTATCCGCCTTAGGATGACTTGATTAGAATTCACCTGTGAGGGGAGGGTTGATTCTTACAGATGCATGTCCTGATGGTGACTTTGATGGTGACTAATGGTTCAGTTTTTGATCAGAGTCCTATTTATAAGTCGGATTTATGGATTTATTTCTGAGACGCCGGAGTTCTGTCCATGGTATTTATCAGTGGGGATCCGTTTATTTCAGGATTCCCTGGGCTGGTTCAGAGGGTCTTGTGGTTATCTGTTCAGAGGATCTCTGGTGATGATGGTAATGTATCTTCCGTTCCGTTTATTTCGGAACCCCAAGTCGGATTTGTGGTTACTCAGTACCTCAGATGGTTGTGATCAGTTCAGAAACCGGGCTTCTGTACAGTTGATGTTCAGATGACTTGGAGGATGGCACAGTGCATTGCATTCATACATCAGCATCATTCACATTTTGCATTTATCTACATTTAACTCATGTTTATCCATATGCAGGGGACATTCTTGATCGAGATCCTGGTTGAGAGACTTCTTTGTTCCAGACATGAGGACCGGTTTGAAGGACGATGTTGTTTACAGTTTCCTCGACCCAGAGATTGGTGTGCTGAGAGATATGATGGCATTTATTACACCTGACCATGTGGGGATGTTCCGTGAGGCATACGGTGGTATTCTGAAGTTAGTTTTCAGGCTCACAGACAGTGACAGGAGTGCCATCCATACTTTTCTCCAGTTCTATGACCTGGGCTTGAGATGCTTCGTGTTCCCGGATTACTTGTTGGGACCCTTGATGGAGGACTATGCCAGCACCCTGGGTATTGAGATCAGAGATCAGATTCCTTTCTATGCCACTAAGGGGGAGCCTAATGTTGCTGAGATCTCTCGTGCTCTTTATTTGAGTCCAGAGATGATTAAGGGGGGTTTGAAGGAGAAGGGAAAGTTACCCGGTTTTCATCTGAGTTTCTTGGAGGCTAAAGCCAAGGAACATGCTGTTGTGGGTAATTGAAGGACCGTTTATGCTTTGATTGCTGTGAGTATCTATGGAATCATCATGTTCCCTAATCAGAAGAACTTTGTGGACATTAATGCTATCTGGTTGTTTATACAAAAGAATCCTATTCCTACTTTGGTTGGGGATGTGTATTACTCGGTCCATAATCGGAACGAGAAGCGGCGTGGTGGATTGATCAGATGTTGTGCTCAGCTGTTGTACAAACGGTTCATGGGGTATTTGCCTTCCAGAGGTGCCTTTGTCTTTCTTGATCCTACTGTCAAGTGGTCAGTCAGGTTGATGGGTTTGCGGGCCAAGGACATAGCTTGGACTCACAATGGTATGGCTGGACGGGATTTCATTTACAGTTGTGGGAGTCTTCCCAATGTGCCTCTTATAGGAGTTCAAGGTTGCATTAATTATAACCTGGTGCTTCTTAGGAGACAGATGGGGTTTGTTGTGGAGGGTCCTCCTCTTGGACGAGAGATTCAGGAGTCTTTCTACTTCCCAATTGAGGGCAATCAGACAAAGTTGAGGCAAGTGTCTGATGAGTGGCGTGACATTCAGAGAAAGGGCAAGGTTCCTTTTGGCAAGGTTAACAGCAAGTCTTTTCCTCCATTTGATGATTGGCTTAGGAAGAGGATTGAGCTCACACATCTACCATTTCCCGGAGGTGATCCTTGGTGTCCTTTGATTGAAGGGCCACGTTCTTCTATCAGCATGGAAGAGTTCCTTGAGATGAAGAAAGCCAGAGATCAGCTGCAAGCAGAGAAGACTGAGTTGGAGATGAGTGTTGCTAGGATTCAGATGGCTAATCAGGAGATCAAAGGGAGAATAGAAGATCAGGATAAGAGACATGCCATTGAGGTGAAGCACTTTGAGATAGACACTGCCTATTACCGTAAGATCAGCCAAGCATTGGAGTCGTCTATAAAGGAGCACGACGTCACCAAGGAGAGGTTGGCTAGAGCTTCGAAGGTCATCGAAGATGAGAAGAGGAGACAAATACTTGTGAGCGATCAGAGGGATAACAGAGTCAGAATCCTTATCGCCGAGTGGGAAACAAAGCTGAAGATTAAGGAAGCAGAGAACGTGAAGATCATTGCTGAAAGAGATCATTATCTTGCTGAGAGGGATCATTATTTCCGACAGATGAAGATTCACCAAAAGGAGATATGAAGACTGCAGCAGGAGAACACTGAACTCAGGTTTGCTGTGAAGTTTACCAAGATGATAGATGATGCGGAGCCTTCTGTGGGGCCTTCTTCAGTGTAGCCTTTTATTATCATTTGTGTGGATTATCGTCAGGCCTGTTGGCGGAAGTCACTCGTTTGTATTTTCTTTCTGTTTCTGGAGAATTGTATTTGATTTGTATCAGACTTGATGTATGACTCTCGCCCATATGGTGCACTTTTGGGTATGCAATGGTTATTTTCATTCAGTGATTGGTATTCAAGCTTTATTTGCTTTGCCATTTCTTCACGCACATAGCACACACATGGTTGGGTGGTATCTTTGCTAAATCATAACTTTTTGCTCTGTATGTCAGAATCAGACGATGAATGTCAGAATGTTACTGCCGAATCATTATCTGTCTCGATGAAGCCAGGATCAAAAGACAGAGTGTTCCTCATATGGATAGACATTGCATTCATGCATGAATCATAATAACTTGTCTTCTATTTTGCAGGTGTCAGTTTCTAACGTGTTTGATTGTTACAGGAATCATTGCTCGCGCACGTAGAATCATTCCCTTGCACGCAACCCGTCCACACAGATACTTTACCAGACGCAACACACCTAGGCTGATGGATCTACCCAACGCAGATTTTCTTGAGCTGAAGGAGAAAATGAATGAACTGATCAATGTCATGCAAGGGTTTGCCGTGGGGCAGAAAGCACTTGCTGATAAGGTGGAGAAGCTCGAGCAGGCTTCAGCTGCTAATAGTGGTGTTAATTTAGAGGGGGTCTCCAATCACGGTCTTGGTGGTTCCAGGGATGGAGGCGATCTCGGAAAGAGGACAACTGTTGGTGTAGTGACTAATAATGCTGGGGGTTTTGGTGCTGCCACAAGTGGTAGACCAGGTCCGGTGGGCATTAATATGAAGGACGGCCTTTTTCCTCCTTTCTTCGGGGCTGAAGAGGATAGAGAGGAAGACAGAGAAGCAGATCAATTCTCCATGTTAAATGAACAGTTTGGGCAGTACGATGTCCAACCACCAAACAAGGAGATTCAAGTGCTGGCGGAGAAAATCAGGGCTCTTGAAAGCTATGCTACTCCGGGGGTTGTTAACATGTCTAACATGGGGCTGGTTGAGGGGATTGTGATCCCACAAAAGTTCAAAGCCCCTGCATTTGACAAATACAATGGGAGTTCTTGCCCGGAAACTCATCTCCAGGCTTTTGTCCGAAAGATTTCTGCTTATACCATGGACCAGAAGCTTTGGATGTACTTCTTCCAGGACAGTTTGTCTTGAGGGTCTTTGGAATGGTACACCAAGTTGAAATCTTCTGACATCAAGAGCTGGCAGGATCTTGGTGATGCATTCTTTAAACAATACCAATTTAATGCTGATATGGCTCCTAGCCGTACCCAATTGCAGGGTATATCTCAGAAGCCTAATGAGGGGTTTAAAGAATATGCACAGAGATGGAGGGAGCTGGCTGCCAGAGTTCAACCTCCGTTGGTAGACAGGGAAATGTCAGATCTGTTCATGGGTACCCTTCAGGGGACATTCGCAGAGAGAATGGTTGGATGCCCGGTTACCAATTTTGCTGATATTGTGGTGGCTGGGGAAAGAATTGAAAGTTGGTTGAAGCTGAGGAAGATATAGGGTAACGCTTCGTCATCTGGATCGAAGAAGCCCTTTGGAAATGGTCAGAGGAAGAAGGAGGGTGACACCAGCGCTGTGTATGCCCAGAGGGGACAGAGTAGGGAGCGTTACTACCAGCACACCGCTGCGGTAACTATTCTTGCTGATAATGTACAGCAACAACAACAGCAACAACCGCAACAACAACGACAGCCATTTCAGCAGAGACCGCAGAGGGCCGGGTATCAGGTAAGAGGATAAATGAATGATCGTTAATTCGATAGACCACCTGTGACCTATTCATTCGTGTTGAAGAAGCTGAAAGACTTGGGGTTGGTCCAGTTAAGGACGTTGGCACCGTTGAGACCTGATCAGAGGCCGGCCAGTTTTGATGAGAATGCCAAGTGCGAATTCCACTCAGGTGCCCCTGGACACAACGTAGAAAACTGTAAAGCTTTTAAGCATGTGGTCCAGGACTTGGTGGATTCTAAGGCAATCAACTTTGCACCATCTCCAAATGTGAATGCTAATCCCATGCCTGCGCATGGTCGAATGGGGGTGAATGTAATCTCTGAAGAGGGCAAAATCGGGCTGATGAGTGTGAATCAGTTGAAGACTCTGTTGGCTGAGGTCAAAAGACAACTGTTGAAGAATGGGGTCTTCCCGGGCTGTGATGATTGTTATGCTGCGTGCACTATTTTTCCTGATGGGTGTGTGTCGTTGAGGGAGGTTGTCCAGAGGCTGATGGATGAAGGAAGCCTCAGATTTGAGAAGATTGATGCGGGGAAGGAATATGTCTCCACCATAACCATCTATTTCGACCCGGTTGATTTGTCAACGTTGGCAGATGCGGCTCTAGTTACTATCATGGTACCTGGGCCAATTCCTTATGACAAAGATGACGCTGTGTCGTGGCATTATGGTGGAGAAGTATTTTGTAATGGGGAGAGGATGGAAGATCAAACTGTAGGTGAAACCACCACTTCAAAGGTGGATAATGCCGGACCTAGTGGTTTCACTCGTAGTGGAAGGTTGTTTGCCCCTGATGCTTTGAGAAGTGGGGAAGGAGAAAAAGAAAAGAAAGATAAGGTCGAGGCTTTAGCCAGGGCAAGAGGGAAGCAAGTGGTAAATGAAGGTACTCCTGTGGTGACACCGGCGCCTGGTGGGTCGGAGAAAGAACTTGATGATGAAGCTGAAGAATTTCTGAGAATCATCAAGAAGTCAGAGTACAAGCTTGTTGACCATTTGCAGCAGACTCCATCCAAGATCTCAATCTTGTCGTTATTGCTAAGCTCCGAGGGACATAGGGAGGCTTTATTGAAGATACTAAAGAGAGCCTATGTTCCCCAAGAGATCACAATCAATCAGTTAGAGACGGTGGTGTCAAATGTCAATGCCAGTCATGGGTTGGGTTTCACTGATTTAGATCTAACTGTGGATGGGAGGAATCATAATAGGGCCTTACAAATTGCTATGGAATGTAAAGGAGCCGTGCTCTCGCACGTGTTGGTTGATACCGACTCATCTTTAAATGTGTTGCCAAAGAAAGCCTTGGCGAAGCTGAATTGTGAAGGGTTGATCTTGACGCCCACTGACCTGATAGTGAGAGCTTTTGACGGTTCGAAGCGGGCTGTGTTCGGGGAAGTGGAGCTCCCGGTGAAGATCGGGCCCGAGGTGTTCAAGTCGGTATTTTATGTCATGGATATTCAGCCGGCATACAGTTGCCTGTTGGGTCGCCCGTGGATTCATGCTGCTGGGGCAGTGACTTCGACTTTGCACCAGAAGCTGAAGTACATCTGGGACGGGCAGGTCGTCACAGTCTGTGGAGAGGAAGACATCTTCGTCAGCCACCTATCATCGTTCAAGTATGTTGAAATGGACGGTGAGATATGGTAAATGCCAAGTCAAGCATTCGAAACCGTCAAGGTGGAAAATGCTCTTTTTGCTAAAGAGGAGGAGAAGCCGTCCATTTCTTCGTACAAACAAGTTGTTGAGGTGGTGAAGAGTGGGGAAGCTCCTGGTTGGGGAAAGATGATGGACATCGCCGCCAAGAAGGACAGATTTGGGGTTGGTTATCAGTCGGGTCGAGGCTTGTCTGGACAAGGCAGAGGACGTCGTCCGTCATTCACGTTCACCAGTGCTGGAATGCTGGATCCATATCACATCTGTATGGTGGGTGAAGAAGTTGACAGTGACTGTGAGATGGATCAATGGATAAAATCGTGCGTACCAGGGATGGAAGTCCAAAACTGGAAAGCCAAACAGATCATCACTGTCACTCTACTTGAAGAGTAATATTTTCTGTTTTCAATTTTATTTGCATGGAAGCCTTTACGTTTTGCCTGAAACGTGATGGTTCATTGTAAGGGCCACCTCATGTTTCATTTTGCAATATTTGCATCATAAATAAAAGGATGTTTTTCAATTAAAAGCGGTGTTCCTTGTTTTTCATTTATTTTTGCAGTTTAAAACAAAATAAAAATGGCAATGTTTTCATTTTCCTTTTTCAATTTGTTTCACTCCGGTTCTAAAGCAATGCATGAATCAACATTCATGCAGATGTGATCTTTCTCCGGATCTCATTGATAACAATCTTGTTACACCCTCATATGACTTCGACAATCCGATCTATCATGCCGAAGAAGAAGGCGAAGAAGATTGTGAACTGCCGGAGGAATTAGCCAGGTTGTTGAAACAAGAGGAGAAGGTGATTCAACCGCACGAGGAGCATGTTGAGGTTGTGAATCTGGGTACCGACGAGGTCAGAAAGGAAGTGAAAGTTGGGGCTGCTTTGGAGGGAAGTGTCAAGAGAAGAATGGTAGCCTTGTTGAAAGAATATGTTGATATCTTCGCCTGGTCTTATCAAGATATGCCAGGGTTGGATACCGATATTGTTGTGCACAAGCTACCGTTGAGAGCAGATTGTCCTCCAATGAAGCAGAAGTTGCGCAGAACTCGACCTGAGATGGCCATGAAGATTAAAGAGGAAGTGCAGAAGCAGTTGGATGCTGGTTTCCTCGCTGTCACTAATTATCCGCCTTGGGTCGCGAACATTGTGCCAGTGCCGAAGAAAGATGGGAAGGTGAGAATGTGTGTGGACTACCGGGATTTGAATAGAGCTAGCCCGAAGGATGATTTCCCATTACCTCACATTGATGTATTGGTAGATAATACAGCTCAATTCTCGGTGTTTTCCTTCATGGATGGCTTTTCTGGCTATAATCAAATCAAAATGTCGCCAGATGATATGGAGAAAACAACGTTCATCACACTGTGGGGCACTTTTTGCTATAAGGTGATGCCATTTGGTCTCAAAAACGTCGGTGCTACTTATCAGAGAGCCATGGTGACTTTGTTTCATGATATGATTCATCATGAAATCGAATGCTATGTTATGACATGATAGCAAAGTCCCAAACAGAAGAGGGGCATTTGGTAGATCTGGCCAAGTTGTTTGACCGGTTGAGACAATTCAGACTGAGGTTGAATCCGAATAAGTGCACTTTCGGGGTGCGGTCCGGTAAACTGCTAGGGTTCATTGTAAGTGAAAAAGGAATCGAGGTTGATCCTGCTAAGGTAAAAGCAATACGAGAAATGCCTGAACCGAGAACAGAGAAGGAGGTTCGTGGTTTTTTAGGTAGATTGAACTACATTTCACGGTTCATATCTCACCTAACAGCCACGTGTGAACCAATATTCAAGCTGTTGAGAAAAGATCAAACAGTCAGGTGGAATAATGATTGCCAAGTGGCATTTGAAAAGATAAAAGAGTATTTGCAGGAGCCTCCGATTCTGATGCCTCCTGTGGAGGACGACCGTTAATTCTGTACTTGACAGTCCTCGAGGGGTCTATGGGGTGCGTACTGGGGCAGCATGACGAGTCTGGTCGAAAAGAGCATGCCATATACTACCTTAGCAAAAAGTTTACCGACTGTGAAACAAGATATTCACTGCTCGAGAAAACTTGTTGTGTTTTGTTCTGGGCTGCTCGCCGACTGAGGCAGTATATGCTGGTTCATACCACTTTATTGATTTCCAAGATGGATCCAATCAAGTATATATTTGAGAAGCCATCATTGACCGGACGGGTTGCGAGATGGCAAATGATTTTGACTGAATACGATATTCAGTATACCTCTCAGAAAGCAATCAAGGGGAGTGTATTGTCTGATTACCTCGCCCAGCAACCCATTGAGGATTATCAACCGATGAAGTTTGAGTTCCCTGATGAGGACATCATGTTTCTCAAATCGAAAGATTGCGAGGAACCGATCCCGGAGGAGGGGCCTGACCCTGAATCCGAATGGATTATGATGTTTGATGGGGCCGTTAACGTGAATGGTAGTGGAGTTAGTGCTGTTTTGGTTACGCCGAAGGGATCCCACATTCCTTTTGCTGCCCGGCTAACATTTGAGTGCACCAACAACGTGGCTGAATACAAAGCTTGTATCTTGGGGATTGAAGAGGCGATTGATTTAAGGATCAAGAACCTTGTTATATATGGAGATTCAGCTTTGGTTGTGAATCAAGTTAACGGAAAATGGTATACGCATCAATCTCATTTAGTTCCATACCGGGATTATACGAGGAGATTGTTGACGTTTTTAACCAAGGTGGTATTGCATCATGTGCCTAGAGAAGAGAATCAGTTGGCAGATGCTTTGGCTACTCTGGCCACCTTGATTAAGGTGCAGTGGTGGAATCAGTTCCCAAGTGTTGAGGTAGGACGTCTGGATAGACCGGCTTATGTATTTGCTGTTGAGACAGTACCTGATGATGAGAAGCCGTGGTACTACGATATCAAGCGTTATTTGGAAACTCAAGAATATCCTGAGGGAGCATCCAAGAAGGACCGAAAGACTCTGCGGAGGTTGGCCATGGTGTTCTACTTGAATAAGGATGGGGTTTTGTACAAGCGGAATCTTGATTGGGTCTTGCTCAGATGTGTTGATGACAAAGAAGCAAGCCAGTTGATGAAAGAGGTTCACGAGGGGTCGTTTGGTACCCATGCCAGTGGGAATGCAATGGTGAAGAAGCTGCTGAGGGCAGGTTATTATTGGATGACAATGGAGGCCCAATGTTTCAATTTCGTGCGGAAGTGTCATGAATGCCAGATTTATGCTGATAAGGTGCACGTGCCTCCAAATCCGTTGAGTTTGGTGTCGTCTCCGTGGCCGTTTGCTATGTGGGGCATCGATATGATTGGGAAGATTGAGCCTACGGCTTCGAATGGGCACCGGTTCATCTTAGTGGCTATTGATTACTTCACCAAGTGGGTGGAAGCAGCCTCTTATGCCAACGTGACAAAGCAGGTCGTTGCCAGATTCCTGAAGAGAGACATCATTTGCAGATATGGGGTTCCCGAAAGAATCATTACTGATAATGGTTCTAATCTCAACAATAAGATGATGGAAGAATTGTGTCGGGAATTCAAGATTGAGCATCACAATTCTTCTCCTTATCGTCCGAAGATGAATGGGGCGGTCGAGGCAGCCAATAAGAATATCAAGAAGATTGTACAGAAGATGGTCGTGACCTACAAGGATTGGCACGAGATGTTGCCATTTGCATTGCATGGGTACCGAACTTCGGTGCGTACATCTACTGGGGCAACGCCTTTCTCGTTGGTATATGGGATGGAAGCGGTGCTACCGATTGAGGTTCAGATTCCTTCGCTGAGAGTCCTGATGGACGTGAAGTTGCAAGAGGCTGAATGGGTAAGGACTCGGTATGAAGAGTTGAGCCTGATTGAGGAAAAGAGGCTGGCGGCCATTTGTCATGGGCAGTTGTACCAGCAGCGGATGAAGCGTGCTTTTGACAGAAAGGTGCGACCTCGTGTGTATCACGTAGGTGATATGGTATTGAAAAGGATCCTTCCTCCTCAAAATGATTGTAGGGGAAAGTGGACACCCAATTATGAAGGTCCATTCGTGGTCAAGAAGGTTTTCTCTGGCGGAGCCTTGTTATTAACGACCATGGATGGCGAGGATTTTCCATCCCCTGTGAATGCAGACGCATATAAAAAATACTTCGTATAAGAGACCCGCTGGACGAAAAGAATAAAATAGTCCAGGCAAAAATGGGCATCCCGGCGAACCAAAAAGAAAAAGAAAAAGGTTCAGGCAAAAATTAGGGATAAAAAGAAAAAATGTACACCCGGCGAGTCGAAAACCTGAAAAGGCAGCTTGAGCAAAAAGGGGTATCCCGGTGGACTGAAAACCCGAAAGGGCGGTCCAGGCAAAAGAGGGATTGAAACGAACAACTGCGTCTGGCATGATCGTTTGCGCTTTCGTCAAGGCACCAGGATAATCCCCGACAGGGATCGGTCGGATGCGTCTTGTTCAGAAGGCAGAAGGCATGGAGAGTCTGAGGACATATGGGGTGTAACCGAGTTGGAACTCGATGAGATCGCGGGTTCACATTGCCATTAGGATAGATTTTCCTTTTGTGCGCAATTACCTCTTTTCAGGAATTGCTTCCTTTGTATTGCTCATTCATGAGCCACACCTTTTCAATCAATAAAATGCATATTCAGTCAAATAATTTTGTTTTTTGTTTTCATTATCGCTTTGATTGCAAAAACATCCAAATGTTTGTGATAAAGAATCTTTGCATTTTAAGACATACGGGTCCCTTCCAATGCATGTTTATAAGATTGAAAACTTGAAATCTTATTTGGAAGGCTGAGTGACCTAGGTGTTGAAATCTTGGCACGCCTGGGGCACGTTTTTGTCTAACGATCTCTTTGCAGGTGCTGTTAGATATTTTCACTCACTTACAGGTTGTGATGAGAAGTTTTGGGCAAAAGGATCCCCACGGAGTCCAATCGGGGACCGAGGAATGATGGAAAGACGGCGAGAGATGACGACGATCCTGGATATTAATCAAGAAGACTCTTCAAAGTCGGAGGACTGGAAAGTTTGTATGAATCCAAGGAGTTCGATCGCCGTCGAGTACGGAGGAGTCGAGAATACAAGGTAATGAATCAGAAAAGTCCAGGCGGGTCGGGGAGTTCTCAAAAGTGGAAAGCGGATACTGGGTTTAGATGTGGGATACCAGGGTTCGACGAGTCGACGGGTGTTCTGTGCCAGATTTTCCTGGTGTCCCCAAGCAGGGTTGAGATCAGTGTTTCCTCAGCAGCCAGGCCTGAAGGTTGCTATTTCCCAGCGAAGGTGCCTGTTGGGTCGTTGTTTTTCCTAACATGGCGGAGCTTGTTCAGTTCCCCAGCAAGCCGAAGGTTGTTATTTTCCCCGCAGAATGCGGTGGTGGTTTCTTCCCCAGTGAAATCCCCAAGCGGGTTGGGTGCAGAGGAGGTTATCCCTAGCGAAGGTGGTCCTTTTCCCAACAGCAGGGTGGAGGTTGGAGTGTTGTCGAGTTCCTCAACAGAGTGCCTCAAGCTCCCCAGAAGAGTCCCTTGAGGGGGATACTTTTTATGCATTCATCATGTAGATAAGCATAGCATGTTGCATAGCTAATTGCGTAGCATTTCCATGATTATGGAGCATTACGCTAATAAAAATCATCATCATGCATCAGCATTGCAAGCATAAGCTAGTCTCAAGCCGTGGTTACCGTTTGAGAGGTGGTTTCGCCAAATGGTGAAGATGTTACTCTGAGGAGTTTGGCATCATGATTTTGAATCAACAGTATTCCCCAGTAGTGCGATATTGGAGGAAGGATTTCTGTCAGGCGGAGATGGAATGATAATCCGAAAAGTTTCGGGGTCCAAAAAGAAAAGCAAGAAGAGAATAATCCCCAGCTGAGCGTGAATTGTTCGTTTGCTAGGGTGGAATAGAAGATAGCAGGCTCATGGCTTGTTATCCCCAGCTTGGGTCGTTGGCACGCGTGCCGCCTCATGTATCACTGTCCTTTATTTCCGCCGTTGCTGACAGGCATGAAGAGTTTTTCAGGTATTCAGACCGTTGCGGCATTCAGGCCAGCTTTCCGGTGTTCAGGCCGAGGTGGGTATTCAGACCAGTTTCCGATTTTCAGATCGAGGAAGTTTCTGACGTTCAGGTCGAAGAACTTGTGGCACTCAGGCCAGTTTCCGATTTTCAGATCGAAGAAGTTTCCGACGTTCAGGTCGAAGAACTTGTGGCACTCAGGCCATTTTCCGATTTTCAGATCGAAGAAGCATCCGAAGTTCAGTCGATGCAGCTTGCGGCGTTCAGGCCGGTCGTTCGGTATTCAGACCGAAGTGGCACTCAGGCCAGTTTTCTGGTATCCAGACTGAAGTGCTATCCAGACCGAAGTGGCATTCAGGCCAATCTCTCGGTGATCAGACCGACATTAATACTCTCATGTTCCGGTGCTCAGTATTCAGACTGATGAGCGGCGTTCAGGCCATAATGGTTCCTGTGTTACCGTTTATTTTGGTATACAGGCCAAATTTCTGTTCGGTATTCAGGCCTACTTTCTCCGTACCAGACGGATTTTTCTTTTAAGATCATTTCTTCGCTGATTCTGACAGGCATTATTAATTATTTCCCATCGGAGTGCAAATTGTTCGTTTGTTCTTGGTATTCAATCCCTCTTCGCCTTGATCATCTGAAAGCCGAGGCTATTCATATCGACAGGTTCACAATGGATTGATTAGAGGCAGCTGTAACACCTCAAAATTTGCCCTCCTCTCTTGGGACTAGCTTAGCATATTGTATCTCATTTTTAGGACATTAGGCATTACATCTTTGCATATCATGTGAAATAAGCAAGTCATCCTCCTAGGTCTTTCTCAGAAGATAGAGAGGTTACAAGATTCAAGCCTGAGGGTCTCATAAATTGATCACTAATCATCTGAGGTTTGTGCTTCAATTAGGGTTTATTGGTTCCTCAAGGAGGATAAGTGTTATCTTATTTGCCAGAGTATATCACCATCATCATGGTTTTATCATCACCAAGAGGTTCATTGTGCTTGATCATGTGCTTTGGGATTAGGGTTTTGACCTCTAGTCAACCCTAATCAGTTGCATTCTAATAGGCAGGGTTTCTCAAGGAGATGAGGTCTTTCTTGAGAAGGAGATCATCATATGGTTATTATGTGGAGCTTGTGTAAGCTAGGGTTTTATTTTTGAGCCATTTCATCAAGTGGTTGAGGCTCAGAATCATCTGTGCATGATCAAGTCAAATGTATGTCAACTGCCAAGTCAACTGTGGATTTGGAGGTGGGAAGTGGTCAGAGATACTTCATTCATGTTCAAACAAGTCTCATTTGACATTTCAAACATCAACATTGAAGAATTTGAAGTCAGATCAAGACTTTCCAAAAATAGCAGGTGACCTGTAATTTGAACTTTCCAAAAATGGAAAGGTTTTAGACCAACTTCAACTCAAGATTACATCATCAAGAAAGCTTCAAATGAAATTTTGTCCAACATGAAAGTTGAATATCTTTCTCTCCCATTTCCAAAAAGTCCAAGATCATCAATTTCTCATGTGTGGTTAAGGAGATATGATCAAAACATGGCAAACTATGCATGGAACTTCAAATGGACATAACTTCTCAACCAAAGCTCCAAAATGGATGGCTCTTTTTGCATTCTTCTCCTTTTGGCCTATTGTTTCCAAACCATGCATTGCATTGCACAAATTATCATCACATGAGCACTTGCTAATTCATTGATTTTTGGAGGGAAATTTTGAAATTCAAATTTGGTGTATTATTTGAACATTTTGCTATTGCCATTAGCTCCAAAATCAGATTTTAAATGGAAAATGAACCAATTCGTGTACTGTTCACATGCATTTCATGCATAGAGGTGAAAAACTCAATTTGTGCATACACTCCCAAACTCATCAATTTCATTAGCATTTGGTTTAAGCTTAATTAAACATGATTAGCAAGGCATATATAGAAAACCCTAACTGTTTTCAGAGGAGGATTCATAATTTCAGATCTAGATCCAAATCTCTCAAAATTCTCTCTCAAAATTTCTTCAAATTTCTTCAAACAATATCCATTTCTCTTGCTTGATTCATCATCCTGAAGTATCATTGAGCAAGATTGGACGTGGAATGGAATGAAATCGTGCCTGTTTGTTCATAATGGAAGCTTGGAAGCATTAATGGTGAATTCAAATTCTGGTGAAATCAAGAGCAATTGAACCTCAATCTCTCCTCCAATCATTCATACAAGCATCATAGAGGAACATTTGAGCTATCACAAGCCTTGAATCAAGCCAAATCAAGATCTGCTCTTCAAGAGGTTACAAAATCGATCCTCTTAATTCTCAAAATTATTGTGATGTTATTGTAGATCTCTTTATGATGATCATGCTGAGCTTTGAATCATGAATTTTAGTGACCTATTGGCTGAGTTATGGTAGATTAAAGATCCATGCATGAAAATTGATTTGCTCGATTCTCTCTTAACATGTGGATTTATGCTTAGTTATTCATTGATTATGAATCTCCATGGAATATACTATGTGATGATGTCTTTAATTATGATTTCTGGAGCAATTGTTCTTGAGCTCACATGAACAGTTACTGTTCATCTTCTTCACGAGGAAGAAGATGAAGTTCTGGCTTTGGCAACGGTTTTGATCTTCTTTTGCAACGCAAATCCGTGGCTGTAGGTGTTCGTCTAGGGTTCACGTGTGATTGGTTAATGCATTTTCCCATGCTGCGTTCTCATTGGTCCGTCTGTTTGACCGCGTGTGTTGACCTGCCAGCACATAAATGAAACGGCAGTGTTTCATGCTGCTGGCGCCAATTTTCAAATTTTAAAAAATCATTTCATTTTAATTCATTTTTTGTGTTACATGTTTATTTCATTTTTTACTCAAACTTACAAAAATCATAACAAATGCAAAATTCATCCAAATTCATCCCAATTTTTGCATTGTGATCCTGATTCTCTCTAGTTTTTTATCATCATGATTTCACAAATTGTGCTTGGCTGAATAATTTTTGGTGCTAGAATGTTTGAACATGTATGCTATTTTGACCTTGCCATGTTTATACATTTGTGAAATGCTGGTTTTGATCCAATGATTCTGAAAATATGCATGATGAAACTAGAAACTTTGCTTGACATTTTGGTGTTAATTTGGTATTTTTATCAATTGTCATTTCTGTTTTATGATCATGTTAAGTTGGTGTGACAATTTGTGTCACACCTTGTGATGTTCAATTTGAATGATGTGTTTGCCATGCCAAATGATATCCTATGCTCCTGATTTTTTGTGTGATGCATGTTATAGATGTTGTGATTGCTCATGAATTATGTTTGAATTATTTGAATCATTTCTGATTTAATTGAGATTTTTCATTCTGGTTGGTCACATTTGAGCTTCAAAATTGCCTTGAACTTCAATTGATCATGAAATGCTTTTGGTTAATGATATTGATATGAGACCTTTTGGAATGTTTCAAGATGTGATTGAAGTTGATTCATGTTAAATTTCAAGTTCTGTTTTGAATGTTTGACCTACTTTTGACCCTAGGCTTTGACCTAGTGGTTTAGACTCACTGTTTAGATTGTGGATTTCAGGTTCAAAGGCACATTGCCATGATTGGAGTGGCTCATTCATTTGAGTTGATTACTTGATTGATGTTGGCTAATATTGAGTTGTTTTGTAGGCTTTGAGAACAAGTTGCCTAATGGCTTGTGCTTTGCTCATTGTGGCCTAATGCTTTGTCTGTCTGTGTACTATTGCCTGATGACTGTTGTCTGTTTGATTGACTGAACTGTAAACTGATTGGTTTAGATTTTTCAACAGGTACCTAAGTTGCTTTGAGTTCTTTTGAACTTGCTTTTGTTTGGCTTGTGGTTTGATTACCACCTAGGTATAACTCTCTGACTTCATGTAGTCTGGAAGACCTGTCCTGTTATGGGGGCAGGCACCTGTCTGAAGCCCTCCTTAAGAGGCAATGCTTATGAATGTTTAAATTTGTGCCAAGCAGGTAAAGACCTCTTAGGAGGCAATTGGCAGATAAAGGAGATGTGTAATCCATATCCTGCTATTCAGTTGTGTCATTCACCTTGCTCACACCATTGTGTTGATGCATTGTGGATAATAACCCAGGATCATGTTGTGTCAGTCATGTGGAGAAGAGTTCCTCCATCCTGAACTCCCACACTTTCATTTGTCTGAAGCTCTCCCAGGCCAGGGATAAGAGCTGTGAGGTCTTACCCTCACTTCCCATTTCATCTGCTTCACCCTAACTCTCAATGTTAGGGTTAAGAGCTAACTACACCCGATTCCAGTTGGCTTGTGTTTCACAGCCTAACCTTGTATGAGCCCATTTGTTTGTATATAGTGTGTGTGCTTGCTTTTGTGCTTTTGCTTGCCTGTGTTGTTTAGGATAGCTTGCTTCCTGTGCAAGTTAGATAGAAACCTTAACATAGGGATCGTATGCATGACAACTTCTAGGCTCGAGTCGTAGTCTCCCTAGTAGTTTGTGTCTCCCTTTGTATCTGGTTAGGCTAGTCCCTTTTCCCTGTTTAGGGGAACTACGTCGCCCTGATCCTCATACTAGATGAGGTACGTAGGCAGGAGATGAGCAGATCTCTCCGGGCGCCCTTTTTCTTTTCAACCCCTTTGTGTGTTTGGGAGTCTGATGTAAGTCCAGCGATTGGCAGTTGGTTTCCTGTGTCTTGTTTGCTTGTAGGAGTCTGACGTAAGTCCAGCGATTGGCAGTCGGTTTCCTGTGTGTGTGTTTGTTGGTTCGGAGTCCGATGTAAGTCCAGCGATTGGCATTCGGTTTCCATGTTTGCCTGTTTGTGTGGAGTCTGACGTAAGTCCAACGATTGGCAGTCGGTTTCCTGTGTTGGTTTTGTTTGGCGTGCGTTAGCCGAACTACGACAGCTCTGATTCTCATTCCAGATGAGATACGTAGGCATAGGATGCGATATCCTAGCTAGCCCGTTCCCCTCTTCTTCCATCTGAGTTTCCTTCTAGTGTGTGTGTGCAGTTTGTGAGCAGTGTTTAGCAACCTTTCTTCTATCCTTTTGAGCATGGATCCCGTCGAGTACGACGGATGCGTAGGGGTGCTAATACCTTCCCTTCGCATAATCGACTCCCGATCCCATCTCTCTTTGGTCGCAAGACCATGTCCTTTCCAGGTTTACTTCGAGCGTTTCCTTTCCCTCTTTTGGGATAAATAACGCACGATGGCGGCTCTGTTTGTTTTGCTTTTCCCGCCGGTTGTTTTTCGCGGATGCAACAGCTGGCGACTCTGCTGGGGATAACATAGAAGTTGACCTCTTGCTGGTCCATCTTCCCTAAGCGAGTCACTCCTAGCGTTCTCTAGGATAGTTTAGGTTGCTTGTGTTTATTGCAGTTATGATTATTATGTTGTGTATATATTTGCATAAATGTTTGCATGCATCATACTATCATCGTGTTGTCTTCTGTACAGGTGGTTCCTCTGATTTGGGGGGGGGGGGGGGGGGTGTTCTGAGTGGGGCTAAAACCCAGGCCCGAGTATACACCTAGGATTAGTGTGGTCTCATGTTGCCTCTCATGTTAGGTCAACATGTTTTGGGCGACGTGACATACCACAAGCCGGACAAGGTTCTTTTGAGGGAGCTCTTCCTTTGTGGAGTATCCACTTTGGTTGAGTCACTTCATTTGAGCTATTGACTTCGGTGACCATTCTTTCCCGGATCATTGGTTTAGACGATCTTATGAGAGCTGCAACGGCATACCCGAAAGGGCAAACCCGTTGAGTATCTTTGCCTGATTGTCGAGACCATTATCCGCCTTAGGATGACTTGATTAGAATTCACCTGTGAGGGGAGGGTTGATTCTTACAGATGCATGTCCTGATGGTGACTTTGATGGTGACTAATGGTTCAGTTTTTGATCAGAGTCCTATTTATAAGTCGGATTTATGGATTTATTTCTGAGACGCCGGAGTTCTGTCCATGGTATTTATCAGTGGGGATCCGTTTATTTCAGGATTCCCTGGGCTGGTTCAGAGGGTCTTGTGGTTATCTGTTCAGAGGATCTCTGGTGATGATGGTAATGTATCTTCCGTTCCGTTTATTTCGGAACCCCAAGTCGGATTTGTGGTTACTCAGTACCTCAGATGGTTGTGATCAGTTCAGAAACCGGGGCTTCTGTACAGTTGATGTTCAGATGACTTGGAGGATGGCACAGTGCATTGCATTCATACATCAGCATCATTCACATTTTGCATTTATCTACATTTAACTCATGTTTATCCATATGCAGGGGACATTCTTGATCGAGATCCTGGTTGAGAGACTTCTTTGTTCCAGACATGAGGACCGGTTTGAAGGACGATGTTGTTTACAGTTTCCTCGACCCAGAGATTGGTGTGCTGAGAGATATGATGGCATTTATTACACCTGACCATGTGGGGATGTTCCGTGAGGCATACGGTGGTATTCTGAAGTTAGTTTTCAGGCTCACAGACAGTGACAGGAGTGCCATGCATACTTTTCTCCAGTTCTATGACCTGGGCTTGAGATGCTTCGTGTTCCCGGATTACTTGTTGGGACCCTTGATGGAGGACTATGCCAGCACCCTGGGTATTGAGATCAGAGATCAGATTCCTTTCTATGCCACTAAGGGGGAGCCTGATGTTGCTGAGATCTCTCGTGCTCTTTATTTGAGTCCAGAGATGATTAAGGGGGGTTTGAAGGAGAAGGGAAAGTTACCCGGTTTTCATCTGAGTTTCTTGGAGGCTAAAGCCAAGGAACATGCTGTTGTGGGTAATTGAAGGACCGTTTATGCTTTGATTGCTGTGAGTATCTATGGAATCATCATGTTCCCTAATCAGAAGAACTTTGTGGACATTAATGCTATCTGGTTGTTTATACAAAAGAATCCTATTCCTACTTTGGTTGGGGATGTGTATTACTCGGTCCATAATCGGAACGAGAAGCGGCGTGGTGGATTGATCAGATGTTGTGCTCAGCTGTTGTACAAACGGTTTATGGGGTATTTGCCTTCCAGGGGTGCCTTTGTCTTTCTTGATCCTACTGTCAAGTGGTCAGTCAGGTTGATGGGTTTGCGGGCCAAGGACATAGCTTGGACTCACAATGGTATGGCTGGACGGGATTTCATTTACAGTTGTGGGAGTCTTCCCAATGTGCCTCCTATAGGAGTTCAAGGTTGCATTAATTATAACCTGGTGCTTCTTAGGAGACAGATGGGGTTTGTTGTGGAGGGTCCTCCTCTTGGACGAGAGATTCAGGAGTCTTTCTACTTCCCAATTGAGGGCAATCAGACAAAGTTGAGGCAAGTGTCTGATGAGTGGCGTGACATTCAGAGAAAGGGCAAGGTTCCTTTTGGCAAGGTTAACAGCAAGTCTTTTCCTCCATTTGATGATTGGCTTAGGAAGAGGATTGAGCTCACACATCTACCATTTCCCGGAGGTGATCCTTGGTGTCCTTTGATTGAAGGGCCACGTTCTTCTGTCAGCATGGAAGAGTTCCTTGAGATGAAGAAAGCCAGAGATCAGCTGCAAGCAGAGAAGACTGAGTTGGAGATGAGTGTTGCTAGGATTCAGATGGCTAATCAGGAGATCAAAGGGAGAATAGAAGATCAGGATAAGAGACATGCCATTGAGGTGAAGCACTTTGAGATAGACCCTTCCTATTACCGTAAGATCAGCCAAGCATTGGAGTCGTCTACAAAGGAGCACGACGTCACCAAGGAGAGGTTGGCTAGAGCTTCGAAGGTCATCGAAGATGAGAAGAGGAGACAAATACTTGTGAGGGATCAGAGGGATAACAGAGTCAGAATCCTTATCGCCGAGTGGGAAACAAAGCTGAAGATTAAGGAAGCAGAGAACGTGAAGATCATTGCTGAAAGAGATCATTATCTTGCTGAGAGGGATCATTATTTCCGACAGATGAAGATTCACCAAAAGGAGATAGGAAGACTGCAGCAGGAGAACACTGAACTCAGGTTTGCTGTGAAGTTTACCAAGATGATAGATGATGCGGAGCCTTCTGTGGGGCCTTCTTCAGTGTAGCCTTTTATTATCATTTGTGTGGATTATCGTCAGGCCTGTTGGCGGAAGTCACTCGTTTATATTTTCTTTCTGTTTCTGGAGAATTGTATTTGATTTGTATCAGACTTGATGTATGACTCTCGCCCATATGGTGCACTTTTGGGTATGCAATGGTTATTTTCATTCAGTGATTGGTATTCAAGCTTTATTTGCTTTGCCATTTCTTCACGCACATAGCACACACATGGTTGGGTGGTATCTTTGCTAAATCATAACTTTTTGCTCTGTATGTCAGAATCAGACGATGAATGTCAGAATGTTACTGCCGAATCATTATCTGTCTCGATGAAGCCAGGATCGAAAGACAGAGTGTTCCTCATATGGATAGACATTGCATTCATGCATGAATCATAATAACTTGTCTTCTATTTTGCAGGTGTCAGTTTCTAACGTGTTTGATTGTTACAGGAATCATTGCTCGCGCAAGTAGAATCATTCCCTTGCACGCAACCCGTCCACACAGATACTTTACCAGACGCAACACACCTAGGCTGATGGATCTACCCAACGCAGATTTTCTTGAGCTGAAGGAGAAAATGAATAAACTGATCAATGTCATGCAAGGGTTTGCCGTGGGGCAGAAAGCACTTACTGATAAGGTGGAGAAGCTCGAGCAGGCTTCAGCTGCTAATAGTGGTGTTAATTTAGAGGGGGTCTCCAATCACGGTCTTGGTGGTTCCAGGGATGGAGGCGATCTCGGAAAGAGGACAACTGTTGGTGTAGTGACTAATAATGCTGGGGGTTTTGGTGCTGCCACAAGTGGTAGACCAGGTCCGGTGGGCATTAATATGAAGGACGGTCTTTTTCCTCCTTTCTTCGGGGCTGAAGAGGATAGAGAGGAAGACAGAGAAGCAGATCAATTCTCCATGTTAAATGAACAGTTTGGGCAGTACGATGTCCAACCACCAAACAAGGAGATTCAAGTGCTGGCGGAGAAAATCAGGGCTCTTGAAAGCTATGCTACTCCGGGGGTTGTTAACATGTCTAACATGGGGCTGGTTGAGGGGATTGTGATCCCACAAAAGTTCAAAGCACCTGCATTTGACAAATACAATGGGAGTTCTTGCCCGGAAACTCATCTCCAGGCTTTTGTCCGAAAGATTTCTGCTTATACCATGGACCAGAAGCTTTGGATGTACTTCTTCCAGGACAGTTTGTCTTGAGGGTCTTTGGAATGGTACACCAAGTTGAAATCTTCTGACATCAAGAGCTGGCAGGATCTTGGTGATGCATTCTTTAAACAATACCAATTTAATGCTGATATGGCTCCTAGCCGTACCCAATTGCAGGGTATATCTCAGAAGCCTAATGAGGGGTTTAAAGAATATGCACAGAGATGGAGGGAGCTGGCTGCCAGAGTTCAACCTCCGTTGGTAGACAGGGAAATGTCATATCTGTTCATGGGTACCCTTCAGGGGACATTCGCAGAGAGAATGGTTGGATGCCCGGTTACCAATTTTGCTGATATTGTGGTGGCTGGGGAAAGAATTGAAAGTTGGTTGAAGCTGAGGAAGATATAGGGTAACGCTTCGTCATCTGGATCGAAGAAGCCCTTTGGAAATGGTCAGAGGAAGAAGGAGGGTGTGTCGCATCGCGCGAAAAACCGGCGGGAAAACAAGAACAACAGAGCCGCCACCGTGCGTTATTTATCCCAAAAGAGGGAAAGGAAACGCTCAGAGTAAACCTGGGAAAGAACATGGTCTCGCGACCAAAGAGAATGGGTTCGGGAGTCGGTTATGCGAAGGGAAGGTATTAGCACCCCTACGCATCCGTAGTACTCTACGGGATCCACGCACAAAAGGAAGGATAAATTGGTTGCTAAACACTGCTCAAATACTCACACACACTGGCTGAAAGAGACAAAAGAAACTGACTGAAACTGACTCGGCAGGATATCGTATCCTGGGCCTACTTAGTCTATCAGGCAATAGACATCAGAGTCGAAGTAGTTCGGAACGGGGAAACGACACATGCTCGCTAGGATATCGCATCCTATGCATACGTATCCCCTTGGACGAAGGAGAATCAGAGCATTCGTAGCTCGGCTGACACGCACACAAACAAAGCAAGACACAGGCAAACGTGGAGCCCGACTGCCAATCTCTGGACTTACATCAGCATCCGAACCAAAACACACACAAGAAGGCAAACATGGAGCCTGAATGCCAATTGCTGGACTTACATCAGCATCCGAACCAAACACACGCACACTGGAACCCAAATACCACTCGATGGACTTACATCGGCTTCCAAGCACACAACAACACAACAGGTTGATAGGGAGTCGGGGACTCAGCCTATAACTGTCAAACACACACAAACAGACAGACAGCAAATGCTAAGGAGTCACAGGCTCGAGCCTAGCAAAGGTCAGACAACACACACAAAAGAAAGAAAAGGCGCCCGGAGAGATCAGCTCAATCTCCTGCCTACATACTTCATCTGGTGTGAAGATCAGGGCGATGTAGTTCCCCTACGGAGGGATACAGGACTAGCCTAACCAGATAACAGAGGGAGACACAACACTAGGGAGACTACGACTCGAGCCTAGATGTTATCATGCAAAATCATCCCTAAGTTAAGGTTTCTAGCTAAATGGCACAAGGGCCATCCTATCCTAAGCATGGCTCACACAGGAAGCAAGCCACACACACTTAACTTGCACAGGAAGCAAGCCAAGCAAAACCTAACTTGCACAAGAAGCAAGTCTAAGTTAATCCTAACTTGCACAGGAAGCAAGTAAAACAATCCTAACTTGCACAGGAAGCAAGTAAAACAATCCTAACTTGCACAGGAAGCAAGTCAAACAATCCTACAAGCACAGATAGCACACACTATACACAAGCAAGTGGCTCAAACAAGGGTTAGGTTTTAGTCGAGGGGTCATATCAACCTCAACAATCAAACCTCTGGAACTGGGTGAATGTGCTCTTAACCTTGCCATTGAGGGGCTAAGGTGAAGCAGATGAAAGGTGGGTGAAGGTAAGACTTCACAGCTCTTATCCCTGGCCTGGGAGAGCTCAAGACAAGAATGTGTGGGTTCAGAAAGTGGGAACCCTTCTACACATTTAAAACTGACTCAACTGTACAATTGTACAAGATCTTGGGTTTGTATCTGCAATGCATCAACACAGTGGTGTGAGCAAAGCAGATGACACACTGATTAGTGGGGGATAGATTGCATATCCCTACCTTCCACCAATTGCCTCTTCACTTAGGAGGTCTTTGACTCTATGCAAGGACAAAATTAAACATCCACAAACATTGCCTCTTAAGGAGGACTTCAGACAGTTGCCCGGCCAAGTAACAGGCCAGGTCTTCCAGACTACATGAAGAAAGAGAGACATACCTCAATGCAAATTGCTTATACAAGCAAAGCAAAGCAAAAAGTTCACAAGGAACTAAGCAACTAAAGCACCTGAAACAGTCAAGCAGATGTTAGTATGCAACTTCAAACAAAACAAACAGAAACAGACACCAACAGTCAATTAGAGGCACATGGATGTGCAAGGCACAAGGCTTTAGGCATGTGAGCCAAGCCACCTACAAAACAAACAAGTTAGACAATGATTTCTAAGCAAGCTCAATCAAAAGAATTGGTCTCAATGGCCATTTGATGGTCAACCTGAAAACACAAGCTCAAAGGTGAGTAACAGGACCACTAGGGCAAGCCTAGGGTCAAAAATGAATGATAAAGTCAAAACAGCAAAGGGAAAGCATCCAAAATCATGTTCAAACAATTAAGAGACTCAACCAATTGGGTTTACATTCATATCAATCATCATCATCATTTCATGAACAGTTTAGGTCAAAGTATGGCATTTAGAAGCTCACAGAAGTCAACAGCAAGACTTGAATCAAAACCAATCTCAAACATTTCCAAAAATCACCAAATAAATCATGACCAATCCTAACACATAGCATGGTAAGCATGTCAAATTTCAACTCATTTGGACAAGTGGAAGGCAGTCAATGAAAATCAGAAAGTCAAAGCCATTTTGAACATGCTTAAGGAAGTCAACCAAACATGCATCAACTTAGAAAAATCATAATTCAGAAATGGTGTATGATAAATGAATGGGATCAAAGCCATGGCAAAGATGAGGATGTCTAGTTATCTCATGTAAAATTTCATGTCCATCTAATAAAGTATGAGAATTTCACAAATGAAATGGGAACATGTGTCACACAAAGTCAACATTTGACTAGACAGGGGAGAAAATCTCAAACAATTAGGAAATGCCACAAATAATTCCAAGAAAATTCACATGTAAACTAGACATACAAGTGTAGGTTCATGCAAAAAATCAAGTCAATTGGAGGTCAAGAAACATGGCTATGAAAATCATGAAGTTGGACATCAATGGTGTGACACAAATTGTCACACCCTAATTCAAAAAATCATAACTCACAAACCACAAATGATAAATTCACAAACTCTACACCAAAATCACCATGAATGTGTCTAGTTTAAGCACAAAAAATTTGGGAGCCATTGGATACATTCTCATCATTTCACAATTGATTTGGCAAAGTGTACAAAATTTGGTCACATGTCACAAACCCTAAGGCCATTTAAAAACTACTCATCCAAAAATTCTGGAAAACTAATGATAAAAAAGTAGAGATCATGATAAACACAACACAAAAAATCCCATTGAATTTGGACCAAAAATGAGCAAGTTATGAATTTTGGAAGATTGATGAAATAATTGAAGAAATAAGATGAAATGATAAAACAAGAATGGCATAATTGTAATATTTGAAACCACTGATTAAAACACGGTCGTTTAGGGCCAGGATTTGAAATGTTTCTATTGGTCAATGAGTGGAAAGGCCATGCACGTGAGAAATGGGGCAGAAAATCTGGAAAAATATTGGGAATTAGGGTTCATGTTCATCCCTCTCAAAAATCATGATTTCACAAACTTGCTCAAAAATCAAAATTGAATACATGGAAATGATCAGCATGGCAAGGTCAACAAGAATCCATCATCATTTTTCATTAAAACAACAGACAAGTCAAGAGTCGAGCAAAAACCAAACTTGACATCAAACTTCAAAACAATATATCTTCATGAATAAGCAACCATTTCAAAAAGTGACAGCATCATGACGATCAGCATGGATAGACCTACACTAAGCATGTATCAATTTGAAAAATCATGGAGCTCGAAAATTTACCAGTTTGGAGGAACAGTGGTGATTCAGTTGATGTTTGGCTTGTTTGGAAGCGGAACAGTTGCCCTAGAGCCCTCCTGATGATGAATGGTGTAAATCCTCTGACTTGTGGAGGCTTGGAATAGAGTTCAATGTTTGACTGTCATGGATGATGCAAGGTTGAAGACTGTGGTGGAAAGGTGCTTACAGGTGGAGAAATGTGGTTCCAAAGAGTTCATGATGTTGCCTTGATGATGAGTCAACAAAATCTAGGCTTGGTTATGTAGAGTTTTCTTGGCAGACTTTTCTCAAATGCCAAAGCAAGATGAATAAAATTTTTTAGGATGAGGGATTTTCTGCTGCAATGTTTTGATTGTGGCTGCAATTTAGTGGTTCAACATGAGAAAGATGGTGGTGAGCAAAGGCCAAGGTTTAGTTCGTTGGGAGTGTTTGGGCAGAAAATGAGAAAGTGTCAAAATGTGATTTTTTTGAGTGAATGAAAGTTTTGGTGTTTTGGACAGGGTTGATGGCTGCTAAGTGTTTGTGGCATGACAAAAAATGATGTTTATCCTGCTGTCTTGTGTTGGTGAAACAAAACCAAGGCCAAGCTCATTGGAAGTTTTGGACTGTTTTTGGAAGAAAATGCCAAATGCAGTTTTTTAGCATCAGTGGAATTGATTGTGTTATGGCTTGTGGCTGCTACTTTCAAGGTGATGAAATGTATAGTAAAATAGCAGTGCCTGGTTTAGTGCCCTTTTGGAGTTTGACAGTTTTTGAACAAATGCCAAGATGTGAGCTTTTGCCTTAGTGAGGTTGGTTGGTCTACTGCTATGTTATGTTGGTTTGTGTATCTGCTGTGACAGAAAATGCTGAACAAATTGCCTCAAGCCAAGCCAGCTTTTGTTCTCCTGCTGTTGGATGTTGCTAGCAGGTTTTGGAAGAAAGGCCAAAGTGCAGTTTCAATGAATGAAGCTCTGTGTCATGTGTGCAATTGCTGTGTTGTGGCTGCTGTCATGTGGTGCTGTCTAGTGAGGTTTGGCCATGGCAGGAAAAATGAGGGAAAGGCATGCTTGGTCTGTGGTGTTTGACAGAAGAGTTTTTGAAATGCCAAGCAAGGATGATTGAAGTCTTGGTTTGTTCAGTTGGTTATGTTGGCCCTTAATTCCTCATGACAGGAAAATTAGGTTTAGAAATTTCTGTTGGAAGTTGCTTTTTGGACAGAAATTGCAAGTGTGCCAAAGGCAAGGTGAATGAATGATTTTCTGCTGCACTCCCCTTTTGCTTGTGGCTGCAATGAGCCTTTCTCTTGGCAGAAAAATGGTGCTGTCCAAACTGCTGTTGGACAGTACAAGTTATGGCATGGAGGTATGGTTGTTCTTGACAGCTTTTCAGCAAAATGGCCAAAGTCCTTTTCAATGGATGAATCTCTATTGGTTTTGTGCTGTCCAATGTGGTTGTCCAAGACAGAAAATGATGGAAAAAATTCTGGGACAGTACAAGTATGGTTCATGAGATGCATTTGGTGAGAACATGTACCTTCTTCCCTCAATCCAAGCAAGCAAAGGATGGCTCTTCTGTTGGTTTAGGCTGCTAATAATGTGTTCAAAATGACAGCAAATAGCCTCTAAATTTTCTGTTTTTAAGAGTACAAGGCAAGGCATGGTGGATGGTATGGACAAGTATGGTGAAATTGTACTTTTCTTACAATTCAAGCAATCAAGCCATGGCCTCATGTACTGCATAATTGAGCTTGCAAACATGTTTTAAATGACTTTTCTGAGCTGTTCCAATTGGCCAAATGGTAGAAAAATGTTTATATCAAAAAGTCAAACATTGGTCAAACTTGCATTTAAATGAGATAGGTCAAAAAATGCCATTTTGATTGGTGAAGTTTTGGCTCATGAAATTTATATTTTTGGAAAGAGGGGATCAAATGTGACTTGTAGGAAAAAACCCCACCAAAATTGGCCAAACGGTTTGGGAGATATGGCCCTTTGAAGTTCAAGATTTTCTGAAATCGATTCGATCATAACTTGCCAACCACACATGGGAATTGAGAGTTCTTGGACTTTTTGGAAATGGGAGAACAAGATCTTCAACTTTCATGTTGGGCAAAAATTCATTTGAAGCTTGTATCATGATGTAAGTTTGAGGATCAAGACTTTCCATTTTTGGTAAGTTTCAGTTACTGATCCAGTTTCCATTTTGGGAAATTTCTGATTTGGCTTCAAATTCTTCCATGATGGTGTTTGACATGATATATAAGGACTATTTGGACATGAATGAGACCTCTCAAACCAATTTCCATCATCAAATTACTGATTAAATGAACCGTTGACCAACAGTTGACTTTTAGGGTTTCTGGCTGACTGTGCATTGACTGATGACTTCCAAACCCTAATTCCTTGAGAACTTGACTTCAAATGATGTCCCAAGTTGTATGAACTCTTGATTATTGATTATGGTGCCCAAATTCCACAAGAATGGCCACCATCCACTGCTTTGACTGACTGTTGACTGTCTAGGGTTTTTGACTGTTTGTGTATGAACTGATGACCTCTGAGCCTTCAACCCTTGACTTGAACACTTCAAATGGACCTCCAAGTCATGTGAACTTGTTGGACCAACCCCAAGGCTTTGGCTCCTTGAAAATCACCCTTGCTTGATTGGTTGACTGATCTCCTGATCAGTTTGACCTAATTCTTGCTTGCTTGCTCTTGAGGCAACTGAGGGTTATGCAAATGCTATGCAATGGACCATGATATGCTATGACCTAATATGAAAATGTATGTACAATGATAGGTGCAAATTTGAGGTGCTACAGCTGCCCCTATTCAATCAGCTGGGGACCCGAATGGATGAGAGCAACGGCTGTCAGACTTTCAGGGTAAACAGGGATTGAATACCAAGAACCGTAGAATTTGCACAATACAGGGATCCAACACTGGAAACATCCACTGGGATTTGATATTTATTACTGGGTATGTATTTTTTGGTTTTGTTTTCAAAGGGTACGCCCACATCCAGACATCGCGACGACGATGAATGGGAAAAGAAATCACAACTAGATGCCAACGGACAACTAGGAAAAACTCGACGTTTATCGGGACCAACGGAGAGGTAACCAGACGCTATTGAATAACTGGGAGGGATACAACCATACGTCAACGGACGAAATGGGAAAAACTCAACGTTTACCAAGACCAACGGAGAGGTAAATCCACGTGGGGACAGGTACGACTAGACGTCATAGGACGAATAGGAAAAACTCGACGTTTATCGACACCAACGGAGAGGAGGAAACTCTACTGGGGAGAGTGAACACAACCAAATCATCAACGGATGATTGGGAAAAACTCGACGTTTATCGAAACCAACGGAGAGGTAACTCTGCATGGAGAGGGGTACAACTAGACATCATCGGATGACTAGGAAAAACTCGACGTTTATCGACACCAACGGAGAGGAGGATACTTTACTTGGGAAGGAGGACACAACCAAATCATCAACGGATGATCGGGAAAAACTCGACGTTTATCGACACCAACGGAGAGGAGGATACTTCACTTGGGAAGGAGGACACAACCAAATCATCAACGGATGATCGGGAAAAACTCGACGTTTATCGACACCAACGGAGAGGTAACTCTGCATGGAGAGGGGTACAACTAGACATCATCGGATGACTAGGAAAAACTCGACGTTTATCGACACCAACGGAGAGGAGAATACTTCACTTGGGAAGGAGGACACAACCAAATCATCAACGGATGATCGGGAAAAACTCGACGTTTATCGACACCAACGGAGAGGAGAATACTTCACTTGGGAAGGAGGACACAACCAAATCATCAACGGATGATCGGGAAAAACTCGACGTTTATCGACACCAACGGAGAGGAGAATACTTCACTTGGGAAGGAGGACACAACCAAATCATCAACGGATGATCGGGAAAAACTCGACGTTTATCGACACCAACGGAGAGGAGAATACTTCACTTGGGAAGGAGGACACAACCAAATCATCAACGGATGATCGGGAAAAACTCGACGTTTATCGACACCAACGGAGAGGAGAATACTTCACTTGGGAAGGAGGACACAACCAAATCACCAACGGATGATCGGGAAAAACTCGACGTTTATCGACACCAACGGAGAGGAGAATACTTCTTCGGTCTGAATACCGGAAAATTGGCCTTGTGCCATGAGTACATCGACCTGATCGTCGGAAACTCCTTCGGTCTGAATACCGGAAAATTGGCCTTGTGCCATGAGTACATCGACCTGATCGTCGGAAACTCCTTCGGTCTGAATACCGGAAAATTGGCCTTGTGCCATGAGTACATCGACCTGATCGTCGGAAACTCCTTCGGTCTGAATACCGGAAAATTGGCCTTGTGCCATGAGTACATCGACCTGATCGTCGGAAACTCCTTCGGTCTGAATACCGGAAAATTGGCCTTGTGCCATGAGTACATCGACCTGATCGTCGGAAACTCCTTCGGTCTGAATACCGGAAAATTGGCCTTGTGCCATGAGTACATCGACCTGATCGTCGGAAACTCCTTCGGTCTGAATACCGGAAAAACATGAGACATATTATCTAAAGCCGTCAAAACGTAGATAATACACTCGCATGGAAGATTATCCATAACCGGGTTGTGGGTTGCTAAATGAATAATCGACCGAAAAGAAAGGCATCTGGGTACCAGGACTAGGTATGCAAAAGATGACCAATCAGAGGATAAAGTTGCTAACTCGGAGCAAGTATCCAAAGAGAAGGGGAAGACCCAATGGGGACAATACTGCTTGATCAAGGCAAGACTACCAATACCACAAAGAGGGGATTACATCTACCGGTTTGTAGGCAGAAAACCACGGAAAAAGTAACCGTCATCAATCAGGATGAGCACAAAGGGTTAACTCCAACAAGGGGATGAAAGTGGGATTTTACAACTACCAGCTAGTAGGTAGAAAACCACAAAGATAGGACTTACAACTACCGGGTTGTAGGTAGAAGCCAACAAACGAATCTACTGAGAGACAGAGTGAGAAAAAAGGATTTACAACTACCGGGTAGTGGGTAGAAGACCGTAAAGAGAGGACTTACAGCTACCGGTTCGTACGTAGAGGCCAACAAACAGAATGAACCACAAAGGTTACCTCTGCTAGGGGGTGAAAGTGGGATTTTACAACTACCGGCTTCTAGGTAGAAAACCACGACGATAGGACTTACAACTACCGGTTTGTAGGTAGATGCCCACAACAAACTCCGCTGAGGATCAAATGAATGAGTGCCGGTTAGTGAGCGACTATTCATTTATGCCCCAGGGCAGCACAAGAGATAGTCAACAAGAAGCCAATTTGGGATCGATCCAAAAAGGCAGACTGAATCAAGACTCATCCTAATGAGGAAAGAACTCAATAGGGAAAACCCATCCCATTAGGGAGGGAACGGAAGCAACCGTCATCCACGAGGATGTATCTCAGTGGGGAAATGGCAGGAAAAGATTGACACTTTCTGCTTAAGGGGTAGACTCTACATGGAGAGATCAGACACACCCATATCTGCTTAAGGAAAAAGACCCAAGCTGGCAAGACGCTAACAATTGGGGAGTAACACTGCTGGGGATACCCACTCGACTGAGGAATCACTTGTTCGAAAACCAACCACCTCTCGACCATGCTGATGAACCCAATTCTGAAGCCGATCCAATGGCGCGATGCTAAACTCTTTCCAACAACCCAATCTCGGCTGGTCACCACGGCCTAGGGCTAATGGATATGCTTGCAATGTTGATGCATGAGTTTTTTCTTGCTTTACACAATGCCCCATGATTATGGAAATGCTATGCACTAATGATGCGATATGCTATGCTTATCTAAATGATGAATGCATAAACACACGTCTCCTTCAGAGACAACACCGGGGAACTCCAGGAACTGTGCTGGGGAATGGTAAATCGACTTCACTGGGAGGAAGACTCAACCAATCTTCAGATAGGATAAACCCTGCTTTGGAGAATGTCTGTTACTCCGCTAGGGATAACCCATGCGATCCATAGGTAGAATCAACTCAGCTGGGGATGCCGATATCAGTCTTCTACAGAAACCCGTCCAATCCACTGGTAGGATGAACTCTGCTGGAGAAATAAATGCTACTCCACTAGGGACGACCCAACCAATCCATATGTAGGAGAATCACTGCTGGAGATGTATTTCATGAGACCCGCTCCACTCGGGGAACTTGCTGAGGAAAAACCACACCATTCTGCTGAGGAGAACAATCCTAGTGGAGAGAACAACAACCGTAGCAGTGAGAGTAACAAACTCTGTTGAGGATGATAACACGTCATATCATACCGGAGATGAATTCCCACAAACCTGCTTGGGATAAGCACTCACGGCCACACTGGAGGTAACAGCATCACAAAACCAATTGTTGGGGAACACATCTACAGTCTACTGATAAACTCCACTAGGGGACTCCCGGGGAAAATAGCTGCCAGGCGCTCAGTGGGGATTCTCAACTGGGGAAATTTGCAAGCATAAGCCTGCTGGGGAAAAACAATCCTTAGATCTGCTGGAGAAAGAAGGTACTGTCTACAGGCATCTCTGCAGGGGAAATAACTCTGATAGCTTCAATACTGGCTTGGGCTGGGGACGTGACAACCTTCAGGCTTGTTGAGGAGACAACGATCTCGAATCTGCCAGGGAGATCACACTCTTAATCCTCTGGGGAGATACAGCCTGTTTGACGGGGGTGTCGGTCGACTCGTCGAACACTAGTATCCATCATCCACCCATAGTGTTGACTTTCCACTTTTAAGAACTCCCAGACTCTTCTGGACTTTTCTGCTCCATCATCTTGTATTCCTAACTCGTTCGTACTTCACGGAGGTTGAACTCTTGGGATTTATACATACTTTCCAATCATCAGACTTTGAAGAGTCTTCTTGATTAACTTTCCAGGATCGTTGTCGTAATCCTTCACTGTCTTTTCACGGTTCATCTATCCCTTGCCCCTGGTTGGACTCTGAGGGGATCTCTTTGTCAAAAAGGTTCATATTACCACTGGCAAGTAAATGAAGATGTCTAACTGCACTTGCACCAGAGATCGTTAGATAAAAACGTGCCCCAGGTATGCCCCATGATAAGGCTCAAACAGCACTCTACTGGGGATGCCCCACAATAGAGCTAATAGGGACTTGGAGGGAGAAATGTTGCACTACTGGGGACATGAAGATGAACAACTTCAACCAACACTGCACTGAGCAACTTCACTGAGGAGAGACCATACGAGGTTCGACAGGAGAGAGATACAGTCATGCTCGAGGTACGAACAATTATCTTACCTGTTGGTAATCATACCACCCTCGGGAGAGCACTGCGGGTCTCCTAAGTATCCTTCCATCATTGTGAACGTTCACTTTGTTTAAGAACAATTTTTTTTGAAAAATTTGTTTACTTTGAAAACAATGATACTTTATCAATTAAAAACATGCAAAACATTTGTTGAGTTGAAACAAATAAGAATGCAAATAATTGGATAAAAGCTCAAATTGATGTGATGGAATGGTAGTCTGCAAGGGGCGAGACTCCATGGATCTGTACAAGTTTGAAATCGGTGATATATATTGGAGAGGGCTACATTGAACATAATGACCTTTCCTCTACCATTCTGAATTTTCGATGTATTCAGAGCTTCAGTCGACGACGAATCGAGAATTCCTGACGGATGACATATATAGAGCACAGTCTTGTCAAGGTGCAGTTACTTGCCAAATCCCTAATTTTTGCCTAGATTGCCCCAGTGTGAGGTGTCCAATCTAGCGGGATGCAAATTCTTTTTTCAATGTCTCTAACTTTTGCCTGGATCGCCCTTTCGGGTTTTCAATCCACCGAGACGCTCCTTTTTGCCTAAGTCGCCCTTTGGGGTGTTCAACTTAGCGAGCTGTTTGATTTTTTTTCTTTTTGTTTAGGCGAAGTATTTCTTGACTGCATCGGAATTCACAGGACGAGTGAACTTCTTCATCCATTGTAGTAAGTGTTAAAGCACTGCCTGAAAAGGCTCTCTTGACAACATATGGACATCCATAATTTGGGGTTCACTTGCCCCTGTGTAGCACCTCAAATTTGCACCTATCATTGTACATACATTTTCATATTAGGTCCTAGCATATCATGGTCCATTGCATAGCATTGCATTGCCTCATTTGCCTCAAGTGCAAGCCAATCAAGGAATTAGGTCAAACTGATCAGGAGATCAGTCAACCAAGCAAGCAAGTGCATTTCTCAAGGAGCCAAGGCCCTAGGGTTTGTCCAACAAGATCACATGACTTGGGGGTCCATTTGAAGTGTTCAAGTCAAGGGTTGAAGGCTCAGAGGTCATCAGTTCACACACAGACAGTCAAAAACCCTAGACAGTCAACAGTCAGTCAAAGCAGTGGATGGTGGCCATTCTTGTGGAATTTGGACACCATGCTCATTAATCAAGAGTTCATACAACTTGGGACATCATTTGAAGTTAAATTCTCAAGGAATTAGGGTTTGGAATTCATCAGAAGATGCACAGTCAGTCAAAAACCCTAAAAGTCAACTGTTGGTCAACTGTCCATTTAATCAGTGATTTGATGATGGAAATTGGTTTGTGAGAGCTCATTCATGGCCAAATAGCCTTCATATATCATGTCAAACACCATCATGGAAGAATTTGAAGCCAGATCAAAAATTTCCAAAAATGGAAACTGGACCTGTAACTGAAACTTACCAAAAATGGAAAGTCTTGATCCTCAAACTTACATCATGATACAAGCTTCAAATGAATTTTTGCCCAACATGAAAGTTGAAGATCTTGTTCTCCCATTTCCAAAAAGTCCAAGAACTTTTAATTCCCATGTGTGGTTGGCAAGTTATGATCGAATAGACTTCAGAAATTCTTGAACTTCAAAAGGCCATATCTCTCAAACCGTTTGGCCAATTTTGGTGGGGTTTTTTCCTACAAGTCAAATTTGATCCCCTCTTTCCAAAAATATAAATTTCATGAGCCAAAACTTCACCAATCAAAATGGCATTTTTTGACTTGTCTCATTTAAATTCAAGTGTGGACCAAAGTTTGACTTTTTGAATTAGTGATTTTTAAACCATTTGGCCAATTGGGAATTGTTTAGAATATTATTTGCAGCATGCTCAAAGTCCCTTTTGTGCAGTACATGGAGCCCATGCTAGTTTGCTTGATTTTTGGAAAGAAAGTACAAGTTTCACCAAACCACATCCCATAAGCCATGCTTTTACCACAAAGGCAGCAGAATTGTCCATGATTTTCTGTCATGAGAAGTCAGTAATAGCAGCCATTTGACAGCAGAAGAAGCATGGTCCACTCTCTCAAAAAACTCACCTTGCTGTTACATTTCAAAGAGCTGTCAAAAGAATTTCAAAAGAACAAAAAAACTGGCCATGCTTGGTACTGCACATAGCAGTCTTGTTCATTTTCTGTCATACTACAAACTCTTGACAAGACATGACAAACATATAGAACTTCATTCATTTTAAAAAAAAAAGATCATCTTACTTGCATTTACCTAAACTGTCCAAACTTCCAATGAACAAACCCTGGCCTTGCTTGTAACAAGAATCAAACTTCATTTTCCTGTCATGAGGAACTAGCAGCCAAACCAACAGAGCTTCATGGATTCACACTCATTCTAAAAATGACCTTGCTTACTTGCATTTTACAAAAGCTGTCCAAACACTCAATGAACTAAGCCTGGCTTGACAACATTTCCTCACCATTTCCTGTCACATGAAACCAGCTGTAGCCACAAGCCATACACGCACAGAAACATTCATTCTCTCCTCTCTTGCATTTTTGCATATTGGCAATTTCTACTCAAAACCTTCAAAGAGCCCGAGCTGTTCTTGCTTCTTCTATCACCTGGACAACTTTGTGAAGCATTGTGAATCATCAATCATCATCTGCACAGCCCCTTCCTTGTTCTGTTTTCAAAGAGCATGACAATGGTGAAAGGAGATCTGAGGAGTTCCAAGCATTCTTGAGTTGATTAGCTTCAAGGATCCTTCACTACCAAGCATTATCTTCTTCTGTTTCAGCTTATATCACTCCAAACGACACTGTTTCATTGAGTTCTCAAAGACAAGTAAGTTTTTCGACCATCCTTTTTCTCCAAACCATGTTGTGTTTCTGGTAGAATGTTCATTGCTAAGTCCATTGCTATTTATATCATGCTAATTGGTTGAGTATGCTGGAAGATTTTCTGATTTGAAATTTGATGTATGAGTGCATTTGCCTTCGATTCATGATGGATATAGTGTTTTAAGGAAAACCATGCTTAGATTCTTAATGTATGTTGAATGCTGATGAGATTGCTATGCTCAATTTTTGATTCTGGGCTTTTGGAATTTTGAGTTCATGAAGGTGATGAAGTTCATACCCTGTTTGTTCATGCCTTTAAACTTGTCCAGAATTCATGAATATGCTGGTTTATGTTTGTTTAGATGCTGCATGAACCATTCATATGCCATGCTTTTGAGTGATGCTGGGTTCGAATTCTGTTTGTTGATGTTGGATAAATGAAATGCATGCTGATGAAGTTCATACCCTGTAGCTGAACCTTTAACTTGCCCAGAATTCACACGAATATGTTGGTTTACTGTTTGTATGTTGTTGCATGAACCTTATTGTCTCGTTGCCATGATGCTTGTAAAGTTATGTTTGCTGTTCATGATGATTGCTTGAGCAAGATGTTTGCTGCATTTCCAAACCCTAAGGGTTTCTAAACCCAGAAAGTTGAATGATGATTGGCTGTTGTTACTTGTGTTACTATTCCATTGAAAATGAGCCAATAGAAACATTTCCCGTGCCCATCCAAAACACAGCCGTTTTGATAAGTGATGGTTAGAATTGCAAAAATGCCATCGGTCAACTTATGTTGACTTGCCATGCCATGCCTTTGTTCATGTTTTGTTCCAATTATTCCTCCACTTCCATAATTCATTACTCATTCAAATTACATCCAAAAATCATGGGATTTTTTGCATCTTGATCATGAGTTTGTCTAGTTTTTTATCATTATTTTTAATAATTTTTATGATCATTGGATATTAATTGGCCTTAGGGTTTTTGAAATGTGACAAAAAAATGATACCTCTTGCCATTTCTTTTGTGAAATACTCATGATGCATCCATTGCCCCTGAAATTTTTTGTGGTAAAACTAGACACATTCACCTTCATTTTGGTATAAAGTTTGTACATTTATCATATGTGGTGTGTGAGCTTCGATTTTTTGAAGTTAAGTGTTACATTTGGTGCTACATGAATGATATTCATTTTCTTGATTTTTGTTCACACACTTCCTGGCCTCAAAATGACCCCAAATTTTGCATGATCCCTCCCTTACATGTCTAATTCATGTGTGATTTTTCCTGGAATTGATTGTGCTGTTTTCCATTTGATTGTGAATTTTCTTCCCTGCCTAGTCAAATGTTGACTTCTTGTGATACACATTGCCATATCCTTTGGGAAATTCTCATACCATATTGTATGATCATGAAATTTCATATGTGATAACTAGACATCTTGAGCTTTGCATTGGTGTTAATCTCATTCATTTCTCATCTGTTTTCAATTTGATATGTTTTTTTTTTTGAAGTTGACCCATGTTTGTTGACTTTCATTGTGCTTATTTGAAATTATATTGACTTCTTGATTTTAATTGACTGCCTTCCTCTCATCCAAATGCCATGAAATTTGACATGCTTGCCATGCTAGATGTTAGGATTGAGTGTGATTTATTTGATGATTTTTGAGAATGTTTGGATTGACTTTTGATGCAAGTCATTCTGTTGACTTCTTTGTGCTTTCATTTGCCTTACTTTGACTTCAAATGTTCATGAAATGATAATAATGCATGATTTGAATGTGGGCCCAATTGAGATAGCTTCTTAAATGTTTGACCTTGACTTTGGTTGACTTTTCTTTGCTGTTTTGACTTTTTTCTTTCATCCTTGACCCTAGGCTAGTCCTAGTGGTCTTTTGAGCTTACAATTGAGTTCCTGTTTCAGGTTAAGCACCAATACCTCAAGGATCATTCAAACTTGTTTGAACTTGATTGTTTTATCATATGCTAACCTTTGTTTTGTAGGTTTGACTCATGTGTTTGAGTCTTGCTTTGCACAGTTGACCATCTGTGTTGACTGTTTACCAATTCCTTTTGATTTAAACTTTTGAACTGTTTGCTGATTGTTTTGACTTTTTCAGGTACCTTAGTTGCTTAAGTTCTCTGAACTTGCTTTGCTTTGCTTTTTAGCAACTTGCTTGAGGTATAATCTCTTTTACTTCATGTAGTCTGGAGACCCGGTCTGTTATTTGACCGGGCAAACTGTCTGAAGCCCTCCTTAAGAGGCAATGCTTGTGTATGTTTAAATTGTCCTTGTACAGAGTCAAAGACCTCCTAAGTGAAGAGGCAATTGGTGGAAGGTAGGGATATGCAATCTATCCCCCACTATTCAGTGTGTCATCTGCTTTGCTCACACCACTGTGTTGATGCATTGCAGATACAAACCCAAGATCTTGTACAATTGTACAGTTGAGTCAGTTTTAAATGTGTAGAAGGGTTCCCACTTTCTGAACCCACACATTCTTGTCTTAAGCTCTCCCAGGCCAGGGATAAGAGCTGTGAAGTCTTATCTTCATTCACCTTTCATCTGCTTCACCTTAGTCTCTCAATGGCAAGGTTAAGAGCAACACTCACCCAGTTCCAGAGGTTTGTTTGTTGAGGTTGATATGACCCCTCGACTAAAACCTAGCCTTGTTTGAGCCACTTGCCTGTGTATAGCGTGTGCTATCTGTGCTTGTAGGATTGTTTGACTTGCTTCCTGTGCAAGTTAGGATTGTTTGACTTGCTTCCTGTGCAAGTTAGGATTGTTTGACTTGCTTCCTGTGCAAGTTAGGATTGTTTGACTTGCTTCCTGTGCAAGTTAGGATTAGTTTAGACTTGCTTCCTGTGCAAGTTAGGTTTTGCTTGGCTTGCTTCCTGTGCAAGTTAAGTGTGTGTGGCTTGCTTCCTGTGTGAGCCATGCTTAGGATAGGTTGGCCTTGTGCCATTTAGCTAGAAACCTTAACTTAGGGTTGATTTTGCATGATAACATCTAGGCTCGAGTCGTAGTCTCCCTAGTTGTGTCTCCCTCTGTTATCCGGTTAGGCTAGTCCTTTATCCCTCTGTAGGGGAACTACATCGCCCTGATCTTCATACCAGATGAAGTATGTAGGCAGGAGATTGAGCTGATCTCTCCGGGCGCCCTTTTCTTTTTTTTTGTGTGTGTTGTTTGACAGTTGCTAGGCTCGAGTGCCTGACTCCTTAGCAATTTGCTGTCTGTTTGTTTGAGTGTGTGCTTGACAGTTATAGGCTCGAGTCCCCGACTCCCTATTAACTTGTTGTGTTGTTGTGTGCTTGGAAGCTGATGTAAGTCCATCGAGTGGCAGTTAGGATCCAGTGTGCGTGTGTTTGGTTCGGATGCTGATGTAAGTCCAGTGATTGGCATTCAGGCTCCACGTTTGCCTCTTTGTGTGTTTAGGTTCGGATGCTGACATAAGTCCAGTGATTGGCAGTCGGGCTCCACGTTTGCCTGTGTCTTGTTTGTTTGTGTGCGTGTCAGCCGAGCTACGAATGCTCTGATTCTTCTCTCGTCCGAGAAGATACGTATGCATAGGATGCGATATCCTAGCGAGCATGTGTCGTTTCCCCAGTCCGAACTACTTCGACTCTGATGTCTATGCCTGATAGACTAAGTAGGCCCAGGATGCGACATCCTGCCGAGTCGGTTTCAGTCAGTTTCTTGTGTCTCTTTCAGCCAGTGTGTGTGTGTGTGAGCAGTGATTTAGCAACCATTTTTCTTCCTATTGTGCGTGGATCCCGTAGAGTACTACGGATGCGTAGGGGTGCTAATACCTTCCCTTCGCATAACTGACTCCCGAACCCATTCTTTTTGGTCGCGAGACCATGTCTTTTCCAGGTTTACTTCGAGCGTTTCCTTTCCCTCTTTTGGGATAAATAACGCACGGTGGCGGCTCTGTTGTTTCTTCTTTTCCCGCCGGTTTTTCGCGTGATGCGACAGCTGGCGACTCTGCTGGGGACTATAGAGAAGTTGACCTGTGCTGGTCCATCTTCCCTAGGCGGGTCTCTCCTAGCGCTCTCTAGGATTAGGGTTTTGGTTGCTTTCTGCTTGTTGTATTTTATTGCATTCATTGTATATATGTACATTTATTGTTTGCATTGATTGTATGCATTGATGTTTGCATTCATATTCATTATTCATTACTGGCTGGCTGTCTGTTTTCTCTGTGTGGGGGGGAGTCAGTTGAGGTAAAAGGTCCAATACCCAGACCATGAGTGAAAATCTAGGATGATTAGGAATAGAGTGATTCATGGGAAGCGGGTGGTATGGCGCCACTTAGCGGAACATTGATATCACGAGCAGTTCAGACCCTGGTGGGATACTGTCGTTACATACTTCGGGTGTGTATATGATAGTATTTCTGCGAAAGGTTATTTATGCTGCGTTTCTCTCAGCTTTACCCTGGCCTAGACTGCACCTGTGAGTGGGGAAGGGTTATTTCATTACAGGTACCGTTGGTGACTCGGTTCTGTTGGTGACTTGGTTCTGATGGTGACTTTGTGTTCAGACAGTGTTCAGTTAACCTTAAGTGGGATTTATGTTCCGATTTTGACTGAAGCTTCGACCTAGTATCAGAGTTTGCACAACCAGCCAGTCCAGTCTGCATCATGTGCATCATAGCATATTTATTTTTCAAAAGAAACGCATTGAAAAAAAAAAATCAAAAAAAATCATCAAAAAAAAAAAAAAAGAGAAAAAAGAAAAAACTAATCTCTGCATGCATATCATTTCTCAGGTACATTCCAGAGTCTGTCTACTGATAGAGATGACAACAGTTCCCGAGCCGAAGCGGAAAACCTGTTCCTACAGTTTCCACCGTGAGCCGTTGACTCCGCTAGTTGAGTTGGGTAGCCTCGTGATAGATGACCGACTGAAGAGTTTTGTTGGGCGGTACGGAGATATCTTGACAGTATTGAAGACAGTAGTTGACCCGGTGCCGTTGCAGACACTCTTCAGTTCTATGACCCGGAGCTTAGATGTTTCACATTCCAAGATTACCAGTTAGCACCTACTCTCGAGGAGTATTCTATACTGTTGAGCATCCCGATTCAGCATCAGGTTCCCTTCTTGGACGTCCCAAAGGAGGTCGACTTCAGATTGATTGCCAGAGCTCTCCGGTTGAGTGTTGAGGAAGTTGGTGAGAATTGGAAGCCCTGTGGAGAGGTTGTAGGTCTGCCATTGAAGTTCCTGTTGAGAGTAGCCAGAGTTGAAGCAGAAAAAGGGAATTGGGAAGTTTTTCACGCACAGCTAGCTGCCATGATCTATGGGATCATCCTATTTCCCAGTATGCCAAATTTCATTGACTTCACTGCTATCAGCATTTTCATCAGAGGGAATCCAATCCCTACTCTTCTAGCAGATACTTACTATGCCATTCACAGCAGGCATGGTAAGGGAGGAGCCATCAGGTGCTGCCTGCCTCTTCTGTTCAAATGGTTCATGTCTCTTCTGCCAGCCAGTGGACCATTTGTGGATACCCAGAGTACTCTGAAGTGGACTCAGAGGGTCATGTCGCTCACTTCCTATGACATCAGGTGGCAGTCGTACCGGATGGATGTGAAGGATGTCATCATAAGTTGTGGTGAATTCCGGAGCGTGCCACTCATAGGGACCAAAGGTTGCATCAACTACAATCCAGTTCTTTCTCTTCGCCAGCTAGGGTTTGTTATGAGTGAAAGACCGCTCGAAGCTGAGATGGCCGAAAGTTTTTGTTTTGAGAAGAAGGATGACCCTGCTAAGTTGGAGCAGATAGGGAAAGCCTGGAGAGATGTGGGAGTGAAGGATGGATCCGTCTTAGGGAAGAAGTTTGCCATTGCAATGCCCGATTACACCGATTGGGTAAAGAAGAGAGTGGAAACTTTGCTGCTACCCTATGATAGGATGGAGCCGTTGCAAGAGCAACCACCTTTGGTACTTGCTGATAGTGTGCCTGCAGAGCACTACAAGCAAGCCCTGATGGAGAATCGTCGTTTGAGAGGGAAGGAGCAAGATACCCAGATGGAGCTGTACAAAGCCAAAGCTGATAGGTTGAACTTGGCTCATCAACTCAGAGGAGTGCGAGAAGAAGACGCTAGCAGACTGAGAAGCAAGAAGAGATCCTACGAGGAGATGGAGAGCATGTTAGATGCAGAACACCGGGAGTGCTTGAGACTGCAGAGAGCAGAAGCCAACTATCAGAAGAAGATCAGAGACCTAGAGAAGCAACTCAGAGACAAAGACGCTCAGTTGAAGAAGGAGATGGAGTTGAGACAGAAATCAGAGGACTATCTTGGAGGAGAAGTCTTGGAGCTCAGAAGACAGTTGAAGGAGAAGATCACCCCTCTACCAGAATGTTCAGAATGCACACTGTTGATAGACCAGTGCCATTACCTGAAGACCCTCATTCCAGAAGACCGTCTGTCTTAGTTTGTATCTTCGTTTGTGTTTTGTTGAGAATCACCTCCAGGCTTGTTGGATGGGATTCATTTGTTTGTACTCCGTCTTTGGATCTTCATTGTTGAGAATCACCTCCAGGCTTGTTGGATGGGATTCATTTCTTTGTACTCTGTTTATGCGAATTTTCTGTTGACTCGGTGGTATTGACCTTTTTACCCTTATGTATGGATAAGGTTGTCAGTATTTCCCTGTTGTTCTCATCTTCCTTGTATCTGTTTGTTCTCTTGTTGCTGCAGGTTGCCATCTTTTCAGGATGGGTCAGGCTCTTTGAATGCCTGAGAAATGAGCATATCATGCGCATCATACGCATCATTAGCATCATACTCATATCATTTTGCATAACAGGTGTTCTTGGTCGTGGCTTCTCACTCTGGTTCCTGTTTTAGGCAGGATAGCTGATCAACGTCCACACCGCTACTCAACAAGACTGAATCAACAGAGAAGTATGGATCAATTTCAAGCAGAATTGGCTGAGATGAAGGCTAGCATGGCCCAGTTTATGAATATGATGCAAGGGGTTGCGCAAGGTCAAGAAGAACTTCGAGCCATGGTTCAGAGACAAGAGGCTGCAAATCCACCGATCAACCATGCTCCGCCAGAGGGAGGTCCGGTCAATGATAACAATGTTGCTGCTGCTGTACCCGTCAACAACTATGCCGTAGGTGATGAGTTGGGGGGAATTCGAATCAACGGTCAACCTATTGTTCCAGATGCCGCTAATGCCAGAGTAGTCCGTGCTCCGGCCCGTAATCCTGTTCCGATTGTTGACAGACAAGAGGATATGTTCTCTCTGCTCAGTGAAGACGAAGACGTTCTGGGAAGGGTTAATGAGAGAGACCGCAAAGTTGAAGCTCTTGCTGAGAAGATTCGTGCTATGGAATGTCAGAATTCTCTCGGTTTTGATGTTACTAATATGGGGTTGGTGGAAGGTTTGAGAATCCCTCACAAGTTCAAAGCACCGTCCTTCGACAAATACAACGGTACTTCTTGCCCTCGCACCCATGTGCAGGCTTATTATCGAAAGATCTCTGCGTATACCGACGATGAAAAGATGTGGATGTATTTTTTCCAAGATAGTCTATCTGGGGCTTCTTTGGACTGGTACATGGAATTGAAGAGAGATTCGATCCGATGCTGGAGAGATCTGGGCGAGGCCTTTTTGAGGCAATACAAACACAACATGGACATGGCACCGAGCCGGACTCAGCTGCAGAGTCTTTGTCAGAAATCCAATGAGAGCTTCAAGGAGTACGCTCAGAGGTGGCGTGAACTGGCTGCTAGAGTACAACCCCCTATGCTGGAGAGGGAGTTGACAGATATGTTTATCGGTACTCTTCAGGGTGTGTTTATGGACCGGATGGGAAGCTGCCCATTCGGTAGTTTTTCTGATGTTGTCATTTGTGGAGAGAGGACTGAGAGTTTGATTAAAACTGGGAAGATCCAAGATGCTGGTTCCTCTTCTTCAAAGAAGCCGTTTGCTGGGGCACCTCGTCGAAGAGAGGGTGAAACTAATGTTGTTCAACACCGCAGAGATCAGAACAGAATTGAATACCGTCAAGCTGCTGCAGTGACCATTCCGGCACCTCAACCTCGTCAGCAACAACAACAAAAAGTTCAACAACCGCAACAACAACAACAACAGCAACGTCCGTATCAGCCCAAACAAAGGATGCCTGATCGACGTTTTGATTCGATACCCATGTCATACGCCGAGCTGCTGCCCGAATTACTCAGGTTGGGGATGGTTGAGTTGCGTACAATGGCTCCGCCTACAGTATTGCCTCCTGGGTACGACGCCAACGTCCGTTGTGACTTTCACTCTGGGGCACCAGGGCATCATACTGAGAAGTGTCGGGCTCTCCAGCACAAGGTTCAAGATTTGATCGATGCCAAAGCAATCAACTTCGCTCCAGTGCCTAACGTCGTAAACAACCCTATGCCTCAGCATGGTGGGCATAGAGTGAACAATATTGAGGGGGAAGAAGCTGAAGATCTGGTTGTTAATGTTGATGATGTTCAAACTTCTCTGTTAGTTGTGAAGGGCCGTCTACTGAATGGGGGTGTCTACCCGGGCTGTAATGAGGATTGTTTGGGCTGTGCAGAATCTGAGAATGGCTGCGACCGGTTAAGGGCCGGTATCCAGGGTATGATGGATGAAGGTTGTTTGCAATTCAGTAGGGCTGTAAAAGATCGTGGAACAGTGTCAACTATCACCATTTACTTTAAACCGTCTGAAGAACGCGGACAAAGGGTTGTTAGCGCACCTGCAGCAAATGGTACCCCAGTTACCATCCCCGTGCCTGTAACCATCAGTGTTCCAACCACTATCGTTGCGTCTGGAAGAAGGGCTGTTGAGAATAGTAGAGCCGTGCCGTGGAAGTATGATAATGCTCACCGCAGTTACAGAAGGGCTGAGAGTCAGACAAGACCAGTGAATCAAACTCCAGTGACAATTGGTTTGCCGACTAGAGTTCCTGCAACTGTTGGTCCGGCTGTGGATAATGTAGGGGGTCCAGGAGGTTTTACCAGAAGCGGTCGTCTGTTCGCACCGCAGCCTTTGAGGGACAATAATGCTGAGGCTCTCGCCAAAGCAAAGGGTAAGCAAGCTGTGATTGAGGAAGAGCCTGTCCAGAAGGAAGCGCCCGAGGGGTCATTTGAGAAGGACGTGGAGGAGTTTATGAAAATAATCAAGAAGAGTGACTACAAGATTGTAGATCAGTTGAATCAAACTCCGTCCAAGATTTCTATACTTTCACTGTTGTTGTGCTCTGAGGCACACCGTAATGCCTTGCTGAAGATGTTGAATCTGGCTTACGTGCCTCAGGAGATTTCTGTCAATCAACTGGAGGGTGTGATGGCCAATGTGAGCACCAGGCATGGTGTAGGTTTCACTAACCTGGACTTACCGCCAGAAGGGCGAAACCATAACAAAGCCTTGCACATCACCATGGAGTGCAAGGGGGCAGTGTTGTCTCACGTATTGGTAGACACCGGGTCGTCGCTGAATGTGTTGCCTAAGCAGATTCTGAAGAAGATTGATGTGGAAGGGTCTGTGCTTAATCCCAGTGACCTGATCGTTCGTGCTTTCGACGGATCCAAACGTTCTGTGTGTGGAGAAGTTACCTTGCCTGTGAAGATAGGTCCTGAGGTATTCGATATCATCTTCTATGTTATGGACATCCAGCCCGCCTATAGTTGTTTATTGGGGCGTCCATGGATTCATGCAGCAGGGGCAGTCTCGTCGACTCTCCATCAAAAGCTCAAGTATGTCTGGAACGGTCAGATTGTGACTGTGTGCGGTGAAGAAGAGATTCTGGTGAGTCATCTATCCTCGTTCAAATATGTTGAGGTGGATGGCGAGATCCACGAAACCTTATGCCAGGCGTTTGAGACTGTGGCTCTTGAGAAAGTGGCGTACGCTGAGCAGAGGAAGCCAGGTGCTTCAATTACTTCTTATAAGCAGGCCAAGAGGTTGTTGATTCTGGCAAAACTGAAGGCTGGGGCAAGATGGTGGATTTGCCGGTTAAAGAAGACAAATTTGGCGTTGGTTATGAGCCTCTCCGAGCAGAGCAGAATGGTCAAGCGGGTCCGAGTACCTTTACCAGCGCTGGGCTGATGAATCATGGTGACGTCTCCGCAACCGGTATTGAAGACTGTGACAGCGATTGTGATTTGGACAACTGGGTTCGCCCGTGTGCACCAGGGGGGTCTATCAACAACTGGACGGCTGAAGAAGTGGTTCAAGTTACTCTTCTGACAGAGTAATTTTCTGTTGTTTTGTCATTTTTGCATAAAAATCCTACGATCTGCCCAAGGCGTAGTGATTCATTGTAGGGCCTCATCATGTTTCAATGATTATCATTAATGAAGGACATTTTTTGAAATCAAACTTTGTGATCCCTGTCTTTCAATTTTTTGTTTTTATCTTTTTCAAAAAAAAAAAAACAATAAAAATGGCAATGTTTTTGTTTTTTGTGACTTTTTTGAACTCTTTTTCTAAAACAAAGCATTAAACATGCAGAAGCGATCTTATGGCATTCACTATGAACAGTTCTGTTATGGCTCAGTATGATTTCGACAATCCCATCTACCAAGCTGAAGAGGAGAGTGAGGAAGACTGTGAACTCCCTGCAAAATTGGTCAGATTACTGAAGCAGGAGGAAAGGGTCATCCAACCTCATCAGGAGGAGTTGGAAGTTGTTAATTTGGGTACTGAGGACGCCAAAAGAGAAATCAAGATTGGGGCTGCTTTAGAGGACTCTGTCAAGAGGAGGCTGATTGAGATGCTGAGAGAGTATGTGGAGATATTCGCCTGGTCATATCAAGATATGCCTGGGTTAGATACAGACATTGTGGTGCATCGATTACCTCTTAGAGAAGGATGTCCTGCGGTCAAGCAGAAGCTTCGTAGAACGAGTCCTGACATGGCAACTAAGATCAAGGAAGAGGTTCAGAAGCAGTGGGATGCAGGTTTTTTGGCTGTTACAAGTTATCCGCCGTGGGTGGCCAACATCGTTCCTTTGCCGAAGAAGGATGGTAAAGTCAGAATGTGTGTCGATTACCGGGATTTGAATAGAGCGAGTCCGAAAGATGATTTCCCATTACCTCACATCGATGTATTGGTTGATAATACGGCTCAATCCTCGGTATTCTCTTTCATGGATGGTTTCTCTGGATATAATCAGATCAAGATGGCGCCAGAGGACATGGAAAAGACGACATTCATTACACCTTGGGGCACGTTCTGCTATAAGGTGATGCCATTTGGGCTAAAGAATGCTGGTGCCACCTATCAGAGGGCAATGACGACTCTTTTTCACGACATGATGCACAAAGAAATTGAAGTGTACGTAGATGATATGATTGCGAAGTCACAGACAGAAGAAGAGCACCTGGTTAATTTGCAGAAGCTGTTTGACCGGTTGAGAAAGTTCAGGCTGAGGTTGAATCCGAACAAGTGTACGTTTGGGGTGAGATCAGGGAAGCTGTTAGGCTTCATTGTCAGTGAGAAAGGGATTGAGGTTGATCCAGCAAAAGTCAAAGCTATTCAAGAGATGCCTGAACCGAAAACAGAGAAGCAAGTCCGTGGGTTTTTAGGGAGATTGAACTACATTGCAAGGCTCATATCTCATCTAACTGCTACATGTGAACCAATTTTCAAACTGCTTAGAAAGAATCAAGCGATCAAGTGGAATGATGATTGTCAGAAAGCTTTTGACAAGATTAAAGAGTATTTACAGAAACCTCCAATCCTTATACCTCCAGTTCCTGGGAGACCTCTGATAATGTACCTGTCAGTGACTGAGAACTCGATGGGGTGTGTATTGGGACAGCATGACGAGTCTGGTCGAAAAGAGCATGCCATATACTACCTTAGCAAAAAGTTTACCGACTGTGAAACAAGATATTCACTGCTCGAGAAAACTTGCTGTGCTTTGGCCTGGGCTGCTCGCCGACTAAGACAGTATATGTTGAACCATACTACCTTGTTGATTTCTAAGATGGATCCAGTAAAGTACATCTTTGAGAAACCAGCTCTCACCGGACGTGTGGCCCGTTGGCAGATGATTCTAACCGAATATGACATTCAGTACACGTCCCAGAAGGCCATCAAAGGTAGTATTCTGTCAGACTACCTCGCCGAACAACCGATTGAAGATTATCAGCCTATGATGTTTGAATTCCCTGATGAAGACATCATGTATCTTAAGATGAAAGATTGCGAAGAGCCTCTTGTCGAGGAAGGACCGGACCCGGATGACAAATGGACACTGATGTTTGATGGGGCTGTGAATATGAACGGTAATGGTGTTGGGGCAGTACTGATCAATCCTAACGGTGCACATATACCTTTTTCTGCCAGACTGACGTTTGACGTCACCAACAACGAAGCTGAGTATGAGGCTTGTATCATGGGAATAGAAGAAGCAATTGATCTGAGGATCAAAACTCTTGATATATTTGGAGATTCCGCTCTAGTGGTCAATCAAGTCAATGGAGATTGGAATACGAATCAGCCGCATTTGATTCCGTATAGAGATTACACCAGAAGAATACTGACGTTCTTCAAGAAGGTGAAGTTGTATCATGTTCCCCGGGATGAGAATCAAATGGCTGATGCCTTGGCTACTTTGTCGTCTATGATCAAAGTTCATTGGTGGAATCATGTGCCACATGTTGCGGTGAATCGACTTGAGAGGCCTGCGTATGTGTTTGCAGCCGAGTCTGTTGTGATTGATGAGAAGCCGTGGTATTATGACATCAAGAATTTCCTCAAGACTCAGGAGTATCCTGAAGGTGCGTCGAAGAATGACAAGAAAACCCTGAGGAGGCTAGCTGGAAGCTTCTACTTGAATCAGGATGATGTATTGTATAAGAGAAACTTTGACATGGTCTTGCTCAGATGCGTGGACAGACCCGAGGCAGACATGTTAATGCAGGAAGTTCATGAAGGTTCCTTCGGTACTCATGCCGGCGGACATGCAATGGCTAAGAAATTGTTGAGAGCGGGTTATTACTGGATGACTATGGAATCCGATTGTTTCAAGTATGCTCGGAAGTGCCATAAGTGTCAGATCTATGCTGATAAGGTGCATGTACCACCAAGCCCTCTGAATGTCATGAATTCGCCTTGGCCGTTTTCCATGTGGGGCATTGATATGATTGGGAAGATTGAGCCTACTGCTTCTAATGGACATCGCTTCATCTTGGTTGCAATTGACTATTTCACCAAGTGGGTGGAAGCAGCTTCCTATGCTAACGTTACCAAACAAGTGGTTACCCGGTTCATCAAGAAAGAAATCATCTGTCGTTATGGAGTCCCTGAGAGAATCATCACTGACAATGATTCGAATCTTAACAACAAAATGATGAAAGAGCTTTGTAAAGATTTCAAGATTGAACATCACAATTCTTCTCCTTACAGACCGAAGATGAACGGTGCTGTAGAAGCAGCGAACAAGAATATCAAGAAGATTGTGCAGAAGATGGTCGTTACGTACAAGGATTGGCATGAGATGCTGCCTTTCGCTTTGCATGGGTACCGTACCTCAGTACGTACGTCGACCGGGGCAACCCCTTACTCCCTTGTGTATGGTATGGAAGCGGTCCTACCTGTTGAAGTGGAGATTCCTTCTCTGAGAGTTTTATTGGATGTCAAGCTGGACGAAGCCGAGTGGATTCGAACAAGGTTTAACGAGTTGAGCCTTATCGAGGAGAGACGGCTAGCAGCTGTATGTCATGGACAGTTGTATCAGCGAAGGATGAAGCGAGCCTTTGATCAGAAAGTGCGTCCTCGAAGCTATCAGATCGGTGATCTAGTTTTGAAGAGGATCCTCCCTCCCGGTACAGATAACAGGGGCAAGTGGACTCCTAATTATGAAGGTCCGTATGTTGTGAAGAAGGTTTTCTCCGGTGGAGCCTTGATGCTTACAACTATGGATGGTGAAGATTTTCCGTCTCCTGTTAACTCAGATGTAGTCAAAAAATACTTCGCATAAATTGACCCGCTGGACAAAAAGAAAAAAGAGTCCAGGCAAAAAAATGGGCATCCCGGCGAACCAAAAAAAAAACAGAAAGAAAAGGTTCGGGCAAAAGTTAGGGATAAAATGAAAAGAATTTGTACACCCGGTAAGTCGAAAACCCGCAAGGGCGACTTAGGCAAAAATGGGTATCCCGGTGGATTGAAAACCCGAAAGGGCGATCCAGGCAAAAGTTAGGGATTAAAGCGAAGACTACAGTCTGAGTTGTCTGTACTTCATCAAGCTTTGTCGTCTGCCATCTCGAAAGATGTGATCCGTCCATTCATTCTTCTCAGAAAGCAAGGAGTTGGGAGGAAAAATGATGATCTGTGAGTTATAACAGAATTGGGAAATAGTGGATGCCGTGTTCACATTGCCATCAGGATAGATTTTTCCTTTTGTGCGCAATTACCTCTTTCTAGGAATTGCTTCCCAATGTACTTTGCCTCTTCAGGCACATTTTCAATCAATAAAAGTCGTTATTCAGATAAATAGCTTTTCTGTTTTTATTTTTACTGTTTTGTTTGCAAAAATGTCCGAATTTTTGATAAGCATTGCATATAAGAACATGGAGGCTACACAATAACGTGCAGAAAGATAAAACATTTGAAAATCATTTTGAATGTTGAGGACACTTGAGCGTATCTTGTCCATGTATCCCCTGGGGGCATTTATTTGCGATGTTTTTCAGATTGGCATCTGTGAGGATGTTTCCTCAGCAAATATTTTCCCCAAGCAAGTTTGGAAGCTACCAGAGCTATGTTCCCCCGCGAAGACGTCTGTGGATAGTGCCTTCTATTCCCCAACAGATCTGAGGATTGCCTATCCCCGGCAGGCCTGTATTTGCTGATTTCCTCCCCGAGCGAGGCAGGTTCATTGAAATTTATCTCCAGCATTTATCCTATCTGTGGACTGAAGGTTATCCCCAGCGAAGTTTACCTTTTCCCAGCAGCAGTGCTATTCTTCAACATGAGTGTGAAGTCGCTTTACCATTCCCCAAGCAGAGTTCCCCGCAGAGTATTTCCCCAAGAGGAATCTCCCCACAGAGTCAGAGTATCTGATCATTTCGGCTCACTAGCCAGGGTTCATTTGCATTTTGCATGTAGTAATCATTGCATTCTCAAAAATTGCGTAGCATTTCCATTCATAAATGGAGCATTACGCCATGGAAAAAAATCAAACATATGCATTCATATGTTCGAAACCCCATCAGACCGTATTCCCTGCAGAGACGGATTTTTGTTCAACCTGTGCAACGCATTTGTTACAGTTGCTCCAGTCAACATTTGGTGTTGATAATCCCCATAGAGGTTTATTTCCTCATCCGTTGGTGAAAGGAAATCCTGCTTCTCCCCAGTGAGACCCCCCTGCAAGTGTTCAGCCTTGCTCGGTCATCTTGTGGATGTCAGTACCCTGTCAGCACCCGTGTGTGTTGTTTCTTTGGTGTCGGTAAACACCATCTTTCGGTGATTTCCAGTCATGCGTAAGTGTCTGGTCTTCTTTGGTGTCGGTAAACACCATCTTTCGGTGATTTCCCAGTCATGCGTAAGTGTCTGGTCTTCTTTGATGTCTGTAAACATCATCTCTCGATGTTCGTAACGTCGGCCTCCCTTCCCTAGTGAAAATTACTCCTCTCCGTTGGTGTCGATAAACGTCGAGTTTTTCCTAGTCATCCGGTGATGTCTAGTTGTACCCTCCCCATGTGGACTTACCTCTCCGTTGGTTTCGATAAACGACGAGTTTTTCCCATTCGTCCGTTGACGTCTGGTTGTGTTTCTCTTATTCCCATTCATCTGTAAATGTCTGGTCGATCTTTTTGGTGTCTGTAAACATCATCTTTCGATGTCTGTAAACGTCGAGTTTTCCCATTCATCTGTAAATGTCTGGTCGATTTTTTTGGTGTCTGTAAACATCATCTTTCGATGTCTCTAAACGTCGAGTCTCCCCATTCATCAGTAAATGTCTGGTCGATCTTTTTGGTGTCTGTAAACATCATCTTCCGATGTCTGTAAATGTCGAGTTTTCTCCCATTCATCCGTCGATGTCTGGCCGAGTCCTCCCAGTCGTTCATTAATGTCTGGCTACCTCTCCGTTGGTTTCGATAAACGTCGAGTTTTTCCCATTTCGTCCGTTGACGTATGGTTGTATCCCTTCCGGTCATTCATTAATGTCTGGTTACCTCTCCGTTGGTCTTGGTAAACGTCGAGTTTTTCCTAGTTGTCCGTTGACATCTAGTTGTGATTTCTTTCCCCATTCGTCATCGTTGTGATGTCTGGATGTGGCCGTACCCTTTGAAAACAAAACCAAAAAATATATATACCCAGCAATAAATATCAAGTCCCAGTGGACGTTTCCATTGGTGGATCCCTGTATTGTGCAAATTCTACGGTTCTTGGTATTCAATCCCTGTTTACCCTGAAAGTCTGACAGCCGTTGCTCTCATCCATTCGGGTTCCCAGCTGATTGAATAGGGGCAGCTGTAGCACCTCAAATTTGCACCTATCATTGTACATACATTTTCATATTAGGTCCTAGCATATCATGGTCCATTGCATAGCATTGCATTGCCTCATTTGCCTCAAGTGCAAGCCAATCAAGGAATTAGGTCAAACTGATCAGGAGATCAGTCAACCAAGCAAGCAAGTGCATTTCTCAAGGAGCCAAGGCCCTAGGGTTTGTCCAACAAGATCACATGACTTGGGGGTCCATTTGAAGTGTTCAAGTCAAGGGTTGAAGGCTCAGAGGTCATCAGTTCACACACACACAGTCAAAAACCCTAGACAGTCAACAGTCAGTCAAAGCAGTGGATGGTGGCCATTCTTGTGGAATTTGGACACCATGCTCATTAATCAAGAGTTCATACAACTTGGGACATCATTTGAAGTTAAATTCTCAAGGAATTAGGGTTTGGAATTCATCAGAAGATGCACAGTCAGTCAAAAACCCTAAAAGTCAACTGTTGGTCAACTGTCCATTTAATCAGTGATTTGATGATGGAAATTGGTTTGTGAGAGCTCATTCATGGCCAAATAGCCTTCATATATCATGTCAAACACCATCATGGAAGAATTTGAAGCCAGATCAAAAATTTCCAAAAATGGAAACTGGACCTGTAACTGAAACTTACCAAAAATGGAAAGTCTTGATCCTCAAACTTACATCATGATACAAGCTTCAAATGAATTTTTTCCCAACATGAAAGTTGAAGATCTTGTTCTCCCATTTCCAAAAAGTCCAAGAACTTTTAATTCCCATGTGTGGTTGGCAAGTTATGATCGAATCGACTTCAGAAATTCTTGAACTTCAAAAGGCCATATCTCTCAAACCGTTTGGCCAATTTTGGTGGGGTTTTTTCCTACAAGTCACATTTGATCCCCTCTTTCCAAAAATATAAATTTCATGAGCCAAAACTTCACCAATCAAAATGGCATTTTTTGACTTGTCTCATTTAAATTCAAGTGTGGACCAAAGTTTGACTTTTTGAATTAGTGATTTTTAAACCATTTGGCCAATTGGGAATTGTTTAGAATATTATTTGCAGCATGCTCAAAGTCCCTTTTGTGCAGTACATGGAGCCCATGCTAGTTTGCTTGATTTTTGGAAAGAAAGTACAAGTTTCACCAAACCACATCCCATAAGCCATGCTTTTACCACAAAGGCAGCAGAATTGTCCATGATTTTCTGTCATGAGAAGTCAGTAATAGCAGCCATTTGACAGAAGAAGAAGCATGGTCCACTCTCTCAAAAAACTCACCTTGCTGTTACATTTCAAAGAGCTGTCAAAAGAATTTCAAAAGAACAAAAAAACTGGCCATGCTTGGTACTGCACATAGCAGTCTTGTTCATTTTCTGTCATACTACAAACTCTTGGCAAGACATGACAAACATATAGAACTTCATTCATTTTAAAAAAAAAAAAGATCATCTTACTTGCATTTACCTAAACTGTCCAAACTTCCAATGAACAAACCCTGGCCTTGCTTGTAACAAGAATCAAACTTCATTTTCCTGTCATGAGGAACTAGCAGCCAAACCAACAGAGCTTCATGGATTCACACTCATTCTAAAAATGACCTTGCTTACTTGCATTTTACAAAAGCTGTCCAAACACTCAATGAACTAAGCCTGGCTTGACAACATTTCCTCACCATTTCCTGTCACATGAAACCAGCTGTAGCCACAAGCCATACACGCACAGAAACATTCATTCTCTCCTCTCTTGCATTTTTGCATATTGGCAATTTCTACTCAAAACCTTCAAAGAGCCCGAGCTGTTCTTGCTTCTTCTATCACCTGGACAACTTTGTGAAGCATTGTGAATCATCAATCATCATCTGCACAGCCCCTTCCTTGTTCTGTTTTCAAAGAGCATGACAATGGTGAAAGGAGATCTGAGGAGTTCCAAGCATTCTTGAGTTGATTAGCTTCAAGGATCCTTCACTACCAAGCATTATCTTCTTCTGTTTCAGCTTATATCACTCCAAACGACACTGTTTCATTGAGTTCTCAAAGACAAGTAAGTTTTTCGACCATCCTTTTTCTCCAAACCATGTTGTGTTTCTGGTAGAATGTTCATTGCTAAGTCCATTGCTATTTATATCATGCTAATTGGTTGAGTATGCTGGAAGATTTTCTGATTTGAAATTTGATGTATGAGTGCATTTGCCTTCGATTCATGATGGATATAGTGTTTTAAGGAAAACCATGCTTAGATTCTTAATGTATGTTGAATGCTGATGAGATTGTTATGCTCAATTTTTGATTCTGGGCTTTTGGAATTTTGAGTTCATGAAGGTGATGAAGTTCATACCCTGTTTGTTCATGCCTTTAAACTTGTCCAGAATTCATGAATATGTTGGTTTATGTTTGTTTAGATGCTGCATGAACCATTCTTATGCCATGCTTTTGAGTGATGCTGGGTTCGAATTCTGTTTGTTGATGTTGGATAAATGAAATGCATGCTGATGAAGTTCATACCCTGTAGCTGAACCTTTAACTTGCCCAGAATTCACACGAATATGTTGGTTTACTGTTTGTATGTTGTTGCATGAACCTTATTGTCTCGTTGCCATGATGCTTGTAAAGTTATGTTTGCTGTTCATGATGATTGCTTGAGCAAGATGTTTGCTGCATTTCCAAACCCTAAGGGTTTCTAAACCCAGAAAGTTGAATGATGATTGGCTGTTGTTACTTGTGTTACTATTCCATTGAAAATGAGCCAATAGAAACATTTCCCGTGCCCATCCAAAACACAGCCGTTTTGATAAGTGATGGTTAGAATTGCAAAAATGCCATCGGTCAACTTATGTTGACTTGCCATGCCATGCCTTTGTTCATGTTTTGTTCCAATTATTCCTCCACTTCCATAATTCATTACTCATTCAAATTACATCCAAAAATCATGGGATTTTTTGCATCTTGATCATGAGTTTGTCTAGTTTTTTATCATTATTTTTAATAATTTTTATGATCATTGGATATTAATTGGCCTTAGGGTTTTTGAAATGTGACAAAAAAATGATACCTCTTGCCATTTCTTTTGTGAAATACTCATGATGCATCCATTGCCCCTGAAATTTTTTGTGGTAAAACTAGACACATTCACCTTCATTTTGGTATAAAGTTTGTACATTTATCATATGTGGTGTGTGAGCTTCGATTTTTTGAAGTTAAGTGTTACATTTGGTGCTACATGAATGATATTCATTTTCTTGATTTTTGTTCACACACTTCCTGGCCTCAAAATGACCCCAAATTTTGCATGATCCCTCCCTTACATGTCTAATTCATGTGTGATTTTTCCTGGAATTGATTGTGCTGTTTTCCATTTGATTGTGAATTTTCTTCCCTGCCTAGTCAAATGTTGACTTCTTGTGATACACATTGCCATATCCTTTGGGAAATTCTCATACCATATTGTATGATCATGAAATTTCATATGTGATAACTAGACATCTTGAGCTTTGCATTGGTGTTAATCTCATTCATTTCTCATCTGTTTTCAATTTGATATGTTTTTTTTTTTGAAGTTGACCCATGTTTGTTGACTTTCATTGTGCTTATTTGAAATTATATTGACTTCTTGATTTTAATTGACTGCCTTCCTCTCATCCAAATGCCATGAAATTTGACATGCTTGCCATGCTAGATGTTAGGATTGAGTGTGATTTATTTGATGATTTTTGAGAATGTTTGGATTGACTTTTGATGCAAGTCATTCTGTTGACTTCTTTGTGCTTTCATTTGCCTTACTTTGACTTCAAATGTTCATGAAATGATAATAATGCATGATTTGAATGTGGGCCCAATTGAGATAGCTTCTTAAATGTTTGACCTTGACTTTGGTTGACTTTTCTTTGCTGTTTTGACTTTTTTCTTTCATCCTTGACCCTAGGCTAGTCCTAGTGGTCTTTTGAGCTTACAATTGAGTTCCTGTTTCAGGTTAAGCACCAATACCTCAAGGATCATTCAAACTTGTTTGAACTTGATTGTTTTATCATATGCTAACCTTTGTTTTGTAGGTTTGACTCATGTGTTTGAGTCTTGCTTTGCACAGTTGACCATCTGTGTTGACTGTTTACCAATTCCTTTTGATTTAAACTTTTGAACTGTTTGCTGATTGTTTTGACTTTTTCAGGTACCTTAGTTGCTTAAGTTCTCTGAACTTGCTTTGCTTTGCTTTTTAGCAACTTGCTTGAGGTATAATCTCTTTTACTTCATGTAGTCTGGAGACCCGGTCTGTTATTTGACCGGGCAAACTGTCTGAAGCCCTCCTTAAGAGGCAATGCTTGTGTATGTTTAAATTGTCCTTGTACAGAGTCAAAGACCTCCTAAGTGAAGAGGCAATTGGTGGAAGGTAGGGATATGCAATCTATCCCCCACTATTCAGTGTGTCATCTGCTTTGCTCACACCACTGTGTTGATGCATTGCAGATACAAACCCAAGATCTTGTACAATTGTACAGTTGAGTCAGTTTTAAATGTGTAGAAGGGTTCCCACTTTCTGAACCCACACATTCTTGTCTTAAGCTCTCCCAGGCCAGGGATAAGAGCTGTGAAGTCTTATCTTCATTCACCTTTCATCTGCTTCACCTTAGTCTCTCAATGGCAAGGTTAAGAGCAACACTCACCCAGTTCCAGAGGTTTGTTTGTTGAGGTTGATATGACCCCTCGACTAAAACCTAGCCTTGTTTGAGCCACTTGCCTGTGTATAGCGTGTGCTATCTGTGCTTGTAGGATTGTTTGACTTGCTTCCTGTGCAAGTTAGGATTGTTTGACTTGCTTCCTGTGCAAGTTAGGATTGTTTGACTTGCTTCCTGTGCAAGTTAGGATTGTTTGACTTGCTTCCTGTGCAAGTTAGGATTAGTTTAGACTTGCTTCCTGTGCAAGTTAGGTTTTGCTTGGCTTGCTTCCTGTGCAAGTTAAGTGTGTGTGGCTTGCTTCCTGTGTGAGCCATGCTTAGGATAGGTTGGCCCTTGTGCCATTTAGCTAGAAACCTTAACTTAGGGTTGATTTTGCATGATAACATCTAGGCTCGAGTCGTAGTCTCCCTAGTTGTGTCTCCCTTTGTTATCCGGTTAGGCTAGTCCTTTATCCCTCTGTAGGGGAACTACATCGCCCTGATCTTCATACCAGATGAAGTATGTAGGCAGGAGATTGAGCTGATCTCTCCGGGCGCCCTTTTTCTTTTTTGTGTGTGTTGTTTGACAGTTGCTAGGCTCGAGTGCCTGACTCCTTAGCAATTTGCTGTCTGTTTGTTTGAGTGTGTGCTTGACAGTTATAGGCTCGAGTCCCCGACTCCCTATTAACTTGTTGTGTTGTTGTATGCTTGGAAGCTGATGTAAGTCCATCGAGTGGCAGTTAGGATCCAGTGTGCGTGTGTTTGGTTCGGATGCTGATGTAAGTCCAGTGATTGGCATTCAGGCTCCACGTTTGCCTCTTTGTGTGTTTAGGTTCGGATGCTGACATAAGTCCAGTGATTGGCAGTCGGGCTCCACGTTTGCCTGTGTCTTGTTTGTTTGTGTGCGTGTCAGCCGAGCTACGAATGCTCTGATTCTTCTCTCGTCCGAGAAGATACGTATGTATAGGATGCGATATCCTAGCGAGCATGTGTCGTTTCCCCAGTCCGAACTACTTCGACTCTGATGTCTATGCCTGATAGACTAAGTAGGCCCAGGATGCGACATCCTGCCGAGTCGGTTTCAGTCAGTTTCTTGTGTCTCTTTCAGCCAGTGTGTGTGTGTGTGAGCAGTGATTTAGCAACCATTTTTCTTCCTATTGTGCGTGGATCCCGTAGAGTACTACGGATGCGTAGGGGTGCTAATACCTTCCCTTCGCATAACTGACTCCCGAACCCATTCTTTTTGGTCGCGAGACCATGTCTTTTCCAGGTTTACTTCGAGCGTTTCCTTTCCCTCTTTTGGGATAAATAACGCACGGTGGCGGCTCTGTTGTTTCTTCTTTTCCCGCCGGTTTTTCGCGTGATGCGACACCCTGGAATCGGGTATAAAAGACAAGACTTTCTTGAGCACAAGGTTCCTCGGAACACACGAGGCTTGATCTTCTTGTCGAATGCTTTTTCACTCTCTGCTGATATGACTGACCGTGACACATGGCAGTTGATCTCTTTCTTTCGATCGGATTCACTTGGTCGTAGTGACTCTAAATCCATTCAGCATCAGTCAACTTGGGACTTTGAGGGTGCTTTTGTTCTTTTGTTTTCTTTTGATTTCTTTCTTTTTCTTTCTTTTTCTTTCTTTTGATTTCTTTTGATTTTGATTGACTTCCTCTTTTTTTTTGACTTTGCACCCTCCTCTTTCTTTTTCTTTTTCTCTCTTTTTTTGATACGTGCCCCAGTTGGCTGTTCTGCTGATTCTCGAGATGCAGCTGAGTGATCTTCTTTTCTTGCTCAAGAAGTCGGGAAATCTCGTCAGGAATCCCTTCAACATCATCTTCGTCCACTTCGAATACAGGGAGTTCAAAATTGGGAGATGACGTCCGATCATTATGTTCAATGGGTTTGAGAAACAACCTGCATAAAGATTTTGATATGAAAAGCTCTTTGAAAATCAAACAAGACAATCGTTATGCAGATGAAAAGATTTCTTTTATTCTTGTTTTTTAGGGTTTTTTTGTGATCACCAATTTCATGCAAAAAAGCAAAAAGGGAAAACAAATGGAAAACAAATGTTTTAACATGAATTAATTGAATGAAAATATCATTGCACAAAATGTTGCCATCAATGTCATCACTTCTCCTTTTGGCATGGGAGAAGGGTTTTTAAACAAAGTGATTGTTACTCTGACTTATGAACAACTGTAGGAACGCCCACAGTGACCCAATTGTGACAGACACCACCAGGAATGACAACTGTCGATATCTCTTGCATTAGCAGCTTCTGCTTTCTGAACAACCCTTCTGAAGAAAAAGTCGGCGCCAGCCCAGGGCTTGTTATCTTCATGCTTGATTAACACAGGGACCTAAATCCTCCAAGATCAGAATACCTGACCTCACAAGGTCTTGAACCTTCATCTTCAGCTGAAAGCAGCTATCCACATCATGACCAGGAGCACCCGAATGATACACACAATGCTGATCGGGCCTATACCACCACCGAGGGTTGACGGGTATGGGCGGCGGGTCTCTGGGAGTAATCAAGTTCTGCTCTAACAGAGAGGGATACAATTCGGCGTAGGACATGGGGATTGGATCAAAAATGATCTTCTTCCTCTCATTACTCGTACTGGCTTGTTGGGAAGCCTGCTGCTGAGGACGACGTTGTTGATGCTGATATTGCTGAGTTGGCCTTCTCTGCTGTTGGGGTTGAGTAGCTGGAATAGTCACAGCAGCAGCCTGACGATACTGTCCTCTGTTTGCGCTCCTCCGACGGTGCACAGCATTTGTTTCAATCTCTCCCCTTTTGGGTGCCCCAGAGGATGGCTTCTTAGAACCGGAAGAATTTGAAGAGCCAGGATGGCGAAACGGAGCACAGGTTGCTCTGACATCAACAGTCTCTGCAGTAAGTGGTTGTTCACTGATTCTGATCCCCCTCAATTCATCGCCCAAGGCATAATCATTGACGAGAATAATGACAGCAGCATTCTCATGAACGGGTACACCCACTGGTGAAGCACGGTGGACTGGTGGAATCACGGCTTCCAGTCTCTGGGCTAAGGCACGCAGCTCCTCTTGCCCCTGAACAACTCCTTGCATCATTGTCATGAACTGGGCCATGTTTGCCCTCATCTCGGCCAATTCTGTCTGAACCTGGTCCACACTTCTCTGTTGATTCAATCTGGTTGAGTAACGATGCGGTCGGCGGTCAGCAATCCTGTCTCAGTCAAGAACCGAAGCGAGGAGTCTTTCCAAACATGTCTGCAATGCAAGGATGTGTATGATATGCATGATGCGGATGCGGATGCTATCTTATCATGAATGATCCTGAAAAGGATATGCGTATGCGAGTTAACTTTTTTCATGCATTACTATTTTTTTGAAAATAAATATGCTATGATGCAAATGATGGAGCCAAGACTGGCAGGAACTGGCATCTGAGGAACCATCTGAAACCCCAAAGTCATCTGAGGAGCTGGCATCTGAACCCATGTCTGGAGAACTGAGTCACCATCTGAGCGAGTACCCTCAAATTCAGCCCAGGGATCCGAAATAAACGGAACCCTCTGATCAATACCAGGGTCAAACCTCCGGCGTCCAGAAATATAACTCGTAGTCACCATCAGTACCAGGAGTCACCAACTGTACCTGTTAAAATGATCAAACCCGCCCCGCTCACGGGTGTCATCTAGGCCAGGGTAAGGTCGAGAGAAACGCAGCATAAATAACCTTTCGCAGAATATCATCCTGTGCACACCCGATGTATGCACCGATAATATCCCACCAGGGTCTGAACTGCTCGTGATATCAATGTTCCGCTAAGTGGCGCCATACCACCCGCTTCCCATGAATCACTCTATTCCTAGGTTTCCTAGATTTCACTCATAGCCTGGGTATTGGGCCTTTTACCTCGAGTAACTCCCACCCCCAAACAGAGAAACACAGACAGCACAGCCAGGCAGAATGAATAATGAATATGAACGCAAACATTAATGCACACAATGAATGCAAACAGTAAATGCAAATATATACAAACGAATGCAATAAAGTACAACAGCAAACAGCAACCAAAACCCTAACCTAGAGAGCGCTAGGAGAGACTCGCTCAGGGAAGATGGACCAGCATAGGTCAACTTTTCTATATCCCCAGCAGAGTCGCCAGCTGTCGCATCGTGCGAAAAACCGGCGGGAAAACAAGAACAACAGAGCCGCCACCGTGCGTTATTTATCCCAAAAGAGGGAAAGGAAACGCTCAGAGTAAACCTGGGAAAGAACATGGTCTCGCGACCAAAGAGAATGGGTTCGGGAGTCGGTTATGCGAAGGGAAGGTATTAGCACCCCTACGCATCCGTACTACTCTACGGGATCCACGCACAAAAGGAAGGATAAATTGGTTACTAAACACTGCTCAAATACTCACACACACTGGCTGAAAGAGACAAAAGAAACTGACTGAAACTGACTCGGCAGGATATCGTATCCTGGGCCTACTTAGTCTATCAGGCAATAGACATCAGAGTCGAAGTAGTTCGGAACGGGGAAACGACACATGCTCGCTAGGATATCGCATCCTATGCATACGTATCCCCTTGGACGAAGGAGAATCAGAGCATTCGTAGCTCGGCTGACACGCACACAAACAAAACAAGACACAGGCAAACGTGGAGCCCGACTGCCAATCTCTGGACTTACATCAGCATCCGAACCAAAACACACACAAGAAGGCAAACATGGAGCCTGAATGCCAATTGCTGGACTTACATCAGCATCCGAACCAAACACACGCACACTGGAACCCAAATACCACTCGATGGACTTACATCGGCTTCCAAGCACACAACAACACAACAGGTTGATAGGGAGTCGGGGACTCAGCCTATAACTGTCAAACACACACAAACAGACAGACAGCAAATGCTACGGAGTCACAGGCTCGAGCCTAGCAAAGGTCAGACAACACACACAAAAGAAAGAAAAGGCGCCCGGAGAGATCAGCTCAATCTCCTGCCTACATACTTCATCTGGTGTGAAGATCAGGGCGATGTAGTTCCCCTACGGAGGGATACAGGACTAGCCTAACCAGATAACAGAGGGAGACACAACACTAGGGAGACTACGACTCGAGCCTAGATGTTATCATGCAAAATCATCCCTAAGTTAAGGTTTCTAGCTAAATGGCACAAGGGTCATCCTATCCTAAGCATGGCTCACACAGGAAGCAAGCCACACACACTTAACTTGCACAGGAAGCAAGCCAAGCAAAACCTAACTTGCACAGGAAGCAAGTCTAAGTTAATCCTAACTTGCACAGGAAGCAAGTAAAACAATCCTAACTTGCACAGGAAGCAAGTAAAACAATCCTAACTTGCACAGGAAGCAAGTCAAACAATCCTACAAGCACAGATAGCACACACTATACACAAGCAAGTGGCTCAAACAAGGGTTAGGTTTTAGTCGAGGGGTCATATCAACCTCAACAATCAAACCTCTGGAACTGGGTGAATGTGCTCTTAACCTTGCCATTGAGGGGCTAAGGTGAAGCAGATGAAAGGTGGGTGAAGGTAAGACTTCACAGCTCTTATCCCTGGCCTGGGAGAGCTCAAGACAAGAATGTGTGGGTTCAGAAAGTGGGAACCCTTCTACACATTTAAAACTGACTCAACTGTACAATTGTACAAGATCTTGGGTTTGTATCTGCAATGCATCAACACAGTGGTGTGAGCAAAGCAGATGACACACTGATTAGTGGGGGATAGATTGCATATCCCTACCTTCCACCAATTGCCTCTTCACTTAGGAGGTCTTTGACTCTATGCAAGGACAAAATTAAACATCCACAAACATTGCCTCTTAAGGAGGACTTCAGACAGTTGCCCGGCCAAGTAACAGGCCAGGTCTTCCAGACTACATGAAGAAAGAGAGACATACCTCAATGCAAATTGCTTATACAAGCAAAGCAAAGCAAAAAGTTCACAAGGAACTAAGCAACTAAAGCACCTGAAACAGTCAAGCAGATGTTAGTATGCAACTTCAAACAAAACAAACAGAAACAGACACCAACAGTCAATTAGAGGCACATGGATGTGCAAGGCACAAGGCTTTAGGCATGTGAGCCAAGCCACCTACAAAACAAACAAGTTAGACAATGATTTCTAAGCAAGCTCAATCAAAAGAATTGGTCTCAATGGCCATTTGATGGTCAACCTGAAAACACAAGCTCAAAGGTGAGTAACAGGACCACTAGGGCAAGCCTAGGGTCAAAAATGAATGATAAAGTCAAAACAGCAAAGGGAAAGCATCCAAAATCATGTTCAAACAATTAAGAGACTCAACCAATTGGGTTTACATTCATATCAATCATCATCATCATTTCATGAACAGTTTAGGTCAAAGTATGGCATTTAGAAGCTCACAGAAGTCAACAGCAAGACTTGAATCAAAACCAATCTCAAACATTTCCAAAAATCACCAAATAAATCATGACCAATCCTAACACATAGCATGGTAAGCATGTCAAATTTCAACTCATTTGGACAAGTGGAAGGCAGTCAATGAAAATCAGAAAGTCAAAGCCATTTTGAACATGCTTAAGGAAGTCAACCAAACATGCATCAACTTAGAAAAATCATAATTCAGAAATGGTGTATGATAAATGAATGGGATCAAAGCCATGGCAAAGATGAGGATGTCTAGTTATCTCATGTAAAATTTCATGTCCATCTAATAAAGTATGAGAATTTCACAAATGAAATGGGAACATGTGTCACACAAAGTCAACATTTGACTAGACAGGGGAGAAAATCTCAAACAATTAGGAAATGCCACAAATAATTCCAAGAAAATTCACATGTAAACTAGACATACAAGTGTAGGTTCATGCAAAAAATCAAGTCAATTGGAGGTCAAGAAACATGGCTATGAAAATCATGAAGTTGGACATCAATGGTGTGACACAAATTGTCACACCCTAATTCAAAAAATCATAACTCACAAACCACAAATGATAAATTCACAAACTCTACACCAAAATCACCATGAATGTGTCTAGTTTAAGCACAAAAAATTTGGGAGCCATTGGATACATTCTCATCATTTCACAATTGATTTGGCAAAGTGTACAAAATTTGGTCACATGTCACAAACCCTAAGGCCATTTAAAAACTACTCATCCAAAAATTCTGGAAAACTAATGATAAAAAAGTAGAGATCATGATGAACACAACACAAAAAATCCCATTGAATTTGGACCAAAAATGAGCAAGTTATGAATTTTGGAAGATTGATGAAATAATTGAAGAAATAAGATGAAATGATAAAACAAGAATGGCATAATTGTAATATTTGAAACCACTGATTAAAACACGGTCGTTTAGGGCCAGGATTTGAAATGTTTCTATTGGTCAATGAGTGGAAAGGCCATGCACGTGAGAAATGGGGCAGAAAATCTGGAAAAATATTGGGAATTAGGGTTCATGTTCATCCCTCTCAAAAATCATGATTTCACAAACTTGCTCAAAAATCAAAATTGAATACATGGAAATGATCAGCATGGCAAGGTCAACAAGAATCCATCATCATTTTTCATTAAAACAACAGACAAGTCAAGAATCGAGCAAAAACCAAACTTGACATCAAACTTCAAAACAATATATCTTCATGAATAAGCAACCATTTCAAAAAGTGACAGCATCATGACGATCAGCATGGATAGACCTACACTAAGCATGTATCAATTTGAAAAATCATGGAGCTCGAAAATTTACCAGTTTGGAGGAACAGTGGTGATTCAGTTGATGTTTGGCTTGTTTGGAAGCGGAACAGTTGCCCTAGAGCCCTCCTGATGATGAATGGTGTAAATCCTCTGACTTGTGGAGGCTTGGAATAGAGTTCAATGTTTGACTGTCATGGATGATGCAAGGTTGAAGACTGTGGTGGAAAGGTGCTTACAGGTGGAGAAATGTGGTTCCAAAGAGTTCATGATGTTGCCTTGATGATGAGTCAACAAAATCTAGGCTTGGTTATGTAGAGTTTTCTTGGCAGACTTTTCTCAAATGCCAAAGCAAGATGAATAAAATTTTTTAGGATGAGGGATTTTCTGCTGCAATGTTTTGATTGTGGCTGCAATTTAGTGGTTCAACATGAGAAAGATGGTGGTGAGCAAAGGCCAAGGTTTAGTTCGTTGGGAGTGTTTGGGCAGAAAATGAGAAAGTGTCAAAATGTGATTTTTTTGAGTGAATGAAAGTTTTGGTGTTTTGGACAGGGTTGATGGCTGCTAAGTGTTTGTGGCATGACAGAAAATGATGTTTATCCTGCTGTCTTGTGTTGGTGAAACAAAACCAAGGCCAAGCTCATTGGAAGTTTTGGACTGTTTTTGGAAGAAAATGCCAAATGCAGTTTTTTAGCATCAGTGGAATTGATTGTGTTATGGCTTGTGGCTGCTACTTTCAAGGTGATGAAAATGTATAGTAAAATAGCAGTGCCTGGTTTAGTGCCCTTTTGGAGTTTGACAGTTTTTGAACAAATGCCAAGATGTGAGCTTTTGCCTTAGTGAGGTTGGTTGGTCTACTGCTATGTTATGTTGGTTTGTGTATCTGCTGTGACAGAAAATGCTGAACAAATTGCCTCAAGCCAAGCCAGCTTTTGTTCTCCTGCTGTTGGATGTTGCTAGCAGGTTTTGGAAGAAAGGCCAAAGTGCAGTTTCAATGAATGAAGCTCTGTGTCATGTGTGCAATTGCTGTGTTGTGGCTGCTGTCATGTGGTGCTGTCTAGTGAGGTTTGGCCATGGCAGGAAAAATGAGGGAAAGGCATGCTTGGTCTGTGGTGTTTGACAGAAGAGTTTTTGAAATGCCAAGCAAGGATGATTGAAGTCTTGGTTTGTTCAGTTGGTTATGTTGGCCCTTAATTCCTCATGACAGGAAAATTAGGTTTAGAAATTTCTGTTGGAAGTTGCTTTTTGGACAGAAATTGCAAGTGTGCCAAAGGCAAGGTGAATGAATGATTTTCTGCTGCACTCCCCTTTTGCTTGTGGCTGCAATGAGCCTTTCTCTTGGCAGAAAAATGGTGCTGTCCAAACTGCTGTTGGACAGTACAAGTTATGGCATGGAGGTATGGTTGTTCTTGACAGCTTTTCAGCAAAATGGCCAAAGTCCTTTTCAATGGATGAATCTCTATTGGTTTTGTGCTGTCCAATGTGGTTGTCCAAGACAGAAAATGATGGAAAAAATTCTGCTATGGGACAGTACAAGTATGGTTCATGAGATGCATTTGGTGAGAACATGTACCTTCTTCCCTCAATCCAAGCAAGCAAAGGATGGCTCTTCTGTTGGTTTAGGCTGCTAATAATGTGTTCAAAATGACAGCAAATAGCCTCTAAATTTTCTGTTTTTAAGAGTACAAGGCAAGGCATGGTGGATGGTATGGACAAGTATGGTGAAATTGTACTTTTCTTACAATTCAAGCAATCAAGCCATGGCCTCATGTACTGCATAATTGAGCTTGCAAACATGTTTTAAATGACTTTTCTGAGCTGTTCCAATTGGCCAAATGGTAGAAAAAGGTTTATATCAAAAAGTCAAACATTGGTCAAACTTGCATTTAAATGAGATAGGTCAAAAAATGCCATTTTGATTGGTGAAGTTTTGGCTCATGAAATTTATATTTTTGGAAAGAGGGGATCAAATGTGACTTGTAGGAAAAAACCCCACCAAAATTGGCCAAACGGTTTGGGAGATATGGCCCTTTGAAGTTCAAGATTTTCTGAAATCGATTCGATCATAACTTGCCAACCACACATGGGAATTGAGAGTTCTTGGACTTTTTGGAAATGGGAGAAGATCTTCAACTTTCATGGTGGGCAAAAATTCATTTGAAGCTTGTATCATGATGTAAGTTTGAGGATCAAGACTTTCCATTTTTGGTAAGTTTCAGTTACAGGTCCAGTTTCCATTTTGGGAAATTTCTGATTTGGCTTCAAATTCTTCCATGATGGTGTTTGACATGATATATGAGGACTATTTAGACATGAATGAGACCTCTCAAACCAATTTCCATCATCAAATTACTGATTAAATGAACCGTTGACCAACAGTTGACTTTTAGGGTTTCTGGCTGACTGTGCATTGACTGATGACTTCCAAACCCTAATTCCTTGAGAACTTGACTTCAAATGATGTCCCAAGTTGTATGAACTCTTGATTATTGATTATGGTGCCCAAATTCCACAAGAATGGCCACCATCCACTGCTTTGACTGACTGTTGACTGTCTAGGGTTTTTGACTGTTTGTGTATGAACTGATGACCTCTGAGCCTTCAACCCTTGACTTGAACACTTCAAATGGACCTCCAAGTCATGTGAACTTGTTGGACCAACCCCAAGGCTTTGGCTCCTTGAAAATCACCCTTGCTTGATTGGTTGACTGATCTCCTGATCAGTTTGACCTAATTCTTGCTTGCTTGCTCTTGAGGCAACTGAGGGTTATGCAAATGCTATGCAATGGACCATGATATGCTATGACCTAATATGAAAATGTATGTACAATGATAGGTGCAAATTTGAGGTGCTACAGGGTGACACCAGCGCTGTGTATGCCCAGAGGGGACAGAGTAGGGAGCGTTACTACCAGCACACCGCTGCGGTAACTATTCCTGCTGATAATGTACAGCAACAACAACAGCAACAACCGCAACAACAACGACAGCCATTTCAGCAGAGACCGCAGAGGGCCGGGTATCAGGTAAGAGGATAAATGAATGATCGTTAATTCGATAGACCACCTGTGACCTATTCATTCTTGTTGAAGAAGCTGAAAGACTTGGGGTTGGTCCAGTTGAGGACGTTGGCACTGTTGAGACCTGATCAGAGGCCGGCCAGTTTTGATGAGAATGCCAAGTGCGAATTCCACTCAGGTGCCCCTGGACACAACGTAGAAAACTGTAAAGCTTTTAAGCATGTGGTCCAGGACTTGGTGGATTCTAAGGCAATCAACTTTGCACCATCTCCAAATGTGAATGCTAATCCCATGCCTGTGCATGGTCGAATGGGGGTGAATGCAATCTCTGAAGAGGGCAAAATCGGGCTGATGAGTGTGAATCAGTTGAAGACTCTGTTGGCTGAGGTCAAAAGACAACTGTTGAAGAATGGGGTCTTCCCGGGCTGTGATGATTGTTATGCTGCGTGCACTATTTTTCCTGATGGGTGTGTGTCGTTGAGGGAGGTTGTCCAGAGGCTGATGGATGAAGGAAGCCTCAGATTTGAGAAGATTGATGTGGGGAAGGAAGATGTCTCCATCATAACCATCTATTTCGACCCGGTTGATTTGTCAACGTTGGCAGATGCGGCTCTAGTTATTATCACGGTACCTGGGCCAATTCCTTATGACAAAGATGACGCTGTGCCGTGGCATTATGGTGGAGAAGTATTTTGTAATGGGGAGAGGATGGAAGATCAAACTGTAGGTGAAACCACCACTTCAAAGGTGGATAATGCCGGACCTAGTGGTTTCACTCGTAGTGGAAGGTTGTTTGCCCCTGATGCTTTGAGAAGTGGGGAAGGAGAAAAAGAAAAGAAAGATAAGGTCGAGGCTTTAGCCAGGGCAAGAGGGAAGCAAGTGGTAAATGAAGGTACTCCTGTGGTGACACCGGCGCCTGGTGGGTCGGAGAAAGAACTTGATGATGAAGCTGAAGAATTTCTGAGAATCATCAAGAAGTCAGAGTACAAGCTTGTTGACCATTTGCATCAGACTCCATCCAAGATCTCAATCTTGTCGTTATTGCTAAGCTCCGAGGGACATAGGGAGGCTTTATTGAAGATACTAAAGAGAGCCTATGTTCCCCAAGAGATCACAATCAATCAGTTAGAGACGGTGGTGTCAAATGTCAATGCCAGTCATGGGTTGGGTTTCACTGATTTAGATCTAACTGTGGATGGGAGGAATCATAATAGGGCCTTACACATTGCTATGGAATGTAAAGGAGCCGTGCTCTCGCACGTGTTGGTTGATACCGACTCATCTTTAAATGTGTTGCCAAAGAAAGCCTTGGCGAAGCTGAATTGTGAAGGGTTGATCTTGACGCCCACTGACCTGATAGTGAGAGCTTTTGACGGTTCGAAGCGGGCTGTGTTCGGGGAAGTGGAGCTCCCGGTGAAGATCGGGCCCGAGGTGTTCAAGTCGGTATTTTATGTCATGGATATTCAGCCGGCATACAGTTGCCTGTTGGGTCGCCCGTGGATTCATGCTGCTGGGGCAGTGACTTCGACTTTGCACCAGAAGCTGAAGTACATCTGGGACGGGCAGGTCGTCACAGTCTGTGGAGAGGAAGACATCTTCGTCAGCCACCTATCATCGTTCAAGTATGTTGAAATGGACGGTGAGATATGGGAAATGCCAAGTCAAGCATTCGAAACCGTCAAGGTGGAAAATGCTCTTTTTGCTAAAGAGGAGGAGAAGCCGTCCATTTCTTCGTACAAACAAGTTGCTGAGGTGGTGAAGAGTGGGGAAGCTCCTGGTTGGGGAAAGATGATGGACATCGCCGCCAAGAAGGACAGATTTGGGGTTGGTTATCAGTCGGGTCGAGGCTTGTCTGGACAAGGCAGAGGACGTCGTCCGTCATTCACGTTCACCAGTGCTGGAATGCTGGATCCATATCACATCTGTATGGTGGGTGAAGAAGTTGACAGTGACTGCGAGATGGATCAATGGATAAAATCGTGCGTACCAGGGATGGAAGTCCAAAACTGGAAAGCCAAACAGATCATCACTGTCACTCTACTTGAAGAGTAATATTTTCTGTTTTCAATTTTATTTGCATGGAAGCCTTACGTTTTGCCTGAAACGTGATGGTTCATTGTAAGGGCCACCTCATGTTTCATTTTGCAATATTTGCATCATAAATAAAAGGATGTTTTTCAATTAAAAGCGGTGTTCCTTGTTTTTCATTTATTTTTGCAGTTTAAAACAAAATAAAAATGGCAATGTTTTCATTTTCCTTTTTCAATTTGTTTCACTCCGGTTCTAAAGCAATGCATGAATCAACATTCATGCAGATGTGATCTTTCTCCGGATCTCATTGATAACAATCTTGTTACACCCTCATATGACTTCGACAATCCGATCTATCATGCCGAAGAAGAAGGCGAAGAAGATTGTGAACTGCCGGAGGAATTAGCCAGGTTGTTGAAACAAGAGGAGAAGGTGATTCAACCGCACGAGGAGCATGTTGAGGTTGTGAATCTGGGTACCGACGAGGTCAGAAAGGAAGTGAAAGTTGGGGCTGCTTTGGAGGGAAGTGTCAAGAGAAGAATGGTAGCCTTGTTGAAAGAATATGTTGATATCTTCGCCTGGTCTTATCAAGATATGCCAGGGTTGGATACCAATATTGTTGTGCACAAGCTACCATTGAGAGCAGATTGTCCTCCAGTGAAACAGAAGTTGCGCAGAACTCGACCTGAGATGGCCATGAAGATTAAAGAGGAAGTGCAGAAGCAGTTGGATGCTGGTTTCCTCGCTGTCACTAATTATCCGCCTTGGGTCGCGAACATTGTGCCAGTGCCGAAGAAAGATGGGAAGGTGAGAATGTGTGTGGACTACCGGGATTTGAATAGAGCTAGCCCGAAGGATGATTTCCCATTACCTCACATTGATGTATTGGTAGATAATACAGCTCAATTCTCGGTGTTTTCCTTCATGGATGGCTTTTCTGGCTATAATCAAATCAAAATGTCGCCAGATGATATGGAGAAAGCAACGTTCATCACACTGTGGGGCACTTTTTGCTATAAGGTGATGCCATTTGGTCTCAAAAACGTCGGTGCTACTTATCAGAGAGCCATGGTGACTTTGTTTCATGATATGATTCATCATGAAATCGAATGCTATGTTGATGACATGATAGCAAAGTCCCAAACAGAAGAGGGGCATTTGGTAGATCTGGCCAAGTTGTTTGACCGGTTGAGACAATTCAGACTGAGGTTGAATCCGAATAAGTGCACTTTCGGGGTGCGGTCCGGTAAACTGCTAGGGTTCATTGTAAGTGAAAAAGGAATCGAGGTTGATCCTGCTAAGGTAAAAGCAATACGAGAAATGCCTGAACCGAGAACAGAGAAGGAGGTTCGTGGTTTTTTAGGTAGATTGAACTACATTTCACGGTTCATATCTCACCTAACAGCCACGTGTGAACCAATATTCAAGCTGTTGAGAAAAGATCAAACGGTCAGGTGGAATAATGATTGCCAAGTGGCATTTGAAAAGATAAAAGAGTATTTGCAGGAGCCTCCGATTCTGATGCCTCCTGTGGAGGGACGACCGTTAATTCTGTACTTGACAGTCCTCGAGGGGTCTATGGGGTGCGTACTGGGGCAGCATGACGAGTCTGGTCGAAAAGAGCATGCCATATACTACCTTAGCAAAAAGTTTACCGACTGTGAAACAAGATATTCACTGCTCGAGAAAACTTGTGTTTTGTTTTGGGCTGCTCGCCGACTGAGGCAGTATATGCTGGTTCATACCACTTCATTGATTTCCAAGATGGATCCAATCAAGTATATATTTGAGAAGCCATCATTGACCGGACGGGTTGCGAGATGGCAAATGATTTTGACTGAATACGATATTCAGTATACCTCTCAGAAAGCAATCAAGGGGAGTGTATTGTCTGATTACCTCGCCCAGCAACCCATTGAGGATTATCAACCGATGAAGTTTGAGTTCCCTGATGAGGACATCATGTTTCTCAAATCGAAAGATTGCGAGGAACCGATCCCGGAGGAGGGGCCTGACCCTGAATCCGAATGGATTATGATGTTTGATGGGGCCGTTAACGTGAATGGTAGTGGAGTTAGTGCTGTTTTGGTTACGCCGAAGGGATCCCACATTCCTTTTGCTGCCCGGCTAACATTTGAGTGCACCAACAACATGGCTGAATACAAAGCTTGTATCTTGGGGATTGAAGAGGCGATTGATTTAAGGATCAAGAACCTTGTTATATATGGAGATTCAGCTTTGGTTGTGAATCAAGTTAACGGAAAATGGTATACGCATCAATCTCATTTAGTTCCATACCGGGATTATACGAGGAGATTGTTGACGTTTTTAACCAAGGTGGTATTGCATCATGTGCCTAGAGAAGAGAATCAGTTGGCAGATGCTTTGGCTACTCTGGCCACCTTGATTAAGGTGCAGTGGTGGAATCAGTTCCCAAGTGTTGAGGTAGGACGTCTGGATAGACCGGCTTATGTATTTGCTGTTGAGACAGTACCTGATGATGAGAAGCCGTGGATACTACGATATCAAGCGTTATTTGGAAACTCAAGAATATCCTGAGGGAGCATCCAAGAAGGACCGAAAGACTCTGCGGAGGTTGGCCATGGTGTTCTACTTGAATAAGGATGGGGTTTTGTACAAGCGGAATCTTGATTGGGTCTTGCTCAGATGTGTTGATGACAAAGAAGCAAGCCAGTTGATGAAAGAGGTTCACGAGGGGTCGTTTGGTACCCATGCCAGTGGGAATGCAATGGTGAAGAAGCTGCTGAGGGCAGGTTATTATTGGATGACAATGGAGGCCCAATGTTTCAATTTCGTGCGGAAGTGTCATGAATGCCAGATTTATGCTGATAAGGTGCACGTGCCTCCAAATCCGTTGAGTTTGGTGTCGTCTCCGTGGCCGTTTGCTATGTGGGGCATCGATATGATTGGGAAGATTGAGCCTACGGCTTCGAATGGGCACCGGTTCATCTTAGTGGCTATTGATTACTTCACCAAGTGGGTGGAAGCAGCCTCTTATGCCAACGTGACAAAGCAGGTCGTTGCCAGATTCCTGAAGAGAGACATCATTTGCAGATATGGGGTTCCCGAAAGAATCATTACTGATAATGGTTCTAATCTCAACAATAAGATGATGGAAGAATTGTGCCGGGAATTCAAGATTGAGCATCACAATTCTTCTCCTTATCGTCCGAAGATGAATGGGGCGGTCGAGGCAGCCAATAAGAATATCAAGAAGATTGTACAGAAGATGGTCGTGACCTACAAGGATTGGCACGAGATGTTGCCATTTGCATTGCATGGGTACCGAACTTCGGTGCGTACATCTACTGGGGCAACGCCTTTCTCGTTGGTATATGGGATGGAAGCGGTGCTACCGATTGAGGTTCAGATTCCTTCGCTGAGAGTCCTGATGGATGTGAAGTTGCAAGAGGCTGAATGGGTAAGGACTCGGTATGAAGAGTTGAGCCTGATTGAGGAAAAGAGGTTGGCGGCCATTTGTCATGGGCAGTTGTACCAGCAGCGGATGAAGCGTGCTTTTGACAGAAAGGTGCGACCTCGTGTGTATCACGTAGGTGATATGGTATTGAAAAGGATCCTTCCTCCTCAAAATGATTGTAGGGGAAAGTGGACACCCAATTATGAAGGTCCATTCGTGGTCAAGAAGGTTTTCTCTGGCGGAGCCTTGTTATTAACGACCATGGATGGCGAGGATTTTCCATCCCCTGTGAATGCAGACGCAGTTAAAAAATACTTCGTATAAGAGACCCGCTGGACGAAAAGAATAAAATAGTCCAGGCAAAAATGGGCATCCCGGCAAACCAAAAAGAAAAAGAAAAAGGTTCAGGCAAAAATTAGGGATAAAAAGAAAAAATGTACACCCGGCGAGTCGAAATCCTGAAAAGGCAGCTTGAGCAAAAAGGGGTATCCCGGTGGACTGAAAACCCGAAAGGGCGGTCCAGGCAAAAGAGGGATTGAAACGAACAACTGCGTCTGGCATGATCGTTTGCGCTTTCGTCAAGGCACCAGGATAATCCCCGACAGGGATCGGTCGGAAGCGTCTTGTTCAGAAGGCAGAAGGCATGGAGAGTCTGAGGACATATGGGGTGTAACCGAGTTGGAACTCGATGAGATCGCGGGTTCACATTGCCATTAGGATAGATTTTCCTTTTGTGCGCAATTACCTCTTTTCAGGAATTGCTTCCTTTGTATTGCTCATTCATGAGCCACACCTTTTCAATCAATAAAATGCATATTCAGTCAAATAATTTTGTTTTTTGTTTTCATTATCGCTTTGATTGCAAAAACATCCAAATGTTTGTGATAAAGAATCTTTGCATTTTAAGACATACGGGTCCCTTCCAATGCATGTTTATAAGATTGAAAACTTGAAATCTTATTTGGAAGGCTGAGTGACCTAGGTGTTGAAATCTTGGCACGCCTGGGGCACGTTTTTGTCTAACGATCTCTTTGCAGGTGCTGTTAGATATTTTCACTCACTTACAGGTTGTGATGAGAAGTTTTGGGCAAAAGGATCCCCACGGAGTCCAATCGGGGACCGAGGAATGATGGAAAGACGGCGAGAGATGACGATGATCCTGGATATTAATCAAGAAGACTCTTCAAAGTCGGAGGACTGGAAAGTTTGTATGAATCCAAGGAGTTCGATCTCCGTCGAGTACGGAGGAGTCGAGAATACAAGGTAATGAATCAGAAAAGTCCAGGCGGGTCGGGGAGTTCTCAAAAGTGGAAAGCGGATACTGGGTTTAGATGTGGGATACCAGGGTTCGACGAGTCGACGGGTGTTCTGTGCCAGATTTTCCTGGTGTCCCCAAGCAGGGTTGAGATCAGTGTTTCCTCAGCAGCCAGGCCTGAAGGTTGCTATTTCCCAGCGAAGGTGCCTGTTGGGTCGTTGTTTTTCCTAACATGGCGGAGCTTGTTCAGTTCCCCAGTAAGCCGAAGGTTGTTATTTTCCCCGCAGAATGCGGTGGTGGTTTCTTCCCCAGTGAAATCCCCAAGCGGGTTGGGTGCAGAGGAGGTTATCCCTAGCGAAGGTGGTCCTTTTCCCAGCAGCAGGGCTATTCCCCAGCAGGGTGGAGGTTGGAGTGTTGTCGAGTTCCTCAACAGAGTGCCTCGAGCTCCCCAGAAGAGTCCCTTGAGGGGGATACTTTTTATGCATTCATCCTGTAGATAAGCATAGCATGTTGCATAGCTAATTGCGTAGCATTTCCATGATTATGGAGCATTACGCTAATAAAAATCATCATCATGCATCAGCATTGCAAGCATAAGCTAGTCTCAAGCCGTGGTTACCGTTTGAGAGGTGGTTTCGCCAAATGGTGAAGATGTTACTCTGAGGAGTTTGGCATCATGATTTTGAATCAACAGTATTCCCCAGTAGTGCGATATTGGAGGAAGGATTTCTGTCAGGCGGAGATGGAATGATAATCCGAAAAGTTTCGGGGTCCAAAAAGAAAAGCAAGAAGAGAATAATCCCCAGCTGAGCGTGAATTGTTCGTTTGCTAGGGTGGAATAGAAGATAGCAGGCTCATGGCTCTTTATCCCCAGCTTGGGTCGTTGGCACGCGTGCCGCCTCATGTATCACTGTCCTTTATTTCCGCCGTTGCTGACAGGCATGAAGAGTTTTTCAGGTATTCAGACCGTTGCGGCATTCAGGCCAGCTTTCCGGTGTTCAGGCCGAGGTGGGTATTCAGACCAGTTTCCGATTTTCAGATCGAGGAAGTTTCTGACGTTCAGGTCGAAGAACTTGTGGCACTCAGGCCAGTTTCCGATTTTCAGATCGAAGAAGTTTCCGACGTTCAGGTCGAAGAACTTGTGGCACTCAGGCCATTTTCCGATTTTCAGATCGAAGAAGCATCCGAAGTTCAGTCGATGCAGCTTGCGGCGTTCAGGCCGGTCGTTCGGTATTCAGACCGAAGTGGCACTCAGGCCAGTTTTCTGGTATCCAGACTGAAGTGCTATCCAGACCGAAGTGGCATTCAGGCCAATCTCTCGGTGATTAGACCGACATTAATACTCTCATGTTCCGGTGCTCAGTATTCAGACTGATGAGCGGCGTTCAGGCCATAATGGTTCCTGTGTTACCGTTTATTTTGGTATACAGGCCAAATTTCTGTTCGGTATTCAGGCCTACTTTCTCCGTACCAGACGGATTTTTCTTTTAAGATCATTTCTTCGCCGATTCTGACAGGCATTATTAATTATTTCCCATCGGAGTGCAAATTGTTCGTTTGTTCTTGGTATTCAATCCCTCTTCGCCTTGATCATCTGAAAGTCGAGGCTATTCATATCGACAGGTTCACAATGGATTGATTAGAGGCAGCTGTAACACCTCAAAATTTGCCCTCCTCTCTTGGGACTAGCTTAGCATATTGTATCTCATTTTTAGGACATTAGGCATTACATCTTTGCATATCATGTGAAATAAGCAAGTCATCCTCCTAGGTCTTTCTCAGAAGATAGAGAGGTTACAAGATTCAAGCCTGAGGGTCTCATAAATTGATCACTAATCATCTGAGGTTTGTGCTTCAATTAGGGTTTATTGGTTCCTCAAGGAGGATAAGTGTTATCTTATTTTCCAGAGTATATCACCATCATCATGGTTTTATCATCACCAAGAGGTTCATTGTGCTTGATCATGTGCTTTGGGATTAGGGTTTTGACCTCTGGTCAACCCTAATCAGTTGCATTCTAATAGGCAGGGTTTCTCAAGGAGATGAGGTCTTTCTTGAGAAGGAGATCATCATATGGTTATTATGTGGAGCTTGTGTAAGCTAGGGTTTTATTTTTGAGCCATTTCATCAAGTGGTTGAGGCTCAGAATCATCTGTGCATGATCAAGTCAAATGTATGTCAACTGCCAAGTCAACTGTGGATTTGGAGGTGGGAAGTGGTCAGAGATACTTCATTCATGTTCAAACAAGTCTCATTTGACATTTCAAACAAAAACATTGAAGAATTTGAAGTCAGATCAAGACTTTCCAAAAATAGTAGGTGACCTGTAATTTGAACTTTCCAAAAATGGAAAGGTTTTAGACCAACTTCAACTCAAGATTACATCATCAAGAAAGCTTCAAATGAAATTTTGTCCAACATGAAAGTTGAAGATCTTTCTCTCCCGTTTCCAAAAAGTCCAAGATCATCAATTTCTAATGTGTGGTTAAGAAGATATGATCAAAACATGGCAAACTATGCATGGAACTTCAAATGGACATAACTTCTCAACCAAAGCTCCAAAATGGATGGCTCTTTTTGCATTCTTCTCCTTTTGGCCTATAGTTTCCAAACCATGCATTGCATTGCACAAATTATCATCACATGAGCACTTGCTAATTCATTGATTTTTGGAGGGAAATTTTGAAATTCAAATTTGGTGTATTATTTGAACATTTTGCTATTGCCATTAGCTCCAAAATCAGATTTTAAATGGAAAATGAATCAAATTCGTGTACTGTTCACATGCATTTCATGCATAGAGGTGAAAAACTCAATTTGTGCATACACTCCCAAACTCATCAATTTCATTAGCATTTGGTTTAAGCTTAATTAAACATGATTAGCAAGGCATATATATAGAAAACCCTAACTGTTTTCAGAGGAGGATTTCATAATTTCAGATCTAGATCCAAATCTCTCAAAATTCTCTCTCAAAATTTCTTCAAATTTCTTCAAACAATATCCATTTCTCTTGCTTGATTCATCATCCTGAAGTATCATTGAGCAAGATTGGACGTGGAATGGAATGAAATCGTGCCTGTTTGTTCATAATGGAAGCTTGGAAGCATTAATGGTGAATTCAAATTCTGGTGAAATCAAGAGCAATTGAACCTCAATCTCTCCTCCAATCATTCATACAAGCATCATAGAGGAACATTTGAGCTATCACAAGCCTTGAATCAAGCCAAATCCAGATCTGCTCTTCAAGAGGTTACAAAATCGATCCTCTTAATTCTCAAAATTATTGTGATGTTATTGTAGATCTCTTTATGCTGATCATGCTGAGCTTTGAATCATGAATTTTAGTGACCTATTGGCTGAGTTATGGTAGATTAAAGATCCATGCATGAAAATTGATTTGCTCGATTCTCTCTTAACATGTGGATTTATGCTTAGTTATTCATTGATTGTGAATCTCCATGGAATATACTATGTGATGATGTCTTTAATTATGATTTCTAGAGCAATTGTTCTTGATCTCACATGAACAGTTACTATTCATCTTCTTCACGAGGAAGAAGATGAAGTTCTGGCTTTGGCAACGGTTTTGATCTTCTTTTGCAACGCAAATCCGTGGCTGTAGGTGTTCGTCTAGGGTTCGCGTGTGATTGGTTAATGCATTTTGCCATGCTGCGTTCTCATTGGTCCGTCTGTTTGACCGCGTGTGTTGACCTGCCAGCACATAAATGAAACGGTAGTGTTTCATGCTGCTGGCGCCAATTTTCAAATTTTAAAAAATCATTTCATTTTAATTCATTTTTTGTGTTACATGTTTATTTCATTTTTTACTCAAACTTACAAAAATCATAACAAATGCAAAATTCATCCAAATTCATCCCAATTTTTTGCATTGTGATCCTGATTCTCTCTAGTTTTTTATCATCATGATTTCACAAATTGTGCTTGGCTGAATAATTTTTGGTGCTAGAATGTTTGAACATGTATGCTATTTTGACCTTGCCATGTTTATACATTTGTGAAATGCTGGTTTTTGATCCAATGATTCTGAAAATTTGCATGATGAAACTAGACAATTTGCTTGACATTTTGGTGTTGATTTGGTATTTTTATCAATTGTCATTTCTGTTTTATGATCATGTTAAGTTGGTGTGACAATTTGTGTCACACCTTGTGATGTTCAATTTGAATGATGTGTTTGCCATGCCAAATGATATCCTATGCTCCTGATTTTTTGTGTGATGCATGTTATAGATATTTTGATTGCTCTTGAATTTTGTTGGAATTATTTGAATCATTTCTGATTTAATTGAGATTTTTCATTCTGGTTGGTCACATTTGAGCTTTAAAATTGCCTTGAACTTCAATTGATCATGAAATGCTTTTGGGTAATGATATTGATATGAGACCTTTTGGAATGTTTCAAGATGTGATTGAAGTTGATTCATGTTAAATTTCAAGTTCTGTTTTGAATGTTTGACCTACTTTTGACCCTAGGCTTTGACCTAGTGGTTTAGACTCACTGTTTAGATTGTGGATTTCAGGTTCAAAGGCACATTGCCATGATTGGAGTGGCTCATTCATTTGAGTTGATTACTTGATTGATGTTGGCTAATATTGAGTTGTTTTGTAGGCTTTGAGAACAAGTTGCCTAATGGCTTGCGCTTTGCTCATTGTGGCCTAATGCTTTGTCTGTCTGTGTACTATTGCCTGATGACTGTTGTCTGTTTGATTGACTGAACTGTGAACTGATTGGTTTAGATTTTTCAACAGGTACCTAAGTTGCTTTGAGTTCTTTTGAACTTGCTTTTGCTTGGCTTGTGGTTTGCTTACCACCTAGGTATAACTCTCTGACTTCATGTTGTCTGGAAGATCTGTCCTGTTATGTGGGCAGGCACCTGTCTGAAGCCCTCCTTAAGAGGCAATGCTTGTGAATGTTTAAATTTGTGCCAAGCAGGTAAAGACCTCTTAGGAGACAATTGGCAGATAAAAGAGATGTGTAATCCATCTCCTGCTATTCAGTTGTGTCATTCACCTTGCTCACACCATTGTGTTAATGCATTATGGATAATAACCCAGGATCATGTTGTGTCAGTCATGTGGAGAAGAGTTCCTCCATCCTGAACTCCCACACTTTCATTTGTCTGAAGCTCTCCCAGGCCAGGGATAAGAGCTGTGAGGTCTTACCCTCACTTCCCATTTCATCTGCTTCACCCTAACTCTCAATGTTAGGGTTAAGAGCTAACTACACCCGATTCCAGTTGGCTTGTGTTTCACAGCCTAACCTTGTATGAGCCCATCTATTTGTATATAGTGTGTGTGCTTGCTTTTGTGCTTTTGCTTGCCTGTGCTGTTTAGGATAGCTTGCTTCCTGTGCAAGTTAGATAGAAACCTTAACATAGGGATCGTATGCATGACAACTTCTAGGCTCGAGTCGTAGTCTCCCTAGTAGTTTGTGTCTCCCTTTGTATCTGGTTAGGCTAGTCCCTTTTCCCTGTTTAGGGGAACTACGTCGCCCTAATCCTCATACCAGATGAGGTACGTAGGCAGGAGATGAGCAGATCTCTCCGGGCGCCCTTTTTCTTTTTCAACCCCTTTGTGTGTGTTTGGAGTCTGATGTAAGTCCAGCGATTGGCAGTTGGTTTCCTGTGTCTTGTTTGCTTGTAGGAGTCTGACGTAAGTCCAGCGATTGGCAGTCGGTTTCCTGTGTGTGTGTTTGTTGGTTCGGAGTCCGATGTAAGTCCAGCGATTGGCATTCGGTTTCCATGTTTGCCTGTTTGTGTGGAGTCTGACGTAAGTCCAGCGATTGGCAGTCGGTTTCCTGTGTTGGTTTTGTTTGGCGTGCGTTAGCCAAACTACGACAGCTCTGATTCTCATTCCAGATGAGATACGTAGGCATAGGATGTGATATCCTAGCGAGCCCGTTCCTGTCTTCTTCCATCTGAGTTTCCTTCTAGTGTGTGTGTGCAGTTTGTGAGCAGTGTTTAGCAACCTTTCTTCTATCCTTTTGAGCGTGGATCTCGTTGATTACGACGGATGCGTAGGGGTGCTAATACCTTCCCTTCGCATAACCGACTCCCGATCCCATCTCTCTTTGGTCGGAAGACCATGTCCTTTCCAGGTTTACTTCGAGCGTTTCCTTTCCCTCTTTTGGGATAAATAACGCACGGTGGCGGCTCTGTTTGTTTTGCTTTTCCCGCCGGTTGTTTTTCGCGGATGCGACAGATTCTAAAAAAAAGAAAAAGTTTGTTCATGATTACAGGTTTTACTTGTGGGATGACCCATTCCTATACAAAAGAGGAGTGGATGGGCTGGTCAGAAGATGTGTCCCAGAGGAGGAGCAAAGGGATGTACTTTGAGCTTGTCATGATTCAGACTATGGAGGACATTTCATTGGTGACCGAACAGTGGCCAAAGTTATTCAATCAGGTCTATACTGGCCCACATTGTTCAAAGATGCCTAGGACATCGTCAAAGAATGCGACAAATGTCAAAGAACGGGGAATATTTCTAAGAGAAATCAAATGCCGCAAAATGATATGCTGGAGGTTGAATTGTTTGATGTCTGGGTATTAGACTTCATGAGGCCATTTCCACCATCATGTGGGAAAAACTACATCTTGGTAGCAGTTGACTATGTATCAAAGTGGGTGGAAGCTGTGGCAGTGCCCGCCAATGACGCTAAAGTGGTGGTGACATTTCAGAAGAACAATATTTTTCGAGATTCAGGGTGCAGAGAGCACTTATTAGCGATGAAGGCAGTCACTTTTTGAACAAAGTGATGGAGAATTCGCTAAAGAAGTATAATGTTAAACACAAGATCGCCAATCAGTATCACCCTCAAACGAGTGGCCAGGTCGAAGTGTCCAACAGGCAGATCAAGCAAATATTAGAAAATACTATTTGCGCATCTAAGAAAGATTGGGCATTAAAATTAGAAGATGCATTATGGGCGTACAAAACGGCTTTCAAAACGCCCATAGGTATGTCTCTGTATCAGTTGGTTTATGGTAAAGCTTGTCACTTGCCACTAGAGTTGGAGCACAAAGCATTTTGGGCATCCAAATTCTTGAATTATAATCTGGCTAAAGCAGGTGAGTCTCGAATCCTTTAGCTCCACGAGTTAGAGGAGTTTCGGAATCAAGCATATGAGAACGCCAAGTTATACAAAGAAAAGACAAAGAAATGGCACGATCAGAAGCTATAGAGAAAGGAGTTTGTCGAGGGACAGCTGGTGCTCTTGTTCAACTCCATATTAAAGCTTTTTCCAGGAAAGTTGAAATCCAGGTGGTCGAGTCCGTTCGTGGTTCACAAAGTATTTCCCCATGGAGCTATCGAACTGAAAAATTCAAATAATGGGGATACCTTCAAGGTAAACGGACAAAGGTTGAAACACTACTATAAGGGATAGGAAAGTGGTCTGATCGATAATATTCATCTCCAAAGATGATGGAGACGATCGTCGAGCCATGCGATGTTAAACGCAACGCTTCGTGGGAGGCAACCCACGCGGTTTTATTCTAACTATTTCCATGTTTGGTGTGTTTACAGGTTTTTTTCCGTAGGTTCACAATTACATCGTATAGTGCATGAGAGAAGGGTTGAGTTAAACTCATAAAAGATTCTCGGATACCAGAGAATAGGGAAATAACCAAAAACAGTGGAAAAACGAATTTTTTTTTGGAAAAACAGGGCCCTGACACGGGTGCCCGTGTTAGGCAAGCGAAGGAAAAGAAAAAAAATTACAATAGGCTGACACGGCCACCCGTGTCAGCTGACACGGCCCGTGTCAGCTCTACTGAAGGAGCCATCAAATTACAGTGGCCTGACACGGCCACCCGTGTCAGCTGACACGGCCCGTGTCATGCCCAACAGCCATATTTTTCAAATTTTGTCTTTTTGTGCTTTTGTGTACCCCACCCGGATTTTCCACCACTTAAACACATCTTACCTTTAATCTACCAATAAAATATGATTTTCTTTCATTCTCTCTCTCATTTTCACATCATCCCTCTCCTTCCTCATTTGTTCTTAACCTTCCTCCATAACCACACCACCTTAAAGCTCCCAACTTTAGCACCTTACTCTGTCCAAATTGCCGACGCCATTCACAAAAGTTGCTCTACTCGCCATCCTCTACAAGGCTACAGTAATCTTTTTTTCATATTCCATACTTTTTTTGGGTGATAAATTGTGTCGCAGGAATCAAAAATGCCACCGAAACGAATTTCCAAAGGGAAGCAAACAGATGCGGAATCATCCTGTCCACGGAAATGGACAATCCGTCATCCGAACTCACATGATATCATCTTTGACAACCCGGAGCATGAACAGAGGTACGCATCACACGTCAAACGGAAAATCACTCTGACAAGGTACCTTTGCTCCGATACTTTATTTCAATTAGGTTTGTCTGAAGAATTGGATAGGATATTCCATGTCCTCGAAATGCTTGAGTTTGTGCATTATGAAGCACCAACCTATGAGCGCATCACTTTAGAATTCTTGAGCACAATTGAGTTCAAGCTGAAAAAAGGTTGGACGGGTACAACGATGTGAAGGAGAATAGTGATCCAAAACGCAGCGGAATTTAAAATTTTCTCCTTTAGTGATCCTTACGAATGGGCATGATCAGTGATAGAATCGTTATCTCTTGTGACGATTGAAACCTTTGATGCAGATCTACGGAGCGATCACGAATGTTGAACGATGACAACGCCTCTACTTAGTCCACACGAACGGATTCCTTCAATCTCAGTGCTAACTGCTACGAATGAAGGCTTTAGGTGAGAAAGAGAGAAACGAAATTGCAACTGCACAAATGCTTCTGCACAAGGGTTCTATTTATAGAACCACTTGTGTGGGCTATAAGCTAAAAAGCCCACTTAAGTGTATGTGGCCCATATCTTATAATATGCCAAAATCACTTAAGCGCATGGTACCTTACCATATTTCGTATTCTACTTAAGTACACCGTACCTTACGGTGTTCTACAATTCACTTAAATGCACCGTACCTTACGATGTTCCTTAGTTACTCTATCTCTCATCAATCCGTCCTTTTGTGTGTGACCCTGTAGGTTTTTGCGGCATTGGCAATTATATTAAATCACGCATTTAACATAATAAACAGTGAGCGGTATCTAGCAATACATCACTGCTACCCAAAACACAAAAATGTCATGTGATCTGACAAATCCTTCTGTGATAATACTTATGTTTATAATTACCCTTTTTCCCTTATGTCTATATTGAACACAAGGCATAGACCGTGTCATCCTTGTCCAGTTCAATATTGGGCCCATAGACATTTATCCTGTTACGCAGGATGGGCAAATTCCATCTAGGTCACTCATGTCCCTTAGCATGCTTCGTGGAGTACCCATCAACTGTCTTTATGGTCATCCAGTTACGGATAATGTTTGATCAGCAACAAGGCACTCGACTCTACATCTAGGGTCCATAGTGGTTTCAGGTCGAAGGGTGGTATACACCATTATCACCATGAGAATAACTTATGACACTTTGCATAACATTCTATATAGTATTCTCATAGCGGGTCAATCCAGTATAAATATTAATCTTAATATTCATACCTATGTTTAAGACTTGATAACTCCTTATCCATGATCTATGAGATGTGATCATCAGTCTATATACATAATAGTCTTTATGCTTTAATGTTATCTCACTTCACAATAAAGCTCGACTACGGATACTTTAAGAATAGTGTCCTTATGTTTAATGTGATCTCATGATTAAGTTACACTTGATACATTAAACGGACTAGCTATTCTAGGGAGTTTATTAAACAAACATAATAAAGAAAAAGCCTTTTATTATTAATAAATAATTCGATACAAGTACCAAAAGTATTGGCCTCTAGGGCTTACACCAACCCGATGTACTTTGGAGGAACAATGTCTTTCAGGTTATACAATGTCGACCACGAGTTGACAGTGGAGCACCTGGGGGAAATTCTTCGCCTACCCCTTTATGGCCCCGGGCCCGTACCAGACAGTTTTGATGCTAAGACTTTTTGGTTGGCCATTACGGGACGATCCGGCTATGTGGCTAAAGGGGCGAAGGAATCGGACATTCAAAATCCTTGTTTCAGGTATGCCCAGAAGGTGCTGGCATTCACACTTTTTGGAAGGGGTGATAGCACAGGTGTAGCCACCCAGAGGGAACTGTTCTTTTTGTTTTCCATGGCAAACCGGGTAGCTGTGAGCGTTGCAGCATTTGCTACGGATTATCTGGGTCGCGTTGGGAGAGCAACCCAAGGGGGAATCTCCATAGGGGGCATCATCACTCAAATTTCCCACCATTTCGGATATGACCCTACTGCACTTAATGAGACATCGGTGGCAGGTAAGCACAAATTGGACATGAACGTATTGGTCCAGCAAGGTATGATTTCACAAGTTTCTGATTATTATGTCTTAATGAGTTCGGGTCAGTTTATTATGGCTCTTCCTGACCCTGCACGAATTAGCATTTCCAACACGACCAAATGGCTATATGAGAATGTCGTCCAAGATGATATGGACGAGCACAATGCTGACACATTTGCTGCAGGTGACCCACCGGAGGAAGAAGTATAGGAAGAGATGCAGGATCAGGAGCAATTTGTTGCTCCACCAGAGGACTCCATGCACCCAGGTGTCGGGTCGTCATATGTGACGTCAGACCAATGGTCGTGGATGCAAACTGAAATTGGCGACCTCCGAGCGGAGCAAACACACCAAGGCATAGAGCGAGCCCGTCAAGGGACTCTTATGGAGGAGATGCATGCGATGATGCAACGTCTGATGTTGCAATTTTCGCCACGGCAGTGAACCTGTGTGAGTCCCTCTCTATCTTGGATTAAACATTGCGGACAATGTTTAGTTCAAGTGTGTGTGTGTGTGTGTATGGGGGGGGGGGGTTATTAGTTGTTGTTTTTGTTGTTTTTAGTTGTTGTTTTGTTGTTTTTGTTCTTGGTATTTTTCAAAATTCTAATTAAGTTGTGTGGTATTCTATGTGTGACAGATAAAGGACATTTGTGTCGGATGAATGATGAAGCTTGGAGCGATTGGATGGAAGACACACCCCTCTACTTGCTCTTTTGGAAACCCCCGAAAGTTGATGCTACTGATCCGAACAATCGGACGTGACTCTCTGTCACTGGACTTCTTAGGGATACTCTGTAACCGAAGCGAAGACGAAGCTACATTACACTGAGAGATATCTTGGAAGCCTGCAAGCTAGACAAAACATGGTGAGGACTATAAAAAGCCAAACACTTGTCATCATGAGAGTTGTTCAGGTATGTCTCTGTCTCTCTGGGTTTGCATTAGAGATACTGAAATTTCATAGTACACTGTACACACTAAGGTATTGTTTTTTATTTTAACTCTGAGCCTTTCCAGCCAACCCGCCATTATTACCCTTCGTTCACCAAATTTGGGTCATATTTCCTTTTGTTTGTTATTTAACCACTGTATATAACCATAAGCCTATACACTACCACACCTTGCTTAGATAAGTGTTGTTTACCCCAAAGCTGCGGAAAAGCCTAAGTTTGGGGTTTCATCAAAATATTGAGGACACCGATGAATGGTAGATAAGTGCAAAAAGATGAGAAAATTCAAATAAAAAAAGAAAAAAGAAAAGATCATGAAGCACTTATCAAGAAGTATTAAAGTTCGCAAACAGCATGCTCAAAGAGCAATAAAAGAAAAATATATGAGCCAATGAATCTCAACAAGAATTGTGTCCAAAAGAAATACCCCGTATTTTTTAGATTGAACAACAGTTACGAGGGTAACAACACGAACTCTGAGCCTGAACCCCTAGTGTTTCCATTTTTTGTTTTGACTCCCCACCTTACACCTTAGCCCCGCTACAACCCAAAAAGTCCTCGAATAGTGTGTGTTGTGTGTTTCTTGTTATGAAGGTATTTGTATTTCAAACCTAAGAGTTGACTTTGCATGCTCTGTTTTTCTTGAGTGTAGACACTTTGATCCCGAGAGATTTGGTGAGAGTGTGAAAAGCTACAGGCCAAAATATGCGTCAAGGTGAAAGTGTGGCTGAAGTCGGAAATCGGGAAAGAGTAAAACTGTGATTGAAAAGTGAACAGGAGATCGCGAAAGATCACAGTAGCATTGTGGGTGCAAAATTTGGGGGTATCCGTCCTGATGTCTCGAGCATCACTTGAGGACAAGTAATGAGATAAGTTTGGGGTTGTGATCAGTCTCCAATTCTACTTGTTTTCTAACACTCATTCGACACCTTTGTACGAAGTCGGTAACACATTAGTCCACTTATTTTATTGTTTTGTTTAGTAATTTAGATGTTTTGCATTGTTGTTTCCAGTTGTTGATTGCATGTTATATGCATCATTATACTCCACTTTATATCCCTTTATGGTAGTTCTATTGGTTTCAGGTGTAAGCAAGAGTACCGAAGGGATTGACAAGCAAATCGGACGTTCCGGGCCTGTCGGAAGAAGAAAATTGGACATACAGTAGTTCTGACACGGCCACCCGTGTTGCCCAACACGGGCCATGTCAGGAGAACACAGTGGGAAGAGGAAAACAGGGAGCTGACACGGGTGCTCGTGTCAGCCTCCCTGAAGGGACGTGTCCAGCACTGTGCTCCAGAAGCCCAACACGGCCTGTCACGTTTCCTGACACGGCCAGTGTTGGCTTGGGCATTTGATTTTCCAATTTTGTGTTGTTTTTGGCACGGCTTATCCCAGAGGGCATTTTGGACTTTTGCTAGATAAAAATTGTCATCAGGAACTATTTATAGGAGATTGAATATGGAGAGAGGGACTTTTTTTTACACTATCAAAAATTAGAGGCGATCAAGATTGAAGCAGTGGAAAGCGAAGAAGAACAGAGATCCTTCAAGAGCGGACGCGATTGAAGATCAACGAAATTCCGAACTTTTTGTAATGTCTCAATTTTATCTTGTATATGATTTGAATAATATGAGAGGCTAAACCCCCCAATTCCAGGGGGTGTCCCTGAATTGATCATGTAATGACTCTGATGTTAGATTTTCCTTAATATATGTTATTTGTTATCAATTTCACTGTGTAATTTGTGTAATGCTTTTTTTATCAGAAAAATTAAGATTGATGTATGGTTAACGATTAGCAGGATTGCAATTGTTAAGGTTTCTATACAGTGAAATCATAGTAGATATCACCTAGGACTAGGGATACCCTATGGTTACCGGTTTATTCTTGTTAAGTTAAAATGACGTGGTTTCATCATAATCACATAAGGACTTAAAGGTTAGATTGAACACCACAGGTTTCCCTCCGAGGTCTTAGGGGGAAACAATCTTAAGATCCGGTAATTCAAACAATTCTCATTATTAAGGAGATATACACTCAAGGGTCATTACAGGAGATGTTCACACACCATCCTTGGCATATTATTATAACCTGTGAAAATATTTATTTGTTTTATTTTCCCTTACAGTGAATTTTACAAACCCCAAAACTATTACTTTTGTTCAATTGAGTGACTATTTACTCATATATTGATGCGCAATCCTCGAGATCAATCTTTGGGAAACATCCCTCTTATTACTACATCGGCAAAATAGTACACTTGCTATTTTCCGGATCAACAACCCTAGCCCTCTCTTTTACCCCTACAAAGTAGGGTTCCTTGGCTAGGATGTTTTTCTTTCCCCATTCTTGGTTAATCCAGATTATGCTTATCTAAGCTCTTCATACTCTCTTCACGGTTCAATCGAGTGGATCCACAGTACTGATGATGAAAGGTATAAAAACTCACTCCTCGGGAGGGTTCAACATGGCGTATCCCAACTGTCTATTGAGTAGCACATAGTTGTGGTTGATACAATCATGCATTCCTATTAAGGGGACATTCAGGAACCCTCCATATTTTACAGTGACATCCTTTGTTTCCCATTATCTTTTATACCAAAGAATTGAACTGGTGGAGAGAGATGTAAACTTTTGGGGCCATGACAGGATACTATAAGCAAAGGGTACCTGTTGATGCATACGCGTCCTCGTCCATAAATGCAGCAGGGGAGCGCAACAGAGGAAGGCCCTTCCTTTCTTCTCATGCCTTGTATGGAAGGTATGATTGAAGTCGGCGAGCAAGAATGGCATCGGGTTATTGGCTAGGAAGACTTCCACTGCCAAATGATCCACAAATTTGTCTATATTAGGAAATAGAACAATTCCATGAATCAAAAGTGCTAATGTTGTGCTACAGAAATCGAGCTTTTCTTCCTCAATCATCTTCCAAGTATGGTCTTCAAGGAATTTCTGAGTTAGACCCTAACGGCACCTTTAGATCCCCACTTATCCATTAGTTCATTAGCGTTAATACCCAAGATGGTAGAGAGCTCAGACAAGCAAAATCCTTCTTCCAACTTAGGGAAGGGGTTATATTCCTTTATCGGTCGATTGAGAAGTCTCTCAATGTCTTCTAGAATTGGGAAAATTTGGAAGTTAGGGAAAGTGAAACATCTCAGAGGGACGTCATAATATTGAGCCAATGTAGTGATTGCACCATAATCAACCTTTTCTGTCAAGAGGTCTATGATGTTGCCAAAGGTAACTCTGAATTTATTGTCCTTGAGGGATGTTATTCTAGAGCAGAGGACTTTTAAAGTGCCAAGATCTGGACTCTTGTATCTGAATGTGAAAATGTTTTTCCTTGTTGAGGGATCCATAATTATGTTGGTAAAAGTTCTTGTAATTCTGCATTTAAACAAACGAAATGCTTAAGAGCTTTGCTTATTGATTAATGATGTCTGAATGCATGAGTAGATGAATGGTTTTTATTAGCTTCCACGGAACCTTAGGAACGGAGTTCAAAATCTGGGACCATCGTGACGAAGTGAGGTTTAATAATGATTTCTTTTCAAACCAAGATTATCAATTTGCATGATCTAGGGCTTTTGAGAACTTGGGTGTAAGACACCGCCCTTAGAGTCATGGACTCCCTTGTCTGTCTGTCGCTTATGTAAATTTACTTGCCAAGCGACAACTCCATCAAGGAAATCTACTCTAAGTGAGATCTTTGTATCAAACCTCGCGAGAAAAGCTCCTCGGGGACCTATATTACGCGACCATCAGTCTAGGCCGGCCAAGGTAAATGTTCTAAAAAGGGGTCTTAGGGTCACAGACTCTAATGAAGATAAGGATGCTTATGCCGAAACCTATATGGTCATCAATATCTCTAAGAGAGTCTACCACTAAGTGAGGTTTTCGTATAACCCTTCACGAGGGAAGTTCCCCAGAGACCCATACTACTCAACCTCTCCTATCTGAAGTAAGCTCTCAGACTCAGGTGGAGAGTATTTTACACATGGTCTTCATTTGCAATCATTATTGTAACCTTTTTCTTTGTTACAAAGCCAAAGTTTCGGACCAACAAAGAAATATATACATAAGTTAGTAACAAAAAGCAAATATACACATAGAAAAAATAATAAACGGATAAATCCCCAAATACGCAAGAAGAAAGACAACCCAAACTAGGCTTGACTTGCTTAAATAATTCCCCAACAGAGTCGCCAGCTGTCGCTACCGAGATTTTAATCGAATAATGAAACTGGAACTATCGTCATGTTTAAAGATAAAACAGAAGAGTCGCCACCGAATTTTATTTGGATTTCCTCTATGGGATAGAAGAGGGGAAATAGTCAAGAAAACCCTAAAAGTAAAAAGATGCACACAAAAAGTGCAAGGATAAGGAATCGTTTTCGCAACCTAAACTTGGGTTCGGAAGTCGGTTATGCAAGGGGAAGGTATTAACACCCCTCACGTCCATGGTACTCCATGGGAAACATTTGGGTGTCTAGGTATGTGGGGTATTTATCTTGTTTATTCTTATTTATTTTCCAAATAGTGTAAAAATGATAGAACTCCGGGGTTTATCATTATTGTGCTCTCCAAGGATTGTGGCCCTTGTGCCTATGTATCACTCATCGGGTGATGAGGACTTAAAGCTATGTAGTTCATAGTAGAAAATATTTATGGGTTGGTTTATTTTACCTTTGAGAAAAGGGTTTTCAGAGTGATGCCCTAAGGTGCAAAAATGAGGTTTGATGGGTTGTGTTGATTTTACCTTGAATAAGGGTTTATAAAAAAGTGTTTGTGATAATATTGCACTTAAGTCTATGGGCGAAAACGAATATTATAGACAAACAAGTCAAGCTTCTTGTGTCTAATATAATTAGAGTAAGGATAAGAAAGCTTCATTCTTAATCATTCTCCACCAATTAAGGCTTGTGGCGCATAATACTAATCGTAGTTTTAACGTATTTTAAATTTGATTAAGAAAATGTCACTTGACGTTGAATCAATGGTTTGTTTATTTGATTATGAAATTGGTGACGGGTAAAATATACGCAAAGTAATCAAACAAGAAAGTAAATGGTCTCATTGTAAGGTAGCCCAAGAGAAAGCCTTGTGTGTGCAAAAGTGACCTAAGCTAACAAAGGATAATGTTCTTACAAACATGTCCCCATAGGATGGTGTCATTATGTCATTATTACAATCAATATATAAGTTACATGAAATTCAAAGTTAAAATAAAGTGTCAAAAGATAAAGGCAAGGTCCTCCAAGCAAAGGTCCTAAGTTAAATCCTCTAAGTCCAATTGTTGATTACAAGTGGGATGCATCTTTTTGGTTTTATAATTTTATCATCCTTTTGTTGTTTTTAATTGTATGATGATAATAAAGTAAATAACAATAATAAACAAGCATGAGAGTATATACAATGATGATGATGATAATGAGTACTTGAATATAAATTACAATGTAATGACATAAAAGTAAATCACAAGATAATTATAATAATATCACAATAACAATGGTTAATGAGTATGAATGACATAAAATAAACCACAAATCAATAGTAACAAAATCACAATAACAAAGGTTAGTGGTTAAACAAAGTTAGTATAGTTAGTGGTTAGTAATATGTGCAAAGTAAACATTTAAGGATTATCCATCCATAGGTCAAAATATTCAAAATATGGCGCATCAAGAGATAACTTATCATTTATGCAAATTATAGAAGATAATCAATGATCATCTAACAATAGATTTGTAACAATGAAAGTTATACAACCCCAAGTTCATCTATCAATAGTTTGACAAATAGAATGTTATATCACTCAAATGATTATAAGTTTTTTTAAATACAAGGGGGTAAGAAAAAAACTAAATTGACACAATATAAATGACATATGAATGAATGACAATGAACATAAACATAAAGTGTTTGAAATAAAATAAATAATAAAAATAAATTGCGGAAAATAAATTGTGAGAATTTAAATAGCAAAGAAATAAAGTGCAATAATATAAATGTTAGAAGTTAGTAGTTAATGGAATCAAAATAAGCAAATGGATTAGCAAGTTAGTATACACAAACATGATTTCATCTATGTATCAAATGACTCGAGTATGGTTGAAATAGAGGCAACATATCAATGTCTCAAAGTATCATGAATGGATCCATTCATTGATAGATTTGAAGCATTGAAGTTTTTATCAACCCTAAGTAACCATGATTATGACTTAATAGATTTCATCAACCAATATCAATATAACAATAAGTCAACAATAAATAAAAAATGATATAGTTTGATTAAAAATAGTAAATAATAAGTAGTAAGAGCAAAAGTTCCCAAAAAAGTGTGTGAGTCAAACAAAACCATTTGTTTCAAACTTAGCTCAAGTCTCTCTCAAAAAACAACACATGAATACCCAACCATTTTTAACACAAAAATAGAACTAAAGTGCTAATGAATTTGACCTACAATCATTATCAAATGTGAAAAAACTAAGGGCATGTTTGATTCCTTTTTAAAAACAGTTTTTTAGTTTTTAAAAATTAAAAAATTAAAAACTCATTGGATAAATAGTTTTTAAAAAATTAGTTTTTAAAACTGTTTTTGTTTTTTAGTTTTAAAAACTAAAAAATCAAAACTTGTAAAAGTTGTTTTACTTTTAAATTTTTAAAACACAAAAACTAAAAACACATGAAAAATTGTAAATTTTCATTATTAATCGTAATTACATTGATTTGTTAAATATGAATTTGCAATAGAAAATATGTTTTTGCTATGCTCATATGTTTAAGAGAATTATTTGCATAAAAAAACTCAACAAATAAAAAATATTGCGTTTGCACAACAAATATATATTTATCTATTTTTTATTTTTTAATAAAATTTAATTATCATTCTTTTATGTATTTATTATGTGATTGTTTATGTTTTTTACATGAACATTCCGTGAAATTGCATTCAAAAATATTTAACTTATAGAAAACAAATGAAAATTTATAAAATTATAAAATAATAATTTGTAAATTTTATCTCTTTTAAGAAAATTAAATTAACAAAAACACAAGTAAAATGATATGATTGGAATAAAATTAACTTGCAAATAGTATTTTGCAATAAATTAAAATAAATTATAAAGAGATTAATGGAGAGTACTAACCTAGTAAAAAAAATTACACAATCATTTAATAAAAATATATCATTTTACTATATCATATAAATAATTTTTAAAAAAATTTAATATGATTTAGTGGGATATAATCGTTATGGATCGAAAGTGTAAAATTAATTTACACTTTCAATGTATCATTCATTTTCTCAATTGTAAAATAATTGTTGAAAATTTTAAATTAAAAAAATTAATTAGTTTAATTAATTACTGAAATAATTTTATACTTGTTTAATAATTATTTAATATAGATAATATTTTATCATTTATTTATAATAACACTATTCCTAAAAGTAAAAATCAAACAATATTTGAATTAATTTTTAAAAACAAATCAACCAAATAAATTATTTTTTTATTATCTCAAAAATAGTTTTACTAAACAAAGTTTCCAAATAAATTTTTATTTTGTTTTCATCCTAAAAACAATTCTTAAAACTAATTTTTAAAACAGTTTTTAAAAACAAAAAATTGAAATTGAATCAAACAAACCCTAAATTGTTGTGGTGTTGAGCTTGAATATGAAGGAAGAGGTTTGGAATAGAGGTGATTGAGGTTTGGAATAAAGGTGAATTGTGAATGTTAGAGAATTGAAGGTTTAGAGAAAAAAAATGAAATGAGGAAAAAGTTGGTGGATGGTGCTTTGAGAGAGAATGATTTGTATGAATTTTGGGGTTTAGGTTTAAGGAGATGGTTTGAGTGATGTTTGATCTCATACACTTTCTTTAATTTTAAAAATACACAATAAATTTACAAAGGGATGCCTTTTGACACTCAAATTTGTGTGTTTCATCTATCTTTTTTAATAGTTATCTAATGAGTCACATTTACTGGGGATCATGTCAAGTGTCATTACAATACTTTCTTCATTAATGAGCACATGTAGAATGTGTTTGGGACCTCGAACACTTGTGTACCTAAAACTCCCTCAGAGTGCATGATACAACAACAATTTCATAAGGCAAACATATATATGGGATGGTTGCTGACCTAAAGAAAGATTTCAATTTAAACATGTAAAAAAGTTGGAAAAAAAATTGACATATAAAAATAGCTCAATTTTGTAAGTCATATAAAAAGTTGAATGAATTTTGACATATAAAAATACCTCAATCTGAGATTCATTCCAAAATATTTACATTTTGACCAATAATAGATGTTGGAATGTTAATAACATCAGACACAAGAAAAAAATATTAAAACACAACCTTCAATAATCACACATCCTCCAAAATGCTGACAAAAATATAAAAATGCAAAAAATTAAAACGACCATGTTCATAAACTAATTTACTCATCAAACCAATAAAAAATACGACAAATTCAATTTGGACTCAATAAGAGAAACCAAATAAACCATTTATGGACCCTGAGAAAACACCAAATGCAAGTCATCATCTGACTCTGTTAATTAAAGATTTGGAAAACAACTATTTTAAACTAAGCTTTTGAATGACCATAATTCAATACCACGTTTTCAAGTCAACATAAGCATCATATCACCACCTCTCAAAATACATAAATTATATACGTTAAACTTCAAATTCACATTCATTGTTCATATTGATGTAAGTGTCCTAGTATTTATAAATACATCCTCCATACAAAAATCAAACACCATCATCATTTGATAGTGTGTCAGCATTGAACCTAGGATCCATAGAGAACACTATCTATATATAGCATGCTTGTATAATTTTTTTCAATAAAGTATACTTTAACAATACTAGGAGACTACGATTCCATTTAGGAGAATAATGGAGGAGCGAGTATTCTCTAAGGAAAGAAAGTTATGGTTAGAAAATAAATTGGATGAAATAAAAGAAATGATACTTATTTTGAAGGAAGAAAGAAGTGAGTGAAAGTAAATTAAGAGAGATAGATGATGACTGACTTGGCAAGGACCGACCATGTCAAATGCAAAAGTCAGACTTTTCTTTTCTCTCTCACAAAGGAATATGTCGGCAAAAGTTTATTACTATTATACTGTTATATGCTTATTCCGTTAACATGACCTATTATATGTCAACCAAAAAAAAGCCCTCCAAACACATATTTTAAGGTTAATTTATGATTAAATAGGACCTATTAAAAAATTCACTACTCAATTAAACTTAACTTCAACTTTCTTATATATTTGTATAAGTTAATATTCGCATTTTTATTAAAAATAAATAAATCAATTATAAAATATTATATTATTTAAAAAAATTAAAAATAATAAAAAGTTTTTTAAAAGATTATTATTGAAATAAATAATCATTTATAATAGTGATTTAACATTGATAAACTTTTTAAAACTTATAGACATGCATTTTTATATAATAATATAAATTAAAATATATAAATATATATTGTGTGGGTATGAGGTAGATATCAAGATACACATATTATTATAAATAATTTTACGGATGTCTATAAAGAAATTATCATGTTGTCATACTTTTAATATTTTTCTTTTTTCTGTTATTTAATTTTATTTATCCCACTAAATCATATTAAATGTGTATAGAATATATTTTTCTTACATATTTAATACCTAAGATGTAAAATTAATTTACCTATTAAATTGTTCTATTTGTCTTCTGCTATGTTATTTATACTCAATATCACATCTATATCTTTTCATTATATCTTTATTCTAACCACATCCATAACAAACTAAAATAGTGATGGAGATAATAGACAATAAGAATTGATAGCATACAGTAAGAGATATGAGTAATAATGGATATGACTCATGTGTCTTGGCAAAGGTATGCGGCTATTCTCAAATCTCCCTAGATCCCTTTCACTTATCAATTGTTGATAATTTACACATTCTCATTTTCATTATTTATCTTTTCACTTTAACTTACTCCTATAAAGAATCTTCGTTGTTAGTATCATAGGTTGGTGTATTTTTTTTTATTTTTTTTTTTGAGAATAGTAAGTATGAGTAGGATGGAAAAGTCTTATATTGGTTAAAAATATAGATTTAAATATTTATAAATGAGAGAACTCCACACCTATCATCTTAAGATTTTGAGTCAATATGTGATGTCTCTCATAAAAAAAATCTTTAAAAAAAATCATTTTATTGTGTTGATCTCTCAAATAGTTCTAATGGTGATATCATGAAAGTTTGATTCGAGTGAAGAAACTCACTCACTTGTATCAAAAGTATCTCCACATGATCGTGGATAGAGTATCTCGTTTAAGAGTGTAAACGACGATACAAATATACGTGACAAAAAAAGAATTTTTATTTGATGAAGAACATAATAAATAAACTCGTACTTGATGAGGTATGTTGAGAATAATAAATGTGAATTGCGTGGAGAAATATGTTATTTCTACGTCATTTTTATCATAATATTGATGTTCTTCATTATGATCCAATATTATTCATTATTTTGTATATGTATTATTTGTATGTTAACAAATCTAAATAGAACCATGTATATCAAGTTCATTTTCCTATAACTTTTCTCGTTAAATTTTTGCAATTGTCTTATTATTGTGTTTTTATGCAAGTGATTTTTCTTATTCTTTTATGCATAGAAGAAAATGCATTTACAGACCGACACAATTTAATTCAATCTATATGAGTGAATAGAAACATCCAAGACTTCTAATTTTTTTAATTTTCTCTGTGTAATGATAAAAAATTTATTGTCACTTTCTTATATTATTTCTTTTTCAGTTTTAATCTTATTCATCCGTAATCAAAACTTTGTTTTAACATTTAAGTTTATCAATTTCACCTCCATTAAGTTTTACGTTTTATCTTCTCTCTGCCCACTATTTTCAATCTATGTTTCACTATTTAACTATGTTATATAAGTTTCTCCTCCTTTATTGATAATACGAGAATGGTTAAAAGAATTTAAAATTCTAAGAAATTTAAATAATTTAATTTAAAAAAAAATTATATATATTTTTTTAATGGAACAATAAAATGATTCATTGTTAAATTTTGAGATCATTTTTATAAATTTTAAGCCAAATTTAAAATATAAAAAATAAGAATCAATTTATAATTTTTAAAAATTTAAAGGGATTAATTTATAAAATTAAAAAAAATATTAGGGACTTATTTACAATTTTTTGAAAATTTGTGAAGGAAGAATTCGAAATTTTCATAAAATATGAGGATTATCTTACAAAGTTTGAAAAAATAATATATAGAGTGAATGAGTAATTTCAAATTCTTTACATTTTGATGTCATTTGAATTTTTTTAAATTTAACTTGAATAAAATACTTTATAAATGTTCATCATTTTAACAATTCTCTATATTTTTTATCCAAACAATATATTTTGATCAAATCATTTTAAATTTCTTTAAAAAATTATTTTCTTTCATTAAAATGATTCATCCAAATGGATGAAGTAATTGCAAAACTTTAAGAAATTCAAAATTCTAAACAATTTAAATAATTCAATTGAAATGCATTCATTTTTAAATTCTTTTGTTTGAATGAAATATTAAATTGATTCATTGTTAATTTATAGGGTCATTTACATATATTTAAAAACTTTCAGACTAAATTTAAAATATGAAAAATAGAGATTAATTTGTAATTTTTAAAATTTAAAAGGACCAATTTGTAAAATTAGAAAATTATTAGAGACTTATTTATAATTTTTTGAAAATTTGATAAATTTAAAATTTTCATAAAATATGAGAACTATATTACAAAATTTTAAAAATCAATACATTCACCTTATATTAATTGAGTGAGCAATTTCAAATTCTTTTACTTTTTGTGTCATTTGAAATTCCTTAATTTTAACTTGAATCAAATACTTCATAAATTTACATCATTCTAATAATTCTCTATATTTTTTTATCCAAACAATGATTTTTGATCAAGTTTCTTTAAATTTCATCAAAAAATTATTTTCCTATTAATGTTTCATTCAAACACACTCTTTAATTATTCTCAAAAAATCAATACTCTTAAATTTTTATGAACGGTAAATTTTAAGAAATTATAAGTTTCAATAAAAAATTGTAAGTACTAATTGTGTAAATAGTATTATTTATTATTATTATTATTATTAAATAAATAATTTAAAAATATTATGGTGGCACATTTGTTTAACTTGATTCTATATTGTAATGATAATAAAAACTATTGTCACTTTTTTATAACTCATCAATTTTAATTATATTATTTTTAGTTTTAAGATTATTAGGTGCTAAAGTTTTCTCAAAATTATGGATGACAATTGATAGAGTTTAGGTAAGTTATTATAGTATATGTCCTTATATTCGTAGTTTTAAAAAATCTTTGTATACGAGGCATATCAACGTGAAAACTAACCTTTATATTTGTACTCGTATTCTATGGGTATCAAGTACTCGTACTCATATCCGTTATCTGCATATCTAGTAAAAAATATATATCAATTGAAAAATATTATATCATTTAATTTTTTTAATAAAATTTACAAAAAATTTAAAGATTTTATTGTTGAATTATGAAATGAACTAACACTTATACTAAAATGTGTAATAGTTTAATTATGATGTATTTTCTTAAATAGACATACATTTTTTATATGATGATATAAATCAATGGTTTATGCATGCTCTTATGTGTCCACCTCCCTATGCCCCATTTTTTGCGGGATTTTGCGGGCACGAACGTTAACAAAATTTTATATTTTTAGAGTTAAAATATGTATTGTCTGCGGGTGCGTCCCGCCTTCACTTTTAGTGTGGGACGAGTCAAAGTTTTAAGTCACCACCCTCAACAAAATTGGATCAGAATGAACGGCACTAGCAAACAAGGCTAAATGAGTTTGTACCTCTTCCCTTTCATCTGAAAGACCATCACCAGAGACAAAATCATTCAAATATGTTGGTGCTCTTCTAACTTGGGGTGTCATCGGAGGAGCCACTTCATCTTCTTCATTGTCATCACTGAATTCGTCCCTCACCGGAGAAGCTACGTTTTCTTCTTCACTACCATTGTTGGAATCCTCCACATCTTCACCGTTGCCATCTTCCCATTCTAGATAAAACCTTCTGTCATCTTGAAAGCTCATCTCCCAGTTCCATTGTTCTTCTTCGAATATGACATCCTAATTAATTATAATCCTCTTTGAGATAGGATTATATAGTCGATATGTCTTTGATTCTTCGTTTACCCCTAAAAGAACACAACAATGGCTCATATCCTCAAGCTTTGTTCTCCGAGCATCCGTTACATGAGCATGTGTTATACAACCAAAGACTCTTAAGTGCTCGACTGAAGGTTTCACCCCACACCAAGCTTCTTCTGCCGTCATTTCTTTCATCGATGATGTCGGGCATCTATTAAGAACATAAAATGCCCAATTCACTGCTTCTGCCCGGATTTTTCTTGGAACATTCTTCTCAATCAATAAGATTTTCACCATATTCATCACAGTTATGTTTTTCCGCTCAGCAACTCCATTCTGCTGTGGTGTATATGCAACAGTTAATTGCCTCTTGATCCCATTCGTTTCACAATATTCTTTGAACTCATTTGATGTGAATTCATCCCCACGATCTGTTCTGAGACATTTAATGGGAAAACCAATTTCTTTTTCAACAAGAGCTTTAAATAACTTAAAGTAAGTGAATGCATCTGACTTAAAAGCAAGAAAATACACCCATGCCCTCCTACTATAGTCATCAATGAAGCAAATAAAATACCTCTTGCTGCCCTCTGAAACTAGAGATACTGGGCCGCAAATATCAGCGTGAACGAGCTCCAACTTTGATGATGCTCTCCATATACTTTTATTTGGGATCACATCTCTATGTTGTTTCCCTTTCAAACAATCGTTGCACGTAATCTCACCCTCGGAAAAACTTGGCAAGCCTCTCACCATGCCCTTTGTTTGCAAAGTCTTCAATCCTTTGTAGCTGAGATGACCAAATCTTCGATGCCATAAATGAGCCACGTCTTGAGTGGTTACTTGGAAACACTCTCCATCTCTTTCCTTTTTTACTGATCGAGTGTTCGATAGCAACATAAACATTCGACTGGCAGCCATGGTGGTTTTGATAATCAATCCCTTTGTGTGGTGATAAATCCGGCACATATTTGACCGCACCAGTACAACCAAACCCCTTTCCTGCATCTGCCCAACACTGATAAGATTATTCTTCAACTCCGGTACGTAATACACATCCCGTACAAGGTGATTCACTCCTTTTACAGTCAATCGAACACTTCCCTTTCTAACAAGATTCATGCTTGCATAGTTCCCCAATCTTACCACCTTGTTGAACCCCTTTTCTAAATTACAGAAGAGAGATGAATAACCACACATGTGATTGCTACATCCAAAGTCAATAAACCATACGTCGTCTCGATCACCTCCAAGCGTATTGGTATACACCATTAGCACCATATCTTCCGATTCATCCAAATTTTCATAATTTGCTTGGCACTCATACTGAAAGTGTCCAAGCTTATGACACTTATAACACTCAACCGTATCTTTGCTCCAGTTTAGGCGACCCCTGCCTCTACCTTGTCCTCGGCCTCCTCTAAAAGCATTTTTTCCTCGTCCTCTTCCACCATAACCCTCTTCATGAGTCAGTTTCAAAGCATGTTTTTATCCTCCATCTCCTTTGAATTTTTTCTCATGAACGAGCAGAGAACTTTGTAAGGCATCCACAGAGAGTTGATATATGTCCTTCGCTTCCTCAATGGAACAAACAATGTAGTTCCATTTATTAGTAAGTGTTCTCAAAATCTTCTCAACGGTCTTGACATCACTCACATCTTGCCCATAATTTCTCATGATATTTTCAACCGTCATTACTCAACCAAAGTAATCATTTATCGATTATCCCTACTTCATTTCCAGAACCTCAAAGTCCCGGCGTAGACGATTGAGCTGAGCTCTCTTCACTCGAACATTACCTTGACACTTCATCTTCATGGAATTCCATAGCTGTTTGGATGTCTCCTTTTGCGTAATCGTCTTCAGAATTGACTTGTCAAGTGACTGAAACAAGTCATTCTTATCTTTCAAATCCTTTAGCTTCATCTCTTCTAGGTTCTATTTTTGCGTTGGCGTCATCCCATCCATACTCGTAGACTGGTTGTAGCCCTATTCGACAACAACCCAATACTCCTTGGATCGAAGAAAATTCTCCATGACCATGCTCCAATGGTCGTATTCACCGTCAAACTTTGGAATGGACGCTGAAACAAAGTTTGCTTCTGAACTCATCTCTCTCAAGTCACGCTCTGATACCAGATTGTTAGATGCAACAAGAATTCATTAGAAAAAAACTAACAGTACTAAGAATGACTTGTTTATTCCTTGTGAAATGCAATAAAATAAATAGGGAACAAAATTAACGTGCAGTAACAAACTACAACCCACTTCTAATTAGAAATAAAGAAACAAACTTAACTAAATCAATTCAACAAACTATCCTAAAAACTAGGACTCCTATTTGACTAAAGACTTATCATTATCAATTTAACAATTCACAAATATATTTCAAAACTCATCAGTTGCAAAATATTATACATGCCAAATAATCTAAACTAAAAAAACACTAAGAACTTATTGATATATCTGTTGGGAGAAAAGACTTTTTTTTATGTTTTAGATAACATCTATACACTATATTTTTAAGAGTTTAAAACTAATACACATTAAAATATTTGTATGACTGGGCAGCTACACGTCCAACATAATTAACAGTGTAAAAATATTTTGTATTTTCAATTTTTTCTATTTTTAATTCTAAAATCTCTCTGTCATTTTTTCTATGATTATATAATAAACCTCAATAAAAAACATAATTTTACTATAGATTTAATTTCATAATCAATTACTCTTAGTATTGGATATAAATACACTACAATATCTAAATTATATTTTAAGAATCAAAATGTAACAATTATCTTTTTTAAATAAATAACTACACCTTAAATTACAATATAATATATGTATAAGTAAATTACCATATAATATATACAAATTAATCCTCACAACTCAAAAAAATTATTCAATGTTGAAATATTAAAATAAATTGATAGAAAACTAAAAGAATATTAATATTTTTTTTGAAAAACCACTTTATTTCAATATTTACAATATATTTATTTTAGAGCCGCACAACGCGCGGGTATTAATCTAATTGTTTTTAATTTGGAACTATTTTGAAAAATAATTTTTGCTATTAAAGAGATTATTGATCGAGTCCTATATTTGATCGTTCTTTTTAGAATATTTATTTTTTAAAATTATGCAAATAAATTATCAATTATAACTTCTCAAAAATAAAACAACTCAATTACACTATTTGGTATTCTACTCCACCTTTAAATTATGGTATATAGATCATTTGTAATAATTTATCGAGTGAAGAGAAAAATTTCACCACCTACAAATTTTTGTAGAAATTTCTTCGAAAGCAACTTTTATACATAGAGATTTTTTGATTTTTTTTAATGCAACAGAGAAATATTAAAAAAAAATTCAAAACAAAAAGGAGAATAGGCTCTGAAAACTCAAAGGGTTGAAAAGAAAGAGGAGAGAAAACTCAGAAGTTTTAGTGTGAGTAGAAATTTGAGTGAAATATGTTTTCTTTTATTTTATTTCGAAACTTGATATGTTGCCCTAAGATTGACTGGTTATGGGGACATATCTAAGTGTCTAGTAGTCGGGGTCAAATTGAAGGCAAAGTAATGTTTTATATGGACTCACCAAACACATGAATTGTTAACACTGTTGATTGTAAAATGTAATCCCAGAATTTATGTCAACTAAAAGCACAATGTGGCAAGTAAAATTATCGTATCCACAAAGATTGTGATAACATCGTACAAGGACAAGGTGAGTGTACTTGTGAATACACCTCAATGAGTTTCAATAGTTAATGGGTGTGTTTTATAAAAGATTATAATTTGTAAAAACTAGAAAGCTAATGATTAATAAGTATAATTATAAAAACGATTAAGTTTTTCTTTCGATTCATCTACCCCTAGATGTGAGATATCTCATGATTGAACCTATAATGACTTTTTTTTAATTATGATCTATCACAAAATGCGGTTTTACAACCTCGCAACCTCCTAGATTTTGAGAGTCTCAAATTATAAGATGACACACTTCATCTTAAGGAACCTTTGAGATATTTGGAGTATCCAACCGTAGTTGACGAAATTTTTATGGCGTATAAATAAGAAGTATGTCTTACAAAACACAGTTTTACAACCCTGAAACCTCTTAGATATTGAGAGTCTCCAATAATAAGGTTACCAGCTTCGCCAGAAGCAGCCTCCGGATACTAGAAGTCTCCAATCAAAATTAAAAAAGGTTTTATAACATGTAAAACTATACTAGTGACCGAGATTATTCCTTTTACAACACAAAGTATTATTACAACAAACTCATAATTTTATCAATCAGATGTAGAATTTAACACTAAGTCACAGTTGCCATCTAAATCAATTTTCTCAATTCCGTAGACAGGAGAAAGCATTAAACTCATATAAAACTATATATTTTAAAATAGAAATTCATTATATATACAATCAAGAAAAATTACATAAATCATATGTTTATGGTAGAATCAATTATAAACAAAATTTAATGAAAGAGAACTAGTCACTCATCCTTGAGAGATTCATGGTTTGACTTTAACTACAGAAAAAATTAAGACTTAAAAACGATTAGGAATCATATCCTAATGGTAACATTTGTTTTCCCTTCTCCTTGGTACACAAATATGCCTTAGACTCCATAAAAATCGGAACTCTAAAGACCAACATGTTTTTTAATTTATAGAAAAATTATGAAATCGCAAGGTCGTAATGCGCCTTCGTTTAACCACAATGTGATTGGACATTTACACTTTTTTTTAACTCTGGAAGATTGTTTGAATTACGTTGTTGGTTTTAGATCCGCTTTGCCTTTTTTGCATTGGATAATATTGTTATGCTTGAATGTGCGTCAATATGTTTGTTTCTTGTGATTTTTTTTGTTCTTTGTGTGTTTGTCCTTTCTTTGCTTCGTCATAGAAACTTTCACAATAAAATACTATGAAATTTATCTGATTAAGTTGATTTTAACTTGGTTTGATATTTTTAACGAATCTTTAGAATCTTTATCAAAAACTTACAAATGAAAATGTATTAATACTAAAAGTACTAAAAAATAATAAAATTAAATACTGAAAATATAGTGTGATGGACTATGGTCAAGCACCTAGCAAGATTCAAACCCTTGACCTTTATAATAGAGCACTCATAAGGTTCAAAGCTTTCACCAACACTCAATCCGTAGGGGTTGCGAAACTTCCTATTTATACTAAAAAAAAATATAATATCGTTCCACGAACCAACAATCCAAATTATTTGACTATTATTGAAATGAACAATGAAATAAAATGGTGGGAGAGAAAACAAAAGTGGAGGCTCAGTGAAACTAATGTATATCGAGCGCGACTGTATACTCAACGACCATGTGTATATAAAAAACCCACACTATTGTGTGCAAAAAGAATGATGTATCACTTTCTAAATCAATGTTTTCTTTTTTAAAAAATAAAATTTATGGTATTAAAAAATATATATTAACACCGAGCCCAAGTTCGACTTAAGCCGACAGGAGTGAATTTAGTGTGAAATTATTGAGAGTGCTCCCTACGTTCTCAAAAAATTTATATCTCTTACGGAACACCTAAGAGAATTTTTGAAGTGCTTGAAAATTTTGAAATTTCTTCAATATTGGGACTTAATGAGTTTTTTTAGTTCAATTTCCCACATGTGTACTTTACACATAATATTGCAAGTGTTCCAACAATCCTCCCCTCTAATTTAGGATAAATATTTTTAGAAGTAGCGTCAAACGCTTCTATAAAATAGCACATTAACAAAGGTACTAACACATTTGAACCTTAACATGACAAGTAATATTTTGATTTAACAAGAGTGCAATGGTATTGAACTATAATATTCTTTGACATTGGACCCACATATTACTTTTTTTTGTTGTATTCTCAAAACCTCGTGTTATTATGATAATGCACGTCTATCCCAGTTTAATCAACATTGCATGTGATTCCAAATGAAGCAGTCTCACTTCCAAATTAATAAAGGTGGGTCTATCAAGAGTAATCTTGTAAATATTTAATCCACTCTACATGAAGTATATACCTCATTAGTATTTTTTATTACCTTAATATCTCATCACTTTGAGAATCATATTTCTTTGTTTTTTATATCATGTTCATCCTATATCACTTCACAATTTAATTCTTGGGATCTTCGGTCTTTTAGATAGGGTTACTATTATGAGTAACTCATTGATCTAATGGGAATATTCTTATTCTTTTGAATTTATTTTGGATTTTCTCTCTATCTAATCCTTTCGTCAAAGGGTCAGTTAAATTTTCATCAGTACAAATATGATCTATTCTAGCATTCTTTTATAGATAAACTATATAACATTATTGTGTTTATGACATATTTGATGTATCTTACCATTGTAGTAACATTATTTAATATTTGAAGTAGTTGTGAGATTATCCGGTGAATCAATGCACTTGGCATCAATTTTTCTCGCAAGGGAATCTCTCGTAGCAAGTCTGTCAACCAACTTGCTTATTCATTAGTGGTTGTAAGTGATATTATTTTTATTCTACAGTGAATTTAGAAAGAATCATTTATTTCTTAGAATTCCAAGAGATTTCCTATCTATCCATGCTAAAAATGTAAGTTTTAGTTTCTTTGAATCATAGGACAAGGTGTTCTAATCACCATCGTTGTATCCCTCTAAAACAACGAGATAATTTTGATGATAAAATTTGAGGCTCATAGTCCTTTTTAGGTATTTAATGACTCTTTCAACGGCGTGTCGATGATATATACTAGGTTTACTAGTAAACCTACACCATAACCATACGACATAGACAATATCAGGTCTAATACAATTAATAGAATACATGAGGCTGTAAATCATGCTCACATATTTAGATCATCTTTTGGCGTCACAAATGTTCTTATAGAGTTTAAGACTTGATCATGCGAGATGCAAGAAAGTTTAGGGTCAAAGTAATTATATTTCTTTAATATATTTTCAATATAGTGAGATTGGTCCAAAGCAATTCTCTTATTTGACCTAGTAATCTTAATATTGAGGATTACACTCGCTTCTTCATGATCTTTCATATCGAAGTTGTTACAAAACAACTATGTCACGTTACTTATGACATGAGTGTTTGAAGTAAATATGAGAAATTTGTTTATATAGAGACATATGATAGTGAAAATGTCACTCTTAGACTTTCATTCACTTTAAACTCATTTGAAATAGTCATATGGTCAAACTTTACATGTCATTGTTTAGGAGATTTTTTAAGACTACACATAGACTTATCTAACGTAAAGACCTTAGTTTCTGGTCTATGAATAGAAAAGCTTTCGGGTTGCGCCATATAGATTTCTTCTTCCAAGTTATCATTCAGAAAAGTAGCACTAACATTTATTTGATGTACCTCTAAATTATGAATATCTAAAAATTAAAAAAAAAAAAAAAAGATTGATCACCCTAACTGGTGTTATTCCTTGAAATTGGTTAAAAATATCTCTCTTTATCTAAAATATTTGACTACAAGATGAATCTTGTATTCACAATAGGTCCATCAGATTTTAATTTCTTGTGTTTTGCAACAGTTTCATCAAATGCACTTACATAAATACCAACTAAATTGACATAATAGAATGAAAAATATTTAAATTTAACTAGTAATATTGTGGTAATTTTTCTCTAAAATGTACTAATTATTTTTGTCACTCAAGAACCTTGACCACTTATTTAATTGTTTAAATTTTTTATCACCTGAACCAATAGTATAAAATATAGGGATGAACATTGGACGGTTGCGGTCAGTTTCATATTGTAAATCATTCATTCGAAGAAAACCAATGGTGGAAGAGCATAAGCCATTTATGTCCCTTTCAGATTACGGTTGATTCAGTTTAAGGTTTGATCAGGTTTTGGTTTGAATGGATGGTTTCAAATGGTTTAGAATCGATGTACACTTAAAACTCTTAATAGAAGAAAAAAACTAGAAATTGATGTTATAACACAATGGTGTGAAAACTCACTAAAATAACAACAACAATTCTTCATATAAGTCAAATAAAACAACCACCACAATACTGAAACAAAGAAACATGCTTGTGAGAGAAGATAAAAAGTTTAAAATGGAGAAGATGAAGGGCTGAAGAACAAGAGGAGAAGAATACGAGGGTTCATGTGGAAGAGAAAATGGTGAAATAGAGTGTGTGTAAAGTAGAAACATGGTCTTTTGATTAAAAAAAAATTATATTGATACATAAATTATTTTAATAATATTTTTTAATCAAAATAAAGAAAAAATGAGACATATGAAATGAAATGTCATAAATTACTTTAATGATAGAAGAAAAAATAGCAAAAAATATTTGAAGGTAAGAAAAACATAAGAAGGGGGTTGAATTGTGTAGGATTTTTCTCCTCAAGCTTTTTTCTCTTCTGCTTCTGATAGTTCTCAACCAGATTCTGAACACTGAGTTAAGAGTCTGACTCAGGAAAAACAAGGTTAGCTTCTGAAAGTACTTATCATATTCTAAACCAGAATCTGACTCAAAATTGTACAATTGATAACAACGGGATATTAAGATCAGAAAGCAGAAAAGTAAAAGTAAGAACACACGTTAGTTATCCTGGTTCCTCTCACAACTTGAGAGTAGTCCAATCCCCTTGAACTTCTAAGGGATTTTCACTATAACCAAACTGATTACAAATTCTCAAGCACCAAGCAAGAGACTTCCAATGCTCAAACCCACAAGTAAGAGACTTTTATGCTCAAGCACACAAGAAAGATACTTCCAATGTTCAAACCCTCAAGTAAGAGACTTATATGCTCAAGCAACTAAGAAAGAGACTTCAAATTCTCAAGCACTAAAGCAAGAGACTTATGACTCTATAACAAATTGTTAAGAGATTTGGATAATAATTACACTTGATATACAATCAGAGGTGTAGACAGAATACAACTTAGAAAGACTCTAAGACTTAAGAACTTCTAAAATATACAAAGTGTTAAGAGGCTCTAAGTCTATCGATTTTGATAGAGTGACTACTCTTTGAATGTGAATGGTTCAGAGTCTTGTATTATTGTGTTCATATTCTCCAGGTCTTTTGCTTCTTATATAGAGAGGAATAAAAGAGACGTTGAAGACTTTCACCAAAAGGTTGTATAACCTTTGTACATGATTAGAGACATCAAGAAAATAATTTTCTGTAAGAGGAGTTATCCATTGAAGCTCAGACAACAATGAAGATATTTTTCCTTTAGTCTTCACGTGATAAGAAGGTCTCTGAGTCTGTCAGAGTTGCCTCGGTTGAAGAGATACAACCTTCAGAGGTTAACTTTCTTCAGACTTGATTCTTCAGAGCCTGGTCTCTTGAGAGTCTGCTTCTTGACTTCTGAAGCTTCAAAGTCTGGATCACTAGAGCCTGACTTTTTCCAGAGTTGACTTTTTTAGAGTCTGGTTCTTCCATCAGAGCCTGATTTTTTCAGAAGTGATCTTCAGGGCCAAAGTATGAACTTCAGATTAAGAATCCTCAAGATTCTCTTCATTTGTTCTTGGTTTTAGAATCTTGCATACCTGAATAGATGTTAGAATACCCAATTATTCTTTAAATACTTTGTTATCATCAAAACCCAAAGGATATGGTATCAAACAATTTTGTCCAACAATCTCCCCCTTTTTTATGATAACAAAGATAAGTGTTTAAAAACAATGGTTGTTAATTTAGTTAACATGTTGACTTCAGGGTCTAAGGTTTGTAAACCCCCCCTGAGCCTGATAGTCCAGAGGGTGAGGTTTGTAAGCTCCCCCTAAGTTCTATACAGGTTAATTAAATTCCTTTTAATACGCAATATCATTAATCTTTAAAAATTAAATAAGTAGCAGTAAAAATAACCATCATCTCTAGGTGCTTAGGTGTTCTTAAATACCCCTTAAGTTTCTCCTCCTTTTATAATCAACAAAAAGATATAAGGAAAAGAAAAGATTCTGAAGAAAAAAATGAATATATAGGAAATAATCATGTCTGAGTAAATACAGTGAAAAATTAGGACTTGTTCTCCCCTTGTGTCATCAATTAAAAACATGCAAGCAAGAAAAAATGTGATGTTCAATAAATGACTTGACTGGTTGGAAATGATTATGCATAACACGAGATATTCCAATCTATTCTGGACCTATGAGGCATAACACTCAAACCTTAGAAAAGGAGTCTAAAGATCAGGAATGCATCTCTCTGTTGATTCCATTGGTGCATATTAAACGGAACAAATTTCACTTGTTCCCATTTTCCCTATAAAAGTCAATTTAGAACAAGCAGAAAATCCATTCCTACTTCTTTCATTAAACTTCTCCCTTGATCAGAATGAGCAAACTAACTAAGAACAACAAGGGTGGTTCCTTATAAGAATGCTTTAAAGATCCAGAAAGATGACATAATCAGTTCTTAAAGAGGCGTTGGAACTTCTGCTGAAGCAACAAAGGTTGGAAGAACCTCAGAGACAAGGACGAAAAGTCCCAAGAAGAAATAGTCACCAGATGATGAGTGGGATGAGGACTAGAAGAACTTCCTCATGTTAGGAGGATGGACTGGTGACTAAGTAGAGTAACCTCTTTTGCTAGAGCAGCTTTCGGTTGTATTGCTCTTTTTAATTTTCAAAACCTTGTAGTCATTTTCCATTGAATAAAAGCATATATTTTCCTATAGCTTTATTTGAATATATTTCCAACCAACAAAGTCATGTGTGTGCAATGAATTTTAAAAATAATTGCACTAACTGATGTCTAGGGGGATTGTCAAAACATGATTTTATCTTACCAGACATAATATCCCAAATTAATATAACTCAGAGATAGAGAGAAACATAAATAAAAATCTTAACAGATAAAAGACCAAATTAGAGGGATTTTCATACTTGTAACACATAAGTGGAAAAAATATAATAAAGATGGTTTTAACATAAAAATAACTTATATGCCATTAGAAACAACCAACCAAGTTATGAACATCAGAGGCTGAGATGCTTCAGAAGTTACTACACATCAGAAGCGGTCAGAGCTTATGATCATAGTGGCTTCTGATCATATCAGACTTTGATCCTTCATTCAAAAGCAAGCACTAATCTTCCACAAAATGCATGTTCTTATTATTTTTAATGAATTCAAATCTTTCTATTGTGAGAGGCTTGGTAATGGCTAATTTTTGTACGTGCAAGTATACACGGTCAAATTAGTAGCAAGTGATAAGAAAAAGTATCGATCCCATAAAGATTGTATTAAGCATAATGATTTCATACAAGAAGTTGTAAAGTAAACATGAGCAAAGGTAATAAAATAATGGTATGTGACATGTGGTTAAGAAAGTGGAAAACAGAGAAGATAGTTAAAGTTTACAAAGAGTGAAAGAACATGTTGGACAATGTTTCATTTAATGAATTCATCTAATGTATGCTTATGATATGTTTTGTCATGACAGATGAGGTCAAAACATGATCTTATGGTGTATCTCTGTAACATCAGTAACATATACAGTAAAGTAAGGGGACAAATCTCTAAGTATCACTTGTAACTTTAATGCATGTTTGGCTTCATTCCAAATTTCCTCTATGATTGTAGCTCTTTATGTATAAAGTAGCTAATCTACTGAATATTTCCATCTTATTATTTTCAACCATATTTACTTATGAGTTCCACTTGTCTAAGGATCTCTCAACGTTAACAAGTTGTTATCTACTCCCAAGGTGGCCAGACAAAGGAATAAATATATGGCATAAATTCACATAAGTAAAATATATCAAGACAATTAATTCATAACATTCAAAAGATTACTAATTGATTAAACTTCACATTATCCAACAAAGCAAGTTTAGCTCATAGTGAGCAAAATAAGCACAACACAGAAAGATCTTAAGTAAAACATTCCTATGAAAGAAGATAGAAATGATAAACCTAAGGGTAACACCTTAATCACTTGCAATTTGTTAATCAGTAAGTGACGTCTTCCGTCACGCATCTCAGCGACTCTTCGTCTTCCTTTATTTAACTTTTGCAGAATTTTCTAAGTTTTAGAACTCCTTTCTTCATTGCATTACATGTTTATTTATAGAAGTTTTCCAACTGCATATTGTCTATCTCTTTTTTCTTGGGCCTTTGCAATGATCCATTTACTTAAGCCCAAAGAATAAAACATATTCCTTGGTGTTGTACTATGATAGTACACTACACATGGGAGACAACATGACACTGTGGCAGTGCTGCATTAGGCTTTGACTGATTTTTCATATTTTTGTCTTGTATTTTTTCACCCTTATCCATTCATTTTCTCATTTGTCTTGTAGCATTTCATCATTCCGCATTCATGTTCTCCAACTCAACCCTATTTTCTTCTTAAATCTCTGCCACGTTAGTATTATCACTAAAGTTGAGAACTCATACTAGCATCTTCTGGCTTAAGGCCTGTTGGATGGTGTTCACGGGTTCCTAGCATGACAGAACTCGTCACCTGAGGTAATTCTACACAAGCACAAAACACATAAAATTGACAAAAGAGAGCACCTAGTATGTTATATCCTAAATTAACTAAAGTAACATAAAACATAAATAAATGACAACACTTAAGCTATAATCTACCCTAAAGTTCAAGTATAAAAGGCTTAAATATCTCACACAAAATGAGTTATCACTTGGTAAATATTTCATCCCATTGATGATCTGTATCAATGAATTGTATATTTATTACACCTTTCTAAACATAATCTCTAATAAAATGATGTTTTATTTCTATGTTCTTGGTTCTAGAATGTTGAATTGGATTTTTTGTTAACCTGATGACAGTAGTATTATCATAGAAGATGGGAATAATGCTTCCACTAATTTGATAATCTTCTAACTGATATTTCATCCAGATGAGTTATGTGCAACATTTAGCAGCTGAGATGTATTCTGCTTCTGCTATGGACAAAGCAATAGTTGAATGTCTTTTACTAGCCCATGATATTTGGTTTTCATCTATGAATTGACAATTTCCACTACTGGATTTCCTTTCAATTCTATCCCTAGCTTAGTCTGCATCACAAAATCCAACTAGCTTGTAATCTAGGGATTTTTTATAAATCAACCCTAGATTAGTTGTTTCCTTTAGATACCTAAAGATCCCCTTAACAACAGTTAAGTAAGTCTCTCTAGGATCTGATTGGAATCTGCATACGTACACACACTGAATAAAATATATGACCTAGAAGTTGTTAAATAGAGTAAAGAACCAATCATACCTCTATACAGGTTCTAACAGACCTTGAAGATTTCTTCTTCTTTGTTCAAATTGCATGTTGGATGCATATGAGTGTTCATAACTTTGTAGTCTTCAAGCTTGAACTTCTTCACAATTTTTTTAGTATATTTTGACTGATGAACATAGACTTTATCTTTGCTTTGGTTGATCTTAATTCCTAGGTATAAGTTCAATTCACCCATCATGCTCATCTCAAATTCAGTCTGCATTGTCATAGAAAACTCCTTGCAAAGGGTATCATTAGTAGATCTAAAAATAATATCATCTACATACACTTGAAAAATTAAGATATCATTTTTCAAGGTTTGTCTGAAGAGTGTAGTATCATCTTGCCCTTTTTGGAAATCATTTTCTAAAAGGAAGTTACTCAATCTCTTATACCAAGCTCTGGGAGTCTGTTTGAGTCCATAGAGCGACTTCTTAAGTTTGAAAACATATTCTGGATAGATTGAATCCTCAAATCCAGGTGGTTGTTTTACATACACTTCTTCAGAAATGACATCATTTAAAAATGTATTGTTAACATCCATTTGATATAGAATAATGTCATGATTAATATAATAAGAGATAAGTAACATGATTGCCTCCAACCTTGCAACTGGTGCAAAGGTTTTAGAGAAATTCATATCTTCTTGTTGACTGTAGCCTTGAGCTACCAGTCTAGCTTTGTTTCTTACCACTTCTCCTTACTCATTAAGCTTGCTTCTAAACACCCATTTTGTTCCAATGATTTTCTTCTGATGAGGTATGGGTACCAGATTCAACACATCATTCCTTTGAAACTTGTTATGTTCTTCTTACATGGCTACAACTCATCCATCATCAGATAAGGCTTCATCAACAGAAGTTGGTTCTATAGTGGAGATAAGTCCTACAATTGAATGCTCATCTCTGAATGTAGATCTTATTTTTAGAGAACTATCTTTATTTCCAATTATTAACTGTTCTTGATGAAAATAATTATACTTGAAGGTTTTTTATGGATTGTGCAGCTCCTTGAGAGTAACAAGGAGCTTCTTCAAAACTTGTTTCCTCTGGATGTGTTTTAGAAGTTGGGTTTAGTTCTGCACCACCAGCTTTTGAACATCTAGCTTCGGAACATTCAGATTCTGAAGGAATTATAGCTTCTGATCTACCAGCTCCTGGAGAGACTTCTGATACCTGAAATTCTGAAGAAAAAAAATCAACTAGCTCTGACATTTTATTGTCAGGCTCTTTGTCATCAAATTTGATATGTATAGACTCTTCAACCATTTTGGTTTCAGAGTTATACACCCTGTATGACTTTGAGAGTTCAGAGTATCCTAAAAAGACACCCTTTTGAGTTTTGGCATTAACTTTCTTTAGATAAACTTTATTGTTTAAGATGTAACATATACATCCAAACTGGTGAAAATAAGAAATGTTAGGTTTTCTTCCTTTGAACAACTCATATGCAGTTTTGTTCATACTGGGTATGATGTAGATCATGTTTTGAATATAACATGATGTATTTCCAACTTCTGCCCACAAGTACTTTGGTAAGTTACTTTCATGAATCATGGTTCTGGCCATTTCTTATAAGGATCTGTTCTTCCTCTCCATAACTCCATTTTGTTGTGGAGTTCTAGGAGAAGAGAACTCATGGAGGATTCCATATTTTTCACAAGTTTTTCCAAAGGGTTCATTTTCAAATTCTCCTTTATGATCACTCCCTACTTTTAATTTTTTTTTACCCTTTTTCATTTTGTACTTGTATGCAGTAATAAACACACCATATGATTCATCCTTGGTTCTAAGGAACTTAACCTAAGTTCATCTACTAAATTCATCAACTATGACAAATCTTCATTTCTTCCCATTGATTGATGTAGTACTAACAAGACCAAACAAATCAATCTGAAGTAGTTCTAAGGGTCTAAAGTTAGAGACAAAGTTCTTTGTTTTAAATGAGGTTTTGTTGATTTTCCCAATTTGGCATGCTCCATAGAGAGCATATGAATGATAGTTAAGATCTGACAACCCAAAAACAAGTTTTAACTTTCTAAGTTTGGAGATTAATCTCCAATTAGCATGACCTAACCTTCTGTGTCAGACCCATTTTTCATCATTCACTGGTAGAAGGTAATGTACCTTATGATCAGCCAATTCAGAAAAAATAATTTTATAAACATTGCATTTCCTCTTACCCTTGAACACTAGAGATTTATCAGATTCATTAATTATTATATATATGTCCTTATTAAACACTACTTTATAACCACTATCACAAAATTTACTTATGCTAAGTAGGTTATGTTTCAGTCAATCTACTAATCAGACATTATTAATAAAGATAAAGAAGTTACCAATAATACATGTACCAATTATCTTCTCTTTTTAGTTTCCTCCAAATACCATAGTTCCTCCCTCTTTTAGAGTGAGGGTTTGGAACATATGTCTTTCTCCTGTCATATGTCGTGAGCAGCCACTGTCTAGGTACTATGACTGCTGCTTTGCTTCTCCCTTGTAGCATATATGTAGCAAAAATGATTTCAGATTTAGGTACCCTTTATCTTATGGGTCCTTTAGGATTAGTTATAACATGTTTTCTCTTGTTTTTTTTACCTTTGATCTCATACAGAAAGGCTAAGAATCATTCAAGACTTTTAATTTAGAAGTTTGTTGTCTTGAATGAGTCTTGACCTTAGGTTTTAAACCTTTTCGTACCTTATGATTTGATGCCTTAGGTTCTGGTTTCTTGAGAACCTTTGACTTTAGAGTCTTAAGTTCTGGTGACTTCGGAACCTTTGACTTTAGAGTCTCAGGTTATGGTTTCTTCAGAAGTCTTGACTCAATAGTTTTAGATTCTAATTGGTTCAGAACCTTTGCATTGTTAGAATCAAGTACAAAATAAAAGTATAATCCTTTTGAGTAGATTTAGAAGAAAAGCGATATGATAATTTAATCAAGGTTTCAGTCCTTGGATTAAGAGGTTTTTTATGGTAACCAATATTTTCTCATCTTCTTCTACTTACACCATAGACCGTGGATGCAAGTTTGGTTCTTTTAAGGCCAGTTAAGATAAATTCTTGAAGATCCATTTCATGCTTATCAAGATTCTTATCACATACATCTTTAACAGGAGCAATATGGTCTCTCTCAAAAGCTTCATTCTTGTTTTGAAAAGATTTTAATTCCTCTTTCAAAAGATCATATTGCTTTGTTAATATTTTCATGTGTATGACACTTTCTTGACATCTACTCATAAGATATTGAATAAAAGTAATCAAATTTGAACGAGATAGTTTAGAAAATATCTCATCCTCTTCAGATTCTAAACCTAAACTTGAGTCAGATTCTGCTTCAGAAAATGTAAGAGCCATCAAAGCTAGATTAAATTGTTCTTCAACTTTCTTAGATTCTTCCTAATTGTTAAGTTCTTCCCATGTTGTCATGAGACTCTTCTTGAATCTGTTTTTGAAGTTTTCCTTCTTGAAGCTTCCCTTTTTTGACTTGTCCTTTTGCAGTTCTGGACATTCAACAGTGAAGTGACCAGACTTTTTGCAATTGAAGAAATATTTCAGATCATCCTTCTAATCTCTCGAACTTGATCCTCTGAAGTCGTTGCTTCTACCAGATAATCTTTTGTTCTTCTTGGCTAAGTATTGAAATAGTTTAATGATAAAGGTCATTTCCTCATCATCTGAGTCTTCTTTAGATCCTTCTGATTGAGAAGCTTCTTCAGAGTTCCATATTTTAGGACCTTTATATATTTTGCAGAAGTTTTAAAAAGAAATGGACTTTGGCTTCTTTGCAGACTCATATATATTGAGCTTCATCTCATAACTCTGGATATTGCTGATAAGACTTTCAAGGCTTAATGTGTTTAAGTCTTTAGCTACCTAGGTGGCTGTTACCTTAGGTTTATATCTGACAGGAAGACTCCTAAGAATCTTCTCGACATGATCAAAGGTAGTATAGCTCTTGTTCAGAACCTGAAGTCCAGACACAGAAATTTGAAACCTAGAAAACACGGTTTCAATATCTCCATCCTCCTTCATTTTGAACAGCTCATATTGCTGAACCTGGAGGTTAGCCTTAACTTCCTTAACTTGTTGATCCTTTCATATGTAACACATAGGAATTTAAAAATGGTCTTAGCAATAGATTTATCAATGTTTTTTATGTACTCTGAATGAGGTAAAGCATCAACCAAGATGCCTCTAAATCTATGATGTTTTCTTTAAATATTTTTCTGAGCAGATGTGAGAGATTTTCTCTCCAAGTTTTTTCTTCTTCTGCTTCTGATAGTTCTCGACCAGATTCTGAGCACTTAGTTCAAAGTCGAACTCAGAAAAAACGAGGTTAGCTTCTGAAAGTCCTTATTAGATTCTGAACCAGAATCTAACTCGGAGTTGCACAATTAATATCAGTGGAATATTAACATCAGAAAGCAGGAAAGTAAAAGTAAGAACACGTAGCAGTTATCTTGATTCCTCTCACAACTTAAGAGTAGTCCATTCCCCTTGCACTTTCAAGGCATTTTCACTATAGCCAAAATGATTACAAATGCTCAAGCAATAAGCAAGAGACTTACAATGCTCAAACCCACAAGTAAGATATTTTTATGGTCAAGCACACAAGCAAGATACTTTCAATGCTCAAACCCTAAAGTATGAGACTTCTATGCTCAAACACACAAGCAAGAGACTTCAAATGCTCAAGCACTAAAGCAAGAGATTTTTAGTTCTATAATAAATTGTTAAGAGATTTGAGTAACAGCTACATTTGATATACAATCATATGTATAGACAAAATATAACTTAGAAAAACTCTCGGACTTAAGAACTTCTAAAATGTACAAAGTGTTAAAAGGTTCGAAGTCTAGAAATTTTGACAGAGTGACTTCTCTTTGAATGTCAATGTTTCAGAGTCTTGTATTGCAGTGTATTATTGTTGTCATCTTCTTTAGTTCTTCTGCTCCTTATATAGAGAGGAAGAAAAGAGACATTGAAGACTTTCACAAAAAGGTTGAATAACCTTTATACTTGATTATACACATCAAGAAAACAAATTTCTGTAAGAGGAATTATTCGTTGAAGCTCAGACAAGAATGAAGATATTTTTCATTAAGTCTTCACGTGATCAAAAGGTACCTGAGTCTGTCTGAGCCTCGATTGAAGAGATACAACCTTCAGAGGTTGACTTTCTTCAAACTTGATTCTTTAGAGTTTGATCTCTTCAGACTCTGCTTCTTGGTTTCAGAAGCTTTAGAGTCTGGACCACTAGAGGTTGACTTTCTTCAGAGTTGACTTCTTTAGAGTCTGATTCTTCCATCCGAGCTAGAGTTTTTCAAAAGTGATCTTTCGTGCCAGAGTCCAAACTTCAGATTCAGATTCCTCAAGCTTTTTTGTATGTGTTCTTAGTTTTATAATCCTACATACTTGAACAAATGTTAGAATATTCAATTGTTCTTTAAATACTTTGTTATCATCAAAATCCAAGGGATATGGTATCAACCAATTTTGTTCCAACTGAATTCTCTTTGCAGTTCTACTAATTCCATGATATATTATGATAAGATGGACATGTCTTTTTATGAATCATCATTTGAATTTGGATTACACTGGTTTTGTTTTACTCGTCCATAATCGACCAAAATCATCAAACAATATCCATTTCTGTTAACCCGAATAACTTGCACGGTTCAACCCACTTGCTTACGGACCAATTGGATCGGGCAGTTTGGACCGGTTAGTGAAATCTCGTCCAACCCTAGTAAAGTATAATTTATCTTTTCATTAGTATAAAAAGAAATGACTTAAAATTTTGGTCACTATTACAAATGATTTTTTTGATAACTTTTAAACTATTTAATGGCAATATTACTCATATCTTTCATTTAATTAAAAATATTTGATAAAAATGTTAATTTATTGAATATCAATAAAAATAATTTAATAAATTTTATTATGTTGTTCTTCTTCAATCTCACAATAGATGTTCTTTTGTTATTTTTATTTATCTCAAATTATTTGTCCTTAAGAATATCAATATAATATTTTTTTTATTTGTTTAATAAATATAATTTATTGAATAAAAGAGGAAAAACAAAAAGGATACGGGTCATAAAACTTTCAACCTATCTTCCAAAAAACTTTCAAAAACACAAATAGGAAGTGAATTTCTTCAAGTGTCATAATCAACAAAAAATTTGCATGACTAAACTATCTGCACATGCATTTTCCTCTCTAAAATTGTGAGATATCTTGAATTTAAATGAGTATATATTGTGTAATGTATTTTCCATTTAATTAAAACTAGATGAAGACCCGTGCGATGTGCGATTGTAATTTACTTTATTATTTTTTATTAAATTTTAAATATATTAAGAATTTGTTTTGACAAAATATGATTAATAAATTTATATTACAATAATTTATTGTAAATTATAATTAAGACAATTAATGACATCTAAAAAAGATATATTTTACTACAAAATAAAAATATATTCTTGTAAATTAAGATTGACATTGTTTTATTTTGATTTTTATATATTTTTTATACTTATGTTTGATTTAGATATTTAATGTTAAATTATTAAAAAATATACATATTAATTTTTAGTGTTAAATAAAATTAAAAGTTTATATGTAATTATTATCAATTTTAGTTATCTCATGAATAAGGATTGAAAATGATATTTGCTATATTAGCTTAATTATTTTATTAATTATTTATTTTAATTTTTATTAATTGAAATGTAAAAATTTATTTGATTTTTTCGTTGATATCAATTGAAATATGAGTGTTTTTTTTAAACATTACTATTTGTTATTTTCATTATCCTCTCTATGATCACTATTATAAAAGAAAATAGTAAATTATAATTTACTTTGGGGAAACTCTATATTCAATTATGTGAGAAATCAAAAATCTTGTTTGTATTTAGTTTATTATTTGATATTATGTGAAAAAAATAGTAGTAAAGTATATAGAAACGATAAAAGATTGTTGCATATATTATTATTTTTTAAAATCAACTCATTAACTTTTTTCTAAAAATTATGTAAGAATTACTTTAAGATTAAAAAAATTTGTTTTAAGTGTTATTTTTATTGCTATAATTTAAAAAAAAACATAATATTTTTATTGTGTTTGGATTCTCACATCTCTTTTGATTTTAAAAATTAAAATAATTTTGTTAGTTGAACTAATTGTTAGGAGAATATACATAGTTAGCGTAATAGTTGGGTTGTTAGACCAATTTTTTCTAAAATGCAGTTTTTTCCTCTTTGAACTTGTGACCTCTAATAGAGTATGTGCCACATAGGACTATGTGATAATGTGACACAAATGTAGAATTCTCCCTCTTTGAACTTGTGACCTCTAATAGAGTAGAAGTATTGTATTTATCTTTTAGAATAGTAAAAATGAGTTTTGGAATGTGCCACATAGGACTATGTGATAATGTGACACAAATGTAGAATTCTAAGAATGAGAATGTGTGCTTCCTAATTTTTCAGGTTAACACATTCCATAGCAAGCATGATTACGTGCAATTTAGGTTGTAAGGAGGTACAAATGTCAACCTTAGTTGAGAAAGCTCCTAATCATGTTCCTAAATTATCCCCAAAGATGTCACCACAAATTGGTTTTTCAAGATTTCCTCTTGAAGTGCATATGTGTTGTACTTAATACAGTTATGACTATAAAAACACCAATTAACTTGTATGATTTTAGGTGCAAGAAGAGGTTAATATTTGATGTAAAAATATTTAACAAGTGTAACCTTGTGAACTTAATAGTACTTATACCCCTTAAAAGAAGTAGATGCCATATAGACCCGTTGTAACATGGAGAATGTCTCCATCGAAGGCAATTTTACAATTTTGAAATTTGATATCATTTCTTGTGTACTAAGTTTTCCAAATAATTATTATGATTAGAGTATGATCATATTGTAAATTTGAGAGCTTCAACTTCTACCAACAATTCTGAATAAACTTTCGTAACTAGTTCTATCAATGTTCATGTCAAACAATCACTCTATCCAATACCAGAAAAGTAAAGTATGTATGTATCTAAGAAATAAATGGTATGTAGTTTCCACATCATAATTGCATAGAGATTCCATTGAAACCATATCCCTTCTCCTTAGAACTATGTTGTCTTATATTGCAATAGCATTATGCATTAGTTTCCAAATCACTGATTCTTAGCGGGTGGTACGTAGGAATACTAAATGAATTTTGTCCAAGAAGGCTTAATGAAATCCATCCGGATAAAATCGTAGGCATCTTTAAAAGATAGATTACCATATGCAAATCATCTCCAAATATGTTTATTAGTAGTATTATTATTAAATGACAAATTAATCTTCAAAATATTTTCAATAATTTGAGGAGGCAAAATGGATAAGATGTGAGGAATGTTATAATTGATGTTTTGGATAAATTAATTAATCATAGCAGTTTGCATAAATTGAATATCTACTGACAATATTAGATGTAAATCTTTAATTTTGTATTCCTACCACTTGTCAATCCATAAATCAATGTTCTTCCAATTACCAACTTGTCATCTACTATGTTCCTCCAGAAAGGAAAAGGAAAGTTGAATGTCATGTCATATTGAAGAAGATATATGATTCATAATTTTTTTGTGTGCCTTAAGTATCTAATAATAAGTATAGAAGATCATTGATTATTGATAGTCAACAACTTTCAACAAAGAGATAAACAACCAACTTTTTTATTGTCTTAATATCTCTCATTCTAAGACATCTCTTAGACAAAGGTGAGCAAATAACCTTCCAAGATATAGTAACAAACTTTCTATTGTCTATGCTACCTGTCCATACAAAGTTTATAATGCAAGAATCTAGCTTGTTAAAAAGATTGATTGGTCATTCATAAATCTTAAGACTATACATAAGCATGTCTTGTATAATTAATTCAACCAATTAAACTTTACCCATCATAGGAAAAAGGTGGTTATTTTAAGTAGCTAGCTTGGTCAATACTCTATTTACTATGATCTCAATACGATGAGTTATAGGCTTGTCTTTGGATATAGGAACTCCAAGATAGTTAAATGGTGTTTGTCCCACATGAAATTCAAACATATCTGCAATGTACCTCAACTTAGATCCAGAAGTACATCCACCATAAAATTTATATTTACTTGGACTATTGTATTAATCAGAATTCTGACCATATTATTGAAGAAAATAATTAATAATTTGAGCATTATTTTTATAGTTTTACAAAATATCATAAGGTCATCTAGAAAATAGTGTAATTAGGAATAATTATCTTATCAATATGCGCGTCAACGTATCTTGATCCACCAACATAGATAAATAATATTTTTCCTATTTTTTTTTTAAATTGATTTACTCTTATTCATATGATTTTTTGGTTACTCTAATATCTACTATTAATATAATTATTTTTAATAAATAACCTTCACTATATTACTAAAATCAACATAAATAATCGTTATCATACAAAATATATAAAGCTCAAAGAAGACACATAATTTAAAATGAAGAGAGTATATAAAATCTTTTAAAAAAAAGTATTATTTGTTATTAACTTTCTTAATCAATGTAGTAAATTTTTTTGTTTAACTAATTCTTTTTTTTCATTCTAAAGAAATCAACTAGTAATAAATGAAAGTTTAAAGCGAATTTTTTAATGCATCCTATATATTACTAGTACATCACATGAAAATATTAAAATACCTCCAGATTCTAGAGATATATTTTCGAACGCATCCAATACACACACAACCTAGGTTATTCTGAGTGACGTCCTAGTAGTTGGTTTTTTTTAACCCGGAGATGCATCTCTGAAAATTGTCTGTAGATGTATTTCCGTAACATATATGTACCAGTATCATAAACAGAAACCAGAAACTTGTAGTTTGACAAAATAAAATTACCATTTATAACATAAAATCAACATTACATAGGTGATTTCAACATAAAATAAAATATTACATTTCAATATCCTGGTGAACACTTCAACATCTTGACAATATCTTCGATCAATCTTGAAATCGTCACTTTCAACTCGAGCGGAAAATTTATTTCGAAACAAAAAATGTATTTCACATAGCCTTTACATCTGCATCCGTCTTGAGCTCATAGTTGTTGAACTCAATCTTTCCTTCATTGTTAATTGATGGTGAATGGTACTCGAGTTTCACAATTTTTCGATTATCTTCATAAGGTAGGAGATTAAGCACTTCGTATTACAGATCTACAAAAGAGATATATTGATAGAGCTTAAACTTTCATCTGAGTTCGACTGGAGAAGGAGGCATTTGCGACATATCAGATGATGTTTATTTATGATATTTGAGACAATTTATGTTTGTGTGAAATAAAAAAAGAGCCCCTTAATTTATAGAAGTTGTGGATAAATGTGGACCTCAAAATTTCTATCATTTGTATCAGTGTTGGTTTCAGAGATATATCTCTGGTACCACACCCTATTATCTTGTTCCGGAGATACATCTTTGGAACCTATCATGAACCATGCAGAATAAACCAAACAAAAAACATAACCTAATTGATGACTTTGTTTGACAAATGAACAAATATTTTGGAAAAGATAAAAAAAAATGTATTAAAATATTTAGAAATTGTATGTATTACACTTCATTAATATTAGGACACAATTACATACACTTATTGGTCTAGCTAAACATAAAACTAAAATGAATCGAAAGATTTGTCATCGGCTAAATCTATAAGTATGGGTGGTACCCCCTTTGACTTTTGTGCATTTGATTCTCTTTCGATGTTGCTAAATTTCATTGCATCCTTTCCACAAATTGGTCCGACCAAATCTCGACTTTTGTTGTTTAATGAGTTGTCCATTTTGGTGATGTAAGTGGTATAGGGCATCCCGATTTCAAGTAAACTTGAACAAAGTGTCGTGATTTTGAAATCCACCCAATACACATAATATGATTATTTGGATTTTGAGATGGGGCGGTGCGCAGTGGGAAAAAGGTTTCTGAAAAATCGTATCATGTAAGATTAATACACACTCTATCATACGCGCATGCTATGAGATGACACATTTCGGGGAAGCGCATCCATTTTTTCTCCATTGTTGGTATACAAAGAACAAGAGACTCATAAATTGCATCAAAAATTTCTTTCTTTATGTAAAGTTATGTGTATGATTCTTTATGAGTCCTCAACTCATGGATAAGTTGATGGCAGACAAGTTTATGATTATATTCTCCCTTACCAAGTAGAGTCGAAACAACTCAATAACTATAATTACCATCACCCTTAATATTGATGATCCGCTCAATGTATTTATGCATACCGACATCTCGTTAATGAATGAATTCATTGGTGGAGGTGTTGAAGGAGGTGGTTTTCTAACGCGAACTCCTTTAAAAACACTTTTTTGAGATTTTAGAGTTGGTGAGTCCGAAAAAACTTTGTCAAAATGTTCAAAATACGAAGGAGACTGCACCATTGAATTGTCACTCAGTGTAAGCTTGAGCTTCTTCGGAGCACCTTTAGTTTTTATCGGTTGAGAGGGTGGTTTCGAGTTAGTGGTTTCCGGATAAGCAATCTTCCTCAATTGTTTTTTGATGTGGAGTTTCATATTATCATCGACTTTCAAAAATCTCTCTTGTATTACTTCCCATTAGGCCAAGATAGAGATATTAAATTTACCGTATTTCATGACACCATCATCATCAAACCTAAGCCTCTTCCAGTGACTGCAAACTTCATCCATTCTTAATGCACTACCAAGTTTCACCTTCTTGGCAATAAGACAAGCACATGAGAGACCATAGGTTTTCACAATTGTTCATCCATACTTTACGCTACCGAATCCTACATTATCAACTTGTTTAGCTTCGTGAAAAATATAATTTAAACCCACTCGAGATATGTTACCGACCAACTGAGAATAAAGATTGTTGTCTTAAAATTTATGTTCCAAAACTGTGATGCTCCGACCAAATGATATTTGTATCTCATTATGCTGGTTCTTGATCATTTGGTTCACAGAGTCCCGATCTCTACACAAATCTCCCTTACTATTTACCAACCAATTCTTTAATGTAGCATTGACAGACTCAACTCGGTTTGTTGTTGTATTCTCAAGGTGTCTAACATGATCGTTCCATGCACAAATAATTTTTTCCTTCACCTAGCCAAGAATTGTGTTTTCAAAATATTTCAACAAATATGGATATTTCTCACACACTTTCCTGAAATATATAACGAAATTAACATATATCTCTTTAGTAGAAGAATTAACTATAAGATTTCATGTATCCATTATTTTTACCACTATCACACTCATTCACCATTTTCCATCTTCGGAATTCATCTGTTTCGTCTCTACCGTGAGTTTAACCTGACTTCTCATATTCTTTATTATGTGATACCTACAAAGTAATGCATAAGAAGTAGAAAATATCTTTGCAGTCGAATTCATCAAAGTGGTATCGCATTCGATAACAATTACTTTAGGCATCTCTTCTTGGTCCTTCAACATTTACTGACACACCTATAAGGCCCAAGTAACATTATTCTCTTTTTCGCTCTTTAGAAATGCAAACTCGACATAATAGGTATTCTTAATATATGTAACACCAACCACCTCCAATAATGAAAGTTTGTACTTGTTGGTCTTATATGTTGAATCAGTGATGAGCACAGTAGGAAACATGTTGAACAACTTGATGGAATCATGATGACTCCAAAATTTATCTCTAACAATTACTTTATCCTCGCATGTTCGGTACCTAGACACATAATTGTTATCATCCAACGATTTCAAGAGTTATTGCATTTCAGTTATATCCCCCTTTAGTGCATTGTTAGTTTGGTACCGAATATTGTACATTTGTTTGATATTTGAGATATTTTCGGATCTTTTATATTTCAAAGTTGTAAGTATGTTTTTCGGTTGAACCAAATTTAATGTCATGTCTGGAACACATTCCTTCTCTTCCGGCATGAGGCAACAGACAATGGATGTCCTACTAACTTTTCACACAAGTCATGGTTATGTAACCATATATGACATTGAATCTACATTTCTTATTTTCCAACATATAACCACACAAATTAAAGGGACACTCACATTTTCTTAAATCGATGTCATCCCGTTTAAAATTTCAGAGATGAGGTCTATATTTCCCACTTCTTTCGTATGTCATTGTCACAAATGCACCTCTTCTATCTGAATCATTATCGGATCTTCCAATTACCACACCAAATCTCAATTTGGAGGACTTCGTACGAATCCATTGAAGCATGTGATCACGAAATTCAAAATCTTGCTCATTTTTAAATTTGTTGTCAACATCTATCGTCTTCACAACAACACCTTTGACATCCGAAGACACGACATGTTTGGGAAAAACATCGAGGTGCACCATATCTAATAAAAACAGTTATAATAAAACATTAAATAAGTATTAATACTGTAAATAGAGCTAAAAATGAAAACAGACATATGTCAGAGATGTATTTTCGGTTGAGTTCATACCGGCTCCAGAAATATATCTTCGGAATAAACGCACATTTTTCAGACAAAAAATAAGATTAATGTGAGCAATGAGGCTTGAAATAAATTATCTTTATATGGAATTCCAACTTCTTTTTCTCCCTTTAATGTGATGAAACACAAGATTGAAGATTTATAGTGAAAGTGTGGATTAAGAATGAAAGGATTTTTGGTAAAAGCTTAGAGTAGAAAACAAGTATGGTTGTGTGATCATGCAAGTGAGTGTTTTATCAATTTATTCCAGAGATGCATCTCCAGACATATCAGACATGCAAAGGTCATCAAAATTTCAAAATCCCGCCCAAATCCTCCGTAGATGCATCTCTGGAATGTCCACTGGACTACTCAAATATCAATATATTTGTTGAAAATACCAGGAGATACATCTCTAAAATATACTTTTGTTTTAATATAGGATGACACTCAGTTGATGATTCATAAAGTGGTGCTAGTGCGTCTGAAGATGTATCTCCGAAATCTGATTGATATTTTTTATTTTCCATATGCCGTATTTCCATCCCTCAGAGTGGGATAAGAAATTCTCAAGTTTAAATCACCCAAACAAATTATTATTATTACTATTATTATTATTATTATTGTTATTATTATTATTATTTTAAAACACAAATATGAAATAAAAATCAACTCAAAAGAATAGCAAATATGAACCATGGATTAAAAAAAGTGTAATGAGCATGAACCAGCCACCATAGATTCTCTTACCTAAGCCCATAACACACGAGACAAAAGACCCTTTCAAAAAAATGTCAAGAACAAAAACCATGTCTATGTTCTATCAAATAAATGTTTCTTATTTATTCCAATTTCAATTCCACTCTCTTTCCTAATTTGTCTTTCAAACTTTCAAGTAACACAAATTCTTCTTCTGTCCTCTGTTTCATCTCTTCACCACAATCCAACCTTCGCGTGTTTGATGATTTTTCACAATCCCCTCATCTGGATATCCTCCATCATCATCTAAATCCGAAGCTAGCTTGATTTTTTTTGTCAAAGTTTGTACCTTTGACTTTTTCTCCTTGTGTCTGAAAATGGGTGGGAGCGAGAACTTGAAGGCTATGGTTGTGGGTCGTTTGTCTGATGTCATCAGGGAGATTTCCGGGTTGCCGGAATGTCAAAACGTGTGCAAGAGGATGTATGGGAATTTGATCCGTAGGGTGAAGCTTTTGAGTCCTTTGTTTGAGGAATTGAAGGATTCTGATGAATCCCTTTGTGAAGAACAGCTTGAAGCTTTTGAAGCTTTAAGGGTTTCTTTGGATTTGGCTATGATCCTTCTAAAGTCTGTTAACCAAGGAAGTAAGCTTTATCAGGTATGGCTTTTTCTTTCTCCCTTTTGGTGTTTTGTTTGAAACTGTTCACTTAGTTTTGGAGGTGATTATTAAAATTTCATGATCCCATAAGTTATCCTGAAGAGCTTATTGAAATAAGCTGAAAACAAGTCATTGACATGTTGTAAGCTGTTTTCATAAGCTCTTCCAAAGAGTCTTAGAAGTGTTTATGTCAATATATAAGCTCAAATGAACCAATCCAAATAGGCCATGTTGTAATAGGAGATGCAATTGTAATAATTAGAGTAAGAGATTAACATCTTTAGAGTCTCTATGCTTTCTGGTTCGATTTTGTTTACCGAACATGTTATATTAGTTGAGCAGAAATGTTAATCTTGACTTAATTATTGCTTTACATGCCACAGGCTTTGCGGAGGAATGATGCAGCGGATAAGTTCCAACTAGTAACTGAAAAAATTGAAGCTGCATTGAGTAATATTTCATACAACAAACTTGAGATATCAGAGGAAGTTCAAGAACAGGTAAATTTATCGTATGAGACTGATAATACTATATGCAATTCAACGGCATTTCAAACATTTTCTGTCATTTCTATAATGGTGGTTCTTTGCTGTGATTTTGAATTTCTGCAAAGAAAGACATTTTTCAACTGTTTTAATCTTTTCAGATTGAGTTGGTGCATGCTCAGTTCAAAAGAGCGAAAGCTCAAACCGAATTCGCTGATTTACAACTAGATTTGGATATGGCTGTAGCACAGAAAGAAAAAGACCCTGATCCTGCTATACTCAAAAGACTTTCCGAGAAGTTGCATCTGAGGACTATAAATGATTTAAAGAAAGAATCTAGTGAGTTACACGAATTGGTCATAACAAGCGATGGAGAATTAGCGGACAGTTTTGAAACAGTCTCGTCTCTTCTTAGGAAACTGAAGGACTGGGTGCTCACTGAAAATCCTGAGGTTGATAATGCATACGAGAACGAGAAAGAGTCAATTAAGCACCGGTCTCCGGTAATCCCAGATGATTTTCGATGTCCTATATCGCTTGAACTAATGAAGGATCCTGTAATTGTATCTACCGGTCAGGTATTAGCCACAATTGTGTTTTTGTAAAATATTGTACTAACGGTGTCACTGACGATTATTGATAAAAACTCTTACTTTCTTTCGCAGACATATGAAAGATCATGCATTCAAAAATGGCTTGATGCTGGTCATAGAACTTGCCCTAAAACACAGCAAACGCTTTTGCATACAGCCCTTACTCCTAACTATGTATTGAAGAGTCTGATTGGTTTATGGTGCGAAAGCAATGGTGTTGAGCTACCAAAGAAGCAAGGTAGCTGTAAAACAACGAAATCCGGAACCAGTCTTTCCGATTGTGACAGAATTGCTATCAAAGCTTTGTTGGATAAACTAACAAGTAACGATATTGAACAGCAAAGGGCGGCAGCTGGTGAGCTCCGGTTGCTGGCCAAGAGGAATGCTGATAACCGAGTCTGTATTGCCGAGGCAGGAGCGATACCGCTTCTCGTAGAGTTGTTGTCTTCTGGGGATCCTCGAACTCAAGAGCACGCCGTTACAGCGCTTCTCAATCTTTCCATCAACGAGAGTAACAAAGGAACTATAGTAAACGCAGGAGCTATACCCGATATTGTTGATGTACTGAAAAACGGAAGCATGGAGGCTAGAGAAAACGCAGCCGCGACTCTCTTTAGTTTATCGGTCCTAGACGAGAACAAAGTTGCAATAGGTGCAGCAGGAGCTATCCCGGCTCTTATAAAGCTACTTTGCGAAGGTACTCCAAGAGGCAAAAAAGATGCGGCTACAGCTATATTTAATCTCTGTATTTATCAAGGAAACAAAGCTAGAGCTGTAAAAGCCGGGATAGTTGCTGCACTGATACGGTTTATGAAGGACGCGGGGGGTGGGATGGTTGACGAAGCGCTAGCTATAATGGCGATCCTTGCAGGCCATCATGAAGGCAGGATGGCGATCGGTCAGGCCGAGCCAATCCCTATTTTAGTCGAGGTTATACGAACCGGATCACCGCGAAATCGGGAGAATGCTGCTGCGGTTTTGTGGTCGATATGCACAGGAGATTTACTGCAATTGAAACTAGCCAAGGAACATGGAGCAGAAGAAGCACTTCAAGGATTATCAGAAAATGGAACTGATAGAGCTAAGAGAAAAGCTGGAAGTATATTAGAACTGTTGCAAAGAATTGAAGGGGAGGATAGTTTGCAAAATTCCTAGCCTAAGGTGTATAACTGTATTGTTTATACTTTATAGTTCAAATATAGATTGGTCATTAAACTGTGCAGAAACTTCATAAATATTCATATTGTGTTTGGATGTCATTTGTTCTTAAGAAATGTTGTAAATTATCATTTAATAAATGTTATGTGAGGATTGTATCATTTCAAGCTTATTCTATCAAACATAAGCCAAAGAGTTTATTATATTTTTTTATTGAGGCTAACATAAAACTGAAACAAACAATAAACAAAAACTATATTCAGTTGAAAGTTGAAATTTGCCTACTCTTTTTAGTTGGAGAACTTTTTAGAACATAATGAAGTAATGGATGTGATAAAGGGCTTGTTTATGGTTTTTTACCCAAATAATCCATTTTTCAAGAAAATTCCCAAAATACCCCTGGTTTCAAAAAAAATCCCAAAATACTCCACTTTTAGGAGGAGTCTCCAATTGAATTGACGACTCCTCTTAAAACTTGAATGCAGGTGCCCTAGTCAATCCAATTGGCGCCTATGTGTAGGTTTTAAGAGGAGTCTCCAATTCAATTGGCGACTCCTTCATAAAAGCCTCAAATGACAAAACCTCCAACATGAAAGTTGTAGATCTTTTCAAGATGATGAATTTGGACTTAAATTTTGCATCATTTGGATTTTTTATGAGAAAGTTATGGGCAGTTGAAGTTGGACTTTTTCACATTTCAACTGTTATGTGACCTATAATGTTTTGTATTATCACATGTGTTTCTTTTAGAATTATGAAATTTTGTCCAACATAACAATTGAAGTAGACATCTCAAACTTTCCAATTCACTTGGTCCCACCTCAAAATCATGAAAAATGAAGGAGTTAGGTCCTTGGGAAGTTGACTAAATTTGGGTTTCAGTCAAAACATGTGTATGTGAATTTTGCCAAAATGGACCAACTTCAAGCCCTTCTGTTTGAATGATAAAAGCCTCAAATGACAAAACCTTCAATATAAACGTTGTATATATTTTCAAGACAATGAATTTGGACTTAAATTTTCCATCATTTGGATTTTTTATGAGAAAGTTATGGGCACTTGAAGTTGGACTTTTTCACATTTCAATTGTTATGTGACCTATACTGTTTTGTATTATCACATGTGTTTCTAATAGAATTATGAAATTTTTTCCAACATAACAATTGAATTAGACATCTTAAAATTTCCAATGCACTTGGTCCCACCTCAAAAGAACAAAAAATGAGTGAGTTAGGTCCTTGGGAAGTTGACCCAAAATTAGGGTTTTAGTCAAAACATGTGTATGTGAATTTTGCCAAAATGGACCAACTTCAAGCCCTTCTGTTTGAATGATAAAAGTCTCAAATGACAAAACCTTCAACATAAAAGTTGTAGATCTTTTCAAGACAATGAATTTGAACTTAAATTTTCCATCATTTGGATTTTTTATGAGAAAGTTATGGGCACTTGAAGTTGGACTTTTTCACATTTCAATGGCTTTGGTCCAAAGTGACCTATAATGTTTTAGTATTATCACATGTGACCTATTATTCAATTGGAGACTCCTCCTAAAATGCATTTTTTTGTGTTTTATGGTATAAGTGAAAGATAAATTTGATATAATACGACTTGATATTAATAAAGTTTGGAGTTTACACAAAGAAACCTAATGGTGATGACCGGGATCACCTAACCGACCTCCGGTCCCACATCCCCTAGCTACCCTAACCCTTGGCCCTAACCCATATTGACGATTCTGCACCGGTGTTTGTTCATCTGAGGGGCCAGGAGCATCACTACCAACTACAGGAGAAGGTTCGTTGAGGTATTCAGACAACTCAGCATAGTCTTCAGTATGCAATGATGGTGTACCGCCGTAGCTGAGCTCATGACCCATGCCAGAGAAGTTGGGATGTGGTTGACTCATGGATGGGAGACCGGGACGGTTGAAGGGAGACATGGGTGTGAATGATGCGTCTAGGAAAGGTTGGAAAGGTTGTTGGGGTGTTTGGTAGAGATAGGGTTGTGGGGTGGTTTGGTTTTGTGATGTTTGGGCTTCTTGGCTACGGTAGGAGGAGGGGCGGTTGGTGTTTTGGCTAAGGCGACTTTGGTAGGGTGATGGTGTGGGTGCGAAGCGATGTTGGGTCTCAGGTTGATGGTCAATTTGTTGGTGGTGGTATGAGGTATGTTCTTGGTATTGGGGTTGGGTGAATGGCATGTTTTGGTTGTATATTTGTGTGTTTGTGGAACGGAAAGTTTGACGGATAGAGGGTTGTGAGTAACCGGGCTGAGAATGTTGTTGGGGGTTAGATGTTGATCCTTCTTGTGTGTAACTTGCCTAGCGTGGTTCGTAGAGGTACATATCTTCGGCGATGAATTGAAAACCAACCGATCTGTACCAAGCCATATAAGTACGACTTGGTTTTACCTTATTTTGCATGACTGCGTCAGTTAAGACATGGTCATGACGGTGCTTCCACTTGCGACACTCCGATCTTGCGAAGTTTTGCCAAGGGTTGAAGTTCCATTGGTCGTTCACTTTACGCATATGTCATTCTCCTAGGCTAGCTGGGGGATCTGGGATATTCTGGACCATACCGAACTGCAGCTTCACACGATCGGTGTTGTGCATCTCCACAGTTGTGAACCGTATTATCGGTGTGCATGCTGTCCATACGGCTGCGTCTTCAGCGTTGACCTCATAGTCATGATCCAGACTAAGGTATGGACGTCAAATGAACTAAAATGTTAAAGAAGATAGGATTATAATGAATGTAGAAAAAGTTAACATAATATAACGAAATAATTAAGTTATTTTGCTTACGTCTGTCGGTCGAAGGTGATCCAACAGGTTGCGATACTGAGTAATACAGTGTCTCGGACATCTGTTGTAACTCATACCACGTGCCGACCATCTACACCAAAAAGTTAAAAAAAATTAGTTTGAGGTAATAAACTTTAAGGAAGTAAGTAAAGATATAGCAATTTAAACAACTTACTTTTGTGCATATGGAAAAGTGAAAGGGTTGTTATTGACCGGTGCTAGAGATGGTAGTCTTGACCAACCTCGTGCTTGTAGCAAAACAGCACATCCAAAAAATGTAGATGTGTCTTTGTGGGAGTTTTTGCACAACGAGCTATAGAGATAGGCTAGACAAGCAGATCCCCAACTGTAACTTCCTATTCTATCTACATGTCTAAGTAGAGGTAAGTACATAATATGCATGCTAGAACCACTACCTTCGGGAAATAAAAAGGATCCTATTAACAACATAATGTAACACCTAGTTTTTATTATTCGAGCATCTTCGGTAGAATGCTCATCTAAGTATAAACTATTATAATATGACTTTAGGCGTGAGAGTAGTATACCTTGACCTCTAGCATTATCATGTAACAAATCAGTGTCTAAAAGCTCCATGCAAATTGAATTTGCATAGTTGGTCTTACCATTAACAGCCTTGCCTTCAATTGGTAGTCCTAAAAGCATGTAGACATCTTCTAACGTCACGGTACACTCACCGGTTGGGAACCAAAATGTGTGTGTCTCTGGCCTCCATCTTTCGCATAAGGCTAGAATGAACTTGTTATCTATAAACCAAGACATAATCTTGCTAATATGACCAAAACCGGCGAGTTCAACATAAGCTTGAATCATCGGGTCCATATGGACATATTCGTGGACTCGAGTTCGAAACCTTGATACATCCTATAATAGAAAGAATAAAACACTTGACTAAGTTGGTATGTCAAAATAAAATGGGGTTGGTGAAGATGAAAGATAAAAAGTTAACAAAAGAAAAAACTTACATATGTTGCGATGTTTGCAACCGTTCCTCTATGTGCTTCGCCCATTGTCAGTAAAGACATATTGTTGGGGAGTTGGTGTATATGAAACTAGAAGATGTTGTTGAAGATGAAATTGTAAAAGAAGTATTGTAGAGGAAGTAGTGAGAGTGATGGTGTGGAAGAAGTTTTGAAGGAGTGGATGTATTTATAGGCAAATGGATGGGAGCATGAAAATTTGTGTTTGCATGGTGTCTCCACATGAATTGGCGACCATGTACAATCCTTAAGAGGGGTCGCCATTCAAATTGGCGCCTCCATAGGGACATGCATGCAAGGCTAGGTCTGAATGCTTGGTTTCGAGGTCTGAATGCATGGTGTCTCCACTTGAATTGGCGACCATGTACAAGGATTAAGTGGAGGCGCCAATCCATTTGGAGACACCATCTGCATGTCTGACACGTGACTGTCTTGTCTCCTGCATGCTGAACAAGTCACTTGTTGATGGCTTGCATGGCTGACACATCATCTCTGACTATCTTACATGTCTGACACATGGCTGTCTTGTCTCCTGCATGTTGAAGAGTCACTTCTTGATAGCTTGCATGGTTGACACATCATCTCAGACTATCTTGCATGACTGACACATCATCTCATACTATCTTACATGTCCGACACGTCATCTCAGACTAGCTTGCATGTCTGACACATCATCTCAGAACTAGCTAGCATGTGAGACACTGATACCATCTATTTAAGTGTCTTACTATTAACATCCAAGACACTTCACTCACATTCATCTGCAGTAAGAAAATAGTTTTCATCTGCATAATGTCATCTTCATCATTATACAGTGTCAACGTTCACTGCAACAGTGAAACATTCGAGTCTGAGCTACATGGTTTTTGTTTTCGAAACACTGATACCATTATAATCACGATCAAGAGAAATGCAACCTTTTTGCTTTTGAAAAAAAGAATACAATCCTTTATAGGATTGGGTATTGTGTCAAAGATCACATATCAAAATCCAATATTTTTTGAGAATGGTCAATGCAAGTATTTCCCCCTTAAGGTACGAGACGATGAAGATGTTGAACACATGTTTGCTAGTCATGAACATTCAGGCTGCAACTATATCGAGCTGCACATTAATCTACAACCATGTATACCATCTCAACAGTCTCAACTAACCAATCAGGATGAAGCTGATGAAGATAATGCACAATGGTCAAATGAACTCAACCTAGAAGCAGAAGCAGAAGTCGACGTTGTTGATGAAGAAGAAGAGGAGACCGAGATACAGGTTGATCACATGCTGAGCAATGACGATGAAGATGATGATCAACCACCATCAATACCTCCTAGTCATGTCTACAATCCGCCTCAACATATGACAAATATGGATCTTCACGACGATGAAACATCCAACAGTGTTTTCTATAATCCGTATCCGAGATCAGAAGGCGAATTAAAGGTGGGAGACATGTTTCGTACCAAAGAAGAATGTGTTCTGGCAATCAAAATATTCCACATGACCAACTCTGCTGACTTTACAGTGAAACGCACTGATTCTAGAAGGTATGTTATTGAATGTCGTAACATGCTTTGTAAGTTTCGTTTGGCTGCGTCTTACAAGAAGAAAAACGACTCTTGGGAGATCGCTTCAATAGACCCACCGCACAGTTGCATTGCAACTAACGTTGAACAAGATCACCGCAAACTAAGCGCAGCTTTGATATGTCAAGACATTCTGCCATTGGTAAATAAAGACCCATCAGTGAAGGTGAGTAAAATTATATCCCATATCAGAACAACATATAATTATACTCCATCTTACAAGAAAGCCTGGATTGCGAGGACAAAGGCTGTTGAACAGGTTTTCGGCAACTAGGAGGATTCATTCAAGGAATTGCCACGGTTTTTATGGGCACTAAAAACATATGTCCCAGAAATTGTGGCAATTATGGAGACAATGCCAGCAATGATGTCAGACGGAACCTGTGCTACAGGTAATAGAATATTTCACCGTCTCTTTTGGGCATTTGACCCGTGCATCAAAGGTTTCGCATTCTGCAAACCTATTATTCAAATTGATGGCACTTGGTTATACGGAAAATACAAGGGTACTTTGCTCATGGCGGTTGCACAAGACGGTAACAACAATGTCTTTCCCATTGCTTTTGCTCTTGTTGAAGGTGAAACGGCTGGTGGATGGGGTTTCTTTCTTCGACATCTCAGAACGCATGTGGCTCCACAAGCTAATCTCTGTTTGATTTCTGATTGACATGCTGCCATTGAGAGTGCCTACAACAACCATGACAACGGATGGCATGATCCTCCTTTTACACATGTCTACTGTATCAGACACATTGCACAAAACTTCATGCGTGCTATAAAAGATAAGAATCTTCTCAAGAAGGTGGTGAATGCTGGGTATGCTTTAACTCAACAGTCATTTCAATATTATTGTGATGAAATTAGACTGTCTAATGAAGACGCAGGGAGATGGATAAATAACATACCAGTAGAGCAGCGGACAAGGGCATTTGACGGTGGTTGTCGATGGGGCCACATGACAACAAACCTTGTGGAATGCATGAACGGGGTTTTCAAAGGAATTCGAAATCTGCCGATAACCGCCTTGGTAAGATCAACCTATTATAGATTGGCTTCTATGTTCGCAACTGTAAGACCCCAATTTTGGGCCCTAAGATCCCTCATGGCCCATATCATATCATATCATGGCCTCAAGGATCAATGCATACCTTAGCTCCTCTCCTAGTGGGTGGGATACCTTGTGAGTGTGATTCTTGATCACCAAGCATGTATTGCATTTGTATATCATTGCTTTTCATATGTTTACTAACCAAATGTACAAAAATATTGTCATCTAACCATGTTACTTGCAGCTGAAGCAATCATCAGTCAATCAGTCAAATCAGGCCTTGAGCAATTGATGGTGACCATTCTTGAAGAATTTGGACACCATGATCATTCATTAAGAGTTCATATTAACTTGTGATATCATTTGGAACCAAGATCTCGATTGAAAGAGGCTTGGAATTCATCAGAATATGGCCCAGTCAACCAAAAGTCAACAAAAGTCAACTGTGGTCAACTGTGGATTTAATCAGTGATTTGATGATTGGAATTGGTAGAAAGACCTCATTCATGTCCATATAAACTTCATTTGGCATTTCAAAGGCCAAGGTTGAAGGAATTGAGGTCAGACAGAAAGTTTCCCAAGATAGCAGGTGACTGGTAACTGAAGTTTCCAAAAGTGGAAAGTTTTTGACCTCAAAAACAGAAGTCCAAGGAAGCTTCAAATGAAAAATTGTTCAACATGACAGATGTAGATCTTGTTCTCACCTTTCCAAAAAGTCCAAGAACTCAAAAATCCAGTGTGTGGTTTGCAAGATATGATCAGATGAATTTCAAAAAAGACCCGTAATCGGGAGGGCATAACTACCACATGGTTTATCCAAATTGCAAGTTCTTTATATGCACAAACTCCATTTAATATGTACTTCAAAGTTGCATAATTGGATTTTTTTTGGAAAAGGCTCCATGCAAAATGCCATTTTTGAAGTGAATCAATTTAAGGAGAGGGGCAAAATGGTCCACATTTGAAAATATTGGGAATTTGCAAACAAGGCTTATACCAACAGCTCCCAATTGATATTTTGGACTGGTTTCAAGTGTTAATTTTCTGCAGAGCATGCTTCTAAAATCAAAGAGCTTAAAAGCCAATTCACACACAAAACCAATTTTGGGACTAATCTCATTTTTTTGCTTAATACAATTATAGTTTAGATTAAGCACTGCATATAAAAACAAAAACTCTAACAGAATTGGAATTTTTTTTGCTGCTAATGACAACTTTCAGAAACTTCTACACAATCATTTTTTCAGCTAACAGAAAAAAAAGCTAACGGCAAAAAACCACTCTCTGCAAATCATTCGCACAATCACTCTCAAAAGGACAATTCTCATAATCACTCTCTCACGATCACAATCACAACTCCACAATCACAATTGCATCTAACAAAAAAAAAAGAAAAACTCCAAGCTCTCTCTCATTTTCGACTCGAAGTTTCACAAACTTTTTTCTGATTTTTCTTCAAGATCCTTCGATCTTTTGTGCAATTTGGCTGTAGATTCACGTTTTGCAGGTAATGCTGAAGTGCTGCTGAGCAAGATTGAGATGAAATTGCAACAAATTCGTGACTGTTGTGGAGCTGTCCTTCCATGGTAATCAAGAAAATCCGTTCGATTCTCGCATCCTCGAGCTGAACGAACATCATCATCCACCTTCCGCGGCTACACACTCCGTCTGTCTCGCTTTTGTTTTTGAGCTCTGCAGATCGCCATTTCCGCAACCGTCGTCAAGAGAGGTTGGATTTCCAAAATTCGTAATCGTCTCGATTTCGTTAGGGATTCGGTAGAGTAGTGATTGTAGAATCATCTGGATCTTGTAGATTGCAATTTCGTTATGTGTTGCTTGAGTTATTGTCAATTGAAATTTCGGTGCACTTCTTGTTTTCTTTCGATTCGCATTGTGTAGTAATCTATAGACGAAATTGGCTGTATATCCTTGCTCCTGGTACAAAACCGCTTCAATCGGTATATTATTCATGCGTTTCCGTTACCATTTGCTCGAAACCGCTATCGCCGTCGAAGAACACACCGGCTGCGCATGCGAAGAAGATGAATCTGGAAATTCTCCAGTGTTGATTCGCCAGACGCGATCTCGACCGTCCATCCATCATAAGTGAAACGGTGCCGTTTTTGGCATGGCATTAAAATTACATCCGTGCCATCAGCTCATAATTTAATTAATTGAGTTAATAAATCCTAATTTAATTCTAAGTAATTACTAAATAAATATTGAAAACCTTAGAAAATTCATATAATCCACAACTTTAATCCAAAAAATCAAGGATTTTTTGTTGATCATCATTTTTTCTCTATTATTTTATAAAAATCAAAAAGGAAATAGTGCTTGAAAAAAATATCAATGGACCTAGAGATGTTATTAATGTGCATTATTTCCATATACATTACCATTTTAATTCTATAATTCACATACTCCATCCAAATTAAGTGAAAATTGAGACACCTATTCTAGACCTCCTTCTGGTTTTTTTGACATAGGCTTGGTAATTTTTTAGCCTATGGTTTTTTATCTATGAATTATTGAAATTGGATATGTACATATGTGACATAGTTTGGTATGCTGAATTCACCAAATTGATTACCATGCTTCCCATTGGCCAATGGCCCTAATTTTTTGCAGGGAGCTCAGTTAACATGTTTGCTATCACTGTGAATTTTCTGGGATTTTTACAATCAATTTCCAATTTGATTCATATTTTTTTTGCTGCCTAGCATGTTAGAGTTCCATTGGTGTAACCTTTAGCATTTATGTTGCCATTTCCTCATAATTAATCCAATGACCTTGAAAATTGATAGCATGGTTCCTAACATGTTAATGTAGCATTTAGCTTTGGTCCCATGTATTTTTAATGTACCATTGCTGTTTACCATCTAATTGAAGTTGGTGTATAATTTTTGACTTCATTTGATGTAGTTTTTGCATGCCTTGTCATGTTTAATTAATTCCTATTGATCTACTAGTCCAAATGACTTGAAAATTAACATGTGGCTTGCTGAATGTCTTCTGGTTAGAACATAATTTTTGTGGATTTTTTGGTGCCATTTTGGCATTTATTTGAATGTGATCTTGCTGGTTGTTTGTATGAGACTCCACATTGTATCTTTTGCCATCCATGTTGCATAAATTGAAATGTGGGCATAGTTTGAATATGGGACCAATTGGGATCCCTTTGTAATTGATATAGCTTGAATTTAATCATGAATTGGCTGCTGTTTTAAGATTTTTCCATCTTTTGGACCCTAGGCTAGTCCTAGTGGTCATGTTACTTACATTTGAAGTGAATTGTGCCTTTTCAGGTTAAGGAGTTAATGATTAAGGAATTTGCTCCACATTATGGATTGTGTTACTTGACACATATGACTAATGTATTTGTTTTGTAGGATGTTTGGTTCATGTGAGCCTTGTGCTATGCACACTATCGTTTGATTATAATTGTAATGTGTTAATTGATTCTTATGTTGTTATCTGTTTATGAATGGGATGCTGATTTTATTGGATTGTTTCCAGGTACCCTTTAGTCGCTCAGTTCTCTTAAGAACTTGCATTGCTTTGCTTATAAGCAATTGGCATTGAGGTATAGAACCTTCTTCTTCATGTAGTCTGGAGACCCGGTCTGTTATTTGACCGGGCAAATTGTCTGAAGTCCTCCTTAAGAGGCAATGATTGTGTATGTTTATATTTGTCCCAAGCAGGAAAAGTCCTCATTCGAGGCAATTGGTGGAAGGTAGAGATAAGTAGCCTATCTCCCACTATTCAGTGAGTCTTCTCATTGCTCCCATTACATGGTTGTAGCATTGAGATCCATACCCAAGATCTATCGAGTCTAATTGGGGAAAGAGTTCCATCTTTCTGAACTCCCCCACATTCTTATATTTACATGCTCTCTCGGACATGAGATAGAAGCAATGAGGCACACCCCTCATATCCTTTCATCTGCTTCACCTGAGCCCCTCAATGGCCAGGTTAAGAGCGACTTTGACCCTATTCCAGATGGCTTTAATGCCTTACCTTTGCTTGAGCCCAAATTGTGTGGTTATAGTGTGTGCTCCTTGATTATATGGTTTGATTATTTGATTCGTCATACATGATTACTTGATTGCCATTGTGCATTTTACCTTTGATTGCCATTAGTGCATGTTTATGTCATTTGTCCTTGTGACATTGTTTGCTTACCCATCGAGGAACCAGTTATAAGTCCCTGTAAGGCGGCATCTGTTCCCATGACATGGAAGGGGTAGAGTGTAAGACCTCATTGGTCACTCATATCCATTGCCTAGTGCATTTACTTGCGTATGTGAGGATTCATTGTAAGTCCCTGTGATGTGGCATTTGTTTTCCTAGGATCATACTGTGGAGGTTAACATAAGTCCAGATAGATTGGCAGTTGACTTCCCTGTTTTGTTTTTTGTTGTATTCTGATGGAGATTAGTGTAAGTCCATAGAGTGGCTTCTGATATCCTTACTTGTTTTAGGAGACAGGTATAAGACCATTGAGTGGCATCCAGGATCCGCTTTTATTTACTTTCATCTGTTACCATGTTCATATCATTGCTCATTTGTAGCCTATTCCTAAGGACCCTCTTGAATCATCTTCTATATGATTTCAAGAGGCGGACCCTTCTAAGAAGTTTTACATTCCACCATTATCCATTCATCCCATTGTGTCCTACCTTTTCACACATGTTTTAAAAAAAAACTTGAAATAAGTGTTGTGCAAACATTCTCACCTTCTTTCCAAATTAGAAACTTGGACCTTAAGTCCATGATTTTTCCAAACTTCATTTTTGTAAATACTTCATTTTGAATTGACTTTAATCATACTTTGACCTTTTTGTAAATAATCCAAATAACTTCACCCATTCAAATGATTTTGTGGCTTTGTCCATGTTTGTTAAGTTTTCATACATTAGCTATAGGTTTGATTTACCCTAGTTGGTTGATATTAATCTCACCTATTTGTCCTTAGTAGATGAATTGTAAGCCTTCCTTGCCTATTATAGGGTTAACCCCTCTCTGGCAAGTGGAAGCTTTTCTCACATGGTGGACTAGTTGTTATATAAGGTTGAGTTTTCTCCCATGGGTAACGTAAAACCTTAGTGCTATTGTTTTAAAATGAACTCACAAATGTTTTGGAAAATTTTTAGCCGAACTACGGCGTTTTGATCCTGTAAAGGTACGTAGGCAATGGTTATCCATCCAAACACAAAAATAATTAACTTGTACATTCTTTCCTCATCATCCCACTCATGTTTGCACAATACTTATGTCATGACAAATAATAATTTTCAAACAACAAGTGTGAAAAGGGCTCCCTAGGAGTACCTAGGACGCATTGGGTGCCTAACACCTTCCCATTGCGTAATTTACCCCTTACCCCGATCTCTGATCTTTTTCATTAGTTTTCTACGTGTAAAACTTCTTAGGTTTTTGTTCGCTTTTTAACCAGTCCTTAGGATAAATAAAAGTGCGGTGGCGACTCTATGTTCATTGTATACATTGCTTGTGATTTAATCAATAGATCATATAGTAACGAATACACCGCTACAGAAAAGTGGCGACTCTGCTGGGGAGATAAATCCTGGTGGTATCGCCTACTTTTCACCCTTGTTGTGTGATATATTATTATCTGTTATTTGACATATTTTTGTACAATTTGGGATAACTGTATTGATTGTAATGTTTGAATTGCTTGATATACAAATGTTGTTTGCTTTGGTGATCTCTGTGAGATGAGTTCTATACCCGAACTCGAGTGCACTCTAGGATAGGAGAATGGCATAGTCTTGTCGACTGGTGTGGAGTAGTCCTTAGCCAGTTGACTTGCGAGACCATTCACTTGGTGGAGGTCATGTTGGATTAATAATGTCACACAAGTTATTTGTGGTTTGGCATTATTCTTTCAATCATGTGCCTTAGAAGCCAAGGACCTTAGTTTACCAAACCCATCTTGGCCTATTTTTAGGACGTAGTGCGGAAGTCGTTCAGATGTAAGTTCTGATGCGATTGTCACGCGATACTACACTCATAAGAGTTTCTCTTGAGAATATTTTTGGAATACGAGTATTCGTTCCTCCGATAATATTCGAAAGATGGAACGATGATTATGGGAACCTCTGGTAGAACATGTCTGGCAGGTTTAAACCCTAGTACATTCCCTTTGGGTGGTTCTTAACCGAGACTCCATGCTCGTGACTCTCAGCAAACCCGTGATTCGTGGTTGAGTCGTTCAAACATCGTTAATATCAATGGATCCCGGATCAGGTGTAAAACCTAAAATCCACCAAAGCGGCTGGTTGATATTAAGGATGTTTGAACCAGTTCATGTACCGTTAATATCAATGGAACTTGGGTGTCGATAAGGTGAAAACCTAAATCCACCAAAATGGATGATTGATATTAGGGATACAATGGGCTTTCCCATGACCTTTGTTTGGTGTGCTTTGCTTGATCCTTGTGTGTGATTGTTGCATTCATACATTCATGCATTCATCTACATTCCATGTCATCGAAAAAAATCAGAAAATTTTCAAGGAACTTAAAAGGGTTTATTTGCAAAATTTTCAGACATGGAAAGACCAAAGAGGCATACGAAGAAGTACAGTTTCCGACAGCCCGATGTAAAAGAGTTAAGGAACCTGACATCTTATGTACTAGATCCCTTGGGTTTCAAGGCTCGATATGGGAAGCTTCTGCCGCTGTTGACTACTCAGGTGGATGAGGGATTGATGAGCACTCTTGCTCAGTTCTATGATCCGCTGTATCGTTGCTTCTTATTTCCGGACTTCCAGCTGTTGCCAACTTTGGAAGAATACTCCCACCTTATTGGGATCCCGATTCTGGATCAGGTGCCGTTCAGTGGCCTAGAGAGCATTCCATCTGCTAAGGAGATTGCTAGCCTGTTGCATATAGATGAAGCCTTGATCAAAGCTAATCTGATTACCAAAGGTGGGATTAAGGGTTTCTCTTCCGAGTTCCTTGTCGCTCAAGCTACCTTCTATGGAGAAGCCAGGAGTGAAGATGCCTTCGAGGCTTTGTTTGTATTACTCATCTATGGATTAGTGCTATTTCCCAACTTTGACAAGTTCGTGGACATGAATGCTGTCAGGATCTTCTCAGTTCTTAATCCAGTCCCGACTTTGTTGGGCGATGCCTATTTCTCTCTGCACCTGAGGAATATGAAGGGTAGTGGAGTCATTGTATGTTGTCTACCTTTGCTGTACAAGTGGTTTATTTCGCACTTGCCGCAGACCATTGCTTTTAAGGAGAACAAGAGTTGTCTACGGTGGTCTCAGAGACTCATGTCTCTCACTAATGATGATATCTCTTGGTACGATCGTGTATATGATACTGTGCAGATTATTGATTCTTGTGGTGAATTCCCGAATGTGCCTCTTCTCGGTACATGTGGTGGGATCAGCTACAACCCTACACTTGCACGTCGTCAGCTTGGGTTCCCCCTAAAGGATAAACCTCATAACATTCTGTTAGAAGGTGTATTCTTTCAGGAGGGTAAAGATCCCCAAGGCTTGAAAGCCAGATTCGTCCGCGCTTGGCGCAATATCCGAAAGAAGAGTAAGAATGAATTGGGTCCGAAGAATTGCATTGCTTTGGAGCCTTATACTTCCTGGGTCAGACAGCGAGCTGCCGAATACCTGATGCCTTATGACCATCCGAAGCCTACACCTTTGGACGTGGCTGGGCCTTCAACCCTCCCTATCCAACGTGTAGAGGAGTCGAGAGAAGAAGACCTTTCACGTGCTTGGATCCGTGAAAGAGAAGAATTGCTGCAACAGATTAAGGAGAAGGATGCTCTGATAGAGTTTCTTGAGCATCAGGTGATCGACGACCCGAACGACACCTGGACTTCTTTGCTTCCTCAGTCTTCTAAGTTTTGGAAGAGGAAGTATGATCAGCTTGCTAAGGCAAAAGCAGATATGGAAGCGGCTTATGAGAGAGAGATCAAGAAGTTGTGCACTTCTCGTCTTCCAGCGTCCCGAGCTAATAGGGATCCATAGGATGTTATTTTCCTTTTCTCCTTGTAATTGAATCGAATTGTTGTACTTCTTTGTCCAATATATTGAATGAGATATTTTCCATGTGAAATCCAAAATGCTTAAATAATCGAAATATTGCAAATAATGCCCTAAGGGTTCCTTGAAAATAAAACAATGCATCTGCACAAGCATTTCATGCATCATGTTGCATAAGCAGGTACCTTGTTTCTGGTCTTCTTGTCCTGACTCTGCTCTTCATTTATTTTGAAGACAAGCTGACTCACCGGTATTATACCCGAGCAAATTCTGCAAGAGTAATGGATCAGCTAGAGCAAGAGAACAGAGAACTGAGAGATGAAGTCGCCAGACTTGGCGCCCTGATGGAGCAACTCCTTGCTGCTCAGAATCAACCTGCTCAACCGCCTGCAACTCCCGTCCAGGGGACCGTTGTCTCAGAGATTGCTACTTCTGTCATGCCTGCTGCCAGTGTTCAGTATATGCCCAATGTTATGCCAGCCGGGTACCCGTGGGGTATGCCTCCAGGTTTCATGCCAGACATCCCTGCTCCGACCTTCGTTCATATGCCGGCATCTAGCCCGGTCATTACTGCTGCTCCTCCTGTTGTGCACGCTATGCCAAGGGCAGAGGAACCCATCTATCATTCCGAGCCATCTGAGGGCCCGGACGTTAATGAGAAAATGGACGCTATGAATGACCAATTCCTTGAGCTGAGGAAGGAATTGAAGACCCTCCGCGGTAAAGACCTATTCGGCAAGTCTGCTGCCGAGCTCTGCCTAGTTCCAGGTGTTAAAATTCCAATCAAATTCAAAGTTCCTGACTTTGAGAAATACAAAGGGAACACCTGTCCTCTTGCACACCTGGTCATGTACGCCAGGAAGATGTCAACTCAGACCGACAACGATCAGCTATTGATCCACTACTTCCAGGACAGCTTGTCCGGTGCTGCGCTTCGGTGGTATATGAACCTGAACAGTGCCAACGTCCAATCCTTCAATGACCTTGGCGAGGCTTTCGTCAAGCAATACAAATATAACGTCGATATGGCGCCTGACAGAGATCAACTCAGGTCTATGTCGCAGAAGGATAAGGAGACTTTTAAAGAGTACGCCCAGAGGTGGCGAGAGCTTGCGGCTCAGATCACTCCACCGCTCGAGGAGAAAGAAATGACTAAGATTTTCCTTAAAACTCTTAGCTCATTTTATTATGAGCGAATGGTGGCTAGTGCTCCCTCAGACTTCACCGAGATGGTGAATATGGGGATGAGACTTGAAGAGGGTGTCCGTGAAGGACGGTTGGCTAAGGATGAAGGCTCTTCTAGCAAGAGGTATGGCTCTTTTGCTAAGAAGAAGGATGGGGAAGCACATGCTGTGCAGTCCCATAGGTCAAGGAAACCTCCGGTTCAGGGGAAACCGACTCGCCGTGCAGGTCATCAACATCAGGTGGCCCATATCGCTCCTGTCTTCAAAGACAATTCTCAGCAGTATCAACCTCAGCATCAATATCAGCAACCTCAATATCAGCAACCGCAGCGCCCACAGCAACAGGCCTACCAGCCTCGTGGGAGCACAACAAATCAAGCCAATTTGAGTTATGACCGGAAAAAGATCAGCTTCGATCCTATCCCCATGTCATACGCAGAGCTTTATCCCTCCTTGTTGGAGAGGAAATTGGTTACTCCCAGGGATCCTCCTGCCATTCCTGCTAATCCACAATGGTGGTACAAACCAGATCAGCATTGTGTGTATCATTCCGGAGCTCCGGGCCATAATATAGAGAACTGTTATCCACTCAAGACAAAGGTTCAAGACCTGATGAGATGTGGAATTTTGAGCTTCGAAGATTCGGGCCCAAATGTTACCAAGAACCCACTGCCTTCGCATGGGAAATCTGTAAACATGGTCCAGGGATGCCCTGGGAAATACAAAGTCAAATATGTGAGTCATATTAGACAATCGTTGGTGGAGTTACATCGCCTGCTGTGCCAGTATAGCCATATGGTACATGATCATGATAAGTGTCGTATCTGTTCGGTGAACCGTCTGGGGTGCAATCAGGTACGAAGAGAGCTACAAGAATTGTTAGACGAAGGAACCATTGAGATTCTCCAGAATCGCAATGTCGACGAAGATGAACCTGAGGTTAATGTTATATCTCCAGTGTTCAAATTGCCAGAGCCTGTTGTTATTCGCTACGATAGCAGCAAGCCGAAGACTTCTCCTTCACTTGTGATTAAACCTGCCGGCCCCGTGCCGTATTCTTCTGATAGAGCTGTGCCATTCAGGTACAATCCAGTTGCCGTGCAAGATGGGGTGGAAGTGCCTTTGCCATCAACTGCTGTTACCAATATTGTCGATGTAAGCGGCCTGACCCGGAGTGGTCGTGTATTCTCTGCGCCTGTTAAGGCCCCTGTTGCTTCTGAATCTTCTGAGCGTCCAGTTGGGACTGCAGTTAATAGCCAGAATCCGGCACTTGATGTTGCCAGACCCTCTTCCATACAAAAAACTCCTACTTCTTCAGCTGGCCCGAGTGGCATTTCGAATGAAGAATCTGATGAGATGCTGAGGCTCATCAAGAAGAGCGAATATAACGTTGTAGACCAGCTTCTACACACGCCTTCCAAAATCTCCATATTATCCTTGCTGATGCATTCAGAACCCCATAGGGAGGCTCTGCAGAAAGTATTGGATTTGGCGTACGTTGATCATGACGTCACCATTGAACAATTTGACAGTATTGTTGCAAACATCACTGCTCGCAACACTTTGAGTTTCAGTGACGCTGATCTCCCTGAGGAGGGAAGAGACCACAACATGGCTCTACACATATCTCTGAACTGCAAATCTGATGCTATGTCCAATGTGTTGGTGGACACTGGATCATCTCTTAATGTGTTGCCTAAATCCACACTCTCCAGATTGTCATACCAAGGTCCTCCTATGAGGCAGAGTGGGGTTGTTGTGAAGGCTTTTGATGGGTCGCGCAAGACCGTAATAGGGGAAGTTGATCTCCCTATCAAGATAGGCCCAAGTGATTTCCAGGTTACCTTCCAGGTAATGGACATCCACCCATCATACAGCTGTCTCCTTGGCAGGCCATGGATTCACGAGGCTGGCGCCGTGACATCCACCCTACACCAGAAGCTGAAGTTTGTTAAGAATAAAAAACTGGTTGTGGTAGGGGGAGAAAAGGCTCTCCTGGTTAGCCACCTGTCTTCCTTCTCATATATTGATGCAGAGGATGAAGTTGGAACCCCGTTCCAAGCTTTATCTATTGATGAACCTATTGAGAAGAAGTCTCCATCATTTGCTTCCTACCGTGATGCAAAACTGGCCATTGAATGTGGTGCAGTCGCTGGTTTAGGGAAGGTGATTGAGCTAGAAGACAATAAATCCCGGGCTGGCATTGGCTTTTGTTCTGGGGCATATAATGAGCACGGTCTGTTCACGAGTGGAGGATTCATCCATGACGATCAGTCTGTCGAAGAGGAAGCCGCTGCTATCATTGAAGAAGATACAGAGGATATGAGCAATTTTGTTATTCCTGGTGGCGTCTGCCACAATTGGGTCGTTGTGGATGTTCCTACAGTTATCCATAGATCAGAGTAATAATGCTCACTTTGTTTAAAACCCTTCTCCCATGCCAAAAGGAGAAGTGATGACATTGTTGGCAGCATTTAATGCAATGATGTTTTCATTCAATTAATGCATTGTTAAACATTTGTTTTTCCATTTGTTTTCACTTTTTGCTTTTTGCATGAAATCAGTGATCACAAAAAACCCTGAAAAACAAGAAAACAGCTTTTTCATCTGCATAAATGATTTGCTTGTTTAAATTCAAAAGCTTTTCATTATCCAGAATCACTATGCAGGGATTTCTAAACCCATTGAACATAATGATCCAACGCCATCTCCCAAATTTGAATTCCTTGTATTCGAGGCAGAGGAAGATGATGTTGAAGGGATCCCTGATGAGATTTCCCGAGCACTTGAGCAATAAAAAGCAAATCATTCAGCTGCGTCTCAGGAACCCAGCAACAGTCAAACTGGGGCATTACCAATGTAATGTAAAAAAAAACAAGAGAAGAGGGTGAAAAATCAAAGTAAAAGCAAAAATCAGGAAAAAAATTTCAAATAGAAAAAAGAATAAAAGAAGCCTGATACCCTCAAGTCCCAAGTTGACTGATACTGAATGGGCTCAGAGTCGTTCTGACCAACTGAATTTGATTGAAGAGAAGAGATTAACTGCCATGTGCCATGGTCAGTTATATCAGCAGAGAATGAAGAAAGCATTTGATAAGAAGGTCAAGCCTCGTGTGTTCCGAGAAGGTGACCTTGTGCTCAAGAAAGTTTTGTCTTTCGTGCCCGATTCCAGGGGCAAGTGGACTCCAAACTATGAGGGTCCATATGTTGTTAAGAGAGCCTTTTCAGGCGGAGCTTTGATGCTTACAACAATGGATGGGGAGGATTTCACTCGTCCTGTGAATTCAGATGCAGTTAAAAGATACTTTGCCTAAAAAAAAAAAGTATATGCAAATGAAAAACAGAATAGTTCGCTAAGTTGAAAACCCGAAAGGGCGGCTTAGGCAAAAATGAGTGTCTCAATGGAAAACCCGCAAGGGTAATCCAGGAAAAAATTAGAGACTTGATAAAAAAGCATATTTGCATCCCGCTAGATTGAGTACCTCACCCTGGGGCAATCTAGGTAAAAAATTAGGGATCAGGCAAGTAACCGCATCCTGACAAGACTTTCTGGTCATCAGCTGTCTTTTCGTCAGAGGATTCTCGATTCGTCGTCAACTGAAGCTTCGAATACATCGAGATTCAAATTGGTAGAGAAAGGATCATTATGTTCAATGTAGCCCTCTCCCAATATATATCACTGATTTCAAATTTGTACAGATCTATGGAGTCTTGCCATTTGCAGACTACCATTCCATCAAATCAATTTGAGCTTTTAGCCAATTATTTGCACTCTTATTTGTTTCAATTCAACAAATGTTTTGCATGTTTTAATTGATAAAAATATCATTGTTTTAAAAAAACAAAATTTTTTCAAAAATTATTGTTTTAAACAAAGTGAACATTCACGATGATAAAAGGATACTCGACGAATTTCTCAGTGCTCTCCCAAGGGTGGCATGATTTCCAACAGGTAAGACATTTATTCATACTCCTGGTTTGGTTTGTATCCTTCTTCTCCAGATTTGATTGTTGGGGTTGTTCCCCAAGCAGAGATTTGGTTGTTGGGGTTGCTCCCTAAGCAGAGCTTCTGTGGATTTTGACTCCCCGAAGCAGAATTGTGTATTGAAGACTCAGTCTGTTCTCCAGCAGTAGTCTCTCCCCGGCTTGATTGCTCAGTTGTTCAGGATAATTGTGGTTAGTGGGTTGATATCCCCGTATCCCGTATTTCTCCCCAAGTGGGTTGCCAGCATAATTGCAAGTCGAGTTGTTGGTGGAGTTATTCCCCAAGCAGAATGTTGTTGAAGACTCAGTTTTTTCCAGCAGCAATTTTCCCTTATCATGGATGCTTTCCTTGTGGAATATTCGGCGGTTGATGGTTTGTCACCTTAGTGCCTCGCCACTTTCTCCAGTGGGTCGCTATGCCCAGACTTTATTTATCTCCTTGGCACAGTAGAGCTGTTATTGATATCCCCATTGCAGTCGCGAGCAGAGTTGTTGTCACTCTCCCCAGCGCAGTTGCCAGCGGATTTGTCTGTTTTCTCAGCACGGTCGCTTTCCTTTTGGAAGACTCGGGAAGTCAGTGGTTTGATGCCCGATACTTTACCCTTTCCCCGGCAAAGTCGTCAGTGGAGTTGTTTACTTTCTCTCTATCAGAATGGTTGTTATTCTCAGCAGAGCAGGATTTATTTCCCTACTCCGTGGTTTATTGGGTTGATATCCCCGTATTTTCATCCATCTTTCTCCAACATTTGTCTGCAGAGCGGTTGTTAAGGCAGTATTGCCTGTTGAACCTCTTTCAATCCCCGGTATGGTCGGTTGATAGCTCCGTCATCCAGAGATTGTATTGATTTCCTGATCACTTTTCGATCCTCAGTAGAGCGGATTTTGTTGCAGAATCTGCTGATGTGATCCATCAGATGCGTGTTCGCCCCGAGTAGAGTGGTTTGTTGCAGAATCTACTTGTTTGGTGTTTTCCTTCCTCAGTGGGTTGTTCCCCAAGAGAGTAGTTGATGATATCCCCAGTAGAGTTGCTTGTGCAGCCAAACTCTATCCGGGTGACCTTTGCTCCCTCAGTGGGTTGTTCCCCAATGGAGTTATGTTGGATCCGTTTCCATAGCAGTATGCTAGGATCCCCTGCAGGACTTTGAGATTCTCTTGTTCCCCGACAGATTCGTCTTGGTGGCTCTTTGCCTGTTGTGACTTTCTGTGCCCAGTTGGGATGATCGCTGATCCATTGCTCAGAGATTTGGTATTCTCCAAGATATCCCTGATTCTTTTGCTTCTGCTTCCCAGCAGTACCCGCAGATCTTTGCTTTATAGCATATAGATCTCCAGCAGAATTGGCTTTCCAGTTGGTTTTCCCCTGGAAGTGTAATACCGGACGTTTGATTCCTGGACCTGTTGTGTTAGATATGTCTGTTTGGTCAGCATTCATCAAACATAAATCACGCATATTCATGCATATTCATGAAACATTCAGATATTCATGTTGCATTTTTGCCATATATCCTTTGTTTGTTGTTCTCTGCTATGGTGATATAGATCTCTTTATAGATCTCCCCAAGCGGATGTCGGGTGGTTAAATCTCTCCATATAGAGTCAGCCCCATAAGCAGAAAGTGTCTGTCTTTCCTTCTGCAGTTCCCCACTGAGATATACCCTCGTGGATGACAGTTTCTTCCGTTCCCTCCCAACACATATATTGGGATGGAGGTTCCTATTTGAGTTATATCCTCATTAGGACGTGTCTTGATTCAGTCTGTCCTTTCGGATCTTTCCTGAATTGACATTTGTCGTCTGTTCATTGTGCTTCCCTGTGGTGATTTTTAGCCCCAGCGGAGTTTCGGGCCTCTACCCTTATACCGGTAGTTGTAAGTCCTATTGTTCCCTGTCCTCTTGGCGGAATTTGTGGTTATATACCTTTCATTCCTCCGCAAGAGTCGATTTTGGCCTGTACCCTCATACAGGTAGTTGTAAGTCCTATTTTCCTGGCTTCTTGGCAGAACTTGTGGTTATACACCTTTTATTCCCCAGCCAGAGTTGTTGGTTTTCTACCTGATAGTCGGTAGTTGTAAATCCTAATTCCCTACTCTCCAACAGAGTTTGTGGTCTGTTATAAACCTCTTTTTGGTTTCTCGTGCGGATTCGTGATTTATTCTATCCCCACGCAGAATTTTTGGTTTTCTACCCCGTATTCGGTAGATGTAAACCCTAATTTGTGGTTATTCCCACCAGAGTATGACTGCCCTCATACCGGTAGTCGTAAGTCCTATCTCTTTTCCCCTAGCAGTGGTAACCTTTGTGGTTCGATCTGGTTGTTGGTGGATTTCCTGTTGTTGTGGTGTTATCCCAAACAGAGTTCTGTTCCCGGTGGTGATTTATACCCCCAGTGGAGTCTGTGGTTTTCTACCCCGTATTCGGTAGTTGTAAATCCTATGTTGCTGTGATTTTTCTCTCCAGCGGATTTTGTATCTTATGATACATGTGGATAATTGCCGGTTGCTAGCAATTTTATCCTCAGCTGAGTCTTTGGTTTCTTACCCAGTAGTCGGTATTGTTAAACCCCTTGTTTTCTCAGCCAGATTTTGGTCTTCTGCCCCGTATTCGGTAGATGTAAACCCTAATCTTCCTTTGTGGTTATCTTCATTCAATATGCGATGTTGATATTCCTCCCTGCCTTGGGTAGTTGCTCTTGAGTAAGCACTTGTATTCCCAGCAGTCTCCTGGATCATTGCCGGATGCTAGCAATGTTATCCTTTTGAAGTCGCCAGTGGGTCTTTTCACCGTTTGCTAGTGATTTGTTCCCTGGATCGTTGATTATATATCAATGCATCCCCAGCTTTTGCGGATAATTGCCGGATGCTTGCAATTTATCCCCGGTGAGTCTTTCATTTACCCTTTTGTCGGTAATGTTGTTACCCTCTTTGATTGGTCATCATTATATGCCTGTTTGGTATCCCGATGCCTTTCTTTTCGGTCGATTTATCCTTTATTAACCCTTATACCGGTTGTGGATAATCTTCCATGCGAGTATACTATCCACGGTCTGCCGGTAATGGATAATATATCTCAGGCACTCTTCAGTTGAAGCCTTTTGTGTTTCCCTGGTCGAGTAAGATTCGTTATTTCCCTTTGCGGAGTCGAATATTCTTGTTGTTGGATAATTGCCGGATGCTTGCAATTTATCCCTTTGAGTTGTCTTTCGTTTACCCGGATGCTTGGTAACGATTGTCTCTCTTTTTGGTTAGTCACCTATTATATACTTCGGTATCTCTGGTGTCTTTTCCTTTCGAGTATATTATTCACGGTCTGCCGGTAATGAATAATATGTCTCATGCGCTCTCTAGTTGGAATCCTTTGTTGATTTTCCCCAGCTGAGTAAGATTCGTATTCTTTGTAGAATCGAATATTTCATCCTTTAACCAGTTTGTGTTTCGGATGTGTGTTTTGGCATATATACCAATTCACGTTTTCGGTAGATCACCTATTATATACTTCGGTATCTCTGGTGTTTCTTACCATGCGAGTTTATTATCTACGTTCTGACGGTGATAGATAATATGTCTCATGCGAGTATCTTATCCACGGTCTGCCGGTAATGGATATTATATCTCATGCACTCTTTGGGTTTGTGTCCCCAGTTGAGTAAGGTTCGTTTTCCCGTTGTGGATTCGAATGTCCATCCTGTAAGTCGATTTGCTTTTTCAAGCCCTCCTTTCGGATGATGAGTGTCTTGGCATATATACCAATTCACGTTTCGGTCGGTCACCTATTATATACCTCGGTATCCCTGGTGTTTCCTTCCTGTCTACTCCCTATTATGACCTTGTTCCCCTGTGGAGTCAGATTTTCCTGAGTAGTATACCCTTTGTAGGTCTTTCTCAGATGTTGGTTGATTGATATCTCTCACCCTTATACCGGTCTTAGATATTCATTTTTCCTGAGTTTGTTACCCTTATACCGGTAACACCTCACTTCTTGTTGCGTTCCCAGGAGAGTCTCTTTGTTAGACATTCCCTTGTGGAGTTTCCTTCGGTGATTTTTACCCTTTTGCTATATGGGTGTTTATTCCCCAATATATGCATTTTCCCGGCAGGGAGGTTCTATGTGAATCTTTTCCTGGTCCGAGTCCGGATTTTTATCCGAAGTATCCTTCATGGATAATTTGAGTCAGCCTGTGTCTTTCCTATGGATTTATTTTCCTCTGGAATTCTTTATTCCCCGGTGTGAGTCCTTTGCTTCCCCAGCAAGCTCTCCAGTCCGATGTCTGTTATCCCCACTCGGAGTCGTGCCTTAGTTCACGCTATGTCAGTTTTGTCATTTCCCTAATCAAAGTCGTGTCCTGTTCACGCATTCTTTTTCTTTACTATCCCCTAATAGAGTCCCAATGAAGAGTCTTATTAGAGTCTCTGCTCCTGGTGAGTGTATTACTCCGATGGATCGTCTTTTCTTCTGTGTGAACCATATATTCCCCACAGAATTTGCTTTTGCACGCATACATCTGCATCATGAGGTCTCTTAGGGACCAAAATTTGTCTCATTACTATTATTTAAGCCCATTCTACCGCGTCGAGATGAAGATTTCTAAACTTCGCTTCTCCGGCTAGAATGACCTTAAATAGGGGCATCTGTAAGACCCCAATTTTGGGCCCTAAGATCCCTCATGGCCCATATCATATCATATCATGGCCTCAAGGATCAATGCATACCTTAGCTCCTCTCCTAGTGGGTGGGATACCTTGTGAGTGTGATTCTTGATCACCAAGCATGTATTGCATTTGTATATCATTGCTTTTCATATGTTTACTAACCAAATGTACAAAAATATTGTCATCTAACCATGTTACTTGCAGCTGAAGCAATCATCAGTCAATCAGTCAAATCAGGCCTTGAGCAATTGATGGTGACCATTCTTGAAGAATTTGGACACCATGATCATTCATTAAGAGTTCATATTAACTTGTGATATCATTTGGAACCAAGATCTCGATTGAAAGAGGCTTGGAATTCATCAGAATATGGCCCAGTCAACCAAAAGTCAACAAAAGTCAACTGTGGTCAACTGTGGATTTAATTAGTGATTTGATGATTGGAATTGGTAGAAAGACCTCATTCATGTCCATATAAACTTCATTTGGCATTTCAAAGGCCAAGGTTGAAGGAATTGAGGTCAGACAGAAAGTTTCCCAAGATAGCAGGTGACTGGTAACTGAAGTTTCCAAAAGTGGAAAGTTTTTGACCTCAAAAACAGAAGTCCAAGGAAGCTTCAAATGAAAAATTGTTCAACATGACAGATGTAGATCTTGTTCTCACCTTTCCAAAAAGTCCAAGAACTCAAAAATCCAGTGTGTGGTTTGCAAGATATGATCAGATGAATTTCAAAAAAGACCCGTAATCGGGAGGGCATAACTACCACATGGTTTATCCAAATTGCAAGTTCTTTATATGCACAAACTCCATTTAATATGTACTTCAAAGTTGCATAATTGGATTTTTTTGGAAAAGGCTCCATGCAAAATGCCATTTTTGAAGTGAATCAATTTAAGGAGAGGGGCAAAATGGTCCACATTTGAAAATATTGGGAATTTGCAAACAAGGCTTATACCAACAGCTCCCAATTGATATTTTGGACTGGTTTCAAGTGTTAATTTTCTGCAGAGCATGCTTCTAAAATCAAAGAGCTTAAAAGCCAATTCACACACAAAACCAATTTTGGGACTAATCTCATTTTTTTGCTTAATACAATTATAGTTTAGATTAAGCACTGCATATAAAAACAAAAACTCTAACAGAATTGGAATTTTTTTTGCTGCTAATGACAACTTTCAGAAACTTCTACACAATCATTTTTTCAGCTAACAGAAAAAAAAGCTAACGGCAAAAAACCACTCTCTGCAAATCATTCGCACAATCACTCTCAAAAGGACAATTCTCATAATCACTCTCTCACGATCACAATCACAACTCCACAATCACAATTGCATCTAACAAAAAAAAAAAGAAAAACTCCAAGCTCTCTCTCATTTTCGACTCGAAGTTTCACAAACTTTTTTCTGATTTTTCTTCAAGATCCTTCGATCTTTTGTGCAATTTGGCTGTAGATTCACGTTTTGCAGGTAATGCTGAAGTGCTGCTGAGCAAGATTGAGATGAAATTGCAACAAATTCGTGACTGTTGTGGAGCTGTCCTTCCATGGTAATCAAGAAAATCCGTTCGATTCTCGCATCCTCGAGCTGAACGAACATCATCATCCACCTTCCGCGGCTACACACTCCGTCTGTCTCGCTTTTGTTTTTGAGCTCTGCAGATCGCCATTTCCGCAACCGTCGTCAAGAGAGGTTGGATTTCCAAAATTCGTAATCGTCTCGATTTCGTTAGGGATTCGGTAGAGTAGTGATTGTAGAATCATCTGGATCTTGTAGATTGCAATTTCGTTATGTGTTGCTTGAGTTATTGTCAATTGAAATTTCGGTGCACTTCTTGTTTTCTTTCGATTCGCATTGTGTAGTAATCTATAGACGAAATTGGCTGTATATCCTTGCTCCTGGTACAAAACCGCTTCAATCGGTATATTATTCATGCGTTTCCGTTACCATTTGCTCGAAACCGCTATCGCCGTCGAAGAACACACCGGCTGCGCATGCGAAGAAGATGAATCTGGAAATTCTCCAGTGTTGATTCGCCAGACGCGATCTCGACCGTCCATCCATCATAAGTGAAACGGTGCCGTTTTTGGCATGGCATTAAAAATTACATCCGTGCCATCAGCTCATAATTTAATTAATTGAGTTAATAAATCCTAATTTAATTCTAAGTAATTACTAAATAAATATTGAAAACCTTAGAAAATTCATATAATCCACAACTTTAATCCAAAAAATTCAAGGATTTTTTTGTTGATCATCATTTTTTCTCTATTATTTTATAAAAATCAAAAAGGAAATAGTGCTTGAAAAAAAATATCAATGGACCTAGAGATGTTATTAATGTGCATTATTTCCATATACATTACCATTTTAATTCTATAATTCACATACTCCATCCAAATTAAGTGAAAATTGAGACACCTATTCTAGACCTCCTTCTGGTTTTTTTGACATAGGCTTGGTAATTTTTTAGCCTATGGTTTTTTATCTATGAATTATTGAAATTGGATATGTACATATGTGACATAGTTTGGTATGCTGAATTCACCAAATTGATTACCATGCTTCCCATTGGCCAATGGCCCTAATTTTTTGCAGGGAGCTCAGTTAACATGTTTGCTATCACTGTGAATTTTCTGGGATTTTTACAATCAATTTCCAATTTGATTCATATTTTTTTTGCTGCCTAGCATGTTAGAGTTCCATTGGTGTAACCTTTAGCATTTATGTTGCCATTTCCTCATAATTAATCCAATGACCTTGAAAATTGATAGCATGGTTCCTAACATGTTAATGTAGCATTTAGCTTTGGTCCCATGTATTTTTAATGTACCATTGCTGTTTACCATCTAATTGAAGTTGGTGTATAATTTTTGACTTCATTTGATGTAGTTTTTGCATGCCTTGTCATGTTTAATTAATTCCTATTGATCTACTAGTCCAAATGACTTGAAAATTAACATGTGGCTTGCTGAATGTCTTCTGGTTAGAACATAATTTTTGTGGATTTTTTGGTGCCATTTTGGCATTTATTTGAATGTGATCTTGCTGGTTGTTTGTATGAGACTCCACATTGTATCTTTTGCCATCCATGTTGCATAAATTGAAATGTGGGCATAGTTTGAATATGGGACCAATTGGGATCCCTTTGTAATTGATATAGCTTGAATTTAATCATGAATTGGCTGCTGTTTTAAGATTTTTCCATCTTTTGGACCCTAGGCTAGTCCTAGTGGTCATGTTACTTACATTTGAAGTGAATTGTGCCTTTTCAGGTTAAGGAGTTAATGATTAAGGAATTTGCTCCACATTATGGATTGTGTTACTTGACACATATGACTAATGTATTTGTTTTGTAGGATGTTTGGTTCATGTGAGCCTTGTGCTATGCACACTATCGTTTGATTATAATTGTAATGTGTTAATTGATTCTTATGTTGTTATCTGTTTATGAATGGGATGCTGATTTTATTGGATTGTTTCCAGGTACCCTTTAGTCGCTCAGTTCTCTTAAGAACTTGCATTGCTTTGCTTATAAGCAATTGGCATTGAGGTATAGAACCTTCTTCTTCATGTAGTCTGGAGACCCGGTCTGTTATTTGACCGGGCAAATTGTCTGAAGTCCTCCTTAAGAGGCAATGATTGTGTATGTTTATATTTGTCCCAAGCAGGAAAAGTCCTCATTCGAGGCAATTGGTGGAAGGTAGAGATAAGTAGCCTATCTCCCACTATTCAGTGAGTCTTCTCATTGCTCCCATTACATGGTTGTAGCATTGAGATCCATACCCAAGATCTATCGAGTCTAATTGGGGAAAGAGTTCCATCTTTCTGAACTCCCCCACATTCTTATATTTACATGCTCTCTCGGACATGAGATAGAAGCAATGAGGCACACCCCTCATATCCTTTCATCTGCTTCACCTGAGCCCCTCAATGGCCAGGTTAAGAGCGACTTTGACCCTATTCCAGATGGCTTTAATGCCTTACCTTTGCTTGAGCCCAAATTGTGTGGTTATAGTGTGTGCTCCTTGATTATATGGTTTGATTATTTGATTCGTCATACATGATTACTTGATTGCCATTGTGCATTTTACCTTTGATTGCCATTAGTGCATGTTTATGTCATTTGTCCTTGTGACATTGTTTGCTTACCCATCGAGGAACCAGTTATAAGTCCCTGTAAGGCGGCATCTGTTCCCATGACATGGAAGGGGTAGAGTGTAAGACCTCATTGGTCACTCATATCCATTGCCTAGTGCATTTACTTGCGTATGTGAGGATTCATTGTAAGTCCCTGTGATGTGGCATTTGTTTTCCTAGGATCATACTGTGGAGGTTAACATAAGTCCAGATAGATTGGCAGTTGACTTCCCTGTTTTGTTTTTTGTTGTATTCTGATGGAGATTAGTGTAAGTCCATAGAGTGGCTTCTGATATCCTTACTTGTTTTAGGAGACAGGTATAAGACCATTGAGTGGCATCCAGGATCCGCTTTTATTTACTTTCATCTGTTACCATGTTCATATCATTGCTCATTTGTAGCCTATTCCTAAGGACCCTCTTGAATCATCTTCTATATGATTTCAAGAGGCGGACCCTTCTAAGAAGTTTTACATTCCACCATTATCCATTCATCCCATTGTGTCCTACCTTTTCACACATGTTTTAAAAAAAACTTGAAATAAGTGTTGTGCAAACATTCTCACCTTCTTTCCAAATTAGAAACTTGGACCTTAAGTCCATGATTTTTCCAAACTTCATTTTTGTAAATACTTCATTTTGAATTGACTTTAATCATACTTTGACCTTTTTGTAAATAATCCAAATAACTTCACCCATTCAAATGATTTTGTGGCTTTGTCCATGTTTGTTAAGTTTTCATACATTAGCTATAGGTTTGATTTACCCTAGTTGGTTGATATTAATCTCACCTATTTGTCCTTAGTAGATGAATTGTAAGCCTTCCTTGCCTATTATAGGGTTAACCCCTCTCTGGCAAGTGGAAGCTTTTCTCACATGGTGGACTAGTTGTTATATAAGGTTGAGTTTTCTCCCATGGGTAACGTAAAACCTTAGTGCTATTGTTTTAAAATGAACTCACAAATGTTTTGGAAATTTTTTAGCCGAACTACGGCGTTTTGATCCTGTAAAGGTACGTAGGCAATGGTTATCCATCCAAACACAAAAATAATTAACTTGTACATTCTTTCCTCATCATCCCACTCATGTTTGCACAATACTTATGTCATGACAAATAATAATTTTCAAACAACAAGTGTGAAAAGGGCTCCCTAGGAGTACCTAGGACGCATTGGGTGCCTAACACCTTCCCATTGCGTAATTTACCCCTTACCCCGATCTCTGATCTTTTTCATTAGTTTTCTACGTGTAAAACTTCTTAGGTTTTTGTTCGCTTTTTAACCAGTCCTTAGGATAAATAAAAGTGCGGTGGCGACTCTATGTTCATTGTATACATTGCTTGTGATTTAATCAATAGATCATATAGTAACGAATACACCGCTACAGCAACCAGAGGTGAAAGATGGAGTGCAGTGTTAATGTCCGGGAAAGTATTCAGTGAGTGTTGCATGAAGGTCATGAAAGAGGAGAGCATCAGAGCTACCACACACGCTGTAACAGTCTTTGACTGTCATAGACAAAATTTCAGCGTCCAGGAAACAATGGGCAACAACGAGGGGAGACCAAATTTAGCCTACGCTTTTAGACTAAACAGAAGTTGGTGCGATTGTGGAAAATTCCAGGCCTTCCGCATACCTTGCTCCCATGTCATCGCAGCATGCGCTTATACTCGTCAAGATGCTTACAACCATTTATCTGATGTGTACAAGGCCAACACCATCATGAATGTATATACTCAAAGCTTCTCAGTACTACCAATGGAGGATTACTGGCCTTCATATGAAGGAGATATTGTTTGGCACAATGAAGAGATGCATAGAAATAAGAAAGGAAAGCCAAACAACACACGTATCAGAACAGAGATGGATTCCACAAATAAAATTATAAGATTATGTAGTATCTGTCGTCAACCAGGACACAACAAAAACAACTGTCCCAATCAAGGAGCATTATCTAGGTCTTAAGCTTTTTGTAACATTGCATTTCTGTAACATTCAATCATTATATATCATTAAGTTCTTGTTACAACGAGTTTCACAACAAACATCAGTACAAAACATCTGAAAACATAAATAATTCTAACTGATTACAACAATCAAATTGATATCGTCTCGACCGAACATCATTTCCCTAACATCCTTATCAGTCTTCATTCACACCCAACCAAAGATATTGTCAAGTATCTCAATACTTCTGATTTTTTCCCTTCTGGTATTTTCCCATCTAACCATCGAACCAGCTCCCTCTTCAGTTGATCGAACGTGGTGATGTTCCAAAACAGCATCAGCATTTGAGGTTTATCTCTCGCATAAATCACCTTACCGTATCGGCGACGAACACCAAACATGATAGCCAAATGATTATATGAGCTATGGAACAATTGGTCACACAACGCATCTATTTATAAGACAAAAAAGCATTTTAGGAGGAGTCTCCAATTGAATTGGCGACTCCTCTTAAAACCTACACATAGGCGCCAATTGGATTGGCTAGGGCACCTGCCCTAGCCAATCCAATTGGCGCCTCCATTCAAGTTTTAATAAGAGTTGCCATATGAACAACTTTCATGTTCATCAAAAATCCATTTGAAACTTGGAAGGTCATCATTCATTTCAAAACATTATAGGTCATTTTGACTGAAACCCTAATTTTGGGTCAACTTCCCAAGGACATAACTCCTTCATTTTTCATGATTTTGAGGTGTGACCAAGTGCATTGGAAAGTTTAAGATGTCTACTTCAATTGTTATGTTGGACAAAATTTCATAATTCTAAAAGAAACACATGTGATAATACAAAACATTATAGGTCACATAACAGTTGAAATGTGAAAAAGTCCAACTTCAACTGCCCATAAATTTCTCATAAAAAATCTAAATGATGCAAAATTTAAGTCCAAATTCATTGTCTTGAAAATATCTATAACTTTCATGTTGGAGGTTAGATCATTTGAGGCTTTTATGAAGGAGTCACCAATTGAATTGGAGACTTCTCTTAAAACCTAAACATAGGCGCCAATTGGATTGGCTAGGGCACCTGCCCTAGCCAATCCAATTGGCGCCTCCATTCAAGTTTTAAGAGGAGTCACCAATTCAATTGGAGATTCCTCCTAAAAGTGGGGTATTTTGGGATTTTTTTTTTAAAACAGGGGTATTTTGAGAATTTTCTTGAAAAACTGGGTTATTTTTGTAAAAAAGCCCTTGTTTGTTAGAAGGTTTTTTTATATAATTTTAATAATATTATATATTTTAACAAAAAAGAATAGTTAATATTTTTATAAAAAAACTTCAAATAAAAAATTTGTCTAATAAGTTTCGCATAAAATATTTAAAATATTTATTCTTTTTCTATGATTTTAAAATCATTAAAATATGAAACAATTTTAAATAGTCTTTTATAAAAATATTTTTTTTAAAGAATTATGCAATTTTTATTATGTTAAAACTTTTAAGAATAAATATTTAAATGACTAGATATACAAATTACATTTTTAACTTATAAAAGATGGACTTCAAATAACTTATACAAATTTTGAAAAAGTTATCATTAAAACACTATTTTTTAAATCACCTCATTAATCTATAATAAATGGATTTTAAATATCACTCACAATTTAGTTTTAGATACTATTTTTGTGTGGGCATTGTTTTATCCTTCTCATGGGAATGCTAATTAACCATGGTGAAAAGTCGCAAAAGTTCTTAGATTTCGGAGATGCAATTCCGGATGCATTTATATTATACATCCCAACGCTTTCGTGAGTGAGTCATTCTATTTTGTCCAAAAATGTATTAGGAGATACATATTCGTATATATATTATGGTAAATCCGGAAATGCATCTTTATAATAACTCTTATTTCAAAATTCAGTGTTTTACGCTCAATGAATTTTAAGGAGATGCATCTCCGGGCGGATTTTAATTAATATACCTCACGCCAGAATATTCCCCCTTTCTTCTTCATTTTTTATATTTTCAAAAACACTTCAGAGCCCGTGAGGAAGAACCAACAATGTCATTTTTCAAGCTTTAACACTACTTCTACCTCATTGAAATATATCCCAAGACATTTTATTCACTACATTCAACCTTTCACACAACAACTCTCAATCGGTATTTTTCTCATTTGCTTTCTATTTTAGAGTTGTGATGCATGTATTCAATAAAATAAGTAGTTTAAAATGTATCCAGTTGTAGTTACATTCAAAATAGGTAGTTTGCATAGACATGCGTTCACATTTGTTGGTGTAGAGAATCATAGGGGATTTTCTGCATTTTCTACAATCGTGCATTTTTACGGAGATGCATCTCCAGAATTTTCTTTTCCTATGTTATAGAGATGCATCTCCGAATTTAAATTGCCTTGATTTTGATATGATTTTCTGGTTTGTATTATAGGAACAATGGTTGAAAACCAGGATAGATTGAGGCACAACCATGTATCTCAACATGTTTCTGTTCGTAGGGAGAGAGCAGTGCGCTCGAGGCCACAAGTTAGTGTTTCGTTTAATGCTGAAGTGTTGACTTCACACAATCGCGTGTCTCAGACTTCACAAGGTCGCGTGTCTCAGACTTCAGCCTCCTAAAGGAACGTGTCTCCTTCTGACCCTCCAACTTGTGAATCCCTTGAAGCACAACAGAAGGAACATGTTGTTGTTGCTCCCATTCCTGATAGTTTTCTAAGAGGCCTCTATGACACCTCCTTACTTCATCTCTATGCAGAACATGCTGCTAAGCGTGTGTGAGAATGAGAGGTGTATTTATTTACTTTTACGTTACTTATGTTTCATACTAATTGAGTTGCGAATGATTTTGATATATTTATTTTTATAGGAGTGTGATACGATGAAATATATAAATTATGTCCGGAAGATTTTAAACCTGGAACAAAATGTAGATGCATGGTTTCAATATGTAGTTCGTTACTCTGGACTGACAGGTTTATGCGCCACTAGATACAAGATCATTAACCATGGCATGTTGACGACTTTTGTGGGGAGATGAAAGAAGGAGACGTCATCTTTCCACATCTCTCTTTGTGAGATGTCCATCACCCTTGATGATGTCTCATATTTTCTACATCTTCCAATTAGGGAAAGATTACTAAATCATTCCTTGATCAACAAATCTGAGGCACTTGAATTGATGGTAAACTATTTGGGAACTAACCTAGGTGAGGCCCAGTAGGAGTTTAATTCCACGAGAGATGCTCAAGCCTGATTTTCATACATGAAAAAATTGTACAAATACCACCTGGTTGTGGCTGTGGAGGTCGAAGGTGATGACAAATAGGTTTTGTTCCGCAGACGATGTGCACTGAGGTCATACTTTCAAACTAGGTGAATCTTATCTTTGAAAGACAAGGCAGATGACACGAAGTTGCATGTTGTTTACGATAATATATTCGTAACCTTTAGTGTTACTAATATTTTTATAACATTTGTGTTACACTTGTTATTAATATTTTATTTGAAACATTTTCAGGTGTGGATCATCTCTCACTTCTCATGCATATCTGGTTAGGAACCTGAGAGGGACTACACTGAGGATTGCCCACATGCTTGTGCATTTGCCCCGTTCAAAGGGAATTAGACGATAGAGTCGTACATGGTGTTTATTGAGCGCACTGTCAGACGCGTCCCTTGGACGACATAACCTTATACTCTAGATGGTTGGCTTGTGGACCATGCTTAATGTATCCACATCTGCTTGAGCGGGTCATGTGTCAGCTCAGCTTTTTTCATATTATTCAAAGACCTCCCTCTGTGTCTGCTCCTCCGACAATCCGCCGCAGAGATCTTGATGCCATACTCAATTATTTCTATAATCATCTGGTACCATATGAGGCACGCAGTGTGCCAGCTCCTGATCCATGAGTTGTTGTACAGGCCTACATCCACCGATTCTATTAAGTGTCACATCCTTACATGACATCAGATGTCGCGGGGACACCACCCAGATCAACTCATCAGGAGATATTTGAAGAAGAACAAGCTAGGGATGACCACACTCATGACCTATTGCTGGTACGTAATCGTGTTTCCAGGATTGCGAGAAATGCTATAGAGATATGAGATTTTGAGGAAGACAGTTCTAGTATGATCGTCGTACACGCATCTTAGTCGAGGCACATAATGCTTTGGATACATGTGGGAGAGGAGAAATAGGGGGTTAGATATACACAATAGTTTATTTCTATTTGTATTTTGGTAATCGTTGTCTTTTCTGAATAAATTATGTATCGTGGTAACGTTTTTGATTAATTGATTAGTGTTTGGATTTATATTTGTGTTTGATTTTATATGTGACATGTTTGAGTTATGATATCTTTAGTATTTATGGTCTAAAAAATATCAATTTAGACACTTGTTGTCAAGGCAAAACTCCCAAATGCTTTCAAGAGTTATTCGGGAGATGCGAAAATACACCTAACAAATTACAGAGATGCATTTCCAGTTCATTTTCTGACAAATTTGAGGTGGACGGTTCACTTGTGAAGGACAAAATACTTTCACTAATCTGAATATGAATCTCCGTAATTATTTCAGATTGATGACGTAAATACATCTTCGAACTATTTTTTAACAAATATGAAATAAATGACTCATTTATAAAGCATTGTATGCATTTAATATGCATCCGAACATGTATCTCCCAAATATTAAAAAAATATCAAATTTAAATTTTCAGTTTGTTCAGCCTCACCCCGGGTGAATAAAATAATGCCCTTGTTTGTTTTCTTTTAAATGATTTGTGTAAAGGATCCTTCCATTAAAATAGGACATGGTTACAGTTTTTGTTAACCAGGCGGAGCAGAGGCCATTTGATAGCTTTGATTTGGGGACTATATCGCTAGACCAAAAGAGTAGGAGCAGGGAAAGTGCCTCTTTGTATCTAAATTTTTTAACTTCCTTTAAAGTATGCATATAACAGCGAATAGCCATTAAACTCTTTATAAAAAATTTACTTCTTAAAATCCTAAATCTCCCTTCAAACCCTACTATTAAAAGTATAATTAGCATAAAAAGTTTAGTGGATTTAAAGGTCTGGAATGACCAAAGCCGCTATTTAAGTTTCCAAGTTGAGTGGAGAAGACAATTGTCACTTAGTATATACAACCAAAATCAACAATAACACACTTGCATACAACGTCCAATCATTGTTCATAAATTGGAATAGAGCACGGCGAAAAATAGTCCTTATAGTATTCATAACTTTCATCAGAGCTTCATTCATCATCCTAGACTAAAAGAACTCCGTTAGGCATAGGATTGGTTTGGCATCATCAGATTAACTTGCTTCGCTGGATCAAGAAAAGCCTCCATGATAAAGAAAAAAAAACTCAAGCATTAATCAACCTAGTTTTTCCATGAATGTTTCAAGCAGGGTTTGGCCATTGACTATTTTTGTTGATGCAATAACCAAATCATATGCCATGCTTTCCTGCAAGACAAACCACGTCAGGAATTAGGAGATGTAAACAAGGGAATATACACCCAACACCCAACGCCCAGACCAGTTTGAATAAAGTGTGATGATATAAGAAAGGGGTGACTAATTAACTACCCAGAATAGTGATCCAGATAAGTAAGAAAACAGGAATGCAATAATCCGAACCAACTAGAGTAATTATGAACCCTTGAGCCAGCTGCATTCAAGAGTTGTGTTGTTCCAAGTTCCTAATCTTAGTTTAGTTTCTGGGATTGTCTAGGTTTGTCGCCGCCACCCTTTCTATCCCTCATCATTTGAGACCCTTGCATGAGTTCCATGTATTCTAGATGTATCAAGAAATCATCCACAAAACTAGAAGCTTATGAGAATGTATTTGGAAAACACCTTTGACTTATAATACATTATAAGTCAAAGGTGAATTGATTTGACTTGAGAATGTATTTGGAAAACACCTTTGACTTGTAATACTTATAATACCAATCTTCACCTTAATATAATACTAATTATATTAACAAGATATTTCAACAAAAAAAAGGGAATTGATTTGACTTGATTATGAAATCCTCACAGGTTATTTATTCAAAATTCAGAAATCCAGGCTAAGACTACAAATCTACTATATGAACCAATTACAAACATCGTATTGGTTTAACAGTGTGTCAGTGTCTTGGAGACATTAAAAAATGGGTAATAGTAGACACACCTGAGCACTGAGAAATCGAAGTGCAGAAATCTCCGCAAATGTAACACCCCCAACAAAGACAACAAGGACCAGGGCACGCCTTCCATCAGGTACTCTGTAATATGTGTGGAGTCAAAAAAGGACGCTTGACAATTATAAGGTTTCTTGCTTTAAGATTACAAATTTTAACACATCAATGTTAAATATAAATCATCCAGATATAATAGCATTTCTTTTCAAGAACCTATCACCAAAAACTGAAAGCAAATGAAACATGCTAGAAAGCATTTCCGCAGTTGGGAGATTTTGCCCAAAAATAAACCTCACACCTATGGTGTAATACCCTCCACAATCACAAGTTTTGTGTAAAATCTATATAGTAATACAGATTTATCTCAACATTGTTAACTAAAACCTTGATACGTTAATCTTGAGATTTGACAAGGAAAGTTACACAAATTAGTAAGCATTGCATTTCCTGAAATTAATAACATTTTTCTGACAGTTACATTATTAGCATTTCATTGACGATTAAGGACGAGATGCAAAATCTCAACAAGAAAAAAAACACTGTTCAAACATACTTTGCCATGCTGGTTGGGATCCCAGATAAAGTGTCAAATGATGGACTGTTTGAGAATCCTCCCTGTACAAGCCATAAAGCAGGCAAAACATTAAATATAACTCAGATGAGGAAATGGAATGTTAGTCACAATGTGTCCTTGATTCAAAGAAACTTTCAAATATAACATTTATAAAACACATTTGATAAAAATGCCAATTATGACCAGCAAGTTTTTCAGTAGTTCAACTTGACAAGTACTAACCCTTCTAGTTTCCAAATGAGGTCCAGGCAGCAGTTTCAAAATTTCTTCAACAGGACGCCTAAAGGATCAATAATTATATTCAATCTTAGCATCGGTTTCATTACTCAAACATAGAAATTAACTTCAAAATTTAATGCAATTAATGAACCAATCAGGTAGCAAGGCAAAAGCAAATATATTTAAGTATGCCGAAAGGGAAAATCTGAAGTTTTGGATAATAAAAAGCTAATATGCTCTAAGTCTAATTATGTATAAACAGCTTTTTATTATTAAAACGCCTCTAGTTCCATCAAAGAATGCTGAGATGTGCCTCTCTGTTAGACATACTGCCATGCAGAGAGGTTTTGGCATGCCTTTTTGCAGGACTCTCGGTCTTAGTTTCTCTGTTTTTCTTCTGTGTTTTCTTGTGAAGATGTATTATCTTCTATCAATATATGCTTCTTTTCATCCTTTACAAAAAATCTTTTTTACGAAAGAAAAAAATGACAGACTTCAATATCTTAATGAGCTGAGGAGCTGAGCAACAATGATACACATCATGTAAACATTGGAATTCGCTGCCAACATACCCAATTCAAAGCTAGTAAAATATACAGAAGTCGGTATCAGATATTGACATATGATTGTTTGTACATTTGCACCAAAGAACTGATTTCATACTATAATTGAAAGGCAGGATGTTTAACACTGTAAACTGTAAACTGATTCATTTCTGCATTAGATTTCTAGCAGCAAATCATTTAACAAAATTTACAGTTCCATGAGCTACAGTTCTTTATAAAATTGAAAGTGCAGGATGTTTAACATTGTAAACTGCAAACAATTCATTGCTGCCAAAGATTTCTAGCAGAAAATCATTTAAGAAAGCTAAATCTAATGCACAACAAAAACTAGGAAGATCTCCAGGGTTAAAAATCTATCATTACCATCCAGATCGAATGGCATGCTGGACAAGACGAATGCTAAGTGGTGCATATCCGGAGAAGACATAAGCAATATCATTGGGGCTGGCAATTAGAAAATCATTATAAGAGTTAGTAAAACAATTGAATAAGATGAACATTGCATCACAGTAGTGTATCACAAGTGACAATTCAAAAGACTCTGAGAGACTTCACGAGAACTTTTGTGTATAGATCTGCGCATGAACCAGGAAATATATAAAGCTGGACAATTTAAAATAAAATAAAAACTATAAGTGCAATAAGCAGCATAAATGTTAACAGAGACAGACATATCGAGTTTTCTATTATTTTACGATGTACAAATATATGTACCATATTTTATTTGTGTTCTGTCGCATACATATCAATTACCCTGTTTCCATATAAAATCTAAAATGTGACCACGAGCTTTATACGAAATTTATGAACATAAAAACATCTAAGGATCACATCGTGTAGAAGATTTTACTTGGCTGTATCAGTATCTTCAACCACAAGCTCCAGAGTACGTTTTATAGTAAGCCAATTACTTCTTGACTCCTAAAAGGATCACATGCAGAATAAGGTTAATTGTTCAACAATGAGTATATAAATGGATTTGCCTTTGCAAGTAATCAACTATTGTATTATACCTGCTTTTTAAAGAGTCCGGCTTTCTCTAAGTTATTTAGTGTCGCTAAATGCTCAAATCCATAGCTATGCAGTAGCTCTCTCCTAAATTGGAAGTTACAAATATGTAAGGTAACTCTAAGTACTTAAAAATAAAATCTGATGGTATACTGTACAGAAGACAAAATGAGAAGACCATCATAAGTTAGTCTTGCCAAAGACCTAGAAGAGTAACAAATGAAAAAGAATAGAATAAAGGATCAACAAAGCATGCAAGCTTGCCTGAAATAGTCAAAGTGCTTCTTTGGCAACCCAGAATTAGTGATAGAAAATAAGACCAGAAGGCGTAGAACTGTTATTAAAGGCTCCTGCTTATGGATCAATTCTTCAATATACTCAAAGCATCTGCATATATGAATGACATTAGTTTTATTATGTAGAAACATATGTACATGCAGCAATATGAGAACAATAGTGCATCACCACGTAGTCAACTACAGACACTGACGTATATGACAATGCTACATTGATTGGTTTTACCAAACAATTCATAGTCTTACTTCTTTTACTCCATTCCGTGTAATTTAAAATCCACACCTAAAATATCAACTGCTTGTTCTACATATGATAGGCTAGAAATTAAATAAATTCAAACATCATCTACAGAAAACAAAGTGTAATTGTTTATTATATCCAAGCTTATTATATGACAACGTCATTTACAGGCTCTGTTTGGCAAAAATGTGGCAAAAGTAAGTTATAAGCTTTATAATCAACTATCACCCAACATTTAGCTGAAAAGTTAACTAGTCAAAATTAAAGTACTTGGTAAAACTAGTGGTTGAAGTTACTGTAAATATAAAATGAAATATTTTATATAAATTATATTTTAAAATTATTATTCTTTTATATATTTTTTAACTGACCTTTATTGACCTTGCCAAACATAACCATATCCAATTTAAAATCTTAATTTATAAAATACTTTTAGTACGCAGCTAAGAATTTACAGAAGCCTGATACACTGCCAGGTGAAACTGTGGTTAATTTTCTGCACCGAAAAGGCAATAGCCCAATCAAACTATACACGGGTGTTAAAATTATATTAAATTAAAGTATAATAATGCCATTTTTAAGTTGTCTGCCTGCAAAATTAACTCACATGTCATAACTTTGGGCCTCAATAATTGTATGTTCCATATCAAGCTGCCCGAGAAAAGTTGGCTTTGACGTGAACGTTGATAGATGCTGAGCAAGATTTATGTGCCTCTGGAAAAAAAAATGTAAATAGTATTATCATTTGATTCTTATTATGAAAACCCAGCTAATGAAATTTCAATATTATAATGAAAACAGTCTTACAGTCATCTCTGGCAATGAGTTCAGCTTTTTCACAAAGTCCTTCAGCTCAGAAACTGACTGCGTCTGGATATTCATTGAAAGCAATAGATTAGAAAATATTTACAAATTGATTTTAATTTTAAAAGATTTATTAAAACTTCTTTAAATGCCGCTGATAATGCACATACATCTTATTCAAACAGTGATTTCTTTTGCTTACTAAATATTGCATCTATCAAACAAGCATACAACTGTATAATTAGCTGTAAAGATAAAGTATAGCAGTACAACTATTGATCTATTAGGTCCCCAAAGAAAAAAGGTAAATAGCAGACTTGAGTGGATACACTGTTACTTTACGTGAAAATTTGTCTCAGAACATTCTTTCTTATTTTTTACAAAATCAACAGTAAAATCAATGCCCAGGTGTAAGATCGTCTACTCACTGTTGTTGTCATATCTGTGTAGTCTTGCTTCATGGATGTTGCTTTTTGACGCAAAATCTGCAATACTGCAGACAGCAACTAAGAAAATAGATCTACAAGGGAACCAAAGATATTTATCTAAACACCAGTCTCCCTGTTCCCGTGTGCACGGGTGTGTGTTTGAAAGAGAGACAAAAAAAGAGAGATTAAGAGAAAACTAGGATGTATGAGGTAAAAATTAATCAACCTGGACTACAACTTCAAAGTTGAGATCCCTTATCTCCTTAAATAGCTTGTCACTAACACAGACCATGCAAATAAATGTTATTTTAATAAATATTATCAGAAAAAGGTAAATGAGAAAATTAATAAGTGTGAAGAATCAGAAAATGGATATCTGACTGTAACAAAAAAGAGGATATAGGCAAAAGAAGGCCTCTAGAAAGTGTTTGTCAATAACACAGACCGGGCAAGTAAATTTCATTTTAATGAGAATTATGAGCAAAAGGAAAATAAAACAACAAATTTTGAACTACCACTCAAATGCGGTCTCAGAGAATTGACAAAGGGGCATCTGGAAACACATTTCTTTAAGACACATAAATACCAAACATAACAAAGATGAATAGTCATAAAGGCGTAATAATCAGAGGTCATAATCCATGTAAACTGTTAAGAGTCCTGATATGACATGACCACGTGTTTATGAGGTAGTTCTTACCTTACAAGCCAGTTTTCTAAGGTTGAATTAAGCACAACCTAAATTCAAAATTGGTATCAAAGTCCATCCAAGATCCGTTGGACCGTCTCTTATCGGGTCACGCTCCATACGTCTAGTCCCGGGCATGAGGAGGCGTGTGTTAAGAGTCCCACATTGAACGAGAGATGGCCTGAACATATGTTTATAAGGGAGAGAAATCCTCGCCTTACAAACCAGTTATGTAAGGTTGAGGGTAAGACGGTATCCGAGTCTATTCAAGATCTGTTGGATCACCTACTCCCAGGTCACTGCACTAACAGACCACTCGAGTCACGCCCCAAATCAGTTAGTCTTTGGCATGAAGGGAGGGTGCTAAGAGTTCCACATGGATAAGATATGATCTGAACGTGTTTATAAGTGGACTTGTCAAAAAATACAGAATGTGTGACACCCCTATGCTGGTAGGGTGGCAGGTAGGGTGGCAGAGGCCTTAGTGAATTTATGTGGGTTAGGGCTTTGCTCGCGGTGGTGAAAAACCCGTTCAGTGGTGTTTTTTACTATGGAAAGAGCAAGCTCGCATGAGGTGAGAAGCTCAGTATTCTCTAGGTATTTGGTGTACGTTCTGAGTTATTCGTATTTATTCTTGTGCCTGAGCTAGAGATTCGGAGAGTGGTTTGCCCTAGCTTCATGACCAAGGAACATGGTCATGGGAGGACTTGGTCTCCTTTGATTGGGGAGAGTGGTTTTCCCCCTTTGACTGATGACCCTTAGTTAGTTGGTATTTGGGAACGCCACTGCCCACGTTCACTGTACGAGTGGAGCTAATTCAAATGACCCAAGCCCAGTTGGGCGACTAGGCATCCTTGTCGGACGAGTATTGCCCATCGCCTGGCGTCATGGGTGAAGCCTTGGGCGACTTAAGGTACTACCCAGGATACTCGCCCCGCCCATCATGTTCTGCTTTCCCTTCTTCTTCGTAGGTTATCCCCTCTTAGAGTCTAATAAAATTATATTGGTACAATAATTAGGGACAATCCACTCCTTAAAATCAGTTTTGTAAAGTTGATTTAGACTCTACCTAAATTCTAAGATAGTATTAGAGCATATCCAAGATTCGTTGGGTCATTTACTATCGGACTACTCTGGTCACGCTTCAGATGCCCAATACTAGGCGCAAGGGCGTGTGTTAATAATCTCACATTGAACGAGCGATGGTCTTAACACATATTTATAAATGGAGGCAATCCTCATCTTACAAGCCGTTTTATAAGGTTGAGTTAGGCCTAATCCAAAATTCTAAGATATACCTTGATTGCAAATTGATATTCAAGGCAGTATGCCCATTGTGTAAGTGTTCTCATACCAACAAATCTCAAATATATTCAATATAGTTAAAGCTCGTAGTACGCTTGTATTTACTATATATCATGATGTATTTACTATATATCATGATATAGGAGTGAATATGGATTTCCTTCAATCATAAAATATGTAAAGAATGATAGAAAGGAAAACTTCTTGAACCTAGAGTATTTTATTAGGTTTAATTTAAATATGCTTTAGTCCCTTCAAATATTAAGAGTATTTGTTTTAGTCCCTAAAAAAATGTATAGACCTGCCAAATATACTACTTTTTGTTTTAGATCCTTGTTGTTTTCTTTAAATTATAGTCCCAGCAAAATGTGTTCATATTGAAATTGGTCCTTCTAATATTCATTAAAAATTCTACGTATTACAGAGAAAAGAATATCCATTTGAGTACTTATGTCATTGAAAAAAATATCATTACATCCCTAACTAGATTAGCCAGCGAAAAAAGTAGCCTACCTTGAATTAAGTGGGACTTTAGTTTTTTTTCCATCTTGTGGAAGACCCAAAATAGATCCATCAATCTCAACAGAACCATTGTTGATGTGAAGAAACTGCAACGGTACAAATTCAGTAAATGAAAATAGACAACTATCAAAACTTATTTGCATGTAGTATAATACTCCATGAACCCGACATACAACTGTAAAACTCCTTGACTGAAACACCAAAACATGCATTAGAAAATTTTCCATATTCAAACTTTACAATATCAAAAAGGAACAAAGTTAAAGAGTTTATTAAGTTGACAAAGCTTGTTAGGGAACATTCTCAAGAAAAAGGTTGATAAAATAACAAAGTAATCAAAACTTTTATGCAGTAAATATTCATTCACAAATGTATAGGCTGTTATTGCATTAACTTGCCTCGTCAAGTAGCCCCTCATACGTTAGTTGGGAACACAAAGGAGTAACCATGTCCACCTACATTCAGAGCATACTCAACTTCAATGACCATCATCCATGTGGAGACCACTTGAACCCAAACAAATGGAATAGTGTGACCTCAAAAAGACATACAACTTCAAGTGAAAATAGAAATTAAACCCGACAGAGACAAGTAAAATGATTCATTTAAGTTCCAATTCCCATTCTCATTTTTCGACAAAATCTTGAATAAACAATTTTGTATGAAGTAATAAGAGAGAAATGTACAAGACAGCACATGCCTTCCTGAAGTAGTAACATACTAAATCTATAAATTACACAGCACAAGAAAACCTAGGAGAAAATCCCCAAAGACGCTACAGATTATGATAAAAGACATAAAATGGAAAAACAGGAAGTACCTCTCTATCTAAGAGGATTACTGTGTTTATCTCTGGCATAACCATCTGAAAAGAGAAAAACAATAAGATGATTACGGTGTATGTTACATTACTAAAACTTATAAATTTGCGTTTGTTTATTCTTTTTCTATTAGAGAAAAATAGAGTGGTGTGTGATTACATCAGATGAGTTAACCGGCTCTTCAGCTTGCATTCGATTTAGGATGTCCGCAATACGCACGGATGCTTTTCCTTTTGCCCGCACATTTGGTATCACTCCAAAAGAAAACTAAAAGATAAAATCAAATGAAACAATTATAACTAATAAAACATGTTAGAATCATGTTAGATTTCATGTCCATGATGATGTATGGATAACTAATAAAGCTTGTTAGGGACACTTCTATTGGACTATCTCCTTTTTGTTAGATGCTAAATGTTGCAAGGCTAAAGCTTCCGTGTTAAGAAAAACCAAAAGCGTGATGGATTCAAAAATACAACCTCAAGTTTGTGAATGGCCTTTGCAATATGCCAAAGTGAGCTTGCATCACCGTCAACCAGGCATTCCTACCACATAGAGAATGCAAACAAGGATAAGTAATTAACCAGAGCAAATACTAAATGCAAGAAACATGAAAGTTAAATATACAACACTAAAAGAAACAAAAAAAAAAAACTCAAAAATAAATCAGATTTATGTGTGCAACATACTTTAAAAGAAAGATCAAGTTCAAACGATAGGACGTCCTCATCCATTGGCAACAAATACAATGGATATTCCCCTATTGTAAACAAATGATGTAATTTCTCATCCTCAAGGACCTGCACACAAACAACAACCGTTTACATTGTCAACTTCGAGATCTCATGCTTAAAAAAGAAAAACACCATGGTCAACTCAACCTAAATTGATTCATTTCCAAGAAAGGCTTACTTTCTCACAAACAACAGTACGACGGGGGACAAAATAAACATGATATTCTCTCTGTAGCCCTTTAGATACATCATCGTGAACGTTAGAGCATATGAATCTCATCAAATCAGGCTGAGAGCGCACAAGGAAAACAATTTTGGTACAGTCACTTTGAATTGGGTCAGCCGAAAGATGCCGCAACTCAACCCCTTGCTCCTGTTTGAGTTAAATGTGAACACTCAACATCATCAAAAGACCAAAACAACATTCTAATGTCCATTGATAATTGAAAAAGAAAAAGAAAACTTTTATAGGTACACAGAAATGTCAAATTCTATAAAAACTCAGTCAAAAAGTAGAACCCAGTAAATGATTAAGGGTAAAAAAAATGCCTTGAGAATTGATGACTGTATGATAAGGGAAAGAGAGTCTCCAAGCTTGGGATCAATGACCAAACACTTCTTTCCTCTAACCTAAAAAATCATAAAAGCTTATGAAATCAAATAATCAGTGCCAAACAAAATGAACGCAATAAGAACACTGCAATATCAAATTTGAGTGAAAAAATCGCTTAATTTCTTCATAGGAAGCAACAATTACATTCTTGAGGATGTTGATGAGCTCCTTTTGAGAGTGTTCTCTGAATGCAACAAAAAAACATTAAAATTTAGATTATGATTATGATTAAGATAAAAAGTAAAATTGAAAATGAAATTGAATTGGATTTGACCTGATGGATGTGAGATTGACGGGAGCATTATCTAGGTTGGGAATCTGAGCCATTGAGAAATATATGAACACTACAAATTGAAATCAAATTTCGATTCAAATGAGGATCGTAATGGCTTTGAACATGCTCGTCGAGTTCTGCCACTTTGAAATGAAATAAATAACCTCTTTGAAATTGAAGAAATTGAAATTGTAAAAAGTGTATGTAATTTTGTGAAGAGTTTAAATTCTGAGATTTTAAAATAGTTTTTCTTTGACCAAAAAATAGTTTTTCTGGAAAAAAAATCAATATAAAAAATAGTTTTATTGCAAAAAAATCATTAAAAAATTTCATTTCAATTATTTTCTCCTATTAAAATATTTTATAAGATTCTTTTATAAAACATTTACACAAAATATTTGGATGATAAAATATTATTTGATATCAGCATATCAGATATGAGAAAATGGAATATGCTTTGATATTGTAAAATATTTTTATATTGTCAACCAATGAGACTCATATATTCCGCCACATCATATTTTTATTTTTAAAAACTGTAATGATTTGACAATATAAAATATTTTGATTAGATATCAATGTAAATATTTCTTTATTGTAACGGTGCACTACATTTAACCTCATGATATATTAGATGAATTAACATATCACTTAGAGAATTTTTATTGGCACCTCTAATTAAACCAGACACTCTCCAATGTGTATGAAAAGACATTATTATCCTTGTAAAATTATTTTATTTATTTTTGAAATTTATAATATTGAAACGGATTTTTAAAAATTATGGGACGATACCGGAAATTTCGAATCAATTATCGAAAATTTTAAAAACAATAAATTTTTTACTATAAATTTTAAATTTTTTGGGATTTTATATCGGAAATTCCAAAAAAAATGGTATTAATGTTTAGTATTTTATCGGAAAATTTAAAATTTCCGATAAAAATCCCTTTTGATTTACAAAATTTGTTTTCATAGCAGAAATTATAAAATTCCTTTCGGTATAAACCCTTGATTTTTTACTGGAAATTTTGAAATTTTCGATATGGATACAAAATTTGTTTTCATATCGGAAATTTTCGATAGTTATATTTTTTATTATTTTAGTTGGATTTTTTTTTTAATCTTTTTTTTTTAGTAAAATATAGAGACAGAGATAACACTATTACAGGCAGAGCTACCGATAGAGCGGGAAATCAGACTAAGGCTGCTGAGGGTGAGTCTTCTCGAATATGGGTTGGACGAGTAGTTTCAACCGGTTCACACCGGAAACGGTTGGCTAAGCGGGGTGGGTTTCGCGCACCTCGTAGCACTCGACGTCGCCAGGTACGATCAATTGAGAAGCCCAGAGATGAGGTGGCAGAGGTGGGAGATGAAGTTGTTACTGGAGATGTTGTTAGAGAGGTTGTTGAGGAGGTTGTTGGGGATGTTGGTGGGGAGGTTGTTGAGGAGGTTGTTGGACCTGGAGAGGTTGATGGGGTGGTTGTTTATGAGCTGGTCCAGCCAAATATTATTGTTGATGATCTGGTCTCATCTGTTATTGTTGACACAGAGGTTACAGCTCCTTCGACTTATCCCTCCTCTGTGCTCACTAACGGAGGATTCCCTGGAGGACCCGTTGACCGGTTGGTGCTTATTGAGTATGCAGACCATGTGGCGTTACGACTATGGCAGGGAGAGGTATATGTATTTTATGTTTAATTTTAATTTGTTTATTATTATGCCATGGAAGCTTACTGCAAATGTTTTTTAGTTTTGTTTGTCACATGCCTGTCCCACACTGAAGGTGGCTTCGCACGATTTGAAGATGAAGGACTTCCTACAAATTTTGATGCCTGAGCAGGTTAGTCGGATTGTACGGGATTTCGAGCTACTTGATTTTCCCCACTGCTCCCTCGCCATGCTTGATGCGCCGCTGCTTACTGCGTTTGTTGAGAGATGGCACAAGGAGACATCTTCATTTCATCTTCTATTTGGGGATATGACTATCACTCTTGATGATGTCTCCTCGATGTTCCATCTCCCCATCGGCGGCATATTCTGGACGGCTCATGTTCTTACCTGTTGATGACTGATCGGAAAAATAGCAAGTGTACTATTTTTACCGATGTAGTAATAAGGAGTTTTATTTCCAAGTATCGATCTCAAGGATTGCGTAGGAAATACTTATTTTAATTTGATTCTATCAGAACAAAAAGATAATGGTTCGGTTGTTTTGGAATTTATAATAGTAAACACACAGAGAGTAAAAATAATTGATTAAGATAACAGATGCTAGGGTGAGTGGTTGAGTTAACCGGTTATGAATTCAGTCAAGATTTCCTTAATACATATGAAACATTCAATCACCTAACCTCAGAATGTTCTTACTTAAGTCCTTAAGGAAGAAACTATTAAACTACCAATTCTTACTCAAATGTCCATTCAATTAATCATTGGTTTTAATCATACAAAATATCAAGGTTTACGGTGATTTATGAAAGTTACTAGTCCTAGATGATGCATTCATAAACCCAATTGTGTGAAAACCCTAACAATCACAATCCTGTTATTGAAAGTCATAGATCAATTTGTATTTGTCCGATACAAAAGCATAATAACATCACACAATTGAATTGAAATAAGTAACATAATAATCAAGAAATCATTTGTTCAAATTCATAACATGCGATAACATCAGGACCACCCCCCTAGCATCAGGGGGTTTAGCCTCTCATAGTACTCAAAGAATTCATAATGTAAAGATTAGACATTACAAAGAATTAGGAGATTTTGATCTTCAATGGTTGATGCCCTTGAATCTCGCCGTCTTCAAATCCTTCGTATTCGCTATCTTCTCCAATGCAATCTTTTCTTTCGTCTGTCAAAAGGTGCCTTCTTCTTTCTCTTCCAAGTCTTCTTATAGCTTCAGATGAATCTCTTCCAAGCAAAAGGTCCAAACTACCCATAATGAGCATAATCGGTTCACAAAGCAAAAAGTAGGGTTTCCAAGCTGCGTCCAATCAACACGGTCGTGTGTCACCACACGGGTGGCCGTGTTGTTCTCCATAATTAATTATTTTCAACACAAGCTACAATGGCAACAACACGGGTCGTGTTCCTCCACACGGGTGCCCGTGTTAATGCATTGTTTTAAACAACACGGTCGTGTGTCACCACACGGGTGCCCGTGTTGTTCTCTGTTTTTCTCCTCTCATTTTGCTCTGCCTGATCAACAACACGGGCAGTGTTGTGGCACACGGGTGCCCGTGTTGACCTGCTGTTTCTTCATATTTTTGTCTTTCTGAGTATCCATAGCTTCACCATTATTGCTTTTAAACCTGTGCAATGGCCTGTAACAATGACACTACCAAACGAAGCATAAACGAGATCTTTTTGACATAAACTTGTAATCGAATGCAATGCGATACCAAACCAATAAAACAGGATAAATGACTCCGAAGCAACTAAAAACAAACATAAATCTTACCAAAGTGATGAAAATACGTCGGATTAACGGTGGGAATTCACTGGAAATGGTGACCGATCACAACCCCAAACTTGTCTCATTGCTTGTCCTCAAGTGATGTATTGAGTCCAAACAAAGGTCACCCCCGAATTCATTTTCCACAATGCAACCTTGTCTTTCACCATTTGTGTTCTTCCTTTCCAATCGAGTTTCAGGTCTCTCCAATTCAGGCAGTTTACCATATTTCCACATCAGAAACTTCTTCACCTGCAAGCTTTTCACACACTCACAATATCTCTCAGGGTTAGGTGTGTACACTCACAGCACAGTATGCAATATCAACTCTTAACTTTGAATACATTCTCACTACCACAGCAGATTCCACACACTTTTAGAGGTCTTTTTGGGTTGTAACGGGGCTTGGGTACGGTGGGATAAACAAGAAAATTGGATAACAAAGGGTTTTGAACTCGGTATTCATGTTGTGTGATTTTTCTTTCTCCTTTTCTCATGCATCATGTATACTCTGGGGGTTAATTTCACTCTATTGACTCTTTTTCTACTCAAATTTTCTGAGCATTTTATATGTGTTAGAGTCTTAAGTCTCGGCAAGTGCATTTTTCTCTTTTGTTTTTCTTTTCTCTTTTTTTTTTCTCTTTTTTTTTAAAGAAAATACATACTATTTTTCTTTTTGTATGATCTCTTATTATGCACTTGCCTTCTCTTTCAAGATTTCCACCCCAAACTTAGTTTTATTGCACATCTTGCAATTCACACAATCATACCGAGTTATGAAACAAAAGGAAATGAATGATTAAAAGTTAACAGGGGGTTTATGATGAATAATGCTTAAAAGTTAACATGGGGTTTACGATGAATAAAATGGCTAAGGCTCAACGGGGTTTACGAAGGGAAACATACAGATAGGGATGGTTAGAAAGACCCTGGCTAAACAAACAACTTGCCTCAGTGTGTGTTGTCATGCTGTGACGTGTCAACAGGACATACGCAAAATCAGAGTGATAAAGTCATACCTGGCTGAACTCTCATGTTGATATTTCGTGTTTGGCTTTTTGTGATCTCACCATGTTGGTTAGCTTGCAAGCTCTGAAGTCTCCTCGTGTTATGTGGTTCTTTTCTGACTTGGTCTTTCCATACCGCTCTCTTGGTCCGGTGTCCCCAAATTGTGTCCGACTTCTTTTCTCAAGGTTGCATCAACTTCTGGGGTGCCTTATCAGCCTACGTTTGAGGGGTGTCATTCATCCACTACCATTGATCCCGGGCTCGTCCAACCGTTTCTCATCACTCTGTACACACAGTAGGTCCAAAAGAACAGCAAACAAACAAACAAACAAACCTACTAATATAATGATAACATAACAAAAACAAAACAAATTGAAAGAAAATAAAACATGAAAGGAGAAACCCCCCCCCCCCACACTTGAACTAAACATTGACCTCAATGTTTAAATTCAAACACGAAGGGGACTTACAGTGATCACTGTTGCGGAGGAGGCGGGGGATCGTGCGGGAAATGCAACATCAGACGTTTCATCATGGCCTGCATGTCATCCATGACTGTCCCTTACCGGAACAGTTCCACACTCTGTCTATCTAGTTCCGCACCTTGTTTGGTCTGCTCAGTGCGGAGAGTTCCCATCTCCGTCTGGATCCAACCCCACTGGTCCTGAGACATAAAAGAGAAGCCTTCACCATGTAGGCTCGAATCATGTGGGGGTGGCATACCGTGGGTAGCTGGCATCTCATCTTCTTCCATGTCCTCACCTGAAAGGTCATGGTCAAACTGCGCATCTTCCCCTACAGCTTGGGTTGAACCTGTGTACAACCAGTTAGCAGCATTGGCAATGCTAATGGACCCAGGTGTTGGTAGTGCGAGCACTTCCATATTGTGAATCATCAGAGCGTAATGAGTCGGCCTGATGGCAATCATTTGTTGATTGACTAGCGTGTGCATGTCAATCTTAGTCTTGCCCATTACTGCAGTCTCTTCCATCAAGAGTTGATCATACCCGAAGTGGCCCGCAATCTGCGTGATCATACCACCTACAGAAATATCCCCAGTAGTTACATGGCCAACCTGTTTCAAATGATTGGCGGCGAAAGCCGCTGCATTGATTCGCTCATTGTGGGCCATGCAATACAGAAAAAATAACTCTCTCTTAGCCGCAACCCCGGTACTATCACCCCGTCCGAACAAGGTGTATGTTAACCCTTTTTGTGCATACCTGAAGCACGGGTTATGAATTCCATAAGCTTTTCCCGAGCTAAGGTTATATCCAGTTTTACCTGTAATAGCTTGCCAAAAATCAATAGCAGAAAAAGTGTCCGGAGGGGTTCCGGGTCCAGATACCGAGAGTCTCAGGATACTCCCAAGTTCCTCCACAGATGATTCGTGATCTTCATCAAATACGCGGAAAATAATTTGCCCATAAAATTCCATTTCCGAACCTGTCCACCTTCTCCTCATCTTGAACTCAACCGTACTCAAGAATTCAAGGGTAATCCGAGCGAAGGTCGGTGCTTCGAATTGCATGTATTCCAACATACCGATGTTGTGGAACATGCGGTGCACCTCTTCTTTCAAACCTAACTCATCCAGGGTAGCATCACACATATATCGGGTCGGAATAAGCTTACGTTTAGCTAGAATCACATACCTCTCTTGATGATTCGGTTGGTCAAACAAAATGCCATGAGGATTTGTAGAGCGTCTAACCCGTTGCTTTGGTCGAGAAGACGTGGCTACCTCTTTCTCCTTGCTTGTACGCTTTGGGGGCATAATGGTACCTGAAAAAAATTTCTCAAAATCCAAAGAATAGGTTAGTGAAAACTGCAACCGTCACTGTGTAGAGGACGGCGAAAGGAACAATTTTTGTGAAGGTGAGATGAGGTTAAAGTGAGTGGAGCTATGAGAAAAGTGAAGCTTAATTTGATGGAGGCTAGGTTAACAATGGAGGAAGAGGGAGAGAGAGGTTTCCAAAATCAGAAAAAAGTGAGAATGAGTGGTGGGGAAGAGATATAATAGCAAGTGGGGCCCAACATTGAAAATACCCAAAATCACAAAATTTGAAAAATTGGTCTGTTACAAACAACACGGTCGTGTTCCTGCACACGGGCGCCCGTGTTAATTCACTGTTTTAATTAACACGGTCGTGTGTCACCACACGGGCGCCCATGTTAATCCACTGTTTTGATTAACACGATCGTGTGTCACCACACGGGTGGCCGTGTGGATGCCCTGTTTTCATCAATTTTTGAATTCTGCAAAGCTTCTTAGGTCTGGCATCCTTTCGCTGAGAAGTGATTATGATTATGGCATCCTTTCTCCTTACCTGCAACAACGTTTCATACCCATACAGAAAAGAAAAGAGAAAAAAAATAAGTTGACAATCGAACACGTGGGTTGCCTCCCACGAAGCGCTTCGTTTAACGTCGCATGGCTCGACGGTTGCCCATCTCATTAGGCGAGGCGCATATGGTCAATCAATCCAGGTTGTTGGCCTCTGTAATAGGGCTTCAGCCTCTGGCCATTCACCTTGAATATATCTCCATTGTTTTGGTTCTTAATCTCTATTGCTCCGTGGGGAAAAACCTTATACACGACAAATGGCCCGGACCATCTTGACTTTAATTTCCCAGGAAACAACTTGAGCCTCGAATTGAACAACAATACCAGTTGTCCTTCCCAGAAATATTTCCTGATGATTCTCTGATCATGCCACTTCCGTGTTTGCTCCTTGTACATCTTTGCATTCTCATATGCCTGATTACGAAATTCTTCTAACTCGTGAAGTTGAAGAATTCGGGATTCACCGGCTTTTGCAAGATCACAATTTAAGAACTTGGATGCCCAAAAGGCTTTGTGCTCTAATTCCAGAGGAAGATGACAAGCCTTACCATAAATCAGCTGATACGGAGACACGCCAATTGGTGTTTTGAAAGCGGTTCGGTATGCCCATAACGCGTCATCTAATTTGATTTCCCAATCTTTTCGTGAAGCATTCACTGTCTTTTCCAAAATCTTTTTAATTTGCCGATTAGATACTTCAACTTGCCCACTCGTTTGGGGATGATATGGTGTGGCAATCTTGTGCTTCACATTATATTTCTTCAATAAGTTCTCCATGAGCTTATTCAAGAGATGTGTTCCTTCATCACTGATAAGTGCTCTAGGCACACCAAACCTTGAGAAGATGTTTTGTTTAAGGAAGTTTACCACTGCTCTCGTGTCATTATAAGGGAGGGCTACGACTTCCACCCATTTGGAGACATAGTCCACAGCCACCAGAATATAATTTTTTCCAAATGAGGGTGGAAATGGCCCCATAAAGTCTATCCCCCAAACATCAAATAATTCCACTTCAAGCATGCCCTTTTGAGGCATCTGATTCTTCCTAGAAATATTTCCTGTCCGTTGGCATCTGTCATATTCCTTCACGACGACTTGAGCATCCTTAAACAACGTGGGCCAGTACAATCCTGATTGGAGGACTTTTGCGGCTGTCCTGTCTCCACTAAAGTGTCCCCCATAATCTGAGTCATGACATGCCTTTAAGACTTCATTCTGTTCTTCCTCAGGGACACATCGACGAATTAGTCCGTCTACCCCTTTCTTATACAAGAATGGTTCATCCCACAAATAAAACCTGCAATCATGAAGAAACTTTTTCTTTTTGTTATAATCAAAGTCATCAGGAATTATACCACCCACCAGGTAGTTTGCATAGTCAGCAAACCAAGGAACACCCACCACCGCGAGGATTCTTTCATCTATAAACTCGTCCTTTATGGGATGTTTCTCTTCCGTCTCTTCAATCGGAGACATTCGAGATAGGTGGTCAGCAACGGTGTTTTCACACCCCTTTTTGTCTCGAATTTCAAGGTCAAATTCTTGCAACAGCAAGATCCATCTGAGCAGCCTTGGCTTCGAGTCCTGTTTAGAAAAAAGATATTTCAACGCATCATGGTCAGTATAAACAATTACCTTTGTTCCCAACAAGTATTGCCGAAATTTATCAAAGGCATAAACCACAGCCAGTAACTCCTTCTCTGTGGTTGCATAATTCATCTGGGCTGGATTCAACACATGGCTAGCATAGTAGATGACGTGGAGGCGTTTGTCTTGTCTTTGCCCCAAGACTGCCCCTACTGCTATATCCCTCGCATCGCACATTATCTCAAAGGGTAGAGACCAGTCAGGCGAGATCACTATAGGAGCAGACACCAATTATTTTTCAGAGTCTCGAAGGCTTCGTTGCACTTTTTGTCAAACAGAAACGGAGTATCCTTCACATGCAGGATAGTCAACGGTTTTGCGATCTTGGAGAAATCTTTGATGAACCTACGATAGAATCCTGCATGTCCTAAGAAACTCTGTATCCCTTTCTCATTCACAGGATGAGGGAGATTGGCGATTACTTCCACTTTTGCCTTGTCAACTTCTATCCCTTGATGGGAAATTTTATGACCTAGTATTATCCCTTCTCTCACCATGAAGTGACACTTTTCCCAATTCAGAATTAGATTGGTTTGTTGACATCTTTCCAGCACCAGTGAAAGATTATACAAATAATTTTCGAAAGAAGATCCAAAAACCGAAAAATCATCCATAAACACCTCCATATGCTTCTCAAGCATATCGGAAAATATGGATGTCATGCACCTCTGAAATGTCGCAGGTGCGTTGCATAAACCAAATGGCATTCTTCTATAAGCAAAGATTCCATACGGGCATGTGAACGCTGTTTTTTCTTGATCCTCAGGTGCCACAGCAATTTGGTTCTACCCTGAGTACCCATCCAAAAAACAGTAGAAATCATGACCTGCCAATCTTTCCAACATCTGATCGATAAAAGGTAAAGGAAAATGATCCTTCCTTGTAGCAGTGTTTAGTCTTCTATAGTCTATGCAAACTCTCCAACCTGTAACAGTACGGGTATGGATCAACTCATTTTTCTCATTTTTTATCATAGTTGTCCCTCCCTTCTTTGGTACCACATGACATGGGCTCACCCACGAACTGTCAGATATTGGGTAAATTAACCCCGCATCTAAAAGTTTCACAACCTCCTTGCGAACAACTTCTTTCATAGCTGGATTCAGTCTTCTTTGAGGTTGGACGATCGGTTTCTGATTATCCTCCATCAAAATCTTGTGCATACACATCGTCGGGCTGATTCCTTTAAAATCGTCCATCGCCCACCCAATAGCACCCTTGTATTTCTTTAGGACTTTGATTAGCTCTCCTTCTTGGGTCTCTCTCAAACCTGAATTGATGATTGCTGGACATTTTTCCTCGTTGTCAAGAAAGACATATTTGAGATGTTCTGGTAATTGTTTCAACTTTATCCCCTTTTTTATATCCTGTTTTGACTCTGAAGATGTTTTAGGTCGAAGCTCCTCCCACCGTTGCGGTCGGGAACGAACCCAAGGCAGTTGTTCCTTTAACATCGCTACCACTTCGGATTCTTTCTCATCAATTCCTTCAGTATCCTCAACAATAGATAAACTCAAAACTCTCTCCAAAGGAAGCTTGGGTGTTGTGATCTGCATAGATTGAGCAAAAACTGTATTTAACACTTCAATATTTTTACTCGCCCCTTCGTCATCTTTGAATTTCATAGTATCCCTCACATCAATTTTGAGCTTTTCATCATAAACTTTGAGGGTCATGGTTTCTTCCTCAATATCTATCATGCATCTTCCAGTTTCCAGGAAAGGTCTTCCCAATATGAGAGGGATCTCCTCATCTTCCGGCATCTCGAGTATCACAAAATCCATCGGGAATACAAATTTATCAATCTTCACCAGAACATCAGTTGCTATACCATAGGGTCTCTTCATAGAATGATCCGCAAACTGCAATGTCATGCGAGTATCCTGCACCTCCCCTAACTCAAGTTTTTTGTAAATTGAGAGGGGCATTAGACTCACACTTGCTCCCAAATTGATCAGTGCCTTTTTGAAGGATCTATCTCCAATGCTACAAGGAATAGTGACTGCACCTCTATCTTTTTTCTTCATCGGAATTTTTAGGCCTTGCAAAATAGCACTACAAGTTTCAGTCAGCATGACTGGCTCGCTGTCGATCGACCTTTTCTTTGATATGATGTCTTTCATGAATTTGGCGTAGATCGGCATCTGTTCCAGAGCTTCAGCAAAAGGTATGTTGATCTCGAGCTTCTTGAATAATTCTAAGAATTTCTCAAAAAAAAATTCACGGAGATCTTTCTTCTTTGTTCTTGTCGGAAAAGGAAGAATGATCTTTGGTTTTTGTTTCTCTTGCTGGCTTGTCGGCTTGACCACTACTTCTTCAGTTTGTTTTGGCTCTTCTCTAATCTCCAAGTCAACTTCCAACAATCCATCTTCTTCAACCTGTTCGTCAACTTGTGGTTCCTTAGCTTTTCCTTTTCTGCTGACCACAGCTTTAATGTGACTTTGATCACGGGGATTAACAACTGTCCCACTAGGAAGCGTGCCAGGTGCATGGGAGTTTGAGGCTAACTGTTGGGCGATTTGACCCATCTGAATTTCAAGATTTTTTATGGATGTTGTAGTGTTCTTCTGATTATTTCGAGTCTCCTCTTGGAATTGGATGTTGTGAGCTGCCATCTTTTCAATTGCGATCTCCTAATCTGCCTTCTTAGGTACCTGTTGTTGTTGCTGCTGATATTGATTTTGATATTGACCCTGTGCCTGCTGTTGCACGTTCCCTCTTTGATCTTTCCATGCAAAATTGGGATGATTTTTCCACCCCGGATTGTATGTGTTGGAGTAGGGATTGTTCTGCTTTAAAAATTTTATATCTTCGATTTGTTGCGGTGTTGCAAAACAATGAACAGTATTGTGTGGTCCATTGCAAATGTCACACACTTCACTCGGTGCCTGTTGCACTTGAGCCACTTTCTGAGCACCTATGTTTAGTGCTCTCAACCTTTTCTCTACATCCGCAGCAACAACTTCTTCAATTTTCACCTGTTTATTTGTTTCCAACTTCAAGTCAATAACTGCAGATTTGCTTGATACCCTGTCATATAACTCTAAATGCTCGTTCGAGGCAATAGCTTCAATTATCTTCTTCATACCGGTGGCTATTGCAAAGTTGGCTGAGCCACCAGCTGCTGAATCAAGGATTTGTCTCGTTTGAATTCGAAGACCATTGACAAACATTTGCATTTGTTCAGTTTCATCCATGTTGTGAGTAGGACAAGCCACTAGGATTCTCTTGAATCGTTTGTAGGCATCTCCTGGTGACTCACCCTCCTTCTGTTTGAAGTTTAGGATCTCATATCTTTTCCGCAATGACACAGATGCGGGAAAATACTCCTACAAGAATGTTGTTTCCATGTGCTCCCATGTAGTGATACTACCAGCAGGTAAGGAATAGAGCCAGTCTTCAGCCTCATCTGCTAAAGTGAATGGGAACATACGAAGTCGGACTGCTTCTTCGCTATGTCCAGGCATTTTCAGTGTTGTGCTCATGGTTAAAAATCTTTGCAGATGCTTATTGGCATCTTCATTCACTCTTCCAGAGAAGGACCGTCTTTCGAGTTGATTAATGGTGCTGGGATGCAGCTGAAATTGTTCCACATTAACCGGTTGGTTGACAATTGTCATACGACCACCCGGGGTGTTGGTTCCACCATAGTCACCGAGGAGTCTCTCTGGTGGTGGTGGATTAGCAGCCATGATTTCAGGAACTGTTTCCGCGTCTGAATCGGAATTCTCTGAGTGCACTGAAACAACTTCTCCCTCCGCTTTTTCTGCTAATTCCAGTTTCTTTCTCTTAGCTTGTCTTAGTCTAGCGCGAAGAGTTCTTTCTTGATCTGCGTCAAAAGGAAAATCCGCTGAGGCCTTACCTCGCATAAACAAGTTAGACAAAGATTAGAATTGAATAACAAAATTGTCACAGATAAAATTTTGGTTGACGAGCAACAAAATTTCAATAGAATAAAAATTAAAATATGTCTTTTGGCAATCCCCGGCAACAGCGCCAAAAACTTGATCGGAAAAATAACAAGTGTACTATTTTTACCGATGTAGTAATAAAGAGTTTTATTTCCAAGTATCGATCTCAAGGATTGCGTAGGAAATACTTATTTTAATTTGATTCTATCAGAACAAAAAGATAATGGTTCGGTTGTTTTGGAATTTATAATAGTAAACACACAAAGAGTAAAAATAATTAATTAAGATAACATATGCTAGGGTGAGTGGTTGAGTTAACCGGTTATGAATTCAGTCAAGATTTCCTTAATACATATGAAACATTCAATCACCTAACCTCAGAATGTTCTTACTTAAGTCCTTAAGGAAGAAACTATTAAACTACCAATTCTTACTCAAATGTCCATTCAATTAATCATTGGTTTTAATCATACAAAATATCAAGGTTTATGGTGATTTATGAAAGTTACTAGTCCTAGATGATGCATTCATAAACCCAATTGTGTGAAAACCCTAACAATCACAATCCTGTTATTGAAAGTCATAGATCAATTTGTATTTGTCCGATACAAAAGCATAATAACATCACACAATTGAATTGAAATAAGTAACATGGTAATCAAGAAATCATTTGTTCAAATTCATAACATGCGATAACATCAGGACCACCCCCCTAGCATCAGGGGGTTTAGCCTCTCATAGTACTCAAAGAATTCATAATGTAAAGATTAGACATTACAAAGAATTAGGAGATTTTGATCTTCAATGGTTGATTCCCTTGAATCTCGCCGTCTTCAAATCCTTCGTATTCGCTATCTTCTCAAATGCAATCTTTTCTTTCGTCTGTCAAAAGGTGCCTTCTTCTTTCTCTTCCAAGCCTTCTTATAGCTTCAGATGAATCTCTTCCAAGCAAAAGGTCCAAAATACCCTTAATGAGCATAATCGGTTCACAAAGCAAAAAGTAGGGTTTCCAAGTTGCGTCCAATCAACACGGCCGTGTGTCACCACACGGGTGGCCGTGTTGTTCTCCATAATTAATTTTTTTCAACACAAGCTAAAGTGGCAACAACACGGGCCGTGTTCCTCCACACGGGTGCCCGTGTTAATGCACTGTTTTAAACAACACGGTCGTGTGTCACCACACGGGGGCCCGTGTTGTTCTCTATTTTTCTCCTCTCATTTTACTCTGCCTGATCAACAACACGGGCAGTGTTGTGGCACACGGGTGCCCGTGTTGACCTGCTGTTTCTTCATATTTTTGCCTTTCTGAGTATCCATAGCTTCACCATTATTGCTTTTAAACCTGTGCAATGGCCTGTAACAATGACACTACCAAACGAAGCATAAACGAGATCTTTTTGACATAAACTTGTAATCGAATGCAATGCGATACCAAACCAACAAAACATGATAAATGATTCCGAAGCAACTAAAAACAAACATAAATCTTACCAAAGTGATGAAAATACGTCGGATTAACCGTGGGAATTCACTGGAAATGGTGACCGATCAATGAGGTATCGCCTCCTCCTACTACAACCGATGACCAACAGCGCTTCCAGATGATTGCAGTTATTATGGATAACCTCATGAGTTTGGTGAACCCATATGGCGAGGTTTATACTAGATTAGCTCGGGTTGCACACATAGCACGTGGGAGGCCTATTTATACATCTTTTATGTATTATGTATTATTTGCATTATTTGTATATTACTCAGACATCTTCATCGGAAACATTTTCATTACATCATTTTTTTATCTGTCATTCATGTTACATCAACATAAACTAACATTTGATAAACGATTACATAACTTAAATATAACTATAAAAACTGGTGATAAATAAGAAAACCTAGATATTGCTAGATGATTTTGGATGTTTCGTCATCTCCATTATATTGTCGACAAACCTTGAAATATTAGCATCTAACTCGAATGGGCCCTTTGTATCTTATGGTGAAATGATTTTCACATTTCCTTCATTTCATTTGTCTTCAACTCATTAAGGTTGTATTTCACCCTCCATCCAGTATCAATACAATCTTCACGAAAATCGATCTTTCTCACCTTTCTGTTTTCGGTATCGACCAAGAATTCATTCGACTTAGATGTCAGGCTAGCTACAGATGTGGTGTCATATGGAAGACGGAACTCTACGGGAGGTGAGGCTTCGTTGAAGTACACGTATGCCTTAATCAAAAATTAAGGAAGAGACATTTTTTGAGACGTTTTTATCAAACAACATGTCACCCCCTATTTATACAACTTTGCACTTATTATGGGTCATACAAAATTGTTGGTGCAATCACGGTCATCTAAAACTAATATCCTGAGCATTTATAATTTCACACAAATAATACTACCGGAAATTTCATTAGGGTTGAAATTTCTGGTATCAACCTGTAAATTTCAAATTTCCAAAATTATTTGTAACATACCGGAAATTATGAAATTTCCGATATACCGGAAATTTATAATACACTATCGGAAATTTTGTACAAACCGAAAATTTCATTTTGCCTTCCAAAATTTTTAAACGTAAATTTCATTCAAATTTTCATCAGGGAAAGTTTTGACAATATAAAAGTATGAGGGTGTCAGATTTAATTGGGAGGTGTCAAGTTAAATGTTCGTGATGTAAGAAACCATTTTTTATAATGATTTGTGAAAGTTATACATAAACTTTCAGAACTCATTTTTATTTTTTCTAATGATCTTATTTTGTTTAAAGGAGCTTTTTATGGGGAAACACTGGCCAATCTCACATATTGTATATGGTGAGATGGGATTTTTGTTGTCTCCCTAAGAATGAGGGTGATCTAGGTATTAAGAGACCTCAATATTTGATTGGTGTTTTTTTATGAAGATTCTTTGGAATCTGATTACAATCCATATGATCTTTGGTGTAAGGTTCTATATACTAAATATGGAAGGAACATTGACCTGGGGTAACATAAGTTCTCAACCAAATCATGATATTTGTAGAAAACTTTTATAAGTAACTTGGAATAATTTCAGCAGAATATTATATGGGAATTGGGTGATGGAAACTATATCAACTTTTGGCAAGATAAATTGACCTCTAGTAGACTTTCTTTTATCTCCACCACTAATCAAACTTACATTGAAATATATATCTCTATGGGGATGTGGTAACCCTTTCATGAGATTAGAATTTTAATTTCCTCCCATCTAATTTATTTACTACCTTTACTTTTTAGGTTTTTGCTCTTCCTAACTTAAGGACACAAACAAAAAAGACTTAATACTACAGATTGCGAGCAATATTAACTCAATAGAAGTGTATTGAATCATTGAAGGGTGCGACATTAATGTCTACAAGCCTAAGGGAAACGAAGAAAATCGGGATGGTGGTTAAGATAGAAGTGTATCTTGTGTCTCATGGATAAAGTTATAAGGGAACTCGTCAAGGAGACGACTGCAACTTCAATGTGAGTAAAACTTTAATCATTTATATGAACAAGTCTTTGGCTTACGGGTTGTGTCTAAAACACTAACGCTACTCAATCAGAATGGTAGATAACAAATCCAGAGTGAAGCAATTGATAGAATTTTATAAAACTATTGACTATCTTGAGTAGGGATGGCAAAAAAAACTCGTACATGCGGGTATCCGCAAATAAAATTTGTCACAGGTACGGGACGGGTAGCATAATGAATATTCGTGACTAAAATAAACGGATATTTAAATATCAGATTTTTAATGGATATGGATGTGGGTTTAATGATACCTATGCATGCGGATATCCGTAACACCTTTCACATTCCATACAATTTTTATTTGGCCATTTCATATATAAGTTTATTCTATACCAACTAGTATATCCCTTCCTCCGTCCAACCAATGTCTTCATTCCCACTCCTTCGTCTTCCACTCTTCCACCATAACTCACAATCATAATATCTTTCATTTGTTTTGGTTAAAAATGAAATGTATTGAGATTACGTTTGGATGTTATTATGTTTTGGTGAAAAAGAAAATAATTAATGTGATGAAATTTTGTTATTAAATTAAGAGTGAATTGTATGAAAGTTTATGTGATAATATCTTTTTGTATAAGCTGAAAATATATTTTTTTTAAATCAAATTTCGAAAAAAAAAATGTTATTCATGGATATCTGTAAATATTTGCGAGTATACTAAAATATGTTGATTACCCGCTTGACAGATACCCACACGGTTATGAAGCAGATATGTATATCATATTTATCCAACGAGACAGACACAGATATCGTACTATCCACCCCCATGGATATCCATTTACATCTATAATCTTGAGAATATTAAGGCGAATGTTAAAGGTGAGAACAATATTATACTCTTGTTGAGCTCATTACCCGTGTCTTGTAAACATTTTAAATATGCCCTTCTCTATGGTAAGGAAGGTACTATTACTTTGGATGAAAGTCCAGACGGCCATGAGATTAAAAAATATTCAAAGGTGACAGATTTTAAGATTGACGATAGCGGTGAAGGATTGAGTGTCTCAAGAGGAGGAAATGCATGTAGAGAGATGTCCAAATCAAAGAGATTTGATAAGTCAGCGGTAAAGTGCTTCACTTGTTAGAAAATCGATCACTTTATGAGGGATTGTTTTGGAAAGAGGCGATATGATGATTTTGTCCATATTGCAATTGCCTTTAATGGGGATAGTTATAAGAGTGTTGGTGCATTACTCATTTCGAGTTTGGAGACTAAATAGGGTTGGTTCATGGGCTCAGGTTGATGCATTAGTAGTGTCTAAGAAAATAATACTTTGAGACTTTGAAGTTGGAGCAATGTGGAGTGATTTTTCTTAGTGACAATCAAGTTTGCAAGGTTCATGGTGTTTGTAGCGGTGTATTCGTTACTATATGATCTATTGGTTAAATCATAAGCAAAGTATACAATAAACATAGAGTCGCCACCGCACTTTTATTTATCCTAAGGACTGGCTAAAAAGCGAACAAAAGCCTAAGAAGTTTTACACGTAGAAAACCAATGAAAAGATCAGAGATCGGGGTAAGGGGTAAATTACGCAAAGGGAAGGTGTTAGGCACCCAATGCGTCCTAGGTACTCCTAGGGAGCCCTTTTCACACTTGTTGTTTGAAATTATTATTTGTTATGACATAAGTAATGTGCAAACATGATTGGGATGATGAGGAAAGAATGTACAAATTAATTATTTTTGTGTTTGAACGGATGAACCCGTTGCCTACGTACCTTCCATCAAAGGTAAGGATCAAAACGCCGTAGTTCGGCTAAAAAAACTTCCAAAAGTTAGTGGATTCAATTTTAAAACACAAGCTCAAAGGTCTTACGTTACCCACGGGAGAAAACTCAACCTTAAGAAACAACAAGTCCACCATGTGAGAAAAGCTTCAACTTGCTAGAGAGGGGTTAACCCTATAATAAGCAAGGAAGACTTACAATTCAATCAACTAAGGACAAATAGGTGAGATTAATATCAACCAACTAGGGTAAATCAAACCTATAGCTAATGTATGAAAACTTAACAAACATGGACAAAGCCACAAAATCATTTGAATGGGTGAAGTTATTTGGATTATTAAAAAAGGTCAAAGTATGATTAAAGTCAATTCAAAATGAAGTATTTACAAAAATGAAGTTTGGAAAATCATGGACTTAAGGTCCAAGTTTCTAATTTGGAAAGAGGTGAGAATGTTTGCACAACACTTATTTCAAGTTTTTAAAAGTATGTGTGAAAAGTCTTAGGACACAATGGGGTGAATGGAATAGAAGAGTGAATGTAAAACTTCTTAGGAGGGTCCACCTCTTGAAATCATATAGAAGATGATTCAAGTGGGTCCTTAGGAATAGGCTACAAATGAGCAATAATATGAACATGGTAACAGATGAAAGTCAATGAAAGCGGATACTGGATGCCACTCAATGGTCTTATACCTGTCTCCTAAAACAAGTAAGGATATCAGAAGCCACTCTATGGACTTACACTAATCTCCATCAGAATAAAATAAAAAAACAAAACAGGGAAGTCAACTGCCAATCTATCTGGACTTAGATTAACCTCCACAGTATGATCCTAGGAATACAAATGCCACATCACAGGGACTTACAATGAATCCTCACATACAACAACAATGCTCAAACAAAGAGCAAAGAAGATATGAGTGACCAGTGAGGTCTTACACTCTATCTCTTCCATGTCATAGGAACAAAAGCCAATCAATATGGACTTACAATTGTCCTCAATGGGAAAACATCAATGTCACAAGGACAAAAGAAATGATCATGCACTAATGGCAATCAATGATGGTAAATGCACAACGGCAATCAATGATAGTAAATGCACAATGGCAATCAAGTAATCATGTATAAATGAATCAAGTAATCAATCACATAAATTCAAGTAGCACACACTATAACCATTCAATGAGGCTCAAACAAAAGGTTTGACTATGGAAGTCCACTGTAAGAGGTAAGTGTCGCTCTTAACCTTGCCATTGAGGGGCTAAGGTGAAGCAGATGAAAGGATATGAGGGGTGTGCCTCATTGCTTCTATCTCAGGTCCGAGAGAGCATGTAAATATAAGAATGTGGGGGAGTTCAGAAAGATGGAACTCTTTCCCCGATTGAAGACTCTATAGATCTTGGGTTTGGATCTCAATGCTACAACCATGTAATGGGAGCAAGGAGAAGACTCACAGAATAGTGGGAGATAGGCTACATATCTCTTATATCCACCAATTGCCTCTAATGAGGACTTTTCCTGCTTGGGACAAACATAAACAATCACAAACATTGCCTCTTAAGGAGGACTTCAGACAGTTTGCCCGGCCAAATAACAGGCCGGGTCTCCAGACTACATGAAGAATAGAGAGTCTACCTCAATGCAAATTGCTATTTAAGCAAAGCAATGCAAGTTCTTAAGAGAACTGAGCAACTAAGGGTACCTGAAATCAGTCAAAGATAATCAGCATCCCAACATAAACAAAACAACAACAATAAGAATCAATCAACAATCAAACAATGATGTGCATAGCACCAAGTCCATGTGAACCAAGCACCCTACAACACAAACAAATTAGTATACAATGATCAAAGTAAACAACTCAATTATGAATCAACCTCCTTAAGGCATTAGCTTTTTTAACCTGAAAAGTCAAAGTCAAGCTCAAACATAAGTAACAAGACCACTAGGCCAAGCCTAGGGTCCAAAGGAGGGAAAAAATGTAAAACAGCAAGTAAAACATTATCAAAGTCAAGATGATTCAAATAAGAAGAGATCCCAATTGGTCTCATATCCAAACTATGCACTAATTTCATTTTATGCACAAATTAAGACAAAGTGATCAAAGTTGAATCACATATGAACAACCAGAATGATTTCAATCAAAAAAATATCAAAACAACTCAATAAATCCCACAAAAATTATATCCTAAACAGAGGACCTTCAATGAGCTACATATCAATTTTCATGCCATTTGGACTAGTGGAGCTATGTCAATTAAATCAACATGTTAAGACATGCAAAAACACAATCAAAATAGGTCACAACATGTACACTAACTTCAATCAAATGGTAAACAGTGATATTACATGGGAAATGGATGGGACCAAAGCCAAGTGAAAGCTATACATGTTAGAAAGCACTCCACCAAATTTCATGTTCATAGGATTAGGGATGGGCATTTAATGACACATGTGAAGTTTGTTACACAAGAAACAACCCAAAGATGCTAAACAACAATCAAAAATCCAAATTAATTAGAAAATGGATCAATTATATTTGCAAAAATTCATGTTGAAAGTTAACATACATATTGTCTCTCATGCAAAAAATCAGAGCCATAGGCCCAATGGAAGCATGGTAAATTAATTCATGAACTCAGCATATCATAATGTGACACATATTATTACATTCAAAAAGAAAAAATCATATCTAGCAATCCAGAGATCCAAAAATCACAAATGATATACCAAAATCTCCAGAAATGTATCAAGAATCACCATAAAAAATTTCAAGAATTTCTTTTTGAGCATGAGTATTTCACAATGGATATGGCAAAAGGTGTCAAAATATACCACAAGTCAAACAACCCTAGGTCAAATGTATTTTTCACCAAGCACAACTTTGAAATTTATACTCATTAAATTCTAGAGAGAAAATGGAATCCATAGAAAAAATCCTCACATTTTTCTGATCATTAAATAATTTTTTATGAATTTTTTAATGTATTGGTGATTTTTAAAATAATTATTTGAATTAAATTAATTTAATTAAGTTTTCAATGGCAGAGTGGTAATTACATGTTCAATGTCCAAAACGCGCAGCATCACTAAACGCGCTGTCACCGTGTAATTGGCCAGGATCTCGCGGGAAACAATTTTCAAATTTTGCAAGGAGGAAACACGGATCAGACGTTGTAATTTTCCAGAAACACTTCATCATTTTCCCAGGAACGTCAAGAACACACGAACTTCAAACCAGCATCAAAATGCACAATCAGGTAGGCGTTGGAACGGTCTCGACTCGAGGATCTCAAATATCACAACGATTTCCATTAATTTTTCCTAAATCTCACGAATCGAACAACTTAGGGTTTGGCTTCATACTTTCTAATCAAGATATCTCAGCCTATGCTTCATCATAATCAAAACTGAACCTAGCATTGCAATCTACATGGAACGAACTCTCAAATGCATATAACAATTAAGCATATCTTGAAATTCGATTTCGACATACCTTGAGATTGCAGTGCTGGAACTGGATGAATTAGGTTGAAACGGTTCGAAACAGATGCAGCACAATCCTCAAAATGTCGACTGGAATGCTCAGGTTCAATTGATTTCGCTCCTAGTGCATGAAACTTTGATTCACCATTGATGGAGCTTCACTTGGACAGTCGAGTTTTGCAATGTTTTTGATGCGGATTCTCACAAACAGCCGAAGATGATGATGAATGGAGATCGAACCCAAAAGAATTTCATCAATTGATCAAGAAATGAGAAAGTTCTTTGGATTTTTGTGTGAAGTGTTCTTGAAGAACTTTCAGAAATTGGAGGGAATTTGGATCTGATTTTTGGAATTGTGAATTTCTGTTATGATTTAGAGATGATTAAGAATATATATGCCAGCTTAATCCATGCTTAATCACACTAATTAGTCAAATGGAAATGATTAGTGAAAACGTCATTTTCACACCAAGGGCAAAAATGTAACTTCATATGCCAGCTCATTGTCAGCTCATGGACAGCTCATACACCTTCTAAACACCTGTCATGAGCTGGTGCCACTTGGTTCATGCTCATTGGATGTGTATTTCTCATTTTCACTATGTGATGGCTTATGTGTTCATTTTCAAGTCCATTTCAAAAGCTAATTTCCAAACCATGAAGCCTTAGCATGTTATGAATATTCCAACAAGTTTCAAATGCCATTTATGAAGTGTTGCAAAAATCCCCACTCAAAAATTCCAATTATTTCACAAGTTGGACAATTTTGCCCCTAGTTCATTTAACTGTCCAGTTGAAATTTGACTTTTTGCATTGACCTTTTTTGAAGAAATCCAATTATGCACCATGAAAGTACATGTCAAATGGAGTTTGTGCATGAAAAGATCACCCAATTTGGACACTCCATGTGGAAGTTATGCCCTTCTGATTATGGGTCATTTTTGAAATTGAATGGACCATAACTTGCCAACCATACATGGGAAATTCAATTTCTTGGACTTTTTGGAATGGTGAGGACACGACCTTCAACTTTCATGTTGGACAAATTTTGATTTGAAGCTTGTATGATGATGTAAAGTTGAGGAGCAAAACTTTCCATTTTGGGCAGGTGAGAATTACAAGTCATTCCCATTTTGGGAAACTCTTTGTCTGACTTCAATTCCTTCAACCTTGATCTTTGAAATGCCAAATGAAGCTTATATGGACATGAATGAGACCTTTCCAACCATCCCACACCTTCCAATTCCTGATTAAACGCACAGTTGACCACAGTTGACTTTTGTTGACTTTTTAAGGGTTTTGGATGACTGGGCCATGTTCTGATGAATTTCAAGCCTCTTTCAATTGAGATCTTGATTCCAAATGATATCACAAGTTATATGAACTCTTGATGGATGATCATGATGCCCAAATTCTTCAAGAATGGTCACCATCCAGCTCAATGGCCTGATTTGACTGATTGACTGATGATTGCTTCAGCTGCAAGCAACATGGTCAGATGACAATATTTTTGTACATTTGGTTAGTAAACATATGAAAAGCAATGATATACAAATGCAATACATGCTTGGTGATCAAGAGCCATACTCACAAGGTATCCCACACACTAGGAGAGAAGCTAGGGTATGCAATGATCCTTGAGGCCATGATATGATATGATATGGGCCATGAGGGATCTTAGGGCCAAAATTGGGATCTTACAGATGCCCCTATTTAAGGTCATTCTAGCTGGAGAAGTGAAGTTTAGAAATCTTCATCTCGACGCGGTAGAATGGGCTTAAATAATAGTAATGAAACAAATTTTGGTCCCTAAGAGACCTCATGATGCAGATGTATGCATGCAAAAGACAAATTCTGTGGAGAATATATGGTTCACACAGAAGAAAAAACGATCCACCGGAGTAATACACTCACCAGGAACAGAGACTCTAGTAAGACTCTTATTGGGGGATAGTAAGGAAAAAGAATGCGTGAGCAGGACACGACTTTGATTAGGGAAAACAAAACTGACACAGCGTGACTAAGACACGACTCTGAGTGGGGATAACAGATATCGGACTGGAGAACTTGCTGGGGAAGCAAAGGACTCACACCGGGGAATAAAGAATTCCAGAGGAAAATAAATCCATTGGAATGACATAAGCTGACTCAAATTATCCATAAAGGATACTTCAGATAGAAATCCGGACTCGGACCAGGAAAAGATTCACGTAGAACCTCCCTGCCGGGAAAATGCATATGTTGGGGAAACGCCCATATAGCAAAGGGTAAAAATCACCAAAGGAAACTCCGCAGGGGAATGTCTAACAAAGAGACTCTCCTGGGAAAGCAACAAGAAGTGAGGTGTTACTGGTATAAGGGTAACAAACTCAGGAAGAATGAATATCTGAGACCGGTATAAGGGTGAGAGATATCAATCAACCAACATCTGAGAAAGACCTACAAAGGGTACAAAAACTCAGGAAAATCTGACTCCACAAGGGACCAAGGTCATAATAGGGAGTAGAAAGGCAGGAACACCAGGGATACCGAGGTATATAATAGGTGACCGACAGAACGTGAATTGGTATACATGCCAAGACACTCATCATCCGAAAGGAGAGCTTGAAAAAACAAAATCGACTTAAAGGATGGACATTCGAATCCACAATGGGAACATGAATCTTACTCAACTGGGGACACAAACCCAAAGAGTGCGTGAGATATAATATCCATTACCGGCAGACCGTGGATAAAATATTCGCATGAGATATATTATCTATTACCGTCAGAACGTAGATAATAAACTCGCATGGTAAGAAACACCAGAGATACCGAAGTATATAATAGGTGATCTACCGAAAACGTGAATTGGTATATATGCCAAAACACACATCCGAAACACAAACAGGTTAAAGGATGAATATTCGATTCTACAAAGAATACGAATCTTACTCTACTGGGGAAAATCAACAAAGGACTCCAACCAAAGAGCGCATGAGACATATTATTCATTACCGGCAGACCGTGAATAATATACTCGAAAGGAAAAGACACCAGAGATACCGAAGTATATAATAGGTGACTAACCAAAAAGAGAGACAGTCGTTACCAAGCATCCGGGTAAACGAAAGACAACTCAAAGGGATAAATTGCAAGCATCCGACAATTATCCAACAACAAAGAATATTCGACTCCGCAAAGGGAATAACGAATCTTACTCGACCAGGGAAACATGAAAGGCTTCAACTGGAGAGTGCATGAGATATATTATCCATTACCGTCAGAACGTGGATAGTATACTCGCATGGAAGATTATCCACAACCGGTTACTGGGTTAACAAAGGATAAATCGACCGAAAAGAGAGGCATCGGGATACCAAAACTAGGTATATAAAGATGACCGATCAAAGGGAGTAACGGCATTACCAACAAAAGGGTAAATGAAAGACTCACTGGGGATTAATTGCAAGCATCCGGCAATTATCCACAAAAGCAAGGGATACATTGATAAACAATCAATGATCCGGGAACAAATCACTAGCAAACGGTGAAAAGACCCACTAACGACTTCAAAAGGGATAACATTGCAAGCATCCGGCAATGATCCAGAAAACTGCTGGGAATACAAGTGCTTACTCAAGAGCAACTACCCAAAAGCAGGGAGGAAATATCAACATCGAATATTGAATGAAGATAACCACAAAGGAGAGATTAGGGTTTACATCTACCGAATACGGGGCAGAAGACCAACAATCTGGCTGAGGAACAAGGGGTTTAACAATACCGACTACTGGGTAAGAAACCAAAGACTCAGCTGAGGATAAAATTGCTAGCCACCGGCAATCATCCGTATGTATCATAAGATACAACTCCGCTGGAGAGAAAAATCACAGCAACATAGGATTTACAACTACCGAATACGGGGTAGAAAACCACAAACTCCACTGGGGATATAAATCACCACAGGGAACAAAACTCTGTTTGGGATAACACCACAACAACAGGAAATCCACCAACAACCAGATCGAACCACAAAGGTTACCACTGCTAGGGGAAAAGAGATAGGACTTACGACTACCGGTATAAGGGCAGTGGCCAAATACTCTGGTGGGAATAACCACAAATTAGGGTTTACATCTACCGAATACGGGGTAGAAAACCAACAACTCTGCGTGGGGATAGAATAAATCATGAATCCGCACGAGAAACCAAAAATGAGGTTTATAACAGACCACAAACTCTGTTGGAGAATAAGAAAATTAGGATTTACGACTACCGACTATCAGGTAGAAAACCAACAACTCTGGCTGGGGAATAAAAGGTGTATAACCACAAATTCTGCCAAGAAAGCCAGGAGAATAGGACTTACAACTACCGGTATAAGGGTAGAGGCCAAAATCGACTCTTGCGGAGGAATGAAAGGTATATAACCACAAATTCTGCCAAGAGGACAAGGAACAATAGGACTTACAATTACCGGTATAAGGGTGGAGGCCCGAAAACTCCGCTGGGGAACAACCCACTGGGAAGCACAAGATATTCGACAAAACGCCAATTCGGGAATATTCCGAAAAGACAGACTGAATCAAGACACGTCCTATGAGGATATAACTCAATAGGAACATCCATCCCAATATATATGTTGGGAGGAAACGGAAGAAACCGTCATCCACGAGGAAGTATCTCGGTGGAGAACTGCAGAAGGACAGACAGACACTTTCTGCTTATGGGCTGACCCTATATGGAGAGATTTTAAACACCCGACATCTGCTTAGGAAGATCTATAAAGATCCGTATCACCATAGCAGGGAACAACAAACAAAGGATATATGGCAAAAAATGCAACATGAATATCTGAATGTTTATGAATATGCATGAATATGCGTGATTTATGTTTGATGAATGCTGACAAAACAGACATATCTAACACAACAGGTCCAGGAATCAAACGTCCGGTATTACACTTCCAGGGGAAAACCAAATGGAAAGCCAATTCTGCTGGAGATCTACATGCTATAAAGCAAAGATCTGCGGGTACTGCTGGGAAGCAGAAGCAAACGAATCAGGGATATCTAGAGAATACCAAACCTGAGCAATGGATCAGCGATCGTCCCAACTGGGGCACAGAAAGTCACAACAGGCAAAGAGCCATAAAGATGAATCTGTCGGGGAACAAGAGAATCTCAAAGTCCTGCAGGGGATCCTAGCAACACTGCTATGGAAACGGATCCAACATAACTCCGTTGGGGAACAACCCACTGAGGGAGCAAAGGTCGCCCGGATAGAGTTTGGCGGCATAAGCAACTCTACTGGGGATATCATCAACTACTCTCTTGGGGAACAAACCACTGAGGAAGGAAAGCACCAAACAAGTAGATTCTGCAACAAACCACTCTACTCGGGGCGAACACACATCTGACGGATCACATCAGCAGATTCTGCAACAAAATCCGCTCTACTGAGGATCGAAAAGTAATCAGGAAATCAATATAATCTCTGGATGACAGAGCTATCAACCGACCCTACCGGGGATTTGAAAGAGGTTCAACAGGCAATGCTGCCACAACAACCGCTCTGCAGACAAATGCTGGAGAAAGTTGGATGAAAATACGGGGATATCAACCCAATTAACCATGGAGTAGGAAAATAAATCCTGCTCTGCTGAGAATAACAAGCATTCTGATAGAGAGAAAGTAAACAACTCCGCTCGCGACTGCGCTGGGAAGGAGTGACAACAACTCTGCTCGCGACTTCGATGGGGATGTCAATAACAGCTCTACTGTGCCAAGGAGACAAATAAAGTCTGGGGATAGCGATCCACTGGAGAAAGTGGCGAGGCACCAAGGTGGCAAACCATCAACCGCCGAATCTTCCACAAGGAAATCATCCATGCTGGGGAAAACTGCTGCTGGAGAAAACTGAGTCTTCAACCACACTCTGCTTGGGGAACAACCCCACCAACAACTCGACTTGCAATCATGATGGCAACTCACTTGGGGAGAAATACGGGATACGGGGATATCAACCCACTAACCACAAATTTTCTGAACAACTGAGCAATCAAGCCGGGGAGAGACTACTGCTGGAGAACAGACTGAGTCTTCAATACACCACTCTGCTTCGGGGAGTCAAAATCCACAGAAGCTCTGCTTAGGGAACAACCCCAACAACCGAAATCTCTGCTTGGGGAACAACCCCAACAACCAAATCTCGAGAAGAAGGATACAAACCAACCCAGGAGTATGAACAAATGTCTTACCTGTTGGAAACCATGCCACCCTTGGGAGAGCACTGAGAAATTCTTTGAGTATCCTTTTATCATTGTGAATGTTCACTTTGTTTAAAACAATAATCTTCGAAAAAATTTGTTTTTAAAACAATGATATTTTTATCAATCAAAACATGCAAAACATTTGTTGAATTGAAACAAATAAGAGTGCAAATAATTGGATAAAAGCTCAAATTTATTTGATGGAATGGTAGTCTGCAAATGGCAAGACTCCATAGATCTGTACAAATTTGAAATCAGTGATATATATTGGAAGAGGGCTACATTGAACATAATGACCCTTTCTCTACCAATTTGAATCTCGATGTATGCGAAGCTTCAGTTGACGACGAATCGAGAATCCTCTGATGAAAAGACAGCTGGTGAACAGAAAGTCTTGTCAGGATGCAGTTACTTGCCAAATCCCTAATTTTTGCCTAGATTGCCCCAGGGTGAGGTACTCAATCTAGCGGGATGCAAATATGCTTTTTTTTCAAGTCTCTGATTTTTCCTGGATTACCCTTGCGGGTTCTCCATCGAGACGCTCATTTTTGCCTAAGCCGCCCTTTCGGGTTTTCAACTTAGCGAGCAATTCTGTTTTTCATTTGCATATACTTTTTTTTTAGGCAAAGTATCTCTTGACTGCATCTGAATTCACAGGACGAGTGAAATCCTCCCCATCCATTGTTGTAAGCATCAAAGCTCCGCCTGAAAAGGCTCTCTTAACAACATATGGACCCTCGTAGTTTGGAGTCCACTTGCCCCTGGAATCGGGCACGAAAGACAAAACTTTCTTGAGCACAAGGTCACCTTCTCTGAACACACGAGGCTTGACCTTCTTATCGAATGCTTTCTTCATTCTCTGCTGATATAACTGACCATGACACATGGCGGTCAATCTCTTCTCTTCAATCAAATTCAGTTGGTCATAACGACTCTGAATCCATTCAGCATCAGTCAACTAGGGACTTGAGGGTATCATTCTTCTTTTTTCTCTTACAAAAAAAAATTCCTGATTTTTCATTTTATTCTGATTTTTTCACCCTCTTCTCCTCTTTTTTTTTTTTTTTTTTTTTTTTTTTTTACATTACGTTTGTAATGCCCCAGTTTGACTGTTTTGCTGATTCTCATAATACAGCTGAATGAGCTTCTTTTCGTGCTCAAGAGGGCGGGTACTCTCATCAGGAATCCCCTTCAACATCATCTTCCTCTGCCTCGAATACAAGGAATTCAAATTTGGGAGATGGCGTTGGATCATTATGTTCAATGGGTTTAGAAGTCCCTGCATAATGATTTTGGTTAATGAAAAACTTTTGTATTTAAACAAGCAAATCATTTATGCAGATGAAAAAGCTGTTTTCTTGTTTTTCAGGTTTTTTGTGATCACTGATTTCATGCAAAAGCAAAAAGTGAAAACAAATGGAAAAACAAATGTTTAACAATGCATTAATTGAATGAAAACATCATTGTATATATGAGCCAAACAATGTCATCACTTCTCCTTTTGGCATGGGAGAAGGGTTTTAAACAAAGTGAGCATATTTACTCTGATCTATGGATAACTGTAGGAACATCCACAGCGACCCAATTGTGGCAGACACCACCAGGAATAACAAAATTGCTCATATCCTCCGCATCTTCTTCAATGATAGCAGCAACTTCCTCTTCTACAGACTGATCATCATGGATGAATCCTCCACTCGTGAACAGACCGTGCTCATTATATGCCCCAGAACAATAGCCAATGCCAGCCCGGGATTTGTTATCTTCCAATTCAATCACCTTCCCTAAACCAGCAACTGCACCGCATTCAATGGCCAGCTTTGCATCACGGTAGGAAGCGAATGAAGGAGACTTCTTCTCAATCGGTTCATCAATAGACAAAGCTTGGAAAGGAGTTCCAACTTCATCCTCAGCATCAATATATGAGAAGGAAGACAGGTGGCTAACCAGGAGAGCCTTTTCTCCCCCTACCACAACCAGTTTTTTGTTCTTAACAACCTTCAGCTTCTGGTGTAGGGTGGATGTCACGGCGCCAGCCTCGTGAATCCATGGTCTGCCAAGGAGACAGCTATATGATGGGTGGATGTCCATTACCTGGAAGGTAACCTGGAAATCACTTGGGCCTATCTTGATAGGGAGATCAACTTCCCCTATCACGGTCTTGCGCGACCCGTCAAAAGCCTTCACAACAACCCCACTCTGCCTCATAGGAGGACCTTGATATGACAATCGAGAAAGTGTGGATTTAGGCAACACATTAAGAGATGATCCAGTGTCCACCAACACGTTGGACATAGCATCAGATTTACAGTTCAGAGATATGTGTAGAGCCATGTTGTGGTCTCTTCCCTCCTCAGGGAGATCAGCGTCACTGAAACTCAGAGTATTGCAAGCGGTGATGTTTGCAACGATACTGTCAAATTGTTCGATAGTGACGTCGTGATCAACGTACGCCAGGTCCAATACTTTCTGCAGAGCCTCCCTATGGGGTTCTGAATGCATCAGCAAGGATAGTATGGAGATTTTGGAAGGCGTGTGTAGAAGCTGGTCTACCACGTTATACTCGCTCTTCTTGATGAGCCTCAGCATCTCATCAGATTCTTCATTCGAAATGCCACTCGGGCCAGCTGAAGAAGTAGGAGTTTTTTGTGTTGAGGAGGGTCTGGCAACATCAAGTGCCGGATTCTGACTATTGACAGCAGTCCCAACTGGACGCTCAGAAGATTCAGAAGCAACAGGAGCCTTAGGAGGCGCAGAGAATACTCGACCACTCCGGGTCAGGCCGCTCACATCGGCAATATTTGTCACAGCAGTTGAAGGCAAAGGCACTTCGACCCCATCTTGCACAGCAACTGGGTTGTATCTGAACGTCACAGCCTTATCAGAGGAATACAGCACAGGGCCCGCAGGTTTAATCACAAGTGAAGGAGAAGTCTTCGGCTTGCTGCTATCGTAGCGAATAACAACAGGCTCTGGTAACTTGAACACTGGAGATATAACATTAACTTCAGGTTCGTCTTCATCGACATTGCGATTCTGGAGAATCTCAATGGTTCCTTCGTCTAGTAACTCTTGCAATTCTCTTCGTACCTGATTACAACCCAGACGGTTCACCGAACAGATACGGCACTTATCGTGGTCGTGTATCATATGGCTATACTGGCACAGCAGGCGATGTAACTCCACCAACGATCGTCGAATATGACTAACATATTTGACTTTATATTTCCCAGGGCATCCCTGGACCATATTTACAGATTTCCCATGCACAGGCAACGGGTTCTTGGTAACATTTGGGCCCGAATCTTCGAAGCTCAAAATTCCACATCTCATCAGGTCTTGAACCTTTGTCTTGAGCGGATAACAATTCTCAACGTTATGGCCAGGGGCACCGGAGTGATAAACGCAGTGTTGATCTGGTTTGTACCACCATTGTGGATTAGCAGGAATAGCAGGAGGATCCCTGGGAGTAACCAATTTTCTCTCCAACAAGGAGGGGTAAAGCTCTGCGTATGACATGGGGATAGGATCGAAGCTGATCTTTTTCCGGTCATAACTCAAATTGGCTTGATTTGTTGTGCTTTCACGAGGCTGATAGGCCTGTTGCTGTGGGCGTTGCTGTTGCTGATACTGAGGTTGCTGGTATTGTTGCTGAGGTTGATATTGCTGAGAATTGTCTTTGAAGACAGGCGCAATATGGGCCACCTGATGCTGATGACCTGCACGGCGTGCTGGTTTCCTCTGAACGGGAGGTTTCCTTGATTTATGGGACTGCACAGCATGTGCTTCCCCATCCTTCTTCTTAGCAAATGAGCCATACCTCTTGCTAGAAGAGCCTTCATCTTTAGCCAAACGTCCTTCACGGACACCCTCTTCAAGTCTCATCCCCATATTCACCATCTCGGTGAAGTCTGAGGGGGCACTAGCCACCATTCACTCATAATAAAATGAGCTAAGAGTTTTCAGGAAAATCTTAGTCATTTCTTTCTCCTCGAGCGGTGGAGTGATCTGAGCTGCCAGCTCTCGCCACCTCTGGGCGTACTCTTTAAAAGTTTCTTTATCCTTCTGCGACATAGACCTGAGTTGATCTCTGTCAGGCGCCATATCGACGTTGTATTTGTATTGCTTGACGAAGGCCTCGCCAAGGTCGTTGAAGGATCTGATGTTGGCACTGTCCAGACTCATATACCAACGGAGCGCAGCACCAGACAAGCTGTCTTGGAAATAGTGGATCAAGAGTTGATCATTGTCGGTCTATGTTGACATCTTCCTGGCATACATAACCAGGTGAGCAAGCGGACAGGTGTTCCCTTTGTATTTTTCAAAGTCAGGAACTTTGAATTTGATAGGTATTTTTACCCCTGGAACCAGGCAGAGTTCGGCAGCAGACTTGCCGAAAAGGTCTTTACCTCTGAGGGTCTTCAATTCCTTCCTCAGCTCGAGGAATTGGTCATTCATAGCATCCATTTTCTCATTAACGTCCGGGCCTTCAGATGGCTCGGAATGATAGATGGGGTCTTCTGCCCTTGGCATAGCATGCACAATAGGAGGAACAACAGTAAGGACCGGGCTAGATGCCGGCATGTGAGCAAAAGTCGGAGCTGGGATATCAGGCATGAAACCTGGAGGCATGCCCCAAGGGAATCCGGCTGGCATAACATTGGGCATATAAGGAACACTGGCAGCAGGCACAACAGAAGTAGCAACCTCTGAAATCACGGTCCTCTGGACAGGAGTTGCAGGCGGTATAGCAGGCTGATTTTGAGCAGCGAGAAGTTGCTCCATCAGGGCGCCAAGTCTGGCGACTTCATCTCTCAGTTCACGGTTCTCTTGCTCTAGCTGATCCATTACTCTTGCAGAATTGGCTCGGGTGTAATACCGGTGAGTCAGCTTGTCTTCAAAATAAATGAAGAGCACAGAGTTAGGACAAGAAGACCAGAAACAAGGTACCTGCTTGTGCAAAATGATGCATGACATGCTTGTGCAGATGCTTTATTTTATTTTCAAGGAACCCTTAGGGTATTATTTGCAATATTTTGATCATTAAAAGCATTTTGAATTTCACATGGAAAATATCTCATTCAATATATTGGGCAAAGAAGTACATCATTTTGATTATTACAAAGAGAAAAGGAAAACAACATCCTATGGATCCCTAGGAGCTCTGGATGCTGGAAGACGAGAAGTGCACAACTTCTTGATCTCTCTCTCATAAGCCGCTTCCATATCTGCTTTTGCCTTAGCAAGCTGATCATACTTCCTCTTCCAGAACTTAGAAGACTGAGGAAGCAAAGAAGTCCAGGTGTCGTTCGGGTCATCGATCACCTTATGCTCGAGGAACTCAATCAGAGCATCTTTCTCCTTAATCTGTTGCAGCAATTCCTCTCTTTCACGGATCCAAGCACGTGAAAGGTCTTCTTCTCTCAACTCCTCTACACGTTGGATATGGAGGGTTGAAGGCCCAGCCACATCCAACGGTGTAGGCTTCGGATAGTCGTATGGCATCAGGTAGGTTGCAGCTCTCTGTCTGACCCAAGAAGTATAGGGCTCCAAAGCAATGCAATTCTTCGGACCCAACTCGTTCCTACTCTTCTTATGGATACTGCGCCAAGCACGGACAAATCCGGCTTTCAGGCCTTGGGGATCTTTACCCTCCTGAAAGAACACACCTTCTAACAGAATGTTATGAGGTTTATCCTTTAGGGGGAACCCAAGCTGACGACGTGCAAGTATAGGGTTGTAGCTGATCCCACCACATGTACCAAGAAGAGGCACATTTGGGAATTCACCACAGGAATCAATAATCTGCACGGTATCATACACGCGATCATACCAAGAGATATCATCATTGGTGAGGGACATAAGTCTCTGAGACCAACGTAGACATCCCTTGTTCTCCTTAAAAGCAATGGTCTGCGGCAAGTGCGAAATAAACCACTTGTACAGCAAAGGTAGACAGCAGACAATAACTCCACTACCCTTCATATTCCTCAGGTGCAGAGAGAAATAAGCATCACCCAACAAAGTCGGAACTGGATTAAGAACTGAGAAGATCCTAATAGCATTCATGTCCACGAACTTGTCGAAGTTGGGAAACAGCACTAATCCATAAATGAGTAATACAAACAAAGCCTCAAAGGCATCCTCACTCCTGGCCTCTCCATAGAAGGTAGCTTGAGCGACGAGGAACTCGGAAGAAAAACCCTTAATCCCACCTTTGGTAATCAGATTGGCTCTAATCAGGTCTTCATCTATGTGCAATAGACTAGCAATCTCACGGGCAGATGGAATACTCTCTAGGCCACTGAACGGCACTTGATCCAGAATCGGGATCCCAATAATGTGAGAGTACTCTTCCAAAGTAGGCAACAGCTGGAAGTCCGGAAATAAGAAGCAGTGATACAGCGGATCATAGAATTGAGCAAGAGTGCTCATCAGACCCTCATCAACCTGAGTAGTCAGCAAAGGCAGAAGCTTCCCATACCGAGCTTTGAAACCCAAGGGATCTAATACATAAGATGTCAGATTCCTTAACTCTTTTACATCTGGTTGTCTGAAACTGTACTTCTTTGTATGCCTTTTTGGTCTTTCCATGTCTGAAAATTTTGCAAATAAACCCTTTTAAGTTCCTTGAAAATTTTCTCTTTTTTTTTTTTCAGTGACATGAAATGTGGATGAATGCATGAATGTATGAATGCAACAATCACACTCAAGGATCAAGCAAAGCACACCAAACAAAGGTCATGGGAAAGCTCAATGTATCCCTAATATCAATCATCCATTTTGGTGGATTTAGGTTTTCACCTTATCGACACCCAAGTTCCATTGATATTAACGGTACATGAACCGGCTCGAACACCCTTAATATCAACCAGCCGCTTTGGTGGATTTTAGGTTTTACACTTGATCCGGGATCCATTGATATTAACGGTGTCTGAACGACTCAACCATGAATCACGGGTTTGCTGAGAGTCACGAGCATGGAGTCTTGGTTAAGAACCACCCAAAGGGAGTGTACTAGGGTTTAAACCTGCCAGACATGTTCTATCAGAGGTTCCCATAATCATCGTCCCATCTTTCGAATATTATCGGAGGAACGAATACTCGTATTCCAAAAATATTCTCAAGAGAGACTCTTATGAGTGTAGTATCGCGTGACAATCGCATCAGAACTTACATCTGAACGACCTCCGCACTACGTCCTAAAAATAGGCCAAGATGGGTTTGGTAAACTAAGGTCCTTGGCTTCTAAGGCACATGATTGAACGAATAATGCCTAACCACAAATGACTTGTGTGACATTATCAATCCAACATGACCTCCACCAAGTGAATGGACTCGCAAGTCAACTGGCTAAGGAATACTCCACACCAATCGACGAGACTACGCCATTCTCCTATCCTAGAGTGCACTCGAGTTCGGGTATAGAACTCATCTCACAGAGATCACCAAAGCAAACAGCAATTGTATATCAAGCAATTCAAACATTACAATCAATACAGTTATCCCAAATTGTACAAAAATATGTCAAATAACAAATAATAATATATCACACAACAAGGTGAAAAGTAGGCAATACCACCAAGGAATACCTTTTAATCCCCAGCAGAGTCGCCACTTTTCTGTAGCGGTGTATTCGTTACTATATGATCTATTGGTTAAATCATAAGCAAAGTATACAATAAACATAGAGTCGCCACCACACTTTTATTTATCCTAAGTACTGGCTAAAAAGCGAACAAAAGCCTAAGAAGTTTTACACGTAGAAAACCAATGAAAAGATCAGAGATCGGGGTAAGGGGTAAATTACGCAAAGGGAAGGTGTTAGGCACCCAATGCGTCCTAGGTACTCCTAGGGAGCCCTTTTCACACTTGTTGTTTGAAATTATTATTTGTTATGACATAAGTAATGTGCAAACATGATTGGGATGATGAGGAAAGAATGTACAAATTAATTATTTTTGTGTTTGAACGGATGAACCCGTTGCCTACGTACCTTCCATCAAAGGTAAGGATCAAAACGCCGTAGTTCGGCTAAAAAAACTTCCAAAAGTTAGTGGATTCAATTTTAAAACACAAGCTCAAAGGTCTTACGTTACCCACGGGAGAAAACTCAACCTTAAGAAACAACAAGTCCACCATGTGAGAAAAGCTTCAACTTGCTAGAGAGGGGTTAACCCTATAATAAGCAAGGAAGACTTACAATTCAATCAACTAAGGACAAATAGGTGAGATTAATATCAACCAACTAGGGTAAATCAAACCTATAGCTAATGTATGAAAACTTAACAAACATGGACAAAGCCACAAAATCATTTGAATGGGTGAAGTTATTTGGATTATTTACAAAAAGGTCAAAGTATGATTAAAGTCAATTCAAAATGAAGTATTTACAAAAATGAAGTTTGGAAAATCATGGACTTAAGGTCCAAGTTTCTAATTTGGAAAGAGGTGAGAATGTTTGCACAACACTTATTTCAAGTTTTTAAAAGTATGTGTGAAAAGTCTTAGGACACAATGGGGTGAATGGAATAGAAGAGTGAATGTAAAACTTCTTAGGAGGGTCCACCTCTTGAAATCATATAGAAGATGATTCAAGTGGGTCCTTAGGAATAGGCTACAAATGAGCAATAATATGAACATGGTAACAGATGAAAGTCAATGAAAGCGGATACTGGATGCCACTCAATGGTCTTATACCTGTCTCCTAAAACAAGTAAGGATATCAGAAGCCACTCTATGGACTTACACTAATCTCCATCAGAATAAATAAAAAAACAAAACAGGGAAGTCAACTGCCAATCTATCTGGACTTAGATTAACCTCCACAGTATGATCCTAGGAATACAAATGCCACATCACAGGGACTTACAATGAATCCTCACATACAACAACAATGCTCAAACAAAGAGCAAAGAAGATATGAGTGACCAGTGAGGTCTTACACTCTATCTCTTCCATGTCATAGGAACAAAAGCCAATCAATATGGACTTACAATTGTCCTCAATGGGAAAACATCAATGTCACAAGGACAAAAGAAATGATCATGCACTAATGGCAATCAATGATGGTAAATGCACAACGGCAATCAATGATAGTAAATGCACAATGGCAATCAAGTAATCATGTATAAATGAATCAAGTAATCAATCACATAAATTCAAGTAGCACACACTATAACCATTCAATGAGGCTCAAGCAAAAGGTTTGACTATGGAAGTCCACTGTAAGAGGTAAGTGTCGCTCTTAACCTTGCCATTGAGGGGCTAAGGTGAAGCAGATGAAAGGATATGAGGGGTGTGCCTCATTGCTTCTATCTCAGGTCCGAGAGAGCATGTAAATATAAGAATGTGGGGGAGTTCAGAAAGATGGAACTCTTTCCCCGATTGAAGACTCTATAGATCTTGGGTTTGGATCTCAATGCTACAACCATGTAATGGGAGCAAGGAGAAGACTCACAGAATAGTGGGATATAGGCTACATATCTCTTATATCCACCAATTGCCTCTAATGAGGACTTTTCCTGCTTGGGACAAACATAAACAATCACAAACATTGCCTCTTAAGGAGGACTTCAGACAGTTTGCCCGGCCAAATAACAGGTCGGGTCTCCAGACTACATGAAGAATAGAGAGTCTACCTCAATGCAAATTTCTATTTAAGCAAAGCAATGCAAGTTCTTAAGAGAACTGAGCAACTAAGGGTACCTGAAATCAGTCAAAGATAATCAGCATCCCAACATAAACAAAACAACAACAATAAGAATCAATCAACAATCAAACAATGATGTGCATAGCACCAAGTCCATGTGAACCAAGCACCCTACAACACAAACAAATTAGTATACAATGATCAAAGTAAACAACTCAATTATGAATCAACCTCCTTAAGGCATTAGCTTTTTTAACCTGAAAAGTCAAAGTCAAGCTCAAACATAAGTAACAAGACCACTAGGCCAAGCCTAGGGTCCAAAGGAGGGAAAAAAATGTAAAACAGCAAGTAAAACATTATCAAAGTCAAGATGATTCAAATAAGAAGAGATCCCAATTGGTCTCATATCCAAACTATGCACTAATTTCATTTTATGCACAAATTAAGACAAAGTGATCAAAGTTGAATCACATATGAACAACCAGAATGATTTCAATCAAAAAAATATCAAAACAACTCAATAAATCCCACAAAAATATATCCTAAACAGAGGACCTTCAATGAGCTACATATCAATTTTCATGCCATTTGGACTAGTGGAGCTATGTCAATTAAATCAACATGTTAAGACATGCAAAAACACAATCAAAATAGGTCACAACATGTACACTAACTTCAATCAAATGGTAAACAGTGATATTACATGGGAAATGGATGGGACCAAAGCCAAGTGAAAGCTATACATGTTAGAAAGCACTCCACCAAATTTCATGTTCATAGGATTAGGGATGGGCATTTAATGACACATGTGAAGTTTGTTACACAAGAAACAACCCAAAGATGCTAAACAACAATCAAAAATCCAAATTAATTAGAAAATGGATCAATTATATTTGCAAAAATTCATGTTGAAAGTTAACATACATATTGTCTCTCATGCAAAAAATCAGAGCCATAGGCCCAATGGAAGCATGGTAAATTAATTCATGAACTCAGCATATCATAATGTGACACATATTATTACATTCAAAAAGAAAAAATCATATCTAGCAATCCAGAGATCCAAAAATCACAAATGATATACCAAAATCTCCAGAAATGTATCAAGAATCACCATAAAAAATTTCAAGAATTTCTTTTTGAGCATGAGTATTTCACAATGGATATGGCAAAAGGTGTCAAAATATACCACAAGTCAAACAACCCTAGGTCAAATGTATTTTTCACCAAGCACAACTTTGAAATTTATACTCATTAAATTCTAGAGAGAAAATGGAATCCATAGAAAAAATCCTCACATTTTTCTGATCATTAAATAATTTTTTATGAATTTTTAATGTATTGGTGATTTTTAAAATAATTATTTGAATTAAATTAATTTAATTAAGTTTTCAATGGCAGAGTGGTAATTACATGTTCAATGTCCAAAACGCGCAGCATCACTAAACGCGCTGTCACCGTGTAATTGGCCAGGATCTCGCGGGAAACAATTTTCAAATTTTGCAAGGAGGAAACACGGATCAGACGTTGTAATTTTCCAGAAACACTTCATCATTTTCCCAGGAACGTCAAGAACACACGAACTTCAAACCAGCATCAAAATGCACAATCAGGTAGGCGTTGGAACGGTCTCGACTCGAGGATCTCAAATATCACAACGATTTCCATTAATTTTCCTAAATCTCACAAATCGAACAACTTAGGGTTTGGCTTCATACTTTCTAATCAAGATATCTCAGCCTATGCTTCATCATAATCAAAACTGAACCTAGCATTGCAATCTACATGGAACGAACTCTCAAATGCATATAACAATTAAGCATATCTTGAAATTCGATTTCGACATACCTTGAGATTGCAGTGCTGGAACTGGATGAATTAGGTTGAAACGGTTCGAAACAGATGCAGCACAATCCTCAAAATGTCGACTGGAATGCTCAGGTTCAATTGATTTCGCTCCTAGTGCATGAAACTTTGATTCACCATTGATGGAGCTTCACTTGGACAGTCGAGTTTTGCAATGTTTTTGATGCGGATTCTCACAAACAGCCGAAGATGATGATGAATGGAGATCGAACCCAAAAGAATTTCATCAATTGATCAAGAAATGAGAAAGTTCTTTGGATTTTTGTGTGAAGTGTTCTTGAAGAACTTTCAGAAATTGGAGGGAATTTGGATCTGATTTTTGGAATTGTGAATTTCTGTTATGATTTAGAGATGATTAAGAATATATATGCCAGCTTAATCCATGCTTAATCACACTAATTAGTCAAATGGAAATGATTAGTGAAAACGTCATTTTCACACCAAGGGCAAAAATGTAACTTCATATGCCAGCTCATTGTCAGCTCATGGACAGCTCATACACCTTCTAAACACCTGTCATGAGCTGGTGCCACTTGGTTCATGCTCATTGGATGTGTATTTCTCATTTTCACTATGTGATGGCTTATGTGTTCATTTTCAAGTCCATTTCAAAAGCTAATTTCCAAACCATGAAGCCTTAGCATGTTATGAATATTCCAACAAGTTTCAAATGCCATTTATGAAGTGTTGCAAAAATCCCCACTCAAAAATTCCAATTATTTCACAAGTTGGACAATTTTGCCCCTGGTTCATTTAACTGTCCAGTTGAAATTTGACTTTTTGCATTGACCTTTTTTGAAGAAATCCAATTATGCACCATGAAAGTACATGTCAAATGGAGTTTGTGCATGAAAAGATCACCCAATTTGGACACTCCATGTGGAAGTTATGCCCTTCTGATTATGGGTCATTTTTGAAATTGAATGGACCATAACTTGCCAACCATACATGGGAAATTCAAGTTCTTGGACTTTTTGGAATGGTGAGGACACGACCTTCAACTTTCATGTTGGACAAATTTTGATTTGAAGCTTGTATGATGATGTAAAGTTGAGGAGCAAAACTTTCCATTTTGGGCAGGTGAGAATTACAAGTCATTCCCATTTTGGGAAACTCTTTGTCTGACTTCAATTCCTTCAACCTTGATCTTTGAAATGCCAAATGAAGCTTATATGGACATGAATGAGACCTTTCCAACCATCCCACACCTTCCAATTCCTGATTAAACGCACAGTTGACCACAGTTGACTTTTGTTGACTTTTTTAGGGTTTTGGATGACTGGGCCATGTTCTGATGAATTTCAAGCCTCTTTCAATTGAGATCTTGATTCCAAATGATATCACAAGTTATATGAACTCTTGATGGATGATCATGATGCCCAAATTCTTCAAGAATGGTCACCATCCAGCTCAATGGCCTGATTTGACTGATTGACTGATGATTGCTTCAGCTGCAAGCAACATGGTCAGATGACAATATTTTTGTACATTTGGTTAGTAAACATATGAAAAGCAATGATATACAAATGCAATACATGCTTGGTGATCAAGAGCCATACTCATAAGGTATCCCACCCACTAGGAGAGAAGCTAGGGTATGCAATGATCCTTGAGGCCATGATATGATATGATATGGGCCATGAGGGATCTTAGGACCAAAATTGGGGTCTTACAGTGTTGATACGGTGAGACTTAAAATATTCAATAATCATGATTTTCTTCTTCACAACGTGAGGTATGTTCCTGAGCTTAGGTGAAATTTGTTATCCATAAGCATGTTTGATGATTTTGGTTATTGTACTAAAGTTAAACAAGAGGTGTTAAATATTTTGCATGGTGATGTAATCATAGCTAAAAATTGTCTAAAATATGTGGTTTATATATTTTAGAAGGTTCCAAAACGGTGTTGCCCATTCATCATCACCTAGTGAAGACTCTCATGACAAGAACAAGTTGTGTGATTTGAGGTCAAGGAATAATGGATGAGTGGAGGTTGTTTCAGAGTAATTTAATGAGTTTTAAAAAAAACGAAGTATAAAACTGCATGTAACCATTAAGTTTTCATTTGGTCTTGTTGTAAGGTTGATGTCAAAGCAGCTTACCTGGTTGGCAGGTGTTCATTTACAAGAATAGACTTACAAACACTTATAGAGGTTTAGAGCAGGAAGACTGTAACCTATTCGTCAAATCTTTGCCTATTGTACAAATTAAGTTAATTCAACTTGATCGAAAGTTGTGGATTGTGTCTTTAATGGTCGTTTAAGAGGTAGAAAGGATTATGAGATGTTAGGAGTGGAACCTGGCGAATCGAAATTCATCAATCGTAGGTGTATTAGTTTATGAGTCTCATCATAGGATGAAGAGTAAATACCCAGGGATGAAGCTTTTAGAAACTATGACTGAGAAGACCCAGTTTGATGTATAGCTTCATACTATTGATACTAGTAATAGTGAGAGAAAAATTACAGATGCCTCTAATTATCATTTAACTTAGAATAAGGTAAGAAGAGAGATTGTACCATCTCAAAGGAACGGTTATGTAGGTCTTGAATGTTATGCTTTGAATGTAGTTGAAGAGTTGTAAAACTCAGAAATAAATACCTTCAAGTAGGCATTCAAAAGTAGATGGAGTCAAAGATGGTTGAAAAATCATACTTGTCAATTTGTTAGACTACTAAAGCAGAAAAAGGTGATTGGAAGTGTTTACCGGTATTTTTGGTAAACGATCACGAGTTTGAAAGTCTGTGAGATTAACTCGAAAAATCTTCAAAGCAATTTATGCAAATGATTTGTGTGAACATGTGTGTGTGAATTGAATGCAGTCGTCGTGTGAACGATAACAACGTAGAAAAAGACTTTAAATGAAGTCAAGATGTGATAAATGATAAGGTAAAATGCAATAAATGACATTAAATAAAACAAAAGTAAAAATACATGTTCCATTTAAGGAAACAAAAGACTAATGAAAAAGGTTGGACGCAAACTCATACATGTTTCTCGCTCGACTATTTCGTTCTTTGACTCTGGTCACTACTATAAAATATACCTTTTGTCACAATAAACTATAATGGTTTATTTGTTAACCCTGGTAATACCTTAATTATGGACGTGTTTTTTTAATTTATATTTACGAAAATACATTACACCACGGTCTAACTAATAAACCGTGATTATACATTTATGAAGTGACAAGGTTTGAATCTCAGCTCCAACAATTTTCTACTTTTTTGTTACAATTGATGTTGTCCTTATAATTACAATATATAAATTAAAATTGAAGTACCTATCACCATGGTTAATAGTGAGAACCGTTGTGAAAGTCATTACATTTCATCACGGTTTTTTTAAAACAACTGTGGTGAAATTGTTTACTTATATATAATATAAGTGAATTAGCTCTCGCTTCTTGACAGTATCGTTGTATCTATCACAGCAAAACCCTAGCACACATTTTCTCTCTTCTTAGTCATTAGCTCTTGCTTCATACATAAAGGTATTCTTCTTCTTCCTTGTTCGAGAGTTTATGTTTTTTTTTGTATGTTGTTGTAGTTTTATATTGTTGTATGTTGGTATTGTTATTGTATTTTCCGATTTCAGATCCTTCTTTCATCATGAATAATGGGAGCAACAAATTTATCCACGAGATTCAATTTACAAAAGAGGTTTTTGATATGGTGGAGTTATAGTTGAACAAAACCAATGAAGCTGGATCTATTAGGGAACACATTTTGTTGTTGAACCTTCTGATGGAACAGACTATAAGAAGATTCATTTCAAGAATCTTAATCCTGAAAAGATGAAGAAGGTAGAAGCTATTATGAATGACCTTATGAACCTGGATGTAACTGATTCTGAACCAAATGAATACCTTAAGAACTATGAAGACCTTGAGAACGACACGATTCAACTAGGCGTGAAGATTGAAGACTTTGTTATGTTTTAAATGATTTGTTGTTAGTTGTTGTTGTTGACATGTTTTTGATTTGTTGTGGATATTTGTTGTTAGTTGTTGTTAACATGCTTCTTTTTGTCGTGGCATGATTTACTTCCTTTTTGGGTTAACAATGTACTGCTGGTTGTTGTTGTTTGTTATGTTACAATGTCAATAGTGGTTATGTTGTGGTTGTTTTTGCTTGTTATTGTTGAATTAGGAGACTAAGAGACATTTGAATAAACCGTGTGTCTTGAAAAGCACTACAGAGACTTTATTTTATATAGAGAGATTATAACTAGTTACATGATATAGTCGGTGTGGGACTATTCAATATACAAATATTCTTAATATTATATTTACAAATATCAACACTCCCCCTCAAGCTTGAGCATATAAGTCAAATGCACCAAGCTTGTTACATATATAATTAGTTCTAGGGCTTCGCAGAGATTTTGTAAACACGTCAGCCAATTGATCATTAGAGTTGACAAAGTTTGTGACGATGTCACCTGATTCGATTTTCTCTCTGACAAAGTGACAGTCTATCTCAATATGTTTGGTCCTCTCATGGAAGACTGGATTTGAAGCAATGTGCAATGCGACTTGATTATCACAAATAAGTGTCATTGGTCTTGCTTCTTCAATTTGAAGTTCCTTGAGCAACTGTTTTAACCAAATAAGTTCACATGTTGCCATTGCCATGGCCCTATACTCTGCCTCGGCGCTTGATCTTGCAACTACGCTTTGTTTCTTACTTTTCCAGGATATAAGGTTTCCTCCAACAAGTACACAATACCCAGAGGTGGATCGTCTATCAATGGGTGACCCTGCCCAATCAGCATCGGAGTATCCAACTATCTGAGTATGTCCTTTATTTTCATACACTAGACCTTTTCCTGAAGCACGTTTGATGTATCTCAGAATCTGGATAACAGCATCCATGTGTTCCTAACAAGGGGAGTTTAAGAACTGACTTACCCCACTAACTGCAAAAGAAATGTCTGGACGAGTGACTGTGAGATAATTCAACTTTCCAACCAAATCTTCTATACCTTCCTGAGTCAGATAGAGGCTCCCCCTGATTGGGTAGTAGTGTGACACCTGGATCCATATGAGTATCAACTGGTTTAGCATTCAACAAACATGTTTCTTCCAAAATATCCATAACATATTTCCGTTGAGAAATCACCAAACCATCTATAGATTGGGCTACCTCAATACCCAAGAAATAACGAAGTTTACCAAGATCTTTTGTCTGAAATTGATTTGAGAGATGTTGCTTTAACTGGAGTATACCCTGCTGATCACTACCAGTTATGACAATATCATCTACATACACAATAAGATAAATACACCCTTGGGCTGAGTGACGATAAAAAATAGAATGGTCAGCTTCACTACGGACCATACCAAACTGTTGTACTATAGTGTTGAATCTGCCGAACCAAACTCTCGGAGATTGCTTAAGAGCATAAAGAGACCTGTGTAACCTACACACCATATTTGATGACTCCCTCTGAGCAACAAATCCAGGTGGTTGCTCCATATATACTTCCTCTTCAAGATCACCATGTAAAAAAGCATTTTTGATGTCAAGTTGATGAATAGGCCAATGTCGAATGGCTGGAATGGCTAGAAGAAGTCTAACAGATGCCATCTTGGCTACAGGCGAGAAGGTATCACTATAATCCAATCCAGAAATCTGAGTGTATCCTTTGGCTACCAAGCGAGCTTTAAATCGATCAATCTTACCATCTGGACCAACCTTCACTGTATAAAGTCAACGACAACCTACTAAAGATTTCCCATGGGGTAGAGGAACCAGTTCCCAGGTACCACTACTTTGAAGAGCACATATTTCATCAATCATTGCTTGTCTCCACTCAGGGTGAGACAATGCTTCACATGGAGTTTTAGGAATAGAAACAGAAGACAAAGAAGACAAACAAGTATACTGCAAAGGGGGAAGACGATGATAACATAAATCAATATAATGTGGAGAAGGATTTCGTGTTTGACGTATACCTTTTCGAAGGGAAATCGGAAGATCGGACTCAGGTTGCAGGATCAGATTCGGTGATGGCGGAGGCGTCGGAGGAGAGTCTGCAATGACCTCAGGGACAAGTATGACCTCAGGGACAAGGACGACATGCGTTGGGTGACGACGCTGATATGTTTGAAGTGGTCGAGAAGTGGGTGGGTCAAGAGCCCTAGACTGATGGGGGATAATGGTAGGCGGGACATTAATAACTGTCGAAAAAGGTGTGGGAGTACTTTCTTGAATGGGTTCTGGAGTTACGTGACTGGACTCGAAACACTACAACAAACAAGACCTTAGACAGCGCTTTTTTTAGCCTTAGACAGCGCTTTAAAGCGCTGTCTAAACCTCCGCTGCTAAAGGTTTAGACAGCGCTTTTTTAAATCTTAAAAGCGCTGTCTAAGCCCCCCCCTTAGACAGCGCTTTGGCCAAAAGCGCTTTATAAGACCCTCTTATTTTAAATTTTTTAGGTATACCTTAGACAGCGCTTTTGAAAAGCGCTGTCTAAGCCCCACCCCCTTAGACAGCGCTTTGGCCAAAAGCGCTTTCTAAGACCCTCCTATTTTAATTTTTTTAGGTATACCTTAGACAGCGCTTTTCAAAAAGCGCTGTCTAAGCCCCCCCCTTAGACAGCGCTTTTGCCTAAAGCGCTTTCTAATCCCCCCTTAGACAGCGCTTTTTACAAAAGCGCTGTCTAAGGTATACGAAAATTTTTGAAGCTTTTGTTTTAAACCATATTTTTTCCAGGTTTATAAACCAGAATTTCTACCTGTTTTCAACCAGATTTTGACAGACAATTATCACATTTTATATATGTCATTTTGGCCTTTTTTCTACCAATTTTTGGCTAACAAATATATATATATACCAATTCAAACCAATTTTGCCTTAAATGTATCAAAATATATACAAATTTATGTACACATCATAACATATACTACAAATGTACACATTAATTACACAAATTTATGAACAAACATTGAGCTTTATCATGAATTGACACCACTCCTCTTTGATTTCGTCCACTTGATCCTTTGTATAAAATGCACACTTGAATTCATCAAAGTACTACATAATAATATAACATATTTTGAATTAATTTCAACTATTTAATTATATGAGATATGTGTAAATATAAAAATAACTCATAAGTTAGAAATACATACATCGGTGGGAATCTTTAATCGGCCCAAAGCAAGAGTATCTCGCATAAACCTCAACATGAAATACCCGCAATCTATTTGATTACGTTGTTGAGGACACTACATATGAAAAAAAAATATGGATTATAAATCCTAAGTTTTATCAAGTGTCATCACTAATATAATAAAAAATGTGGTAATTAAAAATATACCGCCACTTTAATCCATGTAATGGAGTTGGCGCCCCTCCTTGAGGTTTGGATATCTCGTTGGGCCCGAAAAGCTTGTAGGACGCTAATAAAATAAAAATGAAGCAATTAGAACAATTCACATAAACTAAGAAATTTTTTGAACATTCTCACTTACGTGTCAATTAGGACCTTCATATCCGGGTATGTTGTCCAATCATTTCCTAACGAGTCAAGATAATACACAATTTCTCGGATAGGATTGATTGCGAGCAACAACCAATGTCCATTGTAATGATTAGGCAAATGTTAGATGGTAACTTGGAAAATAATTATAATAGATGAATTTAGAATGAAATGCTAACCCGGTATTAAACGGTATAAAAAACAACTTCTCCGCATCTTTATTGTCCATGAGGATCCGAAGAACGTACTCCGTCACGGTATCCGGTCTACTTAAGATTAAACCTAAGTTGACGGTCGCGGGTGCTAAGAATCCGAATGACACGTCCAAACCATTGGGGCGCATCAATTTGTCATACAAAAACCTTATATAAAAACATCATTAACACCTCTTTTGAAACATAAAGTAAACCGGATTAACATAAAGTAAACATCATTAACATAAGTTGTTTAATTAATAAAACAAAGTAGACCAGATTTACCTAATATATGTATTGACAACGGTGACGCCGATTTCTTCATGACTAAAAACTTGCATGAAGTCTTCATTACCAAAATTTTTTTCTCCTTTCTAGATAAAGTAAAAGCAGCAGGTGGTAGATATGTTCGTCTTCCTTTCTTCACGGGTGCTAATTAAGTTCTCATTCCCATTTTTAACATGTCCTCCCTTGCTTTAAGGCCATCCTTAGACTTGCCTTTTATATTGAGTAATGTACCGATAACACTTTCAAATACGTTTTTTTCAATATGCATAACATCGAGAAAATGTCTCACGTACAAAGACTTCCAATATGGCAATTCAAAAAATATCGACCTTTTCTTCCACCCACCTTTCACAATCTTATGTGCAAAAGGCTTGCCAAACTCAGTACACACATCTTTCACCTTTTCAAAAACTTGTTCACCTGACAATGCGGGTGGAGCTCTACGATGTTCGGTGTCTCCATTGAATGCTTTTCTCCACCCACGGTAGTGATGTTTAGAATGTAAGAATCTACGATGACCGAGAAACACATTCTTCTGGCAAAGTTCCAATCGAATCGTATCGGTTCCGTCTTCACAAACAGGACACACACGTTGACCTTTAATGCTATACCCAGATAGATTCCCGTATGCTGGAAAATCATTAATTGTGCCAAACAACATCGCCCTCAAATTGAAACTTTCTTTCCTATATCCATCATAAACCTCCACACCGTTCTCCCACAAAATCTTTAAATCTTCGATCAGAGGTGTCAAGTATACGTCTATGTCATTCCCTGGTTGTTTAGGCCCAGAGATTAACATAGATAACATCATGTACTTACGCTTCATACATAGCCACGGAGGTAGGTTATAAATCATAAGAATCACAGGCCATGTGGTATGTGAGATACTTTGAAGACCATGTGGGTTCATTCCATCAGTAGATAATGCCAATCGAAGGTTTCTTGCTTCTGATCCAAACTCAGGATAATCATTATCAATCTTCGACCACTATGGTGAATCAGCCGGATGCCGATACTTTCCATCAATAATTCTTTCATCTGCATGCCAAGTAAGATGTCTTGCATCGGTTTCACTACGAAACATGCGCCTAAATCTCGGAATTATCGGAAAATACCATAAGACTTTTGCGGGAGATAATCTTTTCTTATATCGAGACAAACCGCATTTAGGGCACTCATTTAACATTGCATATTCGTTACGAAACAAAATGCAATCGTTAGGACAAGCATGTATCTTATCATAGCTCATGCCAATAGAGCACAACATTTTTTTTGCCTCATAGGTTCGATTAGGAAGAACATTATCATCCGGTAGCATTTCTCTCATAAGGGCCAACAACTCTGTGAAACTTTTATCCGACCATCCATTGCCCGCCTTTAAGTTGTACAACTTTAATACCGCAGAAAGTCTTGAGAATTTAGTGCAACCTTTGTACAACGGTTTCTCTGCATCGCTTACCATCCTCTCAAACATTTCAGGACAATCATGAAGATCTTCTTCCAGTGCTTCTACAATCTCTTCAACTCGATCACAATCGTATGTTTCCGTGTCTTTGTCGTATGAAGCATAGGTCGTATTACTTTTTCCACTCGATTCAACATTCTCGTTAATTTTCTCACCATGAAATATCCAACACTGATAACTTTGATCAATTCCATGCCTCAGCAAATGCGATTTCAATCCATGTGCGTCAACCTTACCAATATAACAACAACGCAAGCAAGGACAATGCATTCGTCTGGGGTTTTCAGCGTGTTGAACAACATACTTAACGAATTCCAAAACCCCACTCTCGTACTCTTTGGTCATTCGATCGGCACAGATCCATGTTTTATCCATGGTTTTCCTACTTATTAAAGTAAACAATTAATCCAGACGAAAATACATAACTAAGGTAGTATCTTTGAATATCCTAACAATTATAAAGTTCAATTCATTTTAAACTTCAAAAACCTATACATAACCAATGTTAATATAAACTTCAATAACGTATCCGATACGCCAATATACCAACTTTAATTACCTCATCACTTTCATTTTTTATATTACAAGAATCAAACTTTTTCTATTACAATATACCTATAACTATACCTATAACTATATTAGAGTTCGTTCAATCATTTTATGGGAGAAATCTTGTTCCTTTAGAATGAAAGTGAGATGAACAACACTTTCACAGTTAAAAAGAAAAAAAACTATCTATTCAATCTTCAAGTATAATCACTAAGGAAACATGAAGTTTGAACAATATTGAACATCTAAATCCAAAATGATATTTAGAGTTTAAAGTCAAGTAGACACAGACACTGTAATAAAACAATGTATGAAATTTAATACTACCTACCTACCTTTTTATGTGGGAAAACCATGTTTCATGTCCAAAATCTTATGTGTTCAATCTAAAAGTCTATAAATGGACCCCATTACTCGCCTAAACTTTATATTCAAATATTTGGACAAAATACTTGATGTACATGTAGAATAATGCAACAAAAATAGTACTCATAATTAATGTGATATTGTTAGGTATTCATATTTGCATATTAGATGATAAAGAAAGATGCTTGCACTTACATAAAGACAAGAACAAGAATTTTTATTTCTCATTCAGTTAGGGTTGGCAATTGAGCATCAACAGTGTATTTTACAAACAAAAAGAGCAAGCATTGAACCAAACAAAATAACAGAGCATGAAAAATACTGATGAAGTTATTTACAAATACTGATATTTCCCTAAATGAAGAACATACCGAAATGAAGGATTCTTCAAACACTTTCAGAAATGAAATATTCTTCAAACACTTGCAATGCCTGAAACCAAATGAATGAAAATGTTAAGAAATGACGAACAAAACGCAGTAGAAATGACGAACTGAATCAGAAATGAAAAAATGCAGAAATGAAGAACATACCGCAGTAGAAATGACGTTCTGAAACCGATTCTTCAAACACTTTCTGGTATTGAAACCGAATGATTACAATGTATTCTCGTTCGTTGTTAGGGTTCGCTGGAGGGGTTTAATCGCAGGAGGGAAAACAAAAAGAACTGAGAACGAAAATAGAAGTCTGAAATTTAATTTTAATTAGACCTTAGACAGCGCTTTTGTGGAAAGCGCTTTCTAAGATATGCCTTAGACAGCGCTTTCCAAAAGCGCTTTCTAAACCCCCACCTTAGACAGCGCTTTTGGTTTTAATTTTTTTTTAATTGAAAGACTTTAAACAGCGCTTTCTCAAAAGCGCTGACTAAGGTCTATATTTAAAAGCGCTTTCTAAAAGCGCTGTCTAAGGGGGGGTCTTAGACAGCGCTTTCTAAAAGCGCTGTCTAAGACCCCCCCTTAGACAGCGCTTTAATTATTTTTTTAGAATATTTTCCGTGTTTTATTTTTATTTTAACCTTAGACAGCGCTTTCTTTTAAAAGCGTTGTCTAAGATGCGCTGTTAAAAAACCTTTTTGGCGTAGTGAAATATGGAACCGACTCGAAGAAGGTAACGTCGGTCGATACTAGGTATCGTTGTAGAGTATGTGAATAACAACGATAACCTTTTTGGGATCGATGATAACCAAGAAAGGCACACTTTAGTGATCGAGCTGAGAGTTTATCGAGACCAGGAGAGAGATTGTGTATAAAACATGTGGACCCGAAGACTCGGGGAGGAATCGGGTGAAGTGGGGAATTGGGAAAAAGGATTGAATGAGGGATTTTATTGTTAAGGACAGATGAGGGCGTGCGATTTATAAGATAACATGTCGTTAGCACGTCATCCCCCCAAAACCGAAGTGGAACATTACCATGGAGAAGTAGGGTCCGAGTGGTTTCTACAAGATACCGATTTTTGCGTTCGGCTACCCCGTTTTGTTGAGGTGTGTGAGGGCAAGATGTTTGATGGTGAATACCATTGCGTGACATGAAATTTTGAAATTGTTGGGATAAATATTCACATGCATTGTCACTTCTTAAGGTACGGATAGACACACCAAATTGAGTTCTTATTTCTTGATAGAATTGTTCAAAAATAGAAAATAATTCAGATCTATTCTTCATTAAGAATAACCACGTGCAACGTGAAAAATCATCAATAAAGGTGACAAAATACCTAGACTCAAGAGTAGAGACAGTACGCGAGGGACCCCAAACATCGGTGTGAACTAAAGCAAAAGGGGACAAAGCTCGTTTATTGACTCGATTGGGAAACTGACCACGAGTGTGTTTCCCTAGATGACACGACTCACGATGTAAATTAGATACCTTCGATAAATTTGGCACCAACTTATGTAGTTTGGAAAGACTGGGATGACCTAACTGAGCATGGATAGTGAGTGGAGAATCTTTGGCTGAGCATGTCTGAGATGACACTGAGAGGTAATAAAGGCCTTGAGCTCACATCCGACACCAATCGTCCATCCCGAACTCCGATCCTGCAGGGTAACATTATTATTAGTGAAGGTGACACTACAATCAAGAGAACGAGTTAAACGACTGTCTGAAAATACATTAAATGGACAATTAGGTACATAGAGGACAGAAGTAACCGAGAGAGAAGGTAGAATTCGAACAGTACCAATCCCTTTGGATCGGGTTTGAGAACCATTGACAGAAGTTATAGTAGGTAAGAAACCGGATGTAGAGAGGGAAGAGAAAATATTTTTATTACCGGTAACATGAGCAGACGCACCAGAATCAAGGACCCAAGATCCAAGAGAAGATGATTGAGAGAGACAAGCAAATGAATTATCAGTGTGTACTACCGAAGCAGTAGAATCTAAGTTCTGATAATTCTGATACCACCTGAGAAAATCATCGTAGTTTGGCGTAAAGTTATGAGGAGTATCCATGAGTATCGGATCTGAAACAGTTGCCCTATGGAGAGTGGAGCGGTGGAAAAATTGTCGGGATCGGCCGTCGGACGTGTTGTCACGTGCGGAGGTTTCTGTCGATGAAAAGTGGGGAACAGTTGGATCGGAAGAGGCGCTTCTGCTGGTAGGTTACCGGAGAATTTTGAAAAGTGAGAAGCAAACTAGAGTGATGACACGGTTTGTAAAAAAATTCTCACTAGAAGACAGTGGGTCAACCAGGTAAAGTACGGCGAAGAAAGAATTGTCTCTTAAGAGGCTCTGATACCATGTTAAGAATGTGTCGTTTGGGCCTAACTCAACCCTACAAAACCGGTTGGTAGAGTGAGGATTGCCCCCACTTATAAATACATGTTCAGGCCATATATTGTCTGATGTGGGACTCTTAACACCCCCCTCACGCCCAGGATTGGACATCTGGAGCGTGGAAATAAATGGTGGATGGTCCGATAGCGGAAACCATAATAGGTGGCCCACCGGATCTTAAACGAGGCTCTGATACCATGTTGAATTAGGAGACTAAGAGACATTTGAATAAACCGTGTGTCTTGAAAAGCACTACAAAGACTTTATTTTATATAGAGAGATTATAACTCATTACATGATATAGTCGATGTGGGACTATTCGATATACAAATATTCTTAATATTATATTTACAAATATCAATAGTTATGTTACAGTGTACTGCTTATTTATGTTAACATGCTTTTTTTTTGTATGATTTACCTCTTTAATGCTTTGTTGTTGCTTGTTATGTTATAATATTAATATTAGTTTATATTTTCAAAACAGGTTAACTCATATCACGGATGTGGTTCATTAATGCTTTGTTTTGCTACGGAGAAACAATACAAGAAGTATGAGTCAATTTTGGAAGCTTCATCTGCCTTGTACTTTTTCTTCATGGCAACACAAAGTAGACCAACTTCATATCATTCCACAAAAAAAATCAATAAAATGTATGTTGTTTCCGTTTTGTTGATGTATATGTTGTTCTTGAGTTTATTATAATGTGTGTAAATTGTTTGTTTCGCTCTTTTCATTGAACATGCATTCATTTAAAGTGATTTAGAAAATAATAATCTGAAAATTAAATTATATTTGAAATGCAACTTAGATCAAACATGATTTTTAAATTGCATACATCTCGTAATTCATCTATATCACTATTTAACACGTAGAACTTGGTTTATTGACCAAAATTCTTCAAATCAATGGTTCGTTCTCTATTAATTTATATTCCAAAATATCAAATGTGTTAAGAAATTAAATCATCTTCATCGTTGTCATCATAAAAATCTTCATCATTGATTAAAGTAATGATGACGATAGCGATGATGATAATTTAGAATTAGTAAACATATTGATGCTTTGCAAAATAAACTAGGAATGAATCGTTGCTTTGAAGAATTTGAGGCATTGAATCAAATACTATGTGTTAAGAAGTAAGAGATGAATTACGGTGTGAATGCAATTTGATATACAGTGGTTCGTTTAAGTAGTTTTTCAAGAATATTATAATATTTCAAATTATTATCTTCTACATCAAGTTTTATGGTTGTATATGTTTAGTGAGGTGTAAGGAAAAACAAGCAATCTACCTATTTTATAATGAAATCATGGAACTTTTCACAACGACTCTATTCTATAACCGTGGTGAAATGTTAATTATTTTCAAATAAAATTATTATTGCTGCAGGGTTTCGAACTCATGACCTTAATATATATAACAATATTTATTTAATATAACTGTGTGATAGGTAGCACACTACCTTGCTTACAACAACAATCACACATCCATTGTGAAAACCACCATACATACAATCACACGCTACCTAACAACGGACATGAAACCGTCATTATATGTGTTTCACAACCGTCAATAAATGTGTTTTCTTTAGTAATGGATACTCCAGTGGTATGGAGAGCACATGTGAAATTTTGCGACATTTGATCCCATGTATGAGCTTGCTATTTATTCTATTTACAAAGTAATCGTCGACGACAATTATGACCACTAAGGAACTCGTGCATTCGCTCCACATTTAATCTTCAAGTTTCCACTAGTGTGTTTACATGTCACCCATGAAACTATCTGTTTGCAACTCACATTGAGTTGTAACTACTTTCAACTTCCTCATGATCTTCGATGGTAATTGCTCCAACGTGTTGTCGATGCTGACCATCAAGGACTCTGAACTTGTAAATTTACTAAGTCTTTCACCTTAGGTGTCTTATTCGACTAATCCTCTTGATGAAATAAAGATTTCTGTCGACTGTCATTTTTGAGGTTCTTGAGATGTTTTCTAGCAACCCAGGTCTTGGGGATTTATCCCTGAGAGTCCTTCAAACCATCTATCCTTGTGTCGACGGCTCGGTTGATCCCTCGTCATTTGTATCTCGACGCTTCAATATTAATGCTCTTTAAGACGATTAATTAATGCTTTCTCATAATAAATGTCTTTTCATTGACATTATTTGTTGACTTTCCTCTAGCTGAAAAATCCAAATGTAACAGGAAACAAGCAGATGCAAGTCGCAAGATCAAATTTCAAGTGTGACTTTAATTTTATCAATGTTATTGAATAGTGATTCAATATGATAGAAAGCAACAAAGTTCTTGATGGATAAATTGACATCACTATGATTTCAAGTCAAGGTGGAGAATGTAGAAGTATGCTTTATAATCTTTGAATGATGAAGAAAAAGAAAATGTGTTTTGAGATTAACAAAAATCAAAAAACCGAAAAACAATAAGAACGTCGAGGAAAGACATCGGAGGGAGGCAGGTCCGACGGATGGAGGGTCTGGTTCAGGCATTTCACAAATATCATGGATCCGTTCATTAATATTAGAATATTATAAATATATTTTATATTAAGTTAGAAATACTCCAATATACTCTAAATTAAAATATATTATAAAATATTTATAATATTATAAATTAATATAAACAATTTTATAAAAAAATTATAATTTTTTATTTTAAAAATTAATAAGTTGTGTGTTAGGCATATCATGATCATTTGAATTTTAGTAGGAGTATATCTATATTTTTTGTCTTGATGGACCTTCATAATGTAATCTTAAAGCCAGGAAATATGAGAATCCTATGAAAATTTTAGAGAGACAAGCATAACAATTTGCAAGATTATGTTTTTTAGAATGTCGAAAATTTTTAGGATTGAAAAACACTTTTAGACATATTAAGGTTGTGTAATTCATATATACTATAAAGGGTTTGAGAGACCAAGAATCACATAGTTTCTTTTTCCTCCGTACTCCATAGTAGAATATTTGATCGAGCTGAATAAACACTATTTTAGTTGTCATTTTTCTGTATCCTAGAGGATCACATTTTTTAGTGGGTTTGAAACTTCAAATAAATCTTCTGAATTATTCTACTACTTTTTTCGCGACCATTCTTATCTAGATCAAAAAGTTCAGGCAAATAAAAAACCAATTCTAATGTGTCTTGATGTGTAATCCCGTATGTTTTAGGTCATTGCTGCAGGGTTATTTTGAAATGTCCGGTACACCACTACTTGTTCACATTATTATAAGTTGCCTAAACTAAAATCATTCACTATCACAGGAATATTACCACCATTTACATTTTACAAAGCATTATACATACATACATACATTAATGTCTAAAATTTTTACTGAATTCTTCTAAACTATGTAACTATGTTTCATGTTTGATTTCGAGAGCCTCAGTTTACATTGATGCCAAACACTCCACAAATTTGTGATCTGTGGCTATTCCAAATACTTCCCAAGGAATGCACCAGGTATCAGAATTCAACATTCAACAGCTCAAATCAAACAAGCATTGGGCCAATTCCACCATAACAGCTTCAGAGCTGTCAAAATCTGAATATGGAGGAGGAAGATTTACAACCCCAACAATTACGAGTTAACTTTGTTAACTTTTCCTCCCAGTGCTTTCAGATTCGTAGGATTTAGCTCAATGTACTTCCCTAGCCTGAAACAAAAATACAACAGATGACAACGTGTTAATCCACTTGTATTCAAAATTCAATTGAAATATTTTTATTGGAATTCTATTTGACTATTACTGCTACTTCTACTGAAAAAGACCCCCTTGAGAACTAAGGACAGTTAAAAGCACAAAATTTACCCAAGGTCTGGTGGAAGTCTAAAACCACCTATGCGAATTCGCTTTAACGAGTGAATCTGAAACATGAAACAGAATCAATAATTTAATGTGTGTAATAGTCACTCATTTACCTTGAGGAGAGATTAAAAGTGTTTACTCATTAAGCATGTTATTGATCAATCATGGCTAAAGCTAAAACACATGAGTTGAGACCAGTAAAGAAGTTAGCTAGTCAGGTAGATATATTCCATAAATATTAGGAGGAAAGTAAACAATGTATTCGAGCCACACTAAAAAACTTTAAGCTTGATTTTTCTGATGTGTTTTACATAAAGCACGGATGTTAACAAGAATTTACTCATAAAAAAACATGGATAATGTTAGACAACATAGAGAGTATTATATTCAACTAATATCAAGGAATTATTCAATTCCCAACAAGATCAATGGTCAAAAGTTACTCATGAAAATGCTATGGAAGTAACAATTTTGATTATGTGATATGACAACAATAGCCATTAGCATAATCAAATAAACTCCTGAGAAATGTGAAATGTGAAATATGAAACACGGAAATGTTGCCTAGTATTATTGGAATTATGTTCACTATGTAAAATTACGCATAAGCATTAGAACTTTGGGCATTTTGAGGGCCATTAAACGAATTATATGTATAATTAAAGCTTACCTCAAGTCCAGCATTTTTAACAAGTTCGCGAACTTCATGCTTCCTTCCATCATGAACCTACGAGAATCCAAATTAAATCAAGTAAGCAAATATCAACTAAGTTCAACTTTTTTTCATCATCTGACAATTCATAGGCTCTAACATGCATAAAAAGTATATTCAACAGACTTAAAAGAAGCCATTTTGAGAATTCAGATATGTGGAAGTCAATGGCCTGTATTATTGCTTAAATATAAGTCAATATTCCCATATGACATGCACATTTTCACGTTAATGCTCACATTTAGAAAAAAAGGATAGCAATATCTTTAGTGCTGAACATAAGAGTGCAAAAATAAAGTAGAAATTCAGAAGCGAAAAAGGAAAAAACATATATAACTAAGCCATTCACCTGAGAGTTCCTTTGCTTTGAAGTTTAAACTAAGAGGTGCAAAAATTAAATTACTCAAAATTATATGACTACTAAAACATCTCAACTTATGACTGCAGTGAAAGAAAATCATAATTTTAATGCAGAGATATCTAGATACGTGTGGCAGCATCTACTAGAATTGATCATAAGTAGTACCCCCTCCGGTCACTATTATAAGCAAAAAAAAAAGCTTTTTAGATTCATTGAATAAATGATGTATCTGATCATTATTATATATCAGATACATCAATTATTCAATGAACCTAAAAAATCTTTGTTGCTTATTATAGTGACCAGAGGATGTATCACATGAAACAATGTCAATAATTTCATTCTCAACGTATACCATATTCCTAAAACATTAAAGTATGGATTTTAAAAGACAACTTCATCAATGTTATGCATCAAGAAACTATAGTTCAATTGTTCAAGTGAGATACCATGCCATTGTAAGACAATGTTGTAATTAAAAATTCATAACCAGTGTTGGGTGGTAGAGTTGATATAGCAGATCAAAAACAAATATATTTACCACAATACGAAGTCGAGATCTTTGCGTATCTGGCATACGTGGAAGTAACCCCACACTATCTGGTACACAATGGACACCCTCAATTGTTGTTCCTTCACTTATGGTCATTAAGTGCCTCTTATGAACTAGACCATTAACTGTTGCAATGTATCTGATAAAACAAATGTGATGCTTGTTGAAACAATGAGAAAACTCACAGGAATGATGAACTTTCTCTATCTTAGAAATAATAATACAAGGACCAAAAAAGAATGAAAAACTCGGGAAAAGAAAGACACAAATCAAAACTAATGACTCACTCTTTAGAAAAATTAGACGATGGATGTGAAAGTTTTTGAGCAAAATCTCCTGTGAACAAGAACCAATGGATTAAGTATTAGATGAAACAACAGAACCACTATTTATTCAACAAAGATAAAATTGCTTTCACAAGAAACCACATACCATCATTAGTCACAATAAGTAACCCAGTGGTAGCAACATCAAGGCGCCCTACAGTAAATAGTCGTGGTGGGGGTACTCCTGGATGCTTCTTATCCTGGAAATAGAATTCTTTTCAGGTGAAGGAGAGAACATCATTATAAATGGAGAGAAATATAGAACTACGTCCCAAAAAAAAGACTAAAAATAGCACATCGTCTCAAAAGATTTCTACAATGCCATTGCAGGCATAATATCGCAAAGTAAAAAGGAAGGACAAAAGAAACATTGTCTTTAATAAATCATCAATACAGCTCAATGTGACACATACCCAACTGCTCAAAAAATCATCAAATAGACTTATAACAGATTTAGACTCCTTTTCCCCAGATGAGCATATGTAACTGCGGAAAAGTAATTGCACCATTTAGAAGAAGACATGAGAAGATGAAAATAAATTATAAATTCATTTGCATTGGGCATCATATGCGTGCGTGCGGCATAAATAGTACTAGCATATTACATACCCTTTTGGCTTGTTCAAGGCAAGATAAACTTTGTGAGGCTGCCTCTTAGGAAGGCGGCTCCCATTGACATAGATAATATCCTTTGAGGGATCCACTTTAGTCTACACACCACAACAGTGTTTTTCTCATAAGCCAAAAACAAAAGTTTCTAGGATAAAAATTGAAAGAAAAAAAAATCATATAGCTTTCTTGAAAGCTTATGATAGATATAGTTAGATATTTATTAGAATTAGTCGATGAATGTACAATGCACCTTAGTTCGGACGAATCCTAACTAACTAGTATACTACGTTAAACAATATTGACCGATTCTAATTAAGATCTAACTATATATGTAACAGAACAGCTTAAAATAAAATGGACCTAAAAGCTCTAATCCATGAAGTCATGGTGATGGTATAACAACACTATGCTATTAAACAAACCTAACTTGGAGAAATTTAATAACGGCAGGGACAAACCTGGGGTATATTACAGATGGAACCGTTAACCGTAACCTTGCCTTTAAAAATAAGCTCTTCGCAGCTTCTCCTGGACGCAACTGAAAATAAACCAGCTTAATTTCGGATCTTTTTATTCAATTAACTAAGCCTCTCTACTTTTAAAGCTAAACAATTTTGATTCTGTAGAAAATTCTCTTTTACTGCATAAATAATTAAATTGTCATTATAATCCAAATATTACTAAATAATTTTGAAGAACTTACGCTTTACAAATAATTTGGAATAAAAAATTGATTAAGAAAAATGAAATTAATTGTATTTGAATGTCACCTCCAGAGGCGGCGAGAACCTTGCTGAGACGCGTACATGACTCCTTGATTTTTTCATTGTAGAATCTCCGTGCCGCTTTGGAATACTGCGGCGGCGCCACCTCACGGACCTTTGTTTCCTTTTCATTTTTCTTCTTGGCTTTCGCAGTTGGTTTTTTTTCTGATTTTTTTGTAGCTGTTGAGGCATCGGTCATGGCTTTGAGAAAGGATGGAGGAGGTTCAGACGAGAGTTTGAAGTTTCCATCTTCGCCTCGAATAATCCACGGGATCATGTTACCGCCACTGTCGTCGGGAAATTGGTTCGGGTTATCGGGTTTAGGGTCGGGTTTAGGGTTAGGGTTAGAGGGAGAGAAGGAGATGTTGAAGTTGAAAGGAGAAGAGGAGAGGGAAGAGCAGGTGAGGCGAGGGAGAGTGCGGAAGGAAGAAGTGAGTTTGTTTGATTTGGTGAAACAGAGCGCCGTCATCGCCATTGTTGCCGCCGAACCCATTGTTCAGTCACGGCGCGGTGGCGGTGGTTTTTTAAAATTGCAGAGAAAGAAAGAAGGAATAGTATAGTGCTCTCGTTTCTATCTTATCCGTTGGGTTTTAAGTCCATTATGAGTTTTGTTCCAAGGGGTTAATCCATTTTCCGGTAACATCTTTAAAAAATAATTATTTCGGTTACATTTAAATTTGTTTAAAATTTAATATTAATATTGTGTTTGTTTATGTAAATTTTTCAAAATCTTTTTTTAATATTTTAAATTATAATGTCTCTCATTGATAATTTGAAGGACAATCGGTCTCATGATCTATCTCATCGTGAAGGTCTGAATTCTAATATTTCAGACTATGTATTTAAGCATTAATGTAAAAATTACAATAGAAGAAGGAAAATATTAGAAAAAAAATCCTTCATTAAAATAGAAAAAGGGAAAAATTAGAACAAAATTCCTTCATTATTATGGTTAATAATAAGTTCAAGTTCTTTATCGCTTCGCAACGTAACAAAGTTATTTGTCTTTTCGAGTTCATATCAACTTGTTTTAAAAAAGTTCAGGTTGTGGAAGATGTAGACGTTTCTTGTTGAGTTACTTGTAAAATTTGAGTTTCAAGCATTTTATTGTGAGAAGTCACAACGTCGACTTTGGACGCAAGATATTTAAGTACTTTGATAGGTTAAAGGTTATGATTCTTAGAATCCCCGTTTTGTCGGGTTTGAGTCATCACAAATCTTTTCATCAACATCTCGAGATTTGACATTCAGAGAGCAGTAACACTCTTTTGTCCTTGAAATCCTAGTGGGTAGTAAGAGTTGTAGGGTTGACTACAACCTGAGGAGTATTTTTCTTGTACGAGAAGTTTGAGTGTTTTCTCCAACCTAAGTTATAGGTGCTAAAATATGGATATCCTTTTGAGAATAATTCATCATATCATTTTGCATGCAGTACCAACGTGGTCAGTTATTCAGGAAATTTCACAATTTGGAGTGGTAGGAGATACATGGGTGATGCTTAGGTTGTCAATCTTGTATATATGGTGTCTACCTTAGCATTCATATGGTCAATGACATTGACTTCGTAAAATCCACCTTTTTCCAAGACCTTTTTAATAGGAGCATGTATCTTTTCCCACTGATAGTGGATATGCGTTATGTCCTCAATAAGGGCATACACATCATCGTAAGGCTTATTCATAAGGGTCCCTCCCGCAACAACATTTAGGGTCATTCTCCTCAAGTAGAAAATACCATTATATAAGGTATGGATTATCGGCGCTTTTTCCAGACTATGGTTTTCTCATCATTTTCTTGAATCCCTATCATGCTTAAAAAAGTGATTCTCCATCATCCTGCCTAAAGCAGACAATTTGAAAAATAAATATTCATTTATCTCATTCTTTCTATTATTGAGATAATGATTGTTATGCAAATCTCGATGTCTTTGTGTTGCTACAAACATCAAACTAGTGTACTTGAGGTATTTAACAATGAATATGTTTATTTTACTTTGAAGAATATCATGAATACGATTCTTTAGTTTGTTTGTATTTCATTTATATATTGTTGTCTGTTTTTGTATTATTGTTTGTTTTTCTTAAAGTAATTTGCACAATTTTTCTTAAGAACTATTATGATTCAAATAGGTGATACTTTGTAGACAGTTATCATGCAATTATTAAATCCACTAAATAGATGTTTTGGATTTTTCATATCCAATCTCATATAAATCCTCTAATATATGAAATATATGAATGCTCCTTTGAAATTACATGAGGTTATATGGGGAAAATATATATAAAATGAATAGTAACCATAATGAGTTTCCTACAGTTCCTCGACTAGATATGTCACTACTCTCTAAATCTCAAAACTGATTGGTATATGAAGAATTAAATATGACAGAGAAAGTTTGACAGATGACCATATTTGAATTATGCTGACGATGACTTGAGAGAAAAGAAGAGTTTACGATAGAAATATGGATGGGGTAAATGAAAAAAGCCTAGTTTACTTTTTCTTTATGGTTGTGGTGGAATAGGAAAAACATTTGTTTGGAGGGTCATGTCAGCCGCACTAAGATCAAAAGAAGATATTGTTCTTACGGTCGCTTCGAGCGGAATTGATGCATTACTAATACCTAGGGGGAAGAAGTGCACATTCAAGATTTTATATATCTATAAATATTGAAGAGTGTTCAACATGTCCCGTACAAACGAAATCTGCATTAGTCAATTTAATAGAAAAAAGCAAAACTAATCATATGAGATGAAGCTCCAATGATGCGCAAACATTGATTTGAAGCTGTTGAGAGAGTATTTTGAGACATTATTTAGTCTTATGATGAAGGTGACATGAACACTCCATAAGACATTATTTAGTCTTATGATGAAGCTCCAATGATGCGCAAACATTGGTTTGAAGCTGTTGAGAGAGTATTTTGAGACATTATTTAGTCTTATGATGAAGGGGACATGAACACTCCATTTGGTGGGAGAGTTGTGGTATTCGGTTGTGATTTTAGGATAATTCTGCCTATTATACCGAAAGGAATCATGCAAGAAGTTGTGCACGCCACAACCAATTCATCATACTTATGGGATTCATGTAAAGTTCTTACATTGATCAAGAATATGATGTTAGAATTTTCGGGTCACAATTATAATATTATGCGTGTTAGGACAATTATGTAATTAGTCAAAGTTGTATGGGTCTAATTAATAATAAATTTATGGCTAAAAGCATAAATATTATGAAATGTAATATTAATGTGTATATACCATATGTCAATATCTAATTCGATGATGGGCCAAGTTAGAATGTTGAAAATTAAGAAACCCTAAGGTTATTTATAGGGGTTATGGTCTCCATTTGTAGATAACATGAAATCGGCTCATCAGTAAAAATTTCTCTTCGTCCCCCATCAGAGGAGATTCAACAAACCTTAAGTGATTCTCAATGACAAATTCAGTACACGGAGATGAATTCTGATATGAGATGAACAGATCTAACAAGTGGTATCAGAGTCACCCATATCAGATTTAATTTATATTTTTGGATTTTTTTTGGAACCCTTATTTTCTAAAATTGGGATTTATTTTTAATTTTCTAATATGTGTAAAGTTTATATTTTTTTTAATGTTGATTATCAATCATTGAATTTCGTTTAATTTGAAACGATGTCATAGTTCAAAAATTCATATTTGAGATTATCAATCATTGGATTTTGTTTAATTTGATATTGTGATTAACATATGTCTTATCACATCTTCTGATTTATATATAAAATAGGTTTATATATAAAATATCGGTCTATATAAGTTAAATTTGATATATATATATATATATATATATATATATATATATATATATATTTATTCTTTATTTTTCACATGTTGTATAATTATTAACGTTAGTTTGCAATAAATATTAGGTTATTATTATTGTTTCGGAAGATGAATATAATGGTAAAAAAATAAATATTTACTTTGGGTTCAAATTTGACTACAGATTGTATTTTTATATAATAATTTAACATATTTTTTAGTAAGTAGTTGAAATGAAAAAATCGTCAAAGTGACATCTTTTATAGAAATCGTTTATGAAAAATATTAAAATTTTCTAGTATGTGTGTATGTTTGTCCGTGCGAGTGTCAATTGATCCAAAGGACAATTGGTGGTTTGGTCAGTTTTTCATACGCACTTGCCATGATAAACATGAGATAATTATAAGGTTCACATGTGAATATAAATCAATCTAAAGAGGGGTTTATTATTCGACATTTATTTTATTATCAATGTTTGACCGTTACAACAAGAGTACCACTATCAGTTAACATTAGTGTCCAAAGACTCAATATTGATGGTGCACTAGGTATCTTGAGATGGATTATGCCATTATTTGAACAATATTAATGATTCAGTTTTTCTTTTATATGAGTATATATAAAATGTTTAATTTTGGTTCTTTTTTAGTTACAATTGCTTTAATATCTGCTAATTTAAATTTGATTCCGGTCCTTAATGACACAAATTTTAAAGCATGGAATGAGAACATGGAAATTATTCTTAGCTGCATGAATTTTGACTTTGCGTTAAGGTTGGAGCAAACACTTTCTCCTTCGAAATCTAGTACCTCTAAATAGAGGAAAATTATGAGAAGTGGGATCGCTCCAATTGCATGAGTCATGTTTTGGTCTGTTCTAAGGTCAATTTAGATTTAGTGCCTGGAAACACTTGGTGGTTAGACTCTAGAGCAACTTCTAACATCTTTGTTTCAATGAAGGGTTACTTGAACTATCGAAAGCTAAATGATATTGAAAGATACATCTATGTGGGAGATGGCAAGTCGGTGGAAGTGGAAGCTATATGACATTGTAGATTATTGGTGTGTACCAGATTTTATTTGGATTTGAAAGAAACTTTTGTGGTTTTGTAATTTAGAAGGAATTTAATTTATGTTTCTTATTTGGACAAATCAGGTTATTTTATTCATTTGGAAATAATGTGTTCAAGTTGTCTTTCAATTCAAATATTGTTGGAACCGATTCACTTATGGGTCATGATAATCTATATTTGTTTGACAAAATAGCTACCTATGGAGAATCCTTGAATATGGAATCACGTGGTATTAAGCGTAAAATTGATGATAATAATTCAAGATCACTATGGCACAAGCGCCTAGGTCACATCTTTAAAAATAGAGTTGAGTGACCAGTGTCAGATGGAATTTTGGATTCCATTTACTTAACGAACTTTGATGTTTGTGTTGAGTGTGTTAAAAGTAAATAGACAGAAAAGAAAAGAAATATATTGCATATAGAGATACAAATGTCTTAGAATTAATACATACAGACATTTGTGGACCATTTCCCATACCTTCTTAGAATGGTCAATAATATTTTATATCATTCATAAACGATTACCCTAGATATGCCTACATATTTCTTATACATGAAAAGTCTCAATAATTTTATGGGTTCAAATCGTTTAAGGATGAAGTTGAAAGTCAACTCAACAAAAGAATTAAGGAAGTCAAGTCTGATTGTGGCAGTGAATATTACGGCAGATATGACAGTTCAGGTGAACAACGTCTAGGTACTTTTGCCAAATACCTAGAGAAATGTGGAATCATCCCACAGTGCACCATTCCAGGATCACCTATTATGAACGGTGTTGCTGAAAGACGAAATCAAACTCTTAAGGATACAGTAAGGAGTGTGATTTATCATTTTACCTTGCCATAATCACCCTGGGAAGAGACACTAAATGTTGCAGCTTACATCCTAAATAGAGTACTAATAAAGCAGTTGCCAAAACATCTTACGAGATTTGGACTGGGTGAAAGCCTAGTCTAAAAAAATTTCATGTGTGGGGATGACCAGTTAAGGTAAGACCTTACAGGACAAATGAAAATAAATTGGACTCCCGAATACTGAGCAACTACTTTATTAGCTATTCTGAAAGATCTAGGAGCTACAAATTTTACGATCCCAAATTAAATTCAATATTTGAGACGGGAACAACCATATTATTTGAGGATATTGGTTTTTTTTGTGGGGGGGGGGGGGGGGGGGGGAAGAATAAGGTTAAAGACTTTGTCTTAGAGGAAGAATCAGTAACAAATCTAGAACCGATTGATATAGTTGCTTTTGATCAAGCAAGAATAGAACCACCACAAGACATTGTTGAAATTCCTCCAACTCAAGATGATTTGGTAATTCATGAAGAACAAACTCAAGATCCTCAAGAACAACTCTTACAATAACCAATACCTTTGCGGAGATCCACTAGAGAAAGGAGAAATGTTGCTCTTGATGATTACGTAGTCTTTCTCCAAGAGCATGAGGAAAATAATGGTATGATGAATGATGATCCAATCAACTCCCGTCAAGCCATGCATGATTCAAACTCGGAAAAGTGGATTAAAGAAATGAAGGAAGAGTATAAGTCAATGCAAGACAATAAAGTTAGGGAACTTGTCTTGTTACCAGAAGGTGTGAAACCCATTGACTAAAAATGGATTTTTAAGACCAAACAAGATTTTAATGGTAATGTGAAGAGGTATAAAGCTTGTTTTATGGCTAAAGGTTATACTCAAAAGGAAGGGATTGAATTTAAAGAGAATTTCTCTCCAGTTTCATCGAAAGACTCTTTTAGGACAATCATGGCTCTTTGATAACGCGAAAACACATCAGATATTTGCCTTGATTTACACTCAAAGATCATACCATTTTTATTAATATCCCAATTATTGCGCAAGTATTAGTGTTGTTTTTGCAGGTCTTTAAATCTCCATGCATTAATGAGCAAAATGAAGAAAAGGAAGAAAAAGAAGAAGAAACAAATGAGAAAGCACAGCAAAAAGCAGAAAACAGAATATGCAGAATTTGTTGATGTGACGACCGTCACAAGCCCATGACGAGCGTCACGCGGCCATAATATGCGTTTTGAAATAGTCAATCACAAGCACCCAAACGTGCCTAAATTCCCTCCAACAAACTTACTCCCACAGATTACTCATTCAAACCAAGTCTTCCTTGAATATCTCAACCACCAAGACCTAAAGGAGCACTATATAAAGGACCAAAATGGGAAAATTTGGGGACGCCTACATTTACACTCACGCTCTGCAATTTAGTTTTACAGCTTTCTAGCTTTTTAGTATTTTCTTTTCAGCAACCTTGTTTCCGTTGCTTTAGTTTATTCGCCATTCTTTTTAGAATTCCATTTTTCCCTTTTTCCTTCCGTTTTTTAGTTAGCCATAGTAGTAGTTTCCTACACTGGGGAACTACTACACTTTATTTAATTTTTGTAAGCAATTTGTATTGAAGAAGCAGAAGCCTACCGACTTGTGGAGGACTGCTCAAGTACGCCAAGAATCGCTATACTCTGTTACTTCGATCTCCAGGTTTTTATTGAATTATTATTGTTATTGCCCAATTATTGTTATAATTATGTTTGCCGCAATGTTGATCTGTTTAAGCTCTGTGTTTGCTTTATTTAACATGTCCCGCTAAATTACCGGTGTCGGTATGTAGCAATTTAATTTGATGGGATTTAATAATAATCGGTGAAAACCCTTTTTCTCAAACAATCTTTTAGGCTGAAGTTTTTAATTTAAATTTAATTAACTTTATCACAAAAGCGTGAGAAGCTATTTAACACGATTTTGCCACGAGAGTGGGAAATTAACTAAGGTGAGAACCAACAATCGCGAGAGTGTGAGGCTCGAGCTGGATAGTAAAAATTAGGCATTGAGTTTAAAAACAGCGAGAACACTTTAAAAGCAATTATAACTTATTTATTTTTAAAAAGTAATTTTAACTTCAAATGGGACAGCGAGAGCGTACATTCTGACTTAAAGCTATAGGCCGAATCAACAACCACGAGAGTGTGAGATAAAGCTTTTTAAATAAATATTTTTTACTGAGAGATATTTGGCATTTAAACTATTCACCGGTGACTTATCGAATCCCTGACAATTAATGCGCTACATACTGATTCCTTCCATAAATTCCTTCTTAATACTACATTTCCCTTAGATTTACTATTTTGCCCCCGAACTTCTATTAATCATTCCCTTAGCTAAACATAGTGACGTTAGTAACACTAGTTTGACCATAGGTCCCTGTGGGATCGATATCTTTTAAAACTAAAGCGACTGGACTGTGCACTTGCAGTCAAGTATCCGACAGACTATATTTTATATATAGCCAGACGAAGCATCAAGTTTTTGGCGCCGTTGCCGGGGAGCTATTTTAGTCGAATATTGCGATTCTTTCGTTGCACGGTATAGACTAAGGTAAAAATAAAAACTAATCTTCTCTCCCTTCTTTCCCTGATTGTATGCCAAGTACTCGCTCACAAGGCGATAACTTAGCACCATCATTTCCTCAATTAGAGCGTTTCTTATACGTGAGACGCCGAATACACGAATATCAACAAAAGTACGATATTCCCGATATCTTCTCTCCTCCTAAACCAGAACAAAAACCAAACATGGCTGAAGAAGGACCACAAAATCTTCCTCTTAAATTCTACGCTACCCCATCCCAATGAGAACCTCACAACAGCATTGTTGCCCCCGCTATAAATCGAAAAGATTTCGAGCTGAAACCCTCACTATTATCAGTCGTCCAACAACATCAATTTGCTGGAAATCCTACAGACGATCCTAATGAACACCTGACCAAGTTTGTGCAGTACGCAGATACTGTAAAGGCGAATGGTGTATCTCAAGATGTGATAAGACTGCGCCTCTTTCCTTTCTCATTAAGGGACAGAGCTTGGGCTTGGTTGCAATCCTTGCCCTCCAACTCCGTTACAACATGGGAAGAACTAAAGAACGTTTTCTTATCCCGATTGTCATACCCCAAAATTTGCCCATTAATATTTCAAGACATTTTGCAAGGCATTCCGACTCATATATAACACTGATCTTGAAGAAACAAAGGCCCAGCTCACGGATGGCCCAATCCAGAAAATGGCCCAAACTGGCCTGTTCGCTACGCGCTCGCCTAGCGAAGCTGACAGACAACAAAAATTTCGGGCTTCATTCTGAGCCAAAAAAAAAAAAAAAAAAAAAGAGAAATTTTTTTTTTAATTAATTAATTAATTAATTAATTAAATAATTAAAATAAATAAATAAATAAAATATAACCAATTATTTTGGACTTGGGTCTCCCTTATTCCAAGCCCATTACCCACGAAATTAGTCTATAAATACTGAAGTTTCAGTAGGGGAGTGACACTTGGAGTTACACTGGGAGATTCACTGGAAAAAAAAGAGGAGGAGAACAGAGAAGAACGAATAGAAGTTTTGGCATAGGAACCCTGCCTACCCGGAGAATTCAGAGTAAAGAAACCCTGAAGGCAGCCCATCTGCACCGAAGCCATCGCCGTCCAATTCCCGCTGCCTAACTTATTCCGATACTACAAGTGGTCAATCCCTTCAACCTTGAATTGGCAAACAGGTTTGCGTATCTCTATTGTTTATACTTTCAATTGGCCATATCTACATATATAATGCATCATGATTAAATGTTGATATATAATTTGCTTTCGTATGGGAATTTAAATATGCCTGAATACCCTGAATGTTTGATCATGTTATTCCTGTGATAAAATGCCATAAAATTCAAAGTTCCTAACGTGGGGCTGTTTTCAAATTCAAAATCCGTGGCCGCTCGCTAGCACCTCGCTAGGCGAGCCTGGGGCGAGTATTCGCCTGGCCTTCGCTAGGCGAGGCAGAGGCGAACGAGACAGTAGCTGACTTTTCTATTCTGTTTTTTTTTTATGTTTTATCATAGTCATGCATTATTCATCCTATCCTATTTATTGTTGTGATATTTCTCCGGTGTAATCTTCGATTGCACCCTGATTTGGTGTTCTGACATGTTTCTTTTTTTTGAGTTTCGTAAAGGTTCACATATCCCAGGAAAAGGTTATTGGCTAGGTATTCCACTTTATTTGTGGGATACCCTTGTGGAGTTTCACCCTAAATTAATTTTTAATGTATTAATTTCTAATGTATTAATTTTTTAATATATTATTTTAATAATTTTAATGTGGAGTTTCATCCTAATTATATAATTAATTGTAAAACTTTGCCTTTGAATAAGTGATCTTGGACCTCTCTTTGTTGCCTTACGATTACGATATTACGGTCATGTCCCGCGAACGTGGGGATACCCTTAGCAAAGACCCTTCGGTTAAATCATCATAAAATAAATTATAGTCCCTCGGATGTTGCCTTCGAATATACAACTTTGTCCCTCGATGACCCTCCGATGTTGCCTACGGTTAAAAGATGATAGTCCCTTCGAATGCTAAGATATCCTCGTAACTGTTGCCTTCAATGACCTATCGATGACCCTACGATGACCCTTAAACATCCAAAGGATAAAACTACTTATTTCTCAATAATAAGGACAGTTTTACCCTCGTAAGGATAGGAAATGCTCATAAAGACCTTGGGTCGGTATAACTCTTAATTGTTGGCTCACAATCTAAAAACAATTTTCACACCTCACACCTTTCAAAATATCTTTAGAAAATCACCACTTGGTATATATTCATAGTAGAATCATTACCGAGTTATATTTTTCTAAACAATTTCCAAAACTAAACGAGATAACTACTTTGTATATATTCATACAAGAATCATTACAAAGTTAAATTCTCTTCCAAAAACAATTTTCCAAACAATTCACAAACACTTTTTTTCAGACAAAAATAATATAAGTGATCGAGCAATTAAGAGCCCATGGATAACCATGGATACAAAGGGTGCTAACACCTTCCCTTTGTATAATGTACCTCCCGAACCCAAAATCTAAATTAAGGTCTTTCCTGTTCTTTTCCACCTTTCCTTATTGGATAAAAGAAAAGTCGGTGGCGACTCTTGCTAACCGCGACATTGCGATAAAAAACACAAAAAGTCCAGTTCACCGTATGACAGAACTGGCGACTCTGCTGGGGACCCTAAATATTTAAAAAGAGAGGTTACCTTAAAAACAAGATCACTTATTCAATTTGTCTGATTTATTTTTAAGGGATTGCTTGGGTATGTTATGCTTGAGTGAAAGATCCTACACCCGGATCTAGTGTACCTTAGGTAAGTAGCAAGAGATCATCGCGACTGTCCGGCGTATACTGGAATGGTCAAAATGATGGCTACGGTTAATGTGGCACTTTGGATGTCCTGATGTTCCTCATGTTAGTTGAGGAAATATTTGGCATTCGCGTGGTGTCATAAAAGCATTAACCAGACCTTTAGAACCCTAATTGACTCATCCTGGCCATTAGAAAGTAGTGAGATAACTGGCTTCGGTTCCGACTGGAGTTGGTTGAGACTCGATACTACACTCTTTGAGATTGGACTTTAGGGAAGCTTCGGTCAACCACTTGGTGTTGCACTGAAGTGGACTTAAGGAAAGGTCAATGATTTGAGATCCTTCTAGAACCCGGTTACTATTCTAAGACAGGTTGAACCAACCAAACTTCAGTGGGGAGGGTATTTACCTATGGAACTCACGCAAGCCTTAAAACCTAGGAATGATTGTTGTGTGACTTGCTTGTGCTTGTTATTTATCTAACAACATGACATCATAACAACGTAACATCATAACATCATGGCATTGTACTAACCATTTCAAGGATTTAGGGATTTAACTCTGCTAAAAAAAAAACAGAAAAAAACAAAAACAAAAGCAAAAACAAAGAGAAAAGAAAAAAAAAGCTCTTTTTGTTAGTTTATGCAAAGTTAAATCCCGAAAGTCCTTGAAAACATTTCATACATTGCATTGCATCGCATAACAGGTATTCTAAAGGATCAGTGTTCTCACGATTTTCCTATCAAACAGATTCCAGCAGATTCAAACAGATTGAACAATGGCTCTCGAACAAACTGTCAAAGATCTCCAGGCCCAGAATGCTCAATTCCAGGAAATGATGCTGAGCTTATCTAAGGGGCAGGAAGAACTGAAAGCTCTTTTGATGGAGAAGAAGAAGGACCAGAAACCTGTGGGTTACATCAACCCGGGGAGAAGGCTTAAGGGACAGGTTACAGGAGTCAAGATTAGAATTCCGAAGGATTCAGAAGAAGAGACCGAGAATGATTCGGAAGATGAGAATCCTAATCTCGTCAATTCTGAGGACGACGATGAAGATTATGAACATGAACAGTACTCTCCGAAGGATGATAAGTACAAGTTGCTGGAAGAACGTATGCTAGCTATGGAGGGGCAGAAAGTGCCCGGTCTGGATTTCGAAAACTTGGGTCTGGTCTCTGATGTGGTCATTCCCCGCAAATTCAAGGTTCCCATTTTCACTAAGTATGATGGTGCCTCTTGTCCTCAGATGCATCTAAGGGCTTATGTGAGAAAGATTCAGCCGCACACTACTGATAAGAAACTGTGGATCCATTTCTTCCAAGAGAGTCTGTCTGGCACACAGTTAGAGTGGTATTATCAGCTTGAGAGCTCTAACATCCGCACATGGACTGATTTAGCAACAACTTTCTACAAGCACTACCAGTATAATTCTGAGTTAGCGCCTACTCGGCTACAGCTACAAAATATGACTATGGGCTCTAAAGAAAGTTTCAAAGAATATGCTCAAAAGTGGAGAGATTTGGCTGGCAGAGTCAAACCCCCTATGACTGATCGAGAGTTAGTGGACATGTTCATGGGTACACTGACTGGCCCATTCTACAGCCATCTACTGGGAAGTTCCTCGTCAGGTTTCACTGAACTTATCTTGACAGGTGAACGGGTTGAAAGCGGCATTCGAAGTGGAAAGATACAGGCAGCTACTTCTGCAAGCACCAAAAAGTCCTATCAGGGAAAGAATGAATCAAATGCTGTGTACAGTGAGAGGAAGCATAACAAGAAGAATCGTGACCATACTGTTGGGGCAGTTACAATTGCCGCACCGCCATCTCAGAACTTCCAACACAGACAAGACAGGTCGAGAAGACAGTTTACCAAGATCAATATGACTTTAACCCAAGCACTGCAGAGTATGTTAAAGGCCAATTTGATTACCCTCAGAGGCCCTCCTGCAAATCCCAACACTACTTCTCCTCGTTATAATCCCAACGCCAGGTGTGCCTATCACTCCGATAGCCCCGGGCATGATAAGAATGATTGCTGGTTGTTGAAGAACAAGATTCAGGATATGATCGACGCTGGAGAAATTGAATTTGATCCTCCGGCGACCCCCAATGTCATCACAGCACCTATGCCTAATCATGACCAGAATGTTAATGTTGTGGACGACAATTCTCACGTTACTGACGTTGCTGATTTAGCATCTCCTCTCCTGATCGTTAAGAAGAATTTATTGCAAGCTGGTTTATTTCCAGGTTGTGCTGAAGATTGCGATCTCTGTGTACTCCGACCCAATGATTGTTTGAAGTTGAAGAACGACATTCAACGGCTGATGGATGATCGTACAATTCTATTTGAAAGGGTTCCTAAGGTGGACAACTCTATTGAAGAGGTATCTGTGATTGCTAGGTCCAAAGCTCCAGTGAAGATTACCGCTACTAGAGTGCCTGTGAAGATTACCGCTGAGCCCAAAGTGGCTCCCCTGATTATTACCGCACCTGGCCCCGTGCCATATTCCTCCAGCAAAGCTATTCCGTGGAACTATGGAGGCGACGTTTACATCCATGGCATAAAGCAAGTTGGTAGTTCTGCTAATCCTAATGATATTGTGGGGACTAGTAAAGTTACTCGAAGTGGAAGGATCTACTCCCCAGAAATCTCACCTCCCGCTCCCGAAATTCGAGGAAAAAGACCAGTCAATCCTCCTCAGTCAGAGACATCGGTCGAAGTTACTTCTGAAGATGTTGCCAAACAGGAAATGGAAGAGATGCTGAAAATCATCCGTAAGAGCGATTTTGATGTAGTGGAACAATTGGGGCATACTCCGTCTAAAATCTCAATGTTGTCCTTGTTGTTATCCTCTGAATCCCATGCCAATGCATTGATGAAATTCTTGAAGACCGCTCATGTGCCTCAAGAAACATCCGTCGATCAATTCGAACATTATGTTGCTAATTTGACTGTTGACAATGGCCTAGGCTTTTCCGATGCTGACCTGACGCCAGCAGGAAAGAATCACAATAAAGCTCTGCATATCTCCATCGAGTGTGAGGGGATCACCCTGGCTCACGTGTTGATCGACAACGGCTCTTCCTTGAATGTGCTCCCGAAAGCTGTACTCGATAAATTTGACTACAAAGGCATTGAACTGAAACCTAGTGATGTTGTGGTGCGTGCTTACGATGGTGCGAAGAGTGTTGTCTATGGTGAAGTGGTTCTCCCTATCAAGATAGGACCTCAAGTCTTCAAGCACTACCTTTCACGTGATGGACATTCGTCCCGCCTACTCCTGCTTGTTGGGGCGCCCTTGGATCCATGGGGCAGGTGCGGTAGCTTCGTCGCTTCATCAAAAGCTGAAGTATCCAATAGCAGGCATGGTCGTCACTGTATGTGGAGAAGAAGAGTATATTGTCAGTAGTGTGCAAGCCTTCAAATACGTCGAGATGGATGGTGAATTCTTTGAGACTCCTTCTCAGTCATTTGAAGTAGTTCCTCCACCCATTCCTGTCCTTAAGCCAACTCCCCTTGTGCCCAAGGTTGTTCGTGCTCCCCCTGTCATGATCTCTCTTAAAGATGCTCAAGCCGCGGTTGAAAATGGTGATCGTGCTGGTTGGGGTCAACTGATCAATGTACCGTACAAGTCTGATAAAGCTGGCCTGGGGTTTAACTCTGGAAAGATAGTCAAAAATCAGATTAATGCTATGGAAGATGCTGATAGTGATTGCGACTTGGATAGCTGGATTTTCCCAACAATTGGTGACGGACTCAACAATTGGAAGACTGAAGACATTATCCCGATTTCCTTTAGTCAGGAGTAATTGTTATTGTTTATTCTAGAATTGCAAATTTTAATTTTCTTTTACAATCAAACTTCTTAAAGCATTGTGTCTATGCCCGAGGCACAATAGCTAATTTGTTAAGGGTTTTGTCATTTTCATAAGCATATTTATATTCAATAAATCAATGGACGTTTTGCATTCAAATATTGCGCTCTTTGTCTTTCCTATTATCTTTCAAACGAGCTATGTTTTCTTACACACACGCACGTAACGAATTGCAGATCCCTATCCACTCTGGATCCTGTTGATAATAGTTCTACTACTGTTCATTATGACTTTGAAAATCCGATCTACCGAGCCGAAGATGGAAGTGAGGAAGATTGTGAAGTACCTGAAGAACTTGCCAGAATGTTACTACAAGAAGAAAGGACTATACAGCCGCATGAGGAGTCAGTTGAGACTGTAAATCTGGGTACCGAGGTGGACAAGAGAGAAGTCAAAATAGGAGCAGGCTTGGAAATCAGTGTCAAAAGAAGATTGATTCAAATGCTACATGACTATGTGGAGATTTTTGCTTGGTCTTACGAAGACATGCCAGGGCTGGATACCGATATAGTAGTGCATCGTTTGCCGACGAAGGAAGATTGTCGTCCTGTTAAGCAAAAGGTTCGTCGCATGCGTCCTGAAATGTCCGAGAAAATCAAGGCCGAAGTCATGAAACAATTCGATGCTGGTTTTCTGGCGGTTACTTCTTATCCTCAATGGGTTGCTAATGTGGTACCAGTGCCAAAGAAGGATGGTAAGGTGCGAATGTGTGTGGATTACAGAGATTTGAATAGAGCGAGTCCCAAGGATGATTTCCCACTGCCACACATTGATGTTCTGGTAGACAACACCGCTCAACACAAGGTATTCTCCTTCATGGATGGATTCTCGGGTTATAACCAGATCAAAATGGCACCTGAGGACATGGAGAAGACTACGTTTGTGACGCAATGGGGCACCTTCTGTTATAAAGTAATGCCGTTTGGTTTAAAGAACGCAGGAGCAACGTACCAGCGTGCTATGGTGGTTTTGTTCCATGACATGATCCATCATGAAATAGAAGTATATGTGGACGATATGATAGCCAGGTCTCATACTGAAGAAGAACATCTCGATCATTTATACAAACTGTTTGAGAGGCTGAAGAAATACAAGTTGAGATTGAACCCGAACAAATGCACCTTTGGAGTAAGATCTGGTAAACTCTTGGGCTTTATTGTCAGTGGTAAAGGTATTGAGGTCGACCCAGCCAAGGTGAGAGCTATTCAAGAGATGCCAGTCCCCGTACGGATAAAGAAGTCAGAGGTTTCTTGGGACGTTTGAATTACATTGCCCGATTTATTTCCCATTTGACCGCTACTTGCAAACCCATCTTCAAGTTACTGAGAAAAAATCAAGAGATGATATGGAATGATGAATGTCAAGAAGCTTTCGACAAAATCAAGAAGTACCTCCAAGAACCTCCAATTCTGGTGCCACCAGTTGAGGGAAGACCTCTAATCATGTATTTAACCGTTTTAGAAAACTCAATGGGGTGCGTGTTGGGACAACATGACGAGTCCGGTCGAAAAGAGTATGCCATATACTACCTTAGCAAAAAGTTTACCGACTGTGAAACAAGATACTCACTGCTCGAGAAAACTTGCTGTGCTTTGGCCTGGGCTGCTCGCCGACTAAGACAGTATATGTTGAATCACACCACTTTGTTGATTTCTAAGATGGATCCTATCAAATACATATTTGAGAAACCCGCCCTCTCCGGAAGAATAGCAAGATGGCAGATGATTTTAACAGAGTATGATATCCAGTATACCACCCAAAAAGCAATCAAAGGAAGCGTGCTAGCTGATCATTTGGCTCATCAGGCCGTGAATGATTATCAGTCTATGAATTTTGAGTTCCCAGATGAGGATGTCATGCTTGTTACTGATTATGAAGAACCTGGACCGAATGAAGGACCCGAAGTGGGATCCTGATGGACTATGGTTTTTGATGGATCGTCTAACGCATTGGGCAACGGTATTGGCGTCGTGATCATTTCCCCCAAGGGTGGCCATACGCCTTTCACCGCTAGACTATGTTTTGAGTGTACCAACAATATGGCTGAGTATGAAGCATGTATTTTGGGACTCAGAGCTGCTATAGACCTGAGAATCAAGTTTTTGAGGGTGTATGGAGACTCAGTCTTAGTAATCAGTCAGGTCAAAGGAGAATGGGACACTAAACATCCGAACCTCATCCCCTATCGAGAGCAGGTGTTGACATTAATCCCATACTTTGAAGAGATCACATTCGAACATATTCCCCGAGAGGAGAACCAGTTGGCAGACGCATTGGCTACCATGGCATCTATGTTCAGAGTCAGATGGGACAATGAAGCTCCCCGGATTACCATTGAACGACTAGACGAACCAGCATATTGTTATGAACTTAACGCTGATGAAGTAGAAGAGAAGCCTTGGTTCCACGAGATAAAAAGATATTTAGAAGCTCAGGAATACCCTGAAGGGACATCCATCAATGACAGGAAATTTCTGAGGAAGTTCTCCGCTAAATTCTTTTTGAGTAATGGAATATTGTACAAACGTAACCATGATTCGACTTTGCTTCGCTGTGTGGATAGAAAGGAATTAGAGAAGATTATGGAAGACATGCACGACGGTATCTTTGGGACTCATTCTAGTGGACATACAATGGCCAAGAAGATTCTGAGGTCAGGGTATTATTGGTCTACCATGGAAACTGATTGCCACCATCACTCCAGAACTTGTCATAAGTGCCAGATCTATGCGGATAAAGTACATGTGCCTCCTGCTCCATTAAACGTGTTGACTGCGCCGTGGCCCTTTGCAATGTGGGGCATTGATATGATTGGCGAGATTAAACCTACCGCCTCTAATGGACATCGTTTCATCCTTGTTGCTATTGATTACTTCACAAAGTGGGTGGAGGCAGCCTCATTTGCTTCTGTTACTAAGAATGTGGTGGCACGATTCATCAAGAACAGCCTCATCTGCCGATACGGCGTCCCTGAGAGAATTATCCCTGACAATGGCACTAATTTGAACAACAAGATGATTACTGAACTCTGCACGCAGTTCAAAATAAAACACCATAACTCTTCTCCGTACCGGCCAAAGATGAACGGCGCTGTAGAAGCGGTTAATAAGAATATTAAGAAGATTATACAAAAGATGACGGTAACATACAAAGACTGGCATGAGATGTTACCATTTGCTCTTCATGGTTATCGTACTTCCGTGCGAACTTCGACAGGGGCAACTCCTTTCTCTTTAGTCTACGGAATGGAAGCCATTTTACCAGTGGAAGTTCAGATTCCCTCTCTAAGGATCATGAAAGAGGCGGGCTTAGACGAGGACGAATGGATTCAGACTCGACTCGATCAGATAAATTTGATGGATGAGAAGAGACTTGCGGCTGTATGTCACGGGCAGATATATCAGAAGCGCATGACCAGGGCATTCAACAAAAAGGTCAAGAGACAAGTGTATCAAATTGGCGACTTGGTAATCAAACGCATCATCCTACCACAAACTGACCCCAGAGGCAAATGAACTCCCACATACGAAGGGCCATTTGTAGTTAAGAAGGTATTCTCAGGTGGAGCCATGATACTCGCTACAATGGATGGTGAAGACTTCCCACATCCCGTGAACGCGGACATAGTTAAAAAATACTACGCATAAAAGAGACCCGCTAGATCGACGTATCTAGGCAAAAGTAAGGGCATCCCGGCGAACCAAAAGGTTCGGGCAAAAATTAGGGATATATAAAAAAAAATGTACACCCGGCAAGTCGAAAACCTGAAAAGGCGGCTTGGGCAAAAAAGGGTATCCTGGTGGACTGAAAACCTGAAAAGGCGGTCCAGGCAAAAATTAGGGATTAAAGCGTATGACTATGTCCCGTTCTCAGTCAACTTTCATCCAAGTTCGAGGGACTGACCAAGCCAATCACTTCTATCCGACAGCAAGGGATGAGATGCTCGAAGACATAATGACAGTAGTAGGCTTAAAATCAATAGGACTTCTTCCACATAGCTTTCTCTTTGTTTTCGACAATTTCCTCTTACTAGGATTTCTGTCTCCTTGTACACAAATTGCTTGTTTATAGGCCTCCTTTCAAAATCAATACAACCCTCTTTCAAAAAAAAAGATGCTTTTGTTTTTACTTTTCTGTTTTGGTTGCGTAAATGTCCATTGATTTAATTTGAATTAATATGTGCATTTGAATATGACTGATGTTTACCAAAAATACATGCATAGAATAACAATAGCAATTACTACCCGACTTCAGGATCAAGGAAAAGGTCTAATCATGCTTCCAATGAATCCGCTACCAATTCTCTTCCCCAGCAAGCCTGTTTTTTTTTTCCTCAGAAAATGGCAGTATCCCCAGGCACAGCCAGTTACTCCCCAACAGAGGTCGGCGTCACCAGACAGATTGATCATCTCATCCATCCCCAGCCAGGCTCTGTTGAATATTTCCACCATCAGACAGAAATCAAGCATCCCCAGCCGAGAAAGGGTCATCGACACAAATGTCTCAAATCAGTAGATGGGGATTTATTTTCCCCAGTAGAGTCCCCAAGCAGAACTTCTCATACGCATAACTCATTCATTACATCCTTTCACAGCATACGCATGCATACAACATTCACATTTATTTTAGCATAACACGAAACATCTCATGCATCATGACATAGCATGAAGCTAACTTTTTCTTTGCAGGTTAATTATCCTCCTGATATAGTCAAAGTAGAAGGTTCATTCAGACAGACACCTTTATCAATCACATTCAAGATTCAGATACATATTTCAAATACAGTTCATGGGAACATTCATTCTGACAACACTTCGATATTCTCCTAACGATGGCATCTCTAAGCCCATCCCAGACATTTATTGCAAGTACAACATATACAGGTTATCAGATACAGCCTAACGTACGGTTCATTCTGATTCAGCCCAACATATGACTTCTTCAGCAACTCCAATGCGGTCTAACGTACGACCCATTTGGACCTTCAAATCCTCAGATGCTGCCTAGCGTACGGTACATTCAGGGGTGTAATCTAGCGTACGACTACTTTCTTTTTCAGATGCAGCCTAACGGACGGCTCATTCTACAACTCGGATACGATCTAACGTACGATCCATTCTGAACTTCAACAACCCCAACACGGTCTAACGTACGACCCGTTTGGATCTTACAACCCTCAGATGCTACCTAACGTACGGTACATTTCTGAAGTGTAGTCTGGCGTACGACTACCGCTTTCATCATCAGATGCTACCTAACATACGGTACATTTCTGAAGTGTAGTCTAACGTACGACTACCCCTTTCGTCATCAGATTCAGCCTAACGTACGGCTCATTCTGCAACTCAGATACGATCTAGCGTATGGTCCATTCTGATCCTTTATCCCCAACAGCATATGACACACTCCGACTCCCCAGCGAAGTCGGCAGCCTAATGGGTGACTCATTATACGGTCTAACGTACGACCCAGTGTGGCACCCATGTCTTCAAATTGGCCTAATATACGGCGCGATCTGAAGCTTTCGTCATCAAACCTCCCGGATGGCATCTTTAAGCCCATCTCCATCAAGACCAACTGTCGATTCTCAAATGCAAATTTTTGGGGCATTCTAGTGTTCAATAATCTTCCACCTCCAGACCACGAATGGCGTATACACCATTCTAACTCTCTCGGTCCAAGAATATTGAACAGGGGCAGCTGTCATACCCCAAAATTTGCCCATTAATATTTCAAGACATTTTGCAAGGCATTCCGACTCATATATAACACTGATCTTGAAGAAACAAAGGCCCAGCTCACGGATGGCCCAATCCAGAAAATGGCCCAAACTGGCCTGTTCGCTACGCGCTCGCCTAGCGAAGCTGACAGACAACAAAAATTTCGGGCTTCATTCTGAGCCCAAAAAAAAAAAAAAAAAAAAAAAAAAAAAACGAAAACGAAAAACGAAAAAAAAAAAAAAAAAAAAAAGAGAATTTTTTTTTTAATTAATTAATTAATTAATTAAATAGTTAAAATAAATAAATAAATAAAATATAACAAATTATTTTGGACTTGGGTCTCCCTCATTCCAAGCCCATTACCCACGAAATTAGTCTATAAATACTGAAGTTTCAGTAGGGGAGTGACACTTGGAGTTACACTGGGAGATTCACTGGAAAAAAAAGAGGAGGAGAACAGAGAAGAACGAATAGAAGTTTTGGCATAGGAACCCTGCCTACCCGGAGAATTCAGAGTAAAGAAACCCTGAAGGCAGCCCATCTGCACCGAAGCCATCGCCGTCCAATTCCCGCTGCCTAACTTATTCCGATACTACAAGTGGTCAATCCCTTCAACCTTGAATTGGCAAACAGGTTTGCGTATCTCTATTGTTTATACTTTCAATTGGCCATATCTACATATATAATGCATCATGATTAAATGTTGATATATAATTTGCTTTCGTATGGGAATTTAAATATGCCTGAATACCCTGAATGTTTGATCATGTTATTCCTGTGATAAAATGCCATAAAATTCAAAGTTCCTAACGTGGGGCTGTTTTCAAATTCAAAATCCGTGGCCGCTCGCTAGCACCTCGCTAGGCGAGCCTGGGGCGAGTATTCGCCTGACCTTCGCTAGGCGAGGCAGAGGCGAACGAGACAGTAGCTGACTTTTCTATTCTGTTTTTTTTTATGTTTTATCATAGCCATGCATTATTCATCCTATCCTATTTATTGTTGTGATATTTCTCCGGTGTAATCTTCGATTGCACCCTGATTTGGTGTTCTGACATGTTTCTTTTTTTTGAGTTTCGTAAAGGTTCACATATCCCAGGAAAAGGTTATTGGCTAGGTATTCCACTTTATTTGTGGGATACCCTTGTGGAGTTTCACCCTAAATTAATTTTTAATGTATTAATTTCTAATGTATTAATTTTTTAATATATTATTTTTAATAATTTTAATGTGGAGTTTCATCCTAATTATATAATTAATTGTAAAACTTTGCCTTTGAATAAGTGATCTTGGACCTCTCTTTGTTGCCTTACGATTACGATATTACGGTCATGTCCCGCGAACGTGGGGATACCCTTAGCAAAGACCCTTCGGTTAAATCATCATAAAATAAATTATAGTCCCTCGGATGTTGCCTTCGAATATACAACTTTGTCCCTCGATGACCCTCCGATGTTGCCTACGGTTAAAAGATGATAGTCCCTTCGAATGCTAAGATATCCTCGTAACTGTTGCCTTCAATGACCTATCGATGACCCTACGATGACCCTTAAACATCCAAAGGATAAAACTACTTATTTCTCAATAATAAGGACAGTTTTACCCTCATAAGGATAGGAAATGCTCATAAAGACCTTGGGTCGGTATAACTCTTAATTGTTGGCTCACAATCTAAAAACAATTTTCACACCTCACACCTTTCAAAATATCTTTAAAAAATCACCACTTGGTATATATTCATACTAGAATCATTACCGAGTTATATTTTTCTAAACAATTTCCAAAACTAAACGAGATAACTACTTTGTATATATTCATACAAGAATCATTACAAAGTTAAATTCTCTTTCCAAAAACAATTTTCCAAACAATTCACAAACACTTTTTTTCAGACAAAAATAATATAAGTGATCGAGCAATTAAGAGCCCATGGATAACCATGGATACAAAGGGTGCTAACACCTTCCCTTTGTATAATGTACCTCCCGAACCCAAAATCTAAATTAAGGTCTTTCCTGTTCTTTTCCACCTTTCCTTATTGGATAAAAGAAAAGTCGGTGGCGACTCTTGCTAACCGCGACATTGCGATAAAAAACACAAAAAGTCCAGTTCACCGTATGACACCGATATTTTCCGCCGAGCAAAACTGCTATGCTGAGAGCTCAGATCAACGGATTCATGCAAAAAGATGTGGAATCTCTCTACGAAGCGTGGGAGAGATACAAGGACATGATGAGGATATGTCCATATCACGATCTCGAAGACTGGGTGATCATTCACACATTTTACAATGGGCTTCTGTATAACACAAGACTTACAGTAGATGCTGCCGCGGGCGGTGCACTTATGGATAAGCCGTACAACAAAGCCTATCAACTCATTGAAAACATGGCCCGAAACCATTGCCAATGGGGAGGTGAACAAACTCCAGTGGAAAATTCCCAGACAAAGGGTGGAATATACGAAATCAGTAGCCTTGACCATGTTCATGCAAAGGTAGATGCCCTTGTTCAAAAATTAGATAACTTGACCATACCACCCGCAACCACCGTGGTTGCTGTAACTCCAAACCGTCAGTTATGTGGAAACCCTGGACACACTACACAAGAATGTCAAATATTAGCAGGAGTCCCAACCGATCAAGTGAATTACACACAAGGAAATCCCTATTCGAATACCTACAACCCAGGTTTGAAAAACCATCCCAATTTCTCGTATAAGAATAACAATGCCCTTTATGCACCTGGCCAAGCACCAGCTGTTCCGCCTGGATATCAAAAGCCAACTAATAATGCTCCTAACATGCCTAGGAAGTCAAATCTCGAATTGATGATGGAAAGCTTCATAGCTACCCAAGCTCAGACAAACAAAGACTTCTTGAACCAAAACATACATACTAGCGAGCAACTTAAACAACTAGCGAACAAAGTAGACGCCTTAGCCACCCACAATAAAATGCTTGAAACACAGATTTCACAAGTGGCTCAACATCAAGCATCTACACCCGCTCCAGCTGGGACATTTCCTGGAAAGCCGCAACCTAATCCAAAAGGACATGCAAATGTCGTTATACTGAGGAGTGGAAAAGAAGTAGACGGACCCGTAGATCCAAGACTCCAAAACCCTGCTATGTACCAGATAAAACCTCAACTGAGCAGGTGACTGAACCAAAGGAAACAGAAGATAATACCCAAGAGGCCGAAGAGAAAGAGAAACCTTATGTGCCTCCACCTCCTTATAAACCACCCACTTTGTATCCTCAAAGACTCAAAAGTTCTAAAACTGCGAGTCAATTTAGGAAATTTGTTGAACTTCTGAAGCAACTAAACATTACGATACCCTTTACAGAAGCCATCACACAAATGCCCTCATATGCCAAATTTCTTAAGGAAATCCTATCCAATAAGAAAAAGATTGAGGATGACAAAACAATTACACTTACTGCCGAGTGTAGCGCCATAATCCAGAATAACATGCCTCCCAAACTAAATGACCCAGGTAGTTTCTCCATACCCTATGTCATTGGAAAATTCGTCATAGACAAAGCTCTATGCGATCTAGGAGCCAACATTAGTGTAATGCCCTTAACCATTTGTAGAAGGCTTAGTATGGGAGAATTAAGAACGACCAAGATATCTGTTCAATTAGCTGACCCCTCAATCAAATATCCTGTCGGTATACTAGAGAATGTCCCAGTACGTGTAGGACAATTTTACATTCCTACAGACTTTATAATCATGGACATCAAAGAAGATGCCAGTACACCTATCATACTAGGAAGGCCATTCTTGGCTACCGCCGGAGCCATAATAAACGTAAAGAGAGGTAAGCTGACATTCGAAGTTGGAGAGGAAAAGGTTGAATTCATCTTGACCCAATTCTTACAAGCGCCAGCTATAGACGACACCTGTTATCTACTTGGTATCATAGACGAGTGCGTGAGAAAGATAGAGATGCAAGAAACCACATACTCTGAAATAATGAAAATCCAAATCCCTCTAATCTTTGAAGACAATAATTAGCATGAACCATACCAAAACGAAAGTCTAAGCGAATGCTTAGCACTTACACCCGACCACATGCCATGCCCAAAGAAACCTGACTTGGAATTAAAAGCACTACCAAAGAACCTAAGATATGAATTCCTAGACGCTGAACTAAAAAGACCAGTAATAGTCAACGCTGACTTAGGACAGATGGAAACTGAGAAATTACTAGATGTTCTAAGAAAATACCCAACAGTGTTAGGATATAACATCGCCGATCTAAAAGGAATAAGTCCTTCTATTTGTATGCATCGCATTATGCTAGAGGAAGATTGTAAAACCTCTAGAGAACACTAGAGAAGGATCAACCCAATCCTAAGTACCGTAGTCAGGGATGAAGTAAAGAAACTGCTAGATGCTGGAATCATATACCCGATCTTCGATAATCAATGGGTTAGCCCCGTTCATGTAGTACCCAAGAAAGGGGGTGTTATAGTTGTTAAAAATGAGAAGGGCTAATCCATATCACAAAGAGTTGTGACCGGAAGTAGAATGTGCATTGACTATAGAAAACTAAACAAAGCCACTTGGAAAGATCATTTCCCTCTACCCTTCATTGACCAAATGCTTGAATGATTGGCTAAGCATTCTCACTTCTGCTATCTAGACGGTTATTCAGGATTCTTTCAAATCCCAATCCATCCTGACGACCAAGAAAAGACTATCTTCACACGCCCTTATGGTACATTCGCCTATCGACGAATGCCATTTAGCTTATGTAACGCTCCCGCAACATTTCAAAGATGCATGATGGCCATCTTCGCCGATTTTATAGACGACATCATGGAAGTCTTCATGGACGATTTTTCTGTTTATGGGCAGAGTTTTGAAGGATGTCTATCTAACCTCGAAATGGTACTCGAAAGATGCGTGAAAGTAAACCTTGTTTTAAACTGGGAGAAATGCCATTTCATGGTTCAACAAGGAATTGTATTAGGTCACGTGGTATCTGACAGAGCAATTGAAGTAGACAAAGCTAAAATCGAAATCATAGAGAACCTTCAACCTCCGAAAATCGTACGAGAAATAAGAAGCTTTCTAGGACACGCCGGTTTCTACCGACGTTTTATCAAAGATTTCTCGAAAATTACCAAGCCACTTACAGGATTACTAATGGAAGACGCTGATTTCATATTTGATGAAAAATGCTTAACAGCGTTCAACCAACTGAAAACATCTTTAATCACCGCACCCATAATGCAACCACCTGACTGGAGATTACCTTTTGAAATCATGTGCGATGCGAGTGATTACGCAGTAGGCGCAGTACTAAGACAAAGGAAGGATAAGAAGCTTCATGCTATTTACTATGCAAGTAGAACGCTAGATCCAGCCCAAATGAACTACGCCACCACTGAAAAAGAACTTCTAGCCGTCGTGTTCGCTTTGGACAAATTTCGTTCCTACCTGGTAGGGGCAAAAATTATCATCTATACCGACCATGCCGCTATTAGATATCTGTTAAGTAAGAAGGATGCCAAACCAAGACTTTTAAGATGGATCCTGCTCTTACAAGAATTTGATTTAGAAATAAAAGATAAGAAAGGTACTGAAAACATAGTAGCAGACCACTTATCACGTATCGAAGGGAATAAACCTGAACAAATCCCAATTAACGATGATTTCCCTTACGAACGACTCGTAGCCCAAATGGGAAGTGATATGTCTGAACTAACATTAAACGATACAGAAATAGAAGAATCTGTGGAAGAAATACATGTGAATGCGACTCTGCCATGGTATGCTGATTTTGTCAACTACCTAGCCGTCGGAGTACTTCCACCGGACTTATCTTACCAACAGAAGAAGAAATTCTTCCATGACCTAAAACAGTATTACTGGGATGAACCTCTACTTTTTAAAAGAGGGACCGACGATATTTTCCGTCATGTGTTCTGGAGGACGAAATAGATGATATAATCTCTCATTACCATTCCGCTCCCTATGGAGGGCACACAAGTACCTCGAAGACCTGCACTAAGATCCTGCAATCAGGCCTCTTTTGGTCCACTCTATGGAAAGACATCGATAACACGGTGATAAAATGCGACCGGTGCCAACGCACTGGCAACATCTCAAGATGCGATGAAATGCCACAAACGGGAATCTTAGAAGTAGAAGTCTTCGATGTATGGGGGATTGACTTCATGGGACCATTCCCAGCTTCTTTTGGTAATAAATACATACTCGTTGTTGTCGACTATGTTTCAAAATGGATCGAGGATGTAGCCTCTCCGGCAAATGACACACGAGTAGTGATCAAGTTATTCAAAAACATTATCTTTCCCAGATTCGGTGTGCCAAAACTAGTTGTTAGTGACGGTGGCTCCCACTTCATATCGAATATATTTGGAAAACTTCTTCTGAAGTATGGAGTCCGACACCGAGTAGCAACACCGTATCATCCACAAACTAGCGAGCAAGTCGAAGTCTCAAATCGAGAAATAAAACAAATTCTTGAGAAGACCGTAGGAATATCCAGAAAAGACTGGTCATCCAAACTAAACGAAGCTTTGTGGGCCTACATGACGGCATATAAAACCCCGATAGGAACCACACCCTTCAAACTAGTTTATGGTAAATCATGCCACCTCCCTGTGGAATTAGAACACAAAGCATATTGGGAAATTAAAACCCTAAATATAAACTACACTTCCGCAGGCGAGAAACGGATTCTGGACATCCACGAACTAGAGGAGCTGAGATTGGAAGCTTACGAAAATGTCAGGATCTACAAAGAATGAACCAAAAGATGGCATGACAAACGCATTTCTAGGAAGGAGTTTAAAGTCTGCGACATAGTGCTACTATTTAATTCAAGACTTAAACTTTTTCCAGGAAAACTCAAATCTCGGTGGTCCGGCCCTTTCGAGATCACCAAAGTCCTAAATAGTGGTGCGATAGAAATAAAAGGTAGGAATAATGACCCTTTTATAGTAAACAGGCAGCGACTAAAGCATTATCATAATATCAAAAATAGAGACTATTCGAACAGTGTCAGACTCATAGAGCTGCCCGCTCAACCCAACACCTAGTACATCGCGACGCTACTGTCGAACTTACGACATTAAACAAAGTGCTTAGTGGGAGACAACCCACCTTTTTTGTTATCTTTGTTACAAACTATCTTCCTTCTTTGCTTTTCTTTATTTTGTTTGCTCCCCTCTTCTTGATTCTTTGCAGTCATTTTTGTTGCTACTAGTAACTAACTTAGACATATTGGATACTGACAAACAGGAAAATTACTAACTAGTTAGTTAATTACTTTCATCATGCAACAAATAGAGACAGTTTTCAGAGGCCGAGTTCAACGAAGGCGGTATGATTATCTAGCCCAAAAGGATATGGCATTGACCATATATTATGATGGACCGACCATGGATAAATTAGGCATCCGAGATAGCATCCTATTTATGTTTAACCGACTTGGGTGGGAGAACGCAACCATTAAGAGACGGTTTGTCACGTACCGTGAACTAACCTTAGAATTCCTTAGCTCCCTTGTATACAACCCCGAACATGGTTACAGACTTAACAAAGGGTTGATATCCTTTAGGTTGTTTAACATGGATTTCACCTATAGCCGTCGAGACCTTGCTGACCTCCTAGGATTCCCTAGTGGCCCTTTCGTCTTTACTACCCGCCAGGAGGACCTAATTGATGACATCGACCTAGATGACTTTTGGGGTAGCATAATTGGAGAATCCAACCCTAACCCGAATGAGATGCACTCGCAAATGATCCATAACCCTGCTATCTGATACTTTCATAAAATACTAGCCCACACCTTATTTGGTAAGGAAGAAAATAACACCTTAGTGTCCCGCGATGAACTCTTCATCTTGCTATGTGTCGATCAAGGTCGACATGTGAATATCGTGACATTTATGATGGAAAGATTTGTGCACCTTACTAAGAACAACCGTACCCCAATAATAATAGGTGGCCTAGTAACCATGATAGTAGACGCCATAGGACTTGTACGCCCACTTTATGAGCTTGTACCTTTTGGAAACATCCGACCAATGGATATCGAATTTTGCTTTAACCACAAAATCATAGGAAACATTGGAACGGATACCTTTGATTATCTAATCAGTAACGAAGTGGTTCGACTATTTACCTTGCATAACCATGAGAAAACGAGTGTTCACAACCGCAATAACTGGCTCTATAACTTAGAGGAACACCCTATTGATCCATCTTCACCTCCCCGCGACTCCGCCTAAATATAAGTGTATCAATGACCCTATCCATATGGAAGAATCTGACCCTGAAACACCTCCCAACTATTATAACATTGATGAAACGGTCCCTCCATCATACGTTGATAATCATGCCATGCTCATCACCCGTCTGAATGGTTTTCAAGCTGACATCACAATTGTGAAAGAAGAGATAAAGCTCATACGCTTCGATGTCCTAGGCCTGATGGATATAGCCATTGAGCAGTTTCATCATTTGAACGAAGTTGTAGCTGCATTGGGACAAAACCGTGGCTAATACTACTGACCACTGATTTCTCCTACTCGCACTAAGCAATGAGGACACTACTTTGTTTTGTGTGGGGAGGGAGCACATTTACTTCATTACTTTTGTTAATTACTTTATTACTTTTGTTTGGTATGTTATCGTTACTATTTTCTTTCTATGTTACATTTAATTTCAATTCAATTGCCATTCATTTATTTCTGCTTATTCATTTATTTATTTATTTTTGCATCTATTCTTTTAAAATTAAACTGCTAAGTTATCATAATGCTGTTATCATATGCTGCTGCAACCTGTATTGAGAAAAATTGAAAATTAGAGTGTGATGACTGTCACATATAGGGTGACGCCCGTCTCACAGCCGTGACGATCGTCATGCATCTGCCACGATCGTCACACGACATGCAAATGACCGTTACGAGCATCTAACCATTGCAGACGACCGTTACGCATCCGTTGCGCGTGACGACCGTCACACCCCTGTGATGACCGTCACGAATTCCAGAGAGCTCGCCTATAAATGCAGGCGCTCTTTCTTTCTTCTTCCTCATTAATTACCACTCTCATTACCATTCTGCTCTTCATCTATTAAATTCTTTACATTTTCTTCAAGCGTGTAACTCACAAATATTCCATCCCACCCACCAATACCAAAAGTTCCATACACCTCACAAATGGCCAGTCAAGAAAGAGCTACTCCCTACCTATCAACCGTCGTATTCCGAAGTGGAGAAGCCGGTGAGCGCCAAAGAAGCAACTACCTCAAGTTCTACCAACGCTCCGTTCAAGCTACGAGGTATGTTGATCATGAATGCATGACGGAGCTAGGACTTTTGGAGGGCGTGGAGTGGATGCTAGCTAACTCCAGCTTGATGCAACTTTGTACCACGCCGCAGCCAACCTACGAAGCGCTGACCCTGGAATTTCTGAGTTCCTACTCTTATATCACACCTCCAGGCGCTACCCAATACCTCACCGGAGTCGCCACATTTAGAATGTTCGGCACCGAGTATTCCCTAAATCAAACCTAGATGACGAGAATGCTTGGTTTCCGACATGGAGAAGGAATCCACTACTGCATCCCAGAAGGATGGTCAGAGATAGCATTTCCAGTTTGGCACAACCTCACCAACATGAACGCCACGAGCTGGGATACGCTTAATGTAACATACATTCACAATCCAACCATTAGATACTTACACTGAGTCCTGGGGCACACAATTTTTGGAAGAGTCAACAATCATAAGGTAAACTCCAAAGAACTCTTCCTTCTTCACTGTGTGTTTGCCCAAATTGCGTTCAATGTTACTCCTTTCCTACTAGCCAACATCCAGGCTGCTTGCATGAGAGGTCACCCTAAGGCTCTGATCAACTGAACCAAAAGTCACCATCTGAGTCACCCTCTGAACATGCATCTGAAAGAATCACCCTCCCCTCACAGGTAAATTCTAATCAGGTCACCCTAAGGCGGATAATAGTCTCGACAATCGGGCTGAGATACTCAATGGGTTTGCCCTTCCGGGTGTGCCATTGCAGCTCTCCTGAGATCGTCTAAACCAAAGATCCGGGAAATGATCGGTCACCAGAGTCAATAGTTCAAATGAAGTAACTCAACCAAAGTGAAATATTCCACAATGGAAAGCACTATCAAATGAACCTCGTCCGGCTTGTGGTATGTCACGTTACAACATCATGCTGATTTAGCAAATGAGGAACGTGAGACCCACACTAATCCTAGGTGTATACTCGGGCCTGGGTTTTAGCCCCACTCAGAACACCCACCCCACACAGAGGAACCACCTGCAAAGAGGACGGCAACAACATGATAGTATGATGCATGCAGACATTAATGCAAATATATACAATGGTTAGAGTAATAAATGCAATAAATAACACAAAACAAGCAACCTAAACTAATCCTAGAACGCTAGGAAGGACTCGCTTAGGGACGATGGACCAGCATAGGTCTACACCGCATGTGTCCCCAGCAGTGTCCCCAGCATAGGTTCAGATTCCCTCTTTGAGAGTCCTGATGGACGTGAAGTTGCAAGAGGCTGAATGGGTAAGGACCCGGTATGAAGAATTGAGCCTGATAGAGGAAAAGAGGCTAGCAGCCATCTGTCATGGGCAGTTATACCAGCAGAGAATGAAGCGTGCTTTTGACAAGAACGTGCGACCTCGGGTATATCACGTAGGTGATATGGTGTTGAAAAGGATCCTTCCTCCTCAAAACGATCGAAGGGGCAAATGGACGCCGAATTATGAAGGTCCATTCGTGGTCAAGAAGGTTTTCTCTGGCAGAGCCTTGTTGTTAACGACCATGGATGGCGAAGATTTTCCATCCCCTGTGAATGCGGACGCAGTTAAAAAATACTTCGTATAAATTGACCCGCTGGACGAAAAGAATAAAATAGTCCAGGCAAAAATGGGCATCCTGGCGAACCAAAAACAGAAAGAAAGGTTTGGGCAAAAATTAGGGATAAAATGAGAAAATTGTACACCCGGCAAGTCGAAAACCTGAGAAGGCGACTTGGGCAAAAAAGGGTATCCCGGTGGACTGAAAACCCGAAAGGGCGGTCCAGGCAAAAGAGGGATTGAAACGAACAACTGCGTCTAGCATAATCGTTCGCGTTTTGGTTAAAGCATCATGGAGAATACCCGGTAGGGATCAATCAGAAACGTCCTTGTTCAGAGGGCAGAAAGCATGGAGAGTCTGAGGACATATGGGGTGTAACCGAGTTGGAACTCGATGAGATCACGGGTTTCACTTTGCCATTAGGATAGATTTTTCCTTTTGTGCAATTACCTCTTTTCAGGAATTGCTTCCTTTGTATTGCTCATTTGAGCCACACACTTTTTCCAGTCGATAAAATGCATATTCAGTCAAATAATTTTGTTTTTTGTTTTCATTACCGCTTTGATTGCAAAAACATCCGATTATTTTTGATAAAGAATTTTGCATTTTAAAACATACAGGTTTCCTTCCAATGCATGTTTATAAGATTGAAAGCTTGAAATCTTATTTGGAAGGTTGAGTGACCCAAGTGTTGAAATCTTGACACGCCCGGGGCACGGTTTTATCTGACGATCTGTTTTGCAGGTACTGTTAGATATTCTTCACTCACTTGCAGGTTGTGATGTGGAAGCTTTGTCACAGATCCCCAGAGAGTCCGACCAGGGACGAATGAATATGAAAGAACGACGAAGACGTTGAGACGTACGACGTTCCTTGATGATAATCAAGAAGACTCTTCAAAGTCGGAAGACTTGAAAGTGTGTAATTCCCCGCAGAGTCTGACCAGAAACGAATGTATGAAGAACGGGGAGACAACGTCGAGACGTCCGACGACCTTTGGAATTAATCAAGAAGACTCTTCAAAGTCGGAAGATTGAAAATTTTGTATAGTTCCCAGGAGTACGTTTCCGTCGAGCACGAAGCGATTAGGAGTACAAGATGATGGAGCAGAAAAGGTCCAGACGAGTCTGGGAATTCTCAAAAGTGGAAAGCTGATACGAGAGTGAGAGGTGGATACCATGGTTCGACGAGTCGACGGGTGTTCTGTACCAACTTTTCTCATGTCCCAGCTAGGTCCCCGAGCAGAATTATAGGACTAGCTCCCCAGCAGATACAAGGTCTGTGGACTTCTCCAGCCGAGTTAGGATGGTTGTCCCCGACGGGTTTACGACGGTGTTTCCTTAGCAGCCAGGCCAGAAGGTTGCTATTCCCCGAGTGGAGCGGGTTTCAATGAAATATATCTCCAGCAGTGTTCATCCTACCAGTGGATTGGACAAGGTCCCGTAGCGGACGGATTTTGCATCCCCAGCTGAGTGTATCCTACATGCGGATTACATGGGTTGTCCCCAGCGGAGTAGCATTCGTTTTCCTGGCAGGATCAGGATGGTTATTCCCCAGCAGGTGTCAGATTGATGCTTCCCCAATCGCCAGGCCTGGAGATTGCTATTTCCCCAGCGGAGTATCTGTGAGCATTTCCCAGTGAAGTCGTCAGGTATCTGTGAGGGTTTCCTGAAGCAGGGTCAGGATTGATATCCTTAGCAAGTCAGATTGTTGTATCCCCACAGAGTGTGGGTGGTGTTTATCCCCAGCAGAGTCGCCAGCTGTCGCATCCTGCGAAAAATCAACCGGCGAGGCTCAAAACAAAACACACACAGAGCCGCCACTGCGCGTTATTTATCCCAAGATAGGGAAAGGAAACGCTCAGAGAAACCTGGAAAGGAAATGGTCTCGCGACCAAAGAGAAAGGGTAAGGGAGTCGGTTACGCAAGGGGAAGGTATTAGCACCCCTCACGTCCGTCGTACTCGACGGGATCCACGTTCTAAGAAAAGAAAAGGTTGCTAGACATCACACACACACAGGGAACGCAGGTGGGGTTAAGAGGAACGAGCTCGATAAGGTATCACACCTTATGCCTACATATCTTGTCTGGAACAAGAATCAGAGCCACTGTAGTTCGGCTTACGCACGCCAAACAACACAAAACATACAAACAAGCAAGGGTGGCAAACATGGAGCCCAACAACCACTGGATGGAATTACGTCGGCATCCGAACCAAAACTCACTCAAAAGGGCAAACTTGGAGCCCGACAGCCAATCACTGGGCTTACGTCGGCATCCGAACCCAAACATACAATCAGATAACAACAAACACACACAAAGAAAAAGGTTGCCCGGAGTGGTCTCGCACGACCACCTGCCTACATACCTCGTCTGGAACGAGGATCAGGGCGATGTAGTTCCCCTGAAAGGGACTGAATTGCTAACCAGAAACCGGGGAAAGACACACTACTAGGGAGCTGGACTCGAGCCTAGTGTTGTCATGCATCGTTACCCTAAGTTCAGTTTTCTATCCTACTTGCATAAGCAAACTACTCCTATCCAGGAAAGAAGTAAGCACACAAGCATACAGCATAATTCAAGCATACATCAAATGAGAACAAGCATCTCAAACAGATATCCACACAGCACGCACTATAACCAAACAAGTGGCTCACACAATAGGTTTGACTGCCGAAGCGAGTCGTCTATACGGGCTGAGTTTGCTCTTAACCTTGCCATTACGAGGCTAAGGTGAAGCAGATGAAAGGATGAAGTGAGGATCAGACCTCACAGCTCTTATCCCTAACCAGGGAGAGCTTCTGACAAATGAGCATGGGTCCAGAATGGGGGAACCCTTCTATACTCAGAGACTCTGACACAATGTGCACTGCACAAGATCTTGGGCTTGTGATCTCAATGCTACAACCATGTAATGGGAGCAAGGAGAAGACTCAACTGAATAGTGGGGGATAGATTGCATATCCCTACCTTCCACCAATTGCCTCTTTAGAGGACTTTCACCTGCTTAGGCACAAAATTAAACAATCACAATCATCGCCTCTTAAGGAGGACTTCAGACATTTATTTGCCCGGCCCGGTAACAGCCGGGTCTCCAGACTACATGAAGTCAAGAGGACCTACCTCAATGCAAGTTGCTTAAGCAAAGCAAAGCAAAAGTTCACAAGGAACCGAGCAACTAAAAGTACCTGGAAACAGTCAAACACAGTTAGTACTCAGACAGACAAACTAAACAGCAAAAGTTCAATCAGTTAATCTATACAGATCAATGCACAACAAAGCAAGCTCAAAGCTCAATCCCAAACTTCACAACCTACAAAACAATGTTATGTTAGTGTACAAACATCAAACAACATCAATTACATTTAACTTGATTCATTCTCCATGTGCATTATGCTTTTGATCCTGAAAAATCAAGCAAATATTAGCAACAAGACCACTAGGCTAAGCCTAGGGTCCAAAGGCAAGAAAAATTCCTAAACAGCAAGGTATCTCTAACCAAACTCAGATTAATGTCAAACAAAAGCCAACACGATTAGTCTCATGTCCCTATCATTCATTATATTCATTTCATGCATAAAACAATCCAACTTAGGTCAAATGAAGCATCAAACATGCAAACAGAACTATTGCATTCAAATCTACATCAAAACACTTCCAAAAATTCTCAAATAATTTACACCTAAACAGGGACTATTCAAGGTCTAGCATACCAAATTTGAGCTTAATTGGACCAAGGTAACTATGTCAATGAAAATCAACAAAAACAGACACAATTACATGCTCCAAATCACAACATCAACACATGCTTCCACTTCAAAAATTCATAACTCAATGAAAACAGTAAAGAAATGAGTGAGACCAAAACAGGGATGTCCTATCATGTGTCTATTACAAGCATATCAAATTTCATGATCATTCAATACCATATGAGCATTTCACATCAAATCTACCAACCTATGTCACACAAGCTTGCACAATTGACCAACAGAGATGAAAAATAGCAATCAAATTGAAAATGCCACATAAAATTCCACAAAAAATCACATAGCATCCTAACATGTTAATCAACATTCATGCAAAATTTCACATCATTTCACCAAGTCTAAGTCACTCAAAAAAATCCAGCAAGTTGACACAATGAGGTGTGACACAAATTGTCACACCTAAGTTCCAAAATTCATAACTCAATGGCCAGGCATCAAAAATTCATGAAATCTACATGTAAATAAGCATCAACCAGTCAACAATCATCACAAAAATTTTCAGACATTTATTTGTAAGCATGAGAGTTTCACAATGGAATTGGCCAAAGGTATCAAAATGTAGTACATGTTAAAGAACCCTAGGTCAAACATTATTCCTACCATGCACAACTTTGACCAATAGGTCAAAAAAAACCTAGAGTCAACAACAAAGTCAACACAAAAATTCTCACATTTTTCTGATTTTTCTATGATTTTTTATGAATTTTCTAAGGTGATATGAATTTTTTAAGAATTTTTGTGAATTAAATAATTAATTAAAATCAATGGCAATGTTACAGGCGGGGGCGGTAAACACCGCATTTGAATTTTCAAACGGATTTATGGATCAAACGAACTAATTCTCATCGTTTCCAGTCAGAAATTTCCAGAAATGCAACGAACACTCAAGAACACGAAAATCTCAAATCAACACCAAAATGCACAAATGAATAGCCGTTAGAACCGTCTCAACATGTGGAATACGAATGTGAACTCAATTTAACCTAACAGTTGCTATATCACACGAATCGATCATGTTAGGGTTTTGGATCGAAACTTCCAATCAGAATTTCATGCGCTACAGTTCATCATTCACAAATCTAAGAGCATCACGATGCTCTACAATCAACGAACTATACGAAGCATATAACAATCGAGCACATCGTGACATTCGAGTTTTTGGAATACCTGATGCACAGTGCTGTTCTTGGTGATCTTTGCGCTCAATTCAGTGAAACAGATGGAGCATAGGCTTGTGGAAGTAGGATGCAAAGCTTAGATTCGATGGAAATTGCTTCTACCGCGCCAAATCGTGATTCACCATTGATGATGCCATCTTGTACAGTCGAGCTTTGCACGGTTTTGGATGATGAAAGCCACAAGCAGTCCAAGGAGATGATGATTGAGGATTTATGCAAAAGGAATTTCGAAGATTGATTGCAAATTGATGAAGTTTGATGAGTTTTGGTATGAAGTGTTCTTGAGAGAATTTTGAGAATTTGGAGAGTTTTTTGATCTGATTCTTGGAATTGTGAATTCTGTTATGATTAGTATGAGATTAGGAATATATATGTGTGCTTAATCATCACTTAACCATGCTAATTAACCAAATGCCTTTGATTAGTGAAAATGCTTAATTTCAAGTAAGGGACAAAATGGTCTTTTCACATACAAGCCAATGCCAGCTCATGGACAGCTCACACACTCTCTAAATGACATGTGTGAGCTGTAGCAACTTGTCTCACTCTCATTGGATGCACCATTCTCATTTTCACCTTGTGATTGCACTTTATCCATTTTTGCACTTTCATTTTTCAAGTCAAATTCCAAACCACAAACCTTAGGCATGAAATGATGATTCCAACAAATTTCAAATACCATTTGTGAGGTGTATCAAAAATCCCCACTCAAAAATTCCAATTATTTCACAAGTTGGACAATTTTGCCCCTGGTCCATTTTAACTGTCCAGTTGAAATTTGACTTTTTGCATTGGCCATTTTTGAGAAAATCCAATTATGCACCATGAAATTACATGTCAAATGGAGTTTGTGCATATAAAGAACTTGCAATTTGGACAAACCATGTGGAAATTATGGCCTCCTGATTATGGGTCATTTTTGAATTTCACTGAGCCATAATTTTCCAACCATACATGGGATTTTCAAGTTCTTGGACTTTTTGGAAAGGTGAGAACAAGATCTTCAACTTTCATGTTGAACAATTTTTCATTTGAAGCTTCCTTGGACACGTGGCTTTGAGGTCAAAAACTTTCCATTTTTGGAAACTTCAATTACAAGTCACTTTCTATTTTTGGCAGTTTTTGTCCTGACTTGATTTTCTTCATTCTTAAGCTTTGAGATGTCAAATAACACTTGTTCCAACATGAATGAAGTGCATCTAACTTATTTCCACCTCCAAATCCATCAGATTATGTACAGTTGACCACAGTTGACTTTTTCAGCTGATAGATGAATCTGGCAATGCATAGATCAACCTGAGCTCCAATCTTCAACTGAAATGGCTCAAGGGTGAAACCCTAGCCTCAATAAGCACAATATAACCATAGAATGAACCCCATAACCATCATAGACCCCATCTCCTGATCATGCCCTGACTGGCCCAATGCAACTGATTAGGGTTGACCAGTGGTCAAAACCCTAATCTCAAGGAATCCTGCTTCAACACTTGATGATAATAAACCATGATGATGATGATGTATCATTGCAATCAAGATGAAGACCAACATCCACTGAGAATCACAAAACCCTAATTCACAGCCCAATCCTCAGATGGCCAATGATCAGTCAGTAAACCCTAGCTTGCACTTTGACTTCCTCATCTTCTGATCAAGACTTGGGAGGATGACTTGCACAATGTAACCACATGATATGCAATATGCAATGCCTAATGACCTAACATGATATGCAAATATGTTAATGCTAGTCCCAAGAGAGGAGGGCAAATTTTGAGGTGTTACAGCTGCCCCTATTCAATCCACTGTGAACCTGTCGATACGAAATAGCCTCGGCTTTCGGATGATCAGGATGAAGAGTGATTGAATACCAAGAACAGACGAACAATTTGCACTCTGATGGGATATAATTAACAACGCCTGTCAGCATCGGCGAAGAAACAATCTTCTGAAAGAACCCGTCCGGAACGGAAAAACTCAGCTTGAACCCCAAAACATAAACGTCGACCTGGATACCAAAATAAATGGTAACGCAGGGATAACCATGGCCTGAACACCACTCATCCGCTCGGGATTATTATTCCTTTCTTTTTTCATTTTCTTGAACCCCGAAATTTTCTCTTCTTTTTTCATTTTCTTGGCCTGAACACCACTTTGGTCTGAACACCTCTTCGGTCTGGATACCACTTCGGTCTGGATACCACTTCGGTCTGGATACCGGGAAACTGGTCGGATTGCCGCAAGCTGCATCGATCTAATCATCGTGAACTTCTTCGATCTGGAAATCGGAAACTGGCCGGATTGCCGCAAGTTCTTCGTCCTGACTGTTGAGAACCTCTTCGATCTGGAAATCGGAAACTGGCCGGATTGCCGCAAGTTCTTCGTCCTGATGGTTGAGAACCTCTTCGATCTGGAAATCGGAAACTGGCCGGAGTGCCACAAGTTCTCCGTCCTGATGGTTGAGAACCTCTTCGATCTGGAAATCGGAAACTGGCCGGAGTGCCACAAGTTCTTCGTCCTGATGGTTGAGAACCTCTTCGATCTGGAAATCGGAAACTGGCCGGAGTGCCACAAGTTCTTCGTCCTGATGGTTGAGAACCTCTTCGATCTGGAAATCGGAAACTGGCCGGAGTGCCACAAGTTCTTCGTCCTGATGGTTGAGAACCTCTTCGATCTGGAAATCGGAAACTGGCCGGAGTGCCACAAGTTCTTCGTCCTGATGGTTGAGAACCTCTTCGATCTGGAAATCGGAAACTGGCCGGATTGCCACAAGTTCTTCGTCCTGATGGTTGAGAACCTCTTCGATCTGGAAATCGGAAACTGGCCGGAGTGCCACAAGTTCTTCGTCCTGATGGTTGAGAACCTCTTCGATCTGGAAATCGGAAACTGGCCGGAGTGCCACAAGTTCTTCGTCCTGATGGTTGAGAACCTCTTCGATCTGGAAATCGGAAACTGGCCGGAGTGCCACAAGTTTTTCGTCCTGATGGTTGAGAACCTCTTCGATCTGGAAATCGGAAACTGGCCGGAATGCCACAAGTTCTTCGTCCTGGCTGTTGAGAACCTCTTCGATCTGGAAATCAGAAACTTCTTCGATCTGGAAATCGGAAACTTCTTCGATCTGGAAATCGGAAACTGCTTCGATCTGGAAATCGGAAACTGGCCGGAATGCCACAACGACCCATGCTGAGGATGACAAGCCCTGAGCCGACTGCTCTTTATTCAACCCTGGGAGACAAACACTTCGCGTTTAGCTGGGGATTATCTTCCTTCTTGTTTTTCTTTTTTGGACCCCGAAACTTTCTTGATTAACATTCCCATCTCTGCTCGACAGAAACTTACCCTCCAGTATCGTACTACTGGGGAATATCCTTGATTAAAACCATGATGCTAGACTCCTCGGAGTAACACCTTCACTGTCTGATAAACCCAATCCTCAAGCGGTAACCACGGCTTGAATCGCGCTGATCGCGTAACATCCTCTGATTTTATTTCCATCTCTGTCCGACGGAAACATTTCCTCCAATATCGCACTACTGGGGAACATTGCTGATCTGACGTCATGATGCTAAACTCCACAGAGTAACATCTTCGCTTTCTGGCACAACCACCTCTCAAACGGTAACCACGGCTTGAGACTAGCTCTATGCTTGCAACAATGATGCATGATCTTTTTCTGCGTAATGCTCCATAATTATGGAAATGCTACGCGATTTATTATTTTTTCTATGCAATATGCTATGCTTATTTACATGATGAATGCATAAAAAGTATCCCCCTCAAGGGACTCTTCTGAGGAGCACGAGACACTCCGTTGAGGAACTCGTCAATACTCCGATCTCCACCCTGCTGGGGAATAGCACTGTTGCTGGGAATAAGGCAACCCTTGCTGGGGAAAAACCTCCTTTGCACCCAATCCGCTCGGGAAACTGCTGGGGACAAGCACTACCAACACTCTGTGGAGATACAACAGTCTTACTTGCTAAGGATATCAATCCTGACCCTGCTTCAGGAAACCCTCACAGATACCTGACGACTTCACTGGGAAATGCTCACAGATACTCCGCTGGGGAAATAGCAATCTCCAGGCCTGGCGATTGGGGAAGCATCAATCTGACACCTGCTGGGGAATAACCATCCTGATCCTGCCAGGAAAACGAATGCTACTCCGCTGGGGACAACCCATGTAATCCGCATGTAGGATACACTCAGCTGGGGATGCAAAATCCGTCCGCTACGGGACCTTGTCCAATCCACTGGTAGGATGAACACTGCTGGAGATATATTTCATTGAAACCCGCTCCACTCGGGGAATAGCAACCTTCTGGCCTGGCTGCTAAGGAAACACCGTCGTAAACCCGTCGGGGACAACCATCCTAACTCGGCTGGAGAAGTCCACAGACCTTGTATCTGCTGGGGAGCTAGTCCTATAATTCTGCTCGGGGACCTAGCTGGGACATGAGAAAAGTTGGTACAGAACACCCGTCGACTCGTCGAACCATGGTATCCACCTCTCACTCTCGTATCAGCTTTCCACTTTTGAGAATTCCCAGACTCGTCTGGACCTTTTCTGCTCCATCATCTTGTACTCCTAATCGCTTCGTGCTCGACGGAAACGTACTCCTGGGAACTATACAAATTTTTCAATCTTCCGACTTTGAAGAGTCTTCTTGATTAATTCCAAAGGTCGTCGGACGTCTCGACGTTGTCTCCCCGTTCTTCATACATTCGTTTCTGGTCAGACTCTGCGGGGAATTACACACTTTCAAGTCTTCCGACTTTGAAGAGTCTTCTTGATTATCATCAAGGAACGTCGTACGTCTCAACGTCTTCGTCGTTCTTTCATATTCATTCGTCCCTGGTCGGACTCTCTGGGGATCTGTGACAAAGCTTCCACATCACAACCTGCAAGTGAGTGAAGAATATCTAACAGTACCTGCAAAACAGATCGTCAGATAAAACCGTGCCCCGGGCGTGTCAAGATTTCAACACTTGGGTCACTCAACCTTCCAAATAAGATTTCAAGCTTTCAATCTTATAAACATGCATTGGAAGGAAACCTGTATGTTTTAAAATGCAAATTCTTTATCAAAAATAATCGGATGTTTTTTGCAATCAAAGCGGTAATGAAAACAAAAAACAAAATTATTTGACTGAATATGCATTTTATCGACTGGAAAAAGTGTGTGGCTCAAATGAGCAATACAAGGAAGCAATTCCTGAAAAGAGGTAATTGCACAAAAGGAAAAATCTATCCTAATGGCAAAGTGAAACCCGTGATCTCATCGAGTTCCAACTCGGTTACACCCCATATGTCCTCAGACTCTCCATGCTTTCTGCCCTCTGAACAAGGACGTTTCTGATTGATCCCTACCGGGTATTCTCCATGATGCTTTAACCAAAACGCGAACGATTATGCTAGACGCAGTTGTTCGTTTCAATCCCTCTTTTGCCTGGACCGCCCTTTCGGGTTTTCAGTCCACCGGGATACCCTTTTTTGCCCAAGTCGCCTTCTCAGGTTTTCGACTTGCCGAGTGTACAATTTTCTCATTTTATCCCTAATTTTTGCCCGAACCTTTCTTTCTGTTTTTGGTTCGCCAGGATGCCCATTTTTGCCTGGACTATTTTATTCTTTTCGTCCAGCGGGTCAATTTATACGAAGTATTTTTTAACTGCGTCCGCATTCACAGGGGATGGAAAATCTTCGCCATCCATGGTCGTTAACAACAAGGCTCTGCCAGAGAAAACCTTCTTGACCACGAATGGACCTTCATAATTCGGCGTCCATTTGCCCCTTCGATCGTTTTGAGGAGGAAGGATCCTTTTCAACACCATATCACCTACGTGATATACCCGAGGTCGCACCTTCTTGTCAAAAGCACGCTTCATTCTCTGCTGGTATAACTGCCCATGACAGATGGCTGCTAGCCTCTTTTCCTCTATCAGGCTCAATTCTTCATACCGGGACCTTACCCATTCAGCCTCTTGCAACTTCACGTCCATCAGGACTCTCAAAGAGGGAATCTGAACCTCAACAGGTAATACAGCCTCCATCCCATATACCAACGAGAAAGGAGTTGCCCCAGTAGATGTACGCACCAATGTGCGATACCCATGCAACGCAAACGGTAACATCTCATGCCAGTCTCTGTAGGTTACCACCATTTTCTGCACAATCGCACCGTCGGTGCATTCAAACGTTATCCGGGCAACAAAGCTCATTCACCTTAACCTCCCCATCAGACATCAGAATCCGTTCGGATTCAGGGTCAGGCCCCTCCTCCGGGATCGGTCACTCTCAATCTTTCGATTGGAGCGCCTCGAGATGTCCTCATCAGGGAGCTCAAACTTCATCGGTTGATAATCCTCCACGGGTTGTTGAGCGATGTAATCAGGCAATACACCCCTTGATTGCTTCCTGAGAGTATCACAAATCAGTCCACATTCTTTTGCACTCTCGCAACCCATCCGGTCGATGCTGGATTCTCACACCCATACTTGATCAGATCCATCTTGAAATCCACAAAGTGGTATGAACCAACATATACTGTCTCAGTCGGCGAGCAGCCTATGCCAAAGTACAACAAGTTTTCTCGAACAGTGAATGTATTGTTTCACAGTCGGTAAACTTTTTGCTTAGGTAAATTGCATGCTCTTTTCGACAAGACGCGTCATGCTGACCCAATACACCTCGTAAACCCCTCGAAGGCTGTCAAGTACAGATTAACAGTCTCTTTCCCTAGAAGACAACAGAATCGGAGGTTCCTGCAACTTATTCTTTTATTTTTCAATGCCCCTTGGCAATCATTATTTCACCTGACCGTTTGATCTCTTTTTTTTTTCAACATCTTGAATATAGGTTCGCACGTGGCTATTAGATGAGATGTGAACCATGACAGGTAGTTCAATCTTTCTAAGAAACCACGAACCTCTCTTTTTCTTTCTCGGTTCAGGCGTTTCTCTTATTGTTTTTTTTTTTTTTTTTTTTTTTTTTTTTTTTTTTTTTTTTTTTTTTTTTTTTTAAAGCAGGACCAACCTCGATTCCTCTCTGACAATGAACCCCAACATCTCACCGGATCGCACTCTGATAGTGCACTTATTCAGATTCAACCTCAGCTTGAATTGTCTCTACCGGATGCCCCACTCCTGTTTGGGACTTTGCTATCATGTCATAGCATAGCATTTGATTCCATGATGAATCATATCACGAAACAAAGTCACCATGGCTCTCTGATACAGGCACTGGCGTTCTGCTTCTTTAGAGGACGGTCTTCTCTCCATGGTAGCTTGTGCGCAACGACATCGGTATCCGACCCTGGCATATCCTGACACGACCAGGTGAAGGTATCCGCATGCTCTTTCAACAGGGCTACCATTTTGCTTTCAACTTGCCCCTGAAGCGGCTCATTTTCATTTCCTTTCTGACCCCGACAGTATACGGGTTAACAAGCTCAACTTGCCCTTCATGCGGCTGAATCACCTTCTCCTCTTGTTTAAACATCCTGGTTAATTCCAGCAGATCACAGTCTTCTTTGTCTTCTTCTTCAGCAAGATAGATCGGATTGTCGAAGTCATATGAGGTGTAACCAAATTGTTATCAACGAGATCCGGAGAATTATTTTTCGACTTTGGGACGAGACAAATCAAAAAAGGAGAAAAAATGAAAATAAACATTGCCATTTTTATTTGTTTTAAAACTGCAAAAATAAATGAAAAACATGGAACACCGTTTTTTGACTGAAAAACATCCATTTATTAATGATGCAGAAATGTTGCAAAATATGAACATGAGGTGGCCCTTACAATGGACCATTACGTGTCGGGCAACACGTATGGCTTTCATGCAAATAAAACTGAAAACAAGAAAATATTACTCTTCCGGACGAGTAACAGTGATGATCTTGTTTAGGCCTTCCAGTTTCCTGGTACACACGATTTTATCCATTGATCAATCTCCCAGTCACTGTCAGTTTCTTTACCCACTGTATAGGCGTGATCTGAATCTTCAGCGATTGCACTCACCATTGCCTGACCATGTGCCGGCATGGGATTGGCATTAACGTTGGGAGATGAAGCAAAGTTGATTGCTTTTGAATCCACCAGGTCTTGGACTACGTGCTTAAAAGCTTTGCAGTCCTCTACGTTGTGCCCGGGAGCACCCGAATGGAATTCACATTTGACATTTTCATCAAAATTGGCTGGCCTCTGATCAGGTCTCATAGGCGCCAAAGTCCTCAACTGTACCAGCCCCATATCTTTCAACTTTTTCAATAGGAAAGAATATGTCACAGGCGGCCTGTCAAAATGCCGATCACTCATCCTCCTCCTGACTGGATATCCTACCCTCTGAGACCTCTGCTGAAATGGCTGACGCTGCTGTTGCTGTTGTGCAGGCTGATTGTCAGCAGGAATAGTTACCGCAGCGGTGTGCTGGAAGTAACGATTCCTACTGGATCCTCTCTGAGCGTAGACCGCACTGGTATTACCCTCATTTTTCCTTTGGCCATTTCCGAAGGGCTTCTTCGATCCTGATGACGAAGCATTACCTTGTATCTTCCCCATTTTCAGCCAACTTTCGATTCTCTCACCAGCCACCACAATGTCGGCAAAGTTGGTTACCGGACAACCCACCATTCTTTCAGCAAAAACCCCTTGCAAGGTACCCATGAAGAGATCAGACATCTCCCGATCTACCAAAGGAGGTTGAACTCTGGCAGCCAACTCCCTCCACCGTTGTGCATACTCTTTAAACCCCTCATCATTTTTCTGAGACATACCCTGCAGCTGGGTACGACTCGGAGCCATATCAGCATTGAACTGATACTGTTTAAAGAATGCATCTCCCAGATCCTGCCAGCTCTTGATGTCAGCAGATTTCAGCTTGGTAGACCATTCCAGTGAGCCTCCAGACAGACTGTCTTGGAAGAAATACATCCACAACTTCTGATCTGTTGTATATGCAGAGATCTTGCGGACAAAGGCTTGCAGATGAGTTTCCGGGGCAGGAACTCCCATTGTATTTGTCAAATGCAGGCGCCTTGAACTTTTGTGGGATCACAATCCCCTCGACCAGCCCCATGTTGGACATGTTGATAAACCCCGGAGTAGCATGGCTTTCCAGAGCCTTTACCTTCTCTGCCAGCAACTGAATTTCTTTGCTCTGTGGCTGGACACCATACTGATCGAATGGCTCATTGTGCATGGAGAATTGATCAGCTTCTCTGTCTTCCTCCTGGTCTTCATCAAACCCATAAAACGGAGGCAACAGATTACCCTTCAGATTATGCCCCGGACCGGGCCCACCACCAGTAGCAGCACCAAATCCACCAGCCTTGTTGTTCAACATACCCACGGTTGCTCTTTTTCCACCGTCTGGATCCACCCAGCCCCTGATTGGAGACACCATCCAGATTAACAACACTGTTAACAGCTGAAGCCCGCTCGAGCTTTTCAACTTTGTCAGCCAAAGCTTTCTGATCAACTGCAAAACCCTGCATGATGTTGATCAGCTCAGTCATCTTGTCCTTCAGCTCGAGGAGATCAGTACTTGGGAGATCCATCAGTCGAGGAGTATTGCGTCTGGTGAAGTATCTGTGAGGACGGGTTGAGTGCAAAGGGATGACTCTACGAGCGCGAGCAATGATTCCTGCAAAACAGCAAACAGGTTAATATGCATGAATGCAACGTCTATCCATATGAGGAAGCTTCTGTCCTTCGATCATGGTTTCATCGAGACAGATAACGTTTTGACATCCACATTCTGAAATTCAAGATGTCTCTCAACCAGATTCTCAATCTATAATACTCCCCATATGGCTAGACGTGAGTTTGGTGCAGATGAATGCAAAATGAGAATGATGCAGATGTATGCAATGCATAGTGCCATCCTCCAAGTCATCTGATCATCTGTTGCTCTGAACTACAGCTCGGATCCCTGGACTGATCACAACCATCTGAGGAAACTGTAACCACAAATCTGACCCACGGGTTCCGAAATAAACGGAAGACAGATACATCATCATCATGATCATCATCAGATAAACTCTGAGCAGATACCCATAACCATCTGAATCGGCCCGGGGAATCTTGAAATAAACGGATCCCCACTGATAAATAACTCGGCCCGGGGAATCCTGAAATAAACGGATCCCCACTGATAAATCACGGACAGCACTCCGGCGTCTCTGCAATAAATGACCATAAATCCGACTTATAAATAGGACTCTGATCAACTGAACCAAAAGTCACCATCTGAGTCACCCTCTGAACATGCATCTGAAAGAATCACCCTCCCCTCACAGGTAAATTCTAATCAGGTCACCCTAAGGCGGATAATAGTCTCGACAATCGGGCTGAGATACTCAATGGGTTTGCCCTTCCGGGTGTGCCATTGCAGCTCTCCTGAGATCGTCTAAACCAAAGATCCGGGAAATGATCGGTCACCAGAGTCAATAGTTCAGATGAAGTAACTCAACCAAAGTGAAATATTCCACAATGGAAAGCACTATCAAATGAACCTCGTCCGGCTTGTGGTATGTCACGTTACAACATCATGCTGATTTAGCAAATGAGGAACGTGAGACCCCACTAATCCTAGGTGTATACTCGGGCCTGGGTTTTAGCCCCACTCAGAACACCCACCCCACACAGAGGAACCACCTGCAAAGAGGACGGCAACAACATGATAGTATGATGCATGCAGACATTAATGCAAATATATACAATGGTTAGAGTAATAAATGCAATAAATAACACAAAACAAGCAACCTAAACTAATCCTAGAACGCTAGGAAGGACTCGCTTAGGGACGATGGACCAGCATAGGTCTACACCGCATGTGTCCCCAGCAGTGTCCCCAGCATAGGTTCAGATTCCCTCTTTGAGAGTCCTGATGGACGTGAAGTTGCAAGAGGCTGAATGGGTAAGGACCCGGTATGAAGAATTGAGCCTGATAGAGGAAAGAGGCTAGCAGCCATCTGTCATGGGCAGTTATACCAGCAGAGAATGAAGCGTGCTTTTGACAAGAAGGTGCGACCTCGGGTATATCACGTAGGTGATATGGTGTTGAAAAGGATCCTTCCTCCTCAAAACGATCGAAGGGGCAAATGGACGCCGAATTATGAAGGTCCATTCGTGGTCAAGAAGGTTTTCTCTGGCAGAGCCTTGTTGTTAACGACCATGGATGGCGAAGATTTTCCATCCCCTGTGAATGCGGACGCAGTTAAAAAATACTTCGTATAAATTGACCCGCTGGACGAAAAGAATAAAATAGTCCAGGCAAAAATGGGCATCCTGGCGAACCAAAAACAGAAAGAAAGGTTCGGGCAAAAATTAGGGATAAAATGAGAAAATTGTACACCCGGCAAGTCGAAAACCTGAGAAGGCGACTTGGGCAAAAAAGGGTATCCCGGTGGACTGAAAACCCGAAAGGGCGGTCCAGGCAAAAGAGGGATTGAAACGAACAACTGCGTCTAGCATAATCGTTCGCGTTTTGGTTAAAGCATCATGGAGAATACCCGGTAGGGATCAATCAGAAACGTCCTTGTTCAGAGGGCAGAAAGCATGGAGAGTCTGAGGACATATGGGGTGTAACCGAGTTGGAACTCGATGAGATCACGGGTTTCACTTTGCCATTAGGATAGATTTTTCCTTTTGTGCAATTACCTCTTTTCAGGAATTGCTTCCTTTGTATTGCTCATTTGAGCCACACACTTTTTCCAGTCGATAAAATGCATATTCAGTCAAATAATTTTGTTTTTTGTTTTCATTACCGCTTTGATTGCAAAAACATCCGATTATTTTTGATAAAGAATTTTGCATTTTAAAACATACAGGTTTCCTTCCAATGCATGTTTATAAGATTGAAAGCTTGAAATCTTATTTGGAAGGTTGAGTGACCCAAGTGTTGAAATCTTGACACGCCCGGGGCACGGTTTTATCTGACGATCTGTTTTGCAGGTACTGTTAGATATTTTTCACTCACTTGCAGGTTGTGATGTGGAAGCTTTGTCACAGATCCCCAGAGAGTCCGACCAGGGACGAATGAATATGAAAGAACGACGAAGACGTTGAGACGTACGACGTTCCTTGATGATAATCAAGAAGACTCTTCAAAGTCGGAAGACTTGAAAGTGTGTAATTCCCCCAGAGTCTGACCAGAAACGAATGTATGAAGAACGGGGAGACAACGTCGAGACGTCCGACGACCTTTGGAATTAATCAAGAAGACTCTTCAAAGTCGGAAGATTGAAAATTTTGTATAGTTCCCAGGAGTACGTTTCCGTCGAGCACGAAGCGATTAGGAGTACAAGATGATGGAGCAGAAAAGGTCCAGACGAGTCTGGGAATTCTCAAAAGTGGAAAGCTGATACGAGAGTGAGAGGTGGATACCATGGTTCGACGAGTCGACGGGTGTTCTGTACCAACTTTTCTCATGTCCCAGCTAGGTCCCCGAGCAGAATTATAGGACTAGCTCCCCAGCAGATACAAGGTCTGTGGACTTCTCCAGCCGAGTCAGGATGGTTGTCCCCGACGGGTTTACGACGGTGTTTCCTTAGCAGCCAGGCCAGAAGGTTGCTATTCCCCGAGTGGAGCGGGTTTCAATGAAATATATCTTCAGCAGTGTTCATCCTACCAGTGGATTGGACAAGTTCCCGTAGCGGACGGATTTTGCATCCCCAGCTGAGTGTATCCTACATGCGGATTACATGGGTTGTCCCCAGCGGAGTAGCATTCGTTTTCCTGGCAGGATCAGGATGGTTATTCCCCAGCAGGTGTCAGATTGATGCTTCCCCAATCGCCAGGCCTGGAGATTGCTATTTCCCCAGCGGAGTATCTGTGAGCATTTCCCAGTGAAGTCGTCAGGTATCTGTGAGGGTTTCCTGAAGCAGGGTCAGGATTGATATCCTTAGCAAGTCAGATTGTTGTATCCCCACAGAGTGTGGGTGGTGTTTATCCCCAGCAGAGTCGCCAGCTGTCGCATCCTGCGAAAAATCAACCGGCGAGGCTCAAAACAAACACACACAGAGCCGCCACTGCGCGTTATTTATCCCAAGATAGGGAAGGAAACGCTCAGAGAAACCTGGAAAGGAAATGGTCTCGCGACCAAAGAGAAAGGGTAAGGGAGTCGGTTACGCAAGGGGAAGGTATTAGCACCCCTCACGTCCGTCGTACTCGACGGGATCCACGTTCTAAGAAAAGAAAAGGTTGCTAGACATCACACACACACAGGGAACGCAGGTGGGGTTAAGAGGAACGAGCTCGATAAGGTATCGCACCTTATGCCTACATATCTTGTCTGGAACAAGAATCAGAGCCACTGTAGTTCGGCTTACGCACGCCAAACAACACAAAACATACAAACAAGCAAGGGTGGCAAACATGGAGCCCAACAACCACTGGATGGAATTACGTCGGCATCCGAACCAAAACTCACTCAAAAGGGCAAACTTGGAGCCCGACAGCCAATCACTGGGCTTACGTCGGCATCCGAACCCAAACATACAATCAGATAACAAACAAACACACACAAAAGAAAAAGGTTGCCCGGAGTGGTCTCGCACGACCACCTGCCTACATACCTCGTCTGGAACGAGGATCAGGGCGATGTAGTTCCCCTGAAAGGGACTGAATTGCTAACCAGAAACCGGGGAAAGACACACTACTAGGGAGCTGGACTCGAGCCTAGTGTTGTCATGCATCGTTACCCTAAGTTCAGTTTTCTATCCTACTTGCATAAGCAAACTACTCCTATCCAGGAAAGAAGTAAGCACACAAGCATACAGCATAATTCAAGCATACATCAAATGAGAACAAGCATCTCAAACAGATATCCACACAGCACGCACTATAACCAAACAAGTGGCTCACACAATAGGTTTGACTGCCGAAGCGAGTCGTCTGTACGGGCTGGGTTTGCTCTTAACCTTGCCATTACGAGGCTAAGGTGAAGCAGATGAAAGGATGAAGTGAGGATCAGACCTCACAGCTCTTATCCCTAACCAGGGAGAGCTTCTGACAAATGAGCATGGGTCCAGAATGGGGAACCCTTCTATACTCAGAGACTCTGACACAATGTGCACTGCACAAGATCTTGGGCTTGTGATCTCAATGCTACAACCATGTAATGGGAGCAAGGAGAAGACTCAACTGAATAGTGGGGGATAGATTGCATATCCCTACCTTCCACCAATTGCCTCTTTAGAGGACTTTCACCTGCTTAGGCACAAAATTAAACAATCACAATCATCGCCTCTTAAGGAGGACTTCAGACATTTATTTGCCCGGCCCGGTAACAGCCGGGTCTCCAGACTACATGAAGTCAAGAGGACCTACCTCAATGCAAGTTGCTTAAGCAAAGCAAAGCAAAAGTTCACAAGGAACCGAGCAACTAAAAGTACCTGGAAACAGTCAAACACAGTTAGTACTCAGACAGACAAACTAAACAGCAAAAGTTCAATCAGTTAATCTATACAGATCAATGCACAACAAAGCAAGCTCAAAGCTCAATCCCAAACTTCACAACCTACAAAACAATGTTATGTTAGTGTACAAACATCAAACAACATCAATTACATTTAACTTGATTCATTCTCCATGTGCATTATGCTTTTGATCCTGAAAAATCAAGCAAATATTAGCAACAAGACCACTAGGCTAAGCCTAGGGTCCAAAGGCAAGAAAAATTCCTAAACAGCAAGGTATCTCTAACCAAACTCAAATTAATGTCAAACAAAAGCCAACACGATTAGTCTCATGTCCCTATCATTCATTATATTCATTTCATGCATAAAACAATCCAACTTAGGTCAAATGAAGCATCAAACATGCAAACAGAACTATTGCATTCAAATCCACATCAAAACACTTCCAAAAATTCTCAAATAATTTATACCTAAACATGGACTATTCAAGGTCTAGCATACCAAATTTGAGCTTAATTGGACCAAGGTAACTATGTCAATGAAAATCAACAAAAACAGACACAATTACATGCTCCAAATCACAACATCAACACATGCTTCCACTTCAAAAATTCATAACTCAATGAAAACAGTAAAGAAATGAGTGAGACCAAAACAGGGATGTCCTATCATGTGTCTATTACAAGCATATCAAATTTCATGATCATTCAATACCATATGAGCATTTCACATCAAATCTACCAACCTATGTCACACAAGCTTGCACAATTGACCAACAGAGATGAAAAATAGCAATCAAATTGAAAATGCCACATAAAATTCCACAAAAAATCACATAGCATCCTAACATGTTAATCAACATTCATGCAAAATTTCACATCATTTCACCAAGTCTAAGTCACTCAAAAAAATCCAGCAAGTTGACACAATGAGGTGTGACACAAATTGTCACACCTAAGTTCCAAAATTCATAACTCAATGGCCAGGCATCAAAAATTCATGAAATCTACATGTAAATAAGCATCAACCAGTCAACAATCATCACAAAAATTTTCAGACATTTATTTGTAAGCATGAGAGTTTCACAATGGAATTGGCCAAAGGTATCAAAATGTAGTACATGTTAAAGAACCCTAGGTCAAACATTATTCCTACCATGCACAACTTTGACCAATAGGTCAAAAAAAACCTAGAGTCAACAACAAAGTCAACACAAAAATTCTCACATTTTTCTGATTTTTCTATGATTTTTTATGAATTTTCTAAGGTGATATGAATTTTTTAAGAATTTTTGTGAATTAAATAATTAATTAAAATCAATGGCAATGTTACAGGCGGGGGCGGTAAACACCGCATTTGAATTTTCAAACGGATTTATGGATCAAACGAACTAATTCTCATCGTTTCCAGTCAGAAATTTCCAGAAATGCAACGAACACTCAAGAACACGAAAATCTCAAATCAACACCAAAATGCACAAATGAATAGCCGTTAGAACCGTCTCAACATGTGGAATACGAATGTGAACTCAATTTAACCTAACAGTTGCTATATCACACGAATCGATCATGTTAGGGTTTTGGATCGAAACTTCCAATCAGAATTTCATGCGCTACAGTTCATCATTCACAAATCTAAGAGCATCACGATGCTCTACAATCAACGAACTATACGAAGCATATAACAATCGAGCACATCGTGACATTCGAGTTTTTGGAATACCTGATGCACAGTGCTGTTCTTGGTGATCTTTGCGCTCAATTCAGTGAAACAGATGGAGCATAGGCTTGTGGAAGTAGGATGCAAAGCTTAGATTCGATGGAAATTGCTTCTACCGCGCCAAATCGTGATTCACCATTGATGATGCCATCTTGTACAGTCGAGCTTTGCACGGTTTTGGATGATGAAAGCCACAAGCAGTCCAAGGAGATGATGATTGAGGATTGATGCAAAAGGAATTTCGAAGATTGATTGCAAACTGATGAAGTTTGATGAGTTTTGGTATGAAGTGTTCTTGAGAGAATTTTGAGAATTTGGAGAGTTTTTTGATCTGATTCTTGGAATTGTGAATTCTGTTATGATTAGTATGAGATTAGGAATATATATGTGTGCTTAATCATCACTTAACCATGCTAATTAACCAAATGCCTTTGATTAGTGAAAATGCTTAATTTCAAGTAAGGGACAAAATGGTCTTTTCACATACAAGCCAATGCCAGCTCATGGACAGCTCACACACTCTCTAAATGACATGTGTGAGCTGTAGCAACTTGTCTCACTCTCATTGGATGCACCATTCTCATTTTCACCTTGTGATTGCACTTTATCCATTTTTGCACTTTCATTTTTCAAGTCAAATTCCAAACCACAAACCTTAGGCATGAAATGATGATTCCAACAAATTTCAAATACCATTTGTGAGGTGTAGCAAAAATCCCCACTCAAAAATTCCAATTATTTCACAAGTTGGACAATTTTGCCCCTGGTCCATTTTAACTGTCCAGTTGAAATTTGACTTTTTGCATTGGCCATTTTTGAGAAAATCCAATTATTCACCATGAAAGTACATGTCAAATGGAGTTTGTGCATATAAAGAACTTGCAATTTGGACAAACCATGTGGAAATTATGGCCTCCTGATTATGGGTCATTTTTGAATTTCACTGAGCCATAATTTTCCAACCATACATGGGATTTTCAAGTTCTTGGACTTTTTGGAAAGGTGAGAACAAGATCTTCAACTTTCATGTTGAACAATTTTTCATTTGAAGCTTCCTTGGACACGTGGCTTTGAGGTCAAAAACTTTCCATTTTTGGAAACTTCAATTACAAGTCACTTTCTATTTTTGGCAGTTTTTGTCCTGACTTGATTTTCTTCATTCTTAAGCTTTGAGATGTCAAATAACACTTGTTCCAACATGAATGAAGTGCATCTAACTCATTTCCACCTCCAAATCCATCAGATCATGTACAGTTGACCACAGTTGACTTTTTCAGCTGATAGATGAATCTGGTAATGCATAGATCAACCTGAGCTCCAATCTTCAACTGAAATGGCTCAAGGGTGAAACCCTAGCCTCAATAAGCACAATATAACCATAGAATGAACCCCATAACCATCATAGACCCCATCTCCTGATCATGCCCTGATTGGCCCAATGCAACTGATTAGGGTTGACCAGTGGTCAAAACCCTAATCTCAAGGAATCCTGCTTCAACACTTGATGATAATAAACCATGATGATGATGATGTATCATTGCAATCAAGATGAAGACCAACATCCACTGAGAATCACAAAACCCTAATTCACAGCCCAATCCTCAGATGGCCAATGATCAGTCAGTAAACCCTAGCTTGCACTTTGACTTCCTCATCTTCTGATCAAGACTTGGGAGGATGACTTGCACAATGTAACCACATGATATGCAATATGCAATGCCTAATGACCTAACATGATATGCAAATATGTTAATGCTAGTCCCAAGAGAGGAGGGCAAATTTTGAGGTGTTACAACTGGCATGATCAGGGGATGGAGGAACTTTTAGACTAAATGAGAGCCCTGATTTACCGCGTAGATGCCATCCAGGAGTATGCTCAGCATGTAGGATTAGATCCTACCCAGCGAGGAAGAGGAGAGCGAGCAAGAGCAAGAGCCAGAGCACGCAGAAGCCAACAACGTAACGACAAGCAGTGAATTTTTATTTCTTTCCTTTTTATTTCTATATATTGTCGCATTGAGGACAATGCATTGTTTAAATATGGGAGGAAATCCTTATCACTCCTCTACTTGTTTCTATTGCTAATATTTTCAGCCAATACAAATTTTTTTGCTTGTCCTTATCAATCATTTTTACATATTTTGGCATAACAAGTTTTTTTCCTTAAGATTAAATGCATACCCTACGAGTGCATAGGTTGTCTTGCGGAGGCTTTGTTAGGAAAACTGAGAAAGATCTAACAAGATTGATATCGTCCTGACACCCTAGATCCCTCACTTCTACGAGATCAGTTTGAATAACCATTATACTGACACCTTAAGTCTCCATTCTAGACTAACCCCTAGTAGTTTATACTAGCAGTCAACACCGTCTCAAGCGCAAACCACGTGGGGAGCTGATGAATATAAGTGTTTGATGCCTACAAATTAAGAAATTCCTTCATATTGTTGCTATCAAGAAATTGATAAACGAACCATACAAAAGGTTGCAAAGATATACAAAAAGAAGGAACAGAAACCCCAGTTGGTTGGTCCAGAGGTACCTGGTACTGGACTCGGTAGGGAGAACTACGGTTCGATCCCTAACAACCTTCAAAAAGGGGATATAAAAAGGGGTACCATACTAGTTACCAGACCCCCGTGCTAAGAAAAGGATCAAAGTCACTAACCGGCTACTTCACTAAGTGCGCGCGGAGGCAAAGGGCTTAATGTGATTGCGCTAGAATGAAACCGGGTGAAATAGAAACAAAGACACTAGGTTGAGCTATAATAGCATGATTCGAACCGGCTTGTGCAAAGGAGAGATCTACGCTAAAGCTGAAAGCTCGTGTCGTCACAATATCCTTGGTGTTTTACTCGAATATCGACCATCTTAACCATCCACCTGACAACCACGTATGAATGGGTAATGTATTCACGCTTAGCTTTGTTTTCAAATTGTATTTGCTTAAGGACAAGCAAAGATTAAAGTTTAGGGGAGTTTGATAACGCGAAAACACATCAGATATTTGCCTTGATTTACACTCAAAGATCATACCATTTTTATTAATATACCAATTATTGTGCAAGTATTCGTGTTGTTTTGCAGGTATTTAAATCTCCATGCATTAATGAGCAAAATGAAGAAAAGGAAGAAAAAGAAGAAGAAACAGATGAGAAAGCACAGCAAAAAGCAGAAAACAGAATATGCAGAATTTGTTGATGTGACGACCGTCACACATTCATGACGCTCGTCACGACCCAAATTGTGACGACCGTCACAAGCCCATGACGAGCGTCACGCGACCATAATATGCGCTTTGAAATAGTCAATCAGAAGCACCCAAACGTGCCTAAATTCCCTCCAACAAACTTACTCCCACGGATTCCTCATTCAAACCAAGTCTTCCTTGAATATCTCAACCACCAAGACCTAAAGGAGCACTATATAAAGGACCAAAATGGGAAAATTTGGGGACGCCTACATTACGCTCTACAATTTAGTTTTACATCTTTCTAGCTTTTTAGTATTTTCTTTTCAGCAACCTTGTTTCCGTTGCTTTAGTCTATTCGCCATTCTTTTTAGAATTCCATTTTTCCCTTTTTCCTTCCGTTTTCCAGTTAGCCATAATAGTAGTTTCCTACACTGGGGAACTACTACACTTTATTTAATTTTTGTAAGCAATTTGTATTGAAGAAGCAGAAGCCTACCGACTTGTGGATGACTGCTCAAGTACTCCAAGAATCGCTATACTCTGTTACTTTGATCTCCAGGTTTTTATTGAATTATTATTGTTATTGCCCAATTATTGTTATAATTATGTTTGCCACAATGTTGATCTGTTTAAGCTATGTGTTTGCTTTATTTAACATGTCCGACTAAATTACCGGTGTCGGTATGTAGCAATTTAATTTGATGGGATTTAATAATAATCGGTGAAAACCCTTTTTCTCAAACAATCTTTTAGGCTGAAGTTTTTAATTTAAATTTAATTAACTTTATCACAAAAGCGTGAGAAGCTATTTAACATGATTTTGCCACGAGAGTGGGAAATTGACTAAGGTGAGAACCAACAATCGCGAGAGCGTGAGGCTCGAGCTGGATAGTAAAAATTAGGCATTGAGTTTAAAAACAGCGAGAGCACTTTAAAAGCAATTAGAACTTATTTATTTTCAAAAAATAATTTTAACTTCAAATGGGACAGCGAGAGCGTACATTTTGACTTAAAGCTATAGGCCGAATCAACAACCACGAGAGTGTGAGATAAAGCTTTTTAAATAAATATTTTCTACTGAGAGATATTTGGAATTTAAACTATTCACCGGTGACTTATCGAATCCCTGACAATTAATGCACTGCATACTGATTCCTTCCATAAATTCCTTCTTAATACTACATTTCCCTTAGATTTACTATTTTCCCCCGAACTTCTATTAATCATTCCCTTAGCTAAAAAATAGTGACGTTAGTAACACTAGTTTGACCATAGGTCCCTGTGGGATCAATATCTTTTAAAACTAAAGCGACTGGACTGTGCACTTGCAGTCAAGTACCCGACAAACTATATTTTATATATAGCCAGACGAAGCATCACTCTTGTTGCACATTATAATTTGGATCTCCATTAAATGGATGTAAAGACAACTTTACTCAATGGCAACATTGATGAAACGATCTATATGGTGCAACTAGAAAACTTTATGTCAGGAGACTCAAAGAATATGGTTTGAAAATTGACAAAATCCATTTATGGACTAAAGAAGGTGGCTCATTAGTGGTACCATAAGTTTATGAAGTAGTTCTCTCATTTGGTTTTGAGGTGAATGTTGTTGATGATTGTGTGTATCACAAATTCAATGGGAGCAAGTATATTTTCATGATATTGTATGTAGATGACATACTGCTTGCCACAAATAATATAGACAGGATGCACGAAACTAAGAAATTTCTATCAATAAAATTTGAAATGAAATATCTTGCTGATGTCTCCTTTGTATTAGAAAGTTAGATACATCAAGACCAATCTCGTGGTATTATAGGATTATCACAAAGGGGATATATCAAAAAGGTGCTTAAAAGGTTTGGCATGCATGAATGTAAACCATGGGATACTCCAATCGCTAAGCGAGATAAATTTTGTCTTAATCAGTGCCCAAAAGGAAACTTGGAAATTCAAGAAATGCAAAAGATTCCTTATGCGTCAGCAATAGGGAGTCTGATATATGCCTAACTATGTATGCGTCAGGATATTGCATTCATATTTTGGATGTTAGGAAGATATTTGAGAAATCCAGGAATGGATCATTGGAAAATAACCAAAATGGTTATGAGGTATTTAAAGAGAACACAAGACTATATGCTCACATATAGGAGGTCAGACCAGTTAGAGATCACTGGATATTTTGACTCAGATTTTGCTGGATGCCAAGACAGTAAAAGATTCACTACAAGCTATATCTACATGTTGGCTGGTGGTGCAGTTGCCTGGCGCAATGCTAAGCAAACTCTTACGACTTCATCCATCATGGCAGTAGAGTTTATAACATGTTATGAGGCATCCAACCATGGGATTTGGCTAAGAAATCTTGTCATTGGGATGTAAATTATAGAAGGAATTGAAAGTCTATTTAAGTTATATTGTGATAACAAATCGACCGTCATGTATTCCAAAAATAATAGGAGCTCGACCAAGTTAAAACATATTAACATCAAGTTCCTAGTTGTTAAGGAAAGGGTACAAAGTGAACATATTTTCATAGAACATTTGGGGACAAACTCCATGATAGCATATCCTATTATAAAATGTCTTCCACCCAAGGTCTTTCATTAACACACTGCTTGCATGGATATTTTACCATTAGAGGAGTCTTTGGTTTAGTGAGAGTTAGTCAATTATGAATTTTATGTTATGTGTTTGGTATTATGTATGCATACTATAATTTTAGATATTTTCCAATTAATAAAGTTTGATATTCAGTAGTTTATATTTTGTATAGTAAAGTTATTGAATGATCTCACTAAAGTAAAGTAAGACCAGTTGAAAATCGATATATACAGACCAACTTCATGTGATTTTCATGATGCACATTCCATGATGAATATATTTCATTTAGTTATGTCACTATTAATGAATATTGATGAGTTTAGTTATGATTGATATAACGAAAATCAATTTGATTCTGTATTTGGCATGACTAATGGACGAGATAATTCTGATATGATTAAGGAATATAATGGCGAGTTTTGAGCTTATAAAGTCTAACACATGTGTATGATTACATATGTGACCAGTGGGAGATTGTTAGAATTTTTGAGTCATAATTGTAATATTACATGTGTTAGGTCCATTATGTAATTAGCCAAAGTTGTAGTGGTCTAATTAATAATAAGTTTGTAGCTAAAAGCATAAATATCATGAAAGGTAAGATTAATGTGTAGATATCATAAGTCAATATCTAATTTGATGAGAGGTCAAATTAAAATATTGAAAACTAAGAAATAACCATAAGGTTATTTATAGAGGTTATAGTCCTCATTTGTAGACAACGTGAAAATGACTCATCAGTAAAATTCTCTTTTCATCCCCACTAGAGGATATTCAAGGAGCCATAAGAAAACTCTACAAATTGGAAGATCAAATGTCCGCAAACCTTCAGTGATTCCCAATGGCAAATTCAGGTACGATTCCGTTTTTATTCTCTGATTGAATTCTGATATGGGTTTAAGGGATGCAAGTTCATGGATTATTGACTCATAGGAATTAGTAAAGAGTTATGTTCTTGATTTCTATATCAATAGAAATCATAAGGTTATGAACAGATCTAACATATGAGACTTCTAAATGGTCTACCAAATTCAAATAATGATGAGGTAAAACAATTTTCAGATTGGATTTGGGGTATTGGGATGGTTCAATTGGAGAGTCTAATAACATTAATATTACATCTGATATGCCACATGACTTGCTTATTATAACAAATAACAATCCTTTGTCGCAATTGTTGAAATCACATATCCTCCAATTTAAGTAAATTAAAGAGGTATTTTTCCCCAAAGAAGATTTATATTGACTCCAAAAATACCAACGTTGATATGATTAATGATTATATGTTGGATTTATTTTCGAGTAAAGGAAAAATATATTTGAGTTATGATAGTATGTATTTATCCAATTCAGAGGTTGATGTAGTCGATGACATTCACACACCATAATTCTTGAACACAATTAATATTTCTGGACTTACAAACCACAAGTTAAAATTTAAAGTTGGGGTACCAGTAATGTTATTAAGAAATATTGACCGGTCTTTAGGATATCGCAATGGAACAAGACTGATAATTATCAAGATGGGAAAATATGTTGAAGGAAATGTTATATCAAGAAGCAATATCTAAGATAAGGTCTTTATACCTCATTTGTCCTTAACACCATCTAATGTCAGAATTTCTTTCAAATTTCAGCAAAGATTATTTTCACTAGTCCTTTTTTTTGTAATGAAAATTAATAAGAGTCAGGGTCAATCACTTAAGAATGTTGGAGTTTATATTCCTTTAATGATTTTTTTACACGATCAATATGTGGCAATTCCAAGAGTCACTTCAAGAGGAGGATTGAAGTTGTTGATAATTGATGAAGATAGTCAATGTACTAATTCGACATCAAATGTTGTATACAAAGAAATTTTTCAAAATTTGTGACATAAATAGTGTCAATATCATGAAAGCTTAGTGAGCCTCAAGCTTTCTTAGTGAGCTAACCCTACTTTTGTCTTTGTGAACTTTTGCTGCCTATTTATGGCTAAGCGGACTTTGGTGTGTGTTTCTGATTTAGCCAGCTTTTGCTACCTATTTATGACTTAACGAACTTCGATGCTTGAATGATACATTTTGTCTATTTTATCTGTTTTTTGCATGTACTTAATAAATACACAATTAAAATGTTCATACATAAGTTTTATCATATTTTCATGATAAATTGAGGTTTTTTTATTAGTTGTTTGTAAAATAAGTTAATAAGTGTTTGACCCACAACCCAAGGCCTAAATAAAATGAAGTCTCAAAATTTTGGGTGATGGCCTTTTTAAATTAAATAGTGATATTATTATATATACGTTATTATGAAAATTTAATATATCTTAACCCAGGGGAAGGAAGATCTTGCTACAAGGTTGAGGTTGCGTGTTTGAACCTTGACTCCATCATTTATAACTTGAAGTAACTCTTTAATAAATTGCTAAAAAATAATGTTGAGGTTGCGTGTTCGAAGCTTGACTCCATCATTTATAATTTTAAATAACTTTTTAATAAATTGCTAAAAAATAATGTCAAATTGAATTGAACCAATGCAATTGAAAAATACAAGTCTACCATGATCAGCTAAGCTAATCAAATCATTTACCTATATGTGCTTTTATATTTATATATAATCATTTTTTAATCATTAACCTTTAATGTAAATTTTAAATAATATTTATTTTCACAATTAAATATTTAAGAAATTATTATATGAATAAAATTCAAGGTTAGTTGCTCTGATTTTTATTAGGGATTCATTTTTATTATTAGTCTCAGACCTCTAAAAAGTCAGAACCGCCTTGCACCTCGTATAAGCAGATCATTGGCCCATTAAGATATATTTGCAAATAAGACTAAATATTTGTCATAGTGGAATTGTTAGTAAATACATGGAGAACCCAAGACTATACCATCTACTTCTAACAAAGAGAATCATGAGATACATTAGAGGTACAATAGACAAACGGAATACTCATGTCACATCAACATAGCACCATAATGGAGGCCAACGTTTGTGATTATTATTACTCATATTAGAGTGGTGATCAGGATGATAGAAAGAACACATTTGGTTACTTGTTCATGATGATGACATTACCAATTTCATGGAGTTTAAAGACGCAAGGGGATTGTGGCTCTACATTCATGTGAGGCAGAGTTGAAGGATTTAAATATATTGGAAAGATAATCAATAAATACAAATTATAACATATTATAATAAAAGATAATTATGAATTACATATCTTTTAGAATCTGGGAGATTGTCGTCGGGAAGAGTGAATATGAAAAGATTATTATCCTCATTGTCGTTTAGAATTTTTTAGAATATATTAATCGTCTAATGGGGGCAACACTTAAATAACTAAACGTCTAATGGCATGTCCCTCTCATTGGTCTTAACTGAATGGTTTAATCCATTAAGATCCATTCTGACATAAAATTCAATCAAATTATTCATCAATCATTAGTGTTTAATAACAATTGACTATAATATAATTCAATAATAATTAATTATGTCGATCCACATTTGATTTACACGATAGAAAGAGCACATCGGGTTACTTGTTCATGATTGTGGCATCACCAATTTCATGGAGTCCAACGAAGCAAGAGATTGTGACTCTAAACTCATGTGAGACATAACATATTGCAGCCTCTTATGCTGCTAGTGACAATCACTCAGTAATTGATTTAACAATCAGAGAGAGAGAGAAGAGAGAGAGAGAGAGAGAGAGAGAGAGAGAGAGAGAGGAGAGATAGAGAGAGAGAAGAGAGAGAGAAGAAGAGAGAGAGAGAGAGGAGAGAGAGAGAGAGAGAGAGAGAGAAGAGGAGAGAGAGAGAGAGAGAGAGAGAGAGGAGAGAAGAGAGAGAGAGAGAGAGAGAGAGAGAGAGAGAGAGAGAGAGAGAGAGAGAGAGAGAGAGAAGCGAGAGAAGAGAGAGAAGAGAGAGAAGAGAGAGAGAGAGAGAGAGAGAGAGAGAGAGAGAGAGGGAGATAGAGAGAGAGAGAGAGAAGAGAGAGAGGAGAGAGAGAGAAGAGAGAGAGGAGAAGAGAGAGAGAGAGAGAGAGAGAGAGAGAGAGAGAGAGAGAAGAGAGGCTGATAGAGAGAGCGAGCTAGAGAGAGAGAGAGGAGCGAGAGAGAGATAGGAGAGATCGAGAGGAGCGAGAGAGAGAAGAGAGAGAGATGAGAGAGAGAGGAGAGAGAGAGACTCGGAGAAGAGAGAGAGAGAGGGAGAGAGAGGAGAGAGTCGAGAGAGAGAGAGAGAGAGAGAGAGAGAGAGAGAGAGAGAGAGAGATCACGTTGGTAAAGAAAGGTTGAAGATTTAGCATTGCAAGATTGAATTGCAATTGGGTGGCATTCTAAACAAACCCTCGAAAGAAAACATGATTTAAAGGCCTAAAAAAACAGAAACAGAAAGAGTATTAGTAATATAATTCAGTTTTACATATTGTTGTTAATGACAGTTTGAAAATGTTGCAGTACTTACAACAAAAGCAATTGTTGTTTGTTGTTTTGATGAGTTAGTTTGTTGTAGTCTTTCAAACTATAAATACCTCATCTCGCATATCAATTTATCTCTTAATTCATTCAATAAAAAAATTGTCTATCTCAATTTTACTTTAATCTTTTAATCCTTCAATTTAAAAATTACTTGAACCCGAAGTAACCCAACATTATCCTCTACCTCTAGCAAGAAATTTAATTAGGGAATGCATTTTGGAGTTGAAAATAGTCAATAACAGTAAGAATTTTAGTAAGAGAATAGAGAGAAATTTGTTGAATATAGTATATATCACTCATTTGCTCATAATAGAGAATGGATGGTTAAAACGAGGGCACTTCATTGCTAGATTATCAAACTCAACTAGTAAAATAAAGTATAACCACATGACGTGAAAGCTTAAAGAGAAGAAAGAAAAAAAATGAATAACAATAAATGGGTGATAGTAAGCGAATTGCTGATGAATAAGTTCAAGACAAGGGATCATCTATCTCTTTTAGTAGCTGAAATTAGGTGACTTCGCTGGAGCTTATGGATCTTAATGCAGGTCGAACATCTCCAACTCAAAAATCTAACTTTTGAAATGGATGTTGAAACAGTTCATTTATTGTCTTATATTTCTTCATCAAACAAATGATGAACAAAATAAATATGAGGACTCTACAACCTCTTCATGGAGGAAACAGTCTTGATCAATATTCTACAAGGTCCCCATGGTCAATTCACTTCTTCACTTGGCTAAAGTTTTTTCTTCTTACTTTTCTTTTTATTTTTCTTCAAGTTTTTCTTTCACTGTGATGTAACAAAGTTTAGTTTACCTAAGTATGACAAGCAGATAGTACAAATCCATAATAAAAGTACCATGAAGCATTTCTTCACTTAGGTCAATTATTAATAACTCAATGTTAATAATAGATAAAAATAATCAAATATTATAGGGAAAAGAACAACAAAATACAAAGATCAGAGTCAAACTAATACACAACCCTCTGGTCCTTATTTCGTGGACAACCTTGGCTGAGACACAGAGTCTAATCTCGATAAAATTATTGTGTCGTGTAGCTGTGCAACTCTCCAACTTGCCAATGTTATATTTGAAGGCAAATGTGAGATAAATTTGTGTAAATTTTGATTTTAAATATGTGTTGAGCCACTCTCTATGGCGTGTATAGTCACCGATTGATCAGTGGAAATCAGTACCAAAATGCTTGTCATGCGAAAACTTTCTTCTCACTCCCTGAGAAAAATTAAAGGAAAAAAGTTTATAATACTCTATCAAATGTTTGGTATGTGATTGCCACCATCATTGATACATAGTATAACATATACTAGCTTTAAACTCCACAATTAAACGGAGGACATCATAGAAAATTGAAATAACTATGTTAGGAAATAATAGTCCAGTTGTTTTTTGCACTTACTAATTGTGCTTCCCATCATGAAACTGTGCATTTTTTGAGGATTTAAAAGTCTTCAAAAAATCTGTAGCCTTCTGCAACTCTTTCTTCTGCCTTGAATCGTCCCATTTGTGCTCATTTGCCAATATTTCAATCACACGAGGCAATGCCCTTTTTGCTGCATCGGTTTCAAGAAAAGCAAGACGAGTTCTCCTTGCAATGAAATCAATAGCAGATTCACAATATTCATTACGAGCACAGTAGGCTACCTCTGCCTCGAGATACGGGTAACCGTGGGCAAGTCGCTTGCCCAAATTTTCATTCTGAAATACAAAATAGAGTCAACTTATCTCATCATTCATGAAATAATGAAACTGACTAAAACTTCAGTGACACCCATGAAGCTCAATAAGCATGATTACCGTACCACAAAGATCCCCCAAAATAGGATGTTTCAGTATAAAAAAATAACAACACTAAATGAAACAAAATGGCCTCACTAAGGCTTACAAGATCTTTTATTTACAATCAATCGCAAGATCTAAATAATCACATCGACCAGTAAATAGACGGTAATATGAAGCCTTGTGACTTGGGAAATTTTAGACACTACAAACAACAAATAACAAAGGTTACTTATTCCACTTGAGTGGGGTTGGTTATCCGGTAAAAAAACATCATATCTAATGATAAATTGTTTAAATCTAAATCATTTTTCATGGCTAGACATAAAACAAATTTAGTTTCCTTCAACCTTAAATTACTAGACTACTTTTTATCCGATATAATCTCCTCTATGAGGCTTTCTTAGATTTTTTCAGCACATGCCCAAATCACCTAAGGCAAAATCTATCATCTTTTTTTATGATAGGTGGTTCACTAACTTTCATGTAACACATAATTACTACCTAAATTGAATACAATTTGTTTTCAATGTTGACCATAATTTCATGCCCCTAACAAGTCAAATGGTGTCAATTAGAGAAATTTTGGCTTCATCTTTGAAATTATAAAATATCGCATATAAAATCAATCAATCAACCAAAATAGCAAACCTTTGACTATTTAAAACAAATTTATACAGCCATAAAATAAAGTTTCAAATGTTAAAAAACAACTGATCGAAAAACACAGCAGATCACTGTGTTTTGTTTTTTTAAACGTGAGCACCCCAATAGTAACTGTTAAGGTGAGGGGTGTCATTCTTCATGAACTCTAGTCATGTCTTATCTTTAATATATGTGGATTTGGTTTTTCCAATAATTGTTAACATGGGACGGTACAAAATCACCCAAGTCCATTTTGTGGTAGATGCATCGGTACATGTTTTGTTGCTCGATGAAATAACAATATGAAATATAGAGGAATAAAAGCAAACCTGAGCAATGGCAGCCACTCGCTCTGCCAATGTTCCATATGCATGAGACAAATGCTTTGCAGCAGCAGAGTCCATTATCCCGGGAACAACTTTACCACCATGTGTACTTTTCATGCGCGTATACTGTTGAGCAAGAACTGTAAAAGAAGAAAGCTCCCACCCTTCACCACCAACTATGCAAAGCTTGTTGGTCACACATCCATTGGCAGGAGTCAGCTTTCCAGACTTTATAGCTGCATTAACAGCATCTTCTGCCATACTGAAACAGAAAACATAACAAACAATATTCATCAACATAGAAACTGTGTGCTGTAAACTTGAGTAACTAGATTACCAACACTTTTTTTTTGCAAAACCAAAAGAGGTTACCAACGCATTAACATATCATGCCTAGTTAGTGAAACCATGTCTAAACAAACTTCATCAAACTGATCATTAAATCCTTACCTGCGATAGGTAGTCCACTTCCCACCAGTGATTGTGACCAAGCCAGGGTAATCTTCACAGACAACATGATCCCTTGAGATACTCTCAGTACTCTTTGCTGTTGGATCCACTGCTAATGGGCGAATGCCACTCCAAGCAGAAAGAACATCAGTGCGCCGAACCTACAATTTTTGAACCGCTATTTATTTCCCAATAGCAAACCGTGCAATACATAGAATCTTTCACATCTTTTCCTAAGACAATCTAAAATTTTTCCGAACAAGCAATATCCAAGAGAACTTGTAATTCTTGGTTTAAAATCAGAAATAAGAGTTAAGAAACATAACAAAAACTACAGGTTTTTCTACTATGTGGGGTTAGCTCCATGAATTAAACAGCATTATTGCGTTTTATCCATACCAACTCTTCAGAAAATAAGAGAATATATAATGAGTTCAAAAATCATATATAGTGCCAGGTACAACATACCTTAATGTTAAGGTAATCAGATATCGCATCCAATATAAATTGTATTTCATCTTCATGCGGTTCTGGAAGATATGTAATGCTAGTATTAGAATCTGTAGTACCAGCGATGGTTCGTCCCATCCAAGGGAGCATGAAAACAACACGTCCATCTTTAGTTTTAGGAACAATTAAGCCCATTCCCTCAGGAGAATAATAATCAGGGAGTATAATATGAACACCACTGCTAGGAGCAATCATTTCTTGTGCATTTTTGTCGGCCATTTTCCTTAAAGCATCACAAAATGGGCCACTTGCATTCACAATCACTTTTGCATATGTATCAAACTCCTTGCCTGCATTACATTACATAAAATATCAAACAAAGGTAATTAATTAGCTATCTCGGTAAAAATAGTTATCCAAGTTCGAGCTATCCAAGTAAGACGGAGTATATCGAATGTAAGTTTAGCAAAAGGAGAAATGTTTCTAACCTAGAGGTGAAAGTTGGAGACCATATCATCTCATGTGCATGCGGTTTAAATATCTTGGGTCCGTAATACAAAACAATAAAAAAATAGAAGGGGATGTAAACCATCAAACTCAACCAACGTAGTTGAAATTGAGGAGGACCTCAAGGGTTTTATGTGCCACAAAAATATCGCTCAAGAATGAAAAGTTTTATCGGACAACGACAAGACCTGTGATGTTGTACCGGAGAGAATGATTGGCGTTTAAGAATCAACACGAGAATAAAATAAGTGTAGCAAATATAAAGATGTTGCGTTGGATGTGTGGTGAGACTAGACGAGACAGGATTAGATATAAATATTTGAGAGTTTGGGATAGTACTTGTAGTGGAAAAGATGGTGAAAAATAGGCTTAGGTGGTTTAGGCATGTAGAGAGAAGACCTGCAGATTCTGTTGTAAGAAGAATAGATCAGATGAAGAAGAGTCAAACAACTAGCGATAAAGCGAGACCTAGAAAAATTATAAGAGAAACTATTAAAAAAGAGATTAATGAATTGGATAAAAATATGGTTTGTGATAGAACATTATGACGGAATTTGATCCATGTAACCAACCACACTTAATGGGATAAGAATTGGTGGTTGTTGTTGGGGTAAAAATAATTTTTTGAATTTTTATGCTTAAAACTCAGATTAAGAAATGCTCCCCCAGCTGTAAATACACATTCATGAAGAAGCTGCCTATACTTTACCATACAGACCACATTCACAGGCAAGTTATTCCTCTTTCAGTTCACATCAACTATTAGGTAGCATTGATCAATTGCCCGGTAAGGGAAACAACCTTATGAATAAAACTAACAACCTTGTATATTTAAAAAACAATTATTTCTAAGTATCCACGATGCAGAACACTGGAGTTCCGCATTTATTTTACGTAAGAGCGACTGTTCTACTCTGGCTGCTGAGGTTTATTCTCTTATGGGATGAGGGTGCGGTAACACTTAAAAATAAAAAGAAAAGTTACCAGTTAAATTGTCTCGAACTCGTGCACCAATTATTCGTTTTCCAGCATCATCCTTCAGTAAGGAAACCACTTCCGCGTGGTTCAACACTGCCGCACCAGCTAAAGCAGCAGTGCAAGCCAGTCCAACATTAAGCCGTGAATCATTCATCTGCCCATCATAATAAACAACAGTTCCCTTTAGGGTTCTATCTTTTCCCTCCTTTGCTAGAGTGGGAAAGAGCTCAACAGACTCTTTTGTGGAATAATATCTTGACAAGTGCAGCAGTTGTCTTCCTGCGACCAAATCATACATTTTCAAGCCCGCCCAGTAGTACACTACTTCAAACAAGCTAAAACACGGTGTCATGCACGGCAATGCATGGCATAGGTGTGGTGCATTTTCAATAACCTGTTTACGCTCATCAAGTGCATGAAGTACTAACTTGTATTGTCCATAGTCAAGATTAAAGACGGCTTTCTCCAAGTATCGAACTCCTAACAGTTCACAGAAACACTGATATTAGATTAGATTAGATCAAGTGCACAAAAAAAAAATTTAATTTAAAACAAATAAAAAGAACACATAAATTTAATAAGACACTGCACTAAGAGAAATGAACTCTGGCAGTAATGAGGCTACAGTCTACACTATTAAAATGCACTCAGACCTTTGCAAATCTTATATTGAAACTTATATCCAAGTATGCCTCTCAAACTTCTATGACAAGGAACCACTGATGTAAGACCTCTGTACTTATAATTGTAAATTTAAGATTCATTTTCTTTGAAAGACTCGTTTTCAAATACACTAGTCATCAAAACACATTATTGTTAGCCACAATTCACATCCCAAAAAACTGAATATAGTTGGTTGAATACGGTTACA